>NC_140209.1:3230000-4517988 GCF_951802725.1 Rutilus rutilus | reverse complement strand
CACCATGCTCATATCAGCAGTGAGGCCACTGTCATCACAATACAAATTCAGCTTCAGTTTACACATCAAATCTCTTCCCAGAAGATTACAAGGACAGGTAGTAGTCACCAGAAAAGCATGAGAAAATGAGCGATCACCAATCTGACAAGACAAATCTGCTGTATATGGTTCCTTTACCAGATGCCCTCTGGCACTTCTGGAGGTTGCCCATTTTCCAGATAATACAGTTAAATCAGGCAATTGTTCATTTTTAATTACTGAGTTCGTCACTCCACTGTCAATTTAGAACTTAATTTTCTTTCCCTCGACACTAATGTCAATCATTGGTAATTTTGCAAATGCTTTATACGTTCGTTCAGTGTCAGCAAGCGAACTTTCTTCATTGCGAGAAACAGCAAGCATATTTTCTTACTATTCGCACTCTCTAATGGTGCTAATGCTGCATTTATCTGTCTTCTTTGTCTGGTAATTGCCTCATTTAACCATACATCTATAATTCAACCATCAAGGTCATAATTCTCTTTTTCCTTTCTTTTTGGACTTGTTTTTGTCCAATTTTCCTTTGTCTTTTGCAGGTGGCTTACACTCAGACATTAAACACACATTAAATCCGGACAATTTAATTAACTATGGTATCCTATGATGCCACGCCGTTCCATTTTTCTTGGTCATGGAACAATAATTCCCTTTTGAGAAATCCACTGTCTCCAACTCTTTATCATTAACATTACCCATTTTTGCACTAATTTTACTCAACAGTATTTATATTTGCGTATTTAAATTCTTTCCCTCGCGTGGTCACCACGCACTATATTCACTGTGTTAATTCTTTCCCCGCGTGGCCACTACGCACCTGCCTATATTCGTCAATATAGGACTTTCAAAATGCCTGCATCCGTCGATGTAGGTCTTTCCCAAACAAGTGCCTCTGTAATGTTTGAAAATTACTATCGGTAAATATATACTATCGGTATATATTATTTTTTTTTTAAAAATTGTTTTCTTGCTGATTTGGCCCTTCGGAGAGGGTTTTGAAATGTATTAGATGGGTGTGTAAAGGCAGGGCTCCCTTTTGGGCGACAGGGGCCTGCAACTGGTGTCAAAACTTGTTCTTTGCTTGTCCCTAATGTAACCCTGTATAATTAAAATGTATTATGAAAAGGAATAAATTAAAGACAAATAATAATAATAAAAATAATAAACTAACCAGAAATAAGACTGATAATAAAAGTGTAAGAAATTATAAAATCAAAGTAAAATGTATGTTAGTGTGATGATTGACATTGCAGTAATCATCCAATCACATTAAGTATAGATTGAAGTCCCGCCCCACCACGTTAGTTGCTGTATGGGGGAAACCATTTTTTTTTTCTGAGAAAATATTTGACTGAGATAAGCAGCAGCATAACTTGAGCACGAGCTGAAAAGAGGAGTAAAAATACATATATGCATTTATTTCTTTGAAGTTTGTTCAGGTTTTTTTTCCATGCTGTAAGTCAGTTAGAGCAGGGGTTCCCAACCTTTTTTGTGCCAGGGACCAGCATATTCATAAAAAAAATTCCAGGGACCAGTTGTCAATTTTAAGATGCATCGTTTGGAACATATCACTGTGTAAAACAGTAATAGCCTATCATTTATTTGCATATAATGAACTAGGTGGCAACAAAGGCTACTTGTATGAATATACCAATCTTTTTAAACTTTCAGACCGGTTCACAAAATGTTTCCCTTTTCTGCCATACAATTAGGCTAGGTCTACTTCATAAGCAACTCACACAGCACTCACTCACTAGCAGGTGGCAGTAATGGCAAATTGTATGAAAATACCAGTCCATTTCACCTGTCAAATCTCTCCAGAACCACTAAAGACAATCACTTCAACAGCAACTTAGTGTTTTCACTCACCAACAGGTGACAACAAAGGCTAATTGTATGAAAATAAGAGCCAGTTTCAACAGTCAGACAGTTTCAGAATACAATAGCAAACACATAACTTAGTGATTTCAGCCAATCATTTTTAAAAGTATAAAATTAGAGATCAAGCTTTAACCTTTAACAAAAAATACCAGATCAGACCAATGAGAACAAAACTATTTTAATGTGAGCATGAACTGCTTATTGATATTACTACATAGCTGTGCACAAGACAAGCTGTTCTTCCTGAGCATCCATAAAAAAACATATGCATCCAAAACAATGCACACAAATTCCAGGATACAATAAAACGAAATTTAAAAAGGTCTGCTTCACAAATATGAAACGAAAACCAGCTTACAGTTTTTCACCACAAATAACACAACGGATTTGGCGCCACGGAATCGCCTGTTGTCGTAAATCCAATGTACAGGTACGAGGTATCGTATATATGAAGCTTGACTTTTTTTCTTTTTTCAAGTTGGTCATCGCCTTTTCTTTTACCAGAACGGTCCGCAATGAAATTAGCCATTGAAAAAAAAAAAATATCGCGGCCCGCTCATCTCTCCACTTCCCTGTCACTTCAGGTGCAGCTCGCTTTTTTGCAGTCCGTTCAGATATGACGCGTTGCTAAGCAATCGCAAGGCGCTCAAATAAACACATTTTAATCTATTTATTGTTTAGTTTTTGGATTAAATAACATGACGTCATAGCACTTAAAAAGCATTTAAAAAAGACAATTATTATTATTATTAAAAAAAAGAAAAAAGAAAAAAAAGAAACATTATTCTGGGAATATTTCAAGGCCCGGTACTAACGAGTCCACGGACCGGCACCGGTCCGGGGACCGGGGGTTGGGAATCACTGAGTTAGAGGACGATGTAAGATGGCGAGTCAACGCTGACTGAAACGAACAGTTGAATCTAACCCAGGAATCGGGTAGGAAAATTCCAATTACCTGCTAGTTCACCCAAACGGAGCCACATTTTCTTTAATTTTCATTCGAGAGACCGCTCTAAGGAATATCTTTGCGGAGACGGGGGTATTTTCTTGTTTTTCCTTATTGTTTTTTTTTTTGTTCCACACGGAGTTTTGCAGAACTGTGGAATCAAATCATTTTCCCGGTGAATCTATTGAACTGAACTAATTTGAACCGAGTCACTTGAACTGAATCGAACTGAACTGAGATTACTGAATCGAACTGAATTTGTCTGAACTGAATCTTTGCACTGAAGTGTTTTGGATTGAATGTATTGAACCAAACCTTTTGAGTTTTATTTACCAAATTGAATGTGCTGAACAGAGTTGTTGAACAGAATCTATTGAATCAAAAATTCTTGAATTTCAAGGAGGTATTTTATTTTTTTATTTTTTTCCTATTTGAGTTAACTGAGGTTGTCAAAAGTTAAAATTGCGAACTTGTTATACGATTGCAGTCTAACTGAATTCTATAGTTATCGGGTGCACCCAGATTAGTATGCATAATTCATGTATTGCATTTTGATTGAGTTTCTTTGTCACTACAATCTATTAATCAACTGACACTGTGCATATTGTTAAATTTCATTTTTTTTTACTTTCATTTTATTCTTTACAAAGAATCAATTTATTTCCAATACAGATTTATTTACTCACAAATTTAAGCTGTTTAATTTATGCCTTCCAAGCCGAACCTACTGGCCTATAGATAAATATTAGTATATTGTCAGTGCCTGTCAATCAACGCGGGTGTTACACTGACACAGCAAATTATCCTCTGTCTCTCATCAGGGTGGTCTGAAAATGTCCAGATTGATCTGGAAAAAATGTTTATCTTGTTATTTCGTCCTCTAAATAAAAACTATCTGGCTCAACCTAAAGAGAAGGATACAATAAAGTTAGATTAATGTCACTACTAAATGTCTAATATATATATATATATGTATATTAGTTTCGTGTGCTAAGACATTCAGACTAATGGCCAACGGTCCCGTCTGAGGCTAAGACTCCCTATATACTACTTTGTGAATGTGATTCTGCCAGTTTTAGGGTATAGCAGGAAGATTGGAGAGTGTGACAGTGATGTCATTATATTCAGACTGAATCAGCCTGTGAGTCAGAGACACCATGAGGTTGCACATGTTGTTGGCTTATTAATTCGAGGACATCTTAGTTTGGAGTTGTTGATGGGGCCATTCTTTATGAGTTTTCTGGTTTTGCATTATCACTGAGTCAAATGTATTTTTGTATATTGATAATTGATGTTTGATGTTGTTTGGTACAGCATGCTTTTTTATGTTTGCACGTGATATTGTTCTTGATAATGTTATTTCTTGTTAAAGCAATTGTGTTTACATGTGTATATGATTCCCTGCGTGATGCGCGGTCAGCAACACCAGTTAGAAAACTTGTCTGCGCTGTGTAGCGTTGTGGAGACAGACACGGGACAACAGGCGGCAGTTTCACTGGATTTGATCTGTTATTTAAAACAAATAAAAGCAGCCTCTGAGTGAATCGCCCTTAACGATCTCTCTATAAAACAAATGTGATGTACATTTAATCACATGTGCTCTCATTTCCACATTTAGGCCCAGATGCAAAATATACCTTAAACGGGATGAAATGACAAAAATAACCACACAGATAGGTAAAATAATATTATATACATAAATTAGAGTGAAAATATAGACATAGAAGCAACAATTAAAATTAAGATTAAAAAAGATTATCAGGAGCCCAAAATAGGCTAACCTTACCTCTCCAGTGCATTAACCTTGCAAAAAGGGAAGAAGAGGAGACAAAACAGGAAAGATGGATCATGACATCACATCAATTAAAGGGGAAATCACACATTTTTCAGGCAGGTATATCAAGCATTTGAAAATAAAACATTTTGTGTGAATTATAATAAACAATACATACATTTAACAGAATATTCAGTTTCACGCCATTAATACAGTAAAACATTTTTTTTTTAAATAAAGTTTAACTTGCTGGATAATTTAATGTGATTTCATTGAGTCCAGTACAGTGTCGTGTTTACTGATTTTATGGAATACATGCACGCTAGAGTTTTGTTTATTAAACAATTAGACTATGACATTTAGATGTTTGAAAACTGCCGAACTGAGCCCAAACTAGGGATGGGACTTTTTCTCGACAGAACGACCGACATTCGACACATGCTCCACTCGACAAAAAAAATAGTGTCGACATGTCGAGGGGGCGGGGCTTGTGGGATTTCCAAATTGCATTTTTTTTTTTTTTTTTTTTTTGGCTTTTAATTTATTACATTTCCTCGGTTACTTTAACCTCGGTTCCCTGAGAGATAAGGGAACGAGTATTGCGTTGCAAACGCTATGAGAAAACTCCTTTTCTCGAGAAAAGAACGACCATGGTGTGTAAACAGAAGCAGCAGCGGAAATATGCACGATCCGCGAGTGCTGAAGACGTTCTGCACGGCTTTGATGGGTGCGCAGGAGGACACAAATGGGCGGCGACAGCTTCTTACAGTGGCGGGAGCTTTTTCCTCAGCGCCGTCAACAGAAAGAGCGTTAACTGTAGGTACGTACACACCGCCGCCGACTTGAGCTGCAAAGAAGCTCTGGCCGCCCTGTCAAGGACGCTTGTCAAAAAGTACGGGGAAGCTTGACCACTCTGAATGGTGAGTGCACGCGCGCGCGGCCGGGACTCGCTCTCTCTCTCTGCTCGTGCGTGCGCGCTTAAAATTTCATATTGTTATGAACATTCACCCGCCAGTGTGGCGGATAGCCTTTTGAGATTTACTCGCCAAACAGAAAATCTACCCGCATTTGGCGCTTGGCGGGTGTTAATTTCGGACCCTGATGTAGAATATTTTCCACCCTCCGCATTGCTGCTGCTCTTTAAAAAAAAAAGAAAAAAAAGGCTGACAATCCGACAAAAAGTCGACACATGGGCCTCGACAGTCGATTTCCCAAATCCAGCCCAAATTTTGTCCACCCGCCCAATTTTTGCATGGACGGTAACAGAAATGGACACATCAACCCCATAGACTTCAACGGAGAAAAGTGAAGTCAATTAGAATAGGGATGGGACGGTATGAAAATTTTATATCACGATTATAGTGACCAAAATTATCGTGATTATCAATATTATCACGGTTTTGTTAAAACGAGATGAAAGTGTTCAAAAAGAGTTGATCACACTGAAAACATTTCCACAAGTTTTATATTTGAAAATCAACAAATACAACAAGCAGCTCTATGCACTTTTTAAAGAAAGATTCTATTCTGTGGCATTTCCGTCCTTATAATGACCGTCGTCAATAGCAACGCATTATAACACTGTGCACATCCATGTATCACAACGGACGCGCTCTCTCGTTTCATTCAAATACAACTTGCCGTCTAGCATTTCCATTTTCAATTGTATTGAAAATTAAATCAGAGTTGATTTATTGTTTAAAAGTTTGATAATATTGTTGTGATCATCTTGTCTGGACGATTGTTTTGTACGCTGTACATGGATTTATAAACAGGTAAGTTAAGATTTAAAACATTAATCTCAATTCAATGTCCCCGTAATTATGTGGTAAAAAAAAAAATTCGGTGTAATAAGTGTATAATGAATATACATTATTATCCATTAAATGTCACTCTTTATAGTCTTGTTTGAACTTGTTCGTTCATCTTTGGCTCAAAGCCACTTGCTGCGAACTTTTCTTTGCGGAAGCTTCACGTTTATTTCAAGTGAGTTCTATAATAGTTCAACTTAAAACAACCCAGTTCAATACTCAATACGTAGTTTTGGTATTGAGGTCAAAGTTAACTTGATAATCAAACACGGTTTTAATGATAATTAAATTTTAAACGATATTACTAACCGTCAGTACATTTTATCGTGGTTTATAGTGAAACCGGTAATCGCCCCATCCCTAAATTAGAAGCACTCACTTCCTGATGGTTGAGTGTACTGCGCAGCCTCAAACTAAGCTTGATGACGTAGATGTGACGTGAGCAAACCTGTCTGTCTTCTATTAGCTGTGCCGAGAGAAATCTGAATCATTCCCTTCCGGATCTTGCAGAGACAGAGTGGAGCTGAGTAGGAGCTGTCCATGAGCTAAGAGCAAGTATTCTGATTAATTATTTTGTCATTCTTGCCTCCACGTCCCATCCGATTGCCTGCAAGCTTCTCCTCCTGTCTATACAGTAATTTCTCTACTGTGCGACAGAGAGTCGCGTGGTTATGATGCAATCGTTAGCCTACTTTTACAAAAACTGCTTCTACAGGGCCATAATGTAAGATACAAGGTAATGGAGCCTTTTATACATGGTCATGTTTCTTTAGAAATAAACAATGGACAAATGGAGTCTTTAAACGCCTCAGATGTAAAGTTATTCGCTGTCAAAGTGACGCCAAAATGAATGGCGATGGAATGCTAACAGCAGGTGAAGGCTTGGTTAGCAATGGATGCCCGCATTGAAGGTACACTTTTCGGGTGCTGGATTACCCCCTTGAATGTTTGTCCAAAACGGCCCAATCTGGCAACACTGGCCCAGATGATGTCACTTCCTGGGTGTCACAATTAATAAATTGTTTAGAGGAAAATCAGTCCAGAAGTTAACAGGGTTGAGTGAAGAATGTTGGACACAGATAATGCTAATAAAAACTGTTAGTTGAGTCACCTGACGCAAGATGGTGGAGTAGTTGTGTTTCTGCCGAGCTGCTGTGAAGGCCCTTTAATTGTAAGCTTTTCAGCCTTATAAGCCTTCCTCACTTGGTGGAATTCTGGGCGTTGCTGACGCAAGGTATGTCAGAGAAAAGATTGAATCTAAATTATACGCTCAGAAGACAAAAACAATTGAAAATACCGACTCCCGCGCATACACCTGAAATGGTGGACGTATCACTAAATGTTGGCGAAATGTGACGCGCTAGCTAAGCGTATCACTTCGGAAGTACTCGCAGGAGTGGACATAGCACTCGAAATATATATGGTCCTTGGTCAGTGCAGAAGCAGCATGTATTGGTTATATCCCTCTTCGCAATTTATTATACATGTCATCTACAAAGTTGTCTATTCTAATCAAAGGCAACATAATTCTTAATAACATGATTAAAGTATGGCGGATGGCTCGCAAAACAGAGGGATATGCTACACACCTCTCGCCATACACACCTATACACAATAATCCAGATTTCCCACCTGGGTTGAGTGATGGGCTAGCACTCTGGAAAAATCAAGGGATTTGTGTTATAGGTGATGTAGTGGAAAACAATAAGTTGATGACCTTTGATCAGATTGTTTTAAAGTATAATATTGATAGGAAGCACTTCTTTACATATAACCAAATACATAGCTTTGTATCAAAAAAGCTAAAGGACCATCCAGGCGGCCTTGGTCTGTCTACAATAGAAGAACAGCTTAATAAACTCATCTTCTCGATCAATACTTAGCCGTTTTTATAATATTCTCTCAAGTTCGAACAAAGATAATTCAGATAAAGTCAGGAGACTATGGGAAACTGATCTTGGGGTAGAAATAAACAAAGCGGACGGGGGAATGGTATGTGTAACACATTACTTGGCAGACAATGCATCCTGGGAAATGCAGTTTAAAATACTGCACAGATTACATATCACTTCGGTTCGCAGACACAAAATGAACCCCAATTTATCCAGCCTATGCAATAAATGCAAGATCGCAGAGGGAACACTTATGCACTGCTTCTGGGGCTGTTTTTAGGTTCAGTATTTCTGGGCGGGGGTTTGTTTAAAAGTGGGTAAAATCTTTTCCTGTTCTTTATAATTAGGGCCTAAGATCTGTTTACAATTAGGGCCTAAGATCTGTTTACTGGGACTTACAGAGGAACTCCCTCATGGTTTTAAGGGTGATCATCTCTTGCAAATATTATTATTTTGTGCCCGCAAAAGTATTTTGTTTCAATGGATAACTGAAATAACCCCATCAGTGGTTCAGTGGATAAATATTGTTAAGGGCTTTATTCCTAATGAAGCCTTTTCCACTGCACTAAGAGGCAAACCCTTTAAATTCTACAGGACCTGGGGCCCCTTTCTAAAATACTTGGGTGTAGATGCGGAACACATGCTGTCCTTGGGAATTCAAAATGTAGCTTCACTAGCTTGGAAGGAGTAGAGGTAATTTTGGGGTGGCTGCTATTCTATTACTAATTCATTATTATTATTATTATTTTTTTTTTTTTTTTATATGCATATGAACAGACTTCCAAGGAAAACAAATAAGGGATTTAGATGGAGGTTTCATGTTTTGCTTGCATGTTAGACTTGTGATGTGTTCCTCCATTTGTTCTTTCCTATTTATGTGTTTTGAAAATCCCTGTAATGCCTAAAACCACAAAAAAAAAACAACAAAAAAAACGTACTCAGTTACTAACGTAACCTCGGTTCTCTCTAGAGAGGGAACGAGTACTGCATAATAGCTTACGCTGGGGGAAAACTCCTTTTCCACGAGATATTGAAGCCAAAAAATTATCCTTAATTTTGTATTAATGTAAAACGCGTTGCAGCAGCATACAGACATGGGCGAGACGGCTCGCGCGCCCATTGGCTGCCCTGCGGCAACTGCAGCAGCCTATCGAGAGAGCCCTCTCATGATGTCAGACCAATGAGGGCGCTTCGCGCCCACTGCGTCATGTCCCGCCGAATTGGTGGGCCCTTGGGCTATAAATATAGGCTCGAAAGGCTGGTTTAGCTGGTTTTTCATCGCCGAAGCGAACCAGAGCGTGATGCATGCACGGCAAGTTACGCAGTTCTCGTTCCCTCACTAGAGAACTTACGAGAGGTTCTCTCATACTGCGTAACAGCTTACTCTAGGGGAACACAGTGTAAAACGCCGTGCGTGCTGAGATTCAACACTAACGTCCCCAGGGCAGGTGCCCGGGGCTCATATAGTGCATAATCATGAGGGACTCACAGAGAATCCGGGAAGAGGGGCTAGAATAGCATCATCTGAAGCACTGGAGATGCTGATGCCATGAGACCCAGCATCTTTTGAAACTTTTTGAGCGGGACTAAAGCGCCATGGCGAACAATTTTCGTCATGCGCTGAATACTCAGTCTGCGCTGTGGCAACAGCTGTGGCAACAACAAGTCCAGTTTTCTACCCAGAAAAGATATCGTCTGACTGGGAGACAGTGAACTCTTCGCCCAATTGACTGAGACGAATTTAAAAAATTGCCTGTGACGTGACGCTATTTGTATTTGGAAATAAGCGTCTTTCAGATCTATTGACATAAACCAGTCCGCTTGGCGAATTTGCGAGAGGATTTTCTTGGTTGCGAGCATTCTGAACCGTCGTTTCAGAAGTGCTTTGTTCAACTGTCTTAGATCTAAAATGGGTCTGAGACCCCCGTCTTTTTTGGGTACCAGGAAATACCTGCTGTACATGCCCCCTTCGCTCTGAGCCTGTGAAACGGGTTCTATAGCCCCTTTGTTCAGTAGTTTCGCTATTTCGGCTCGAAGTAGATGTGCTACTTTTTTCACCGTAGTTTCGATTCGCGCCGCGTGACGTGGCGGGCGTCGAACGAATTGTAGCGAGTAGCCTCTCTTTATAATGTTCAGCACTCATTCTGATATCCCGGGAAGCTTTGCCCAAGCATTCGCGTGGGTAGCTAGGGGTAGAATGATATCTGGGCTCTGGTCGCAACCTAGTGGCGAGCGGGGAGCCCCGGAGAGAGAGCGAGCGGGGTGAACCTTGCAGGGTTTATCATGTCTGTGAGCGAATGAGGGCTTGGGACAGTGGGCCCATTCATCACGCTGAAAACGCCGTCTGCATGAGCAGACGGTATGTGCGTTGGTTTCGTTTTTACAGACACCGGGAGACATGTAGCATGTAGTGTTTGTGGGCACTGGGTCGTGGGCACGTTCACTACATCTATTGCACAATCGACGTGAGTCGATTTTATTTGTGCGGGCCGTGTGTGCTTGTGTGTAGGAATGAGCACTGGGCAGTGGGCATTTTTACTACACTCATAACATCGGGCGTGGCCGAAATACCAGAAAATACACTCTTTGTTGGATTTATCTGGGTCGCCATGACAACAGCGTTTGTGTGCAGGCAAGCGGGCTGTGTTACCGACTTGTTTACTGCAAAATACACTGGAACAGTCGCATTAACCGGAACTGAACAAGCGAGAAGTATTGGTGAAAGTCCGGCCGCAGCGGGGCTTGAACACCATCGTTTTCCTAGACTGGCTAGGAAGACTTTGAGTTGCCATAGAAACGGTGTTTGGGTGCATGCGAGCGGGTTGTACAACGCGCTCGTTGGCTGCAAAATGCACATCTGCAGTCGCCTTTTAAGGGAACTGACAGAACGAAAGCATTGACGGCATAATTTTATCTGCTGGCAGACCCGGGATTCGAACACGGGTCTCTCATGCGAAAGCCTAAGATTCCGCCACTGAGCCACAGGGGGGAACACATAAACTCTCAGTTAGCGCGAGCATATAAGAGAGCGTCAACATGTCTTGTGCCAGCGTTTGTTTGCAGACGTGCGTGTATTACAACAGGCTCGTTTACTGCAATATTGACATTTCCAGTCGCCTGAACTTCAGAGGGGAATGAGAAATGTGTGAGAAATGGAGGTTGGTCTGGCCTCAGCGGGACTAAAAACACTCTTTTCTCCTTTCGCCAGCGACGCACGCGAACCATAGAAACGGTGTTTGGGTGCAGGCGAGCGGGTTGTACAAAGCACGGCGCTTTTTATGGCGCAGTACCGCGGCGGGCGGAGGTGCAGTCTCGGAGAAAGGATGCCAGGCGAGTCCTCAGAGTCACCATAGGCATTAGCGCGAGAGCTGCGTGATCCTCACCAGGAAAAGGGGCGTCTTGAAAAAGACGCCCGGCTCTTTTAGTGCAATGAGAGTGTGTCGCGGTGGCGAACATACACACACACACACACACACACACAAAACACAGTAGCAGAGAAAAGGATATAACGCTGGAGAGCGTTAGCAGGAACGGTGACTGAAGCGGCTTCAGGTGCAAAGGCTCGTCCCGCAGAAGGCTTATCAGACGGCGCGGCAGTGAAGCTCTCGGGATCCAGCGATGCGTGAGCTTCACTTGAAGAGATGAAAAATCAGCTAAACCAGCCTTTCGAGCCAATATTTATAGCCCAAGGGCCCACCATTGGTCTGACGTCATGAGAGGGCTCTCTCGATAGGCTGCTGCAGTTGCCGCAGGGCAGCCAATGGGCGCGCGAGCCGTCTCGCCCATGTCTGTATGCTGCTGCAACGCGTTTTACATTAATACAAAATTAAGGATAATTTATTGGCTTCAATATCTCGTGGAAAAGGAGTTTTCCCCTAGCGTAAGCTATTACGCAGTACGAGAGAACCTCTCGTAAGAGAACTGTTAGTTTAAAACCAGTTAAAGCCGCGGTCAGTCTACACTTTGAGCATGTTGCACACACTGCAACGGTCGTGAAATGAGGTCACACTCTGCGGTGTCTTTTATTAAAAACATATATGACAAAAAATAATTATTCCAAAAATATACAATCTACTGCACTTTACAGCAAAATTTTTTTTTTTTTTCTCACAGCGAAATTCACTTGATCTTGTGTTTCCGGTGTCCCACATTCACATGCGTATGAATGGACGTCAGTGGAAGGAAACGTTTATTGTAACCGGCCCATAATAATTACGTTTTTAGTTTAATGAATTAAATATCAATCTAAATGTTGGTGTCAAAATGATTACACTGTTGTATATTTTTTTAATGTATTAATATTACATTAGATAATTGTCGTTGATCAAATATATTTAATATATCTCACTACTGAAATATGGTATTTGTATATAATGTTTTAAAAATAATAATTGAAGATCAATGTACCTCATTCATGTAAATTTTCAGGGACGTATAATTTATAAAAATGCATAAAAATGATTTAAATATTTATAGAAGTTGTTTACTTTGGTACATCATGGTTCACTGTTATGTCCTTTCACTTATATACTCATATATATCTCTTGGAATTGTTTTGATGTACTGAAAATGAAATATTTTTTTCTCTTTGATATTAGACCCGATGGAAGAGATCGAGGAGAGTGAAGAACTGAGTGAAGTGGAGGAGGAGAAAGAAGAACTGAGTGAAGTGGCGGAGGAGAGTGAAGAAGTGAGTGAAGTGGCGGAGGAGAGTGAAGAAGTGAGTGAAGTGGAGGAGGAGAGTGAAGAACTGAGTGAAGTGGAGGAGGAGAGTGAAGAACTGAGTGAAGTGGAGGAGGAGAGTGAAGAACTGAGTGAAATGAAGGAGGAACATCATGTCAAACCTGGAGAAAAACCTTATAGTCGCTCAAAGACTAAAAATAAATGTTTAAAGAAAAGACGAGCCAAGAAATCTTTCACCTGCGCTCAGTGTGGGAAGAGTTTCACAACCAAAAAACGTCTTGAGATTCACATGAGGATCCACACCGGAGAGAAGCCGTTCATGTGTGAACAGTGTGAAAAGAGATTCTCAGACAAAACATATCTTAAGATTCACATGAGAGTTCATACAGGAGAGAAGTCACATGTATGCAATCAATGTGGGAATAGTTTTAGTCAATCATCACACCTTAATGTTCACATGATGATCCACACCGGAGTGAAGCCGTTCACATGTGATCAATGCGGGAAGAGTTTCATTCGATCTTCACACCTTAAAGAACACATAAAAATCCACACAGGAGAAAAGCCATTCACATGTGATCAATGCGGAAAGAGTTTCCCACGAAAACATAATCTTAATGTTCACATGAGGATCCACACTGGAGAGAAGACGTTCTCATGTGATCAATGCGGCAACACTTTTCGTCATGCATCAGCCCTGAAGGGACACCTGAGAGTTCATACGAAGGAGAAGCCGTATTCATGTTCTGTGTGTGGAAAGAGTTTTTCACTGCTGCAATCTTTACATACACATGAGAAAACACACACTGGTGTGAGAGAGTACATGTGCTTTGAGTGTGAGAAGACTTTTACTACAGCGAGCAATTTAAAACTGCACCAGAGAATTCACACTGGAGAAAAACCTTACAAGTGTTCACACTGTGACAAGAGATTCAGTCAGTCAGCAGATCTGAAAACACATGAGAGGATCCACACTGGAGAAAAACCTTACAAGTGTTCACACTGTGACAAGAGATTCAGTCGGTCAGCAGATCTGAAAACACATGAGAGGATTCACACTGGAGAAAAACCTTACATGTGTTCACACTGTGACAAGAGATTCAGTCGGTCAGCAGATCTGAAAACACATGAGATGAACCACACTGGAGAAAAACCTTACAAGTGTTCACACTGTGACAAGAGATTCAGTCGGTCAGCAAATCTGAAAACACATGAGATGAACCACACTGGAGAAAAACCTTACAAGTGTTCACACTGTGACAAGAGATTCAGTGTGTCATCATCTCTGAAAACACATGAGATGATCCACACTGGAGAAACACCTTACAAGTGTTCACACTGTGACAAGAGATTCAGTCAGTCATCATCTCTGAAAACACATGAGATGATCCACACTGGAGAAAAACCTTACAAGTGTTCACACTGTGACAAGAGATTCAGTCGGTCAGCAAATCTGAAAACACATGAGATGAACCACACTGGAGAAAAACCTTACAAGTGTTCACACTGTGACAAGAGATTTAGTGTGTCATCATCTTTGAAAACACATGAGATGATCCACACTGGAGAAAAACCTCACAAGTGTTCACACTGTGACAAGAGATTCAGTCGGTCAGAACATCTGAGATCACATGAGAGGATCCACACTGGAGAAAAACCTTACAAGTGTTCACACTGTGCTAAGAGATTTAGTCTGTCATCAAATCTGAAAAAACACGAGAGGATCCACAGCAGAGAGAATTTGCACACGTGTGATCAGTGCGGAAAGAGTTTCTCTATTAAAACTCACCTGAAGCGACACATGAAGATCCATGCAGTGGAGAAACCACATCAACACAGTGTGAGATCACGGTGAGTAGTTTATCTTTATGTGCTGAGAAACAAAACCTGGAATCTTGAAGTTAGTTTGGCTTGTGTGCTTTTCCTGCAGCAGCTTCACCATTAAAGGTTTCCAAAATCGTTTCAGTGGTTCATCAAGTCGTAACAGGGTGAAAGGCACTTATGCCTCCGCTTTGTTGTCCTTTTTCTGCTATAATCACGCTATGTAAGATTGCCAGATCGGGTCACGTTTCTGAGGTTCTAATGAGACAATTCCGCTTCCAACCTGTAGGGCGACCGCAGGGGAAAAGTTCCTTAGTGGTACTTTAAGGGTTAGACTTTATTTTTCATGTGCATTTAGTCCATAGAAATTTTATTTACTACTATAAATTGAAACGTTTGGTAGATGTTTTCACACAGTGACCCTCATTTACAAAACAAGCGTACTACAGAAAATTGGGCTCACGGTTTAAATTGGCATTTATTTATCAATATGGACGTGAGCAGTGGCTATGTTTAAATCTCACATCAGGTCTGAGATTGTGTTATCGTTATGAGAACACCAGGCATGAGATTTACACTGAACAAAATTATAAATGCAACACTTTTTGTTTTTGCCCCCATTTTTCATGAGCTGAAAGATCTATCAAAAAAGATCTAAGACTTACGTTTTAAAAGGCCACTCTAAAATGTGCAGTTTTAGTCCGGGGGGTCCGAAAACCAGTCAGTATCTGGTGTAAGCACCATTTGCCTCTCAAAGTGCAACACATCTCCTTCGCATAGAGTTGATCAGGTTGTTGATAGTGGCCTGTAGAATGTTGGTCCGCCTCCTCTTCAATGGCTGTGTGAAGTTGCTGGATATTGGCAGGACCTGGAACATGCTGTCATATACGCCGATCCAGAGCATCCCAAACATGCTCAATGGGTGACGTGTCTGGTGAGTATGCTGGCCATGCAAGAACTGGGATGTTGTCAGCTTCCAGGAATTGTGTGCAGATCTTTGCAGAATGGGGCTGTGCATTATCATGCTGCAACTTGAGGTGATGGTCGTGGATGAATGGCACAACAATGGGCCTCAGGATCTCATCACGGTATCTCTGTGCATCAATAAAATGCACCTGTGCACTTGTCCATAACATACCCCTGCCCATACCATAACCCCATCGCCACCATGGGCCACTCGATCCACAACATTGACATCAGCAAACTGCTCACCCACACGACGCCATACACGCTATCTGCCATCTGCCCTGTACAGTGAAAACAATGTTACACATGGTCTGCGGTTGTGAGGCCGGTTGGATGTACTACCAAATTCTCTGAAACGCCTTTGGAGATGGCTTATGGTAGAGAAATGAATATTCAATTCACGGTCAACAGCTCTGGTGGACATTCCTGCAGTCAGCATGGCAATTGCATGCTCCCACAAAACTTGCGACATCCGTGGCATTGTGCTGTGTGATAAAACTGCACATTTTAGAGTGGCCTTTTATTTTGGCCAGCCTAAGGCACACCTGTGCAATAATCATGCCGTCTAATCAGCATCTTGATATGTCACACCCGTGAGGTGGATGGATTATCTCAGCAAAGGAGAAGTGCTCACTAACACAGATTTGTGAACAATATTTGAGAAATATGCCGTTTGTGTATAGAAAAAGATCTTTGAGTTCAGCTCATGAAAAATGGGTGGCAAAAACAAAAGTGTTGCGTTTATAATTGTGTTCAGTGTAATGTAAGATCAGTTGTACGATGTACGTACAATTAGTTGTTTCAGCCCTGGTTGGTTTGTTTGTTTTGATCATTAACCCTCTGGGGTCTGAGGGGTTTTCTGGGCCCTGGGCCAAAAACTGTACCCAAATCTAGTCAACAAAATGTTGTCTTTCATATTTCGCCTGACTGTAATGTTGTTTTTATGAAATATTAGGGCATATAAATGTTAATTTGCAGTTTAATACGTTGCTTATACAAATAGCCTACATTTTATTTCAACATATTTCAGTAGATTTTTACTCATCTCAGTATAGCAATACAGTTTGCGAAAACATCATCATTCATTCACACACAGAAAGCGATTTAAATTTAAACGGTCTTTTTGCGAGCTGTGGTAAACAGCGCGCATCTCTGCGGCTGCCGTTCATTCATTCACAGAAACGCGATTCACTTGAGAAGGAAAAAAACTTACTACAGCATTCCTCCGCTCAGTCGGATCCTTGCTCCTCGAAATACCCGCACTTCGGAGGTAGATTTTCCATTATTATTATTCCTCACAGCGCTGCGAGATGGTGTAAACAAGTAGGCTACAATGATATGATTAAACTTGTCACATTAAAAATAATTAGATGAGAACGACTGACATCTCGCTCTTTTCTTACAGATTACATGAACTGAGAATATTTGTTTTTTATATAAATTACTTCATTTAAAAGAAGATAATTCAAGCTCCATGCCTGTGTGTCTGTATGTCTGTTTGACTGAGTATTCTCTGAGTTATTGTTCATTTTCGGACGCGTTTCAGAATGGACTACACTGACGGAGAGAAAGCAGAACTCACATCATGTTTATTTTTCTTTATTTGGCAAAAAGCACAACACTTTGTTTTTATTGTGAGTATACTCAAAAATGAACAGAATCGATTGATGTATGAAACTTGTTTGTAATATCAAAGTCAACAGAGCAAAAGTAATCTCGTTTGAACTGATAAAAAAAGCGAGTCTATCGCGCCGGCGCGATTGTCGACCTCAGGGGGTTTAATACTATTTTTAAAAAAAGAAACAACATTATACTGAAGAACAAAAAGTTTGGTGTTTAGGTTGAAGAATATTTCAACTAGTTTCTTTGCCCTTCAAATAAATGTGCAAACCAGTAAGATATAAACTTTGTCAAATGCCCAGAGCTGCTGCAGACACACAATTGAGAGCATTTGGTGGCACTAGTGAAACCAGCATTAAAGATTGGAATTACTTTAAATAAAACATTAGCATTTCATGAACACTTTGAATTACTTGAGTCATGATTAGCAATATAATTGTGTAAAATAGTCCACTGAAAGTAACTTTTGCCATGTGAGACATTTACATGTATGCCCCTGGCAGATGCTTTTACGCTCTCTATTATACAGGCGTGAATTTGCTTTTCTTTCAGTCCAACACTATTCAAAAATATGAGAATTTGTTGACAGGCGGCCCTTTCACAGCAAACATCAAACAAATAAGCTTAGAGGCCAATCAGCTTGTGTCGTGTAGGAAACTATGTGATTTCTTACAGATCATATGTCAAGCCTGCGTCATCTAGAGTTTCATGACTAAACTAGTGATTTATAACACAAATCTTCATGACATTAAAATAGATCATAATCGTGCTCAGCAGTTGATGACCAGATTTGATGGAATTAAAATGACTATTATACTCAGTGATCTTGACTTTGAGCTTCACTTTTCATTTCATGTTGTCTCTCATTTGAAATCTCACATGATTTAATGTTTCTTTTAGACGTGATGGACGTGAACAAGAAAGGAAAACGGAAGCCAATAAATCTCCTGCCCTCAGTGTAAAAAACGCTTCACATGTAAATCAAGTCTGAAGATTCACGTGAGAGTTCACACTGGGAAGAAGCGGCTCAGGCTTACGCTCTGAAATCACATCTTCTCATTCTGAAGAAAGACCATTTAACTGTGATCAGTGCGGTAAACTGTTTCATTGGGCATTAGTCCTGAAGAAATACCAACATGACTGTCAAGCTCTGGCATTTTGTGCACAATTTCCCCGCTTGAAAGGAACAGACACATCATCAACGAAGGCCTTAACTGGATTCCACTCTTCTTTTTATTGCATCAATTATGATGAATGTTCAAATAGGTAGACAGAAGAAAGGTGAAAAACCTTTAACAGAAATAAAAATACAAAATATGTAAATGAATTGCAAATAAAAGCTTATTAAACATCCATTGTTGTCATTTAAGTCTGTATCTCTCAAATAATTCTCAAATAATATTATTAACATGCTTAATACACTTTTAAGTATAACCTGCAACATACACAATTCAGAAAATTAACATTAACACTTTATCACAATGTGTATATGAAATCAGATCACGTTATTTTAACGATCTGCTTAATCACACGTGAACTTCAGAAATAATATTTTATCGTCGCTCGATCTCTCCCGCGATTAAATCAAAATACAAACGAAGGTAAACAAATCAATACACCAGTAACTTAATAACATTAATATTTGCTACACAGAACTAAATTTAGCTTAAAATAGTCACGCACTGGGCAGTTACAGAAAGTAGGTCACGGAATCTTTCCGTGCCGAGCACAGACAGATAGATATATGCTGCGTCACAAACTAATTCGGCATCTGGCGCTACACTAGCGTCATATTCTCCCAATCACTTAAACAAACAAATTATTAAAGTTCTCACCGGCTGCCACTTCGGGATTTGATGATGTATTCAATCTTTGTGCACTTTCTCCGTGTCCAGCTGTTCAGTTTTCGGCAGAGCTCGTCTCCGACTCGTCTCATACACACACTCTTTTTCCGGTTTTCCGCCCTTCGCCCCGATTGGCTGAGAGACTACTATAGTTTTTTCCTTTTCTTTTTTTTTTTCATAATTAATTTATATTTCTTTCAGTTTGACTTGACACCTCCCACTCGATTTTCCTTGGATACAAGAAGAAATCGCAATGCTTTGAAGGCAAACTGCCTGACACTATTAACTGTAGAGCAGTTACAATGTCACCTAAATTACTTGCTCATTTGCTCCTCAATTGGAAGGAGAACCACTAGTCGTCTGACGTCTCTGTGAAGAACAGTACTTGGGATCTTCACCTTGCGCCCTTTAGACACTGGATAGTCTTTTGCTTTAGCTTTTAAGGGCTTTGCCACAGGAACAGGGTAACTTGGGAAGGTTCGGACATTGACATCCCTTACAACACCCTTGCTGTCTTGATTGACACGAATTACTCTGCCAAGTTTAAACTGCCCTCTGAGTGCATTCTGATCCGCTATCCAAACAATGTCCCCAATTGCAACGTTCCTATGCATGGTATGCCACTTGGTCCTCAAGAATAAATTAGGACCCGCAAGTTGACTCCAGTGTCTCCAGAACTTATCCACCACTGACTGCATTGCTTGGAGGCGTTTGAATGGGTAACTGGAAAAGTCGAATGTTTTGACATCACCACTTTGAGATGCTCTCCCCAGCAGTAGTGCATTCGGAGTAACATACTGGATGCAGTCTTCCTGGGTTTGCGCTCTAGCATCGATAGGCCGTTCGTTAGCGAGATTAGCTGCCATTTGAAGGGCTGTTTGGAATTCACTGTAAGTCAGGGTAGACTCGCCTCCACAGCTTTGGAGCGCCCTCTTGACAATGCGCACTGCAGCCTCCGCAGCTCCATTCCTGTGTGGAGAATCGGCTGGATGGATTTTCCACATCCACTCTGTCCCATTTTGTGCTGCTATTTCCTCTAGAGCAGCCTTGTCGATGCCCTCCAGGAATTTGTACAACTCCTGCAAAATCGGTCTTGCTCCAATGAAATTGGTGCCTGGATCTGAATAGATCTTCTTAGGATAGCCCCTAACTGCAGTGAATCTTTGAAAGGCCATTAAGAAACTTTCGGTAGATTGGGTGTTAGCCAGTTCTGTGTGGATTGCTCTGCTCGACATACAGCAAAAGACAATTCCCCAGACCTTCATCAAAGTTCTTTTCTTAACGTCATCCTTCACAGAGTAGGGCCCGAAGAGATCTACTGCTGTGAACTCGAAGGGAGCTGCAGGCTGCGATCTCTCTGGTGGTAAATCACCCATCACTTGCCGACATTTCTTTGCTTTGGTCCTCCTACACTGAACACAGCTGTCGACAACCTTTTGGGCTATTCTTCTACCCCTGATGACCCAAGCCTTCTTCCTCATCCTAAGTAAAGTTTCGGCCAATCCTCCGTGGCTTTCTCTGTGAGATTCTCGGGCTAGCAGTGTAGACACCCAGGCATTATAGGGAAGGATCGGAATGCTAAGTTGATCTTCTTTAAAGGCCTGCACTCTCCCACCACAAACCAATAGCCCAGAGTCTGGATCTTTATAGACCACCAGTCTGTCTCTGGTGGTGTTTGGAAAGGTCATGCCTTCTTGCATAGAAAGGAAAATGTCTCGCAGGGCATCTACTCTTTCTCTCACCGATATGGTTCCTGCTGAAGAGACCGCCTCCCACTTTGGGTTGTTTAGGGTTCGATTCCTGCCAAGGAACTTTTTTACTGCTCTCCAAACCCACGCTACTGTCTTAACTAATCTGGTTAGATCACTGAACTGCTTCATATCAATTAAGTTTTGGACAGCTGATCCTGCAGGTGGTCTCTTGGGTTCAATTTGAACTTGGATGACATCTTCATTTTGTCTTGATACTTCAGCTGGTTCCTGCTGTTTTGCTTTAGATCTCGTCAGTGCAGCTGCAAACGCCTTCTTTTGAAGCTTACTGATGCTTTCTCGGGCGTCAGATGCTAGATCCTTAGCTGACTTGATTGGCCATTCATCTACTGGTAAGCTCAGGAACTTTGGCCCATTTTGCCACTCCGAATTTTCATCAAGATCTTGAGGATTAGCCCCCCTAGTGATTACATCGGCTATGTTTTGTGGACCTGGTATCCACCACCATTCTTGCGGCTTGGTAATTCCTTGGATCTCTCCAATTCTATTAGCGAAAAATGTCTTATAACCATAGCTTTCTCGCTGTATAGCACCAAGAACTGTTTGGCTATCAACCAAGTGAAACCATTTCCCAACTCGAATTCGGCTATGCTGCTCAAAGTACTTCCGCAGCCGGGAGGCAAACACTGCTCCGCACATCTCCGCTTTGACAGCATCTCCTTTGTGGTCTAATGGAGTTAGTTTGGCTTTGGACTCCACTAGCCTGGTGATTGAGCCGTTATCAGAGTTCCACCTGAGGTACATTACCGCACCATAAGCATTCTCGCTTCCATCTGAAAAGGTTATCGCCCAGGGTTCATCACTGAAATTTTGGGGGGTTATAGCTCTAGTGAATTTAATCTGGCCAAGCTGGACGTACTCCTCAAAGAGTTTAACCGCATCTTCTCTGAGACCATCCGAGAGGGAGGAATCCCAAGTTTCACTGACTGGAACTCTTCCAGCCTTTGCCTCTTGAAAAGCTCTGCGGACTAGAATCGCTCCTTTCTGCTTGGCTGGAGTCACTAGACCTACAGGATCATACACCCCCGACACCTGACTCAACAACTCCCTTCGTGTCAGTGGATTTGGTGTTTGGACTCTGACTTGCTCTTGCAAGAGATTCTGACCAAGTCTCATTTTCTTCTTTCTCTTAGAGAAATTGATGGATGTCATGACACGGAGCTTGTCTTCTTTCACATCATATCCCAAACCAAGTGCTTTGTTGTCATCATTGTGCATTTGGTTTGGTAAAACCATGATCTTATCTTTGGTTCCCAGGGGCTCATTCTCTGACTCGCTGCTCCCACTTTGACCTGAGAAGACCCATGGCTTGAGAAAAAATCCTCCCGCTGTTAAGATCCGTTCCACATTTGCTACAATGGACCTCAGTTGATGAAGATCATTATGGGACGTAAGAATGTCGTCAACATAGCTGTCTTGATGGAGCACTCTCCGTTCTTCCTCAAGGTGAGCAAAGGATGGTAAATTGGCAGTCTCACGCATTGCCAGCTGTGCGATGCAGCCTGCTGGTTTGTCGCCAATGTTGACTCTTGTGACCGCGTATTCCTCCAGTTCCTCATCTTCAAAGTCTCGCCAAAGGAACCTGTGCATATGCATTTCACGGTCCTCCAACCAAACGGAATTATACATCTTCTTGATGTCTCCTAATGCGGCGTACACTCCACTCCTGAATCTCAGCAGGACAGCACGTATCTGATTAAGAAAGTCTGGGCCCTTCACTAACAAATCGTTCATACTGACACCTCTGAATTTTTGGCTGCTGTTCCAAACAAGCCTCACTGGCGTCGTGACTGAGTGAGGGTTAGGAGCAATAAGATGGCTTACGTACCACACAGGCCCACTCCAGTTAGCTATCGTTTCTTCGGATAACTTGACTGCAGCCCCTCTATCAAGCATGTCCTTCACTTGAGCGCTATAGGCAACCTTCCATTCAGGTTCTTTGGCTAGTTGTTTCTCCATCCTCAAGAACGTAGCCTCAACCGCACCCCTGTTGTTTGGCAAGGAAGCTGGGTCCTCCAACCAAGGATATTTTGTGTGCCAATGCGGCTCTTTGCTGTGGTCGTCCTCCGTGACGTAAGTGAGGCCCTCTCTTACTATTCCGAGTTCCCTCTCCTCAGCAAGAGTCATCTCTTTCCCACCTGGTTGGCAATTTCCACAGCGGCAACCACCACATTTAGGCTCACACGCCGCACCAATGGAATCCCACTTCCACCACTCCAGAAAGTCTCGGCTGCTGGTCAGAGTGCTTGATTCATGAAACCTAGCTAATGGCTGGTTTGGTGGATAGTACTCCGTTATTTCCTCATATTTCACAGCTGCCATTCTCATCGACCTCGCAAAGTGCGTTTTGGATTTGTGGGCCGATACAGCTACCTCTTCGAAGAGCTCGGGGTGCGTTCCTCCAACCGTCTTTCCTAGCGGGCCGTCCCACAGCACAAGGTCTCCGACCACTCGGACCCTCTGCGGGGCTAGTTGCCCCTCTCGATGGCTTATAAGCAGTTCGACCACTTTAGGCCTCGCAAGTTCGATGAGAGGAACGTCTGGAAATAAATTCTGCAGTCGTTCAGGTGGCACTGTTTTGTGAATTTCAGCAATGCTTTCTAGTCCATAGCAGGCCAACTGATGTGACTTGAAAGTGCCCTGAGGAGTTTTTACTCTGATTTTTAGCAGATATCGTTTGGTTTTTACGCGAACTTTCATCCCTCCGACTCCATGGATGACAAGAGTAATTCTTTCACCGCTTAGGTTTAGACGGTTTGCAGCACTGTGTGTTATGTAATTTGTGTCTGATGCTAAGTCAATTAATGTCCCAATTCTCTGTCCAGCATTAGCTGTCACATTGAGAAGCATCATGATTACGGGAAGTTCCAGCAACCCATCTTCTGCCTGCAAACTTATCTGTTCTTTTGTGACGTTGAATGCTCTTGCTGCAGTGTTTGAGAACACACTTCGGCATTGCTGTGCTAAGTCTGGTGGAAGTCTACAGAGGAAGTCCTCCTGATCTTTAGTATAGCTCTTCCTGCTCTTGTCTCTGTCGGAACAAAGCTTGCTCTTTCTCTCATTAGCGCCTCTTTCCTTTCTTTCAGCATTTGGGCATAAATAAAAGTGATGCTCAGGAACACTCTCTTCTTCGCAGTCTTGGTTTTTGCATAGATAGCTGGGTTTGCAGAATGAATGGTCCTCGTGGACTTCGAGGCACCTATTACAAGCTCCCAGTTTCCTTACTGCAGCCTTCCTGTCTGCCAGCTTTAATGACCGGAACTGTTTGCAGAAGTAGAGCTTCCTTTTGTGCTTAACGTCACCACAGACTACACACCCTGATTGGTCGTTGCTTGATTTTGTGGATTTTGTTCTTGCCCATCTTGGCTCAGTTCTTAACTCCCTTTTGTTTGGTTCCTCATCCCTTAGTTGTTCAAGCTGCTCGTAAATGCTCTCTTGCTTTTTGAGGAATGCTAACAGATTGTCAAACCGGTTGTCTGGTGTGACAGAGCTCTGCTGGTCAGAGATGTGGATAAGCCATTCCTTCTTGAGAGACTCAGGAAGTTTTCCTTCAATTGACTTTGTCACTAGCGGATTTTTAATAGCGCCAGTATTTCCAAGGTCACTCAAATCTCCAAGTGCCTTTTCTACTGCCTGAATTAAATCAACTATTTTCCGTGGCTGGTGACTTCTGATAGCAGGCATTTTTTGCAAGTCTTCCACTATTTCAATTGCAATTGCTGTCACATTTCCATAGCGGTTTTCCAAGACGCGGAAAATGTCATCTGCTGTGTTATAAGCGGTTAGGCGGAGATCTCTTACAATCCTCTCATCGAGACTGTCTAATACCTGAATCTTCTTAACTTCCTTGGAACCGGTAGGCTCACCCTGCTTCTGAAGTGCTTCCCAGTCTCTCTTCCACCTATGAAAGTCACGTTTGTTACCAGTGAACTTTGGGAGGGCTGTGGGCTTTAACTTAATTGTAGCCACGGGGTAGTTGGAGATCATTGGTGGAGGTGTTGTCCTCTCTTTTTCCTCCTCTCGCCTCGCCCGAATGAAATCAGCTTTTCTCGAAACTAATCTGGTAACGTTGAGTTCGAGACTCCTCAGGCCTTGGCGGAAGTTATTCTGATCACCTGGTGGGATACACCGCTGCCAATGGCTGTACAGGTCTTTTGCAGTCTTTGCTAAATTTTGAAGGTGACTGAGCATGAAGTCGTATGCTTCGTGATTGCCATCTGGAACTACTGCTGCGACACGTTCACTCTCAGCTTCGGCAACCTGCAGTGCTGTGGACAGTTCAACATCTCCATACTTAGCCCAGAGAGTTTCTTGAAGAAGACCTTTAACCTCCTTTAGTTTTAACTCACATTCGCTCGCAGTTTTTTCAAGGTCGGCTCTTTGCTGTCCTGTTAGCACAGCTGACTCGTCTGTGTCCAGCTCCTCCTCTAATTCTGCGATGATGCCTGATTCAAGATCGTCATTTGCTTCCATGACTTTCTCTGCTTGCATCGTGAGTTTATTTAAACTGCTCTGAAGATCCTCTTTTGTCATCTCTTTATAGGCTCTGGCTATGGTGTTGACTAGTCGTGTGAATCCTCTTTTCTCCACTGTTCTTTCTGCTTTGAGCTGCTCGAGTGACTTCCCGATCGCCTGCTCGGCCATTTTGAATTATCTTGTGGTTGGGAAGGAATGTATAATTCTTCTAATGATGTCTCTTTGGGTTTCACAGGTTTCCAGTTCCTACTGGTTTCCCGGTTTTTCACTGTCAAGCTCTGGCATTTTGTGCACAATTTCCCCGCTTGAAAGGAACAGACACATCATCAACGAAGGCCTTAACTGGATTCCACTCTTCTTTTTATTGCATCAATTATGATGAATGTTCAAATAGGTAGACAGAAGAAAGGTGAAAAACCTTTAACAGAAATAAAAATACAAAATATGTAAATGAATTGCAAATAAAAGCTTATTAAACATCCATTGTTGTCATTTAAGTCTGTATCTCTCAAATAATTCTCAAATAATATTATTAACATGCTTAATACACTTTTAAGTATAACCTGCAACATACACAATTCAGAAAATTAACATTAACACTTTATCACAATGTGTATATGAAATCAGATCACGTTATTTTAACGATCTGCTTAATCACACGTGAACTTCAGAAATAATATTTTATCGTCGCTCGATCTCTCCCGCGATTAAATCAAAATACAAACGAAGGTAAACAAATCAATACACCAGTAACTTAATAACATTAATATTTGCTACACAGAACTAAATTTAGCTTAAAATAGTCACGCACTGGGCAGTTACAGAAAGTAGGTCACGGAATCTTTCCGTGCCGAGCACAGACAGATAGATATATGCTGCGTCACAAACTAATTCGGCATCTGGCGCTACACTAGCGTCATATTCTCCCAATCACTTAAACAAACAAATTATTAAAGTTCTCACCGGCTGCCACTTCGGGATTTGATGATGTATTCAATCTTTGTGCACTTTCTCCGTGTCCAGCTGTTCAGTTTTCGGCAGAGCTCGTCTCCGACTCGTCTCATACACACACTCTTTTTCCGGTTTTCCGCCCTTCGCCCCGATTGGCTGAGAGACTACTATAGTTTTTTCCTTTTCTTTTTTTTTTTCATAATTAATTTATATTTCTTTCAGTTTGACTTGACAATGACAATCCACACAAAGAAGAAGATTCATTCGTAATATTACAGCAGAAAAGACACGGCAGTGTGTGTTTCAGTGCTGGAAGACCGTAACTAGAGATGATGAACTGAAAGACCACCAGAAAAGGACATAACACTTTTGAGAGAGAAATTAATCTGATATTAATTTTTAACTCATTCTTGATTGTTTTTCATCAGAACTTCTAGTTTATCTTCCACTTCTACTCTTCCATGCAAATACAACATAAAATTGTATGTCCAGTAGCTCTGAAACTGGACACTTTTGTTCTCTTGAGATGATTTGGCTCTTAGAAGTCAGTAAAGAGAGAGATCTGTCTCATTCGCTTTCACTTTTACTTAATTTTTGCATTTGCTTCAAGTAATGATCGATTAAACTCATTACTCATTTTGTCAATCATTTTATTTTATGCTCATTCTGCTTGAATCAGGATGAATTTTAGTTCTGAAAGCCATGAAATATTGTTTGCTTTTTGAGCTTTCCATGTTTTAACTTTGTCAATAGAGCTTTTAAATGCCTAATGTAGTGAACAGCAGACACGATGGCACCAGAGGTCCATACTTCACAACAGGAGTCTCTTTGTCTTACTGTGATTAAGAAGACAGAAGGATGTGATAGGACTCTCAAAGACAACTAAAGGACAATGGTAATCAGGACTGCCATTGATCGCTAATCTAATCACCGGTTGCCCATTGTTCATGGGTTTTCAGCTCAACTCCATTCTTGAGATATGAACGACCATGGACTGCCCAGGGCCCCCAAACTGGCTAGAACACGGTAGGAACAAAGAACCCTGAGAAAAAGACAAATCTTTTTACACATTGGTTTAGAACCACAAAAAGGGACAGGAAACTGTAAGGAACATGTCCTACATATCTCCTTATTCATCTAGGGAACTGTGCGCTCACAGTGGAAACTGCACCTGGAATAACAGCCAATGTAATCTCACCCACGGTACTGGACATCTGGATGATACCTCAACCAATTTACATCAAGTTTGGACTCTACAAGTTCGGAATGCTGCCCCAAGAACTTTGAGAAAGGTTTGGAAAGAAAATTTCCAAGGTTCTAAAAACACTCGTTCATTTAACTGTGTATTTTGGGATTGGAACACTTGGAATGCAACGACCCAATCACACCACTACAGTAGTAGAGTTTCTGACCTAAAGAGGGAAGGAACAACAGCACAACCAAGGTTATTCTCTTGCAAGTAAACCTTCACCCACATGGACCTTAGAGCAGCTCAACTGCTTCTGTTGAGGACTCCAGCATTCAACACCTGAGCTGCACGACTCTTGCCTTTGTAACCTCTAGCCTGTAAAGGATCCTGCGGATCAACCACCGCCTGACCTACAGTTCTCCAGTTTACACAAGGACCAGCAGCGAACCTCCAGCACTCAGTGCGGCTCTGCAACTGGTGGAAAGGGATCCAGTTTACCCCCACTGCGAATGGAAAGAAACCAGTGGAAGACGGAGCCCATTGCTGGACTGATCACCCGACCACGTGGAAAATAAATATAAGCTAACCAAACCTCTTCCCAAAGGCCTGGGCATTAGGTTGTGCCTACATTTACATTTACACATTTGGCAGACGCTTTTATCCATACATTGGATTTCAAGGCACACATTTACATTTACATACATGGGAAATCAAACCCATGACCTTGGCGTTGCAAGCGCCAACGCTCTACAAAAAAAAAAAAAACGATCTAATATGGCAACAAGCTATCCTGTAGCTCAAACAGTAGAGACTGTATCTAGGGTCTGCATATACAGATAGATACATAAGACACATTATCTGTATTCATAGTAAATGCTTATTTACTATTTCATACCAGCATCTAGAACAGGGGTTCTCAAAGTTTTGATAGGTGAGGGCCAATTTAGGAACCCAACTTTGAACTGAGGGGCGGGGGAGAAAAAGAAAAAAAAATACTGAAAAGAAAATCCCATTTGAAATAATTTTAATGACCAGGTTGCATCTCTACAGATTACATTTATTGAGGCTATTATTATATAACTGAGGCTAAACCTGGCAAATCTTGAGAAAAATTGCGATGCAAACAAAATCCCTGGGGTTCTCTACCCTCAACAGACAAATTTGGGATATAACAGTCCTGTGTGCAGTCCATTTCAAGAACAAACTTATTTAGAACAAACAGCCTCAGTGTGCCTTGCTTCTTATCAGCATAGGCCTTATTCAGGGGCAATTCCAGCTACCAAAGCACCACAGAGAGAGAGAGAGAGAGAGAGAGAGAGAGAGAAACTTTTAAAATAGAAGCTTACCAAACAAGTCATCATCATCATTCATATCTATAATTGCCTGTCAGTCGCGTTTCCATTATTACAGATTTGCGCAAATGTTTTGCGCTATTTTTATCTATCTTTTTAACCCGTAATTGAAAAACGAAAAATGAACGTTGTTGTCTTTTTAAAACGCAAAGTTGAACACCAAAATTTTAATTTGAACTGGCTACACCAACTGCTGCGCAAAAAAGTAAATATCGACGAATTTTCAGATTTTTGTTTATGACTTTTTGCCCCTTTATTAAACATTTAAAATATTCACAAATTAATATGGAAAACATGTCGATTTTACTGGTTTTCTAAGGCCAAATTAGAACCTGGAATTGATATTTTTCCCAGTCCTGAATATAGCCTGTGTCTCTGGAACCACAGCCCACAGAAAGGTGAGTTATAGAATAATGATAATAAATGTGTCTGAAAAAACAGCGAGGCATTTTAATTGTTTATTAATAAACTATTGTTTTCTAAGTGTCGGCTAAAAACGTATCTCCATCTCTGCTGTTAAGCAGATGCGCTTTTAGAGAGAAATGCACCTTTCATACAGATAACATCAGAAGGTATTAGCTTTCGATTCGAGTTTGTTTGTTTAAAAGTGGACATTTCAAGCTTTAGGCTATATTTTGTTTCAGTTCTCGCGCTCCAGTTCATGGAGATCATGAAAGTGCGTAGGCTACTGATTGTTTTGTTTTATTTTACAAAAGCACAACATTTTTTGCACAAATAAAAGTAGTTGCGAATAATGTATTATTATTTTCTGTATGACCAGAAATTATTGAGTATTTTAAGTTGTTTCCACTGTTGATAGGAAAATGCAAGTGTTCGCGCCGTGAAAAATTTGAAAGGTAATGGAAACGCGGCTATAATAAGCTTGTCATTAAGTCACTTGTCACTTGCAATCGGTCGGACCACACCTGTAATTACCGCTTATGCCTATAGATGCCGCTAAACACCACTAAATGGAGATGAATTTTTTCAAAGCAATGTAGCCTACAGTTCTAACAGTTTTACAGATGTTATCGTGGGCCGCCAAAAATGTTTCTGCGGGCCGCACTTTGGGAACCCATGATCTAGAAAGACCACAATTGACTTAAATTTCTTCATCCAATCCATTGCTCATCTACCTAACATTAGTTGTGCACATCCATTTGTGTAATTGTTTGTAGTATCTGTTTGATTATTGATTACATTTTCTTAGTAGTTTAGTCATTTTCCTTTGTAGTATTTAGTGAGTGTGATATTTTACTCTTGTATGTCTCTTTGTTAATAAATTCATCTTTATTGCAAACTGTGTCATTCTTGTGTTGATAATCAGAGGCTCTACAAGCTCGCCAGAATCTCACTAGATCCTTCAGATTGATCAGATGATGAACTTCCTATAATTTATATAATTCTAATTCTTTCAACAATCTTCCATGATTGTTCTTTATTGCCAAGGTGAAATTCCTTGGCTGGTTCCCCGTAATATAGGAAGGATGTGACCAAAAACTCATTATTAATATTAATATTTATGACCATAAATCAAGTCGAGTCAAGTTATCTTCATTTATATAGCGCTTTTAAGAATGTAGATTACGTACGGAAACGGAAACGTTGACACTTCCTTATCTCACTACACTAATAAATGATATTTCACTGCACACATGACTGACATTGAATGAGATTGCTGTCTGTCTGCATTGTTAAAGGTTTAATATCCAGTATCATATATACATTTCAAAGAGTTTGTTCTAGTCAGTTTGAAGTTCATTCACACCATGAGGCTTCATGAAGTCAGAACAATCACTATGAACTTTAAACAACACAGTTTTTACAAAACAAACTGAAATGATTTCGGTCTCTATCTCAGCACAGCTTTACACAACCGGCAGAAAGAGAGCAGCTGGAATACACAGAAGCGGCGTGTAATCCTTGTTTTTTTGTGTGTGTGTGATTATATTGATGTTTATAGATGTTTTGTCGTTGTGAACAGTATACTTAGTAAGAAAAATTAATCTACCGTTGATGCACATGAGCCGCAAAGCACGAGACGGGGCCCCTCCCACCAGCAGGATGAAATGTCGTAATACAGTATTTTCATGTCGTATGAACATTTGTTGTGCACCTGCTGCAGCAAACTAATACTGATTCTTCCATTTACATACAGTAATTGATATAACAAAACAAATATCAGCATTTGAATGTAGTGAATTATCATTGTATTAATGCATTTGATGTTATTATTAACCCTTTTAACTCGGCTGTGTCGTCGCCGATACATACCAGCAAACACACACCACACACAGTAATGGCCAATAACTAGTTGAAAGCCAATTTTTTTTTTCTGAAAAGATGACATCTTGCACATGAAGATAGCACATTGTTTTAGAATTTTACAGTCAAAAAAACTAAATATGTGAAAATCACCTAATCCTTCAACCATCATTCAAAGAAACTAAGTTCCTATCATTCATTACCTCCTCAATCACCTGTCCATTGTTGTCTGTCTTTTCGCCAACCCACAGTGTATTGTGAGCATTAAAATCTCCACACCATACAATATTTATTATCTCTATCCTCACCTTCTATTTCCTCTAGTTTCTTTAATTCTAACTGTTTACAAGGGTTATAATAATTTATTATTACTATTTTTCTTTCATCTGCCCATACTTCCACTACCACATATTCTTGTTCCTTCCCTGTACCCTACAAGGTACACCATTCCTTATAAAGGTAGCACAACCCCCACCACTTCCTCACCACTAAATTTTTTAGTCTATTAAACTATGTTTTAATTATTCTATGTATACAGTACTGTATGTTAATTATCTTTTTTTACGCTGCTAGTCCTGAGTACGTATTTCGTTCTTATGAGGCAACATGTACAGAATGACAATAAAAGACCTTGAACTTGAACCTTGAACCTTCCTTGCTCTCTGTCTCGTCTGATGACAATATAATTAGTTAAAACAAAATCAAATCTAGGTTTTAACCATGTTTCCTGAATACACATTATATCTGGCTTTACACTCCTATCTATAAACTGTTTAAAATCTTGACCATTTGCCAACAGACTGTGGGATTACAAATTTATTAAATGTTTAATTTAGTTTGCAACAGTAAAAGTTGAGTATATTTATGTTAGCATGTTAAGGTTAGTTTAGGATAATGGTATCAAGAGTCTCCTTTCCTGCCAGACCTGTTTTCTCTATTGTGTTTTAAATGAATCAGATCACTGAGATTCTCACCTTTTGGAGCCCAGACGTTGAATAGTTAGGTTGATTGACTTTCTCCTTATTGTCTTTAATGGCTCTTTGAGTCCCAGTATCACTCAGACTGATGGGATTAGCACACGAATGATTCGTCTATGCAATTTGCAATGCAATAGACTGTTATGCTGATTGAATTAGGATTGGTAACAAGCTGGGGTCTGGGGCAGGTTCCTTAACCTGTATACCTAATTTGCATGCTTTGTTCAACCTCAATGTAAATCCCTCCCCCTAAATGTCTATAAATTTGCAAGGCAACTGTATTGAGTTAGTCTTGATGATGATGAACTACAGACTACTTGGAAGAATAAATCTCTTCTGCTTATAAGATCCGTCTCCTGGTTTTTGCTTCGATGAAGGAATAAGTTCACAACAAGACTCATTGCATTCCGTTGTAAAATGAACATAATAAATAAGATCATCCTTTACCTACTTCCTGACTTGAGTGTACAGCAAGACATTCCCTTATTTCTTCCCATTTTAAGTCTAGCATGCCCAAATGCTGAATTGCTGCCTTTGTAATCATTTGAATCATTTCAGTTTTAGATTTAACCTCAGCTGCTGCATTAATTACCGCTGCAATAAAGATAACCAAGCCCCTCTTTTCTCCCCACTCCTTTTTCTCCTCCTCTCTGTCTCTGTGTCCATACATTCTCTGTTTCAATTTCCCCTCTAACACTTCCTTCATTAATCCTCTTTGTTTCCTCCACTCTTTTAACTGCTTCTGCGTAAGGAACTCTATCCTTCCTTTTCACATTTGAGTCTCAGGCTGCAATCGAAACCGCATACTTCCCTACTATATAGTCGGGAAAAACAGTAGGCGAGCGAAAAAGTACGTACGAATCTTAAAAGAGTAGGCGAGAATTAGCTGGGTGACGCACTGATTCTCGCGAGATTCGGACGTGTGTATACTAATAGTGCGTTCGAATATGCCTACTTATCTACTATATAGTAGGAGAAAACATTACGTGAAAGGAGTAGAAAGTTCGAAACATCAGCATTCATAAAAGAGTAGGCGTGAAGTTCTCCGATGGTATTGTAAAAATTGTAATCGTTGCCCAGAACTACTATATATATATACTGTATATATATTGTATATACAGTGCAATGCATAAGTTAATACACCCATGCTAAAGTTGACTAAAAAGAGGAATAAAAAATCATATTTTGGAAATTGAACTTAATGCCTTAATTTAAAAAATTAGGAAAAATCCAACCTTTAAGGACACCAATTTTCTTTGTGAATGAATAATGTATTGTAAATAAATAAATGTTCTTCCTTAAAATACAGGGTGCATAAGTGAGTACACCCCTATGTTAAATTCCCATAGAGGCAGGCAGATTTTTATTTTTAAGTATTTAAAAAAAAAAAATGTAGGATACTATGCATCCTGATAAAGTTCCCTTGGCCTTTGGAATTAAAATAGCCTCACATCATCACATAGCCTTCACCATACCTAGAGATTGGCATGGGGTACTTTCCATAAGATCATCTCTCAATGCAAATCAAACTAGCTTTTAGGCTAACTGAAATAAAACCATGCCAATCTCTAGGTATGGTGAAGGCTATGTGATGATGTGGGGCTATTTTAATTCCAAAGGCCAAGGGAACTTTATCAGGATGCATAGTATCCTACATTTTTTTTTTTTAAATACTTGAAAATTAAAATCTGCCTGCCTCTATGGGAATTTAACATAGGGGTGTCCAGACTTATGCACCCTGTATTTTAAGGAAGAACATTTATTTATTTACGATACATTATTCATTCACAAAGAAAATTGGTGTCCTTAAAGGTTGAATTTTTCCTAATTTTTTAAATTAAGGCATTAAGTTCAATTTCCAAAATATGATTTTTTATTCCTCTTTTTAGTCAACTTTAGCATGGGTGTATTCACTTATGCATTGCACTGTATATACAATATATATACACACATACTCTTCTTTTTTTTTCTCTTTCTGATTGTGAAATATTTTCTTATCAAATGGTTGTTTGAATTGTTGTTGTTTTTCTTTGTGTGTGTGTTAAGGCAGGAGAGTGAAATGAATACAAAACATCCATGCAATGCAAATTGGCTTATTGTTATCTGTTATATTATTGCTTTTGTTCAACATTGCTTTTGTTTTTTTACTTTGTTAAAAAGTAACAAACTGAATCCTCTGTAGGATTGACTTTAAGATTAACATTTTTTGCTTATAAGTAGACTCATTAGTTGGCACTAGGGTTGGGAATCGTAAGAAATGTTCTGGTTCCGGCTCTGATTCCGGTTCCGCCAAATGATTCCGGTTTCGTTTTTCGTTCAATAAAAATGATTAAAACAACTAATAAAAATAGTAGTAAGGGGAAAATGCACAATTCTCTTTGTGTTTATATATTTCTTATACTTGTCAAATGAGTTTAACAGACTGGTAATGTCAACAAATTCAACATTTTAGCAATTTTTTGCAAAAATAATTAATTTTTCTGAAGAAAAATAAACATTTCTGCATTCTCTAGGATAATTTGGGACCTCTCTTATACCTTATTGTATCTCCAGCAGTGGAGAATACCCTCTCAAAAAGGGTAGAATATGCTTGAACACACATGTAAGATCCAGACAGGCGAAATATAATATTTTTAAAGTCGGTTTGAATGATTGATTGATAAAGACTTCACTTGTTTCATTACTGGATGAATCGGCGCTCTAGCGGTTAATGAACAGAACTGCATGCGTCTTGAGCTACTTCTCTCTGTTTACTGGTTTATCGGGTGAGTCACGCAGGCACTGGCCTACTCCGCAGCGGTGCCGACCCGACCGGTGTAAAGTAGTCTGCGTAGTTACAGACTGCAGCTTTAACATCGTCTTTATGAATGTTTTGAAGCATCAGAGATGTCATCGATACACTCGTTATTTGAAGGCAGCGACTTTCAAAAGGTGATTTACTCTGTTTTGGGTGCTATCGTAGACATCAGTGTTTATTCTCAGCCTATAAACTTTTATTTCAGTACTTCTGTGATCATTTGAATATTTGTAATACAGAAATATCGATACTGTGTGGTTGAAAAGTAAAGACGTTTCATTTGTATTGACAACTGCTCTCTCAACGACAGCGCAAACAGATTTGAATGTTCGGATGTGAAGTTTTTGTCATTTAGGAATAAGATCGCGTGGGTGTTTGAATCGAGATCGAGATCCTTTAAAGATTAATCGTGCAGCTCTACTGTCTTTATACTAGGGTTGCCAACTGTCCCGAATTAGCCGGGACGTCCCTTGTCCCGTTTTTTGACTATACGCTGATCTAACCACTGGCTGATACAACAGCAGCAGTGCTGATCACGACACTTGAGAATGATCACCGACACCTGTCATCATCCAATCACACACAGAAATTCTGCGTCATGTTTGCACGTGATGGTTGTCTCTTCATCCAGCTGTTGATCTCTCACCTCATAGGGGAGCGCGGGGCACAAAGTAACGCTTTTTGACTTTCTCAGTTTGTGTAAATCTACTTATGGTTCAGAGTATTTTTTTTCCCCCACATTAATTTCCCACATGTCTACTACAATTATGTGTTTTTGTTTTATTAATACAGTATATACTTTTTTCTTGATATACCCCGAAAGAATGGAAGTGAAATGTGACAACATGCCCCATAGGTGGGGTACATTGTAACATGTGAGGGGCACATTGTAACATAACATATGGCAGCTTAAAATGTTATCTGATCTAATAAAAAAAAAATACAAAACAAACTAAAATATTTTCTAAATAAAATACAATTAAAAAACTTTTTCATATAAAATAATGGCAATTTGTAATAATTAAATATAAACTAATTTTTGAGTTTTGATTACGAACGCATGAAAACGCAGATATACAACATAGTTCAAAACAAATAAATAATTAGTCATTTCTGAACATTGACTCTCAGTCTTTATTCACCTTTTTCTCACGTTTTCTCAATAAAATTAATACAAGTATAGAATATAATAGCATATTTCTAATAGGGGCACATTGTAACGCAGTGTTACAACATGCCCCCGCCTGCACAACTGGGATTTAAACCCAGCTAGTGTCTTCTGCTAGTTAGCGAGGCATTAAATAACTATCTCAACTGTTAAATAACATCTTGGAGATTACAATAATATCAGATTTGTCTTATTTTAAATAAACACAAAAAATAGAGATGAAAAATTAACTTAAGTAAGAAATTTACTTTTGCTATGGTTTAATAAATGTCTATGGATATCTTCAAAAAAATAAATAATTTTGGCGGATTTTTTTTTTTTATATATATAGTGTTGATATGGCAACTAGTAAATACACAAAGTTTCGTCATCCAAGCATGTGCGGAAGTATTTAAAACAAGCGTATTACAACTAACCCCGCGTTACGTTGTGCCCCGCGCTCCCCTGCTTCATGTCCCTTGGGTTTGACACACTCGTCGTTAGAAAGCTGGAGGAAACAAAGCTCTGCATCACAGATGTTTACGAGGTGGGAAAACTCAAATTGAAGATGCTTCAGCGGAAAGAAGACAGTTTTTTTGGATACCAGACCCAAGCAGCTGATGGACAAACAATTGTCAGCACAGAGATCAAAGCAGAAAAATGACTTTCTGAAGTTCTATGACTCTGTCATTGCATACATTGACAAATGGTTTGATTTCTCATCAGAAAATGTGATGATGAAGCTGAAGCCAGTGGGCCTGCATGAGGAGCTCTCCTTTACTGACCTGGAGCAGGTGCTGGTTGCCCTCAAAATGACAGAGACAGTGAGTATGGACCAACTCTATGAAGAGTTTTGTGCTAGCAAGGAAGAAATAAATAAAGCCACACAGAATACCACAAAATTATCCAGTGAGAAGTGGGTCGCAGTTTTTGTCTGAAGCGCTTAGGCCTATATCTGAAGCACTAGAGGTGCTCTGCTCCTCGTCCATGCTGTCTATTTTGAACTTGAAGCTTTCGAATTCGAACACGGAGCAACGGGAAGGAATTGTCTCTAAACAAGTGTGCGTGAGATTAGGCTCCGCCCTGCCCCAAACGACAACATCCACAAGTTTAGACTGCTTAAAACGTTTTTATTGCTGCCAAACTGAATCTCCCTCACTACTACAAATTATGTACGCTACTTTAATCATTTATATATTTTACTTTACACTCATATTTAATTTGCGGGAGTGCGGCGTATCATCATTAACAATGATGATAATTGGGGTTGTGTTTGTTAATGAAGCCTCAGCCTCATTAAAAAACTCAATAAAAAAACTTACAATGCCATAAAACACAAATGATGAAGTGTCACTGGCTACAGAAACCCCAAATTACACAAACTTGTAATTATAAAACATATAGTTACTATATACCAGGGGTCTCCAACCTTTTTGTGTGCGAGGGCTACCTCCAGGGATAAAATAATCTAGAAGGGATTTTTGTTTGTCATACTCAATTATTTATTATACATATAACATGGTGGTACTTTTTTACTTTTCACCATTATTATGCGAAATAATAAAATATCTTGATATTCTGGTTCAGACTTACAAGCGTTTGTAAAAAAAATTTTTTTTATTTGTTTTGTTGATTTTCTATAAACCTATTGTATGTGTTATCGAAAACAGTAGCCCAAACATTTAGTATAAATATAAATGCAAAAAATAAATAAATAAACTGCCATAACTTCTAAACAAAAACATTACTGCATTACATTTATACATGACTATATTAATATAACAGCATTTTTAATATGAATATATACAGGCACATTTCTGCCAAAAAGTTTGTGGAGTGAAATGTCTTCTGACTGGTTTGTTCTTGGAACAATGTTTCGACTGTTTTTTTGCGTCAATATGTTGAGAATATCAGCGTTGTTTCATCTGGCTTTTAACAAGCTTAAATCACATAGTCATCTGTGGGTTTATAATAGAGATAGAGAATTCTGCGCTGAATTGAACTGCTTCTCAGTGGATCGTGCAGCTCTGTGTAATAATGTTGGCACCAGGTTGGAGACCACTGCTATACTATAACTTAACTATGAAAATATAATGTAAGCAAATTTAAAAGTAGGCCTATAGGTAAGCCTTATAACTTTCTGTCAGTAAGTATCTATGGAGATACATTTGGGTAGATTTCAGCATTGTTCTAGATGGAGGTTGCAAACTTATTTGTTACAAGACCCAGTGTTTATTAAATTTGTGGAAACTAAATACGAATGAAACTACGGCAAGTATTAGATGGGAAGTGTACGTAAGAGGAGACATTACTAGTTATATAAACAACATAATAAGGAATTACAAAAACTAGAGGATCAAATAAAAAAAGCTGAAATTAAAATAAGTATTGATAATAATCCTGAAAAATGACATAACCTGTCTATCATGAGATCTAACTATGATAAATTAACAACCGACAGCCTGTATATATAGCCTTTCAAAATCCACAAATGCGTGAGGGGATTCACAAATGCGCAGAACGCGGTTCACAAATAAATGCCAGCCAGAGTTGTGTTTATACAATAATAAAACATTTGTAAATATTTTTTTATTTGCAAATCTCATTTTTGTGAATTTGATATTTTTTTGTGAATCTCCTTACATTTATTTGCAGATCTTAATCTATTTATTTGTGAATTTGATACATTTTTGTTAATCTCTTTACATTTATTTGTGAGTATTAATCTATTTATCTGGAATAATGCAAAAATTCTAACCCCATAATCAACTGGAGTAACTGGAGTCACTTCAGTTCTAAAATAATAATAATGGAAGGCTAGTGAAGCTGAATCTGCGTGGCCCTGATTGGCTGCGGGGGTGTCCCGTACGCTCCTGCGTTGGACGCCACCTGCAGACTCGGAGCCTGCAGCTACAGTCCCGCACCCAGAGTCCTGCATTCTCAGACCCCTCGTTTTTCGAGACAGCGCCTCCTGCTGTTCAGAAGATCGTATAACACCCATATCCAAATGCCATTGAAAACAATAGGATGCAATATTACGGTCTCGTTTTATTCAAAGTTATCCAAATAAATATTTGCGTTCCCTGCTTAATGCATGTGTCAAAAAAACTCATTCTGTTCTCTGACTAACAAATTACCCAGTAGTTATTTTTTGAGCATGGGTGTAATTGAAAGAAAATTACTGATAGAAGGGATACAATTACAGATTGAACTATCTTCTGAAAAATATCATGTGATATTATATTGCTACAATGTTTTTTTTTTTTATTCAAATTCCAATTTTTCTTTCAGTTCAACCTATAATGGTCTAATTAACATTATACCATGCTAACATTACAAAACCTGTTTTTTTTTTTATATTTTGAATGCAAAGCAAAACCCAAATAAGAATAGACAAAACACCAATAATAAACAATTCTGTACTTTATTTAACAATCACCTAAACATCATCTTGCTGTAAACAGGACAAAGCAAAGAAAGAATTGTGTTAGTGACTTTACTTTTCGTCTTCAGTTGCATTAAAAAAAACTCCTCATTTATAAGTCGCTTTGGATAAGTGCGTCTGCTAAATGAATAAATGTAATGTAAATGCATAAGGTAAAATAATTACTTTCTGGTAGGCGAATGTTGCTTTTTTCATTCTTTTTGCAATCGCTCTGTCAAATTCCTCGACTTCACTAAAATAAAAGATGAATGCCATTGTTAAAAATATTGTGTAATAATAAATAATATATATATATATATATATATATATATATTTTTGCAAATGCAAATTACAAGCATACCTAGGGTGATAAGAAGGGCCACGGAGGAACACCTCCTCAGCCTCGTACCAGGATAATGCCTGCATCGCACATAGACTGGTTAATACATGAAGGCATAGTAAATTTGATTATTAGGCAATTGTATGAGTTGTAAATGGCTGGCAACATCTTCATATCACAGTTAAATTAATATTGATTCATTTTAATACTTACGTTTCATAAGAACTGATTTAAGTAGTCTACATAAATTATATAAAGTAAAATAATTACTCCGGCATTAAATAATTAATGATGACATTCTTTGATATTAACACACTTAATGTATTTAATTGGTCTGCTTTAATGTCAGCCAATTTTAATCAAATTTTTTCAATGGCTTGTCTACAAAAAAATCCAAGGTTAAAGGCTAACCTTACCTATCAAAATAATTTCGGGGGGAAAAGGCGAAAAAACATACGGTTCAAATTTTGTTACAAACTATCTTTACAAATATTAAATGGACTATTCATATGTTTGTGTATCAATGAGCTATAGCCTAAAGTAGTTTGATTAAAAAGGAAATCAAATGAGTATGATTCGCTCAATAAAATTGACGATATACTTACGTATATCGTCAGTACTTACGTATATGGCTTAAGTTCTTCACATGTTTATCCGATCCAATTTGATAGGAGGCGCTGTCTCGAAAAACGAGGGGTCTGAGAATGCGGGACTCTGGGTGCGGGACTGTAGCTGCAGGCTCGCGCCGCCCGTCTCCTCTGTCATTGTTTTTCAGCGTCCAGTCTTGTGAGGCGAGGAGAGCAGTTCACGGTATTTCTCATATTTACTCAACCATCACACACACTTTATACAGTTTGATTAAGCGACAGGCTCATTTCTGTATTGTTTTCATCGATCACAGCGATACTTGTGCGTCTTTTCTGGCGTCTTCCTTCTGAAATAAACATTTAGTGCAGCAGCAGCGAGCATGAGGAGAATATGTTGAGTTCATTCAGACCTGAGCGATGTTGTGTTCGATTGTGTGATTGTCTCGTCAAGTCAAAAGTCAAAGTTTAAGATCTGTGAAGGGAATGAATGGTTATCGATCTCAAGTGTCATACTGGAACAGATCTGCTAAATGCTTTACATTATTTTACTTTACTTTTACATAGGCTACTTTACAGCCTATAATGAGCCGCGTGAGACATTAAACCAATAGCGTACTTATAAGAATAGCGTTTTACTCTTGGAACAATAGTGCTCTGTGGTGCTCTTTATTTTCAAAAGTTTTATAATAATTTTCAGTTTCTGCGTATATAAAATGTTATTACATTTACATTTACATTTAGTCATTTAGCAGACGCTTTTATCCAAAGCGACTTACAAATCAGGACTAAATTAAGCGAGTCATCATGAAGAGGCAAAAGACAACAACAACGCAAGAAGTGTTCAGAATACGAAGTTCAGGCATTATTCAGAGTAGCATAAGCATGATAGGTGGGATTTTAAGGGAAAGGTTTTTTTTTTTATTTTTTTTTTTTTTATGAGTTTAGGTGCTCATGGAAGAGGTGGGGAGAGTGTTCCACCAGCATGGAACTGTGAATGAGAATGATCTGGAAAGTGATTTTGTGGCTTTCTGTGATGGAACCACGAGACGTCGCTTGTTGATTGATCGTAGGCGTCTGGTGGGGATGTAGGCTCGTAGGAGTGAGTGAAGGTAGGAGGGAGCTGAGCCTGTGATAGATCTGTAAGCAAGCGTCAATGCCTTGAACTTGATGCGAGCAGCGAGAGGTAGCCAGTGCAGAGAGATTAACAGAGGGGTGACGTGGGCCCTCTTGGGCTCGTTGAAGACAAGACGAGCTGCAGCATTCTGGATCATCTGAAGAGGTTTGGTAGCACATGCTGGAAGTCCGGCCAAAAGAGCATTGCAGTAGTCAAGCCTAGAAATGACCAGGGCCTGGACGAGGAGTTGTGTTGCGTGCTCAGTTATTATATTATATATGTTATTATAATGATCTAACTTATAGTGATTACTTAATAATAATATCAAACTATATTTTAGATTAGATAAGATTAGATTTTAGATTATTTATCTGTAGTGGTTGATGAAGATGAAGATCATTTAGGGATGTCAATTTTCACAAATTCCCATTGATCGATCGTCGTTTAAATTAACGATCAATTAATAGATTAATCGTTAGCCTTAACACTGCAATATGAGGCTGCTGCAGTGGCATATGGCCAACAGCATGACAGGTTGTGCAGATACTAGGGCTGAACAATTTTGGAAAATAATCTAATTGCGATTTAGTTTTACCAATATAGCGATTGCGATTTAATATGAGATTTTTTTAAGCTCTTTATCTTTTGTATTATTCAACCAAAACAAGCAATAAATCATTGTAAAATAGGGAAGGGAATCTTTAGGCACCTCATGAGCCGATTACATTTTGTTCTTTTATTGATCTTATTAATAAAACTTAAAATATTTAATTACATAATTATAAGTAGGCCTACTTATAATAATTACACATTAAAAAACTAAATTAATACAATTACATGTTAATAATTTTAACAAATATAGGTTCAAAACAAAAAACAAAGAGGGGAAAAAAATATTAGAAGCAATAAACAAAGAGTGCTTTCAGGATTTAAGAGTAGGCTATTTCAATGTTTTCATCTCTTTTCCAATTATAAGATGTGGTTTGTCCTGTCTGGTTAATAACTTAAGATATAACTGACTGTGTCTCATTAATTTTGCGTCATAAAAGCATTTTGAGATGCAAGTACATTTAACCACGTAGACGGAGTCGCTCACAGCCGCATGCTCAAACGCTCTTCGCAAAGCGCGCGCGAGTATTTGAAATTGAAAGCAGCTTCTGTCAGTGATTTTCATATTTTTAATATATAAGTCAACTGCATTCCAAGACATATGATGCCTTCTTAGAGCATTTGTAAGTAAAATACCGGCGGGCAAGACCGCGCACTACAAAAGTAACATCACGCACACCACATGCGTAGAAAGCACACGCGTCCTCACGTATCTGTGTTTAAAACTAAGCTCAGACATAAATCTGAAATTATCTTAATCAATACAGAATCGTTGGAGAGAATCTATAACACAATATCACATAAATTAAACATAAACTGTTATTTCCTGTAGCCAGGCCTACATGCATAGCGTGCCAAGTTGGTGCTTCATCTGTACTACAGACTGATTTACTCTCGCGTGTCACGTGACCAGACTGTAATCGCAGCTTTGCGGTTAAAAACTGGCATCTCATCATATCGTGATATTATCGCAAATGCAATTAATCGTTCAGCCCTAGCAAATACACAAAACGCTTCCTCACCAAATGAATGAGAGGGTTTTTAATCTAAATAAAGGGCTAGTAGGATTGTAAAATGTTTTGATGAGGTTAATCATTTAATTAAATTAATTATTTAATAATCAAATATAATGACTAATGAAAAGTGTCACCAACGCCTCAGCTGCGTGCTTGTCAGAATATGTGACTGTTGTGGACGTGCTCTTCCTGGAACAACACGCTGAAAATGGCAACTAAATCCAAAGAATTCACAACGATTTAATAAATAGTGTTCTCATGTAATGTAATATGACAGTCCTAATCATAGTTATTATTAACAGGCCTGATAGCACTCCGGCGCAACGCCGGATTTCCGGCGTGTACAGACGTGTCTGCAAAAAAAAAAAAAAAATCAGGTTTGCATTCGCGTGATCTGACAGTTATCCCAAGATCTGAGAGGCGCTTTCACTAAACCACACCAGTAAGCCTACTTCAGCCAATTGGTAATAGGGTAGGGGCTGGTCACAAGTTAGACCCTAGTCATCAAGCAGCTGTAGCTCGTTGCCTGATTTGAGGTAGCTCGCCAACAGGCCGTTCACATATCGCGTCTTTTGCGCGCTCAAGTTCATTCAAATGCAGGCGCGCTTAGGTAAGCGCGCTCATAATTGAAGCGACGCGCTCGTTTTTTTTTAGGCGTTTTTCGGTGGTGGAAATCCATTAGCCACTAAAACTTTTTTGTCATTGTGGAGAGCGCAGTGCATGGTTGCATAGCAACGACAGACGCCACGGGAAAATCTGACCTAATTTCACTATTAATAATAAAAGATAAGCTAAAGTGCATTATAAATGTCAGTAATTTATCTTTTTTTGACTCATTCTTTTTATAAAAATCATTTAAAGTCTGAAATATGTGAGGTTTATCTTTTTATAAAGAAGTTTTTTGTCAAAACTTTATTTGAACTTGTACATGTTAGTATATAAAATGTTGCAAGACACTATTAAAATCTGGCTATCATTTTTAATGGTATTATTTTAATGTTTATGTAAACAAAAAGTGCATATTGATACTTTATTTGTTATTTGCTGGTTTTCGACATAAAACTTGGTGAATTGATTTCATTGTGTAGTATTAGTACTTTTTGAACAGGATTCTGTGATAACGTGATCATTTTTATCACTATAATCATGAAATGAAATGTTCATGCCATTTCATCTCTTGTTATGATCAATTAAAATCAACTAATTATGTGTTTTTTACAGTATAATATGCAAAGTACAATTTTCTATAATAAAATTATATCTGATTCTGTTCTTTTCTCTGACACGCGTTGTTGGGTCTGGAAGGTTACTAATGTGATTGCTTTATCTGTAAATTAAATGAAAGCTTTTTCAATTACTGAATTCATTGAAATAAAATGAATTCTTTGATTTGAATATTTTTTGGCAATGCGTCGTGTTGGTCTTAAATTTTAATCTTTATGGTCTTAAAATGTCTTAAAAAGGTCTTAAATTTGACTTACTGAAACCTGCTACTGTAATATAGGCTTGTATTGGGTTTGTTCATCTCATGTCTTAATGATGTCCATTTTTATCCACAAAAGTCACCAGAATCTATCATTTAAGGGACTATTTATTAGGGATGTCCCGATACCACTTTTTGCAGAACGAGTTCGATACCGATACTTTCATTTTTGGTACTCACCGATACCGATACCGTAACCGATACCTGAATTTTCACTGCATTTGTAATTTTTAAATGTATTAGTAGATAAACCAAAATAATATAAATCATATTAGTTGGCTTAATTTGTTCATCAAATATATATATTTCTTGCAGTTATTTTAATGCTTAATTAAGCCTGATAAAATGCATTGTATGAGCTTCTGTTACTGTCACTGTTCATTCTATTGCTCTATCATATTTTATCTTTCATTTAATAGCCACAGCACATATTTAGAGGTGCTTCAGCAGGGCTCAGTGCTGAGGATCGGGTCAGCGGTTCAAATGTTAGTCAAAACCAGTGAAATATCAATTATTTAATCCAATTTTGATACTAAAACAAATTACCAGCCTAATTAATGTGAATTTAAAACAAGTAAACAGTCAGTAACAAAATAAAAACAAACAATCGAATTACAAATAGGACAAATAAATACAATAGAACAAAGAAAGACTACAAATTAAATAAAATGTGTTTTGGAGTTTTTCAGGTAGATCGAAAAGGTACAGAAATTTGAATAGAGTAATCAAATGTGAAAAAAGCATATTCATTACTGTATAAATTATATATAGATGGATATTTTTGTAAAGTTGAAAAGGGTAGCCTATTTAGTCAAGATCAGTGAGTATTTCTTTGTCCTTTGAGTGATTAACATTAAAACACAGAAGCAGGATTATTAGACTGCTGCCCCTTTAAAACCGAGCGTACGGACCGCATTTGAACATGCTACGTTCATTTGAGATTTAACCGACTTTGTTTACTATAGGATACTCGCCAAGATTGGCGTTTTTACATAATTTTGTGTGAATTCGTCCGTACAAGCGCAAGACGTGAAAGACAATTTAATTCAGTATTCGCGCGCTGAGACGCTGGTTTGCGGGGCACGCGCTTTGGATGTTTGCGTTCATGGAACTTCTTGACCTGCACACGTCCTGTAATAATGTAGGGAACCACTCGTTATACTTAAATCAGGTAACAGTTCATGTTTTACTTTACTTGCATATACGATTTAGTTTTCATCCAAATAACGTGCTGAGTGAACGATCAGCAATCAAGAGCATTCAACAGAAGTGCGTGCGCTCTCTCTCTCTCTCTCTCTCTCTCTCTCTCTCTCTCTCTCGTCAGTTAACGTTAATAATAAGCTACATGCCTCGTTTTATTTTCTTTGCCATTGACATCCGACTGAACAAACTTTCCACTGATGTCTGTTTAAAGGGATGTGCTCGACCAGCTCGCGCCTATGCCTCAGTTCAAAGGTAGACAAAGCACTCGCTGCGGCCAGTTTCGTTTCGCAAAATGTACGTGATATCGGCAAATTTTTATGAGTACGAGTATATGAGGACAGTATCGGCCCGATGCCAGTATCGGTATCGGGCCATCCCTACTACTTATCAAAATGTTCTAGGGGAGCACACCCCTGGATCCCGCTTGACAATTATGTTGATCAGGGCATATATCTCGGCTTAGGGGCCCGCTTACCTCTCAGGGAAAAAAGTTCAGGCTCAGGATTTTTTTCTACTATCACCCCTGTATTAACCATGCATTGCTGTTTGAGCTACGCGCTGAAAGGTAAACTGGAGCATTTTGCTAGCGCGTTATTTAGCTCAAAGAAATGCATCCTATATGAGATTAATCAGATACCAAATAAACATAATATTGCAAATTATATCTGCACAAAATGAAGCGAATGCACAAGTGAACTTAAGTGAATAATATGACAGTCCAATAGTCATTATTAGTCGTGCATTGCCATTTGAGCTGCGCGCGCTGAAACTAAAAAGGATCACCGTACACTTTACTACATTAATTCTTAACCAAATACATCCTATATGAGATAAATCAGATATAGATAGGCCTACACAAAATAAACACAATATTACAACTCACATTTGCACAGAACAAAAGGCTGCGAATGCACACGCAAACTTATAGTCATGATAAAGGTGTAAAATGGTCCCAAAAATAACTCCGGCACGCTCGCTACATGTTTTTTTGGTCGAGCAGCACGCAGACGCACGCTTATGAACCTGCTTAATCAATGACTGATAAGTTTGAATCGATTAAATGTATTATCGTCAATTAATCGTTAACATCCCTAGTGTCATTAGTGATTGTTTTTGTATTATTGATGTTTTATCCATGTCATAGTGTGAGAAATGACAGTATTGTCTTTCAATGGAGCAGTTTAATAGGCTTTTGTCATCTATCTGACTCAAATAATGTTTCTAACAGCAAACACTCAGAATAAAGTGAGTTGATCTGCTGATGATCCTGAATGGCTTGTTGAATGAGTGTTGATTAGGGCTGTGGCGATATGCGACATGAAACCGAAATCACAACACTAAGATCCACAAACCTGTGTCGTGGTGTGAGAAGGCAAAATCGCGACACACCCCTTCCAACACTCAGAGTTATTCTTCCCGTCCAGGTCCAATGCTATCTAGGGCTGTGACGTGGCAGTTTTTTACCACCACGGTGGAAATTGAGCAATACCGGCGGTGGTTAGGGGGTGTTTTTGAAAAAAAGAATAATAATAATAAACGAGGCTCAAACGTCCATTTCGTTATCGTTAACTTTTTTTAAAGCAATTTTGTCAAAGAAACAACACACTAAAGCCCGTAAAGCATTGAATTACATATTAGGGATGGGAATTTTAAGCAAAAATAATATTTGAAGATCGCTGGGTATTACTACAAAACTTAAACATACATTTCATATTTATGTTTAAATAATATAATGTTATTTTTTTTATTTCATCCATGTTGATTATATGAAAACGGAAACCGTATAAGATGAGTAAGATAGGATCATAAGATGCCCAATATATTGGGAGATATATGGAGTGGGTCAGACATGATTTTGACCACTTAAGTTTTGATTTGTAGAAAGCCTTTCGTTAAAGTGAATTTAGTTTTTTATAAATTGTATCTTAATTTAATAAATGTTTCATCAACCAATTGCCTGGGTTTAATAAATAAGAAGCAAATATAGCAGACAATATAATCAGGACACGGAGGTCCTGCTCTTGACTGAGTTGTCAGAGAGACCAGAAGGAGAAATAGGAGCATCTTCCTTTAGGAGGAGAACTAGGAGATCTTTCTCTTTTATTTCTGCTAAATTTAACCAGAGGTGTCTCTCAGTAGCTACAAGAGCTGCCATAGACCACCCATGAGTGATCTCCTTCGTAGCCCTGAGAGACCAGATCTGTGGACCGACGAAGTTCTCGAATTTCGTCGGGCCCACTCCCTCACTACTATCCAGATCCCCCAACAGGTCTGCCTGATAAGCCTGAAGCACTGCCATAGTGTGAAGACAGGCTCCGGCTTGACCTGCTGCAGTATAAGCTTTGCCAACTAAATTAGATGTAGTTATTAAAGGTTTAGTGGGCAGCACGGGAGCCTTCAGGGACGATGCTTAACCAGGAGACAGAAAGCTCACGAGCTTCTGCTCAGCCCGGGGCATCAACCCATAACCATGTTCTCTCAGTCCCCTTATGTCTGAATATGTATGCACCTGGTCTCCAACCCCGCCGAGAGATCCATTTGCGAACCCCAGGTATGCGATCTCCGTGCTGCCTCAGCAGCAGCGGGTCCTGCACCCTGAGGTTTGCGAGCCTGGCCACTTTCATCAAATAATGACAGGCGGGAGCGGAGCATGCGGGGCGGGAGCGGAGCATGCAGAGCCGTAGCTGCTCACAATGCTGACAGTCAGCTCCCTCAAAGGCTGACATAGCATGCTCCACTCCCAAACAGATTACACTAAAATCGTGTGTATCCCCACACGTAAGGAAACGAGGGCAACGAGAAGCACATGACTTGAATAACTGTTTTGCCATACTTTATATGATGATGTGACAGACAAACAATAAATATAATAGACAGTTTTGACACAGAGTGCTTTGCTGAGGCACAAAAGCTAGCGCCGGTTGCACCGGATGTGCTTTTTATCCTTTCCTGGTCATGACGTCACCCGTCCGTGACGTTCATTATTTCCATTGGACTAGTTGACCTATGTGCTTCAGACGTAATCACGTGGGGTTTTCCCAAAGCGTCATCGATGCGGCGCGAGTTCCCTCGGAAAAAGGGAACAGAAATGTTAGCCTTTAGCTTTGGCTATTTATGTATTTTAATTCGGTATATTGTTAATAATTTGCATAGGTAATATTGTTATTTGGTGTTTCGTTTATACAGGTTTTTCAAATATTATTTAATAAGAATATCTTTTTTTTTTTTTTGCAAAATATCTTTTTTTCCACTCCTGCACATCATCGGTGAAGCTCCTCCCACAGCAATAACATCATCAGTGAAGCTCCTCCCACAGTAATTCAGCAATAAATGCTGTAAATTCACATCAGCTACAAGTGAAGATGAGCATGAAAGCATCAGGAAGAGCTGGAATCTGCAAAGTTTATTAAAGAGGACAGTGAGAACATGAGTGATCCAGAACCCTGCAGAAGAGGTTGGTGTTTATTCTTCATTCATTCATGATGCTAAAGAACATTCATGTTAAAAAACATTCAAGCACTTCATCACATTTAGATAAAAAGTTAAACTATGAAATGGTACAGAATGTTCTGGGTTTTCTTCAACAAATGGACAGTAAAGGGAGATTTGAGACATTTTTATATTGATTGTCAACATCAGATCAGGCTAAATACTATTTTAATGGTTTTATTTTATATTTATTTTATATCTGGTTTCCAATTTGCAACAACGTTACCAGAATTTGTCATTTTCAACAGTTTACAAAATTATAATTTTAAGAATAGTAAACACCAAGTTACTGAAAGTTGTATTTGTCAAATATCATAAGTTATTCATAATTATAGAGATTCTTCTTAGAGTAACTTTGGTAACAGGGTTGATGAATACAGTCAATGCTACAGTTTGTGTAAAAACTGAGACAATGGATTGAGATTATTTTCTTGTTTTCCCATCATGCTGGAGTAACAGGGTTGAGTGAAACATGTAGGACACAGATAAAGATAATAAAAAAATGTTAATTTAAAAATAGTTAAAGCCACGGCCACTCTATACTTTGAGCATGTGAAATTTCTACAGACACTGCACCGGCTGTGAAATGACGTCACATTCTGCGGCATCTTTTTTACAAACAAATAACGTATAACAAATAATAATAATTCAAAATGTAAAAATAAACAATCCACTCCACTTGAATGCTAATCGCTTGTGTTATTTCTCACAGGGTAATTCACTTGAGCTTGTGTTTCTGGTGTCCCACTTTAACATGTGCATGAATGGAAGTCTATTAAGGAAAAGTCTAGTGTGAACGGCCATTAATAATTAAAAAGTTTTTAGTAAAATAAATATCAATCTCAAAGTTGGTGTCAAAACATGGCAGTATTGTATATTTTAATGTTAATATCATGTTAGATAATTGTCATTGATCAAATACATGTAATAGTTCTTGCTAAAGAAACATGGGATTCGTGCCTATAATGTTTAAAAAATTATAATTGGAAGATAAATTGACCTCATTCATGGAAAGTTTCAAGGACATATAATCAATTTAATGATAATTTTATCATAATTACATTTATAAAAAGGCATCAAATTATCACAATAATTTATAACAGTTGTCTACTTTCTACTATTACATCAGGGCTCACTTTCATGTCCTTTCACTTTATATTTCCCTCTTTGAATTATTTTGATGTACTGAAAATGAAATGTAATATTTGTTTCTTTCATGTCAGACCTGATGGAAGTGGAGGAGGAGAGTGAAGAACTGAGTGAAGTGGAGGAGGAGAGTGAAGAACTGAGTGAAGTGGAGGAGGAGAGTGAAGAACTGAGTGAAGTGAAGGAGGAGACTGAAGAACTGAGTGAAGTGGAGGAGGAACATCATGTCCAACCTCAAAGTCCCTTAAAGACTAAAAATACATTTTTAAAGAAAAGAAGAGCCAAGAAATCTTTCACCTGCACTCAGTGTGGAAACAGTTTCTCAAGCAAACAAAGTCTTGAGATTCACATGAGGATCCACACCGGAGAGAAACCATTCTCATGTGATCAATGTGGAAAGCATTTCACACACATAACAAATCGTAATCGACACATGAGGATCCACACTGGAGAGAAGCCGTTTTCATGTGATCAGTGTGGGAAGAGTTTCAGTCAATCCTCATCCCTTATTGTTCACATGAGGATCCACACCGGAGATAAGACGTTCACATGTGATCAGTGTGGCAAAACATTTCTCTGTGCATCAGCCCTGAAGTCACACCTGGCAGTTCATACGAAGGAGAAGCCGCATTCATGTTCTGTGTGTGGAAAGAGTTTTTCACTGCTGCAATATTTACATGGACATGAGAAAACTCACACTGGTGTGAGAGAGTACATGTGCTTTGAGTGTGAGAAGACTTTTACTACAGCGTACAATTTAAAACAACACCAGATAATTCACACTGGAGAAAAACCTTACAAGTGTTCACACTGTGACAAGAGATTCAATCACTCATCAAATCTGAAAGCACATGAGATGATCCACACTGGAGAGAAGCCGCACACGTGTGATCAGTGTGGAAAGAGTTTTGCTTTTAAAAGTGACCTGAAGCTTCACATGAGAGTTCACACCAGAGAGAAGCCGCATGTATGCCATCAATGTGGAAACAATTTCACATACAAACATTCTCTTGAGCGTCACATGAAGATCCACACTGGAGAGAAGCCGTTCTCATGTGATCAGTGCGGGAAGAGTTTCAGTCAATCATCATCCCTTAATGTTCACATGATGATCCACACCGGAGATAAGACGTTTGCATGTAATCAATGTGGCAAAACATTTCTTTGTGTATCAAACCTGAAGAAACACCTGATAGTTCATACGAAGGAGAAGCCACATTCATGTTCTGTGTGTGGAAAGAGTTTTTCACAGCTGCCTAATTTACATAGACATGAGAAAATTCACACTGGTGTGAGAGAGTACATGTGCTTTGAGTGTGAGAAGACTTTTATTACAGCGGAGTGTTTAAAACGGCACCAGAGAATTCACACTGGAGAAAAACCTTACAAGTGTTCACACTGTGACAAGAGATTCAGTCTGTCAGCACATCTGAAAAGACATGAGAGGATCCACACTGGAGAAAAACCTTACAAGTGATCCTTTACCAACTCTGTGTGACAACAGCTCATTTGAACCGCATTCAGTCACCATTAAAATCCATTTTGTAGTTGTTTCACGAGTTCACACTTACATATAATTTGAATGGGTAAGTTTAAGCGTATATGGCGTGCTGTCCGGAGGGAGGGCTCCGAGCTCGGAGTTCGGCCCGAACCCAGAGTACTCCCCCCGTATGTAAGTGTTTAGGACTAGAAGTGAGGAGAAGGGGTGGTGGAGGGATGCTGCTAAAACTGTCAATGGAATGAGGTGAGACTGCTGAGTATATACACCTCTTACCATTGATTGCTGGGTGCTCTCCACTTGTGTTAATTATCTGAGCGTGCTCCTCCCGAACCTTGTTAATAAAACATCATTTATAGTTGGATTTCCTGCAGGGGTTCAGCCGCAAGACTGCTGAATGACTAAAGAAACGTTGTCAGCAAGATGGTCGAAAACTGTAAATTTCTTGTCTATGACACCCACTACAACTTATACCAATGACAGAAATAAGCGGGGTTAAAATATCTTAAAGCAGGGGTTCCCAAACTTTTCAAATGACAAGGCCCCCCAAATACCACTAGGTTCTGGCCAAGGCCCCCCTTTTGCAGGATGTGTTATTGAACCCATCGACAATACTATACGGCAAATGTAGAAATAAATAAAACATCTAGGTGAACATCAGATTATGTAATAATGTTTGATACCAGCCAATCAGAAAGATTATAGAGATGCACTGATTACAATTTTCTAGGCCGATTCCGAGTTTGACCTGCCGATACAGATTTTAGCCGATTCTGATTTCATCTTAATAACCACTTTACAGCACACAAAAATATTTATTTTCTATATACAGTGGGGAGAACAAGTATTTTACAAAGCATGTAGAAGTATGTAATTTGTATCATAGGTACTCTTCAACTGTGAGTGACGGAATCTAAAACAAAAATCCAGAAAAACACATTGTATGATTTTTAAGTAATTAATTTGCATTTTATTGCATGACATAAGTATTTGATACATCAGAACAGCAGAACTTAATATTTGGGACAGAAACCTTTGTTTGCAATTACAGAGATCATACGTTTCCTGTAGTTCTTGACCAGGTTTGCACACACTGCAGAAGGGATTTTGGCTCACTCCTCCATACAGACTGAAGAAACTGTAGGGTAATGGGAATGGTTCAGGTGGAGTGAGGGTTTGGTGAGCAAACAGAGTCTCGGTCAGAAGACGTCAGAGGATATGGAGTGATGAATGACAAAAGGAGAAGGCAAGGTTTGTTGCAACAACAATGGTTTTATTTTATTTTATCATGAAGTTTGACCTTGGTTCAATGCATTGTCTGTGTGCTACAGAAAGGAATAACAAAAAAATAATGACAATGGTCAACTAACACAAGTTGAACAATTCTACAAATCAACAAAAGAAATATAAATTTACTAATCACTTATACTAATAATACACTTATAATCACTTAAACTGAACAGGCTTTAAAACAGTTCAGACAAACAATCTTCCCACATGGCTCATGGCACATGTCTGGCAAACAAAGAAATCAGTTAACAGAGTGACAGTAGTGATGTTACATATGACACTGAAGCTTCGATGCGCATATCACACAAGTGAAACAATTTCTAGTGAAGCCCCGTATCGGGGTGTGTATTGGTTTACTAGAGTCACGTGATCGATGACAAACGAAACCTCACTGTCTCTCCAGTAACGTGCGCGTTTCGCTTTGGGGTGTCAGAAGGCTCGAACTCCAGATCGTATTTAACCCTCTGGGGTCTGAGGGGTTTTCTGGGCCCTGGAGGTGTTCTGACATGCTCTGACATTTGTGCTTATTTCTGTTACTTGTGACATTTTCATGGCTAAAGTCTGATTACACTGTATTCAGCACAAACTCTGCTACAATAATATATTAGCAGCATGTGTGTAAAAGTTTGTAGGTTTGAGATAATGACATTTATGCGTGGTTTGTGAAAATACAAAAAAAAATTGTCACTGAAATAAGGTCATGAAACCCATACTGATTATTTCTTCACAAGACTTTTGAAAATTGTATGACGTAGCCTAGAATGTTTGCTCTAAAACTATGTGAAAATCATCCTGACTGCTCATTCAGATAAGACAATATATTGATTTAAAAATTTTACTACGTGTTTTGTGTCAAAAAGCTTTATGCGGAGAGGAGTGATCACCTCATTACTATGTATGTTTTCGCACCTTAGAAAGACAAAGACCCTCCCTAATGGCCCTATTAGGAGCTTATCAGGGCCCATCATTCTGAGCAACCTTGCACAAGAATGAGGAGATTTAAAAAAGAATGGCTGTTTGATTGTTAGGGCCTCCAGGACCAAAGAAAGATCCCAAATAGAAACCAAATAAGATCCCAAAAAGGGGGCCGCGGGGTATTCATCCTCCTGGCTCCTCTAAGGAAGCGGATGATGAGCTCGTTTCTTCCTATCGCACGGCTGCGCGTCGGCTCAGCGAACGCTGTAATAGCCGCAAAATAAACTTTGAGCGTGGAAGGGGACCTGCCCTTGTCCAACAGCTCTTGAAGGAAGGAAAGCACCCACGAAACCCCACACGTGCGTGGATCCAGGCTCTTTGTAGCGCACCATTTGGAGAACACTGACCATTTAGACGCGTAGAGTCTTCTTGTAGAAGGAGCTCTAGACTGTGTGATCGTGTTCACGACCCCTTTTGGCAAAGCAACGGGTATCCGTTGATTATCCACGCATGCAGAGACCAGCGCTCTGGATGGTGATGCCAAATTGATCCACCGGCTTGAGAGAGAAGATCTCTCCTCACCGGGATCGGCCATGGGGCTACGTGCAACAGCCTCATCAGCTCTGGGAACCAGGTTTGGTTCTCCCATCGCGGGGCTATGAGGAGCACTGAGTGGCGCGTTTCCCTGATCCTCTTGTGGACCATTTTCCCGGGGCAATGTTGTCCCTGGACAGTCTGTCTGGGCCGACATTTCTGTGGCCCGGTATATGCGAGGCTCTCAGCGAGCGCAACGAGTGATGGGCCCACACGAGAAGGCGTTCTGTCAGTTTGCAGAGGTTCCTGGATCTGACACCGCCCTGGTGATTAACGTAGGACACCACGGACATGTTGTCCGTGCGAACCAGTACGTGGTGGCCCCGCAGGTGTGGGAGGAAGTGCTTCAGGGCATTCTCGACCGCTATCATCTCTAGACAGTTTATGTGAAGGCTTTTCTCCCGGTCTGACCAGAGGCCATAAGCCGGTCTGCCCTCGAAAAGAGCGCCCCAACCGAGGTTAGAGGCGTCCGTCGAGATCAGCTTTTGGTACGAGACAACTCCCATTGTCACTCCCAACTGGTACCATTCAGCTGCTATCCAGGGCTGCAGAGCTGAAACGCAGTTCTGAGTCACTCTGATTCGCGAGCCGCCGGCAGCCCAGGCTCGGTGAGGCACTCGCTCATAGACAGTACGCAGTAGACCCAGCCCGAGCACTGCTGCAGCTGTCGCCATATAGCCCAGCATTCTCTGAAATCTTTTCAGAGGAACAACGCTGGAAAGACGCCGCCAGGTGCCGAACACGACGCGTGCGCTGTGTCGACAAGCGGGCCGTCATAGCCACAGAGTCCAGCTCTATTCCCAGAAAAGAGGTTGACTCTTTTGTGAGCTTTTGGAGCTCCAGTGAGCTCTTGGTCCAGTTGACCGTAAGACCCAGGCTTTCCAGATGGCTGAGAAGCACTGTTCTGTGAGATTTGAGTTCTCTCTCTGACTGTGCCAAAATCAGCCAATCGTCCAAATAGTCCAAGATTTGGTACCCTGACTTCTCAGGGGAGGGAGGGCCGCGTCCATGCACTTTGTGAATGTACGGGGTGCTAAACGAACGGCAGGACGGTGTATTGAAATACCTGACCGTCGAAGGCGAATCTCGAGAATGGCCTGTGACGGAGTATAATCTGAATCTAAACCAGTCCCTCGGGCGAATTTGCGCGAGGATTTGTCTGGTTGTGAGCATTTTGAATGGCCGTCTCATGAGAGCTTTGTTCAAATATCTCATATCTAAGATAGGTCTGAGAGCTCCGTCCTTCTTGGGTACGAGGAAGTAACGACTGTAAAAGCCTGACGCGCTCAGAGAAGGATGTACCGGTTCTATCGCCCCCTTGCACAGCAGCTTTGCTATTTCTGCTCGAAGTAGGTGTGCAACTTCCAGATTCACTCTCGTCTCGGTCCGTGCTCGAAAGCGCGGGGGCCGGCGAGCGAACTGTAGTGAATAGCCCTGCTTAACAGTATTCAGCACCCATTCTGACACGCCCGGAATCGCTTCCCATGCTTTTGCATGCATAGCCTCGGGGTAGAATGGCCTCTGGGTTCGCCGCACTGCGTGGGGTCGAGAACCTGCATCAGAGGTATCGGCGCGCGCGCTCTCGATGCCTGAATAGGACGGCTCGCTGGCAGCGATGGCTGGCCGCTTTGCACTCAATGACTCGATCACTTTGGACGGAGAACATTCTGTGGCGAGAAAAGCGGGATGCGTGAGCGGCGCCGGGGGTACAGTGTATCAGTAAGTGTGAGCGGGCACAGGGCTTACGTTCACAACATGGCCGGTATGTGGCATTAAAGGTTCCGTCCCCTGGGATAACCGTGTAACAGAGCGGGCAGTGAGTAGGTGTGGGCACTGTATTGTGGGCTCACTTCCTACATTTAACACTCGAGTGGCGCGAGCCAGCTTTACGTGAGTGGGCTCTGTGAGAGTGAGAGACACAGGGGGGATCGAGACTCACAACATAGCTGGTGTGTGTCGGCTTTATAGGTTTTGTCCCCTGGGATAAAAGTGTAGCAGAGCGGGCAGTTAGCCGGATAACCAGAATTGTACTCTTATGAGATTTCTCTGGAGTGCCGTAAAAACAGTCTTTGGGTGCAGGCGAGCGGGTTGTACAACGCGCTCGTTGGCTGCAGAATACACATCTGCAGTCGCCTTATTAAAGGGACTGACAGAGCGAAAAGCTTTGAAGGCTCATATGTTTATGCGCTCATAAATACTCGAGCACCATCATGAGAGCGGGAGGGTGCGAGAGGCGGCTTCGCTTTCTGTATGTAAGAAAGCTGGCCGCGAGCTCGGCATAATTTTTATCTGCCGCCAGAGCCAGGATTCAAACATTGGGTCTCTGGCGCAAAAGCCTAAGATTTCGCCACTGAGCCACAGGGGGAAAACACATAAGCTTTTGGTTAGCGCGAGCATATAAGAGAGCGTCATCATGTTTTGTGTCTGCGTTTTTTTGCAAGTGTGCGTGTATAACAGGCTCGTTTACTGCAATATTAATATTTCCAGCCGCCTAAACTTAAGAGGGGACTGAGAATTGGAGGTTGGTCCGGCCTCGGCGGGACTAAAAACACTCTCTTTCCTCCCTTCGCCGGTGAGTGAGGCACGCGGGGTGCTGAACATTGCTCGTGACCGTCCGCTCTGACATCCCTTGTGAACGGCGCAGTTTGCGTGGCTCAAACAAAGGGAGAGAGAGCGGGAAGAGGGGTCGTAATAGGCGAATATCCAGAGAGAGTCATCATGTCTTGTGATGGCATTTGTTTGCAAGCGTGCATGTATTATAACAGGCTCGTTTACTGCAATATTGATATTTACAGTCGCCTGAACATAGGAGGGGTCGGAGAAATGGAGGTTGGTCCGGCCTTGGTGGGACTAAAACACTCTCTTTTCTCCTTTTGCCAGTGAGTGACGCGCGCGAATGGGGCGCGAGGGAGGGGTAGCTTTCATGTAACGTAAAGAAAGCTAGCCGTGTGACCGTCCGCTTCTGACATCCCTTGTGAGTGCCGCAGTTTGTGCGGCTCGAACAGAGGGAGAGCGGGAAGAGTGCGAGGCATTTGAAACAACGCCTCGTAGAAATTTCTCTTTTAGAAGAGGAGAAGAGTGTGTGTCGCCGTGGCGAACACACACAGCAGAGAAAGGATATGACGCCGGATAGCGCAGCAGGCACGGATGGCTGAAGGCGGCGAAGACGGCCGGCTTCCTCAGACGCTTCCTAGGCTTGCTGGTTGCTTGCTTCAACGGCGGCGGCTTCTCAAGATCCAGCAATGCGAAGAGCTTCGCTGAAGAGATGAAAATCAGAGTTCAGCCTGTTGAGCCCTTCTTTATATACACGAAGCCACACCCATTCTGGCGGGCTCTGACGTGTAGAGGGGGCTAAGCAGGGCTCCCCGATAGGCTGCAGCAGTTGCCGCAGGACAGCCAATGAGCACGCTTATTCAGCCTGCTATAGTCTGCTGGCTGCCGCACTGCGTTGACAATAAATACAAAATTAAGGATAATTTTTTGGCTTCAGATCTCGAGAAAAGATGACTTTACCCATAGCATAAGCAACTTACGCAATACGAGAGAACCTCTCGTAAGAGAACACTTATTATCCTGTATATATTATATATTAAGGCCTTCATTGCTCAGATAACGCAAGTCAATGGATTTTTTTGGGAAAGTAAGTCTGAACAGTTAGAAAAGATATTAGCGAGTCAGACCAGTCTTACACCGGTTTCACACTGCACGCGTTAGCAGCACAGGAGCAGTGCGTATGGTGAGCAGGAGCAGGACACACGCGTTTTGCTTTCACACTGGCAGTGTTTGTCAGAGTACTCTATAATGGATAAGTTGGCATTGCTTTATTTCGTTTTCAAATATATTTAAGAGAAAAGACTTGTCAAAGCTTATTTTATTAATAATTTCATTTATATAACTTTTGGTTCATCTTTGTTTTTATTGTTCTGGCACATTTCTGTTCTGGTTTGTTTTTGGACATTTGTTTTCTTTTTAAATTGCTGTTGGTCATTTGATTGACTGTTTAAAACACAATAGATATCATCAATGCACTTTTTGGATAAAACTGTTGTGTATTTTGGCCATGATCAATGCATTGTCACTTTAATTCAGCGTAAGTGGCGCAGCAAAAACAGACTCGGCGCCGAAACGATCGCGGCACTGCTGCTTCTTCTTTGCTCTGCACGCGGTGTGAATGCTCTAATCTGTTAACATGGGCGGCGGAAAAAATATGCGCTGCATAACGCGTGCAGTGTGAAACCGGCGTTAAGGTCTGAGCTGAGTTTGGTGAAGCATTAAAGTTCTAGGCGGAGTCAATTTCTCATAATAATAATAAAAAATAATATTAATGTTCAAATATACTGGCTTTCTTAAGCCAACATAATAAAGAAAACTCAGAGAAACATCGAATTCAGTATGTAATAAAATTGTATTAGTTTTATAATAAAAACTAATACAATAAATAATTGTACTAATATAATAATATTGAAGTAATATTGTACTAATACAATAATAATTTATAATAAAACTAATAACATTTTAAAGGTATGCCATGCTCTTCAACCGACATGATTTAATTAATCCCAAACCTGGTAATTTTGTCAGTAATAATGTACGTTCACTGATTCTAGCTTCTCTCTTTTCTGTCTCTTTCTTTTCATGGACACTGAGTAGGCTACACATGCTTACATTCATAAATATAAAATTGATTCTTTTGATCTTTTGATTCTATTCAATTTTCTAAATTATTTATAGCCTACAATCTGGCATGTGTCACACACACATATGTGTGTACATATGTCACACACGCCTACCTGCCTTTTGATGTAAATAGAAGACAAGAGTGGTACATGTTACGAACACATTATCATGATACAGTTCAGCCTATTATTGATTTTTATTTCCACTTCCCTTTTATCTAAAGAGACACTGTAAAACTTTTCACTGTAAATTTACAGTTAAATACTGGCAGCTGGGTTGCTATCCACATACTGTATTTTTACAACACTACTACAGTAAACAGCATTTGCAGTACTCCACTGTAATTACCAAATACAGTATATACCACATTTTACATTATTAAACTTGTCGACAGCAATAAATTTTATTTTTACAGGGAATACTGCTTTTATTATTACATAATTAAATATTATACTTTAAGGTTTCATAAGAGTAGTCACACTAGGAAAAAGAAAACAACATTTTCTGGGTTTTAAAACATTTATTTAGTTAAATTGCCTTCTGTGAACATGTTGGCTGAATTACTTTTTAAACATAAAATGCAATTTTAACACTTAACAACAAACAGGTAACAGTTAGCACTTAATTAAAGGAATAGTTCACCCAAAAATTTAAATTAGCACATGATTTACTCACCCTCAAGTCATCCTAGGTGTATCTGACATTATTCTTTCAGACGAATACAATCAGAGTTCTATTAAAAAATGTCCTGGCTCTTCCAAGCTTTATAACGACAGTGAAATGCTGTTTCTTTTTTGAAGTCCATAAAAGTGCAAACGAAATCCCATTCAAAGTCTGCAAGGTTTCGCAGAAGTGAGGACACCTGTAGGCTTACAGTGGTGTTCTTGTTTTACACAACTTGGCCAGTTTTCTTTGAAGTTACTTGTCCTTTCTTTGTTTTTGATCCACATTCAGGATTGATGTCAGGAAAGCGTCTAAAAGGCAGAAAAAAACAACAATTAAATATTATTAACTGAGTGTATATATTTTGACAAAGAGAGACAGCACAAAAGCTGACTAAAACTGAACAACATTAAAAAAAAAAAAAAAATGCAATGTTGGATGTTGTGAAAAAAAAAAAAAATGCAATGTTGGATGTTGTGATCAATAACTGATATTTTTTCTGCCCTGGGAAAATACATCAACTCAATGTGTCTGTTTACATGCACACTGTCAACTAACTAAATGTTTGGAAGTGGGGTTGCCAGATTTAAAGTTTTATTCTACAACTTTTGTCTACTCATCACCCAGCTCATTAACAATATCATCCCCTCATCCGGTGCCATCAGAGTATCAGTGGAAAGGCAGTCTTTAGACTCTCAGTTTATATAGAGCACACACTGCCAGAATCCAGCCCAAACCTTTGTGACAGAAATAATTTAACTTAATTGCAAGCCTTGCAATGTTTATTGCATATGTACACACACACACACACACACACACACACACACACACACACACACACACACACACACACACGCTGTTTAAAAGCAAAAATGATCTCATCTTTTGGACATTTATCATTGCATTGGTTTTCATTTCTTGTCCTAAAACACAGCACTAATCTGTTTATTTTTAAGTTACACATTCTACATTGAATAAAAAAGAAAATCAAATGTGTTTTTTAAAAAGTAGTATTATTTTATACAGAAATAAATGATTTATAATTCAGATGAGAATAAAGTTAAAGTTACTTAAAATTTTAAGGAAACAAATATATTGATCTGAAATATAGCAAATTAATTTTAAATTCATTCAGGTTACCAAACATATCTCAAGGTCTTTTGAATAAAGGCTGACAGTCTTTCATTATCAACTGTTGTTGTGGACTATATACTGGAGAAGTATTTGTTCTCCATTTGAGTGAGATGTTTTTATGTGGCTAATTGAGCAAAGTGCTTCCATTATATTTTATTATTATTAGTATTAGTTCAAGAATAAAATAAAAATATCGGATTGATATCGGTATCGGCAAATAGCCGAAGCTGCGGCATCGGTATCGGAAGTGAAAAAGTGGTATCGGGACATCCCTATTAAAAAGCCTTTATTATTATGGCTTGGTCAAATTAACCTTCTAAAAAACTCCAACGCGTTTCGGCTACATGCCTTCTTCTGGGAGTTAAACAGATCTCGAACAAACAAAGTTTCTAATGAACTAATAGTCCACCAATCAGAAGTCTCCATCTGTCAACTGAGGTGCTCAGATTACAATTGTTAGTACACACAAGGGACAGCAGATGTCATCATTTCCACTTCTTAACAAAACAATTAAGTACACACAACAACTGACTTCATGAAAGGAACATACCAGTACACAACACGGTGAAACATAAAAGTTAAAATACAAGTATAGTATATAAATTTCAAACCACCATAAGACACCAGAACATCAAAGATATACACTAAGGTCAAGTTCCTCATTCAAACCTGGATATTTAGTAGCCTGCAGGTGATATATCCAGAATGTCTGAATCGGTGTTTAACTAATCAGTAACGCTTTACAATAAGGTTCTATTTATTACATAAAAAGTACAGTTTGCTTACTCAAGCTTTTAAAGCTTTAAAATAAATAAAGCCACTTGTTTTGTTTTTTTTGAAAAGCATATGACTACATTTTTCCACACAGTGCTATCAAGAATCTTAGCTGTGCAGAATTTGCCAATTTCAAACAAGTCTAGAGTTGGCAACCCTGTGATTAATTACTGTGGCTCCGCCCTAAAGATGTCCAGATTGCCTGTGAGAGCTAAATCAAGCTGTTATGAATTATAAATAACGCTGGCATCAGTGCAGCTGATTTAGAGTTAAGTTGTAGCGCAGTGTGGATCTGAACAGAAGTGCTGCAGGTTTTTGAAAGAGACTCTTGATTTCTGTCTAGTCTTGGATGATTGCTCTCCATGGCTCTGAGGGAGATATGTGTTTGGAAAGGGCTCATTTTAGCCCTTTTCCTCTTTGCTGTTGATGGACAGAAAAGGCCGTGAGTACTATGGGTTTTGAAGTGAAAAGTGGCCTAATGTCTAATCTATGCTGAATGATGCAATTGAAAAGATGGCAAAATGAAGCACCAAAGCATTAAACGTTTAAGTTCATTAATCATGTTGTACTCGTTCCCATCTAGTGTTCAAATGATGAATGGGACCAACCAAACTATTCATTAACACTTGTTTTTTTTTTTTTTATACAAGTCCCTGTTGAATAGAGTTTGTGTGCTGTTGGAGTTATTGTTCCTCAAATCTATTTCTGAACAAAAATGGCTGTATTGTGCTCTTATTTTGGGACAATGGCACATTGTTGTTAAATCAGAGGGTTTCCCATGTATGGTTTATTTTTTATTTTTATTTTTTTTACGTTTGGTACTTCAACCCACTCTCTGATGGAGATATAACCACTTTGGCTTATTTTTGATGCACAGACCTGGCAACCCTGTGGCAGCCACTTTCTGTGGATGTTCAACCAACATGTAAATGTTTTGACCTGATTCCCTTTGGTCTCTGAACCTAAACTTCATGATGTTTACACAGGTTATTCCTGGTGACTTTCCCTGCAGTGATTGAAACTGGATCTGATGCCAAATTGTGTGCAAGTCTTCTGAAACCCCAAGAGAGTCTCACAATGACAGTTTCTCTGCTTGATGACAAAAGGATAACTCGACTTGTGCAGCAAGTTTCTTCAAAGCCATTTCATCAGTGCTTTAGTTTCCAGGTCTGTTGTCATGAGACATTATTTTTTTTATTTTTTTTGTCTGAGTTAACTGAGCTTCTCCCACAGGCTCCTCAAGTAGATGGAGAATCTGTGCAGATGCTGAAGGTAGATGTTCAAGGGAAGGTCTTCAAAGCGACTGAAGAGAGAAAAGTCATGTTCAGACGTTACTTGCCTTTGACCTTCATCCAGACAGACAAACCCATCTACAATCCAGGACAAACAGGTGAGCTGTGATTGTCCCTTGGTTTAATATTAGAGGTGTAGATAGTCCAGTACGCTACAAGTTCTGATTGTCTACAAGTGCATTATGCAAATAATATGAGTTTATCTGTCTTTGCAGTGAATTTCAGAGTTGTCACCATGGATGCCAAATTTGTGCCACTTGATCAGATGGTAAGGTCTGGCCATGAACAAATTGCTAATTTATTTTTACGTGCACAGTTTTGCAGTTCTCTTCAATGATTGCTGCAATAGTGTCTATTTTAAATGCTTAATATTCCTGTCTTTGTCTTTCAGTACAATCTGGTGGTTGTGGAGGTGAGAATTTGTTCTGGTCCGAGTCTTTGAATGGAGCCACTGCCACTTTCTGTACATTTTGTTTGCCGTTTTATAAGCTGTTCATTGTTTTAATAGGACAATAATAATAACCGCATTGGTCAGTGGACAAACGTTTCCTCAACGGAGTGGATATTGCAGCTTTCTCACAAGTTAAACCCAGAGGCTCAGATGGGGATGTACACACTAAAGGCTTTTATTGGCGACCAAATGATCTCCCATGTTTTTGAAGTGAAAAAATATGGTAAGTTATTGTGAATGATGTGCAACAGTTCAGAGACCCGATCTGAGGTCTTACAGCGTTTTTATTTCTGGTTTAGTTTTGCCCAAGTTTGACGTGACTGTAAACGCACCACAGACGTACAGCGTTGCAGATGTGGGACTGAAAGTCGAGGCTTGTGCCAAGTGAGTGAAACGTACAGATATTATCTTGTTTTGGGGTTGGTCGATTCTTAATTTTGTCCCTTGTGATGTTTCCCAGATACACATATGGCCAACCTGTACCCGGTCAAGCCTTGGTGGAAGTGTGCCGTGATCCTTTTCCATTCGTTGTGGTTCCTGGTGTGACCCGTCGTTGCCTGACTAAAACTGCAGAGGTTTGACTCCTGCCTTACAGTGGAGGGTTTTTCTTGTGCTTGACTTTAATGTGACTCTTTGTTCTGTTACCAGATGAATGCCACAGGCTGTGCCTCCCTTAGCATCGGTACATCAGTGTTTTTCAACACTGAATTTGAAAATAATATGCAAGATACTTTTCTTGTAAATGTGAATGTCACTGAGGTGGGAACAGGTGAGCTTTTGGCTGGTCTGAACCAATGGTACTTGCTTTAAAGTTTGTTTGCAGTTCTCTTTTTTTTTTTTTTTTTTTTTTTAATCATTATTTTTTATATTGCATCTCTCCACCCCCCAGATGTAGTCATGTCAAAATCTGCAACAGTGTCCATTACATTTGAAGTCGGCAGAGTTGTATTTTTGGACATCCCAGAATATTTTGAACCTGGATCAATGATTAATGGGAAGGCAAGTATAATTAATTCATTGTTGCAGAAGCCTTCACATTGGTTCCCTTTCCTAACCTTGATCATTCCCAAAAGATCTCAGTGTCTCGTTTTGATGGAACTCCAATCGCAAACAAAGCGGTTTATCTCCTGGATAACAGCTGGCCCAACAAACTGCTGCTGAATCTGACCACAAACCAGAAAGGACTGGCCTCATTCTCCCTCAGCGCTGCTAGTCTTCCTAAAGCCGCTCTGAATCTGGTGGTACGATTTGCTTTGTGTGTTGTGAAGTGTAGACTCCGATCTCTGTAGATCTCAATTTCTCTCGCAAGAAACCAATTCCATTCGTTGTTCCCCAGGCAAGTGCTACTCCAGCGGTTGACAATGGTTACAAATCGCCATACTTCACTACAGATACAAGGGTTGTTCGGCTTCTCCAACCTGATTCTCCTAACAACCCATCTAGTGAACTGACTATAGTGAAGCTTGAGCAGCCACTCAAATGTGGTGCTGCGTTTCCAGTGACCGTGAAGTATTCTTTTGGAGAGACTGGTGACTACAGCGTTGACATCATCTATATGGTGAGTGGATATCAGGTTTTTTTTTTTTTTTATAATCATTGCTCTCGACTGTTTATGCACCCACTTGTTTTGTGTTTGTCAGGTCTTGTCCAGAGGATTGATCGTCCTCCATGGATTTCAGACGGTCAAAGCGAGGGCTTCTAATACAGTCACGAGCGGCTCTGTGTCTTTCCAGCTGTCTGTCAGTGTCGATATGGCTCCAGTAGTGCAGATTCTGGTCTACTGCGTTCTGCCCAGTGAGAATGTTGTTGTTGGTAGTGCGTCGTTTGAAACCGAAATGTGTCTCCGAAACAAAGTATGATGTGCACTAGCACTTTTTTGGCTTTAAGTGGGGTATGATGACGTGTCCTAAAGCGTGTTGGTCCTTGTTCCAGGTGTCTCTACAGTTCTCTCCTGCTACGGCCGTTCCTGCTGAGGGAAATGTTCTGACTGTCTCTGCTCAAGCAGGATCTCTGTGTGGCATCAGTGCTGTAGATCAGAGCATCTGGATCTTGGAGCCAGGAAGGCGTCTGAGTGCGAAAATGGTATCCTTGTGCAGTTGCTTTAAAATTCTTGTTTGTTTTGACTGACATTCAGGCTCAGCTTTAGAATTTGAGTAATGCTGAGAGAAATTGAACAAACCTATTCTGTTATGATTATAGCAGTTTTAGTGTACATCTTAACATACATTTATGTACTCTGTGACCATAACATTTCCAAACAGTAATGAATTTTGTTCAACATTTTTTTCAAAAGTGACCTTTTTTTCATGGTTTCAGGTGTTTGACTTGCTCCCGGTGCGATCACTATCAGGTTACCCAAACAGCGTTCAGGATGAACCAGAGTGTCTAGGTTTTCGACCACGTCTAGCTTTTGACATAGATCCTGCCTACCCTGCTCCTACAAATCAAGCCTACACAACCTTCAAGGTAGAAAACTGTATTTTGTGACTACATGGTCACAAACTGAGTCATTGACTTTAAATCTGTCTTGTGTTTTGACTTGTCTCTCTGACAGAGCCTGGGAATGAAGATCGCAACAAATCTCGCTGTACAAGCCCCTCCGTGCCTGCTGTATCGCAGATTCCCAGATGGTAGGTCTATGCAGAGAGGTCGTTCTTTCAGTGAAAAATTCTGCATGACTTGGTGAACTTGCATTCAGTTATGTGAGGATTACCTTATGAAAAAGTATACTTGAGTGATGTCCAAGTGTATTTAAGTATACGTTATGTAGTACATATACTGTCAATATGTACTAGTAGTAAACTTGTAAGTGTACTAATTTAATACCGCTTGGGACTAAATTGGCCCACTTTTAGAATATAAAAGTGTTTAAGTGTAAGAGTAGTAAACTAAGTGCACAACTAGTTCACAATTGCGTTTCTCATTTGTACTGCAAGTGAACTTATGGGTATACTAGTAGTTTACGAATTTAATACATGTAACCATTTTTTAGTTTATGAAAGTACACTTTGAAGTAAACTAGTTTAGTAGTTTTATACTAGTTAAAGTGAATTTAACATCATACTTGTAGTTTACTAATTGTATATTTTTGCTCTTTCGGTGCTAAGCTACTAGTTTAGTAGTTGTATACTGCGAGTATTTTGGAGCACCTAGCTTGCAGAGAGAGAAGGGGGGAGGACTCGATAATGATCTCTCTGAAGCTTTCCCTAAGTGACTCGTGGGGACAGGTCTGTTCTGGAGACCCTCAGCGGGCCCATAAAAAGTGTCGGGGCAATTTGGCACAGACTTTCTGGCGTTAGGCCCTGATTTGCATCTGAGTCAGGAGGTTGAAGCTTTAGGAGTCTTTAGAAATGTGTTCATTGTTTGCAGAAAGAATCATGAATCTAGTCCATATGCTACAGTAAGTTTCATAAAGGGAACATTTTAAACGGTTGAATCTTATTTTTGCCAAAGACTGCGTGCGCCTTGATCAGGTTCAGAACGATGATCAAAACACAGTTGGAGTCCAACATCCCAAAAGCTTCAGTTGCTTTCTTTTCATGGGTTATGCTTCATTTCATTTGGTAATATTAAGCAGTTTTGATTTACACGCCGTTTAATGTTTGATCACATTATCTTACATTTGCGTGAGCAATCTTCTATCACTCGTTTCAGCTTCTATGTTTTGATCCGGAGATTCTGTACTAGATGTGTCGTAGCGCCCCCTACCATATAACAGTGAAAACATGGACAACTGGAATTCAGTCAATGGTGGGGAAAGAGTAAAGAAGTTAATTCCTATACACTACCAGTGGACTAGCCTACACAAATCAGATACGCAGCATTAGAAATATATGTTTTATATTAATATTTTCTAATAATGCAAGTTTCATAAGACTGTAAATGAAAAACTATGTAAAATTATATTTAATGGGCTACTTGATCAAGAGTTAAAACAACTAGGATGCTTAATTATACTTTTGTATATCTCGATCAAAAGATTGAGTACAAGTACAGGCCAAATATACTTTTCTCTCGGTATAAGTCAAGTACACATGCAGAGCCGGACAGTAATGGAGTACATTTACTTGAGTACAGTACTTAAGTAAAATTTTGAGGGCTCTGTACTTTACTCGAGTATCATTTTTGGGGAGTACTCATGACTTTACTCAAGTACATTTTAGAGGCAAATATTGTACTCTTTACTCCACTACATTTCTATCCATAACTGTGAGTACCAGTTACTTCTAAAAAATAAAAAAGGAAAAAAGAAACATCTCGGAAACCTTCAATTTGTTGTTTCCCTCTCAAACATGATTGGATTGTGCAGGCGCCACTGATTGGGACAGCCTATCAGCAATCACTTTCAGCTTTCCGCCAAAGTCAACTCCATTGTCAGATTTAGATAAGAGACGAAACCATGGGCGAAACAATGGATGAAGACGCAGCAGGTCCATCCTGGGAGTATTTTCTTTCCCAGGATGGTAGGGGAAGACTCATGAATATTCATTAGGGAAGTCATCCCTAATTGGTCTTAACTCCAGTGACGGGTAGGTTTAGGGGTGGGGTTAGGGAGTTAGTAATATCCTTAATGAATATTTATGAGTCTTCCCCGTGACCCCACCTCGCCAGACTATTTAAATTTTCTGAACAAGTAAATGATAGTTTTCGCTTCAAGTGTTTGCTGTGTTTACCAATGTAAGCACTGTGGCAGTAGTAATGCAATATTTAGAAAATGTACTCTTGTACTCTTGATACTCAAGTACTTTTAAAAACAAGTACTTTAGTACTTTTACTTAAGTAGACATCTGACTGTAGTACTTTTACTTGTACTTGAGTAAAATTTAGCAAGGGGTCTCTGTACTTTTACTCAAGTAATGAAGCTGTGTACTCTGTCCGCCTCTGTACACATGTAACTAAGTATATTTGAGAAGTGTATATAAAATGTAGACTGAAAGTATGCTTTCTTATTTTTAGTTGAAAATTATACTAATAGAAAACTAACTTTTTTTTTTTTTTTTTTTTTTTTGTAAGGGTTATCACTGTGTACAAGATCAGGATCAGTTTCTTATTTTATTTACTCTAAGCTATTCCACCCGAAAGCTTGATGCTATATAAATGTTAGTTTTGTTAGTTTAGAAGACAGTGTAATGTTTTAAAAAGTATTTATTAAGCTACTCAAACAAAATGGTAAACAAGTACAAGCCAAGAATACTTAATTATACTTTAAGTAGCCTATATCTCGATCAACAAGTAAAGGCCAATTTGAAGTGTTTTTCTGAGAAGTACATACAAAGTATACTTTTTAGTTTAAAAGTATACTAATAGCGCACTAATAAACCTTTTTTCGTAAGGGTACTACTTGTGGATCAACAAATTGTTGGGTGTTTTAATCATTTCCATAAATGCAATAAGAGGGGCAGTTATGAACCCTGTTTCTTCTGCAGATACTAAGACAGTTTGGTGTAAAATTGCTTGTCTTTCAGTGGTGGTTTTGAATGGACCCGACACTTCCTCTTTTGAAGTGACTGTCAGGACTTACTTTCCAGAAACATGGCTCTGGCAGCTTGCTCGTGTGGGGTTCGTGAAGCATCTTGTTCCTTCTAAAGCTACTTGCGCAGTTTTTCTCCCTGTTCCCCTTATTTTTCTCCTGTCTTTCAGAAACACTGGATCAACACGAGTTCCCCTCACTGTTCCTGACACCATCACCACGTGGGAGACTGAGGCGTTCTGCCTGTCTTCAAAAGGATTTGGTCTGGCTCCTCCTGCTCTGCTGACGGTCTTCCAGCCCTTCTTCCTGGAGCTCTCCCTGCCATACTCCATTGTCCGTGGGGAGTCTTTTGAGCTGAAGGCCACAGTCTTCAGCTATCTGTCCAAGTGCATCATGGTATGCCATGGTTTCTTTTATAATTCATCTGTATAGAGAAGGTCATGTGTCTTTGCTCCATGTGTTCTGTTTCATTGGCAGGTTAAAGTAACTCCAGCTTCATCCACTGCCTTCACTCTTAAACCATATACTGATCCGTATTCATCCTGTCTTTGTGCCAATGGGAGAAAGACCCTCAAATGGATTCTCTCAGCTTCTGTTCTTGGTCAGTTTTGGATCCTCTCTAAATTAAGTGTATATTAAGGGTGTTGCTCACTTCCTGTCTGTCACTGCAGGAACTGTCAATGTGACTGTCAGTGCTTCAGCTGAAGCATCCCAGACCCGATGTGGCACTGAAGTCGTGACTGTGCCTACGAGAGGACGCATCGACGTAGTCATTCGAAGTCTACTTGTCCTGGTAAGTGTTAACTAGCCTTCTGGAGTCTGGTCATGGAGCTCATGCTGCTTTACTGATGTGGTGTTATTGCTTCTATAGCCTGAAGGAGTTGAAAGGACAAACACCCAGAGTTGGTTACTGTGTCCAAAGGGTTTGTTTGCACTCCATGATTCCCAAATACGTTCTCCCTGTATAGCCAAACATTAGCCTAGCTCTAAAATGCTGATCCCTTCTCTTGTCTGCAGGAAAAGATCTTTCTGAAGACATGACTCTGAGATTTCCAACAAACATGGTTCAAGGATCTGCCAGATGCTCAGTTTCAGTCCTTGGTACTACATTTCATTCAGTAGAAACTGACGTGAAGTTTGGTAGAATAACTGTTTCTGATGTGGGTTTTATGCTTGACCCTCTTGTAGGGGACATAATGGGTCGTGCGCTGAAGAATCTAAATGGGTTATTACAGATGCCATCTGGCTGTGGAGAACAGAATATGATCATTCTTGCTCCAAATATTTACATCCTACTGTACCTGAAGGTCACAGGGCAACTCACCGCAGCCATCCGAGAGACTGCCACAGGCTTCCTTCAGAGCGGTATGGATGACCAAATCCACTTTATATATGTAGGAGACTCAATTTCAAGGAAGCTTTGTCCTGCTCTTCCCATTGGACTATCACTTACATGTGCTGTATGATCTAATCAGGATACCAAGGACAACTGAACTACAGACACAGCGATGGATCATACAGCACATTTGGTTATGATGAATCAAATACATGGTGAGTTTCACACTGTCCTACTGTTGTGTATAATCTGTCGTGGCACAAACAGTTTGTTTAGTTTGTCAACCTTTTTCACGACCAGGTTGACCGCCTTTGTCATGAGGTCCTTTGGTCTAGCGAGGCAATTTGTCTTCATTGATCCACATGTCCTGCAGAGTGCAAAGGATTGGCTGATCAGCAAGCAGGGTTCAGACGGCTGTTTCATGCAGCAGGGAACTCTGTACCATAGTGACATGAAGGTGCATTACATGTTTCTAAATGCACTGGACAATGGACTGGTCTTCTAAATCAGTCTCTTTTCTTTCTTTTAAGGGTGGAGTTGGTGACAGTGTGACCATGACTGCCTACATTGTTGCATCGCTGCTTGAACTAGGTGTCCCCACCACGGTAACCAATCCAGTAGTTGTATAAGCTCCTTGCAGATGACCCTCCTGTTCTGGCTGACTGATATGCGGTTTTTTTTTTTTTTAAGGATCCTGTCATTACCAACGGTCTGTCATGCTTGAGGCCTGTCGTTGGGAACCTTGGAAACACTTATGCCACGGCTCTGCTGGCCTACACCTTCAGTCTGGCCGGAGAGACCACCACTCGATCACAGCTTTTAACTGCCTTGAACAACCTTGCAATTTCTGAAGGTAAGATTTACCAGCCTCTTGATGTTGATTCATCAGGGTCTTTGGCATCAACTTTCTCACCTCCATCTTATCCTAAGGCACTAAGGTCCATTGGTCTCAGACGACATCTGGTGATACTCTGGCAGTGGAGATCAGCTCTTACGTGTTGCTAGCGGTTCTTGCTGTTCAGCCTCTCACGGCAGCTAATCTGGGTTATGCTAACCGCATTGTCAACTGGCTCGTGGCCCAGCAGAATCCCTATGGAGGGTTTTCCTCCACCCAGGTGCCTCTGACTACCAAACATGAGTGCAATCATTTGAGGATTTATTTTAATCTTGTACTTGTTTTTAGGACACTGTGGTGGCTCTTCAGGCTCTGTCTGTGTACGCTGCTCAAGTGTTCAGCTTGGACGGCTCCAGCACTGTTACCGTACAGTCCTCAGTAGTAGGAGGAGACTCCTTTAGCTTCAAAGTGAATCGGGACAACAGGCTGCTGTATCAAGAAAAGCCACTGAAGAACGTTCCAGGCAAATATAGTGTTAAAGCATCAGGATCCTCTTGTGTGTCTGTGCAGGTCTGTATCTTCATCCCATCTATCTATATTTGTTGTGCACAGCCAAATCTAAATGTGTTTGTTTGATTTTCTACTCGTACTATAGGTTGCGTGTTTCTACAACATCCCAACACCCGTTAAAGTCTCCATGACGCTGAGTGTCGAAGCGAAGGTGACTGGAGACTGCCAACCACTTGGAGCCAATCTCATGTTGAAGTTCACTGTGAAGTAAGCCGCATTGTGTCCTGTAACCAACTGATGTTTATGACTCTTACAAAAAGGGAAGCTGTGTTCTTGGTCTGGACTAAACCTCTTTTTCACCCTCATTCAGATACAATGGTGTAAAATCAAGCACTAACATGGTTCTAGTTGACATTAAGCTCCTGTCAGGCTTCACGGCAGATGCGTCACTGGTTTGTATTTAAGATGATTTAGAAAGTCCCAAGATGCTTGAAGCTCCTTCAATTGTAATTGTGCAAATGATGATGTTCCCCTCAGCTTGGTTCTTCACCCCAGTCGTTTGCCCCACTAGTGGAGCGGGTTGATGTTGAAGATGATCATGTCCTAGTGTATCTGAAAGAGGTGAGACTGGGTATATTACTAGCTGCCATCTTGAGTGTTGTGTATTTGCTGTTCATCCTTTCTGTCTTGTAGGTTCCCAAAGGCGTCCCCATGAGTTACACTCTGCTGCTGAAACAGGTTCTTGCAGTGGAAAATCTCAAGCCAGCAGTCATCAATGTTTATGACTACTATCAGCCAAGTACGCTTTCATCCTAACCATGCTTTGCTCTGGCTGAATTCACTGTTAAATGAGTTCATTTTCTGTTCCTATTTCAGGTGATTCATTTGAGACCACCTACACATCTTCCTGTCCATGATTTGATTCAGTACTGGCTGTAGGACATGTGACTTGAATAAAACCACTATACAACCAGTTCTGTTGCCTCTTGTTCCTAACTGCACTTTTTACACTGCACTTTCCTTGATCTTTTGACAGTTAAGAGTTCATTACACTATAAAATACCCTGTAAGTTTCAAAACTTCCTTATTTCAAAAACTGCCTTTATTGAAACCAAGGCCAGAAAACCAAGGCATCTCAAGTGGAGACTTGTCACTTCACAGGGCAGTTGTAGACTGCCTTTGCAGAATAATATCAACGCCTATAGGCTTGTTTGAGATGCGCCTTGCCTCGCCTGAGATGTGAGTAGGCGGCTGCCGTGAAAAGTGCAGGCAAACCGGACAGTTGTCTTCTCGCAGTGGATCAGACAGCTGCGAGATCAAAAATGGATATCGCGGGATTCACGCTTGTGCACAGTGTTGCTAAAACTGGATGTGTTAAGTTCTGTTGCTTTTATATAAAAATAAATATAATGAACAAGACGCCCAGAGTATGTATTTAATTCCAAAAACATGTTTATCAATCTTTTTTTTTCTTTAAGGCAAGACACTACAGGTGAATAGGGTAAACATTTTAACTAGCAGATATCACCATGAAACTTTCCCAGTTGATCACTTACATTAAGATGAGAAAAAAATGTATTACAAGTTTTCTGTAATTTAATGTTTAAATATGCAAATTAGGCAATATCTAATTAAATATGCGCTAATTTGCATATATTTAAAAAAACGAAATCTTAGTATTGAATAAAGCCAGGTTAAAAATATTTTTTTCATTGTGTTCACATATTAGATGGGAAAAAAATTACAGAGGGATTTATGGATATCTACTTTTGTTATCCTGTAAATCAGAATATACTGTCAATAGCCTTAATTATTTTCGCCATGTTTTTTGGAATAAAATGTTATAAATCAAGCTAGGAATAATATATTTACAAATCCCTCTGTAAGTGTCTTCATAATATAACTAGGTACAAGACTGTAAAGTTTGGTGTATATAGGTGCTACTGAAGTGGAGATTTCGGACTTGGAGTATGAGAGTAAAGTCATTTTGAGAAAACGGGCTTTAAAGATTTATCATCAGCCAATGAGATCGCGCATTCAGTCCTTTTACTTTCACGATTGGTTGCTGATAAAAAGGAAATTACCATATTTGGATCCGACAGGATTGTACAGAAGAGAGAGAGCTTCCTAACGACGCATGTGATGAAAGGGTGACAGCAGAGATCATGGAGAAGTATATTGATTAAGAACGCAAACTTTTGTTGAATTTATGAGAAATCTACAGACGCAAACAGACAAAGTGTAGTAAAATAATGACCTAAATGTGTATTGCGGACTTTTTTTTCACCACAAGTCTGAAAGAAGACGTTATTGAAGACAAATATCCAAAAATCTCAACATTGACCAGTAAAAAAAAACTCGATGTTTTTGCCTGCTGTGTCTCGCCTTAAAGGTGGTATCAGCGATTTCAGGCCCAAACATAAATGTTCACATTCATCTAATCTTACCTAACGATCCGCTAGCTGCCCGTCAAAAAAACGCGTCTCTGTAGGCAGCCTAGGCTCTGAGATCTGCACACAAAAACAGTTGTCTTCACCCAGTTTAGCCAAACACTCAAAACCCAAACAAATAGTGTTCCAACCAATCACCGACAGGGGTGGGTGTTGTGAGGTTTTGCGCTCGTGCACGGCTGCCTATGACGGCTGCACGCGAAAATCAGCTAGCGGATCTGTTTAGGAGACTTTGACTGTCTGGATCACGTTTTAATTAGATGAGTGAACCCCTCTGGGTGCCTGTCAGAGCACAGTTTAATATAAGGATGAGGAGACAGTTGAGCAGGTTTAGATGATGTATTAATATAAGATCAATCCACAGAGGTACAGGTATGTCACAGGTAGGTATTACAAGCAGTAGAGGAATTAGTCTGGAAAACAAGAAACACCATAAAACGATAGTGAATAACAAGGTTAAGCTGGGTATATACAATATTAAACATCCAAAGGCAGCCAAAGCATACTAAATCCTCATTAGTGACATTTATCCATAGAATATACAATTCAATAAAGGAAAATAAGGCATCACATTATGAATTATAAACCATAAGCAACCATTTAAGATGATAAACATCACTCCATACAGTATACGAATAAGAGAGCACGTCAGATTTACATCACTCATCTGGTATAAACAGCTCCAAATCTTGAATTATCATTCCAAAGGAATGATAAATTTCCATCAAAACCAAAAAACAGTGATATACATATCAATAAAGAAGAATAATCACATATAGAACAGCGTCACTAATCTAAACTAAGAGACACAATAACTGAGGGCATGTCTGGACATGCGTGCGTGAGGCAGTTATACACAACTAAACATTTCGATCTCTATATACTCTATAAACTCAAACATAAGACAAACATGCTTACTTGTAGGTCAATGACTAACACCTCAAGGTAACTTAAGCAGCAAATATCACAGGTAACAATGTCCCCTCAGCGATCGGCGCAACATAACTGTTCAGCAGGCAACAGCTACTTCACTCACGAGAGCGCTCAGTCCGAGAATGATTTTCGGTGTCAGAATAAAAGTCCTCTCTTAAAGGAGCCTTTACAACAGGATCGTTAGGTAAGATTAGATGAATGTGAACATTTATGTTTGGGCCTGAAATCGCTGATACTACCTTTAATACGACGCGCTTTCTTTAAATAAAAATTGCAATGCATAACCCATTGAGATCGCACTGTCAGATAGTTTGAGAATATTCACACATAACGTATACAAATAAAACATATCAGAGTTTTAAAATAAATTTTTAAAAGAGAACAATTCATCACGGTTGTTTAAGCTAACGATCATTAAGCTGTGTCGTCAGCAAGTCGTTTCCCATCATGCTTTTGATCAGCGCAGTCGGTGGAGAGCAACTGTGCTCGACTGCAGAATTCGACACATCCGCCTTGCGCTCTCGAGAGTTTTTTGACATATGTTAGCATGACATCAGAGCAAGGCGGACCCAAGGGGGCAATCATTCGGAATAAACTGAAGTTTCCCCGGGCGCTGTCATTGATTAGCAGACCATCACCTGCTGTTAGCATTCCATTGACTCCCATTCATTTTGGCGTCACTTTGACAGCGAATAACTTTACATCTGAGGCTTTAAAGACTCCATTTGTCCATTATTTATTTCTAAAGAAACATGAAAATGTATAAAAGTCTCCATTACCTTGTATCTTACGCTATGGCCCCGTAGAAGCAGTTTTTGTAAAAGTAGGCTAACGATTGATTCATAACCACGCGACTCTCTGTCGCACAGTAGAGAGATTACCATATGGACAGGAGGAGAAGCTCGCGGGTAATCAATCGGGGGGACGTGTCAAGAAGAGACCGTCATTCATGCCTTCAAAAAGTTCACTTTTGAAAACGTACTCGGTTACTAACGTAACCTCTGTTCTCTCTAGAGAGGGAACGAGTATTGCGTAAGCTAGCTTACGCTGCGGGAAAGTCTCCTTTCACGAGATACTGAAGCCAAAAATTATCCTAATTTTTTAAACTTTGTCAACGCAGTGCGGCAGCCTGCAGACCTAGGGCAAGCGAGTCGCGTGCCCATTGGCTGCTCTGCGGCAACTGCAGCAGCCTATGGCTGAGCCTTGCGCGTGACGTCACGTCCAATGAGCGCGCTTGGCGCGCTTAGTGCGTCACAGCCCGTCATTAGGGGTGTGGCTTAGAGTATATAAGCAAGGAACAGAGGCTGCTTCGCTGGTTTCTGTCGCATGAAGCGAAAATGAGCTCGTGGCGAGAGCACGGCGGGTTACGCAATACTCGTTCCCTCTCTAGAGAGAACAGAGGTTACGTTAGTAACCGAGTACGTTCTCTTACGAGAGGTTCTCTCGTATTGCGTAAGCTAGCTTACGCTGCGGGAACACCTTTGTCAACGCCGTGCGCGCGCCCAGCATCCTGAATGAATCCCGTGGGAAGCCCAGGGAACGCGAAACGGAGCTGGGCGGCCAGATACCACAGTACACAAGCACATAATATGGGGCAGGGAGCGGCACAGCCGGTCCAACTAACACTTCCATACAGTGTAGCTCAACCAGTAGAGCTAAATCAGCAGCGTAGCCCGCGCACAGACAGTGGGCTGGCTTACGCGAGACTTAGACTGATAGCACTTTGGCCTGCAAAGCGGGAACATCCAGGTTGTAAAACCTAACAAATGTGGAGGGGGAGGCCCAGCCCGCCGCTGCACAAATGTCATGAATGGGAATCCCACTGGACCACGCCCACGATGAGGCCATGCCTCTGGTGGAGTGTGCCCGAATGCCCAAGGGGCACTGCAGGTTTTTAGATGCGTAAGCAGCTGCGATAGCATCGACTATCCATCTGGACAGAGTGTGCTTCGAGGCGGCGAGACCCTTGGTGCGCCCACCAAACGAAACAAAAAGCTGCTCTGAACGCCTGAAGGCGGCGGAGCGCGAAATATAGCTTCTCAGCGCCCTAACTGGGCAGAGGAGGTGACTATCTGCCTCGCAGCCAGTAATCGGCAGGGCTGAAAGGGAAATGACCTGCGCTCTGAAGGGAGTGCCCAAAATTTTTGGGACGTACCCATGCCTCGGTCTGAGAATAACTTTAGAGTCATTAGGTCCGAACTCGAGGCACGCAGCGTTAGTGGATAACGCGTGAAGGTCTCCCACACGTTTTACTGAAGACAGAGCTATCAGAAAAACGGTTTTGAGCGTGAGGTATTTCATATCCACAGTTTCTAAGGGTTCAAAGGGATGTGCTTTCAGTGCGTCTAAGACCAGTGAAAGATCCCACATAGGAACCGAAGGGGGTCGCGGGGGGTTCATCCTCCTCGCTCCTCTAAGGAAGCGGATGACCAACTCGTTCCTTCCTAATGCGCGGCCCGGCTCTGACACAGAGAGCGCTGAAATGGCCGCGACATAGACTTTGAGCGTGGAGGGGGATCTGCCCGCGTCCAGTAGCTCTTGAAGGAAACACAATACTTGTGAGACCCCACATGTCTGTGGATTGAGCCCTTTGGTAGTGCACCATTTGTTAAACACAGACCATTTAGACGTGTAGAGCCGCCTCGTGGAGGGGGCTCTAGATTGTATGATCGTGTTCATCACCCCTTCTGGTAGATCAGCATGTAGTTGTTGAGGCTCCACGCATGCAGAGACCAGTGCTCTGGGTGGGGATGCCAAATCGAGCCGCGGGCTTGAGAGAGAAGGTCTCTCCGCACCGGAATCGGCCAGGGGGCTGAGTCTGCCAATTGTATGAGTTCCGGGAACCAAGCTTGGTTCTCCCAGAACGGGGCTATGAGGAGCACTGTGTGGCGCGCTTTCCTGACTCTCTCGATGACCTGAGGCAGCAGAGAGACTGGCGGAAACGCATATAGCGGGCCGCTGGGCCAAGACTGGGCCAGCGCGTCCTCGCTCTTTGAAAAGAACGCTGGGCAGTGTGCGTTGTCTATTGACGCAAAGAGGTCGACTTTCGCTCTGCCAAAGCGGCGCCACAGCGACTGGACTGTTTGAGGGTGTAGAGACCACTCCCCAGGGGGAACGTTGTCCCTGGACAGTCTGTCGGGGCCCTCGTTCAGATGGCCAGGCACATGCGATGCTCTCAGAGAGCGCAGAGAGTGCTGAGCCCATACGAGGAGGCGTTCCGTCAGGGCGCAGAGTTGCTTTGATCTGACACCGCCCTGGCGGTTCACATAGGCCACTACTGAAGTGTTGTCCGTGCGGACTAGAACATGGTGACCACGGAGGAAAGGGAGGAAGTGCATGAGCGCTTTCTCGACCGCGAGCATCTCTAGACAGTTTATGTGTAGGAGATTCTCCTGGTCTGACCAGTGGCCAAAGACCGGTCTGCCTTCGAAGAGCGCTCCCCAACCTAGGTTGGACGCGTCTGTAGAGACAACTTTCCGGTGTGAGACCACTCCCATATTCACTCCCGTGTGATACCATTCGGCTGCTAGCCAGGGCTGCAGGGCTGAGACACAGACCTGAGTCACTCTGATTAGCGAGCCGCCGGTCGCCCAGGCTCGATGGGATACGCGCGTTCTCAGCCAGCGTTGAAGCGGGCGCATGCGCAGTAAACCCAACTGAAGCACTGCTGCAGCTGAGGCCATATGCCCCAGAATGCGCTGAAATGCCTTCAGGGGAACCCGGTTGCCTTCTTTGAAGGATGCAGCGAGGCGCTGGATGCGGCGCGCGCGCTGCTCCGTCAATCTGGCCGTCATCGCCACCGAGTCCAGTTCTATTCCGAGAAAGGAAATCGACTGCCGGGGCGAGAGCGAGCTCTTGTCCAGTTGACCGCTAGACCCAAAACCTCCAGGTGGTCGAGTAGCGCTGTTCTGTGAGACACAAGTTCTGTCTCTGACTGCGCTAGAACGAGCCAATCGTCCAAGTAGTTCAGAATTCGCATTCCCTGACTCCTCAGGGGAGCGAGAGCCGTGTCCATGCATTTCGTAAATGTACGGGGTGCTAAAGACAGGCCGAACGGCAGGACTGTGTATTGATAAGCTCGACCGTCGAAGGCGAATCTCAAAAATGGCCTGTGACGGGGAGTTATCTGGATCTGGAAATAAGCGTCCTTCAGATCGAGAGAGATAAACCAGTCTCCTGGGCGAATTTGCGCGAGGATCTGTCTGGTTGTAATCATCCTGAACGGCCGTCTCATGAGGGCTTTGTTCAGATGTCTCAGATCTAAAATAGGTCTTAATGCTCCGTCCTTCTTGGGAACGAGGAAGTAACGGCTGTAAAAGCCTGACTCGCTCAGAGAAGGATGCACCTGTTCTATGGCCCCTTTTCGCAGCAGCTTTGTTATCTCTGCTTGAAGCAGATGTGCTGTTTCCAAACTCACTTTCGTTTCCGTCTGCGCTAGAAAGCGCGGAGGGCGACGAGCAAATTGGAGCGAATAACCGTGTCTTATGGTGTTGAGCACCCATTCTGACGCGCCCTGAATAGCCTCCCATGCTTTTGCATGCATAGCTAGGGGTCGAATGGTCTCTGGGTTCAGATCGCCGCGTTGCGCGGGATGGGGAACCTGTATCAGAGAAGACGGGGCGGCGCGCGCGCCGCCGATGCTCGGACACGAGGGCAGAAGAACAGGGCTGGCCGACTGTGCAGAATTTAGTAGCTCGATCTTGGACGATGGAGCGTGAACTGCTGTAAAACAACCCAGGCGCGAGGGCGGCGTGGGGATTATGGTGTCTGAAAGTGGGCGCGCGTGCTCGTGAGCTGGCGCGGGATATGCACTTATGACACGGCCAGTGTTTGGGGGCTTTATGAGGTTTGCAACCTGTCTGGCAGAGCGGGCAGTGGGCAGGTGTGAGCACAGGGCTGTGGGCACATTTCCTACACTTGATGCTCGAGCGGAAAGTTTCCGCTTTAAGAGATAGCGCTCTGGACGCGTTGCCATGGGAACCTGGTCTGTGTGAGGCAGTGAGCACACGGGAGTGGGCACTTTTTCTACACTTAAAACCCCTGCGGCTTGAGCCGTAGCAATTTGAGGTAACTGAGTGACAGAGCGAGCAGCGAGTAGTTGTGAGCACGGAAGTGTGGGCACTTTTACTACATTTAGTGCTCGAGCGGTGTGAGGCCGCTTTATGAGAGAGCGCTCTGGGCGCGTTACCATGGGGATTGCACTTGTGTGAAGCAGTGAGCACATGGGTGTGGGCACATTTTCTACACTTAAAGCACTTATACTCTTTTTGAGATTTATCTGGGTCGCCGTGAAAACGGCGTTTGTGTGCAGGCGAGCGAGTGTAATTACTGGCTCGTTGGCTGCGGTGTGTGCTGCTGCAGTAGCCTGAACATAGGGGACTGACAGAGCTGTGCGTTTTGATGGCGGTCCGGCCGTAGCGGGACTCAACCATCTTTTCCTCCTTGCGGATGCTAGGAGGACTTCGCGGGCTCGGGCTTCAACGCGATCTTGGACCGCGGGCCCCGTGGGGGCGGCGGTCTGTGACGGCTGGTCGAGCGCGACCTGGGGCGATTGCCCTGGCGCCGCTGCGAAGCGTTGGGGGGCCTGGAAGAGCGCTGGTTAGAGCTGCGCACAGGAGGCTGAGTTTGAGGGCGGCCTGTGGCTGAGCTCGAACGGCGGGGCAGGAAGAGGTCCATCGCCTGCGACGCCTTCTGTACCTCAGAGAACCGATCCACAATTCCGCTGACCGCAGGGCCAAAGAGGCCGGTGGGCGAGAGTGGTGCGTTCAGAAACACAGCGCGCTCTGACTCACTCATGTCCGCGAGCGTCAACCATAGATGTCTGTCGATGACGGTGAGCGCGGCCATGGATCTGCCGATGGCTTGAGCAGCGGTCTTGGTAGCGCGCAGCGCGAGATCCGTAGCGCTGCGGAGATCGGTAAAGGCAGACTGATCCGAGCCCTTCTCGTCCAGTTCACGGAGGAGGTCGGCTTGAAGGATCTGAAGAATAGCCATTGAGTGCAGGGCGGAAGCAGCCTGGCCGGAGGCGGCGAAAGCGCGGCCGGCGAGAGCTGAGGTGGTCCTGCAGGCTTTAGACGGCAGGGCAGACTTTGAGCGCCATCTAGCAGACGGCGGGCAAAGGTGCGTTGCCACAGCATCCTCAACGGCGGGGATGCCGTTATAGCCGTTCTCGGCGGCTCCGTCCACCTGGGAGAGAGCCGAGGAGACTGGCGAGCGGAGTCTGGTGGAGAACGGAGCGTTCCAGGACTTAGAGAGCTCGGCGTGGAGCTCAGGCAGGAAGGGTGCTGACCTAGAGGCAGGCGCAGGGCGGCGGCTAGGCAGAAAAAACCCGTCAAGGCGATTGGGCTCCGGCTCCTTAGGTGGAGACCAATCCAGTCCCATTCTCTCGACCGCTAAAGTGAGGAGGCGGAGAAGCTCTGCGTCAACACTAGCGCGGGTTCGAGAAGACTCCATAGTAGAGGGGGCGGAGCGGTGAGAGCCCGACCACTCCTCGCTGTCAGACGCGAGCAGAGAGCAGCTGTCAGCGGCATCATCTGCATCATCCCCCAGGGCGACGGCAGTGCGGGCAGTGGCCGGCCGCTGCGCGTCGGAGAAGGGTGGGGGGGAAGGGGAGAGCGAGGCTCGCGGGAGAGGTTCCGGCGAGCGCTCAGCTGTAGCGTCCAGTTCCGGCGGCCTTTGAGAGCGACGTTTTTTCTTTCGTGGCCCGGAAGAAGCGGCCGGAGAAGATGGAGTGTCTTCGAATTTAGCGAGTCGAGCCCGTAGGGTCGACATCGGTAAATCTTCACACTGTTCGCAGCCGCCCTCGGAGAGAGCGCGAACAGCGTGGTCAAAACCCAGGCAGAGAGCGCACAGCACGTGGCGGTCTCCGTCGCTGAGCGAGGCTCTGCACGAGCCACAGGATGTGCGAGGCATTTGAAACAACGCCTCGCGCTCTTTTAGATGAAAGTGTGTCGCGGCGGACACACACACACACACAAAACAGAGCAGAAAAGGATATAAGGCCGGATGGCGCAGCAGGCAGGGAAGGCTGAAGGCGGCGAGCGGCCGGCGTCCTCAGGCTGAGATCCTCGGCGTGCTGGTCGCTGGATTCAACGGCGGCTTCCTCGGAGATCAGCGATGCGAAGAGCTTCGCTGAAGAGACAGAAATCAGCGAAGCAGCCTCTGTTCCTTGCTTATATACTCTAAGCCACACCCCTAATGACGGGCTGTGACGCACTAAGCGCGCCAAGCGCGCTCATTGGACGTGACGTCACGCGCAAGGCTCAGCCATAGGCTGCTGCAGTTGCCGCAGAGCAGCCAATGGGCACGCGACTCGCTTGCCCTAGGTCTGCAGGCTGCCGCACTGCGTTGACAAAGTTTAAAAAATTAGGATAATTTTTGGCTTCAGTATCTCGTGAAAGGAGACTTTCCCGCAGCGTAAGCTAGCTTACGCAATACGAGAGAACCTCTCGTAAGAGAACTTGATTACAGTCAGCAATGTGTAATGAGGACAGCAATGCTAGAGCCTTTATGTAAACGGGTCACGTGCCGTGTTTGTCCAGTCAATATTATTGACACCGCAAATAAGGACTTTAGCCCGGGATTTAGGAATGTGCAGTGTGAAACGGCAGCTTATGAATAACCAGGATTCCTCAGATGTTCCTCGGTTATGCGCAACAGAATGATAGTCACCCCTGCAATTGCTGAAAAATAAGCAATTTAACAAAAGTTAAGGGTCAAGAGCCCAACTAAAGCAAACGCTGATCACCATGATGGGGACCTCAAAGAAAACATTTTCAACCATCATCTAAACATCTGTTGACTCTCAATAAGAACTTCTGTAGACGTCTGATAGATATAGTCAATCTGTTTAGTACAGAGATGGGAAGTAACGAAGTACAAATACTTCGTTACAGTACTCAAGTAGATTTTTCAGATATTTTTACTTTACTTTACTATTTATTTTTATTATTACTTTTTACTTTTACTCCTTACATTTTAACTTGAATATCGGTACTTTCTACTCCTTACATTTAAAGGAGTCATAACCTAGTATTACATTGGATACCTACTGCTGTATTATAGTCTTTCAGGCCCTTCTAAAAAAGAAAAGTGGAAAAAAAATAAACACAGACCTACTTTTACCCTTATTTCTGAAGGCATTATTGTCTCGCGAGATCAATGCGATGTTTTGGCTGTCGTGGACGCTCATTTTAATAATGCAAATGAGGGGCGTGTTGATTGGTTGCAGGAAGGAGGGGGGTTGACACCGCAGGTAACTTCAGCATCATTACAAACTGACATCATGGCGCAAGTGGTGAATGAACCCGACTCGGCCGCGACCTACGGGATTCAACCCTACATGTTTGAGCCGGACTCTGAACCAGAGCTGGAAAGGGAAGATGTAGAGTTGTTGGATGCACGTCTACATCAAGATGTCTCTGAATGGTAAAGACAATCATTTTGACTGAGACATACATTAACATCGGTAACGAGCTAAAACGTTTGTTGCTATTTTCTCCCACATAGGTTTACCTTTTATTTAATGTCGATTACATTAACGGAGATGTAGTCTACTTATTTTATCAGCTTACAGTGGTTATTGAGATGAGACGTTTACTATCATCTGTTTTTGCCTTGTTTCACATTATTTAGACATTCAATATTTTTCTTCTTTAGACAGGTAACGTGTTGTTTTTCTTTATGTTTATTATTACTTGACTGTTTGTTTTATTTATCTATGTATCGTTATCTATTCTATAAAAAAATCAATACAATGATATGTTGTCATAGTTATATAATATACAATTCTATGAAAATATAGCTGTATCATTTTCTTGTCTGTTTATCACTGAGGGCAAACTTCATAATAACAATGTATCATATTTTAAACTATATTTATGTACTTTTCAGTGAGTCACAGTGTATTAGATGATTCACTAATGTCCAGTGAAGTGGCTCATTTGCTAAAATACCATCCTGACTCCTGACACTGTAGTGGACATTATGCATCAAAGTGTCAATGTCACAATCTCACTCTTGTCTACTCCTAGCAGTGTTTTTGTAATTTGACAGATATATCAAAATCATCTAGTCATTCGTTTGCATACAAGCATTGTAACCTACTTTTTTGTTCATATATGTAAACATTTTTTTGTTTTTTTTTGTTTATTTATATCACAGGTTTTAAGAAGGATGAATCAGATACAGACTCCTCCCATGTGTATGATTCAGCATCCTGGATTAGACCCAGTGTGTTTGAACATCTATTCTCTTCAAAATGCAAGAAACATTTATATGGACATCTGCCTATTGGAGGCAGTGAAAGGCAAGTTTTATTCAGCAACTGTAAACACTAATTGAATAAAGATTATTGGCATTGCCAACCTTATTCAACACAACAATAGGAAAACTAAGATGCTTGTTCAGTCTGATCATTGCGTGTACTCTAATAATTGCAACTTTACTGGTAATCTACAATTGTATTGGATGTAAATAGAATGTTATAGAACACAATAAAGTTCTTGCAATAAGTACAATTTGAAGAAACAAACACCTGCAATTTAAACGTTGCTTTATTTTTTTTAAAACATGCAAACTTAAATACATTTTTTTTTAAACATTGTACATCCTATTTACAGTGAATACAGGCACTTATCATATCGGTGCTTTGTGAGTTGGTGCTGGGGACATCTTGGACACAAGATCAGGGTGGTCATTCCTGCATGTGTGGTGCTGTGTATCCGCGTATCCGAGGATATACAGGCTTCAGGGTCCCGCTCGATTGAAGCGTGACACATAGCGGGCTACAACGTCATCCTTTGCTGGTGCTTCAAATTGAGAGCAGAGTGGGTCTGGCACAGGTATCTGCTTGAGCTGACTGACGAAAGGTTCTGGGTCAGGAAACACCACATCAAAAACCAGGTGCATCAGCTCATCCACATAGTCTGAAGGCAAGAACAGACATTCATTGGATTAATAAACAAAACAGCCCATTTTTAAATTGTCATCAACATTCACTTTTAATTTTTTTTTTTTTTTTAATACAGCATCACATGTATATGTAAATGTTATGTTCACAGATTAAGGTCAGATAGGTTTCAAAAGTCTGTTTATATGGTGTTGTACAAGTCCAAATAATTGTAATTATACATCTGCATTTTATATTGTAATTTATCACATTATTTTTATATATATATATATATATATATATATTGTCTATGTTTGATCAGTGTGCAATAATAAATAATTCATAAGTTAACTTACTGAATGTCGGCTCTTCTTTCAGTGGCTTTACTGTACATGTCCCTTTTCTTCCTTTTGGCCAGTAAAGTTTGAATGAAGGTTTCCCATCAGCCCGCCTTTGTGGACGGTCAGCGTTCTCATTATAGTGCATCGCAGACAGGTAGAGTCTTTGGAAAGAGCAATTCACAAATGTCGTCACTGTGTATTACGGATGTTGGGGCTCGATATTGAACATTTTCACAAACATTGAGACCCATTATTATTTACCTGCATAGCATTCCCAAGAATGGAAATGGCTCACTTTTTGGAACAAATCGAATGACCACTGAGTGAAAAGCCTCCAGCGATGACGTTTGGTGATGGGGGCTTAGCTTTGACACGTCTTTCAGGACTCTCTTGCTCGTAAACAGCTTCTCCAACTTATAATGAACTGGTGTTCCTAATAGTTTGATGAAAAAAAAATATTGGACAACAACTTTATGCAACTTTTTGATTGTGACCTACTTGATGAATATAAAACTATGGTTATAGGTTAAGCTGTGTTCATACTTAGAAACCAATACAGTATAACACCTACGTATAGTTTTTACAATTCAAAATTCACTCGTTTTTATTTTACAACACCACATTATGGAAAATTATGTGGTTTTTAATTTATTATTGTTGTTTGTAAAAACAGGACTCCACCAGAAGCTATTTTTAGCTTATAAGAAATGGGGATCACATACAAAATACATATATATTTTAAATATAATTGCTGCTTATAATAGAATGAAATATGATGAATTTAATTATCTTTTAGAATTATAGATATTCTATTGCATTTTAATCAGGTATCTGTTTTATCGAATTCATAAATTACAATATTTTGTAGGCCATTTGGATTTGTGTGTGACCAGAATAAAATTACCTGCTTTCAACCATTTCTCCTTGTCCGTCGACACACGTGGAGCATGACGACAGGCTGGGTACAGGGGGTCATCGTGGTTATGGATGTCCTGTAGGTGGTTTATCACAGACGACCACTTGGCGATCCTCTCTGGCCCAGAGGTCGATGAAGCCGCAATCCAGTAGATCTGGTTCTTTATCATCGGCAACCATTTTTTCACCTTTTCACAGTCCTTTGTTTTAGAAATAGCCGTCAATTTTTTGCCCATACCTACAAAAACATTGAAAATATAAAATTATTGCCAGGGCAATTAAACATAGGTCAACATTTGCCATAATGAATGAAATAAGTAAATGTCAAACACCGTTCTCAAAGTGCCAGACATCATAGTACTGAGTTATTTTGGCATCAGTGAGGAATTTCTGGATCTGGGGGTGCCGATCCGATACGATGCAGTCCAACTTAATTCCAGACTCTGTGATGACTGCAAGGCTCCTCTTCAAACCTTCCTTTTCCATGTTAACGCTGCCACCAACCTCGTTGCTCTATTACGAAATATGTATATGAGTGGATTACATTTAATACATTAAGGCTAATACGGCAAAGGCATCTCATAATTTATGTGATTTAGTCAGTTACCTGGACTAGCTGGATGTCGATGACTGTGTTTTTGTTCAAGTCCATCATGGTGTAGCTTCCAAACTTTGCACTATGTCCTGAACACATAATTGTATAAATGTTATTGATGAAAATAATGCAAAAAAAAGTGCATTAATCCACTATTTTCCTGTATTAAGATTTTCAAAAATGAAAACAATTGCCTGGTGAATCAGCCCTCATATCGCCACCAAGAATAGCACTCCCGTCTGTACTCAGCTGTTGCAAGACGGCTGCCTGATCATTCTTCCACTTGTAAAGCACAGCGGGCTCGATAAAGTTGCGGCAATGTCTTCGGAACTGTCTGTAGCTGTGCATCTGCAACTGCATGGCCTTGAAGACCTGTCATGAAAAAAAAAAAAATCACATTTAATGGGTATACATGTTGATAAACATATTTTATTAACATTGCATATGTAGGAGAAAATTGTGGTGAGTCTAAATCTTATACCAAGCAGTGTTGCTATTTGGGTTTTACATGAAAAGACAAAAATCCAGAAATGGTGGTGTATCACTTTAAACAAACTTCCTTTTGACAGGGCTGACTCAACTTTAGTCCACCAGGCAGACAATCCCACAGACTTTTGAAGTGTTGCTGCTATATAACAGTAAATACAAAATGATTTGGTCATGAGGAGACTACTGGAGAGCTTCGGAAAGACCAATTGAAACCAAATAAGGCGTGTTGCTGCTGTTAATAACCAAATATATACACTGTAAAACCTAAGACTGAAAGTTACTAAACTAAATGAGTACATTTAACTTATTTTTTTTTAAAAGTTAGTTTAACTTAATAAAATATGTGATATTAACTCAAAAACTGCAATGTATTAAGCAGAACTTAAACCGAATAAGTTATGAATAACCTATTTGTTATTTTAGCTTTTAAATTTTATTTTTCAAGAAATTACTTTTGTATAAGGAAATGAAATAAACACTTAAATAAATACATTTAACATTTTCTGCTTCATTTGAAGCCTACATTTAGGTCTCTCTACGGCGTTCTCCCTCACGCACCGGAAAACCCCGCGTATTTATTTCAATCTGCCCATCCCCCACAGCTCACACACACGAAGTAACTCGGAGTCGGAACAGAATGGCGGCCATGGAGAGATTTAACAGGTAAGCACGGCAAAATGCTTCGTCCTCTTTAGAGCACTTGTATACGTTTAACGTTGTATTGTCGTGACTCTACATCTTAAGAAGACCAACTAGCTAAAGTAACGTACTAACTACTGTAGTAAGACTAAGATATGCCATTTGTGTCACGTCACAGAAACGACAAGCCAACGCGACATTGCATTTAGCACTAACTTACTCAGAGATTTTTTTTAATCAGCGGCAGTAAGTTAGTTGTACTGTGAGTACACGACAGTTTTGTCACTGGAACAGTAATTTATGTGTGTGCGTTTTGTCACATTTTTACAGAGCGTGTCCCGCGCAAATTTGGATATTTATCAGTGAGGACGAAACTGACTGACTCCACTAGTGCTAACCGTCATTCACACGGCAAAAACTAAAGAAATAGGTAACGTTAATACAAGCTGACATACTCTTTTATTTATTATGTTGTGAGTAAACCACAGATTCGTAAGTGGAAAATTAAAAAAAAAAATTGTATTTTCTCATTTTAGCGTAAACAAACGTGTCCCGCGCAATTTTGGATATTGTGAGGAGAGTAGCAGCTAGCAGCTATAACGTTATCGTCCACCGACCGACATTTACCCGGCAAAAACTAAATAAAAAAGGTAATACAAGCTGACCTATTTCTTCATTTATAATGCTGTGAGTAAACGTACGTTTTTTCAGTGGAAGATTAATTAATTTCTGTGTGTTTTCTCACATTTTTGCTTAGACAAAAGTGTCCCGAGCCATTTTGGATCATTATCAGTGATTGAGACTACCATCCACCGCCCGTCATTCACATGGCAACAACTGCAGAAATAGGTAATACAAGCTGACTTATTCCTTTATTTATTATGCTGTGAGTAACGTAAACCAATTTTTTGACAGTGGAAAACTAATTAATATTTTGTGTTTTTTTCTCACATTTTGGCATAGACAAATGTGTCCCTTGGGCAATTTTGGATATCGGTGAGGAGACTATCAACCACCGACCGTAATTCATAAAAAAAAAAAAAAAAGAAGGTAATACAAGCTGACATATTTCCTCATTTATAATGATGAGTAAACTACAGTTTTGTCAGTGTAAGAGTAATTCATATTTTTGTGTTTTCTCACGTATTTGCATAGACAAACGTTTCCGTGCAATTTAGGGTCTATATTAGTGAGGAGACTGACTGACTATCCTCCACATCGACTGTCATTCACGTGGCAAAAATGAAAGAAAAAGGTACTACAAGCTGACCTATTCTATTTATTATGCTGTGAGTAAATGACATTTTTGTCAGTGGAAAATGTATTAATATTTTTTTTCTTTTTTTTTTCTTTTTCTTTTTTTTTTCACAGTTCAAAATATACAAACGTGTCCTGCGCATTTTTGGATCTATTTCAGTAAGAAGACTGACTGACTATCCTCCAGTGACTGTCATTCACATGGCAAAAGCTAAAGAAAAAGGTAATTTCCCAGGGAAAGCAAGAACTGAGAACTGATAAGAATGTAAAATGTGCACCTTGAAATGCAATGTAAGTCATTTTGGATAGAAGCGTCTGCCAAATGTGTAAATGTAATGTAATACAAGCTGAGATATAAAGGGTATGCACTGACATCACTTTCCTGCCGGAACACGCCCCCCTAGTCAGACTGAGTGGCTAAAGAGCTGCAGCGTGACTGGAGTTAACAGGGAAACTGAGAAAACAAAGGATTATCAGTTTAAATTAAATGTTGGACTGGATATAGTGTTCCTAACAACTTATCAAAGATCCAGTTATCCATGGATATTGACATGTAGTCAGGAATCCTGTTTTCTGACATTTTACAATTATTCAGAATATACGATGGTAAATATTTAACTGATGAGTTGTCAATACAATATATAACAATACAATATATATGGTATGATTTTACCCCTAAATTCAGCATAGTCTGACAGTCTGTAAAAATATAACCTTGGCTTTCTTGTCAAATCTAGTTGTACTGTCAATCTCAAAGCTCTTTTCCATTTTAGATGTGCTTTGTGTGTTTTTATAGTGAAAACAAATGCTGCCGCTCAGTCTTTTTGCCACTTAGCCGATGGTGACGTCAACGCATAACCTCTATTCTAGCATTTATGCTGTGAGTAAACCAGTTTTGTCAGTGGAAGATTAATGTTTTTTTTTTGTTTGTTTGTTTATTCACAGTTCGCCAGACAGAAGTCATGTGCAGTTTTGTATTTTGGACAGTGAGGAGACTGACTGACCATCTTTCACAACATTCATCACTGAGAACCTTTTGTAAAATAAATTATTTTTCAATAAATACTATTAATAACTGCATCCTTTTCTTTGACCATTTCTTTATACCAGGGTTCCTCAAACTCGTTCCTGGAGGGCTTCGGTCCTGGAGGGCCGCTGTCCTGCAGAGTTTAGCTCCAACACTGATCAAACACACCTGAGCAAGCTAATCAATGTCTTCAGGATCTCTAGAAACTCACAGCTAGGTGTGTTTGATCAGGGTTGGAGCTAAACTGTGCAGGACAGTGGCCCTTCAGGACCGAGTTTGAGGAACACTGCTTTATACCAATGTTTTTCCTTTGTCTTATAAAACTTTATTAATTTGAGTTTAATCAACTTAAATCATTTACCGCAATCGGTTTCCTAAAACCATTTGAGTAGCTATATAGTTGTTATGACTTGATTAGATTTATTAAATGAACTCAAACCAGTTAGTTTAAACGGTTTAAATTACTTTAAAAGTTTAATGGAATGAACTTAAAATATTCAAGTTACATATACTCAAAATGAATGACTAAACAAACACTAAATTATGAGTGAATATGACTCAATATATATAAGTTCACAATACTCATATGTATTTATTTTTAAACTTAAATGGTTTGCCGCAATTAGTTTCCTCAATCGGTTTGAGTTGAGTTAACTTGTTGGGTTTTACAGTGTAAAGGATAGTGTGCGTTGAGGACTAAGGGGGTATTAATCACTGCACTATGCAACATCAAGTAGATGAGCCCCCAACCTCAGCCATTTAATGAAGAGCATTCCATTACCACAATTAATGGTTTTTGAAGCTATGATAACAATATTAGACAAACTCCTTGGACATACCTTCTGTATATTGAAGAAAGAAGCACCAGACACGCAGATGGCTGTAGAAAGCTGTAAATTTCCCGCTGGTGTGGAGTTTCCAATAACTGGCTGACTCTTCCACCGTCGTTGGTACTGGCAATGTGGACATCTCTGCCAAACTTCCATGAATGTACCTCTCAGTCTTGTCTTGACCTCACAAACTTTTGTACACACTGGGCACTTCTCAAAAAGCTCCATGAGGCATTCTTCAAAGACCAACAGCTTTCTCATTTTGGGAATGGCCGATGACTGTTCGGGAAGGGGAATGGTGTCTTCCCTACATTGACAAAAGTGAAAACAGTCACATGCAAGTACAATGTATAAATGCAGATTTAGATATATAGGTCCAAGTCAATTGAAAAGGGAATACCAAACATTACAAATTTTAGCAGTTCTTAGCATACAGACAAATGTCCCTGGTTTATAATCAAATACATCAGTACTCACATAAGGATTAACATGATATATAATTAAAAACAGTTAGTGAAATAGGATAAAAACATGTTGAATAGTAATCAGGCAATTTTTCTTAAATCAGAATAACTTACAATGTTTCCATTGACTCACTAAACACATTAACTGAATTTGCGGGGTTATACGTGGAGTCATCTGCTTCTGGTGCCACAAAAGAGGAGCTAGCCTCTGCAGTACTGGCCACATCTTCATCCTCCTCCATGAGACGAGGCCTCTTTCTACGTGGCTTTATTGGTGTTGAGGACCATGGATGGACAGGATGTAATGTAGATGGTGATGCGCAGATGCCTACATCAGTAGTGGTCTTGACTTTTGTCTGGGTTCCTTTTATGCAGAGAAACAGATAGACATGACAACACAATAAAAAAAAATGTTCTTGCATGAATAATGTGACACTCTTTGTCATTTTTTAGTTTAAAAAAAAATTCAAGTCTACATTCACTTCGGAAGTGTGGTTGCAAAGTTTTAAAAGACAGTTGCGATCCAGTTGATGCCAGCACCACGGGTTCAGTCTGGCAGCCAACATCTCTAACGTTTGATGAAACGACAGTACTGGTACCAGACACTGCATGAGATGTGCTAGCCTAATAATGGCATAATGAAATAATAAAAAAAAACAATTACAATTCAAAAAAAATATATATATATATATATATATATATATATATATATATATACGTATATATATATATATATATATATATATATATATATGAGTGTAATTATTAAGGCTGGGCGATATGGACCAAAAGTCATATCTCGATATATTTAGGCTGAACATCGATATACGAAATATATCCCGATATTTTTTTCAGCAAACTGAGAGCAAATGTTCAGTCAAAGCCAAATATGACATGTTAAAAGTAGTTTTATTGAAACCAGCTATTTCAGTGAACAGTTGCAAAATCAAATGAATAAATAATAAACAGGTTTCTTCACCTTAGGGCTGCATGATTATGACAAAAATCATAATTGCCCATATTGTTATTTGCGATTGATTAATTATGATCATCAAAGTTTACATTGAATATATATATAAACACATTTTGTGTAAACATGTTATAACTTGCCTATATACACACACATATACATATATACATACTTTTCCCCTTTACTTAACATGAATTGTAAGAATATGACTAATAGTAAAGACTAGTACTAATAAATAAACATTAGGCCTATGCTAAAGCTATTAAATAGCAGTCCCAAACTAGTTTTTGTTAATACAATGTTGGTATGAGCCACTACAGTCATTTAAAAATACAAAAAATAACACAAAGAAAAATAGTGGCATTTGGGGGTTAACATGGAAACAACAGTTACCATGGCATGGTGAATACACAATACTAACAAGTACAGTAACAGTTAATGAAACATGGAAACTGCTCCTGTTGAATATAATGAAAATCATACCTGCTTTACTTTTATTTAGTGTAATTTTCAACGTAACGGCGTTGCATGCTCGTAGTTTCTTTTGCCCTTGATCAGTGAGGCGATACACAGCGCGGGCGCCTCCGCATTTACGCGTGTATTGAGTGTGCGCTCCGAGCACAGGATAACGGCTGACAGGACAAGAAAGTCCGTTTTTCTGAAGTGAAAGACTTTATTTCAGCGTACACTAATGTCACTGTCTGGTAGTTCCTATTGTGCTGGGGTTTCTGAAGTAGTCATAATTCATCTCTCATAACATAACATGCTCTAAACACGCACGCAGAGTGGAAAAGGAAGAGCGGAGGCGCGGGGAGCAGAGCGCAAATTTGAACTATATCGATATATGCGATATGGTCTAGCAAACAGTTTTAGCCACTGACCATGGACTCCTGTACCATCACTACTGTTGTGTAAAACAAAGTGGAAAGATGTGGATAGCATTCGTAGAGTCCATTCACCGTGTCTATCTTGTTTTGTTATGTGAAAATAATATGAAATCTTCTGATAAATCCCTTAAATTGGAACCGCTCCTAAATGATTTACATGTTTCAAAAGTAACTGACAAAATTGAAATATCTATGGACGATCTTTTAGTTGCACGACTCCAGAGAGAACACGCCAGAGAACTTCATAAAGCTAAGAAAACGGAGAAGAGGAAGAAGAAGGATCCAACTACCACAGAACAAGCTGACACATCAAAGCCAACGAATTTTGAGGATTTTAAGGCAGATGGAGAAATTGCATAAAAGATTACTTTGTATTGTAAGGGGAGTTATGTTAGAGAATCAGTTTAAATGTCCAAATTGTGAAATATCCTGTTTACAGGAGAAGTTTGAATCACTTGATGCAAACTTGCCCTGTGATAATGTCTTATAGTTTAAATGTCATTGCTTGCAAAAGAAGCTTGCAACGCTAGATGCATGTTGCAAGCTTGCTTTGCAACCACAGTGTTTGTGGTTTTCTTTGATCTCTCAGAGTGAGTTCAGTGGAACAACAGGTGTTAAGGCTATGCCCGCTTAGTTGACCTTTGAGCACGGTTTAAGAAGATGGAAAGAGGCCTCCTCCCAGTTAGAGACGAGGCGAGAAGCGAGCTGTGGTTTTAACACCTGCAGGCCAAGAAACGGTCAAAATGTATATTAAGCTTTTTAGCGTGGGTGGTACAGATGAGATAACCTATGCATGCATGCTTATTGCATAATAGCTTTAGGGTCATGGAAAATTCCAGACCAGATAGTTTAACATTTTAAGAATCGCTTTATTGTAAGGGACAGCCCTAAAAGCTTAAGACGGCCCCTATCAAACCATATAAAAGGTTTTGTATCCTGTTGTTCGGGGCCGCACTTCGAGGTGAAGACCTATACGCATTTCTGTTATTTTTTTTCCTTTTTGGATTAATTATCTTTGTATTGTTCTGAAACTTTTTAAGTAAAACGAAACCAATCTTTTGGTGATTCGAAAAAACTTTTAAATAAGTCTCAGAGTGATTTTTCCTGGAGATATCTTTACTTTGTTATAGTTTAGATATTAATACTAAGCAAAAGCCCTGTGAAACGGATCCCGGACTCAGCTGGATCGGACACCGCCGAGGACCCTGGAGCCAACTATAGCATCTTTAACCGGCAGGTAAGGGCAATCTCTGATTGTAGTAGGTTAATGGGAATGTTGTAGATGGACTCAGATGTTACAGCGGTATAGAAACACAACATGGCGCCCAATCGTGTGGGGCATTTTGCTTATAGGGGAAATTAAAAGACAATTGTTCAGGAATAATAACATGTAGAGGTGAAAAGTCCACATACTACAGCCACTGTCAGTGTTCATAGTTCAGAGAAACTAATATTGAACACAACTCACTCGCAGAGTTCAAGAGAACTGAGTGAACATAAGCGCGCGCAGGCTCATATGAAGACCTGTTATGACAGACAAAACACTCGAAGCCCAAGAGAGAAGGGTGAGTTGGTCTAGAGAGATAAACCGGTTTTGAGTGAACCCAAACACTTGCAGAAAATAAGGGATTTGAGTGAACCCAAACACTTGCAGAAAATAAGGGAGTAAGGAGTCGTATAGATTTGTGAAGAGTTGCATCACTTGTATGCAACACATGGGTGCCTAAGTTTTCAGTGCATGCTTTCAGCACGGCTCGAACGCTGCTCCCTTCGGGTTGTGTTGTTGGTGGGCATTGGTTTCTTGGCCGCACATGTCACAAGGAAGTGCGGGCAGGCACTTCTGATAAATCTAATAACAACACCACATTCGGTGTGAGCATCGGGACGCTTCGAAGTAACGCCAGTGAATCCAAACACTTGTAAAAAATAGGAAGTTTGAAGTGACTCCTAACACTTTAGAAAAATGGAGAACCGAATGGTGACTATAGATTTAGTTGCTAGTGACACTGCAGGAAAGTTAGAATGGTCTGACTCTACTAAGTGTAAATGTGGCTTTAGAAATATACCCTGGCAAGAGGTCAGAGAGGCTGCGCCAGTGGTAAATTTAAGGGTAAAGGAAGGAGCAGAGGCTCCAAACTTCATCTACTCCAATAAAGGAGGCAATGATGAAAACCCCAAAGTACGAGTCTTTAATTCAGTAGGGAAAGAGGTAAAAGGTATACCAACGAGAAGTTGGGCCGCCCTAGCTGGAGATGGCTCTGAGGAAGAATCAGACAAAGGCTCGGTAGCTTTTAGTATAATCTCTCAAGAAGAGATAGGTACGAATTTTACCGAACCTGACGCACCACTCTATGAAGACCCTGAAAGCCCGTATGAAGAAGCCATAGCAGAGGTCGAAGGACCCCTCAGGTTATATTTTGCGAAGGGAGCAAATTTAGTTGTTCTAAAAGCAGGACCTTTACAGTTTGAAGAAGAGGCAGACGCTCTGGTTAATGCCGCTAATAACCATCTCAGTCATGAAGATGGCGTTGCAGCTGCCTTCTTAAGACAGGCAGGACGAAAGTTTCAAGACGAGTCAGACAAGTTAATGCAACGTAGAAAAACCTCTCTCCATACTGGAGATATCCTCCTACAAAAAATAGGGGGACCAAATGGCAAACCAGTAATACATGCAATAGGGTATAAGAGAGGTAATGGCCATGACCTCGAAGAGGAATTACAAGCCTTAATAGCCCTAGACATTTTAATAGATAAAATCTGTGCCTGTGCTAGAGATAATAAGTATCGCGTAATAGCCATGCCGATAATATCCGGAGAAGAGTTCGGATTTAATGAAGTTAAATCAGGCACATACCTTGTAACTGCGCTGTTAAGAAAGGCAAGCCAGACTAGCTGGCCTAAAACATGGATGATCTGTCACCCTGACTCAACAGTGCTAAAAAACATAGCAAAACTGGTGAATCAAAATGAAGCCGCGGGCGAAGGGGGATCAGATCAAAGAATAGGACGGGGTCATATAGCGAACGAACTTAGGGCGGAAGCACCAGAATGCGTAAAAGACCCAGAATGGCCAGTATTAAGGCGAACAGCCACCTCCCGAGGTGCAAAAGACCCGGTTGAAAATCCCTTCCCCAAGTTAAAGCTTGGTAAGAGCTATGAGACCTTCAGAATAGGAAAGGGATCGTACCGACCCACTCATGCGAAAAGTAGAAAGAAAGAAACTCTTCTAGAGAAAAGAGATATGTGGGATACCGAATATGCACCAGGCATTACCTGTGGCCAGGTTTGGTGTCTGCTCAATGGCGGTGACGCAGAGGAAATTCTTGCAGACACCAGATTAACTCAAAGGACTAAAAGGGCTATATTAGCACAAAAAGATCTAACAAATAAGGCAGCCCTAGAGAGAATCATCAAAGGAAGTGTAGGTGATTCATGGTATGATCGGTATTACTCTGATGTGGGTACAGAGAGTGATGATGTTAGTGATGATGATTCACCTGGTGACTCAGACAGCGAGGAACCGACAGATAAAGAATTAAGAGAAACAAATAGGTTCGAGAGTGTGAGGGTGGAGACCCCCGCTCGAAAGCCACAGGTTCCTCGACAGTTGCGGTTCAGGGATGAAACCATTGACGCAGGCGATCAGTATGATTTAGAAAGGGATCGTCCTGCTGGAGTGCAAGAGTTAAATCAGCACTTGGAAGCCCTACATCTGGGAACCCCAGGACAGAGGCCTAAAGTTACCAGTGGTTTAGGGCGGTCCTCCCAGTCACCAGAAGTTACTTCAGTAAGGACTAGAGCAACCTTGGAGGACCTTTCAAAGCGTGACCAGGAGATGCGTATGCTTAAAAAAGCAAAATTAAAAAACACCACGGTGAAAGGAAAAGTTAGAGAGATAGTACGTTATGGAGAACAGATGGGAATAACAGGTGAATCCATAGATTCACACATTTTGGCTGAATTTGGAATTCATGGGGGAAGAAAATTAGCTCAAACCTTAGAAGGATTGATTCCGACAGACAAAGAAGAGTTAGAGCAAAAGCAGTTCGAGGAGAAGTGGGCCGCTGTAGGAGCTCTATCCGCATGCCAGGAAATGGCACAAAAGGGCGTTGAGGGGCTATTGCGACACATATTTAGGGGAGTGAAGAGTAATGCTCTTTCTGGAGCCAGAGAATTCCTCTTATATGGCCCGGAGACGGCGCCAGAGGAACTAGAAAAAGCCCTGATCAGGTATGATCGTAAAACCGAACTAATTCAGACAGAAAAAGGTAAACCAAGTAACAAGCAGCATCCATTAAAAACTCAGGCCCGGAGGTCAGAACGTGAAAGGAAGCCGTACAACCGGCATGAGCCAGAGAGAAGGCCTGCACTACCCCATACTCCTAGATTCGATCAGAAGAGGAATCTAGGAGAAAATAATTATCGTAGAAGCATGAATCGAGAAGGAGATAGGTACAGAGATCGATCAAGACCTAACCTGAATAGGGGAGAAAACAGCAAAGAGAGGGGGACATTTATCAGTCCCGAAAAGTGGGATAAACTTAGCCACGAAGAAAGGGCTCGAGTGAGAAAAGACAGAGAAAAGAACAAACCTGCTGTTAAGGTAGGCAGAGTTAAAGTTGACGAAGCCTATAGTAACATAGAAGTTAAAGACGAAAGGTCTAGGAAGCAAAAACCGAAGAAGAAGAAGAGAGCAGATCACGAAGACTAGGAAGAAGCGGCCCCCCTAAAGACGGCCCTACTAAAAACAGTAGAAAAAGATAAACGACTATACAAAGTTTACGACGATACCACATTCCGTGTAGACACAGGGGCCGATATTAGTGTAATTAAACCTTCAGAAAACCATGGAGAATTGATTGACATGATAACTGTTGAGGATTTTGATGGTCGTGTACGTGACAAACGCGTTTGGAAGAAAAAGAAAATAGACGTGGTAATAGGAAGTGACAATTTGCTTTGCCCAGATGACCTAGTGAAAATAGGAAAATTGGGGGTGGTGAATCAAGATGAGGAAATACAAAGAATTGTAAAAGATTCAGATCTAAAAGATAAAGGGGGGCTGGAAATGCTTTTGAAAAAGTATTTGCCCTATTACTCAAAGAGTAAAAATGATTGTGGGAAGGTTCAATCGAATTATGAACATATAATTCACGGAGGAATCCCACCGCCACAGAGGCAATATAAAATTAATAGCAAAGCTGAAAAAGAAATCGGCGAGACTATTAAAGAACTGACAGAGCAGGGAATAATCAGAAAGCTGCAGAAAAATGAAACCGCCGTCACCAATGCCCCGATCCAAGCGGTAGCGAAGGCTGGTGGGGGCTGGAGATTAGTCAATAACTATAAAGCCCTGAACAAAGTCACAGTGCCAGATACTAGATATCTAATTAACTGCGGAGAGGCTAGTGGAGGTATTGGCCGAGACAAAACGTGGTTATCAAAGATTGACCTAGCAAACGGGTTCTGGAGTGTCCCGTTAGCAAAGGAAAGTCAGGGCAAAACGGCCTTTACATACCGGGGTGACCAATTCGAGTATACCAGGTTACCACAAGGCTACAAAAATTCCCCTAACGTTTTTCAGAGCATGATGATTGAAACGCTCGCAGGGATACCGGTAGTAGTTTACATTGACGACATTCTGGTAGCCACGGAAACGGAGGCAGAACACATGAAACTGCTTGAGCAAACTTTAGACAGGGTGACCGCAGCTGGTCTAAAGCCTAGTCTAAAAAAGATGGAAATCGGAAAGCATGAAGTAGACTTTTTAGGATTTAAATTAGGAAAGGATACCAAGACTCTGACGACTAGCACGAGAAGTAAGCTAGAGGAGATGTTGAGTTCTAGCCCTCCGAAGTCCAAAAAGCAACTACAATCACTGCTAGGGACGCTGAATTATATCAGGGAATTGATTCCTAAGTATTCTAGGGAGGCCAAAGTGCTATATCAGGGTACAAAGGAAGGAAAATGGCAGTGGACTGACGAGATGGAGTCAGCCAGATTAAAACTGATAAGAATGGCGTTAGACAGCGGAGAATTGGAACGACGTGATGAAACTGTTCCATTAATCGTTGAGGTGAAAGAGGCAGAAGACGAAGTCGCACTCACATTATCAAATAGAGACGGAAAAGCACCTATAGCCTTCTTAACTCATACGCAAGAGCCTGCTATGATGAAGTATGAGGAGAATGGGCCAGAGAGAGTGCTAGCGGCAGTGACAAAGAGACTATTGCAGCTTAAAGCAGTAGCAAAAGAACAACTTATAGAGATATATTCGCAAGCAGGAGAATTAACCAGGCTGAAAAAGAATCTAGTGATGAATCAGGCAAGAATTCATTCCCAAAGATGGGATCAATGGAACTTGATTCTAAGTGACAATCAGTTAGAATGGAAAATGATCAAACTAAAAAGGAAAGAAAAAATGACCAAATACCATGACACACACCAGCATCTGCCAAAGTATTTCACAGATGGAAGCGAAAAGGCAGGAAAAGTAAAATGGGGTTATTTGGTTAAAAAGGACGGTCAGTTAATTACTTCCCAAAGCAGGGAAATTCAAGGAACCGCCCAATTGGCTGAGGTCACTGCAGTGCAGAAAGCTCTTGAAAAGGCAGTAGAATTAGGACATAAGGAAATTGTCCTAACGTGCGACTCAGAATACGTTGCGGACGGTTTAAACAAAGAGATTGAAATTTGGAAGGCCAATGGTTTCCATAACGCGCGTAATAAGCCTATGCCACACAAAGAACAATGGGAAAATATTTATGAACTGATGCAGAAAGTTACAGTACACTGCTATCATCAGGTCAGCCATACAAAACAGGAAAGTGAAGCCGCCCAAGGAAACAGAGAAATCGATAAATTCATAGGAACGGTTAAACTTCAGGAAGTCACCGAGCTATTTGAAAAAATGCACAATGAATTAAACCATCCTAGTTATAACATGATTCAAATGGAACTTAGATTGAGAAATCTAAACATCCCAAATTGGAGAATGAGGTATAGGGAAGTGAAAAAGGAATGCAAAATATGCAGGAAATTTATGACGGCTAAAGGAGCAAAGGACAGTGAACTCCCTAAAGAATACAGAGGCCAAGAGGTCTCTGTCGACTTCGCTGGTCCTCTCCGCCCAAAAACGAAGTTAGGTAACTGTTATTTCTTATTAGCAATCGACAATTTCTCTAAGAAAAAGATGATTTGGCCGATGCGTGCCGCACTAGAGAAAAACGTGGTCGAATGCTTAAAAGAATGGATCAAATGGGAAGGAAAAATGGAATCCCTTAGAGCTGACGGCGCGCATAACATTAGTGGGAAGCTCGTGGAAGATTTTTGCAAGGAAAACAAAATAATATTAACCAAGAGTATCCCTTATCGTCCAGAAACGAATTCGATTGCCGAGAGGGCTATCAGAACAGTAAAAGAGTATTTTAGCAAGAATGAGGAACTCGGGGAGTGGGATACAATAATTGATCAATGTCTTCTACATCTCAACAGATGTGATCACGTGACACCAAAAGAAAAGGAGGTAAAGAGCAACCCGAGGTTCAAACCTGGAGACCGTGTGATAATCTCTAGAAGGAAAAAGGTAGGGAGATTCTACCAGGGTTTAGGAACGGTAGACACTGTGAAATCCATAACGGGATCAAACACAGTAGAGTTGGAAAATAACGGGATCCAATCAAATAAAGATCTAGTTAAAAAATAGTAATGGAGGAAATAATTCGGGTAACCAGTAGGAGGGGTCTGATTAGAGTGGAGCACAGTCAACATGGTTCGAAAGCCATGTTATGGTTGGAACCGGAACTCCAACGGGCGTTGGGTTTCACAGGGAATGAGGCCACGCCTGTGGAGATCCGAGTTCGCCCATACATGTGTGTGATTTGTGATAAGGCGGTGGCCATGCCTACTCTTGCACCAGATGAAAAGAAATCTATGGGTGCAGAGTGGCTGGTCAATGAGCATAGCCACATAGAGATAGGAGGCGTCCTGATATGTAAGAATTGTTGGCCAAGCCATCCAAAACTCCGGATTGATTCGTACAGAGTGTCCGGGGGTACAGCAGAGAAATGTAACTGTACGTGGAATGGTAGTGACAGCTGGGTCTGTTTAGTATGTGGCACTAAGGACAGGACACTAATGTCGTCTAGGTCCGTATGGGAATCCATAAGAGTTATGAAACCCATAGGACTATTCCAAGAGGGAATAGTCACCAGGTTTTCCAGACACCCCTGGGTGGGGATGAGGAAGCATGAGAGGATAGCTTTTCTGGAAACCAGAATCCCTATTTTCCCGAGTGATGATAGGGAGATTAGAAACCAAGCGCTGCGAGAGAGGGAGGCGTTGGTCGGAGAAATAGTGGATAAGGATCGTGAGAGCGATTTGTCTCTAGCCGATCTGGAATCCACGAGGTGGAGCCTCACACTGTGGCAGGTACCCATTCTAGGCTGTTTTCCCGAGGTAGAGATGAAAAGAGGCTCTTCAGGGAAACTAGCCTGGGTCTATGTCAAGCGAGGCGAGGAGTGGCGAGTAAGAACCTGGGGTTCCCTAGCCATGGAGTTGGCACAGGAAAGTGGATGGGAAGATAGCCCTAACTATAATAAGGATTATAGGGGAACCCTTTCCAGGTCAAATGTGACGAAAGAAAAAAGACAGTCAAGAAGGAAAGAGAAGTTCGTGGAACTTGAAGTAGCACCAGTCAAAGACATGAAAGAGCACAAAGTTTGGCGAGCTGACGAAAAGAACTTTTGTGTGGGGAGCTATTATGGGGACGACCAATTAACAGAAGTCCCAGAGAAACAGTTCAAAGTAGTGATGCACTTAAAAATAAATGTGTTGACCTGTGCACACCCCGACTTTAACTGGATCGGGGGAATTGAAGCTGAATTGCATGAGAAACAGCCTGAAGTGAAAGTGATAAAAAAAGGTCTGTTTCGACGGGTCAAAAGGCTCGTAGAGCCTAAGAACTAACCTCTAATTTCAGGAAAATGAGGAAGGCGAAGTCGTTGGACATCCTGACTGAAGAGCTGGAGGGAGCAAGAGAAAATATCGGGAGGTTGAAGCGGCAACGAAATCGCTGGAGATGGATAAGTACAATTTTATGGTTATTATTAGGATTAGGAATAATTATATTGGCCATAGTACGAGTAAGCTATTTATTACAATGGGAAATATTGACCGGACAAGTTCTATTAGCGCAAGTTCAAGTAGACAGAGAAAATGTCTCTGGCTTTGACTTAACTGTATTCGCTACAAGGGAAAGGAATAAAAGTAAAATAGAAAATGATAAATATTTCTGGAAGTGGTTAAATGGTAACCTAGAAGACAAGGATCAGAACCATGAGGTGTGGTATTATTTGGTTAGAATACCAAAAGTTAAAATAAAGCGCACGGTAAAAATGAAACGCTGGTACAGTAAAGAAGTGGAAATCTATGAAACTAACAGTTACATTACAGACCATTACGGAAACGAGACGCTTAAATATTTCATTGGTTCAACGAGTAGAACTAGCTCTAATGAGGAACTAGGAGGATGTTGGATATTTAAAATGAATAGAAAATTTAATCCGTGGAAGATAGGTCAATGTAAAAATAAAGGGACTGTTATAAGACGAGAAAAAAAAAGTATAGGGCTGGATAAGGAAAAATATGAAAAAGCGGTAGAAAAGAATGTGATGGAATGGATTAAATCTAGTAGACTTTTAAATCCCTTAGGGGAATTTGTCTTACTAAGTACAACTCACGGTCGCTATTTAAAATCCCAGTTGTCTCCCAGTATGGACAATCGACTCGGGATGGAATTAGAAGAAGGCGAGAGACACTCTGCAACAAAAATTAACCTAGAACTAAATGAAACCATTCCATGGATATGGCGGAAAAGACTGAAATTACCAAGAGTTAAATATAATTATAAGAAGGAACTATGGGAGGTAGATAACAAACGGAAAGATACCGAAGTATATTTGATCAAAATGGTAATCGATGACTCCTTAGAAACGGAAGAGGATATTAAGAATCATTACGAAGGAAAAATGAGGGCAATGGATAAGTGTATCCGACTAACGATTAGTAAGAGAGACCACAAAGCTAAATATCGGTATAACAAGAATGGCTATAATGATTTTTCGTACTCTAGTTTATGTGATAAAAGAGGGGAACTTATGGATTGTAATGACCTAATGAATGGTACCAATCCGATAACAGGAAACCGCACAGATAATATTCTTAGCATAAAAAGGAAATTATTATTGAAAAGAGTGGGTATGACCAAACGGAAAGAAGAGGATGGTAAGTATAGGATGAAATTAATCTTTCATGATGATGACATGATGGGCTTAATCGGAAAGGAGTGTGGTGAGTTAATCAAACAATGTTCGAGTGGACATGACTACATAACTATTAATCAGATGTTATCTGTATTATGTTACTGGCCTAATGGAATCATGCCATTACCATGGACTTTAGTTAGAGATAATCTGTCCGACATTTATGAGATGTCATATGGGCCAGGCGGAGTCATCAGAACCGTAGATAGAAAATCACAGTGGAAGGTATTCCATGTTCCTGCTAGAATAGACGAGAATATATTTGTCCGATATGACTTGGTACGAGAAAGCCCAATAAAGTTAGCTAATTTAGAGGCAATTGCTCTGGATGACTTAGATCAATTAATATCCAGAAAAAGTTGGAAGAAGCTGTGGTGTAAGGGTATGGACAATAATTACTATCTAGGCATGGACTGGATGAAAAGAACTATTTGTAAACGTAGTATTGAAATTATTGGAGCAGATAGCTATCCCAGGTGGTATGACGAACCCAAGGTATTTTTTGAAACAGGAATACAAGGGGTAGTTAACGCAACGACAGCCGTTGTTAATTTCGTAACAAAAGATATATGGGAATGGATAATCAGCTTCTTAATTGATATGGGATGGTATGTTTTGTACTGTGCATTGGGGATTTTGGGGCTGATGTTAATTCTCATTATAGTGAAGTGTTCATGTAATGCTTTAGGAAGAAGGATTTGTTCGAAAAGTGACGAAATAGATCAATTAGCGGTCTTAGAACAGTTGGTAAGCTTGCAAGGCTCTAATTTGAAGAAAAAGAGGACCCTCTCTGAGAAATCGTTGCTGTAGCAACATGCAGAGGGGGTGGCCCGGAAAACCTGTGACTGACAGGCGGAGTCACAAGAGTATATAGGTTAGGCAGCTGTGTAGGTCAGACATAGAGGAAAGTTAAACTTCACTCTGCATTTCCTGAAGATAAGAAGTAGAAGGGGAACCAATTACTTATTTCATTAAGAAAAATTAAGAGCAAGAATTGTTCCAGTAAGACCAACAGAGATCTAAATTGATAAATCATTAACATGGCATCCAACGGGACAAAGAACGAGACTTCAATTGGGATCGCCGACGAGGCTGAGAGTTTCCCAGGAACCTCTAGTAGCTCGTTTGCGCAGGTCAGTGAATTTGCTATTTATTTTGTATGGATGCTTTTAAATGGTTACAACCAAAATCTCTGTTGGCACCTGTTAATTTCTGCACTCCAAATTGGAAGAATATTTATGATCGGCAAATTAAGCAAACTGATACTAGTTTGTGATATGTTGATTAATTCGGACGGATGGTCTAAATTATTGGAAATGCGAGGAGCCGTAGCTCTCCATCTATTGAGTGGGGGTAAACTGGCAATCGACATAACCATGAAAATAATTAAAAAACCTGAAATTACCGTATGGTGCGAGATAACAATAATCGCAGTAACGACAATGTATTTGACTGGATTATTGATATTTCGACATGGAAAAGAATCCAGGTTGTGGATTTTAATTGGGGTAGTAACCATGAGTATTTTTACTCTGGGAATTTTTATTCCCAGCGAAAATATTTTGCTATTAGGAATTATAATCCTTTTCCATAGATGGGATAAGATGAAAAAACCGATAAAACATTGTAAAGACTGTTGGAATAATCTGAATTCTGTAAGTCCTAATTAAATGTCTACCCAAATTTCAGGAGCTGACACGTCAGATTGAAATTGTGGGAAACAGACGGCTTAGCAAAAACGAACATGGTATTCAAAATACAACGGAGAGAAATTTCCGTGAAAATCATTGTGATGAGTGTGGGAGATCAATAAGTCGAGTGTACTTTGAATTAATTAACGGTCAAAGATGGTGTGGATCTTGTATAAATGATAGAAACAAAGTGATACAGAATGGGTTCCATGGTGAAACCAAGAGTTGGGATTTTGTAACGAGTATGAGTGTTCGAGAAGGCCTATGTTTAAGAAATGAGTTGAAACTACATGGCTTCTCGGAAATTATATTGGGAATGGATAGATTTAGATATTATGTGCTTCCAGCCTGGTTAAAATTGTGTATTCCTGGAAGACAGTGGGTATCGATCTCTGACAATGATGGGAGATCTACATGTACTTTCCAAATTGTAGAATTTTTGGATGATAAAGAACTCACAATTTGGGATGGAGTTGCTTTAAGACAAACAACAATGTCTGTGGGATCGGGGGCTTTTGGACTTGCGTTCATTGATAAATCGCGTGTGTTCTTCAGATGCCTCAAGTGCTGATCCAGGAGACCGGAGGCCAGTTGGCTGGAGAAACCTTCGAGCAGTTTCTAACACGGGCGAAATCCCGACCGGAGACGGCAGAGAGGGTATGGTTCTCCAAGGCAGTAATGAGGCTATGTGTGGACCACGACGATAGAAATGATAACTTTATCCATGAGACCCCCAGATACCAGGACCCAAATTTTAAATGGTCTAACAATCGTTTTGATGAAGTAACTTTGTTTAGACGTAAGAGAAATTTATTTGATTTATATGTCGAACAGGAATACCAAAGTGCAAAAAGGGGAACTGTTGTGATGTTAGACTGTCCTCTAGACAGACTACCAAAGACAGCACAATTCACTAGAAGTCTTTACCATAAGATTTCAAGAGTGGGTGTTTTGTTATGTGAAAATAATATGAAATCTTCTGATAAATCCCTTAAATTGGAACCGCTCCTAAATGATTTACATGTTTCAAAAGTAACTGACAAAATTGAAATATCTATGGACGATCTTTTAGTTGCACGACTCCAGAGAGAACACGCCAGAGAACTTCATAAAGCTAAGAAAACGGAGAAGAGGAAGAAGAAGGATCCAACTACCACAGAACAAGCTGACACATCAAAGCCAACGAATTTTGAGGATTTTAAGGCAGATGGAGAAATTGCATAAAAGATTACTTTGTATTGTAAGGGGAGTTATGTTAGAGAATCAGTTTAAATGTCCAAATTGTGAAATATCCTGTTTACAGGAGAAGTTTGAATCACTTGATGCAAACTTGCCCTGTGATAATGTCTTATAGTTTAAATGTCATTGCTTGCAAAAGAAGCTTGCAACGCTAGATGCATGTTGCAAGCTTGCTTTGCAACCACAGTGTTTGTGGTTTTCTTTGATCTCTCAGAGTGAGTTCAGTGGAACAACAGGTGTTAAGGCTATGCCCGCTTAGTTGACCTTTGAGCACGGTTTAAGAAGATGGAAAGAGGCCTCCTCCCAGTTAGAGACGAGGCGAGAAGCGAGCTGTGGTTTTAACACCTGCAGGCCAAGAAACGGTCAAAATGTATATTAAGCTTTTTAGCGTGGGTGGTACAGATGAGATAACCTATGCATGCATGCTTATTGCATAATAGCTTTAGGGTCATGGAAAATTCCAGACCAGATAGTTTAACATTTTAAGAATCGCTTTATTGTAAGGGACAGCCCTAAAAGCTTAAGACGGCCCCTATCAAACCATATAAAAGGTTTTGTATCCTGTTGTTCGGGGCCGCACTTCGAGGTGAAGACCTATACGCATTTCTGTTATTTTTTTTCCTTTTTGGATTAATTATCTTTGTATTGTTCTGAAACTTTTTAAGTAAAACGAAACCAATCTTTTGGTGATTCGAAAAAACTTTTAAATAAGTCTCAGAGTGATTTTTCCTGGAGATATCTTTACTTTGTTATAGTTTAGATATTAATACTAAGCAAAAGCCCTGTGAAACGGATCCCGGACTCAGCTGGATCGGACACCGCCGAGGACCCTGGAGCCAACTATAGCATCTTTAACCGGCAGGTAAGGGCAATCTCTGATTGTAGTAGGTTAATGGGAATGTTGTAGATGGACTCAGATGTTACAGCGGTATAGAAACACAACAATCTCGAAGCTAACGTTACATACAATAGCCGCATTAGCAGTTAGCTGATGTTTGTTAACGTACACACAGTAGAGCAATAAAAACACAGTCTTGCCGTTTCAATTTCAGGCAGGTCTCTGATGGTGGGGATGGCACCTTTTCCCAAACGGAGCTTCGAGGCCAACTTCGCCTGATATTGTCCCAAATTACTAAATGAATCCTGTGTAAAATGTTTAGCGCAGACACCAAACGTTAGGCCAGTTGAAAGGGTTGTTGGGACAGCGTCATTAAAAATGAATTTCATCCACTGATCCCTGATAGTTTCGTCCGTTTTGGGTAGAGAAAACACATTAGAATGCTGTTTATGGCAGTCAACCACAGAGCAACGCAGGTGTGCACTTGGTTTCTCCATCTTTCTTTGCCGAATGAATATGAGGGGGAGAGGGGTAGGGCGTGGCTTCCTGCTGCGCTGTCCATATATGGCATATCCTCCACCGTCGTGACGTCAAGCCAGGGTAGAAATCAAAATCTCGTATTTGAGTGCGCGTGCACGTGGGATATTTTACAAACCCTGAGGTAAACAAACGCTTCACTTTTAAATATCGGCTTCCCGGCCAGTGTATAATCGTTAGGCAATCATAACATACATTGATTCTCGTGGAAAAATGCAAAATGTGGGTCATGACACCTTTAAGAGTTGTATGATCATTGTCAGTTTCTGTACATATGAATATGTAACATGTAAATGATGGAATTACTTTATTGCAATTAATAGTTATTATAAAGTCAAACTATATTTAGATTCACATATTAGGCCTATGTGTTGTAGTTATTTGCCTGGGGCCGTATTCACAAAGCATTTTATCTTACCACTAGGAGTACTCCTAAATCGCACTAAAAGATTTTAGCTAGGAGTTTTCTCTTAAAAGTTATTCACAACGTCTTTCAGACCTACTCTTAGTAAAGAAAAATGACAACTCCTAAACTAAGAGCGAGTCTTCGTTGCTATGGATGACTTCATTACTCATGCACGAGCTTGACTGAAGTGACCAGCTTGATTGGCTGATGATTGTAACGCGGTAATGATTCCAAACCCCTCCCCTACGATGATGAGTGACAGGTGAGAGGTCTGAGAATGCGTGCGCTTCACAAGTAGTGCGAAGGACGGAAGATGATGAATAACTGAATAAATAGCCTAAATGAATAAAGAGTAAGGCAAAACAAATAGCCTAGTAGCCTAATGAAACATATGGATTGATGCAATATCTTTGCAACATTATTTAATTAATCTGTCACTATATGCCTCTGCCTACATTTGCAAAGAGAAGAACATTTTAATTTGATTCACAATGAAACGTTACAATTAGTTTACATGTAATGAGTAGCCTAGTTTTGGTTGTTGTTGGTGGCGTTATTGCATCCCTAGTTATGCCTACAATGCAAAATTGTTCCCTCGCGATCGGAAGCTCCTGTAGCCGCCGCGTACGCATTTCAAAACATTGCGACGTGAAATACCACAAAAAGCGGTTTGTGAATAGGTCTTGTAAGACTGAAAATACTGGTTGAGGCCTGCATGAAGCAAAAGGCCCTGATGGCTAATTAACATTCGACCTCCCCCACACAGCCTGACTTCCTCTCACACACTACTAAGAACAACTCATACAAGAACATGGTTTAATGTGAATGTTTATCATTGACTGTTATGTTTTTGGTGTCATTTGAAATGTCTCAAAGTGAGTGGTACAGATATCTCATATCCAGATAGATAAAATAAAAGGAAATAAGGTTTATAGAAGTTTAGAGAAAACTGGTCCAGATAATGCCATCCCCCTTTTGTTGAATAAGAAGCCATTTTGAGGGTGGCCTCCCCCATCCCCCATGTTACCTGGTCAAGGGGATAAAGGAAGGTGTGCTCCGGCCGGGTCTCTGGGCTCTTCTTTGCTGGACAGGAATGGAATAGGTGGTCTCTCTCTCTCTCTCTCTGGTACAAGCTGGGTAAGATTATTTGGTGTAACCAATGTATAACCTTGTTCTAGATATTTGAATTGATTGTGGAATTAATCTCTGATATCTGAAATATTAAATTGTTACATTTGGTTATTCTAACTGATTTTGACATTGTTCATTTAATGGTTAAAGGAATAGTCAAACATTCGCTCACTTTTAGTGAGGCACAGATATTATTAAAACCTTTCATTTATGGAGTCAATACATATAATCAATGTATTACAAATCTAACCAACCAATACTTTGCATGAGTGAGGACAGAACACATGATACCTTCCCCGTGTATTGGCGAACCGGCAGATTGGACCAATATAGCGGGCCTTAGAGTCTTAGTGAGTTAGGAGTCCTCTCGACTTCTTTTAAGCTATCCCAGGCTTAGGTGCTACTTTTAGGGCTAAAATGCTTCGTGAATTACTCTTAGTCAAAAAAATTAGGAGTCCTAAAGTTACGAGTGACACGCCCATTATTTTAAGGAGTTGCTCCTAAATTCGCCAGTTAGGAGCTACTTTTAGCCTTAAAATTCTTTGTGAATACGGCCCCTGAAGAGGTTCATAAAGAGAGGTTATTTAATTATTTTGTTTTATTATTGATGATTTATGTTATATTGTAAGATATCTTTCAATATAGCAGTTTTACAGGCTTTTATCATGTATCCTGACTCAATTAATGTGTTTCTAACAGCAAACACTCAGAATAAAGTGAGATGATCTGCTGATGATCCTGAATGGCTTGTTGAATGAGTGTTGATAGTCTGAGGCTCATCAATATTAACAGATCTGCTGAAAACACTCTTTATTTCATGACAATAGTTCCTGTTTTCTCCTCATTTATTATGCTGATGTCTTCAAATCTCCTGTAAATTGACACTTAAAGCTAATTTCATTGGTGTCAACAGACTGAGGGTATTTGTTGCCTACTATATGTAGCTTTAAGAAATTCTAGTATGGTAGTCTCAGCAAAAGCGTATAGCAGAGGGATTTCTTTGTTCTGTAAGAACTCCTATTCTCTCTATTATGAACACAGTATAAGGGTCCTCCAGGCTACTAATGTACATGTGGTAGGATAGCCAGAAACTGACCATATATGACCTTGTTATTCAATGTATCTTATTCAAATATGATGTAAGGTATACACATCTTATTGGTTAACTCTCTGTAACTCCCCTCATATTCTTGCTATATCTTCTGAGCAGAGGTGGACAGTAACAAAGTACATTTACTTAAGGACACTTTTTGAGTATCTGTACTTTACTTGAGTATTATTTTTTCTGGAAACTTTTTACTTTAACTTCTACATTTGAAACACAAATATCTTACTTTTTACTCCACTACAATTCTGTCAGGTCCTTGAGTAGAAAGTAGTAAGGTCAGTCAGGGGATGATTTTGGTTACAGGGAACCGCAGGGGTTGCATTGTGACTGGAAATGAAAGTCGAATTGAATCGAACCCGATTTTCGTTTTCAACCACAATACAACGTCTGTCTAACGTTGGAGATTAATGTCAATCTGCCGTTGGATTCTGACATTAATCTGATTTTCATTTTCAACGTTGGGTTTGGTCTCCTAAATGCGAATTTTGTCATTGTTTTGGTGCACACTAGCTTATAGATAACAGTAAGGCTAACATATTCATACTAAAAGCCAAAACACTTTAAATAGGGCACTATTTGAGGGAACAGCCATTTGGGTGTCCGAAACCATTGTGGACGTTATTAAGGTGACTTATTCAATCTCACATTCAATCCCACTGGAACTGTGTTCTAGAAATAAATTTGATATTGATATGAGGGTAGGCAGGCATAGATTCAGAGGTAAGTGTAAGTGTGTAAGTATTACACACAACAATGCAACAATAATAAAACAATGCATTGAAAGTTACTTTTAATAATTAAGTACTTTTAAAAACAAGTACTCCTGTACTTTTACTTAAGTAAAAATCGGTCTTTACAACTTTTAATTGTACCTGAGTAATATTTGACCAGTAGTATCTGTACTTTCACTCAAGTAAGGAAGTTGTGTACTTCGTCCACCTCTGCTTCTGAGACAAAGATGCTAATAAACTTGAGAGAAACCTTTTCTCCCTCAGCGCTGGGTTTGGCATTGTTCGTTCAATCTAACAGTAGCCTATGTTTATTTCTGTTTATGCTTTCAACTGTTTTTCTTACCATTATTTATATTTGGAAGAATTTACATTATTATATTCTGATGTCCATGAGCATAAAAACAAACTCAGTAACTTATATATTTTTGATTTTGGCAGATCAACTCTTCACACTACATTTACATCATCACTGAAGCTCCTCGCACTGTAAGCACATCATCAGTGAAGCTCCTCCCACTACAATCACATCATCAGTGAAGCTCCTCCCACTGTAATTCTCCAATAAATGCTGTAAATTCCCATCAGCTACAAGTGAAGACGAGCATCAGAGCATCTTTTATTAAAGAGGACAGAGAGAACATGAGTGATCCAGAACCCTGCAGAATGAAACACACTGAAGATCCTGAAGAACAAAGAGGTTGGTGTTTATTCTTCATTCATTCATGATGCTGAAGAACATTCATGTTAGAAACATTCAAGCACTTCATCACATTTAGATAAACAGTTCAACTATGAAATGGTACAGAATGTTCTGGGTTTTCTTCAACAAATGGTCAGTAAAGGGAGGTTTGAGACATTTTTAGATTGATTGTCAACATCAGATCAGGCTAAATACTATTTTAACTGTTTTATTTTACATTTATTTTATATCTGGTTCCCAAGTAGCAACAACGTTACCAGAATTTTAGTTATTTTCAACATAGTTTACAAAATATATATTTTTTAGGAATAGTCAGTAAACACCAAGTTAATGATAAAGTTGTATTTGTCAAATATCATACAAGTTATTCATAGTTATAGAGAGTCTTCTTACATAACTTTGGTAACAGGGTTTATGGATACAGTTAATGCTACAGTTTGTGTAAAAACTGAGACAATGGATTGAGATTATTTTCTTGTCTTCCCATCATGCAGTAGAGCACAGATGATGTCACTTCCTGTGTGTTTTAAGAAATACTGTGTTTTTAAAAGGAGGAAAATCATGTCAGGAGTAACAGAGTTGAGTGAAACATGTAGGACACAGTTAAAGCTAATACAAATAATTACTTTAAAAATAGTTAAAGCCGCAGCCACTCTACACTTTGAGCTTGTGAAGTTTCTACAGACACTGCAACGGCCTTGAAATGATGGAAATAAATTTAACATAACAAATAAAAAAAAATTTCTTTCCTGTCAGACCCGATGGAGGAGAGTGAAGAACTGAGTGAAGTGGAGGAGGAACATCATGTCAAACCTGGAGAAAAACCTTTGAGTCGCTCAAAGACTAAAAATACATTTTTAAAGAAAAGAAGAGCCAAGAAATCTTTGACCTGCACTCAGTGTGGAAAGAGTTTCACAACCAAACAAAGACTTGATGTTCACATGAGGATCCACACCGGAGAGAAGCCGTTCTCATGTGATCAATGTGGAAAGAGTTTCAGTCAATTATCATCCCTTAATCTTCACATGATGATCCACACCGGAGAGAAGCCGTTCTCATGTGATCAATGTGGCAAAACATTTCTTAGGTCATCACACCTGAAGACACACCTGACAGTTCATACGAAGGAGAAGCCACATTCATGTTCTGTGTGTGGAAAGAGTTTTTCACTGCTGCACAATTTACTTAGACATGAGAAAATACACACTGGTGTGAGAGAGTACATGTGCTTTGAGTGTGAGAAGACTTTTATTACAGCAAGCGATTTAAAACAGCACCAGAGAATTCACACTGGAGAAAAACCTTACAAGTGTTCACACTGTGACAAGAGATTCAGTCAGTCATCACATCTGAGAACACATGAGAGGATCCACAGCAGAGAGAAGCCGCACACGTGTGATCAGTGCGGGACGAGTTTCTCTTTTAAAACTCACCTTAATCTACACATGAAGATCCATGCAGAAACCACTTAAGCACAGTCTGAGATCACGGTAAGTAGTTTATTTTCATGTGCTGAGAAACAAAGTCTCTTCTGTGTAAGTCATACAAAACCTTTCTTTTTAGCAAACTTTGTGCACACAAACAATGTTGTCAATGCTCTAGTTCATATGTAGAGCCCCTGGTGATATTCAATTCAATTTATTTGCCAGACTCATGTCCAAAAGCCATGCAATACAGAACAGATAAAAACAAACAAAACAAACGAGCAAACAACAATAATAAAAAGCACATACAATAATTAAAATGCATACAGACATTTCAGCCAATGCACTCTCAGTCTGGATTTGTACCTGGAGCAACTCACTAAGGGATTTGAGAGTGTTACGACAGAAACGAGGAAACACTGTGCAAGTAAAACTCTTTTATTAGAATAAAGTAATGATGATGATGACGACGATGAAAGTCCGAGATGATGCAGGCTGTGGCGCAGGGACTTCGATGGCCAGACACGGTGAAGACAGAAGTGCAGGGTGCTCTGAAGTGCCGACAAAATCCTGACATCAAACGAATCCACAAGACGGTGACCGGAACACAGGAACTCAGGATGATGTGACGATGAACAGGAACGGGAACAGGATCAGACACAACACAAGGACTTCATACAACGATCTGACAGGGGAGATGAGAAAGTGGTGAGTTTATATGCTGTGATGAGATGGGCTGCAGCTGATGATGAGTGATTGCAGCTGGATCGCTGATCAGTGATAACAAGCCGGACACACCCACTCACGCGCTCACACACATGTAAACAAACAAAGCACGAGACGAGAGAGAGACATTGGATCTATGAACCGTGACAGTACCCCCCTCCCTAGGAACACCTCCTGGTGTTCCCAGGCCCCCTTACCTGCCGATTGTAATCATCGATAAGGGAGTGATCCAGAATGTCTCTGGCAGGTACCCAACTTCTCTTCTCTGGACCGTAACCTTCCCAGTCCACCAAGTACTGAAATCCGCGTCCCCTCCGCCTTGAGTCCAGCACACGATTGACCGAATAAGTGGGTTCCCCATCTACGAGTCGCGGCGGGGGAGGAACCGGGGCTGGCGGATTAATACGAGAATGAAATACGGGCTTAATTTTGGACACATGGAAGACGGGGTGAATCCTCCTGTACGCCGGAGGAAGGTTGAGGCGGACTGCCACCGGACTAATGATCTTGGTGACAGTAAACGGGCCAATGAATTTAGGAGCAAGCTTATTGGATACGGAACGGAGAGGAATGTTCTTGGTAGAAAGCCACACTTTTTGACCAACGACATATACGGGAGGCCTAGGCCGGTGGCGATCGGCTTTGGCCTTGGTGCGCAACCCCACCTGGAGTAGAGTCTCGCGGGCTCTAGTCCATGTGCGGTGACACCTCTGGACGAAGGCATGAGCGGAGGGGACCGCAACTTCGGATTCCAGACTAGGAAAGATTGGTGGCTGGTAACCTACACTACACTCAAACGGAGACAGGCCCGTGGATGACACTGGCAACGTGTTGTGGGCGTACTCCACCATAGAGAGTTGGTGACTCCAAGAGGAAGGATTCTTGGAGACCAAACATCGTAACGTTCTCTCCAAATCCTGGTTGGCTGTCTCAGTTTGGCCATTGCTCTGGGGGTGAAACCCAGAGGACAGACTGACAGTCGCACCCAGTAATCTACAAAACTCTCGCCAAAATTTGGACACAAACTGGGGTCCTCTGTCAGAAACCACGTCTGTCGGGAGGCCATGTAACCGAAAGACGTGGTCAACGACAATCCCCGCTGTCTCCTTGGCTGAGGGTAATTTGGGCAAGGGAATGAAATGGGCCGCCTTCGAGAACCGGTCCACCACGGTCAAAACTACCGTGTGACTCTGAGAGGGTGGGAGGGCGGTAACAAAATCTAGTGCGATATGGGACCAGGGTCTCGAAGGGACCGGCAGCGGTTGGAGTAACCCATCTGGGGGTCGATTGGAAGTCTTACCAGTGGCACAAACTGAGCAAGCCAAAACAAAATTGTGAATGTCATGAGCCATGAGAGGCCACCAGAATCGTTGCATAACTATAAAATTTAGTACGACTGACTCCTGGATGACAAGCAACATTGGAAGAATGCCCCCACTGAATAACGCTGGACCGTAAACTCTCAGGCACAAATAAACGATTCGGTGGGCAACCGACCGGGGGCGTTACCCCTTCTAAGGCCTTCCTGACCTTCGATTCGACCTCCCATACGAGTGTGGAGATGAATAGAGTCTCCGGTAAAATGCACTCGGGAGTAGACGGGTAAAAATGCGCGATAAAGAATCGGGTTTGATGTTCTTAGAACCCGGGCGGTACGAGAGAGTAAAATCAAAACGACCGAAAAAAAGTGCCCACCGAGCCTGCCTGGAGTTCAATCTTTTAGCAGTCCGAATGTATTCCAAGTTCTTGTGATCGGTCCAGACGATAAAAGGTACCCCCGACCCTTCTAACCAGTGCCGCCATTCCTCCAATGCTAACTTGACTGCCAACAACTCTCTGTTCCCAATGTCATAATTGCGTTCGGCAGGAGATAGACGATGAGACAAAAACGCGCAAGGGTGCATCTTGTCGTCTGAGAGAGAACGCTGGGATAACACTGCACCTACCCCCACCTCTGACGCGTCAACCTCCACCACGAACTGACGTGAAGGATCAGGGGTTGTAAGAATGGGGGCTGAAACGAAGCAACCCTTCAGTTTGGCAAACGCAGCCTCAGCTGCGTCTGACCACCTGAACGTCGTTCTGGGGGAGGTCAAGGCAGTCAGAGGTGCGGCTAGTTGGCTGAAGTTGCGAATAAAACGCCGGTAGAAATTGGCGAACCCCAGAAATCTCAGTAGGGCCTTACGAGACTCTGGACTTGGCCAATCCACCACAGCCTTGATCTTCTCAGGATCCATGCGCATTCCCTCAACCGACACGATGTACCCTAGGAATGGAACAGACTGTGCATGAAAATCGCATTTCTCCGCCTTGACAAAAAGCCCATTCTCTAGCAACCTCTGAAGCACTCGTCGGACGTGCTGCACGTGTTCCTGGAGAGAAGAAGAAAAAATCGGTATGTCGTCCAGGTAGACATATATGAACTGATCTATCATATCTCGCAGCACGTCATTGACGAGTGCCTGGAAGACCGCTGGGCTGTTGGAAAGCCCAAAAGGCATAACCAAATATTCAAAGTGCCCTCTGGGGGTGTTAAAAGCGGTCTTCCACTCATCCCCCTCCCTGATGCGGACCAAATGATAAGCATTACGTAAATCCAATTTTGTGAAGATGGACGCTCCCTGCAACCTCTCGAAGGCTGAAGACATCAACGGCAAAAGAATAGGTATTCTTTACCGTGATGTTGTTCAACCCCCGGTAGTCAATACAAGGTCGCAGGGATCCGTCCTTCTTCCCCACAAAAAAGAACCCCGCCCCCGCTGGTGAAGAGGAAGGACGGATGAACCCCGTTGCTAGAGAATCAGAAATATATTTCTCCATAGCCTCCCTCTCTGGTGTTGAGAGTGAATATAACTTGCCTTTAGGCGGAGCTGTACCTGGTAATAAGTCTATGGCACAGTCATAGGGACGATGTGGAGGAAGAGAAGCAGCCCGAGACTTACTGAACACCTCCTTCAGGTCCAGGTACTCCGCGGGCACGTTAGACAGATCCATTGCCTCCTCCTGAAACACAGGGACAGAAACAGACGGACAAGCAGACACTAGACAAGACTCATGACATTGACTGCTCCACGCTGACACAGACTTGAGCTGCCAGTCCACTTTAGGGTTGTGACGGGTGAGCCAGGGGTGACCAAGTACTATGGGTGCAAGGGGAGTGTCCAGGATGTAGAATGAGATGGTTTCAGTGTGGTTGCCAGATGTGATGAGGGTGATGTCTTCAGTAGCAAAAGTGATGGTAGGAAGTTCTTGTCCGTTGAGTGCGTGTACAGCGATCTGATGTGTGAGGGGTTTGAGGGGAATCTGAAACTGACGTGCAAATGAGTGGTCCATAAAATTACCTTCAGCCCCGGAGTCCAAGAGTGCTCGACAATCATGAATGCGTGCTGACCATCTCAGTCTTACCGGAAGGAGGGTAGATGTTGATGAGGTCTTCTCGGCGGAGATCCCACCCGATAGTAGCCTCATACTTACTATCGGGCTTGGCCTTTTTACAGGGCAGTTGTAAGCGTAGTGCCCGGCTCCTCCACAGTACAGACAAAGGCCCTGGGACCTCCGCCTTTCCCTCTCCTCCCGGGAAAGCCGAGCTCGACCCACCTGCATGGGCTCGTGATCGTAGACGGGGCTGACCGCGTCCCCGCCTCCAAAACGTGGACCCTCGGCTCCTGCCAGAGGGCGACTGCTCGTTGCGCGACCTCCGACTCTTGATAGCCGTGCGTCGACTCGTAGCGCCAGAGCGATGAGGTCATTGAGTGATTGAGGTAAGTCCAAGGTGTAGATCTCCCTTTGGACGCGGTCAGCCAGCCCATGCAGGAACATGTCCCACTGCGCCTCCTCGTTCCACTGGCTCTCCGCCGCTAAGGTTCGAAACTCGATCGAAAACTCTGATACAGATCTTTCTCCTTGACGTAAATCGGCCAGCATCCTTGCGGCTTCTCTCCCGGCGACAGCGCGGTCGAACACTCTCTTCATTTCGGCGGAGAGCTCCTGGAACGAGGAACAACACGGGTCTTGATTTTCCCACACCGCCGTCCCCCATAATGCCGCTTTCCCAGTCAGGAGGGTGAGGACAAAGGCGACCTTGGAATGTTCATTATTGAAGGTTTTGGGCTGGAGGGAGAAATGCATGGAACACCGGGTTAGAAAAGCCCTGCAAAAATTAGGTTCACCTGAGTAGGGTTCTGGAATAGGTAGGCGGGGCTCTGACTGGGATGGGCCTTCCGATGGTGTGGGGGGAGCGGCTGGTGTGGGCGGCGCAGTGGGAGCCCGCATCTGTTGGATCTGCCGGGTGAGCTCGGACACCTGCGCCACTAAAGCCTGAACAGCGCGACCAGTATCGTTGAGGTTTTTCTCTTGAAGATCCATACGCGCCATGCTGTTACTGATGTAATCCTCCATCGATGGTGCTGTATTACTCGCTGTTTCCATGTTTGGTCAGATCGTTCTGTTACGACAGAAATGAGGAAACACTGTGCAAGTAAAACTCTTTTATTAGAATAAAGTAATGATGATGATGACGACGATGAAAGTCCGAGATGATGCAGGCTGTGGCGCAGGGACTTCGATGGCCAGACACGGTGAAGACAGAAGTGCAGGGTGCTCTGAAGTGCCGACAAAATCCTGACATCAAACGAATCCACAAGACGGTGACCGGAACACAGGAACTCAGGACGGAGACAATGAACAGGAACGGGAACAGGATCAGACACAATACAAGGACTTCATACAACGATCTGACAGGGGAGATGAGAAAGTGGTGAGTTTATATGCTGTGATGAGATGGGCTGCAGCTGATGATGAGTGATTGCAGCTGGATCGCTGATCAGTGATAACAAGCCGGACACACCCACTCACGCGCTCACACACATGTAAACAAACAAAGCACGAGACGAGAGAGAGACATTGGATCTATGAACCGTGACAGAGAGTGCCACCATGATACTGTTGTTAGACTTATCCAGACGTTGCATAAACTTAAACATCAAATTTCTAAAAAGTGCTTTCAGTGTGGTTACTCCTACAGATACAAACATCTGACTAGCACTCCCTCCTCTGGGAACCTTAAGCAAAATTCTCATTCCATCATTGTAGGCAACTTGTAGCTTCTGCATGCTGGATTTTCTATAAGAAGACCACAGATGGGCAGTATAGAGTGGTGTACAGTAAGCTTTAAACAGAGCCACTTTAACTTGAGTAGAACAGTAGCTAAACTTACATGCTATGGTGTTTGCCTGTGCATATAACTTATAACACTGTCTGTATATGTCATCATCATCGTTCATATCATCTGCAATACAATGACCAAGGTATTTAATTTTTTTGCAGACCTCAAGACACTTATTGGCTAGCGTGAACACAGGAAAATTAAGCCATTTATCCTGTTTCGTTCTGCATATTAAAACAGCGCTTTTGCAGGAATTGAATTTTATATCAAATTCCACCCCATAATCAGAGCATATATCAAGCAGCTCCTGCTGCCCAGCACTACTCGGACTAAAAGTAACAAGGTCATCTGCATACATAAGATACTTCAAGTAGTTTCATGTTGTTTTGAGCCTCCTTAGTGTTTTAAAAATAGCGATTTTGATGCTCTCGTTGTTGTGCCCCATTCACTCCCATTCAAAAGGCATTTTGACCGAAAACGAAAATACGGTCAAACTTAAAAGTGGAGTTTCCATTCAAATTATGCTTTTGCACGAATGTTTGACTCGGGTATATTAACAAAAAGAGCCTAGGTTCGATTTTGGCGAGAGTAACCCTTTAAGAGTCGCTGTCCGTTTGTCAAGTGCGGAAATGTCACCTTGTAGAATGGCTGGTAATTGTAGCACATGCTTGTATTATGAAATGTTTAGCTTCATTGTTTTCATCTGATGTGCATTTTCTATGAAGCCAATAATCTATAAAAGCACAAACCTACAGCAAAATGGCTGAACCAAAAAAAAAAAAAAAAAAAAAAATTTTTTCAAAAAGAGGAGATTAATATCATTTTAGAGGAGGTGGAGCTATACAAACATATTTTCAGCAGGTTTAAGGGCAGTCATACAAATAAACAAAAACAAAAAATCTGGGAGGATATTGCTACAAAACTGACTTCAACTAGGGGCATTAAAAAAACAGGGAAGGAGGTCAGGAAGAAGTGGCAGGACTGTGCCAGGCTTGCTAAAAGGAAAAAGGGCACTGCAGAGGACAGCATTTAATAAAACAGGTACTGGGCCCAATGAGTCCCCCCTTCTCACAGCAGAGGAAGAATAGGCCAGTACTTGGCACAAGTGCTTCAGATGGCATTTGTGGTGGTTTCATGAGTTCACATCTACATATAATTATTATGGTAAAGGTTATGCATATTTGGCGTGCTGTCCGGGTGGAGGGCTTCGAGCTCGGATTTTCTGCCCGAACCTAGAGTACTCCCCCCGTTGGTAAGAGTAGATGGAACTAGAAGTGAGGAGATGGGGTGGAGGTGGGATGCTGATAAACTGTCAATTAACAGAGGTGGGTTCACACCTGATCAGCTAATCAAGTCCTTTAGATTTATTTGAAAACTGCAGGTGTGTGTGTGTTGAAGCAGGGTTGGAACAAAACTCTGTAGGGCTGTGGCCCTCCAGGAACTGAGTTTGACACCTGCGCCTTAGAGTTTCGCTAGAGAGGATTCCAGAATGCATTAGAAGATACATAGTCATGGAGTAGCCATGACGCAGTAACCAGACAGACGAGTGACCATGTGGACAAGCAGACGAAAGAACCCAACTCAAGATCAGAAGGGGTTAACCGCTTCATTCAACCCATCTAACTACTTTCGCCTCACTTTTCTTTCTCTTACCTAGTTTTATTTTATTTTCCGTTGAAAGTCCTAAGTAAGTTTTGCTGTAAGGTCTCGGTCAACAATTTGACTGCAAAGCCCGCTTCCAACTTCAACGCCAGCAGCCATATCACCTTGTAGCCCAAGACTGGTTGCCCACTGATGAAATGCCTCATTCATTCATTCAAAGACTTTCTATGTGATTGACTGCTCAAGACATCAATCCAGATGTCTTTGTCATCAAGACATCGATCCAGGTTAGACCGCCAGCCAATCAGTGAACCCGAACGCAGACAAAGGAAAACCCCTTTGAGTAAAGGAACACAACAAATGCTAGTAGCCTCCAGACTCTTAGCTGAACTGGTGCCTTGATATAAAACTTAATAACCCACCTAAGAAACTATAGATGGGTTAAATTAATGATTGTTGGTTCATTCAGGTCATGTCTTATAAGTGCATATATTTAGCCTGACGTCATCATAGACTCATATTCTGACTAGAATCTGAGTCTGAGACTGCTCCATTGGGCTGTGATTATGGGGCGTGTTTCAACCGAACCAGGAAAGAAAATGAAAATAAGTGATGCATGTTCTTCATTCATCTTTACAATCGAAAAATGCTTTGATCGCCGTTCTCTGTTCCTCTTTTAAAATGAATGTGCTAATGTGTGAATGTCTTATGTAATGGTGGAATCTACACCTGAATTCTCCAGTGGCAGCCATCTTTGTTGTTAACGAATTCAACCCAAATGCTCTTTGTGACGTGGATGAATACGTTACTGTTGATCATCTGTCCATCATCGTATAAAAAAAGCCCTGACAATTTGATTGGTCCGAACAGCTATGGTTCGAGCATAGTTGCTCCACAACGGATCAAGCCCAGACCAAACTTCCCGACCTCAAATGTTGCGGGTGGGGCTTAGTTCGGCTAGCATATATTGCTAGAAACTTGGCATTTCATCATCTCACTCTTAAAACTCATTCTTTCCACACTTTTCAGGGCTCCTGACAAACTTTTTTCACTATGAGCACAGTTGTCACATCCACCGTCTGTCTTCCTCATCTGTCTCTGCACTACACTCCCCAGAATCCTCCTTGGCGCACACCTGCACTCACTCTCCTCTAAGTAGTATCACCGTCACCTGGATCCCATCACCAGCTCACCTTTATATGCAGCACTCAGTCACTCACTCTTTGTCTGGTCTTGTCAATACATGTCTATTCATGACACACAGACTCTCTACTTCACCTACCTGCATACTTATCGTTACTCAAGTCCTCCACAGTGTCTACATGCAGGGACATCAGATTTAATCCTCTTCTGAGCAGAAAATCCCCTTTCACATATAGCAGAGGAGACTGGGAGGACCAGTGTGATGTGCACAAGATGTAGGATGTTCTACAAAGAATGGATCATTAGTGTAGGTTTTATTTAATCAAAAACTAACTAAATTAACAAGGATATGATCATAATGGGGTACCTTGTAATCAAAGCAGAATACGCTGATTTCACGCAGCCGCCATTTTGAACTTGAAAGTGAGGCTCCGGTGGGAAGAACCCCGGAAGTACAGATAAACAACAATGCCTTGGACTACCAACCTGAAGCTGCTGCCGCGATTTACACTATTGGAAGATAATATCTAATATAGGATATGTATATAGTTCATTCCTGCTTCATTTTTTACTCTCTGAATTATATATATAAAAATTATTTTATTTATAAATAAATTTCACTGTATATAGTCTAAAGTATGAAAGAAATGTATGTACAGTTTTAGAATTGACACAACATCATTAAACACAACCATACGCCATCGCATTCACGACTCTCCTATGATTAAAGGCGACACTTCCGGTTTTCTTCCCACCGGAGCCTCGCTTTCGATTTCAAAATAACGGCTGCGTGAAATCAGCGTATGGCAACTTAGTTACCATCATCCCCCATAAGGCATGGTAAGACTTGTCCATGTAGTTCCTAAAGATGAATGTCTTCATGGATTGATACTCCTCTCTAGCCAGATTGAAATCACAGCCATTCCTGAACAGAGTGAAAGGAAAAACTGACCAAACAATCTAGGTTAAGGATCAAAGTAGATGTTTGAAATGTTGCTCTGTGTTATACTTTTTATATCTTTATGATAATTTAAAAAGAGTCACTAACCTTGTTAAGACAGAGGAAATGTGGTCTAGCAGGAAGTCCAGCTCCTCTGCACCATAGTCTGTCAGCAATATACTGGTTGCACATGTAAATGTAAAATGTAATGCAACAATGTACATGGATGTAAAATTCAGTCACGCACTCTCAAATATTAGTCGCAAAATGCGACCATTTGTCGCAGTCTGGAGCCCTGCTTTCTTTCTTTCTGTAACTCGTATGAATGTGTGTGTGTTTGTTAGATATTAGTTCTATGTAATAGAATAATCAAGTCTTGTTTGTATTTTAAAGAGAAGTGTTCTTGTGTTATGTGCTAGGAATTTAATGTCTTAAACTGCTGATCTAAGTTACCTTGCTCATAAATAGTGTTTTCACTAGTTTGGATATTTATATCCGCTGCGGAGCTGATAGTTACGGCCTTAAATTAATTAATAATTCCCTTTGAGCTCAATTGACCTGTTTGACCCTTACACCCTTTCAGGGAGTGCTTAATAAACTGGTAAAATTTATATCCGTAAAACGACTCTGATGTAATAAATGACTCTGACTGTAATAAAGTGGGCATTACTGTCGCGATCAGTAACGTTAGGCCTATCACTCCGGAGACTGTAAGCTGGATCACGGTCAGTTGGTACAGATCCATCCTCGAGTAATAACGAGAGTAACGAAAAACTGGCGGACTGTGTTTAGCTCACTCAGGGCGGGTCTACGCTAAAACTGCAGTGTCCGTCAAACACCATGTAAAAGTGAATTTTGCATAACAAGTGCCCTTTAAGTCACATGATCAATGTCACTATTTTTTAAACATGTGATTAGCCTAGTTCAGAGTCTGAAATATTAATTATTCCTCTCGCATCATGTCTGTTAGAAATTAAACTTGTTTGTTTATAGCAGAACTCCCAGAAAGCATCTGGAAGGAGAGGACAGAGAGAACGCCAGTGATCCAGAATCTGCAGAATGAAACACACTGAAGAACAAAGAGGTTGGTGTTTATTCTTGAGTCCTCATTCATTCACCATGATGAAGAACATGCTGATGCTCACCAGATTTACATTGTTTCATGACCAAACTAGTGATTTATAACACACATCATCTTCATGACATTAAAATAGATCATAATCGTGCTTAACAGTTGTTGACCAGATTTGAAGGGATTAAAATGTCTGTTGAAGACTGAATATTGACTTTGAGCTTCACTTTTCATGTCACATTTGTCTCTCATTTGAAATCTCACTTGATTTAATGTTTATATTAGACCTGATGGACGTGAACAAGAAAGGAAAAACAGAAGCCAGAAAATCTGTCTCCTGCCCTCAGTGTAAAAAACGCTTCACATGGAAAAGTCTGAAGGTTCACATGAGAGTTCTGCAACTCATTCTGAAGAAGAGCACCGGAAAAATACAACGGAAAGAAACTGTGAAATGTGATCAATGCGGGAAGAGTTTCATTTTAAAGAAAAGACCATTTAACTGTGATCACAGTGTGGTAAACCATTTCATTGGGCATCAGTCCTGAAGAAACACCTGAAGATTCACACAAAGGAGAAGATTCATCCTTAATATTACAGCAGAAAAGACACGGCGGTGTGTGTTTCAGTGCAGAAGGCCTTTACTACTGAAGATGAACTGAAAGACCACCAGAATATTCACATGGAGAAGAAGGCCATAACACTTTTAAGAGAGATGTGAATCTCATGTAAATTATTAACTCTTTCTTCATTGTTTTTCATTAGAACATCTAGTTTCTCTTCCACTTCTTGTATCTTTGAAACTGGAACATTTCTTCTCTTCTTCTCTTGAGATGCTTCGGCTCTTATAAGTCAGTAAAGAGAGAGAGATCTGTCTCATTCACTTTTACTTAATGTTTGTATTTGCAATGTAATGATTGATTAAACTCTTTACTAATTTTATGAACATCTCATTGTAATTGTCCATTTTCTTATTTTCTGCTGATTTTGCTTGAATTAGTTATAATTTTAGTTCTGAAAGTCATCCTGATATGATTGCTTTTTGAGCTTACCATGTTTTCATTTTCTCAATAGAGCTTTTAAATGCCTAATAAATGATATTTCACTGCACACATGCCTGACACTGAATGAGATTGCTGTCTGTCTACATTATTAACAGTTTCATATCCAGTATCATACAGTATATATATTTCAAAGAGTTTGTTCTAGTCAGTTTGAAGTTCATTCACACCATGAGGCTTCATGAAGTCAGAACAATCACTATGAACTTTAAACAACACCAGACCCGGCTCCAGCTTTGAGATGTAGGGTGGGCCAAGTGAAACTCCTAGTTTTAACATGATTTTTTACCCGTAACAAAACTTTATTTTATAACAAAAGAGGCAGGTCTTGATATTTGCAGGGCTCAAATTAGCTTTTCTATTTTTACTTGCCCTGCAATAATCTTCACTGGCCCATCACAAAAATATATATTTTGTAAGTCTTTTAATAAATATACAGACAAGTAAACAGTTCAAGTCAAAAGAACAAAGATCAGGGGCCCGTTCTTCGTACGTCGCTAACTCAGTTAGCTGGATTTGATTGTTGGCGATTTGGCATGATCTTTGATAGTTTGGTTCTTTGACGCTCATCCTGGACTTGCTGTCATAGCAACAGGTGCGCAATCTTAAACCTGCTCGGGAGCAGCTTATTTCATGTTAACAGGATTAGATCCCGGCTTCATAAGTGGAGTTGATACGGGAAGTCCAGCGCAGGGGTTACACCCCTACTCTTTTTTTTTTTTTAGGCTATCATAATTTTTTATGAAGGGTCAGACTAAGAGCCGTTCAAAAAACCTTATGATGCCTATAAATTCGAGGACCGTGACGTCGCCCGGCATGGCGCAGCCGGGGCCCCACCCTGGAGCCAGGCCCGGGGTTGGGGCTCGTATGCGAGCGCCTGGTGGTCGGGCCTCCCCCCATGGGGTCCGGCCGGGCTCAGCCCGAAGGAGCGACGTGGGGCCACCCTCCCGTGGACCCACCACCTGCAGGAGGTTGGAGCTATCAACTGATCACCACCTGGTGGAGAGTTGGATCCGATGGCGGGAGAGGAAGCCGGACAGACTCGGCAGACCCAAACGTACTACATGTTTTTACATTGTACGTACACTAAAAAAATTCCTGCATGTAACTACAGCTGTAATTAATTTATGTAATTACATTTGTAATTACACAGTTGACCCTTCTCTAACACCTTAAACCTACCCAATCCACCACACCTGTCCCTGACCTTACCCGTATCACACCTCAAAAGCAGCAAAAGTGTTTTACAATACAGCATAAACACAATAAGAACATTGTACTTATTTTTTTTATGTAAGTACATAGTACTTAAAGCCACTTAATATAAAGTGGGACCGAAATATGACATATATAGCTGGGCAATGGTTATCATGCAAGATTCATTGTATTTTGTTAACGGCTCATTACTAATCTTAAATGTGCTCTTAGAACGGACTTCACGGGTCTAACATTAGGCTAACAAGCACATAGATAGGTAAGTTAGGCAACAACAGTTAGGTAAATTAGCTTACCTGAATCTGACAACTTGTTCAGCACCCGGCGGGACTTCTTTATACCAGAACATCGTAGCCGAGCCTTTACTCGGGGTAAGGGTGTTCGTCAGTCGGCTCCCCGTCCATAAAATGGTACGAACACAGTCAACACACTTAAGAGCGCTTGGGTGAGCACTTCAAGTTTAGCGCCTTCCGCCATTGCCTCAGGTGCTCCTCGTCTTGAGGTGGTGGTGGGTGTAAATCGTAGAGTAAACCACAACATTCCGATCGCTTTACATTGTGTTCGTAACACCGTTGGTTAAATCGTTCTATCCTCTTAACCCTCTGAGGTCGACAAACGCGCCGGCGCGTTTTGCTGGATTTTCTCCACATTGTAGCACTATAAACTTAAATTTCTCCGTCATAGGGGCGCATGCGCGCAGTTCATGGAGTAGTCGCTTTTTACAGAGCTCTTCTCCGCTGACACTAGATTTTGAATGTTTTTGTAAATTAAGTACCATCAGTTCACCTAACAGGCGATAACAACTTTTTGAGAGTTACCAGTTGTCAGTTGTTTTGAATATTTTGTGAAGTTTAAGTGGATTGAGCGCGATTTTCGTTATTCACTAACTCATTCGGTGTGCGCAAAATGGCGTCGAAGAAATCTTCAAAAACCGTTGCAGCTAAGGAGGACGCCAATTCAAGTGATTCTATCGCACAGGGAAATGTGAACGCGATACTTGCTGCAATTGGTGCCCAAGGAGATGATTTAAAAAAACTGATAGAGGACAAGATGACAGCTCTAAGTGTTCGCTTGGATGCGTTGGACGCCACGCTGGTTAACTTGCAGTCAAAACAGGCCGGCATTAAACAAAAAATGGTAGAGATTGAAGGTGCCCTGAACGGGAGTGATTTATGCCTCGGTGCGGTCGAAAAGGTGTGTGAAGATTTGCGTGCGGAAAATAAATCTCTCTGGACTAAACTGAATGACTTGGAGGGACGCTCTCGCAGGCTAAACCTAAAATTTGTTGGAATAACCGAGGGTGAGGAACGGGGACGCCCCTCCGTGTCCATCTTCCCTGACTATACTCCGGAGGTGACCGCGCGGCGACGTGCCTTCAGTTCAGTCACGAAAGCTCTACGGGAGGCCGGATTGAAATGGTCCCTGCATTTTCCAGCGAAACTGACACTGCATCACAACGGGCGGGAGCGCACTTTTGATTCTCCTGAGGAGGCTAAGAAGTTTGTGGATAACTTGTCGAATGACTCAGCGTAACTTTTATGTGTGACTCTACTCAGCTTGATCTGAGTATGGTCCTTGATTATCTGAAGTGGCCTATTTTTGGATTATTTTGTTATTTTCATCGTGGTACGTATTTCAGTTGAATGATTATTTGCGCGGCGGAGAGCAGCTTTATTTCTGTGGGTGTGTGTTAGCCTACTCCTTGTGTGTTTCGTTATTTCTGCTCTTTTTGGGCTAAGGTAAGCTTAGTTTAACTTTGCACTCTTGTTGTCTCCGAGCTGATGGGGAATACTTGCTGCTTCGGTTCTTGGAGCAGCTGTGGGGAGTTCTTGAGTTCTTTTCTTGTGTTTTGTGGTGCACCAGATAATGCTACGATTATTACTATTTTTGTGTTTATGTTCTTTAAGATGCCGTATGAGTAGTGGCACTATTACTAATAGCGATGCTGAAGTGAATATTACATTTGTAAGTTGGAATGTAAGAGGAATGGGACACCCGATTAAAAGGGGAAAAGTTTTTGCACATTTAAAGTCATTGTCGGCTGATATTATTTTTCTTCAGGAAACCCATATTAGACCCAGCGAATAGGTGCGGCTTAGGGCAAATTGGATCTCACAAGTTTATCAATCCACTTTTTCCTCTAAAGCCAGAGGGGTGGCTATACTTTTTAGGAAATCTATTCCTTTCCGAATGCAATCTGTGGTGTCTGACCCTGCGGGAAGATATATTATTGTATCCGGATGCATAAATAATTTCCCGATTACATGTATTAATGTTTATGGACCAAATATAGATGATCCTGCTTTTTTCAGGAAATTATTTGGACTTATTCCAGATACTAACTCGACTAATGTGATAATTGCTGGAGACTTTAACTGCTATTTGGATCCTCATCTTGATCGTCATTCTTCACAAGTTCCTCATCCTATTCAATCTGTTGGTGTTTTAAATAATTTGATAAAATCCATGAATCTTGTGGATATATGGAGATTACTTAATCCGACTGCTCGTGATTATTCTTTTTTTTCTCAGGTTCACAAATCCTATACACGTATTGACTACTTTATTATTGACTCCAAACTAATTCAGGGGGTGACTCAGTCCAAGTATAATAATATTTTGATTTCTGATCATAGCCCTGTTTCTATGGGTCTGAAAATTTCACTACCAAAGGCGCAGTATTGTTGGCGTTTCAATCCTCAATTATTAATGGATAAACAGTTTCAGTCTTACATGTCTAAGTGTTTACACCAATTTTTGGAGACTAACGACAAGGGGGATGTTTCAGACTCTTGTCTGTGGGAAACATGTAAAGTAGTGTTGAGAGGTCATATTATTGCATATGAATCCTCTTTGAGGAGGGAGAAGCGTAAGCGCCTGGCTGAGATAGAATCAACACTTCCATCTTTAGAACAAATGTTCCGTTCATCTAAAGCTCAGAGTGACCTTAACGCTATTCTTAAGTTGAAATATGAATATAACTCTATTTTGAGTGATCATGTCTCTAATTTGTTAATTAAACTTAAACAGAAACAATTTGAGTTGGGTGATAAGGCAGATAAGCTTCTTGCCAGGCAACTAAAAGGTGTGCAGGCTAGTAGGGCCATTCATCAAATTAAATCTCAGAATGGTACCTTAGTAACACATCCTAAAGAAATTAATAATCGTTTTGTTGAATTTTATAAGCAGCTTTACTCATCCAACTGTTCTGAACTGAACATTACAGGACAGCAATTCCTTGATGCGGTGGACTTTCCAAAACTTAATGAAGGTGCCAGAGAGGAATTGGAGGAACCGTTTACTCTCTGTGAAATTTTGGAGGCAATTAATTCCTTTTCTAATGGTAAAGCCTCAGGCCCTGATGGGTTTGGTGTGGAATTCTATAAGGCTAATTCAAATGCAATTGCTCCTTTGCTACTTAGAATGGTAAATCATTCGATTGAGAAGGAAATATTTCCAGACTCTTTTTATGAGGCACATGTATGCCTTTTGAAGAAAAAAGACAGAGATGTTACGGAGCCTTCTAGTTACAGGCCAATAAGTCTTCTTAATTGCGATCAAAAAGTAATTGCCAAGATTTTGGCCACCCGTCTGAATAAGCATGTGGCCTCGTTAATTCACCCAGACCAAACTGGCTTTGTCCCAGGACGATTTTCTTTTTTTAATTCACGTCGCCTGCTAAATATTTTGTACAGTAATCAGAGGAAGAGCTCTAAGGCAGCTGTTCTTTCTTTAGACGCTGAAAAGGCCTTCGATCAAATAGAATGGAGTTATATGTTTTCTGTGCTGGATCGGTTTGGCTTTGGTGAGAATTACAAACGAATCATAAAAATGCTTTATTCTTCTCCCAAATCTGCAATACTCACTAATTCGGATAGGTCTGCTTTCTTTCCTCTTCAGCGAGGTACATGGCAGGGCTGTTGTCTAAGCCCATTGTTATTTGATCTAGCTTTAGAACCCCTGGCCATCCATCTTCGTAATCATTCTGAGATCAGGGGTATATCATGTGGTCATTCTGAGGTTAAACTTTCCTTATATGCAGACGACCTGCTTTTATATTTGAGTGACCCTTCTTCTGCTTTGCCATTTTTAATGGAATCACTTGAGGTTTTGGGCTCTTTTTCTGGTTATTCTGTTAATTGGGAGAAAAGTGTTTTCATGCCCTTGGGGGAAGGGTTGGATGCTCAGTTTCGGAGGTCATTACCTTTTAGAGTAACAGAGGATCATTTCACTTATTTAGGGTTAATCATTCCGAAAAAATTTAAACAAATTTTCACTCTAAATTTTGCAGAAGCCATAAATAAGTTAAAAATATCTATTGATAAATGGAGGGTGCTTCCGTTACCTTTAATCGGTCGGGTCAATGCTATTAAAATGGTCTCTCTACCTCGTTTTGTTTATCTTTTTCAGAACCTGCCTATATATTTGCCACATTCTTTTTTTAAACAATTAGATTCCGTCATTTTGCCATTTATTTGGGGTTATAGAGCACATCGAATTTCTAAGGACCATTTCTAAGGACCATTTGCAGAAGCCGAAAGATTTGGGTGGTCTAGCGCTTCCTGTTTTCCGTCGTTATTATTGGGCTGCTAATGCCAGGGCTATAATGTTCTGGCGGCTTAGTGATCAATCTGCTGATAAACTGATGGACATCCAACCCAGGTGGCTGTACATGGAGGCTCGGTCAGTTGTTGGTAGCTCTCTTGCTGCTATTCTTTTTTCGAACCCTGTACCTTTAAAGAAGTCACAATGTAAAAATTTTGTTGTGCTCAATTCCATTAGAATTTTAAATCATTTAAAGACTGTTTTGAATATTACGCGTCCCTCAGTGCGCCAGTCCATCTGTGATAATCATAATTTTTTGCCTGGCCAGTCAGATAAGGTATTTTTACTGTGGAGAAGCAAAGGACTGACCATGATTAAGGACTTCTATATTGATGGAAAATTTGCCACTTTTGAGCACTTGTATAAAACCTTTGATCTTTCCCAATCACAATTTTTCTGATATCTACAGGTGCGCCACTATATTAAACACTCTTTTACTGAGTTTCAGGAGTTACCTCAGGATCATTATCTGTATGATCTTTTTGGTCAACCCCCTAATGCCAAACAATTGGTGACTCGGTTTGTTTCTTTGTTTGCATCTCATTTTTCAGTTTCTTCAGATCACATCAAAGCAGCATGGGAAAATGACACCGGAATTAATATCTTAAACGAGATTTGGGAAGAAGGGCTGAAGCGAATCCATACCTGTTCTGTTAATGCAAGATTACAACTTATTCAGTTTAAAGTGTTGCATAGATTACACTATACCAAATCTAAACTTAATAAAATTTACCCTTCAGTTTCCCCGTTATGCGATAGATGCAAGAGCGCTGATGGGACGCATGCTCATACTTTTTGGTTTTGTCCTGAGATTTCTGAGTTTTGGAAGAATATTTTTCTGTGGTACTCGAACGTTGTTGGAGAAGATATCAGTCCGGATTTGGGGTTAGCGTTGTTTGGATGTTCTGACCCTATATTAGCATTGACACATTCTCAGCAACTGTCTCTTATGTTTGGTATGGTGGTGGCTAAAAGGGTGATCTTGATGGACTGGAAGTCCACTGTACCACCCAGCTTTCAAAAATGGCTGGCTGAAATGGTTGCTGTTCTCAAGCACGAAAGGATTCGTTTCTCTAGAGTGGATGCTTCTAAAAAATTTGATAAAGTCTGGGGCTCCTTCCTTAGGCATCTTTCTAAGAGTTGAAATATGTTTGAGCCTATGTAATATGGATAACTTCTCTCTTTTATCTCTTCACTCCATTGTTAATGTTTTGTTTTGTTTAAGTTTATGTATGGTTTTAAGGTGTAATTTTTCTTTCTATGGTGCGGGTTGGGTGGGGGGTTTGTGTGTGTGTTTTTTTTCTTTTTTTTCTTTTCTTTTTTTTTAAACATTTGTTTATTGATTTTTCAGTGACATAACAAAATCAAGAGGTAAATTCGGGAGTCAAAACAATGTCAAGTACAACAAGTACAACTACAGAGAAAAAAAATACAAATAAATAAATAAATAAATAAAAAATAAAATTAAGCAGAACAAAACAAAAACACAAAAAGGTCCCCCACTGCTAAATAAAAGCCCAATATGTAAACTTTACAGAGATAAATAAAAAACATCCCAGCATGCTACCAATTCACACAAGAAAAAACAAACAAAAAAACTAACAATTAGTAGACAATCAGGGTGGCTACTCTGGAATAGCCGTAAAAGTCAACCCCTCAACATGTGCAAAAAATGGACCCCAAGTTTTATTGAACTTTGCAAGAGAACCATGTATCGAGCACCTAACTTTCTCCAACTTCACAAACTGTAGGATGTCCCTGATCCAAGACGAGTGAGAAGGCGGCACAGGAGACTTCCACCTCAATAAAATCAAACGTCTAGCCAATAAGGAGACAAAGGCTACAAAGTCAGCTTTATATTTAGGAAGCTGCAAAGTAGGAGGTAAAACCCCAAACAAAGCGGTACATGCTGTTGGATCAAATTGAACCCCCGTACAAACAGAAATAGAATGAAATATCTGTGTCCAAAAATGAAATAGTGAAGGGCAAGACCAAAACATATGGACATGGGTAGCTGGAGCCTGATGACATCTAATGCACATGGGATCAACATCATTATAGATTTTGGAAAGCCTAACCCGAGTGAAATGGGTACGATGTAGAATTTTGCACTGGATCAGACCATGTCTAGCACAAATAGATGAGGAGTGAACCCGACGCAAAATGGTATCCCACAGCTCCTCTGAGATCCCCTCCCCTAGATCCTCCTCCCATTGGGTTTTAATTTTATGCTGCGGGGTAAGCTGCAAAGAGTAGATAAGATTGTATAAACATGAAATGGCACCCTTAATGGTAGGCAATGGGGTTAGAAAGGAGTCAATTAGAGAGACCGCTGGGAGATTTGGGAAATTGGGGCTAAGATTACGGATGAAACTACGAACTTGAAGATATCTAAAAAAATGCTGTCTAGGCAAATGGAATTTCTCTGAGAGTTGCTGGAAAGATGCAAATGTACCAGCAATATACATGTCCCTAAATGCCTTGATGCCATAGTCAGACCACAAAGAAAAAGCCCCATCAATTAAGGAAGGATGAAAAACAGGGTTAGCTGATAAAGGTGCTAGGAAAGAGAAGGTCTGTAGACCAAAATAGCGTCGAAATTGCTTCCAAATTTTAAAAGTGGATTTAACTAAAATATTATTGCAAAAAGGGGAGGGAGAAAAGCTAAGAGGAGCGTGGATGAGAGCAGTCAACGAAGCAGGTTTAACAGAAAACATCTCCATACACAACCATGTAGGAGGAACTGGTGCCCCCTCCAGAGAAATCCAAAGCTGAATTACTCTAAGGATGGAAGCCCAGTAATAAAACCTCAAGTTAGGAAGGGCCAAGCCCCCAAGGGTCTTAGGTCTCTGCAACAGCTCCTTTCGCATACGAGGGACCTTCCTGTTCCATATAAACTCAGTAATTGATTTGTCTAATTTGTGAAAAAAAGACTGAGGGAGAAAAATAGGTATGCACTGAAAGAGATAAGACAATTTGGGGAGAATATTCATCTTAACCGAATTAACCCTGGCCACAAGGGAAAGAGGCAACAGTGACCACCGTTGAAAGTCCATCCGTATCTGATCTAACAAAGGGGCAAAATTATAATCAAACAAATCTTCAAAACGGTCTCTAATCTGAATACCAAGGTATTTAAAGCCAAATGGAACAATTTTGAATGGGAAACCCTGAGCAGCATTTTGGGCACCTTGATTTAAAGGAAACAGCTCACTTTTGTCCAAATTTAGTTTATAGCCTGAAATCTGACCAAATGAACTAAGGATGTCAAGAGCAGCTGGAACTGAGACAGAGAGATTGGACACATAAAGTAATAAGTCATCGGCATAGAGGGAGACCTTCTGTTCAAGACCATATCTTGTTATTCCAGTGATGCGTGGCTCTGAACGAAGCGCAATAGCCAGAGGTTCAATAGCAACAGCGAATAAAAGAGGACTCAGAGGACAGCCCTGACGAGTGGAGCGGTGCAAAGGGAAATAATCTGAATGGGTGTCATTAGTTCTGACTGAAGCCACAGGAGATGAATAAAGCAACTTAATCCAAGAAATGAACTCCTGACCAAAACCAAATTTCTCCAAAGCGTAAAAAAGGTAGTTCCACTCCACTCTGTCAAAAGCCTTCTCCGCGTCTAATGAAATTACGGCTTCCGGCCCCATTGACGTAGAAGGATTGTAAACAACATTGAGAAGTCGTCTGAGATTAAAAAAACCATGTCTGTTCTGGACAAAACCTGTCTGATCAGGAGATATTATCAAAGGCAAAACAGATTCCAGTCGCAGAGCTAATAATTTGGACAGAAGTTTTACATCAACAGATAAAAGACTAATTGGACGGTAACTTGAGCAGGACAGAGGGTCCTTATTCTTTTTTAAGAGTAATGATATGGAGGCCTGATTTAGAGTCTGAGGTAACTTAGAAAGAGTAAGAGATTCATTGAACATTTCTATCAAAACTGGTGCTAATTTGTCAAAAAAGGTTTTGTAAAACTCGGTCGGAAAACCGTCCGGGCCTGGACATTTTCCAGACTGCATAGAAAATGTTGCCCGTTTAAGGTCATCTATGGTGATTGGGCCCTCTAACTGCACAGCAGTATCAGCATCAACCTTAACCAACTCCAGTGAGTCAAAAAAACTATCCAGGGCTGACAGATCAGACCCAACTTCAGAAGTATATAAAGAGGAGTAAAACTGTTTAAACTGGTCATTAATTTTTTTTGGATCAGTTGTGACGCCAGAAGGAGTATGAATTTGTGAAATCTGCTGAGAGGAGGAAGCCTGTCGAAGCTGATGGGCCAAAAGTTTGGTCGCCTTATCCCCAGATTCATAATAACAATATTTAGCCTTAAATAAGAGCTCCTCAACCTCTTTAGTAGAAAGAACATCAAACTCAGCCTGAAGAGAGAGACGATCCTTATATATGTTAGGGGATGGGGAGGAAGCATAAATATGATCAAGCTGGGAGATTCGTAACCTCAATTCCTTTAATTTTTTTTTCCTCTGTTTGTTCTCATAGCTGCTGTATGAAATAATTTCACCTCTAATGTATGCTTTCAAAGTCTCCCAAAGAAGGGAGGCTGAGATCCCTGGAGTTCTGTTGGTAGTAAGAAAAAAGTCAATTTGATTAGAAACAAACTTAACAAAATCCTCATTAGATAACAAGCGCGTATTGAGACGCCAAGGGGGGCACGCACGTTCGCGCTCCTGTATGAATAACTCCAGTGTGGTCGGAGCATGATCTGATATTATAATAGAGTCGTAAGAGCAAGACTGAACAGAATGGAGAAAACGGTTGTCCAGGAGAAAATAATCAATACGAGAAAAGGAGTGGTGTACATGAGAGAAAAAAGAATACATTTTACCAGACGGATTAAGAAAGCGCCATGGATCAGAGACCGAGAACTCATCCATAAAAGATAAAATGGTCTTAGAGGACTTTGAGGGCACTCCTGGTCTAATAGAAGAACGATCTAATACAGAATTAAGCCAACAGTTGAAGTCACCCCCCATAATAAGTAGATGTGTGGACATGTCAGGTAATTTGGCGAACAATTGATGGAAAAAATTGTCGTCATCCCAGTTTGGACCATACACATTAGCCAGAATCACAGAATTACTATATAACTGTCCTGTTACAAACACAAACCTACCATTGGGGTCAGCTATTACATTAGAGCACACAAAAGGAACCGATTTGTGAATTAAAATTGCAACCCCCCTAGATTTACCAATAAAACTAGAATGAAATACTTGACTGACCCACCTCCCCTTTAATCTGATATGGCTGGAAGATTTTAGGTGAGTCTCTTGAAGGAAGACAATATGAGCACCTAATTGTTGAAGATGGTGAAGAACTTTGCTACGTTTAATAGGCTGATTTAGACCATTACAGTTCCAGCTAACAAATTTGAGTCCTGTCCCTGATTGTCGTGGCATACTAGACTGCTGCATGCTAGTCAAGTATTAGTGTACACTGCAGCATGGAATGTATAACAGTCACAGAAATAAATTAAAACATGGGCGACCTGACTAAACAAAACACAAAACACACAGCAAGAGAAAAAGAGAGAACTCCTCACACACCCACCCACCACCCCACGAGCTGAAGCGTCTTCCCAAACAAGACGCGAGCAAATCCCACAAACTACCAAAAACATCCTAACACGCTCCATTAACAGCACAAACCAGTAGTGCTCATGCGAGTTTGTAATAAAGCATTAAATAAATATGTAAACAAACACAGTAGAAAAAAATGAAAAGTGACTCAAGTCCAAGTGACACAAACTTAAAGCAGGGCAGCTTAACGTTACCAACAGAGAACGGGTTAAATTAACCCCCAGTTTACCGAACAAACTGCCAGCCGCTTTCAAACTGTAGCTCCAGAAGAGACACCAGACTTTAAGTTCACCTTGACAAAGTCCATTGCAGTGGCTGGGTCCTCAAAGGTGTGTGTAGCTCCACCGGGAAGAGTGATCTTCAAAGTCGCGGGAAACCTCAATCCGAACTTCACTCCAGGACACGAATGTAACAGACGTTTAACGTCCGTGAATGCAGCACGTTTCTTCGCAACTGACGAAGTATAGTCAGGAAAGAGAAACAGTTTTTTGCCTTGGTGGAGAAGAGGAGCCTCGCTGGCCCGGCGTAAAATGTCATTCCTCACGTGAAAAAAGTGCACACGAATCACAAAGGGTCGGGGTGGTTTACCATCACTAGGCTTGGCTCGGAGAGTGCGATGCGCACGATCGAGCAGGGGCAACTCATCCAGGCCAAGGGAGTCCATCAACAACTGGGCAATACATTCGGTTGGGCGCGCACCTTCGACCCCCTCCGGCACACCTACCAGCCGTATGTTGTTCCTCCTCGCTCTACCCTCCAGGTCCTCACATTTATCGGTCAGCAGTTTAACCTCGGCTTTCAGCGTGGAAACTGTTGAATCCAGTGAAGTTAGCAGGTCACTGTGGTCAGTGCACGCGCGCTGCAACTCCGTGATAGCTTGATCATGGGAGCTAAGTTTTTGTTGCATCGGTTCAATTGCGTGCCTAAGCTCCTCTCTAACCGAATAAATGTCCGCACGAAGCTCGCAAGACAGCGAGTCTATTTTGCCGCAAATGTCCCCTTTCAACTGGTCTAACATAGCCCGGAGGTGATCCAAATTGGGCGCACACTCAGGGTCCGTGACCACCTTCGGCGGGGATGCGGGCTCAGTCGAGGGTGAAGCTTTAGCACGGCCTGTGCGAGCCGAGTTTCCACGTGCAGCTGCCATTGTCGGTTGAAATTACCTTAAAGAACACCGAAACTGACCAAGTACTTGTCACAATTGCGCACCGGACAAATTAGTGAAGAGAAACTGTGTTAAAAAGTTAAAATAAACACAAACTCGCGGAGCAAAAGGGAGACACGTCCTACATGCTCGGTGTCCAACAGCGCCCCCCGTTTCTTTGTTTATTTTATGTATAACATACTTTTTGTATACATTTTGTGCATCTTTCTTTGTTTGTGTTTGTATAAAAACTGTTATAAATAAAATTATGAAAAAAAAAAATTCTCCGTCATTTATGGTCATACAGAAAAAAGAAATATATAAAAAGTATCTGTGATATTTCTACTTTTGTATGTGTCCACTTCCAATCAAATCAAAACATTGTGCTTTTGTAAAATAAAGAAAATAAACAGGGTGTGCGTTCTGCCTCTCCGTCGCGGTGAACTTTTTTTTCTTGAGCACGTCTATAAACTGAAACAAAACTCAGCGAATACTTGTCACACATTTATGAGCCATACACCTTTATAAACATTTAAGTGTGTACTTTTAAATGATCGGATTCAAAACGAAAACAAATATTCTCTGTTTAAGTAATTTGTATAAAACCAACAAGATGTCCAGCTTCTCAAACGCTTCCTAATTATTTTTTAATTTACCACGCCCACTCGCGCAAAAGATATTCACATGCAAATCTCCACATGGAACGCGAGCGCCCTCATTACCTCAACAACAAAACACTTCACTTCACTTTTCGTCGAGTTTGAAAGACGTGCCCGAGCTTATGGGGCGCCGTTTGTAAAGCGGCTCACACTGAAAATAACAGCAACATTTTGTCACATTTAGCTTCAAACAATGTTTAAAAAACTGGTATGAATTTTTGACGGTCACTTTTTATACCACATTTACAACAATATTTGTCAACTTAGAAATATTTTAAATAGTTAAATTTAAATATTAAATGTTACACCTAAATATTAAATGTTACACCTAAATGTTAAATGTTAAATCTAAATGTTAAATCTAAATCTAAATGTTAAATCTAAATCTAAATGTTAAATCTAAATCTAAATGTTAAATCTAAATGTTAAATCTAAATCTAAATCTAAATGTTAAATCTAAATGTTAAATCTAAATCTAAATCTTAATGTTAAATCTAAATATTAAATCTAAATCTTAATCTAAATGTTAAATCTAAATATTAAATCTAAATCTAAATGTTAAATCTAAATATTAAATCTAAATCTAAATGTTAAATCTAAATATTAAATCTAAATCTAAATGTTAAATCTAAATCTTAATGTTAAATCTAAATATTAAATCTAAATCTTAATCTAAATGTTAAATCTAAATATTAAATCTAAATCTAAATGTTAAATCTAAATGTTAAATATAAATGTTAAATCTAAATCTAAATGTTAAATCTAAATGTTAAATCTAAATCTAAATGTTAAATCTAAATATAAATGTTAAATCTAAATCTAAATGTTGAATCTAAATGTTTCAGGTGAAACTTAGATTTAGATTTAGATTTAACATTTAGATTTAGATTTAACATTTAGATTTAGATTTAACATTTAGATTTAACATTTAGATTTAACATTTAGATTTAGATTTAACATTTAGATTTAGATTTAACATTTAGATTTAACATTTAGATTTAGATTTAACATTTAGATTTAACATTTAGATTTAGATTTAACATTTAGATTTAAGATTTAGATTTAGATTTAATATTTAGATTTAACATTTAGATTTAGATTTAACATTTAGATTTAGATTTAACATTTAGATTTAGATTTAATATTTAGATTTAGATTTAACATTTAGATTTAACATTTAGATTTAGATTTAACATTTAGATTTAACATTTAGATTTAACATTTAGATTTAATATTTAGATTTAGATTTAATATTTAGATTTAACATTTAGATTTAACATTTAGATTTAACATTTAGATTTAGATTTAACATTTAGTTTTAGATTTAGATTTAGCATTTAGATTTAACATTTAACATTTAGGTGTAACATTTAATATTAAGATTTAACTATTTAAAATATCTCTACATTGACAAATATTGTTGTAAATGTGCTAAAAAGTGACCGTCAAAAATTCATACCAGTTTTTTAAACATTGTTTGAAGCTAAATGTGACAAAATGTTGCTGTTATTTTCAGCGTGAGCCGCTTTACAAACGGCGCCCCATATGAGCTTACATTGGATTTACATCCGAAGAAGAAGAACGATATTTGAAGACAAGAAAGATAAGGTAAGAAATTCTTACATATTAGTTTGCTATTGTTGCAAAAATTTCACATTGCAGTTGAACTGTTGCTAGATATATGGTGAATATTATAATATTTAGACCCGTGTTTACTGTTAGGCTACTGTGTTTGTGGATATCTGCTCAAACGTAGATATGTATATGGTAGGCCTAACCATAATGTTTTATATTTGAATGTATCATATTTTTTATCGTGATCGCGTTTTAATGTATCATATTTTTAATCGCGATCGCGTTTGAATGCATCATATTTTGGAAAAGCAAAACGCTCCAAACGGCTTCATGTTTTTACTATTAGGCCTATCTCATTTCATATCATCATAACGAATGGAAACATTTGAAGTAACATGATAATCAATATATTTTTCTCTAGCTTAGTTGGTACTGAAATCTTTTTGAAAATATATATAGGCTGCTATATTGTTATTATTTTATGCAGCACTGCGCATAGCCTATACCTACAAGGCACAACAAACCTGGTGGTGTTCATTATATAATATATTGTTGGAAACATTTGTGTGAGTGTGTGTGTGTATTCTGTGAATTTTAAAAAGCAATTTTAACAAGAAAAATCTAAAATGTATTCCCAAAATCGTGCCGGCCTTTCTCTTGATATCAGTATGTTCACTTTTTTTTTTCTTTTTTTTTCAGGGCCCAGATGCCACTGAGTCCTGCTGACTTCAACATTCACAGTAGGCCAACATGTCTCTGTACATGAACATGGTAAAGTGAAAATCAAACACCTTGGAAATGAAAGGTATGTACAATGTTTTTAGGAATGGCACAAAGGTCTCTTTCTTTGGATCATTGTTATCAATAAGTGCTTTTTTGTTGTGTATCTTTGGATTATGTTGTGTTGTAAATAAATCCAAACAATTTTAAAAGCCATTCTTTTTTAAATCTCCTCATTCTTTGTGCAAGGGTGGTCAGAATGATGGGCCCTGATAAGCTCCTAATAGGGCCATTAGGGAGTGTCTTTGTCTTTCTCAGGTGTGGAAAGCTTTCATATTAATGAGATGATCCGCCCCTTCGCATATTGCTTTATCACACAAAACACGTCGTAAAATTTTTAAATCAACATATTGTCTTCTCTGAATGAGCAGTCAGGGTGATTCTCACATAGTTTTAGAGCAAATATTCTAGGCTACGTCATACAATTTTCAAAAGTCTTGTGAAGAAATAATCAGTATGGGTTTCATGGCCTTATTTCAGTGAGAATTTTTTTTTGTATTTTCACAAACCACGCATAAATGTCATTATCTCAAAACTACAAACTTTTACATACATGCTGCTGATATATTATTGTAGCAGAGTTTGTGCTGAATACAGTGTAATAAGACTTTAGCCATGAAAATGTCACAAGTAACAGAAATAACCACAAATGTCAGAGCATGTCAGAACACCTCCAGGGCCCAGAAAACAGCTCAGACCCCAGAGGGTTAATCCAATTGTTATGGCAGCCCCTAACTGAGCATATAATACTTTACATATTTACCGTTACAACTATAGAATTATGCTAGAAACTAGCGTAGGTCCTTTCAGCCGGAAGTTGAAGTCCCTCTCAGCCGGAAGTAAGATGACAAAATTAACGTAATGGCGTCACCCTTGTTGTCGTGGAAAATAAGGTGAATACATGCATGGGAATATGAATATTAATTAAGTTTGGCACAGGAAACGTTACATTTTCTTTATTTTTAAGAGTTGTATGATCATTGTCAGTTTCTGTACATATGAATATGTAACATGTACATGATGGAATTACTTTATTGCAATTAATAGTTATTATAAAGTCATATTTAGATTCACATATTAGGCCTATGTGTTGTAGTTATTTGCCTGAAGAGGTTCATAAAGAGAGGTTATTTAATGGTTTTGTTTTATTATTGATGATTTATGTTACACTGTGAGATATCTTTCAGTAGAGCAGTTTTACAGGCTTTTATCATGTATCCTGACTCAAATAATGTGTTTCTAACAGCAAACACTCAGAATAAAGTGAGATGATCTGCTGATGATCCTGAATGGCTTGTTGAATGAGTGTTGATAGTCTGAGGCTCATCAATATTAACACATCTGCTGAAAACACTCTTTATTTCATGACAATAGTTCCTGTTTTCACCTCATTTATTATGCTGATGTCTTCAGATCTCCTGTAAATTGACACTTAAAGCTAGGGTTGCCAACCGTTCCGTATAATACGGAATCGTTCCGTATTTGACACATAAAAGTCTTGTTCCGTATTGAACTGATACGGAACGCACTTTGTTCCGTATTTTTGAGAATCAATTCAGTGCAGTGAAAAAAAACCCCGACGGTGCGGTAGATAGGCTACTAATTTCTCCCCCGGATTGTCTATGATCAGCGTAGCGTTTTTAACATCTTGGAACAACATCATCATCACCCTTTTAATTGGTCGTTTCAGTCATTGTGAGTCACGTATCGTAGCAACGATGACGACAAGTGACAACAGCGGGAAATGTAAAAATTACTTCCTCCGAGCAGCCGGCGAAAAAGAAAAGAGCACAAAAATATAGTATTGAATGGGAAAATGACTACCCGTGGCTGGAATGCGTGAGAGGGACAATGAATACATACACGGCCGAGCGATGTCACGGTTCCTTGTCCGTCAGACGTCTCCAGCTGATATGGTAGGCTATGTAATTTTAAGACTCAAATTAGTTCATAAGAAAGTGATTATATTAAAAGAGATATTACAAGTTTAGCCTAACATTGTAAAGAAATCAAAAAAGTGCACATGGAAAAAATAGCTGCACAATGTGCTTAGTCTGGAGGTTTATTTATTTCTGTGAGATTTTCCATGTGCATACATACAGGTGTTGTATTGCTTGAATGCAGTATTTGAGTGCAATATTTTAGATTTTCTTTATTAGCTTTTTTTATTTATGTTTTTATATTATTGTTTTGCACTGGAAAGAAAGTTAACTATAATGGAAGTATAATTATATAAATATATTTGCACTACAACTCCTTAAAATGTTGTCTAATTAAATTAAAAATATATTTTTTTGCACTGGAAAGAACATTCTAGAAGTCTAATTCTATTGAATAAGTTTGCACAAGGCTACAGAAGTTTTGAATGTTAGATGTTGTATTTGTTTAAGTTAAAAATAAAATGTATTATAAACTAAACAAATCCATGGTTCATTGTTGGCAAAATGATCATGATAGGCTTTATATTTCACATCTAACTTATGTGGTTCAGTCTTGTATATTGATTAGGCCTACTTTGCTATTCTATAGGCCTATAAGTTGTATTATAATATGCTACAATGTATTAAATATATTTATCTAAATATATCAATTAGTTTCCACAATATTCACCAGAAGTCATCATTTCAGGAGTTATTTTTTTTATTTATTATTCCTTGGGGGGCGTGTCCGGGGGCGTGTCACGGGGGCGTGTCACCCCGTTCCTTATTTTCATTTCAGAGAATTGGCAACCCTACTTAAAGCTCATTTCATTGGTGTCAGCAGACTGAGGGTATTTGTTGCCTACTATATGTAGCTTTAAGAAATTCTAGTATGGTAGTCTCAGCAAAAGCATATAACAGAGGGATTTCTTTGTTCTGTAAGAAGGCACTGTCTCCTATTCTCTCTATTATGAACACAGTATAAGGGTCCTCCAGGCTACAAATGTACATGTGGTAGGATAGCCAGAAACGGACCATATGGCCTTGTTATTCAATGTGTCTTATTCAAATATGATGTAAGGTATACACATCTTATTGGTTAACTCTCTGTATCTCCCCTCATATTCTTGCTATATCTTCTGAGCAGAGGTGGACAGTAACAAAGTACATTTACTTAAGGACACTTTTTGAGTATCTGTACTTTACTTGAGTATTATGTTTTCTAGAAACTTTTTACTTTAACTTCTACATTTGAAAGACAAGTATCTTACTTTTTACTCCACTACAATTCTGTCAGGTCCTTGAGTAGAAAGTAGTAATGTCAGTCAGGGGATGATTTTGGTTACAGGGAACCGCAGGGGTTGCATTGTGACTGGAAATGAAAGTCGAATTGACGTCAGAAACCGCCCGATGTTGGTTTCTGACGTCAACCAGATTTTCGTTTTCAACCACAATACAATGTCTATCTAACGTTGGAGATTAATGTCAATCTGCCGTTGATTTTCATTTTCAACGTTGGGTTTGGTCTCCTAAATGCACATTTTGTCATTGTTTTGGTGCACACTAGCTTATAGATAACAGTAAGGCTAACATATTCACACTAAAAGCCAAAACACTTTAAATAGGGCACTATTTGAGGGAACAGCCATTTGGGTGTCCGAAACCATTGTGGACGTTATTAAGGTGACTTATTCAGTCTCACATTCAATCCCACTGGAACTGTGCTCTAGAAATAAATTTGATATTGATATGAGGGTAGGCAGGCATAGATTCAGAGGTAAGTGTAAGTGTGTAAGTATTACACACAACAATGCAACAATAATAAAACAATGCATTGAAAGTTACTTTTAATAATTAAGTACTTTTAAAAACAAGTACTCCTGTACTTTTACTTAAAGGGATACTCCACTTTTTTCGGAAATAAGCTCATTTTACATCTCCCCCAGAGTTAAACAGTTGAGTTTTACCGTTTTAGAATCCATTCAGCCGAACTCCGGGTCTGACGGTACCACTTTTAGCATAGCTTAGCACAGATCATTGATTCTGATGAGTCCAGTAGCATTTCTTTCAAAATGACCAAAGAGTTTCAATATTTTTCCTATTTAAAACTTGACTCTTCTGTAGTTAAACCGTGTACTAAGATCGACGGAAAATGAAAAGTTGCGATTTTCTAAGCCTATATGACTAGGAACTACTCTCATTCCGGCGTAATAATCAAGGAACTGTGCGGCTGTACCATGAGTGCAGCAGGCGTAGTGATATGACGCAGCGCCTGAAAATAGGTCTAATAGGTTAGACAAACTTAGTCCCGGTCACGTTGGAAGAAGTTACCGAGCTGGGGACTATTTTCAGGCGCTGCGTCATATCATTACGCCTGCTGCACCCATGGTACAGACACACAGTTCCTTGATTATTACGCTGGAATGAGAGTAGTTCCTAGCCATATCAGCCTAGAAAATCGCAACTTTTCATTTTCCGTCGATCTTAGTACACGGTTTAACTACAGAAGAGTCAAGTTTTAAATAGGAAAAATATTGAAACTTTTTGGTCATTTTGAAAGAAATGCTACTGGACTAATCAGAATCAATGATCTGTGCTAAGCTATGCTAAAAGTGGTACCGTCAGACCCGGAGTTCGGCTGAATGGATTCTAAAACGGTAAAACTCAACTGTTTAACTCTGGGGGAGATGTAAAATGAGCTTATTTCCGAAAAAAGTGGAGTATCCCTTTAAGTAAAAATCGGTCTTTACAACTTTTAATTGTACCTGAGTAATATTTGACCAGTAGTATCTGTACTTTCACTCAAGTAAGGAAGTTGTGTACGTTGTCCACCTCTGCTTCTGAGACAAAGATGCTAATAAACTTGAGAGATACATTTTCTCCCTCAGCGCTGGGTTTGGCATTGTTCGTTCAATCTAACAGTAGCCTATGTTTATTTCTGTTTACGCTTTCAACTGTTTTTCTTACCATTATTTATATTTGGAAGAATTTACATTATTATATTCTGATGTCCATGAGCATAAAAACAAACTCAGTAACTTATATATTTTTGATTTTGGCAGATAAACTCTTCACACTGCATTCACATCATCAGTGAAGCTCCTCCCACTGTAATTCATCATCAGTGAAGCTCCTCCCACTGCAATCACATCATCAGTGAAGCTCCTCCCACTGCAATCTTATCATCAGTGAAGCTCCTCCCACAGTAATTCTCCAATAAATGCTGTAAATTCCCATCAGCTACAAGTGAAGACGAGCATCAGAGCATCAGGAAGAGCTGAAATCTGCAAAGACTGAGTTTATTAAAGAGGACAGTGAGAACATGAGTGATCCAGAACCCTGCAGAATGAAACACACTGAAGATCCTGAAGAACAAAGAGGTTGGTGTTTATTCTTCATTCATTCATGATGCTGAAGAACATTCATGTTAGAAACATTCAAGCACTTCATCACATTTAGATAAACAGTTCAACTATGAAACGGTACAGAATGTTCTGGGTTTATTTTCAACAAATGGTCAGTAATGGGAGGTTTGAGACATTTTATATTGATTGTCAACATCAGATCAGGCTAAATACTATTTTAACTGTTTTATTTTACATTTATTTTATATCTGGTTCCCAAGTAGCAACAACGTTACCAGAATTTTTGTTATTTTCAACATAGTTTACAAAATATATATTTTTAGGAATAGTCAGTTAACACCAAGTTACTGATAAAGTTGTATTTGTCAAATATCATACAAGTTATTCATAGTTATAGAGATTCTTCTTACAGTAAATTTGGTAACAGGGTTGATGAATACAGTCAATGCTACAGTTTGTGTAAAAACTGAGACAGTGGATTGAGATTATTTTCTTGTCTTCCCATCATGCAGTAGAAAGAGCACAGATGATGTCACTTCCTGTGTGTTTTAAGAAATACTGTGTTTTTAAAAGGAGGAAAATCATGTCAGGAGTAACAGAGTTGAGTGAAACATGTAGGACACAGATAACTTGATAATACAACACAGATAATACGAATAATTACTTTAAAAATAGTTAAAGCCGCAGCCACTCTGCACTTTGAGCTTGTGACGTTTCTACAGACACTGCAATGGCCTTGAAAGGATGGAAATAAATTTAACATAACAAATAATAATATTTTTTCTTTCCTGTCAGACCCAATGGAAGAGAGTGAGGAGAGTGAAGAACTGAGTGAAGTGAAGGAGGAACATCATGTCCAACCGGGAGAAAAACCTTTGAGTCGCTCAAAGACTAAAAAGACATTTATAAAGAAAAGAAGAGCGAAGAAATCTTTCACCTGCACTCAGTGTGGAAACAGTTTCACACGCAAACATAGTCTTCAGATTCACATGAGGATCCACACTGGAGAGAAGCCGTTCTCATGTGATCAGTGTGGGAAGAGTTTCAGTCAATCATCATCCCTTAATGTTCACATGAAGATCCACAGCGGAGAGAAGCCGTTCTCATGTGATCAGTGTGGGAAGAGTTTCAGTCAATCATCATCCCTTAATCTTCACATGATGATCCACACCGGAGAGAAGCCGTTCTCATGTGATCAGTGCAGCAAAACATTTCTCTGTGCATCAAACCTGAAGAGACACCTGACAGTTCATACGAAGGAGAAGCCGCATTCATGTTCTGTGTGTGGAAAGAGTTTTTCTCTGCTGCAATATTTACATAAACATGAGAAAACTCACACTGGAGTGAGAGAGTACATGTGCTTTGAGTGTGAGAAGACTTTTATTACAGCAAAGGACTTAAAACTGCACCAGAGAATTCACACTGGAGAAAAACCTTACAAGTGTTCACACTGTGACAAGAGATTCAGTCAGTCAACACATCTGAAAACACATGAGAGGATCCACACTGGAGTGAAGCCGTTCTCATGTGATCAATGCGGGAAGAGTTTCAGTCAATCATCATCCCTTAATCTTCACATGATGATCCACACTGGAGAGAAGCCGTTCTCATGTGATCAGTGCGGCAAAACATTTCTTAGGTCATCACACCTGAAGAGACACCTGACAGTTCATACGAAGGAGAAGCCGCATTCATGTTCTGTGTGTGGAAAGAGTTTTTCACTGCTGTCTAATTTACACACACATCAGAAAATACACACTGGTGTGAGAGAGTACATGTGCTTTGAGTGTGAGAAGACTTTTATTACAGCAAGCGATTTAAAACAGCACCAGAGAATTCACACTGGAGAAAAACCTTACAAGTGTTCACACTGTGACAAGAGATTCAGTCGGTCAACAAATCTGAGATCACATGAGAGGATCCACAGCAGAGAGAAGCCGCACACGTGTGATCAGTGCGGGATGAGTTTCTCTATTAAAACTCACCTTAATCTACACATGAAGATCCATGCAGTGGAGAAACCACTTAAGCACAGTCTGAGATCACGGTAAGTAGTTTATTTTCATGTGCTGAGCAACAAAGTCTCTGACTAACTTTTTTCACTATGAGCACAGTTGTCACATCCACCGTCTGTCTTCCTCATCTGTCTCTGCACTACACTCCCCAGAATCCTCCTTGGCGCACACCTGCACTCACTCTCCTCTAAGTAGTATCACCGTCACCTGGATCCCATCACCAGCTCACCTGGTCTTGTCAATACATGTCTATTGACACACAGACTCTCTACTTCACCTACCTGCATACTTACCGTCGATCCCGATCTTCTTCAGCCTGTCTTCAGTCCATCTTCAGAGAATCTTCATCATCTGCATCTGCAAGAGAAAGAGAGACTTTGTTATCATTCAGTTAAGCTTCATCCAATGATCTACTTCCTGTTAACTTCACCTTTCACGCTGTGTCCGATCCATTCTCCTATTAAAATATTAAACTTACCATCTTGCCTGCTTCGTTTGTACGAAACCTGACAACAGTGGCCCCCACCTTAAAATTTTAGGGGCACAACCAGAAAATCTAGGGACGCACACTGTAAATCAACATGCTAACCAAATCTACTAATTTCCACTGTATTACTAATAAATAATTTGATAATAGATGCAGTGCACTTTTGAAGATGCAACAACAAGGTAAACTTGACTGCACCATCGCTGTCATGACAGTACACATATTAAACAAATATATCATACATTCAGAATAAAAAATGTGCTTAGTAACCTTTTGGTCATTTCACAGTTACAAACAATACTTAAATGTATGTAAACATTAGGGGCACTGGTAGGCCTAAACAACTTGAGCCTTTACTCACTCCCCCTTAGAGCAGATCCTGCTGTGTTCCACTAGGAGGCTCAGAAGGCCAGCCCTTGTAATTTGGCCTCCTAGACCTTTTACCTAGCCTGGATGCCAGCCGAACTTAGCCCCGCCCACAAATTTTTTAGGTCGGGAAGTTCGGTCTGGACTCGATCCGTTGAGGAGCTATTATGCCCAAACAAAAATTATAAGCAACAGTAACGTAATCATCCACGTCATCAACGAGCGCTTGGGTTGAATTCAAATGACTGCCGCTGGAGAATTGTGATTGCACGAGTTCACGCTTACAAATAAGTCAGATAGAATAAATGCATATTTGGCGTGCTGTACGAGGAGAGGGCTCGGGCTCGGTATTCGGCCCGAACCCAGAGTAGGCTACTCCCCCGTATTCCTGGCTGTGGAAGAACAAGCCGAGAGTGAGTGGAGGGATGCTGAAAACTGTCAAGGAATGTTAGGTGAGTTGACAGAGTGATAAATATATGCTTCCTCTCATGCTGATAGTGTAGACCGCAGACGGTTGATTGGATTGATTATTTGAATGTGCTCCTCCTGAACTTTGTTTATGAAACATCATGTGTAGATTCATCGCGAGAGCCATCGCGCCTGTTATAGAAGATATCGACAGCGCATTAATTTTAAAAGAGGAACAGAGAACCGCGATCAAGGCATTTGTCGATCGGAAACATGAATGAAAAACATACGTCACTTACTACGTTGCTCTGATTGGTTGTAGGCCTATCCAATTGAGTGCAGAGGAATTTTCTTTCCTGGTTCGGTTGAAACACGCCCCATAATCACAGCCCAATGGACCAGTATCAGACTCACATTCTAACTAGAATCTGAGTATGACGACGTCAGGCTACCTTTTACCCTGACTGAACCATGTTTGTACAGCTTCCTTGGCATCAAACTCTTGTAAACTAGGTCCCTCCATGCTAATTCAAATCAAGTCCTCCACAGTGTCTACATGCAGGGACATCAGATTTAATCCTCTTCTGAGCAGAAAATCCCCTTTCGCATATAGCAGAGGAGACCGGGAGGACCAGTGTGATGTGCACAAGATGTAGGATGTTCTACAAAGAATGGATCATTAGTGTAGGTTTTATTTAATCAAAAAGTAATAATTACTAAATTAACAAGGATATGATCATAATGGGGTACCTTGTAATCAAAGCAGAATGGCAACTTAGTTACCATCATCCCCCATAAGGCATGGTAAGACTTGTCCATGTAGTTCCTAAAGATGAATGTCTTCATGGATTGCCTTTATGGCAAATATACTGGTTGCACATGTAAATGTAAAATGTAATGTAACAATGTACATGGATGTAAAATTCAGTCACGCACTCTCAATTTTTTTGTCGATTTGCGAACCATTTGTCGCAGTCTGGAGCCCTGCTTTCTTTCTTTCTGCAACTCGTATGAATGTGTGTGTGTTTGTTAGATATTAGTTCTATGTAATAGAATAATCAAGTCTTGTTTGTATTTCAAAGAGAAGTGTTCTTGTGTTATGTGCTAGGAATTTAATGTCTTAAACTGCTGATCTAAGTTACCTTGCTCATAAATAGTGTTTTCACTAGTTTGGATATTTATATCCGCTGCGGAGCTGATGGTTACGGCCTTAAATTAATTAATAATTCCCTTTGAGCTCAATTGACCTGTTTGACCCTTACACCCTTTCAGGGAGTGCTTAATAAACTGGTAAAATTTGTATCCGTAAAACAACTCTGATGTAATAAACGACTCTGACTCTGACTGTAATAAAGTGGGCATTACTGTTATGATCAGTAACGTTAGGCCTATCACTCCGGAGACTGTAAGCTGGATCACGGTCAGTTGGTACAGATCCATTCTCGAGTAATAACGAGAGTAAATGAAGACTGCCATGTTCATTCTTACATCCAACAACAAAACACCTCAGTCGCTTAGGAGACATTCGTGTCTACAGCTGCTCCGGCGTCGAAACACTGGCGGACTGTGTTTAGCTCACTCAGGGCAGGTCTACGCTAAAACTGCAGTGTCCGTCAAACACCATGTAAAAGTGAATTTTGCATAACAAGTGCCCTTTAAGTCACATGATCAATGTCACTATTTTTTTAACATGTGATTAGCCTAGTTCAGAGTCTGAAATATTAATTATTCCTCTCGCATCATGTCTGTTCGAAATTAAACTTGTTTGTTTATAGCAGAACTCCCAGAAAGCATCTGGAAGGAGTGGACAGAGAGAACGCCAGTGATCCAAAACCTGCAGAATGAAACACACTAAAGAACAAAGAGGTCGGTGTTTATTCTTGATTCCTCATTCATTCACCATGATGAAGAACATGCTGATGCTCAACAGATTTACATTGTTTCATGACCAAACTAGTGATTTATAACACAAATCATCTTCATGACATTAAAATAGATCATAATCGTGCACAGCAGTTGTTGACCAGATTTGAAGGGATTAAAATGTCTGTTGAAGACTGAATATTGACTTTGAGCTTCACTTTTCATGTCACATTTGACTCTTTTGAAATCTCACTTGACTTAATGTTTATTTTAGACCTGATGGACGTGAACAAGAAAGGAAAAACAGAAGCCAAAAAATCTGTCTCCTGCCCTCAGTGTAAAAAACGCTTCACATGGAAAAGTCTGAAGGTTCACATGAGAGTTCTGCCTTCTCATTCTGAAGAAGAGCACCGGAAAAATACACCGGAAAGACACTGTGAAATGTGATCAATGCGGGAAGAGTTTCATTTTAAAGAAAAGACCATTTAACTGTGATCACAGTGTGGTAAACCATTTCATTGGGCATCAGTCCTGAAGAAACACCTGAAGATTCACACAAAGGAGAAGATTTATCCTTAATATTACAGCAGAAAAGACACGGTGGTGTGTGTTTCAGTGCAGAAGGCCTTTACTACTGAAGATGAACTGAAAGACCACCAGAAAATTCACATGGAGAAGAAGGCCATAACACTTTTAAGAGAGATGTGAATCTGATATTAATTTTTAACTCGTTCTTCATTGTTTTTCATTAGAACATCTAGTTTCTCTTCCACTTCTACTCTTCCATGCAAACGCAAGATATACTTTCATGTATCTTTGAAACTGGATGCTTTTCTTCTCTTCTTCTCTTGAGATGCTTTGGCTCTTATAAGTCAGTAAAGAGAGAGAGATCTGTCTCATTCACTTTTACTTAATGTTTGTATTTGCTATATAATGATTGATTAAACTCTTTACTCATTTAATCAACATCTCATTGTAATTGTCCATTTTCTTATTTTCTGCTGATTCTGCTTGAATTAGTTATTTTAGTTCTGAAAGTAATCCTGATATTATTGCTTTTTGAGCTTTCCATGTTTTCATTTTCTCAATAGAGCTTTTAAATGCCTAATAAATTATATTTCACTGCACACATGACTGACATTGATTGAGATTGCTGTCTGTCTACATTATTAACAGTTTCATATCCAGTATCATATATACATTTCAAAGAGTTTGTTCTAGTCAGTCTGAAGTTCATTCACACCATGAGAATAAACAAAAGAGGCAGGTCTTGATATTTGCAGGGCTCAAAATTAGCTTTTCTACAGGTTAATTCTGGTTCAGATTTTTACTTGCCCTGCAATAATCTTCACTGGCCCATCACAAAAAGTATTTTAATAAATATAAAGACAAGTAAACAGTGCAAGTAAAAAGAACAAAGATCAGGTCTGGGGCCCCTGGGCTTGAGGTTATGTTTGGGCCCTACATATGCTGCAAATTACCTTAACTATAACTATATCTTTATAAAGTCAAGTCACCTTCATTTATATAGCGCTTTATATAGGATTGTTTCAGAGCAGCTTTACAGTGATAATAGAAATTAGCGTAACAGTGAAGTTGCGAAGAACATTCATGTTAGAAACATTCAAGCACTTCATCACATTGTTTTGGGTTTACAGTTAGCGTAACAGTGAAGTTGCGAAGATCATTAGTCATTAACTTAGAGGCTGCTAACACGACACCGTTCTAACAGAAAACCCTTAACGCGCTCCGGCCGCCCATCCGCACAAAAAGTGCCTAGTGTCTCCAGAACGCACTCCCTAAAATAAGTTTGAAGGTGCAAACGATTATCCGTTTTCTCTGCGCAAACCTCAAAAACGCAAACCCGCGAAAACGCAGACGGCGCCAAATGCGCATCACGTGTTCGGTCGATAGGTATGCGTGTTTGAATATATATATGTGCGCAGGCGTGTAGTCCTTCACAAATCAACCCTCAACAAACTACTTGTTAGGCCTTAAAAATGAATAATTCAGAAATTTTTGTCGTGTCTGCATAGCCACGTTAACCGGAATTATCCCGACAATGTTTTATCTGTATAGAGGTAAAAGGAAGGAGGCCTTCACAAGGGATAGACTAGTGGACACTTCAGGACTGCGTTGTCGTGTCCAGGTGCTGGTCCTTCATCAGATCTGGATACGGCCTGCATCCGGCGGACTGCGGTAAACCTCGGGATAAACAGAGAGACTAATATTAGCGCAGACGCCATCCTTCTTATGATGTACCATGTATATCAGGATTTAAGGGAAGTGTTCCCGGTTCCGGCTGATCTAATCTATGCAGCCTAACATTGAATTATAGAAGTCTATAATGTGTTATGTGTATGCTAGGTCAAAGAGATGTGTCTTTAATCTAGATTTGAACTGACAGAGTGTGTCTGCTTCCCGGACAATGTTAGGAAGATTGTTCCAAAGTCTTGGTGCTAAATAGGAGAAGGACCTACCGCCAGCAGTCGATTTTGATTATTCTAAGTATTATCAACTGACTGTAATTTTGAGATTGCAATAGACATGAAGGACTATAATGCGTTAAGAGCTCGCTCAAGTACTGCGGAGCTAAACCATTTAGTGCTTTGTAAGTAATCAGCAATATTTTAAAATGTATACGTTGTTTAACAGGGAGCAATCTTGTAAGTAAAGAAGTTCATAAAGTCATTACTGCTGTGCTGCTTGGAAACGTCTGGGCTTGAAGCTTTATTTTTCGTTAGTTTTGCCACTGTTTCAAATAAATACCTAGGGTTTTGTTCATTTTCTTCTAATAGGTTTGAAAAATAAGCAGATCTAACAGCTTTTCTGAAGGCCACTCTGTAAGTAATCGAGCTCTCCTTCCATGAAATGCGAAATACCTCTAGTTTTGTTTTCTTCCAGTTGCACTCCATCTTTCTGACTGCTCTCTTAAGGGCCCGAGTGTGCTCGTTGTACCTGGACTATTTCCTTTAATCTTCTTTAAGCGCAACGGAGCAACTGTGTCTAAAGTGTTGGAAAAGAGAGTTTAAAGTTTCTGGCGCAATATCAAGTTCTTCTAAGCTATCCGGGATGCTAAGATGATGAAACTGATTAGGAAGATTATTAATAAAGCAATCTTTAGTGGCAGAAGTGATAGGTCTAACATATTTGTTACACGGAGTCGGCTTTGCAGCCTTGGCTAAATGTAATTTACACGAGACTAGATAATGATCTGAGATGTCATCGCTCTGCTGCAGAATTTCAACGGCATCAACATCTATTCCGTGTGATAATATTAGATCTAGAGTATGATTACGACAACGAGTAGGTCCTGACACGTGTTGTCTAACTCCAATAGAGTTCAGAATGTCCTTAAATGCCAAACCCAATGCATCTTTTTCATTATCGATGTGTATATTAAAATCCCCAACAATTAGTACTTTATCTGCAGCCAGTACTAACTCTGATAGAAAATCAGCAAATTCTTTGATAAAGTCTGTATGGTGCCCTGGTGGCCTGTATACAGTAGCCAGCGCAAATCTCAAACGTGATTTATCATTTACACTACAGTATATATTGTTATATTAAGCACCAACACTTCAAAAGAATTATATTTGAAACTAGACTTCTTAGTAATTCTGATAACATTACTATAAATTACAGCGACACCACCCCCTTTGCCTTTCAGACGAGGTTCATGTTTATAACAGTAATCTTGCGGGGTGGACTCATTTAAAGTAATGTAATTGTCTGGTTTTAGCCAGGTTTCTGTCAAACACGGCACATCTAGGTTATGGTCTGTAATCATATCATTAACAATAAGTGCTTTTGAAGTAAGAGCTCGAATATTCAGCAACCATTCATTTGTATTTTATCTGTTTTTTTTTATTTGTTGAACATCAATTACATTTTTACCCTTAGATGGGTTTGGAAATTTGTTGCATTTCCTAATTCGGGGAACAGACACAGTCTCTATATGATGATAGCTAGGTAAAAGAGGCTCTATGTGATTGGATTTATCTGACCTTGGTGACATGAGACAGCTAGCAGACGGTCGGTTTAGCCAGTCTGTCTGCTTCCTGACCTGAGCCCCAGATTGTCATGGTTGAGCTCTAAGACTATGTGCCATATTACTAGAGAGAAGTGCATCACCATCCCAGGAGGGATGAATACCATCTCTTTTCAACAGGTCATGTCTGCCCCAAAAACTTTTCCAATTGTCTATGAATTCTATATTATTTTGTGGACAACACTTAGGCCCCGTCGACACTACTGCGTTTTCGTTTAGAAACGGAGACCTTTTGCTACGTTTGCACCTCCCGTCCACACTAAAACGGCAAAAACGGAGACCCAAAACGGAGAAGTTTAGAAACGCTGCCGACCCGTTTTTCGTTTTGAATCTCCGGAGGGCGTTTTAGTCTGGACGGGTCAAAACGGAGGACTTTAGAAACGATGACGTAGTAGAGGCTCACGCTCGGATCTATGATTGGGTGTCATCAGTCATGGCGTAGGCTATATCTTTTCTAGAAGCTGTTGTGCAAGTAAATTCTGCATTTTACAATGCTAACTGCCTACATGCGCCGGAGGCAAGCTATTATTCGAGCGATCTGTGACAATTCCCGGTAAAATAGTGACAATGTGACAATTCCCGTGTGCAACTGACAATTCCCGATAAAACATTTACATTTATCTGACGCTTTTATCCAAAGCGACTTACAATTGCTATATATGTCAGAGGTCGCACGCCTCTGGAGCAACTAGGGGTTAAGTGTCTTTCTCAGGGACACATTGGTGTCTCACAGTGGATTCGAACCCGGGTCTCTCACACTAAAGGCATGTGTCTTATCCATTGCGCCACACCACCCCAAAACAGCGCACAGCGGATGAAAAAGCGGCCAAAAAAGTCCCATTGACTTAACATTGGCCATTCTAAAAAATTCAAATCCCAACTGCCGTTTTCACACACACAGACTCCAAAGGGCCTGAAACCCCTGCATCTCTCCCTCTCTCTCTCCCTCAGAGGATTTATATTATCAAGTAGCCAATAAGTAATGGCCTAAAATCTTCATAGCCACACTCTGGCAACCACTAAGAGCTCCCTAGCAACCACCCTAAACCAAAAAAAAATTTTTTTTATTTTTTTTTATAAAGCAATATCACACTCGTAGCCTTGCGATATCGCTCCATGCTTGTGCCTATTCGGCACTCGTTATTAAAGATTTTAAGAACTCTATAAGAAACTCCATAGTTACCATCTTTGACAACTACCAACCACCTAGTAACACCATAGCAACTACCAAAAATACCTTAGCAACCACCCTGAACACCCTAGCAACATCTTGAAACGCTCTAGTAACCACCAAAAATACCCTAGAAACCACACAGAACACCCTAGAAACTGCCTAGCAACCCCCAACCCCCAGAACACCTAGCAACTGCCTAGCAACCACCCAGAACACCCTAGCAACTGCCTAGCAATGCCCTAGACCCCACCCAGAACACCTTAGCAACTGCCTAGCAACACCATAGCAACCGCCCAGAACACCCTAGCAACCACCCAGAACACCTTAGCAACTGCCTAGCAACACCATAGCAACTACCCAGAACACCCTAGCAACCACCTAGCAATGCCCTAGCAACCACCAAGAATAACCTAGCAACCGCCAAGCAACCACTCAGAACACCTTAGCAACTGCCTAGCAACCACCTAGAAACCACCCAGAACACCCTAGCAACTGCCTAGCAACCGCTTAGTAACAAAGTAACTTAGATTTCATAAGACCAATCATTTTTGAGTGAATCGAAATCAAGTGACTGTAAACTTTTTATATGCTACGTCAAAAACTTAAATGGAGCTGTTTTAAATAAACATTTCAAAACCACACTCAGAACAACCAAAAACAAGCAAACAGGAACGTTGTGTGGAGGTACAGTACAACCACAGGAGAACGTTTTAGTTGGTTGGTTCCCTTAAAGTTTAGGGAACGTTATAACCCTGAGGGAATGTTCCCTGAACGTTAGTTTTTGGTTTGGTTCAAACTAACCTTTAGAGAACCATAAACTGTGTTAGTGGGGATGACAGCGTATAATCAAAGAGAGTTGGATAATTTTGTAGAGGCAAAAGTTCAAATTGGTCGCAAAATTATACCATTTAGTCGAAGTCTGGAGCCCCGATTTACAGTGGATCGCTATTGGCAAGTTGGGGCTATTTATAGAATGTGTTTAGCGGGCAACTTACAGGCACCAGGTTGGAGACCACTGCTATACTATAACTTAACTATTCAAATATCATGTAAGCAAATTTAAAAGTGTAGTAGGCCTATAGGTAAGCCTTACAAAACTAACTTTCTGTCAGTGGCTAGACCGACTCTTCTTCCTCAGTTGTGTTTTTACACGTAGCATATATAAGTGATTTTTTTTTGTGCCGACGGCCCTCGGTTGGATGGCCGTTCTGGACTTTTCCAGAAGCACAGATTGTCAGTCCGTCCCTGCACATATGGAAAAATGCTGGTACAATAATCAGTGATCATGCAGCAGTATCTATGGAGATACATTTGGGTAGATTTCAGCATTGTTCCAGATGGAGGTTGCAAATTTTGTTACAAGACCCAGCTTTTATCAAATTTGTGGAGAATTGTATTGATAAATATTTTGAACTAAATACGAATGAAACTACGGCAAGTATTAGATGGGAAGTGTACGTAAGAGGATAAATTATTAGTTATACAAACAGCATAATAAGGAATTATGAGAGCTAACTATGATAAATTAACAACCGACAGCCTATATATAGCCTTTCAAAATCCACAAATGCGTGAGGGGATTCACAAATGCACAAGAAGAGATTCACAAATGCGTGCAGCGATTTACAAATGCACAGAAAGCGGTTCACAAATTAATGCCAGGCAGAGTTGTGTTTGTTAAATAATAAAACATTTGTAAATATTTTTTTATTTGCAAATCTTATTTTTATCTTAAATCTTATTTGTGAATTTGATTTTTTTTTTGTGAATCTCCTTACATTTATTTGCAGATCTTAATCTATTTATTTGTGAATTTGATACATTTTTTGTGAATCTCTTTACATTTATTTGCGAATATTAATCTATTTATCTGGAATAATGCAACAATTTTAACCCCATAATCCTCCTCTGCCTATTCTGCCTATTTTGTGCTTCACTTGAAAAAGTTCCTTTCACCTTTAGTAACTGGAGTCACTTCAGTTCTAAAATAATAATAATAATGGAAGGCTACTAGTAAAGCTGAATCTGCGTGGCCCTGATTGGCTGCGGGGGTGTCCCGTACGCAGGCTGATGACGTCACCGCTCGCTCGCGCCGTCTCTCTTCCGTCAATGAGAGTTTTAGCGTCGAGTCTTCTGAGGTGAGGAGAGCAGTTCACGGTATTTATCATATTTACACACACTTTACACAGTTTGATTAAGCGACAGGCTCATTTCTGTATTGTTTTCATCGATCACAGCGATACTTGTGCGTCTTTTCTGGCGTCTTCCTTCTGAAATAAACATTTAGTGCAGCAGCAGCGAGCATGAGGAGAATATGTTGAGTTCATTCAGACCTGAGCGATGTTGTGTTCGTTTGTGTGATTGTCTCGTCAAGTCAAAGTTTAAGATTTGTGAAGGGAATGAATGGATATCGATCTCAAGTGTCATACTGGAACAGATCTGCTAAAGCTTTACATTATTTTACTTTACTCTTATATACTTAAAGTTTACAGCCTATAATGAGCCACGTGAGACATTAAATCAATAGCCTACTTATAAATATGAATAGCGTTTTACTCTTGGAACAATAGTGCTCTTTGGTGCTTTTTATTTTCAAAAGTTTAATGATAATTCTCAGTTTCTGCACATATAAAATATTATTATAATGTTCTAATTTATAGTGATTAATGAATCATAAGCTCAAACTATATTTAGATTAATTTGGACAGATTATGCTGCTGTAGTTATTTATCTGTAGTGGTTGATGAAGATGAGTGTCATTTAGGGATGTCAATTTTCATAAATTCCCATCGATCGATTGTCGTTTAAATTAACGATCAATTAATTAATCGTTAGCCTTAACACTGCAATATGACTCTGCTGCAGTGGCATATGGCCAACAGCATGACAGGTTGTGCAAATACTATGGCTGAACGATTTTGGAAAATAATCTAATTGCGATTTAGTTTTACCAATATAGCGATTGCGATTTAATATGAGATTTTTTTTTAAGCTCTTTATCTTTTCTATTATTCAAACAAAACAAGCAATAAATCATTGTAAAATAGGGAAGGGAATCTTTAGGCACCTCATGAGCCGATTACATTTTGTTCTTTTATTGATCTTATTAATAAAACTTAAAAAATTGAATTAGCCTACATAATTATAAGTAGGCCTACTTATAATAATTACACATTAAAAAACTACATTAATACAATTACATGTTAATAATTTTAACAAACAAATATAGCTTCAAAACAAATAACAAAGAGGGGAAAAAAATATTAGAAGCAATAAACAAAGAGTGCTTTCAGTATTTAAGAGTAGGCAAGGCTGTCTAACGTTTTCATCTCTTTTGCAATTATAAGATGTGGTTTGTCCTGTCTGTTTAATAACTTAAGATATAACTGCCTGTGTCTCATTAATTTCGCGTCATAAAAGCATTTTGAGATGCAAGTACATTTAACCACGTAGACGGAGTCAATCACAGCCGCATGCTCAAACGCTCTTCGCAAAGCGCGCGCGAGTATTTGAAATTGAAAGAAGCTTCTGTTGGTGTTTTTCATATTTTTAATATATAAGCCAACTGCATTCCAAGACCAGGGTTCCCACGCGTCCTGGAAAACCTGGAAAATGAAAGACCAATTTTCCAGTCCTGGAAAACACATGGAAAATGGAAAAAAAAGTAAAATGTCCTGGAAACTTTTGCGTTGTCCTGGAAAATAATTTTCCCTCCTTGTGGATGAACGCAAACCGGTTAAACATTTTCCGCATGAATGTCTGTTTTCAGCTGCCTTCAACGGGTAATATCAGAGAATGTCTAATAGGAAGAGAATTGGCACTCTCTGGTTACTTCCGGTTTCTTGACTGGCTGCAGTAACACGTCTCTGTCCATGCGGGGGAGCTCGCAGGCGAGTGCAGAATGAATGGAGGTCTATGGCGCTATACCCCTCAAAATCCACTTTTCTCAGGATATAATTTTTACAGATACAGAATCGTTAGAGAGAATCTATAACATTGATCATCGATTAGCGCGCGCGTGCTGCTCAACCGCAAAACATACATATATAGCGAGCACGCCGGAGTTATGTTTGGGACCATTTTACACCTTCATCATGACTATAAGTTTGCGTGTGCATTTGCAGCCTTTTGTTTTGTGCGAATGTAAGTTGTAATGTTGTTTATTTTGTGTAGGCCTATCTATATCTGATTTATCTCATATAGGATGCATTTGGTTAGGAATTAATGTAGTAAAGCTTACGGTAGGGCTGGGCGATAAAACGGTATCGGTATTTATCGACGGTACACCATTGTCGGTAACGATAAAAAAATGTTCGATAAAGCGCTCAATATTTTCATTCAAATGCACGCGCAACCACCATAACGTCGCCCGACATCAAATGGCAAGCAGAATGAAAAGCGGAACGAAACTGCGTTATTATTTTGTGCTTCACTGACTGTTTATCAGTTTGGACCATCAATGTCAGTGCAGCGCGAGGCGATCTTGATCAAGTGACACTGTTACTACACAGCGCTAAAGATCCAGTAAAGAAAGCATTTGAATTCGCCACAGAAGTAATAACATCGGTGCGAGATCTAGTGAGAAACATTCACATTTCTCCGTTATTAACGGATCAAACAGCGCCGACGTGGAAACCAGGAGAAACATTGTGCCATGAATGAACTAGTTATAGGCTTTAAGTCCACAGATCAGCAACATTCATTGTATATGGATTTAATGTAGTAACACTCACAGTAGCCATGGAAGTTTGGAAGGAATAGTAAAATGCTTTCAAGTACGTCACACATATTTTTTCAGCACTAATATTATCATATTTAAATGTTATTTTAATGTGATGACCAAAACACATTTGTTGATCTTTCAAATATATTATCTCCCATTTATAAAAGTAAAAGTTTCAAGATGTAGGGAAAACTCAGACTTATTTAAAAATAACTTTTCTTTTTAATAATATATTTTTTTTAATCAAGGAAATTTCTTTGGCATTTCTTTCTTTTTGCTGTATCGAAAAATGTAGGCTACCTAACCATGACACCACTGTGTCGTATTGAATCGTGAATTTTGTGAACCGTTACACCCCTACTTATTACAGATGTTGATCTACCTCAAAGTTTGCCTTGATTCTTCTACGTTTACACTTTTACATTGCACTTTGCACACATTTTATAACATTTTAAGTTCAAGAGTTTCTTTAACACTTTAACACTTAAAGAAGATATGTTTGTTTACATTAAATTTTTTACTGCTAAAACTAAAATAATTTGTTTTTAGCCTTGATGTGGATAAATAAAATAAAAAAGTGGTTTAAATTCAAACTTTTCTACTTGTCTTCAAAAAAAAGGTTATAAAAAATGTCAATAATTATCGATACCGAATGATATGAAACATTATATCGTGATAATTTTTTTAGCTATATCGCACAGCCCTAGCTTACGGTACGTGATCCTCTTCAGTTTCAGCGCACACAGCTCAAACGGCAATGCACTGTCATATTACATAACATTATAAAGAGAACAATATTGAAATAAAATATTGTGAATTATTTGGGTTTAGTTGCCATAGTCGCGTTGCTCCAGAAATAGCACGTCCACAACATGAGTCATTCTGAATGGCACGTAACTTAGTTCAAGTTCACTTGTGCATTCGCTTCATTTTGTTCAGATATAATTTGTAATATTATGTTTATTTTGTATCTGATTAATCTCATATGCGTTTCTTTGAGTTAAATAACGCTCTGGCAAAGTGCTCCAGTTTGATGGTATTCATTCAGCGCGCCGCTCAAACAGCAATGCACGGTTATTAATAACTATGATTAGGACTGTCATATTACATAACATGAGTTGTGAATTCATTGGGTTTAGTTGCCATTTTCAGCGCGTTGTTCCAGGAAGAGCACGTCCACAACAGTCACATATTCCAAGTAGGGCTGGGCGATATGACGAAATATATCGTCTGGACGATAGAAAATGTCTATCGTTTTATATAAGGCTCTATCGTTTACACCACGATAAGGCGTTTTACGGCAGAATTAACCTCACGGCATGCCCATGCACGCTGCAATACATAAACAAACATGGAGGAAGACGGTAGTAGACGCGGTTCAGACCAGGGTAAGTTAATTCTCAACTAGATGACCAGCCAACCCAACCGGTTAGTAGCTCCACAACAGCGCGCATCTGTGCATTCATTCATTCACACACACACACACACACACACACACACACACACACACACACACACACACACACACACACAGAGAGAGAGAGAGAGAAACGCGATTCATATTTAAACAGTCTTTTTGCGTGTACAGACACTATTGCGATTAGAACAAAGCAAATATAGAACTGACCTATTCCTCAACCGGATCCGTTGCTCCTCAAAATGAAAACGAGGTGAACCTGAAAGTGAACATATCCAACTGATTGTGGGTGTTCACAGGTTTGCGTGGATCGCCTCAGATTATTTGCGTTTGAATAGCGCGCGCTCTCCGCAATCAAAGTCAACAGAATATTTTGAATCTCTTTTGCACTTATAAGAAAAAAAACCTATCGCGCCGGCGCGATTGTCGAACCCAGGGGGTTAAAAAATAGATTTTCGCCAAAAATCCTCTTTGGCTCCGCGGCTGCCATGGTACAACGTTACCGGTGACGTCACGTGCGAGTCAAGAGCGAAGTGATTGACATTACCAAGCTACCGTAGCTATGGCTTGGATTCATTAGCAAACATTGCCCCCCTGTGGTATATAGAGAGCCCAGAGCCATATAGAGAGATTTAGGCTCTCTATTTGCATGTTACTATCACAAGCATAATGTTGTGGCCTGCCCAGAAAAACGTTGGTTCTAATAATTATTTACCTCCGCCAACAGCGAGACCGGCCAATGTTAGAGACCCGGCCGGTAATGGAATACAGGCCAATATTAGAGGATTTACGGTAGACTATTCATGAACTGAATTAGGGCAGATGACAAATAAGGGTGAAACAGCATTTTTGAAAACAAAGTTCTAAATTGCTTGAGAATTGTATGAATTTGTAAAGTTCAAATACTGTTGTTTTTGAAATTGTTAGAGGTTAGCAGATTTTTTTTTTTCATTATGTAATTTATTAAGCTTTTCTCACAGCTCCAGGCAAAATATGTCCTGCGGTGTGACATGACATTACTATAAAATTCAAATATTGAAATATTATTAATTTCAAATACAAATCAGGTATGTTTCAAGTTTAACAAGCATTCTTAAAGCATGATCATTAAAATTCTGCATAGATTTTTTTTCACAGCTGTTTTTTGATTATATTCTTTGCTTGTGCCATCTTTTACCACTCTCTCCAGTGGAAATATTGTGTAAAATGAGAAAAAATATTTGAAAATGTTTATTATTTTTTTATATAGTTATATTATGAAATGTTTTCAAATGCATATAATCATTTAAGCTAGTTAACATAGTAAAAGTCGTTTAATTGTGTTTGAAGTGATGTCACACCACAGGACATCCCGTCACACCACAGGACGAAATGAAACACTGTATGAACATTTATGGTGAAATGTATTGAATATTTTTGTAACAAACAAATTAATTTGCATCTCTATTTGAACATTAATGAAAATGCAACATATCAGTACAATCTTATTACTTAGTGTATGAATTTGAACTAAAAACATAGTGAACAAGACATACTGAATAATTAACATTTTGGAGGCGTCAAATCAGACCCAGTCATAAAGACCATTCATTCCTATTTTTAACTTAAAAGACTAAACAAATATCTTGTTTTTCAGGAGAAAGTCATTAAAATCATGCTAAAATAATTAAAAGCGTGTGAAAATCATCAATTCAGCTCTTTGAACAAAGATTCCAGTGAACAAGAGAAATTTGACTTCATTCTGTGCTAACCCTTCCCTGTACCTCCTTGTCCTTTCTTTGCTCATGCCTAAAACTGACTTTAAAAACAATGATCAGTGACTGTTAACATACACATACAACAAACAAATAAAGACAGATATATATTTAAGTTTAATATATGTATAATATAGGTATATTATGTATAATGAAGACAGATATATATTTATGTTTAATATTATATATAATATACCTATATTATACATATATTTGCAATATTTGTTTACTATATATATAGAGAGACAGAGATATATTTATATTTATGTTTAATATTGCAAAGATAACAGTCTAGAATCTAGCTAGACATCTGACTTAATTATGTCACACTACAGGACAGGCTGTCACACCACAGGACTTTTTCCACTTTTGCAGCCATTTTGAGTAATTGCTATACAAGATTGACCTTGGGCATTACAGGAACTGAATAAGTCCATTGTTTTAAACCTGAATATGATTCTTTTTTAAAGATATTTTTATTTTTTCTCGAACTAGATCAGTCTAGATCAGTCACACCACAGGACTATCAAAAATGGACACGTTCATGGTCTGACAGAAATGATGAAATATATCAAATTAATAAGAGATTAACACTCATCTTTTAACCTCCTTAGCACATCCAAACATCTGGGGGACTTCCTGGTAGGGGTCTTGACTAAAGGACCCCTATGGCTGTCCATGTAACTGCCAGTACAAAAATCTAATATCCTATGTCACACTGCAGGACAGCATTTGTGTTACAAAACTAAATGTACTGTAAATATTATTTTAGTACTTTTAGCATTTTTAAAACTTAAGTTAATTAAGTAAATACATACAAAATAATGCCAAGGCATTTATTAGCTGCTCCAAACATACCTGATTTATTTTACTGATATTTACATTTGATGAGTCATCAATGTTACAGTCACACCGCAGGACATTTTGCTATTCACCTTGAAATATGAACAACACCAAATAAATTTTACGTCCCAAAATCATAATATTAAAATAAAATTATGTTCTATGCCCCACTGGCATGTGTTGTTTTAGTTGAAAAATGCAGTTCAGTAAACATTTACACTTAGTTACAGTAAAAACACGGGTCACGTCATCTGCCCATTAACAGAAAAATTGCTATATCGTTATGTATATCGTTATCGGGATATCAAATGAGCTATATCGGGATATGAAATTTTGGCCATATCGCCCAGCCCTAATTCCAAGCATGCATCTGAGGCGTTGTGACACTTTTCATTAGTCGTTATATTTAATTATTAAATAATTAATTTAATGAAATAATCACATTGAAACATTTTACAATCCTAAGTAGCCCTTTATTTAGATTAAAAACCATTTCTCATTCATTTGGTGAGGAACATAGCGTTTTGTGCAGTATTTGCACACCCTGTCATGCTGTTGGCCATATGCCAATGCAGCAGACTCATAATGCAGTGTTACGGCTAACGGGTAATCGATTAATTGATCATTAATTTAAACGACAATCGATCATGGGAATTTGTTAAAATTGACATCCCTAACGGCAACTTAACCCAAATAATTCACAATGTTTTATTACAATGTTGTTCTCTTTATAATGTTATAATATGACAGTCCAATAGTCATTATTAGTCGTGCATTGCCGTTTGAGCTGCGCGCGCTGAAACTAAAAAGGATCACTGTACACTTTACTACATTAATTCTTAACCACATGCGTCCTATATGAGATAAATCAGATATAGATAGGCCTACACAAAATAAACACAATATTACAACTTACATTTGCACAGAACAAAAGGCTGCGAATGCACACGCAAACTTATAGTCATGATAAAGGTGTAAAATGGTCCCAAAAATAACTCCGGCACGCTCGCTACGTTTCGTGGTCGAGCAGCACGCAGACGCACGCTTATGAACCTGCTTAATCAATGACTGATAAGTTTTATCGATTAAATGTATTATCGTCAATTAATCGTTAACGTCCCTAGTGTCATTAGTGATTGTTTTTGTATTATTGATGTTTTATCCATGTCATAGTGTGAGAAATGACAGTATTGTCTTTCAATGGAGCAGTTTAATAGGCTTTTGTCATCTATCTGACTCAAATAATGTTTCTAACAGCAAACACTCAAAATAAAGTGAGTTGATCTGCTGGTGATTCTGAATGGCTTGTTGAATGAGTGTTGATTTGGGCTGTAGCGATATGCGACATGAAACCGAAATCGCAACACTCAGATCCACGAACCTGTGTCACGGTGTGAGAAGGTAAAATCGCGACACACCCCTTCCAACACTCAGAGTTATCCTTCCCGTCCAGATCCAATGCTACCTAGGGCTGTGACGTGGCAGTTTTTTACCACCACGGTGGAAATTGACCAATACCGGCGGTGATTAGGGGGTGTTTTTGAAAAGTCAAGTCAAGTTTATTTATATAGCGCTTTTCACAATACAGATTGTATCAAAGCAGCTTCACAGTATTTAATTAAAATAATACATCAATGTTTGTTTCTAGTGGAAAACGTCCACGTTTGGTAATGCTGATCAATAGTATTGTTGATTGATTAATTAAATTAAATATCCCCAAATGTCCCCAATTGAGCAAGCCAAAGGCAACAGTGGCAAGGAACCAAGAAACTCCATCAGGTGACCTAATGGAGAAAAAAAAAAAACCTTGGGAGAACCCAGGCTTAGTTGGGGGCCAGTTCTCCTCTGGCGTTTATGAACTAGAGACCGGATTTAACTGTAAGATTAAAAGTATTATATGAATGCCTGGCTGAAGAGATGCGTCTTTAATCTAGTTTTAAACTGGGAGAGCGAGTCTGAGCAACGAACAGTATCAGGAAGACTATTCCAGAGTTTTGGAGCTAAATATGAAAATGCTTTCCCTCCTTTGGTGGACCTAGATATCCTAGGTATGACCAAAATAGAGCCCGACCGATATGGATTTTTGGGGGCCGATGCCGATACCGATAAAAAAAAAGCCAGATACCGATATATCGGCCGATATTATTTATGTGTATATTATAATACAGTAGCAATATTATTTATGTGTATTATAGTACAGTAAGTTTGGACACACTTTCCAATTGGTGTGTACAAACTTTTGATGGGTACTGTATATAGAATAGACAGTATAAACAGAATAAATATATAAACGTTTTGCAATGATCACTCAAATGTGATCAAACACTTGTGTGACAAAGATATGTAATGGAGGCAGGGTGAATGATAGAATGAGCATTTGAGCTGTAACCAAACTAGTTTGCATTGCATTTTATATTTTATTATATTCTAAATACGGTTGCATAATCTTCACTAACGACTTTGTCCTTTTAATTTAGTCAGCTTATTTAAAACATAACTTGTATCAATAAATATATCAAAAGTGTCACTGACAAAACCTTATCTTCTATTTTTAATCTTAATTTCTCTAATATCTACCAGTGGAGGAAGAACTCAGATCTTTTTAGTAAAGTAAAATGAATCATATCATAATGAAAACGTTTATAATTACATATGTACAGTAGTTTTATACTATTTTAAATTAGTAAGCAAAATGTACTAAACGTGAAACTAGGCTACTCTTAATGCAAAATGGCCCTATATAAAGTGTTATAATTATATAAATTATTGGAGTAGGGCTGGACCGGAATATTCGAATATTTGTTCGGTGGGTTGGTAGTAGATTTGAAAATTTGACATTTGAATATTCGTTTTTTTTCACATCTGGGATCCCCCGCAAAACGGTTCTCATTCGTGCTTGAATAAGGCCGGCGACACACTGACTGCGTGGCATGGCCGTTTTTATTTCGGCTCCCATGTTAACAGGTTGGAGTTTGCACACTGCCTGCGTGAGACACGCGTCTCTCAGGCCCGGCTCGAGCCACGCGGAAAACGCGTGCAGTGCATGCTAGAAATATAACCGACGTCTGAGTGTTCCGGCAACGGTGTTCTCTGGCTAGAGCGCAGAACAGCGGAGTGTGTATGGACAAAGTGCATGCCTGAGCTTGTGTTTTGGGTTAAGCTGCGTTGCTTTGACATTGTGGAAAATAGAATAATAGAAACAAAATGTATTAGCCTTTTTACCCGTTATTATCAATTTAAATTAATCTCGTTTTTTAATTTAACAATTTCGTTTTTCTTTATTTAAATTTCGTTTTTCTTTATTTAAATTTCGTTTAATTTCTTTATTTAAATTTTGTAATTTCTTTATTTAAATTTAGTTTTTCTTTATTTAAATTTAGTTTTTCTTTATTTAAATTTCGTTTTTTCTTTATTTAAATTTCCTTTTTCTTTATTTAGATTTCGTTTAATTTCTTTATTTAAATTTTGTAATTTCTTTATTTAAATTTCGTTTTTCTTTATTTAAATTTCGTTTTTCTTTATTTAAATTTCGTTTTTTCTTTATTTAAATTTCGTTTTTCTTTATTTAAATTTCGTTTTTCTTTATTTAAATCTACCCTTTACTGTCAGTAATTTGTTAGTCAGAAAAATATTAGATTACCTTAAAAGTATTGCTTAATTTAACAGACCTGTGTGTGTGCGTTTTATATCACTGCAGTGTCCTTCTCAGACGCATTCTCTGCCCGCGGGAGGTGCGCCGCTTCCCGCTCGCACTGTTCTGTAGTTTACTAAAAGTGTATTAATTCTGAACGTGTCGCATCTCGCGTGTCCATCTATATTGCACCAAATGCCACAATGCACTCCCTTGAGAAGTAGATTGGATTAAATAATAAAAATGCAAACGGACATACAGACACATAGAGAATCCTACCTTTATTAGAGAGAAAAATATGTTCAGCACCGTCTATCCGATGTCCATTACTACCGAAGCTCAAAAAGCTTTAACACTGTGTCTACACCAGAAGCGGCTGTTATTTTTTGCCACTTTTGCCAGTTCTTTGTGACAGCTTTTAGGTGCTTTATTGGCAGCGTCATCCTTACATAAATCACGCATGGCGCACGCTGCATTTTTTTTTAAAATATTAATTTATCGGCCATTATAAATGCCGATACCGATAGTTAGGAAAATGCCTAATATCGGCCGATAATATCGGCCTGCCGATATATCGGTCGGGCTCTAGACCAAAAGCCTCGAATTTAGTGATCTTAAAGAGCGCAATGGATTATAGGGCGATAGAAGATCCGTTAAATAGCCGTTTAGGGCTTTATAAGTCAGTAGCAATACCTTGTAATTAATACGGAACTTTATAGGTAAATAATGTAGTGATGATAAAATTGGTGTTATATGATCATATTTTCTTGATCTAGTAAGAACTCTAGCGGCTGCATTTTGGACTAACTGTAGCTTGTTTATTGAGGATGCAGGACAACCGGCTAATAAAGCATTACAGTAATCTTATCTCGAGGACATGAATGCATGAACTAACTTTTCTGCATCAGAAACTGATAGCATATTACGTAGCTTAGCAATGTTTCTAAGGTGGAAAAAAGGCTGTTCTTGTAACATATGAAATATGATTTTCAAAAGACAGGTTGCAGTCTAATATAACACCCAGGTCTTTTACTGTAGAGGATAAAGTAACAGGACATCCTACTATGTTAAAGTTGTAGTGTGAGAGGTTTTGTAGGCGTTTTTTTGAACCGATAATTAGTACCTCTGTCTTGTCAGGATTTAATAAAAGAAAATTGCGCGTCATCCAATCTTTTATATCTTTAACACACTGTCAATTTGGATAATTTAGCGTTTTCATCTGGCCGTGATGAAATATATATTTGAGTGTCATCAGCATAACAATGGAAACTAATTCCATGTTTCCTTATAATATTTCCAAGTGGCAGCATATATATTGAGAATAACAGAGGGCCTAACACAGATCCCTGCGGCACTCAATAGTTTACTGGAGTTATGATAGATTTTTCTTCATTTAAATAGACAAAATGGTAGCGGTCAGATAGGTATGATCTGAACCAGCTTAATGCTTGTCCTTGAACACCAGTATAATTTTGTAGTCGATCTAAAAGTATTGTGTGATCTATAGTATCGAACGCAGCACTAAGATCAAGTAAAACTAGTATTGAGATACAGCCTTGGTCAGAAGCTATAAGAGTAAATCATTTGTGATTTTAACAAGAGCAGTTTCAGTGCTATGATGCGGTCTGAATCCAGACTGAAACTTTTCATAGATGTCATTTTCTTGCAGGAAAGAGCCTAGTTGGGCGGACACAACTTTTTCTAGAATTTTAGACATAAAAGGAAGATTTGAAATGGGTCTATAATTTTCTAGATTATGTGGGTCTAATTGTGGTTTCTTAATGAGAGGTTTTATAACTGCCAGTTTAAATGTTCTTGGAACATGACCTAAAGATAAAGATGAGTTAATAATATTGAGGAGAGGCTCTTCCACTATAGGTAACACTTCTTTCAGTAGTTTAGTGGGTATAGGATCTAATAAACATGTTGTTGTTTTAGATGAAGTGATATGTTTATTTAACTCTATTTGTTCTATAGTTGTAAAGCACTGTAATTGTTCTTGCGGGGTGATAATTGAGGCTGAATTATAAGGCGCGATTGAGGATTGAACTTTTACAATTGTGGTTCTGATGTTTTCTATTTTCACAGTGAAGAACTTAATGAAATCATTGCTACTAAACTGTAAAGGAATATTTTGTTCAGGTGACATCTGTTTATTTGTTAGTCTAGCCACGGTGTTAAATAAAAACCTAGGATTGTTTGGGTTGATTATATGAAAGCGGAAACCGTATGAGATGAGTAAGATAGGATCATAAGATGCCCAATATATCGGGAGACATATGGAGTGGGTCAGACATGATTTTGACCACTTAAGTTTTGATTTGTAGAAAGCCTTTCGTTAAAGTGAATTTCGTTTTGTATAAATTGTATAGGCCTATTAATTTAATCAATGTTTCATCAACCTATTGCCTGGATTTAATAAATAAGAAGCAAATAAAGCAGACAATATAATCAGGACACGGAGGCGCCGGTGCGTGAACTGGAGCTCGCCTCATAAATGAACAGAAACTCAGTGTATAGGCTATATTTGCCTCACAGACTTGAGAGAAAGCTTGAAATGTCTACTTTTAAACAAAACAATTCAAAACGAAAAGAACTGGGCTACTCTCTGCTTATGTAGGCTAATTCGTATGAAGTGTGCATTTCTCTCTATAGGTGGGTTCACTAAGTACTGCGAGGATGGCGAGTCAGCATCACCAACTTTGTTTGCAGCCGACACTGACAGAAATCACTAGTTTATTAATAAACAATTAAAATGTCTCATGCATAATCATTACTTTTGCCGGTTCTTTGTGGCAAGCGTTATGCCTGCGCTTGAGATGTGGAATCGGACTGGCACCCTCTGCATTACAATCTTCTGTTACATACGAGAAACATCAAACAAAACGAAAGTGAAACGAAACTGCACTAATCTGGGGTTTTTTTTTGCGCTATTCTTTTGAGTTGAGCTCAGAACAGGTTTATCCGTGGGCCGATCTCAATCACAAGACACTGTTATTACACAGCGCTGGGAGATCCAGTGAGAAAGCGTTTGAATTCACAGCAGAATTAATAACATCGCAGCGAGATCTAATTGGAAGCATTCAAATTAGGCGCAGAATTCTGTTATAAACCACACGTCAGATCAAACGTCTGAACTCTGAAGCACGTATGTCAACTAGTTAATTGGAAAGAACGAACGTCACGGGCGGGTGACATCATGAACAGGAAAGGATAAAAGCACATTCTGTGCTGCTTCGAGAGCTGAAGCAAAGTCGATCACAGGGATGCAGAAAGTATGGCAGGGTGCAGCGTCTCGTTCCCTTCTCAGGGAAATAGGGTTACAGTCGTAACCTGTGACGTTCCCTTTCGAGGGAACTCGCGCTGCGTCAATGACGCTTTGGGAACAAGAATACCCAATACGCCATACTTACAATTGCCTGTATGTAAAACTGTTGCCAATCTATGTAAGAAGCACCTGAGACCCTGGGGCAGCGTTGTGAGAGGCGAGAACCAACCCACCGCATCACAAACCTCTTGAAGGGAAACCCCTGATAAGGCTTTAGAAGTTGCCATACTCCTAGTAGAATGAGCTCTGACCACCAAAGGGCACGGCTGGCCAGAGGATTCATAGGCAAGAAAGATAGCCGTCCTTCGGATGAGACGTTAAACCGAGGTCCTGACTCTCTGTGGTCATTAAAAATCCCAGGATGTCCTTCGAAAAAGAGTAGGGGTGTAACCCCGGCATCCTGGCCAAATTTGCCCCTTGGCCTCTGTCCATCATGGCCTCCTAATCATCCCCATATACTGATTGGCTTCATCACTGTCTCCTCTCCACCAGTAAGCTGGTGTGTGGTGGGCGTTCTGGCGCAATATGGCTGCCGTCGCATCATCCAAGTGGATGCTGCACATTGGTGGTGGTTGAGGAGATTCCCCCATCTATGTAAAGCGCTTTGAGGCCTCAGAAAAAGCGCTATATAAATGTAACGAATTATTATTATTATTATTATAGCCTCAAATATCTACTTGCTGATTGTCTGCTTAGAGGCTGGAAGACCCTTCTTAGGTGATCCAAAGCAGACAAACAACTGATCTGATTTTCTCCACGGGGCAGCCCTGTGGACATAAGTATCCAGTACTCACACTGGACACAAGAGATTCAGTTTTTCCTGGTCCGAAGAAGCAAACTGAGGAGGACAGAAAGCCTGCAGCACAATAGGCCTCGGAATATTGGTCGGCACCTTAGGGGCGTATCCCTTCTTAGGGTATAAGAATGCCTTGACCATCCTGGGTGCAAACTCAAGGCAGGTGGGAGAAACCGAAAGGGCCTGAAGGTCTCCGACTCTTTTGAGGGACGAAATAGCTAAAAGAAAGATGGTCTTGAAAGTCAGAAATTTTTCTGAGACTGAATCTAGGGGCTTGAATGGAGTCCCTGACAGGCCTTCCAAAACTATTGCCAGGTCCCAAGCCGGCACCCTAGTGCGAGTTGCTGGCCTCAGCCTCAAGGTGCCACAAAGGATCGTATGACCAGGGGGTCTTGACCCAAAGATGTACCACCCACCAGGGCGTGGAAAGCTGCAATGGCCGCCACGTAGACCTTTAAGGTGGAAGGACATAAACCTGATGCAAAGCGATCTTGCAGAAACTCAAGTACTGTGTTTACAGAACAGTTAACTGGATCCCTCTGATGCTGGTGACACCAGAAAGTAAAAACTCTCCACTTTAGTGCATATCATTTCCTCGTAGCTGGAGCTCTGGAGCTTAGGATGGTCTCAACAACCTCATTGAGGAGATGAATTAGGTCCGCAAACCAATTTCAGCTCGGCCAGCATGGTGCTACTTGCAGTAGACTTATTCCGTCCTGGCGGACTCTCTCCAGAACTCCTGGGAGCAGAGCAACAGGGGGAAATGCGTACAGATGTAGCCTCGGCCACGTCTGCACCATAGCATCTAGCCCCAGGGGGCTTGGTGAGTGAGGGAAAACCATAGTGGACAAAGCGTTGTGTATTGAGACACAAGCAAATCCACTTCTGCATGGCTGTAAAATTCCCATATTTGCTCCACCGCCTTGGGGTGGAGTCTCCAGTCCTCTGGCCTCAGCCCCTGCCTCGACAGGGTGTCTGCTCCTATATTTTGCCCCCCTGATACACTGCCCTCAGAGAGAGTATTTTCCCTAAGGACCACAGGAGGATCTGGTGCGCCAGTTTGCAGAATGGACGAGAATGCAGACCCCCCTGACGATTTATGTAAGAGACCACCGATGTGTTGTCTATGTGCTCCACAAGCACATGATGGCCCCTCAGGTCTGGGAGGAAATGTCTCAACGCATTGAAGACTGCCATCATGTGCCATGTGATTTTGATCGTACGAAATGGTTTTCCCCTCAGGGAGAACCCTCTGGTCCTGAGCCACCACTGCAAGGGTCTCATGTACAGTAGGCCCAACAGTCTCTCAAACTGTTTCACAGTGTGTGACTGGCCTAGTTTCAACTCTTTTGTGGCTGTGAGGATAGTAGCTACACGAACAGGCAATAGTGTGGCTTGCATCGTGACTGAATCCCATATCACACCAAGGAAAGTGGTTCTCTATAGTGGAGAAAGCACACTCTTCTGAACGAAAGCACCCGGTATTGGTATTCTTTGCCCCCGAAAGAAAACCTCAGGGACTTCCTGTGTCGAGAGAGGATGGAGACATGGAAGTAAGCGTCTTTTAAATCTGTCTTGACAAAACAGTCCTCATATCTGATTTGAGTCACGATCTGTTTGAGTGTGAGCATCTTGAACTTGAGTTTCTCGACTGCGCGATTCAACAGATGAAGATCTAAAATTGGACGCAACAATTTTGTTACCCCCCCGCAAACCCTGATTCTCTATTGGGCGAGTACACCTGCTCTATTGCTCCATTCGTTAATATAGAGATTTCTGCTAAATTTAACCAGAGATGTCTCTCAGTAGCTACAAGAGCTGCCATAGACCACCCATGAGTGGTTTCCTTCGTAGCCCTGAGAGACAGATCTGTGGCCCGACGAAGTTCTCGAATTTCATCGGACCCACTCCCTCACTATTATCCAGATCCCCCAACAGGTCTGCCTGATAAGCCTGAAGCACTGCCATAGTGTGAAGACAGGCTCCAGATTGACCTGCTGCAGTATAAGCTTTGACCACTAAATTAGATATAGTTTAAATTTAAAGGTTTAGTGGGCAGCACGGGAGCCTTCAGGGAATATGCTTAACCAGGAGACAGATAGCTTGCGAGCTTCTGCTCAGCCCGGGGCATCAACCCATAACCATGTTCCCTCAGTCCCCTTATGTCTGAATATGTATGCACCTGGGGACTGAAGAGAAGGGAACAATATGGTTTATTCCACGATCTACATAGCTCACTATGTAGATCGGGAAAAAATGGAGGCCCCGTGATGGAGATGATAAATTAGAAGATAAAATGCGCTCGTCTAACTTGCTTTTGGGACGAGCACCTTTTTTCTTGGCTGGCCACTCAATTTTTAATTTATGTACAGCACAAGTTATCACCTCCACAAGCTCCTTATATGCTGCGGAAAGAGATGGCGAATCCTCTTCCCTAATGTTTGAGACACTATCTCCAATGCTCAGTACATCTGCCTCCTCAGAGCTAGAGTACCGAAGCATTGGGCTCTCTCCCCGGGTGGAAGGAGCCGCAGGATGGGCTTCCGACACAGGCAAAAGAGCAATGGATCCCACGGATAAGGGAGGAGATAAGGCAGGGGCCGTCTCCAACCCCACCGAGAGATCCATTTGCGAACCCCAGGTATGCGATCTCCGTGCTGCCTAAGCAGCAGCGGGTCCCACACCCTGAGGTTTGCGAGCCTGGCCACTTTCATCAAATAATGACAGGCGGGAGCGGAGCATGCGGGGCGGGAGCGGAGCGTGCAGGGCGGTAGCTGCTCACAGTGCTGACAGTCAGCTCCCTCAAAGGCTGACAATAGCATGCTCCACTCCCAAACAGATTACACAAAAATCGTGTGTATCCCCACCCGTAAGGAAACGAGGGCAAGGAGAAGCACATGACTTGAATAACTGTTTTGCCATACTTTAGATAATGATGTGACAGACAAACAATAAATATAATAGACAGTTTTGACACAGAGCACTTTGCTGAGGCACAAAAGCTAGCGCCGGTTGCACCGGATGTGCTTATTATCCTTTCCTGGTCATGACGTCACCCGTCTGTGACGTTCATTATTTCCATTGGACTAGTTGATTTATGTGCTTCAGACGTAATCATGTGGGGGCGTTCCTAAAGCGTCATCGATGCAGCGCGAGTTCCCTCGGAAAAAGGCAACAGAAGTGTTAGCCTTTAGCTTTGGCTATTTATTTATTTTACTTCGGTATATTGTTAATAATTTGCATAGTTAATAATGTTATTTGGTGTTCCGTTTATACAGGTTTTTCAAATGTTATTTAATAAGAATATCTTTTTTTTCCACAAAATATCTTTTTTTGCACTCCTGCACATCATCGGTGAAGCTCCTCCCACTGCAATCACATCATCAGTGAAGCTCCTCCCACAGTAATTCAGCAATAAATGCTGTAAATTCCTATCAGCTACAAGTGAAGACGAGCATGAAAGCATCAGGAAGAGCTGAAATCTGCAAAGTTTATTAAAGAGGACAGTGAGAACATGAGTGATCCAGAACCCTGCAGAATGAAACACACTGAAGATCCTGAAGAACAAAGAGGTTGGTGTTTATTCTTCATTCATTCATGATGCTGAAGAACATTCATGTTAGAAACATTCAAGCACTTCATCACGTTTAGATAAACAGTTAAACTATGAAATGGTACAGAATGTTCTGGGTTTTCTTCAACAAATGGTCAGTAAAGGGAGATTTGAGACATTTTTATATTGATTGTCAATATCAGATCAGGCTAAATACTATTTTAATTGTTTTATTTTATATTTATTTTATATCTGGTTTCCAATTTGCAACAACGTTACCAGAATTTTAGTCATTTTCAACAGTTTACAAAATTAATATTATTATATTAACGGCCATTAATAATTAAAAAGTTTTTAGTAAAATAAATATCAATCTCAAAGTTGGTGTCAAAACATGGAAGTATTGTATATTTTAATTTTAATATGTTAGATAATTGTCATTGATCAAATACATTTAATAGTTCTTGCTAAAGAAACATGGGATTCGTGCCTACAATGTTTTAAAAATAATAATTGGAAGATATATTGACCTCATTCATGGAAAGTTTCAAGAACATATAATAAATTTAATGATAATTTTATTATAATGATAATTATATTTATAAAAAGGCATCAAATGATCACAATAATTTATAACAGTTGTCTACTTTCTACTATTACATCAGGGCTCACTTTCATGTCCTTTCACTTTATATTTCTCTCTTTGAATTATTTTGATGTACTGAAAATTAAATGTAATATTTGTTTCTTTCATGTCAGACCTGATGGAAGTGAAGGAGGAGAGTGAAGAACTGAGTGAAGTGGAGGAGGAGAGTGAAGAACTGAGTGAAGTGAAGGAGGAGAGAGAAGAACTGAGTGAAGTGAAGGAGGAGAGTGAAGAACTGAGTGAAGTGGAGGAGGAACATCATGTCCAACCTCAAAGTCGCTCAAAGACTAAAAAGACATTTTTAAAGAAAAGAAGAGCCAAGAAATCTTTCATCTGCACTCAGTGTGGAAACAGTTTCACAAGAAAACAAAGTCTTCAGATTCACATGAGGATCCACACTGGAGAGAAGCTATTCTCATGTGATCAATGTGGAAAGCATTTCACACACATAGCAAATCGTTATCGACACATGAGGATCCACACTGGAGAGAAGCCGTTCTCATGTGATCAGTGCGGGAAGAGTTTCAGTCAATCATCATCCCTTAATGTTCACATGAGAATCCACACCGGAGAGAAGACGTTCACATGTGATCAATGTGGCAAAACATTTCTCTGTGCATCACACCTGAAGACACACCTGGCAGTTCATACGAAGGAGAAGCCGCATTCATGTTCTGTGTGTGGAAAGAGTTTTTCACTGCTGCAATATTTACATGGACATGAGAAAATTCACACTGGTGTAAGAGAGTACATGTGCTTTGAGTGCGAGAAGACTTTTACTACAGCGTACAATTTAAAACAGCACCAGCGAATTCACACTGGAGAAAAACCTTACAAGTGTTCACACTGTGACAAGAGATATAGTCAGTCATTATCTCTGAAAAAACATGAGAGGATTCACACTGGAGAGAAGCCGCATGTATGCCATCAATGTGGAAACAATTTCACATACAAACATTCTCTTGATGTTCACATGAGGATCCACACTGGAGAGAAGCTGTTCTCATGTGATCAATGCGGGAAGAGTTTCAGTCAATCAGCAAACCTTAATGTTCACATGATGATCCACACCGGAGAGAAGCCGTTCTCATGTAACCAATGTGGCAAAACATTTATTTGTGCATCAAACCTGAAGAAACACCTGACAGTTCATACGAAGGAGAAGCCACATTCATGTTCTGTGTGTGGAAAGAGTTTTTCACTGCTGCACAATTTACATAGACATGAGAAAATTCACACGGGTGTGAGAGAGTACATGTGCTTTGAGTGCGAGAAGACTTTTACTACAGCGAACTGTTTAAAACGGCACCAGAGAATTCACACTGGAGAAAAACCTTACAAGTGTTCACACTGTGACAAGAGATTCAGTCTGTCAGCAGATCAGAAAAGACATGAGAGGATCCACACTGGAGAAAAACCTTACAAGTGATCCTTTGATCCTTTACCACCTCTGTGTGACAACAGCTCATTTGAACCACATTCAATCACCATTAAAATCCGTTTATAGTTGGATTTCTTGCAGGGGTTCAGGCTGCAAGACTGCCGAATGACTAAAGAAACGTTGTCAGCAAGATGGTCGAAAACTGTAAATTTCTTGTCTATTACCACCCACTACAACTTATACCAATGACGGAAATAAGCGCAGTTAAAATATCTTAAAGCAGGGGTTCCCAAACTTTTCAAATGACAAGGCCCCCAAATACCACTAGGTTCTGGCCAAGGCCCCCCTTTTGCAGGTTGTGTTATTGAACCCATCGACAATACTATACGGCAAATGTAGAAATAAATAAATGAAACATCTAGGTGAACATCAGATTATGTGATAATGTTTGATACCAGCCAATCAGAAAGATTATAGAGATGCACCGATTACAATTTTCTAGGCCCATTCCGATTTTGCATTGAGTTTGACCTGCCGATACAGATTTTAGCCGATTCCGATTTAATTTTTTTAACCACTTTACAGCACACACAAATATTTAAGAAGAGTCAAGAGGCATTTATTTGTCATTTGCATAGTTAACACTGGGGAAGAACTGTGCATTGAAATGCTTGTGACGAGGCTTAATTTCTTCTTGTGACTTAATTTCTATATACAGTGGGGAGAACAAGTATTTGATACACTGCCAATTTTGCAGGTTTTCCCACTTACAAAGCATGTAGAAGTCTGTCATTTTTATGATAGGTACTCTTCAACTGTGAGTGACGGAATCTAAAACAAAAAAATCAAGAAAATCACATTGTATGATTTTTAAGTAATTAATTTGCATTTTATTGCATGACATAAGTATTTGATACATCAGAAAAGCAGAACTTAATATTTGGTACAGAAACCTTTGTTTGCAATTACAGAGATCAAACGTTTCCTGTAGATTTTGGCCCACTCCTCCATACAGACCTTCTCCAGATCCTTCAGGTTTCGGGGCTGTCGCTGGGCAATACGGACTTTCAGCTCCCTCCAAAGATTTTCTATTGGGTTCAGGTCTGGAGACTGGCTAGGCCAACTACAGGACCTTGAGATGCTTCTTTACGGAGCCACTCCTTAGTTGCCCTGGCTGTGTGTTTCGGGTCGTTGTCATGCTGGAAGACCCAGCCACGACCCATCTTCAATGCTCTTACTGAGGGAAGGAGGTTGTTGGCCAAGATCTCACAATACATGGCCCCATCCATCCTCCCCTCAATACGGTGCAGTCGTCCTGTCCCCTTTGCAGAAAAGCATCCCCAAAGAATGATGTTTCCACCACCATGCTTCACGGTTGGGGATGGTGTTCTTGGGGTTGTAATCATCCTCCTTCTTCCTCCAAACACGGCGAGTGGAGTTTAGACCAAAAAGCTCTATTTCTGTCTCATCAGACCACATGACATTCTCCCATTCCTCTGGATCATCCAGATGGTCATTGGCAAACTTCAGACGGGCCTGGACATGCGCTGGCTTGAGCAGGGGGACCTTGCGTGCGCTGCAGATAATCCATGACGGCGTAGTGTGTTACTAATGGTTTTCTTTGAGACTGTGGTCCCAGCTCTCTTCAGGTCATTGACCAGGTCCTGCCGTGTAGTTCTGGGCTGATCCCTCACCTTCCTCATGATCATTGATGCCCCACGAGGTGAGATCTTGCATGGTGCCCCAGACCGAGGGAGATTGACTGTCATCTTGAACTTCTTCCATTTTCTAATAATTGCGCCAACAGTTGTTGCCTTCTCACCAATCTGCTTGCCTATTGTCCTGTAGCCCATCCCTGCCTTGTGCAGGTCTACAATTGTATCCCTGATGTCCTTACACAGCTCTCTGGTCTTGGCCATTGTGGAGAGGTTGGAGTCTGTTTGATTGAGTTTGTGGACAGGTGTCTTTTATACAGGTAACGAGTTCAAACAGGTGCAGTTAATACAGGTAATGAGTGGAGAACAGGAGGGCTTCTTAAAGAAAAACTAACAGGTCTGTGAGAGCCGGAATTCTTACTGGTTGGTAGGTGTTCAAATACTTATATCATGCATTAAAATGCAAATTAATTATTTCAAAATCATACAATGTGATTTTCTGGATTTTAGTTTTAGATTCCGTCACTCACAGTTGAAGAGTACCTATGATAAAAATTAAAGACCTCTACATGCTTTGTAAGTAGGAAAACCTGCAAAATCGGCAATGTATTAAATACTTGTTCTCTCCACTGTATATATATTTTTTTATAAAACACCACTTTTACCCAAACTGATTAATAAAAACAAGTTTAAATGGGTACATTTTATATAAATATGTTTGAGTCTTTCTGATTTTTGACATTAAAACACACTCTACATTGAAATTATGTGCATTTTAGGTACTTTTAGTGTGAAATCATATTTATTTTGTCCATCAAAAGTGTGCTTTCACTTTAATTGAGCGTGAGCAGTGCAGCAAAAATAGTAGGTGGCGCTCATGTAAAGCAGAAATACAGCACTATACAGGGCTCTAGACTGCGAGTAAATGGTCACATTTTGTGACCTTTTATAAGAGAGAGCTGCCATTTCTGCCGCATACGAGAAACATCACACGGCAAACGAAAGCAGAATGAAACCACGCTACTCGCCTGAGGCTGCGCAGCACACACAGTTTATCCGCTCGGAGCAATACTAGACAGCGGTTTACTCGAGCCGATCTCGATCACACAACAACATTACTACACAGAGCTGGCAGATCCATTGAGAAAGCATTTTAAAGGGATAGTTAGCCCAAAAAGGAAAATTAGCCCATGATTTACTCACCCTCAACTCATCCTAGGGGTGTTTGACATTCTTCTTTCAGACAAATACAATCAGAGTTATATAAAAAATGTCCTGGCTATTTATCTTCTTCATCCTAGCGTTGGTCCCGCGCAGGTGCAGGGTCCGCTTTTTGGCAGGCTGCTCTCCATTTATTCCAGTCCGTAGTGTCCTCCAGGGCGACTTGCACGTCCTTCATATCTTGTTTGAGCCGGTCCATCCATCTCATCTTTGGGCGGCCACATGGTTGGTTACCGGGTGGGTCAAGGCGCATAGCTGTTTTCGCCACTGAGTTCTCATGGCTGCGTGTTACATGGCCGTACCAGCGGAGACGAGCCTTGAGCATCTTCTCCGTAATCTGCGCTATTTCCATCCGCTTCCTGTCGTCGATGTTCATGACGTGGTCTAGCCTTGTCAGGCCGAGTGACCGGCGGAGCATACGCATTTCCATGGCGTGTAGAAGCTGGCCATGTTTGGCAGTCGCTGGCCAACATTCGGCTCATACAGGGCGACAGGGCGTACAATGATCTTATAGATTTTGGACTTTAGGTGGATGGGCATTCGGCGATCGCATAGCATTCCCGTGACTTGGCGCCACTTTGACCAGGCGGCACTCACACCCCGAACATCCCGCTGTAGGTCCCCGAGGGTCCTCGTTTCCAGCCGACGCCACGAGGAGGAGGTGGTTGGCTTTTGACGGCCGTCCTGGCTATTTATAATGCGCTTATAATGGCAGGGAATGGCTTTTTATGTTTTGAAGTCCATAAAAGTGCATCTATCCATGATAAAAGTGCATCTATCCATGATAAAAGAGCTCCACATGTCTCCAGGGGGTTAATAAAATGCCTTCTGAAGCGATGCGTAAGAAAAATGTCCACATTTAAAACTTTATAAAGCAAAATAACTAGCTCCCGGCCAAACAAACATATGGATTTGACTTAAGTTGCGCTTAGACTGACGCAAATAATGTGACGCACTGCTGATATTTACGCTACGCCATGACACACTTAGTGCTTTAGGCGCAAGTAGACTGCGTTCGGCCGAAAGCTAGAATTATTAAGGCCATGAGTGTCGATCACTGAGATCTCTTAACCCATCCTCACTGTAGTTTCTGCCCGACACTGTTTCGTCTGAGAGTCTGAACCGGATGTAGATTTAAACAGGTTTCTGCCGATGATGGTGTTTCCAGTGGCACTTTTCCCACATCCAGTTTTTCCCAGCAGAATCAGTCTGATCTGGTCTTTCCTCACAGGAATCTGATGCTCATCTTCAGCTGTTGAACTTTCTCCTGAAACTACAACACAACAATCACATCAATGTGCAATTTAATTAAATACAACCTTCTCTATCAGCTCTTCTCTTTTAAGATCAGTGATAGTTACATATCAGGCATTAGCAGATGTTCTCAAACGGGTTATGAAATGCATTTTTTAAGTTATTATATCATGGTCATGAGGTGCTCTTATAATGCTAGTGTGAATTTTTTTTTTTTTTTTTTTTTTTTTTTTTTTTTTTACATAAAAAATGGTCATGATTTAGAAAAAAAGATTTTAGATTTAGATTTTAGCCTCTGATCTATTAATAAGAAATAGCCACTTTTGGTCAGGGATAATATCAGTGAATTACTATATCACCTAATCATCTTTGTTTCAGGTTCCCTTTGCAACAAATTATGTGTTTTGTTGAACACTGTTACAAAGACCACACACTCACATAAAAGCCAAGAGTCAAACTGTCAACTAAATGAAACACTGATCACCATAATGGTAACCACACATGCTCAATAAATCATCAACATTTAAACCACTGTTAATCTCAATAAGAGCTTCTGTAGACATCTGACAGAAATAAAGTCGATCTGTTTATTAATAAGATAAGTGAAGCTGGTAATGCTGTTTGTGGAGTTGTTTAATCATCCTCTGCTGAAATCTCCAGAGATGTAAAGGTGCTGTAGGACATCTGGGAAAATGTTAACTTTAGCCTGATAGCACTAAAAGCAAACGTATGCGAGAAGTGATATGGAAATAACGCGAGATCACGCATGCGTGAGACCGAAATTGTTATTAAAAATGATAGCCCGCAAGAAGATTGCGATCCAAATTGTCTGTGCGCTGATTTGCAGTAAAAAGGAGAAAACGAAAAACAGATTATGCAGAAGGAAATGGTTGAGGAGAGCAAGGATTGTGTGTTTCTGCAAAGAGAGTTGGGGGTAAATAAATAATTTTGCAATGTGCTGCTGTTGCTGCTGGTCAAGCAAATGTTTGTGCTTTATTTCTGTATGATATGATGGTAAATATATCTCTTAAATTGTCTAGTCTATAACTCCTCCCCGAACATCCCGCTGTCCTGTATCTTGCTCTCTCATTGGCTGTTGATCATCGCCGATGTAGTTTTCAGTCAGAACACATTAGGCTTGTTTGTCTGAATTGTAGTCGAGACTAGGCGCTGCAGAGAGGAGGAGTGAAAAAAGTGCAGGCGAGACGGGCAGACCTCTCTTCTCACAGTGGATCAGACACCCGTGAGAAGGCGGATATTGTGGGATTCACGCTCGTGCACGGTGTTGCTAATAAACTGGATGTAATTTAAGTTCTGTTGCTTTTATATGAAAATAATTATAATGAACAAGACACCCATTTAATAACATACCAAAGACGTGTTTATCAATCATTTTTACTTTAATTACAGACATGTTTTATATAGCCTATATATTTGTATAAATAGGACAATCATCAAATAACCCATAGATCACACTGTCAGAGAGTTTGGGAATACTAACACATAATTTATACACATAAAAACATGAGATCAGAGTTTTAAAATCAAACATTTTAAAAGAGAACAATACATCACGGTTGTTTAAACCAATGAGCATTAAGCCATGTCATCAGCAAGTCGTTTCCCATCATGCTTTTGATCAGCGCAGTCGGTGGAGAGCAACTGCGCTTGACTGCAGAATTCGACACGTCCGCCTTGCGCTTGCGAGAGTTTTTTGACATGCGTCAGCATGACATCAGACCAAGGCGGACCGCACTCGGACACATTTCTAACTGGCATGCATCTCGCGCTGATCACCGGTGATCGGTTCTGCGCAGATTTTGCTAATCTCAAACAAGCCTATTCACACAGCAGGATTGTGAATCACCGATATTTAGCCAAATATCTCATGGATATTTTCTCAGATCGAGTCTTTGATAATTCACACTGCGTGATTGTCACTCACGGGAACGAGCACCATTTTGCCTGTGATTTCGGGCATTTGTCGGCGATCTCCCAAACGTGTTGGCGAGTGAAAATCGGGGCTAAAATCGTTCAGTGTGAAGCACTCAGCATAACACTCTTTAGAGAGGGACAACTTGTACTCTGAGCAGATTTAATTTAACTGACTAATTTAACTTAATTGTTTGTTTTTTGACATTTACAACATGCTCTACAATAGAAAAAAATCAAACTTGCACTCTCCTATTCACATAGGTATACAGTTACTTTACACTCAAACTCAAACAAACTCAACATGTGATGCTGACATCTGAGAAACAAGACCATGGGTCAAGAAGTAAGGTGTGAAACAAGTGCTGGAGTCGTTGTGTTGTAAGCGAAAGCCACATGCTTCACATAATCGTCCCATTCCCCTCCATAGGTCAAAAGAGTCTTAGCCAGTTGATCAATCAGGGTCCGATTAAATCGTTCAACCATAACGTCCAACGGATGGTAGGGAGTGGTGCGTGTCTTTTTAATGCTCAGCAGATGACAGAGATTCTGAACCACCTCCGCCACAAAATGACAACCCTGGTCCGAATGCAAAGTCTCTGGAATGCCATGAATCAGAACATAGTCCTCAAACAGACAATGTGCTACTGTCTGTACTGGCTGATTAAGCAAAGCATACAGGTTGACAAATTTGGTGAAGTAGTCCTCGACAACCAGCACATACCGGTTTCCTTTTAAAGTCACTGGCAGCTCTTAGATGTCCATAGCTACTCTTTCAAATGGCCGTACTGACTCGGACACCCCCCCATTGGTGCACAGAGGGCTGGAACCGGACCGCACCGTGTCTGACATGCCTTGCACTGCTCACACCATGCTTTGATGTAAGGCCAGTAACAAAATAGTCTTGCCTATTCCCACACACACTCCGAAGAGAAATGGGCAGAAGCTGGAGCCCCTGGTTAGGGAGATTAAAGAGCTGTTATTTCTCAGAAGATTTAAAACTGACCAGGTTTGTGTGAGTTGTTTTTTGTAATATTAGGTCAGAGCAAATTGTCACCCCTTATTGATCATGTCCCGCTTCTCCATTCTTTGTTTGTTCTTTGTTGCAGCCTCAGTTTCGGACTATGTGAAGTACGTCAGGACCCATAGAAACATTAGCCGGGCATTTTTTCCTTGTGGCAGAAGCTTTTCCTCTTATAATTCTTTAAATGTGCACTTGTCCAGAATTCACCGTGAAGGGGGAAAGCAGTCTTTTAATCGTCATATATCTGTGCAGTTAAAGTGTTCTTGGGAGTTTTGTGGCAAAGAGTGTGGAAGCATAAAATGTCTTGTATCCCACCTTAAGTGTCTTTATGCGCGTTTCCATTACAAAAAACTATTGCGAAATGACGGCGTTTCCATTAACCAATGTTGTGCGACTAAAAGTCAGTTTTTTCATCTCGCAATAAGTAAAATCATTACAAAAAATAATCCCTTTTGATTAGCCTAATTTTGATTTTAGTAAAGACAAGAACAGCTTAATAAAAAATATAAAATATTATAATTCTTAGTAAAATTAAACATGAATGCAGTTTTGGATTAAATAAAAGTACAGTCAAGTCAAATAAAACACGTTTTATCTAGTTTGGTAACACTACAATAAGATACCATTCATTAACATTACTTAATGCGTTGTCTAACATCAACACATCGAGTGAACAATATATTTTTACAACATTAATTAATGTTTGTGAATGTTATTTAATACAAACATGTTTGTTCACTTCATTCGTTGTGCATTAAAAACTGTTAACAGAAATAATGTTAACTTTTGATTTTAAAAATGTATTTTTAAATTAACCCCAAGGAGAATTATTGCAACAGTATATAACTATTGTTTATTGTTAGGTCATTTTATCTAGTGTTATCTAACAAGTGGAATCTTATTGTAAAGTGTTTTTAATACTACAGTTTCCATCTTTGTAACTGTGATATACACTTTAATATATGTAAATTTAATCTAAATTAAGCTTTGGTACCGAAATTGGTACCGAGAACCATGGATTTTCACTGGTATTGGTACCAAATACTGAAATTTTGGTACCGTGACAACACTAAAATACAGTAGGCCTATACGTCTGCCATATGTTGCCACCCCTCAAAATTCCTGCCCCCCTCTCGCTACCCCATAAATATATTATTTATGATATATTATTTATCTCATATATTATTTATGAGATAACCCCCCAATATTTATATCTATGCATTACATACCCCCCATGCATTCAACATACATGCATTCAACACCCCCCCCCCCCCCCCCCCCCCCCCCCCCCCCCCCCCCCCCCTTGACTATTTGTCTTAGGACGCTACAGAATAAACTGAGCCGGACTTTACAGGCCATAACACTTTTCAGACTGGATGGAGGTGATCCTCCTCTGCTTATTCTGACTATTTTGTGCTTCACTTGAAAAAGTTCCTTTCACCTTTAGTAACTGGGGTCACTTCAGTTCTATAATAATAATAATGGAAGGCTACTAGTAAAGCTGAATCTGCGTGGCCCTGATTGGCTGCGGGGGTGTCCGGGGTTTTTTTCCGATGACGTCACCGCTTCACTCACTGAGTTTCAGGCACCGTCGAGTCTTCTGAGGTGAGGAGAGCAGTTCACGGTATTTCTCATATTAACACAACCATCACACACACTTTATACTGTTTGATTAAGCGACAGGCTCATTTCTGTATTGTTTTCATCGATCACAGCGATACTTGTGCGTCTTTTCTGGCGTCTTCCTTCTGAAATAAACATTTAGTGCAGCAGCAGCGAGCATGAGGAGAATATGTTGAGTTCATTCAGACCTGAGCGATGTTGTGTTCGTTTGTGTGATTGTCTCGATGTTTGGAGTGAGAACTGTTACTGAATGTCAAGTTAAAGTTTGAGATCTGTGATGGGAATCGATCTCAAGTGTTGCTGTTGCCGTTTTCATGTTTACCTTTATTTCTTTGTCGACATTTATATTTGGCAGATTACATTTACTTATTAAAATTGATGTAGACACTTTATATTGCCCCTGTATGAGTAATGAATGTCGGAAATAACAAATCTATACGTGGGAATATAGTCATATAGATACATATTAATGAAGTTTGACACAGGAAACATTACATTTTCTTCATTTTTAAGAGTTTTATGATCATTGTCAGTTTCTGTACAATTATGTAACATGTTAATGATGGAATTACTTTATTGCTATTAATAGTTATTATAAAGTCAAACTATATTTAGATTTTACATTCTATGGTGTTGTAGTTATTTGCCTGAAGAGGTTATTTATTTAATTATTTTGTTTTATTATTGGTGATTTATCACTTATTTTGGTGGTTATATTGTGAGAAATAACAGTATTGTCTTTCAATATAGCAGTTTTACAGGCTTTTATCATGTATCCCGACTCAAATAATGTGTTTCTTACAGCAAACACTCAGAATAAAATGAGATGATCTGCTGATGATCCTGAATGGCTTGTTGAATGAGTGTTGATAGTCTGAGGCTCATCAATATTAACAGATCTGCTGAAAACGCTCTTTATTTCATGACAATAGTTCCTGTTTTCACCTCATTTATTATGCTGATGTCTCCAGATCTCCTGTAAATTGACACTTAAAGCTCATTTCATTGGTGTCAGCAGACTGAGGCCCTCAGGGGATTTGTTGCTTGTACGTTTATTTCTGTCTTTATGCTTTTAACTGTTTTCCTTACCATTATTTATATTTGGAAGAATTGTAATTATTTATATTATTTTCTTTAGTTGTAGATACCTGTATTTTAATGAAGAAGCATGAATAATGTTAGGATTAGTAATAAAAATAAATAAAAATAATGAATTGGCATCAGTTACTGTACGATAAATAGTTAGACAGGAGTAAATGCTTAGAAGTGTCATTTATTATAAAAACAAACTCAGTAATTAATATTTTTGATTTTGGCAGATCAGCTCCTCCCACTGGAATACATCATCAGTGAAGCTCCTCCCACTGTAATTCTCCAATAAATGCTGTAAATTCCCATCAGCTACAAGTGAAGACGAGCATCAGAGCATCAGGAAGAGCTGAAATCTGTCAAGACTGAGTTTATTAAAGAGGACAGTGAGAACATGATTGATCCAGATCCCTGCAGAATGAAACACACTGAAGATCCTGAAGAACACAGAGGTTGGTGTTTATTCTTCATTCATTCATGATGCTGAAGGACATTCATGTTAGAAACCAGTGTTTCCCACAGAATTAGATTATATTTGCGGTGGTGTGGTGGGGTGGGGGGTGTGGTGTGGTGTGGTGTGGTGGGGGTGATTAAGGCACAACAAAAGGGTTAAATATATCATATATTTTTATTGACACGTATACACATTTCCATTGTCAACTCTTAGTGTTAGATAACTTAAAGACATTGCCATTGCTACATGTTCTATGACTGCTCCACAGACCTCTTGTTGCAAATTTTGCAGCCTTTGAACATTTTTTTTTCGGGCCTTTCTGAAAAAATTAGGGCTGGGTATCGCTCAAAAAATTTCGATAACGATACCTTGATTTCAATACCGGTTCCAAACGATACTTTTACGACCAATTTTATGAAATTCAATTTAATAAGATTAACACATTACCTCAGAAAAACTTTGGTTTTATTTTTTCAGTTTGACAGTTTGCTCCTTAGCCAGTGAACAAAGGAACACATTTTTTTTCATAAAGAGCTCATGCTCACCAAAGCTGAATTTAATACAGTAAAACTTGTTACGTTGTGAAATAGTATTACAATTTAAAATCTTATTTTAAAATATTTCAAAATGTAATTTGTGAGAGATTATTTGCTCCAAGTGAGAATGTTAGTGTGCAGGGTTGGGGAGTAACGGAATGCATGTAACGGCGTTATGTAATCAGGATTCAAAAATCCAGTAACTGTAATTCGTTACGTTTACGTCAAAAACCGCAGTAATTAGATTATAGTTAGATTTTGAAAAAAGGGGGAATACTTTCAGGATTACAATGGTTTCATTTAAAACTAAATAAATCAGTTTTTGGCATCACTATATTAATCGCTGCTTGATTATACAGTAGTTCCTGGTTCTATTGGCAGTAATGACTCACGTGTGCCACCCGCTGGTGCAAGATTCAAGATTTTTATTTGTCACATACACAGTTATATACAGAATATACAACCAGTAGTGAAATGTAAATAGGGTGAACTCCAAGATAGTGCAATGTTATAAAACACTAAAAATAATTAACAATTTAAGCAATATAAGATAAAATTCCAATAATAAAAATTAAATAAAAAATTAAAAATGATTAAATAAAAATCTGTAAGTTAACTGAGAATATTTACAGAAATGTACAGACAATAGTAACGAGGTAGTTACATAGCAGCAGTGTAAAGTGCAAGGATGCAGATTTGTAGCTGCATTACAATAAAGAGCAGTCAGTGCTGAGTGCAGGTATTAATGTCCAGAGTGCAGGTATTAATGTCCAGGGTAAAGATAATGCTAGGAGGCCGAGTTTAGGAGCCTGATGGCCTGAGGGAAGAAGCTTCTCCTAAGTCTCTCTGTTTTAGACCTCACACTGCGGTAGCGCTTACCTGATGGCAGCAAGTTGAAGAGACAGTTATGTGGGTGGTTGAAGTCCTTAATAATTTTGTTGGCTCTGCTCTTGCAGCGCTTGGGGTAAATGTCTTGCAGGGCGGGGAAGAGAAGACCCAGAGATGCGCTCAGCTAAGCGCACAACTCTCTGAAGTGATTTGCAGTCGTGACTTGAGCTATTCCCATACCACACTGTGATACACTGAGTTAAAACACTTTCTATAGCCCCTGAATAGAAAGTTTTTAGGATCATTGGTGATACCCTGAATTTTCTCAGCTGTCGCAGATGGTATAGTCTTTGCCTGGCTTTCTTCACCTGTGTGTGAATGTGAGAGGTCCAAGTAAGATCCTCAGAGATGTTCACACCGAGGTACTTGTAGCTGCTCACCTTCTTCACAGGTGTCCCACTGATCATAAGAGGAGTAAAGGCCTGCTGTCTCTATCTGAAGTCCACAATCAGCTCTTTGGTTTTGGTCACATTCAGAGAGAGACAGTTGTCCTGGCACCAAGATGTTAATTTCTCAACCTCTTCCATGTATGCGGTCTCGTTGTTGTTGGAGATAAGGCCCAGAACCACTGTATCGTCAGCGAATTTGACAATAGAAGTGGAGCTGTGAGAAGACACGCAATCATGTGTGTAGAGAGAGTAAAGTAGGGGACTCAGAACGCAGCCCTGTGGCGCTCCTACGCTCAGGGTGATGGAGTCGGAGGTAAACCGGCCTATTTTCACTACCTGGGGTCTGTATGAGAGAAAGTCGCCAATCCACTTGCAGAGTGAAGGATTCAGACCCAGATTTAGGAGTTTGGAAGTTAATTTGCTGGGAATTATAGTGTTAAAGGCTGAGCTGTAGTCGATGAAAAGCAGCCTTACATAGTTCCCATATTTGCTGTCGATGTGAGTGAGGGAGGAGTGTTGGACGTGAGAGATGGCCTCCACCGTAGATCTGTTTGGCCGATAGGCAAACTGAAGAGGGTCCAGTGTATCAGGTATGAAGGAGCAGATGTTGTTTTTAACCAGTCTCTCAAATACCTTCATGACTGTGGATGTGAGGGCAACTGGACGATAGTCATTCAGGCATGAGGGTTTATTGTTCTTCGGCACAGGAATGATGACTGATTTTTTTTAAAGATGAGGGGACCACGGATGTAGCAAGGGACTCGTTGAAGATAGATGTAAACAATCCAGCGAGCTGGTCAGCACAGCACCTCAGTACGCGACCAGAGATGCCATCAGGTCCGGCTGCTTTCCTGACATTAACCCGCTTTAGCGCCCGTCTAACCTAGTCCTCCGACACGGTGATTGCAGGGTTGTCGCCGCTCTGTCCGCTACTTTCTCGCGTGCCGAGAGGCAGAGTTGCGCTGCCGCGATTGCAATCAAAGCGAGCAAAGAAAGAGTTTAACTCGTCAGCCAGCGACGGATCTGCTCTCACCTCTGTAGAGGATTTGGTTCCGAAGGTGCAGATGGTCCGCAGTCCTTGCCACATGCGTCGGGAGTCATTTAGTTGGAAGTGAGACTCCACACGATCCCTGTAGCGGAGTTTGGCGTCTTTAACTGCGTGGCGAAGAGCATAGCAGGATGATTTGTACTCGCTCATATTCCCAGACAGAAGACCGGCATTGTATGTTTCCGTGCATTTGTTCACTGCAGCACGAATATTTTTGTCCACCCATGGTTTCTGATTTGAGAAAATCTTGATAGTTACAGTTTCCGTTGCTTGTTCTGTTAGTGTGTTTACAAAACTTAATGCTACGTCCATAAACTCGCTGACGTCAGATGAGCTCGCCCGGAACATGTCCCAGTCTACGTCATCAAGAGCCGCCTGTAGCCAAGTTTCAGAAGTGGAGGACCAGCGCGTCACTACTTTCTGTACCGGAGGTTCCTGGACGAGCCTTTGTTTATATTCCGGTGTGAGGAAGATGGCGGCATGGTCCGATTTGCCAAAAGCGGGTTGTGATCGGGCTTTGTAGGCATTCTTAAACTGAGAGTAGCAATGATTTAGCGTATTGTTCCCTCTGGTAGGGCAAGTGACATGTTGGTAAAAGTTCGGCATGACTTTCCTGAGATTAGCTTTGTTAAAGTCCCCCGCGATGATAAAAGCAGCATCAGGATGTTTGTTTATGTAGCCGCTTAGCACTTCATGGAGTTTAGACAAAGCCTCACCGGTGTCGGCCTGTGGTGGAATGTAAACAGCAGTAGCGATGATCGATGAGAACTCCCGGGGTAGATAGAATGGACGGCAAGAGATGGATAAATGTTCCAGATGGGGCGAGCAAGAGTTCGACAGAGAGGTGGTGTTCCTGGGGTCACCCCATTTCTTGTTAATTATAAAACACACTCCACCACCCTTTGTTTTCCCGGCCTCAGCTGTTCTGTCCTTCCGTAACACAAAGAAGTAATCAGACGGCGTCACAGTAGAGTCCGGGGCTGAGGTCGCGAGCCATGTTTCAGAAAAACAAAAGATCTTACAGTCCCTGATGTCCCGTTGGAAACTTGTCCTGGCTCTCAGATCGTCCATCTTATTCTCCAAGGATTGGACATTGGCGAGTAAAATGCTAGGCAGAGGAGGACTGTGTGCTCTTTGCCTCAATCTGTTTCGAATACCGGCGCGTTTCCCGCAATGTTTTTTGTGGCGTCGTCTCGGTGGGTGTCCATTTTTTGTTTCTTCATTGCGAAGAATCTCCGGTGGAAATTAAGAGTTTGAGGATAAAGTGTCCCAAAACAAGTCAGTACAGCGATATCCAATATCCAAAAGTGACAATTTCTTGTAAGTTATCAGTGCAGATGTTATATGGGTAGAAAGAGAAAGAAAAAGTAAGTAAAAAAATTAAGTAAAAGCACAATCTATGAGGAGCTACCCTGACGGCGACCGAACGCAGCGGCGCCATCTTGCAATTATATGCATGCGCAAATAACAGCTGTCAACAATCTCCTCAGACAGTAGAACAATCTCCTCAGACAGTAGAAACGATGCTGCCCGCGGGTAAAAACACTTTCAATAAATGGATGCTCGAATCTGTAGAAATTAGGACAGTAGCTTTTTTAGTACCCAAAATGTCCTTTCTTAATCTCTTCTCTCTTAACGGGATGTTTGCTGTCTAGGTAACATAGGGGAACTCCCAATGCCAACGGTCCAAGTTCAGTCAGGAAAATTCAGAAAGATCACGGCTTTAGTCAACATGTAGGCCTATTTTAAAATAAACTAATATGTTGAATTTTTAAATGTTTTTTTTTTTTTTCTTGTACATGCAAGTTAAAAATAAAACAAAATTATCTGTAATACCATACTGTAGCCATTAGATGTCTGTATAGTCCTTTACATAAATATATATTCAGGGCTGTGAAATTATTAATAATAGAAGTTTTTTAAACTTTAAACTTTACATTTTTAAAGTAACCTTCCCAAGCCTGTATATGTTGTTTTGTTGTTTATAGGCCAATGTTGTCAAAAAAACATTTGCACAAAGCAAGCCAATCCACTTTTCCATGTTGATAAGAGCATTAAAATAAGAAAAAATAATGGGACAAAAAGAAATCAAGAGACATTTAGAATAGATAAAAATGTGCTTAATTGCGATTAATCGCGTGTTAACTCTGACATTATCGTTTGACAGCACTAATTTATACACACAAAAACTTGAGATCAGAGTTTTTTCAGAGTTTTTTCAAAATCAATCATTTTAAAAGAGAACAATACATCACATTTGTTTAAACCAATGAGCATTAAGCTGTGTCATCAGCAAGTCATTTCCCATCATGCTCTTGATCAGTTGGTGGAGAGCATCTGCAGAATCCGACACGGCCGCCTTGCGCTCACGAGAGTTTCAGACACGTTGACATCAGGGCATGACATCAGAGCAAGGCGGATCACACGCGGACACATTTATAACCAGCATGCACCTCATTCTGATCACCGGTGAACAATTCTGCACAGATTTTACTCATCAAGCCTAGTTTTTTCTTGTCTTCCCATCATGCTGCAGAAAGAGCCCAGATGATGTCACTTCCTGTGTGTCACAGTATTAGGAAATGCTCTGTTTTTAAAAGGAGGAAAATCATGTCAGGAGTAACAGGGTTGAGTGAAACATGTAGGACACAGATAATGCTAATAAAATAGTTAATTTAAAGCCAGTTAAAGTTATGGCCACTCTACACTTTGAGCTTGTGAAGTTTCTACAGACACTGCAACGGCCGTGAAATGACGTCACATTCTCTGGCAGCTTTTTTACAAACACAAGTTCAACATATAACAAATAATAATAATTCAAAATGTAAAAATAAACAATCCACTCCACTTGAATGCTAAACGCTTGTGTTATTTCTCACAGGGCAATTCACTTGAGCTTGTGTTTCTTGTGTCCCACTTTCACATGTGCATGAATGTAAGTCAGTGCAAGGAAAAGTCTAGTGTGAACGGCCATTAATAATTAAAACGTTTTTAGTAAAATAAATATCAATCTCAAAGTTGGTATCGAAACATGGCAGTATTGTATATTTTAATTTTAATATCATGTTAGGTAATTGTGTCATTGATCAAATATATTCAATAGTTCTTGCTAAAGAAACATGGGATTTGTGCCTATAATGTTTTAAAGATAATAATTGGATGATAAATTTACCTCGTTCATGGAAAGTTTCAAGGACATATAATCTATTTATAAAAAGGCATCAAATTATGATATTTTATAGCAGTTGTCTACTTTCTACTATTACATCAGGGCTCACTTTCATGTCTTTCACTTTATATTTCTCTCATTAATTATTATTATTTTGATGTACTGAAAATTAAATGTGATATTTTTTTTCTTTACTTTTTGAAGTGGAGGAGGAGAGTGAAGAACTGAGTGAAGTGAAGGAGGAGAGTGAAGAACTGAGTGAATTGAAGGAGGAGAGTGAAGAACTGAGTGAAGTGAAGGAGGAGAGTGAAGAACTGAGTGAAGTGAAGGAGGAGAGTGAAGAACTGAGTGAAGTGAAGGAGGAGAGTGAAGAACTGAGCGAAGTAAAGGAGGAGAGTGAAGAACTGAGTGAAGTGAAGAAGGAGAGTGAAGAACTGAGTGAAGTGGAGGAGGAGAGTGAAGAACTGAGCGAAGTGGAGGTGGAACATCATGTCAAACCTGGAGAAAAACCTTTGAGAGAGTACATGTGCTTTGAGTGTGAGAAGACTTTCACTACAGCGGACGGTTTAAAACGGCACCAGAGAATTCACACTGGAGAAAAACCTTACAAGTGTTCACACTGTGACAAGAGATTCAATCAGTCAGAACATCTGAGATCACATAAGAGGATCCACACTGGAGAAAAACCTTATAAGTGTTCACACTGTGACAAGAGATTCAGTCTGTCATCATCTCTGAAAACACATGAAAGGATCCACACTGGAGAAAAACCTTACAAGTGTTCCCACTGTGACCAGAGATTCAAACACTCAACAAGTTTGATAACACATAAGTGGATCCACACTGGAGAAAAACCTTACAAGTGTTCACACTGTGACAAGAGATTCAATCAGTCAGAACATCTGAAAACACACGAGAGGAACCACACTGGAGAAAAACCTTACAAGTGTTCACACTGTGACAAGAGATTCAGCATGTCATCATCTCTGAGATCACACGAGATGATCCACACTGGAGAAAAACCTTACAAGTGTTCACACTGTGACAAGAGATTCAGCATGTCATCATCTCTGAGATCACACGAGATGATCCACACTGGAGAAAAACCTTACAAGTGTCCACACTGTGACAAGAGATTCAGCATGTCATCATCTCTGAGATCACACGAGAGGATCCACACTGGAGAAAAACCTTACAAGTGTTCACACTGTGACAAGAGATTCAAACACTTAACAGCTTTGATAATACATGAAAGGATCCACACTGGAGAAAAACCTTACAAGTGTTCACACTGTGACAAGAGATTCAGTCACTCATCATCTCTAAAAACACATGAGATGATCCACACTGGAGAGAAGCCGCACACGTGTGATAAGTGCGGGAAGAGTTTCTCTATTAAATCTAACCTGAAGCGACACATGAAGATCCATGCAGTGGAGAAACCACATCACCGCATGCATCGTTAAAATAGTCCAAAGGACTACAGTGGCTCAACCTTAACCCCCTGAGGTCGGCAATCACGCCGGCGTGATCTGCTCGTTTTTTTTTATATCAGTGCAAAATACTCTGTTGATTTTGATTTTAGATACTTGTGTTGTACATCATTCAAAGCTGTTAAATGTCTTCTTTTATTTGTGTACACTCCTTATAAAAACAAAATGTTGTGTTTTTCGTAAAACAAAGAAAATAAACATGATGCGCGTTCTGCCGTCTCTCTCAATGTTAAACTCATTCTGAAACGCGACAGAAAATGACCTGTAACTCAGCGAATGTTTGTCTCACAGACTTGAAACGCATGTCTATACAACGCTTGGAATCTCTATTTTTAAAGTATGTAAATTATATAAAAAACAAATATTACATTTTTAAGTAATCCATACGAAAGCAGCGGCATGTACAGTTTCTCAAATGCGTCCTAATTAACTATAATGTGACCACACCCATGCGCGCACGAGCGATTGACATGCAAATGATCCATGCGGAGAAACGCAGACCTGTAAACGCCCTCATTACCTCAAAACAAAGAAACAGAGACTTCGGTAACTCACTCTTCTCTGCTTTCATCGGGTTTGGACAACTGTAAGCTGTGCTGTGCTGTTTACCTTGAATTTTCCTCGGATTTACCTCAGAAGAACGCGATTTGAAGATGAGACGATTTTTAAGGTAAGACATGTTAAACTGGTCGTGCCGGATTAAAATGTATGTTATAAAATGAGTTTGGAGTAAAAACATGAACTAAGCCTAATGTCATATATGTACATGTATATATAGACAGAAACATGAAATGTGAACTAGAATGGTAGGCAACCTTTCAGTGCTTGTATACATGTTCGACACGAGGATGATTTCATATTCTATAATAAAACACAGCATGGTAAAAGTAGGCTAGTATATATATATATATATATATGTATATGTGTGTGTGTGTGTGTGTATTCTGTACATTTTAAAAAGCTATTTTAACCTGAAAAATCTAAAATGTATTCCCCAAATTGTGCAGCATATTTTCTCTTGATATCAGCATGTTCACAGCGGTTTTGTTGTTGTTTTTAGAGGAACAAGATGCCACTAAATAAGTCCTGCTGACTTCAACATAAGTCTCCATCCATGAACATGCTAAAGTGAAAAATCAAACACCATGGAAATGAAAGGTATGTACTATGTTTCAGGAATGGCACGAAGGTGTGTGACAGTTCAAGTCTCTGTCTTTAGTTCAGTGTGTTAAATAATGTGTTTTTTTTGTCATTTGTGTATCTTTGGATTATGGTGTGTTGTAAATAAATGAAAAACAATCTAAAAGCCATTCTTTTTTAAATCTCCTCATTCTTTGTGCAAGGTTGCTCAGAATGACAGGGCCTGATGGCTCCTAATAGGGCCATTAGGGAGTGTCTTTGTCTTTCTCAGGTGTGAAAAGCTTACATATTAATGAGGTGATCCGCCCCTTCGAATAAAGCTTTCTAACACAAAACACGTCGTCAAAATTTTAAATCAATATATTGTCTTCTCTGAATGAGCAGTCAGGGTGATTTTCACATAGTTTTAGAGCAAATATTCTAGGCTACGTCATACAATTTTCAAAAGTGTTGTGAAGAAATAATCAGTATGGGTTTCATGAGCTTATTTCAGTGACAATTGTTTTTTGTTTTTTTCACAAACCACGCATAAATGTTATCTCAAAACTACAAACTTTTATATACTTGCTGTTGATATATTATTGTAGCAGAGTTTGTGCTGAATACAGTGTAATTAAACTTTAGCCATGAAAATGTCACAAGTAACAGAAATAAGCACAAATGTCAGAGCATGTCAGAACACCTCCAGGGCCCAGAAAACAGCTCAGACCCCAGAGGGTTAAACAAAACGTTACCGGACCAACTCATCGTCTTAATCATACACTCTTACCTTAAGTTTATCAAGTGACGAGAATAGCCCGCTCTCCCCTACGTAATATTTACATATGATTTGACAGTTTACTTGAATAAATACCGTATTTTCTGCACTATAAGGTGCACTTAAAGCCTTTAATTTTTTCAAAAAATGACAGTGCGCCTTATAATCCGGAGCGCCTTATATATGGATCTGGCGCCCTTATCATCTGTTAAACAACCGCTGACTTAAACCTTGTTTATACTTTCGCCTGGCACCGGAGCGCGAGCCTCCGCCGACTGCGCGCACAACTCCCCAAACAGACGAGGCATTTATACTTGACGCAACTGTTTTGTTTTAGACTGAACACCAGACCATATAACTGATTTAGACGCGCAAACTGGGTGCCGGTGTGATGAGATGTACTACTAATATCCGTCTGCTCGGGCAGATTTGGCTCAAAGTCGTGCATCTTCAGATGCGGAGGCGCGCGCGCTGTTAAGCCGAATCTGCCCGAGCAGACAGTAATTCGTTTTTTTATTACCTTCGCGCTCATGCGGACGTGTCGAGTATAAGCAAGGTATCTTGGTTTAGATTTGGACTTTGGATGTGATCTTAGGCTTGAAAAGGTTGGTGACCACTGCATAACGCAAACCCAGTCAAACGTTTGACTGCAGTATCTTCTATTCTATATGCGCCTTATAATCCGGTGCGCCCTATATATGAAAACAGTTCTAAAATAGGCCATTCATTGAAGGTGCGCCTTATAATCCGAAAATACGGTACCTAAAAAATCTGAAAATTCAACTGAAAATAAATACTGGTTTAGAAAATATTAAAGGGTTAGTTCACCCAAAAATTAAAATTATGTCATTAATGACTGAGGGTGTCATGTCGTTCCAAGCCCGTAAGACCTTCGGAACACAGTTTAAGATATTTTAGATTTTGTTCGAGAGCTTTCTGTTCCTCCATTGAAAGTCAATGGACGGCATACTGTCCATGTCCAGAAAGGCAATACAGACATCATCAAAGTAGTCCATGTGACATCAGTGGCTCAATCTTAAGTTTATCAAGCAACGAGAATACTTTTTGTGCGCAAAAAGTGAACAAAAATAACGACTTTATTCCACTATTCATTTCCTTCTCTCTGGGCCTCGAGTTAGTTTACGTAGTGTTTTTGCATATCGCGTCTGTGTTGCACGTCACACGCATCACACATGACCAGCGTCGGCCAATAGTGAGCCTACGTGGTGACGTGCAACACAGACGCGCTGCGCAAAAACACTACGAGGTCCAGAGAGAAGGAAATGAATAGTGGAATAAAGTCGTTATTTTTGTTTACTTTTTGTGCAAAAAAAGTATTCTCGTCACTTGATAAACTTAACATTGAGCAACTGATGTCACATGGATTACTTTGATGATGTCTGTATTGCCTTTCTGCACATGGACAGTATGCTGTCCATTGACTTTCAATGGAGGAACAGAAAGCTCTCGGACTAAATCTAAAATATCTTAAACTGTGTTCCGAAGATGAACGGAGGTCTCACGTGCTTGGAACGACATGAGGGTGAGTCATTAATGACATAATTTTCATTTTTGGGTGAACTAACCCTTTAAGCATGATTTCCAAAATCTTGTGCAATGCCACGTGTTCTAATATAGATGGTATCAAATTTTTGTATTTTGCATTGATTAGACAACACAGTTCTGTTCCAATAAATAAAAAATAAAAATCACACAGATTATTTAGTATTTATTTTATTTACTTCACTTTTTACATTACTTTATTTTCAACACAAAATTAAAATTAAATGTGTGTGTGTAATTATTCTCAGCATGAAATGTTTATGTTCGTGTGGGTTAACTACACCATCACATGTGTTATGCTCTGCTCTGCCTTAGAACAGCTGTATTCTTATATTGGGTCCCTTAGAAGCTCAGCTGGATTGGGTCCCTTAGCCCTACAATCTAAGAAAGAAGTAAAGAGCCTAGGTGTCATTTTGGACTGTGACCTGAATTGTAAGTCTCATATTAATCAAGTGACAAAAACTTGTTTTTATCATCTGAGAAATATAGCCAAGATTCGTCCTTTTTAATCTTTGGATGATGCTAAGAAACTCATTCATGCTTTTATTTCGTATAATGCCTCGTTTCCACTGAGCGGTACGGGACAGTACGGTACGGGTCTGTTAACCATGATCTGGCTAGCGTTTCCACTGCCAACAGTACCCTTACTTGATAGGCGTGGTGTTTCGATCGACGTCATTTTCGTGCGAAGAAGAACATAGTAAACTACAATGGATGACATACAGCAGATCTTGTTCTTGCTCCTCGACATGTTTGTCTCAAGAAGACAAGCGCAGATATTAGGCTTATCTTAATATCAAGTACGCAAAGTTTGTACTTGCCATGTGTGACACCTACATGCAAATGGTACAGTGCGTTCTTACCCAGCTAACAAAAATATGTTCTAAGAACGTTGTGGGAACGTTGATTTGGAATGTTCTAAAAATGTAGAAATGTCCAGTTTGCTTAATGTTGCTGGAATGGTATTTTAATGTTAGAAAAACATTGCTGGAATGTTAGCATAATGTTGCGGGAACGTTATCTTAAGGTTAGCATAACGTTGCTGGAACGTTAGCATAACGTTGCTGGAAAGTTAGCATAACGTTGCTGGAACATTATCTTAAGGTTAGCATAACGTTGCCGGAACGTTAGCATAACGTTGCCGGAACATTGTCTTAAGGTTTGCATAACGTTATCTTAAGGTTAGCATAACGTTGCTGGAACATTATCTTAAGGTTTGCATAACGTTGCTGGAACATTATCTTAAGGTTAGCATAACGTTGCTGGAACGTTAGCACAACATTGCTGGAACATTCTTAAGGTTAGCATTACGTTCATGGAATGTTATCTTAAGGTTAGCATAATGTTAATGGAACGTTATCTTAAGGTTTGCATAACGTTGCTGGAACGTTAGCACAACATTGTTGGAACATTATCTTAAGGTTTGCATAACAATGCTGGAACGTTAGCACAACATTGCTGGAACATTATCTTAATGTTAGCATAACGTTGCTGGAACGTTAGCACAACATTGCTGGAACATTCTTAAGGTTAGCATAACGTTCATGGAATGTTATCTTAAGGTTAGCATAATGTTTATGGAATGTTATCTTAAGGTTTGCATAACGTTGCTGGAACATTATCTTAAGGTTAGCATAACGTTGCTGGAACGTTAGAACAACATTGCTGGAACATTTTTAAGGTTAGCATAACGTTCATGGAATGTTATCTTAAGGTTAGCATAATGTTTATGGAACGTTATATTAAGGTTTGCATAACGTTGCTGGAACGTTATCTTAAGGTTAGCATAATGTTCATGGAACATTATCTTAAGGTTTGCATAACGTTGCTGGAACGTTATATTAAGGTTAGCATAACATTGCCGGAACGTTAGCACAACATTGCTGGAACATTCATAAAGGTTAGCATAACGTTCATGGAATGTTATCTTAAGGTTAGCATAACATTGCCATAATGTTGCTGGAACATTAGCATAACGTTGCTGGAACGTTATCTTAATGTTAGCATAACGTTGCCAGAACATTAGCACAACATTGCTGGAACATTAGCATAACATTGCTAGAACATCATCTTAAGGTAAGCATAACGTTCCTGCAACGTTCTTTCCCCCAAAATGTTATTAACAATACAACATTCAAAGAACATTAAAATGTCCACTTTCTTTCAAGTTAAAATGTTATTTTAAGGTTATTTTAAGGTATAAAAAAATTCTGCACCATTCGTCCAACTTAATTTTTTTATTAACACAACCATGTGAATTATAAGCACACACTTTTATAGCACATCAAAAAGTAGAAAATTTCATATGATTTTCATACATTTTAAACGCTACATTATAGCTTAAAAAACAACAACAAATATTTTAATATAAACATTTAAATGAAATGAAAACTGTGTTTAAGATTTAGTTTACCAAAAAAAAATTGTCAGTAATCACTCTCCCTCATGTTATTCTAACCCCGTAAGACTCCTGTTCATTTTCAGAACACAAATGAAGATATTTTTGATGAAATCTGAGAGCTGGCTCACTCCTCTACTAAAAGCGACCTGAGATTGAATGCATTGAAAAGCCCTCGCGCTACTCGTATACTGGGAGAGAGATAAGACAAAAGAGCTGCACCTGCACGATTCATCTTTAAAAAAATGTGATCTCGATTCAAACGCCCATACGATCTGCTACCATTTCGTCTGTCTATTAAACCTTTGACAAAATCATATCGCAACATTTAAAGCTGTGCTGACCCAGAGTCGTCATGAAACAGCTTCACAAACAATCTTTTCAACCTCATAGTATCATTATTTCTGTGATACAATAGTTCAAATTATCATAGAAGTACTTGGATAAAAGTTTAAATTTCAAATAATAAACACTGATGTTTATAAACGGGATCAAAATAGAGTAAAGCCCCAATCACACCTAACGCGTTTTTCCGGTTTGAGAAAGTGAGGAGCACAGCACTGCCTCAATCACACAGAACGAGCAGTGAACTGCGTTTTTTTGTTGCTAGGCAAACACTGAAACAGCTGTCCTGTCAGTCAAGTAAACGTCAAATCAGCCTTTTATTAACTTCGTTTATTTTCTGTTAACATTGTGGTAGTTACGATTCGTGAAGTTGTTAAGCTCCTCGTAACCTGCGAGAGCACCACAAGTTTATCCTCCATCATCACATTCTCTGGTGTTCACTACAACGGAAGACCCGCCTCTCCATTCATTTGATTCGAGTTGATTTTATTTTCAAGTCCAAAAACATGAGGCGCAGCCGGCGGTTAAACGCGAGGCGCCTGGGGCGCATAAACAGTGCGCAGAACGTGCACTGCCATAGGAAATCAATTGAAAAAGGCGCCTCTCACTTCCAAAAATGTGTTAGGTGTGATTGGCCCCTTAAAATAACGCATTTATCGATTATATTGTTTCGCCACAAGATGGGGACAAGTGACTGTTACAAAATGTATTTGTTATCGAATCATTTATTAAAGAGAATGTAGTACTAACTGTATGATGCTTCTGAAATAAGTCAGAAAGATGTGATGAATTGTTTTTGTAAATATGACTCATCTTATACCTCATTTAGCCTATACAGTCTGTATTTAAGTGTATGATTTAACATTTTCTGATGGTCTAGTGTTAAAAAATTAAATAAAAAAATCGCAATATCGAATTGCAATTCTTAAAAAAAAATCATAATACCAGCAGTATCAGCACCCAAGTATCGTGATAGTATCGTCGTCCCGGCCCTAGAGTTCACTAGAGCAGCGAGAAGATGACGCATATGGGTCTCGATGTAGTGCGGAACTTTTGTGAACTCACTCAGAGGCCCACACATTTTTTGCACACAAAAATTATTGTCATCACTTGATGAACTTAAGGTTGAGCCAGTCACTTGGACTATTTTAACAATGTCTTTACTAACTTTCTGGGCAGAAAAGGCAGAATGAAATTGCCTAGAAGACTATGGAGGAGTGAGCAAGCTCTCATATTTCATCAAAAATATCTTAATTTGTGTTCTGAAGATTAACGGAAGTCTTGAAGGATGATTCCGGTATTTAGCACTTTAAGACTCTTTTCTGGTTTGTTTTGGATGAATTAGAGCGGTGGACGATGGGTCCTGTCTCGACTCTTGACTCGTTTAGAGTCGCCTTTGACGGCTTCAGAGTGGCTAGCTACCGGCATGTCGGTGAGTTGCAGTTTTGAAAACGAACGTTAAGGGTTGTTTTAAGGACATGTTAGTGTATGCCTGTAGCCAGCCACTCTGAAGCGGTCAAAGGCGACTCTAAACGAGTCAAGAGTCGAGACAGGACCCATCGTCCACCACTCTAGTTCATCCAAAACAAACCAGAAAATAGACTCAAAGTGCTAAATACCGGAATTATCCTTTAAAGGATTAGTTCACCCTAAAATAAAAATTTCCTACTAATTTACTCACCCCAATGCCATCCAAGATATCCATGTTTTTCTTTCCTCAGTGGGTGAGAAATTATGTTTTTTGAGGAAAACATTTCTGGATTTTTCTTCTAACAATGTACTTCATTGGTACTTCTGATGAATATGAATAGTAGTTCAAATAGTATTGCCGGCGCGACCTTTCATCGTGATGACGTAGTTCCCTGTCCGTTTGTTGATCAGCTCAATTCGAACTATTGAAGGTAAAAAGTCTATTAATTATTAAAAAAATTGAAAATGACCTATCTTTTCGCTAGATAACAACCTCTTCTTCAGCTGTGATCGCGTACAGCCCGTTTAAACACTTCAAAGACTTTTGAAACTGCATTGATTTTTTACTTAAAAATGATGGTCACCAATGAAGTCTGTTGTTAGAAGAAAAATCCAGAAATGTTTTCCTCAAAAACATAATTTCTCTCCCACTGAGGAAAGAAAGACATGGATATCTTGGATGGCATTGGGGTGAGTAAATTATTCGGAAATTTTCATTTTGGGGTGAACTAATCCTTTAAGGGGTTGGAACAACATTAGGGTGTATAATTACTGACAGAATATACATTTTTGGGTGAACTAACCCTTAAAGGAGACATATCCTGCTTTTAAATTGTTCCTTTTTACATATAAATCATACATTTGTGGTCTATATAAAGCAGAACTGCAATGCTTGGGTCTGAATTCCTCATTATTATAGCTCCACAGGCCCCTTTTCTACCCCGTTTCTGATGTGCTTCTGAGAGCAACTCGTTTTGGTGCGGTCTCTTTAAATAATATTGAGACACTTCATACCCCGCCCCCTCTCCAGGTTGTAGCGGTGACACTCAGTTCAACTCCACCCCGTTCGGCCATTTTTGTAGTCTGATAGCAGAGATAGGATTATCTAGCGGCACAGAAACTTTTCATTCACACGTTATTGACAAAATGTCAACAATGGAAGACTTGTCCAGCCAGCCTTACATGTTCGAGCCAGAGTCGAAGCCGGAGCGAGATGAAAATGAAGACGACGAACCTGCAGAACAACGTCTTCATATGGATGTATCGCAATGGTGTGTTACTGTATTTACACATGAAACTTTGGTCTTCCGACCTTTTACCACCGTGTCGATTTATTTTGATTAATATGTGCGAGGGAGAGAGAGCAAGACAGCGTCTAGTTTGGAGACGGTGTCTTGTTTACACTTTCGCCGGGCTCCGAGAGAGAGTGCGAGCGCGCGCGCGACCGGGTCTCTCTCTCTGCTCGTTCTTTCAGTCAAACATGCGCCACAAGCGTGGCAGTTCATCTACATTAGACGGTGTAATGAAGCGTGTGGGTTACTACATCCAACAACCGAACATTTTAACTTACCCTCTCAAAACTTCTGCACCCTTTAGCTTGGACTACAAAATTGCAGCGAGAAATAAAAATGGCGGATTGCTGGAAGTGTTGGGCCGGAAGTCAATGTCCTTATTTGGCAGTTCTGCTGCAAATACTGTGACATGATAGTTCAAAAAACGTCATAGATAACAGAAAAATCGGAACAGGTTGAAAAATATGACCAAAACAGAATATAAAGATATCAACGAAGCACCTGAAGAGAATAATTTCATATTTTCTGTACTTCTAAACACTCCAAATATACAACAAAATGCATTTAAGGGCTAAAAAAGTGCATTTAGCATGATATGTCCCCTTTAAATATAAGTAGTGTGGGGTGCCAAACTAGCACTGTGGTCCAGTCTCTTCGTGCTGTGGTCCAGTCTCTTCATGCCCCATCTGGAAAGTGAACAGATTGACTGATGTTACTAATGGTGATTTATTATGTCATAAACATTTAATAATAACAGTGTGACTACTCTATAAATGTTAACCCTTAAGTTATTTAGGCTGTGCTTTGAGTACTATAAATATTAAACCACACAAGATTAAAATGTAGTTTACAAATGTTATACAATGGAAAGGTTCAATAACACATTGTAAAGGATTAGCTACACCTGAAAATGAAAACTTCTATCAATGAGGGGAAAAGTAAGATAACGTGCATCAAAATTCTTTACATGCTAAACTTTTCTAATTTGTACTAATTTGCCATACTATGGAAGTAGGAATATAATACTTTCAATTGTATGACAATAGCAGCATTGAGAAATGTCTTCTGAAGCAATTATAATAAAATTATAAAAATCTATAAACCAGGGCTTGGCATTAACCCTGGTCTTGTAAGTTATTTGTCCTTTGGACAAATAAATCGTTCATTCACTTGTAAAAAAAGAAAAAAAAGCAGCTTGTCCAGGAATATATATATTTTTTAAGTAACTTAAGGTTATTAATCGGTGTGTAACGTTAACAGTCAAGTTAACGTTACGTTACCTGCGAATTAAGCGGTTGCGTGACATTCATGTTAATACTAATGTTAGGCATAAATGGCATTATAAAACCCCAATTTGCCCTCCAGGTGGGCATTCCGTCACGTGAATTACATGAATTAACCGTCCAGTGAATATTTTTAAGTTAATTACTTTTAAGATAATTTATAGTTTACTTCCATTCACATTGAAAAATTGCCAGCAAAACCTTTACAAAACCTCTAATCAACACATAAGATTAAAAGCCTAAACTTTACAGCTAAAGTCTAATCAACCTAACCTTAACTTACCTAAATTTTGAGATGCTAACTGACTTTTCCCGAAGATGCACTATACCATTTCTATAAAGTAAATTGATTCAACGGAAGCGTGTCATTTACATGAAAGAATGTGTCAGAAACATTTGTATGTACTATTTGTGTAATTTTGGTGACTAAACTTACCTGAAATTAGCGAAGACAACAGTGAGAGACGGAGCTGCTGCTTGTCGTCACTTGAGCTTCTCGTCAGTTGAGCTTCCCGCCCGTTTCTATAGCAACTCCAGTTCAAATCTGGTTCAAATGCAACTCGAGTGCGCGCGCCAATTAAAAGACGTCTCGCGTCATTTACATAAAAGAAGAATTGATGGAGGGAATTATTTGATAATCAGATAAAATATCCTGAAATGTGAGGTTAACATTTAAGTGTATAGGCTAGTGGCCATCACCAAACTGTAAACGGAATGAGTATATGAAGCATGAAAAACAATGTACAATTTATATAATAGGTTATAATAGGCTATAATATAATGTAATATATAATAGCCTATTATATTACATAGCTTTATAAATGGTAAACGTGGTGTTTAAATAAAAATTCTAAAACATTTATTGAAAACTAAACATGATATAAGGCATGAATATATTTTGTGAAATATACACAATATGTAGGCTACACATTTACAGATGTAACATGAGGAACAATTTAAAAGATTTATGTTCAATGTATTTTGAAATAATATATTTTCAAAATGTATTTCAGAGCTATCAGGAAAACTTTTACTATTACAGCTTTTATAAGTTTTTACTATTACAGCTATCGGGATTTACAAATCGTGAGAAGTTTAAGTATTTAGATCTATTCCCGTCACATAAAAGGTTGCAGTGATGAGTCAGACCATTGAGCAGATGACAGCCTGTTGATCGCGTGAATGAAGATCTTATCACTGCAACGCGATTTACTGATGCATAAATAGTGTTGAACGACTTTGAGAGAAAGATTATCTGTCTGAACTTGAACAATTACACATCAGAAATTCACATAACCCACTGTTTCTTCAGAGGCTCGGATGAAGGAGCTAAAAAAAATATTTTTGTGTTCATTTGTACATCCAAACACTGAGCAACTGCCATGCTTCGTTCGCTCGTTTGCAAGCCACAATGTCTCTCGAGGAAAAAAACAATATCGCGCTGGATCTAAATAACACAGTGTAAATTATCGTTAATAAAATCACTACTTACCGCTTGCGGGAATATAACGTGAGTTGAAATTGCCCCCTTCGTCCGTTTGAGACGCCGAGAGAAGCCTGGCTGCTTGATATTGTTCCAGGTTAGAAAAACAGTTCGTGGTGAAATGGGCAGAGCAACTAACAACTTCGAATTAAACTGTAGCGGTATCCGATTATAGATAGATAGATAGATAGATTATAGATAGATCATCATCTGCCATTTTCCCTCCTGCTTGTTTCTTCACCTGCAGAACTTCCGATGATTCGGCTGTGCAGTTTCGCCTGGCCTTGAACATGGGCTGGCATATGCAAATTTTTAGAGGCGTACATGTTAATGATCCCGACTGTTGCGTCACAGTCGATGTTATGTGGAGATTCGCCTGTTTTTCAGGGGTGTTTTTCAAAAACGAGATTTAAATAAGAAAGAGAAAACTATGGTGTTTGAGACTCACTGTATGTCATGTCCATGTACTGAACTCTTGTTATTTAACTATGCCAAGATAAATTCAATTTCACATTCTAGGGCACCTTTAAGTTTTATTTGGCAACCATTTAACCACTGACATCATACATGGAAAAGACCATTTCCAGCCAGTTTAACATAGGAAATATATGGTTTTCAAAGCTTTTTAACAGTTATAGCGCCACCTATGGTCTGATCTCCATAAAATTGTGCATGCTTGTTTACAATGTTATTTTACATATGCTCACCAATTTTCGTGAAGTTCTGAGTTTTCGTTTAGGATTTAAAGGCTTTCGAGTTCATTTTCTAAATGACCCTGTTATAGCCATCCAAATGCAAAAGTTCAACTTTTTTTGATAATTATTGATCTAGAGAGTCCAGAGAATTGTCCTAGACTGGTTTGGTTGCAAGTTCGCAAAAGTAGGTTTTTGACATAATCGTGAATATTCAATATAATATACACAAACCGTCTAGGAGTTATGAGCAATTTCATACTTTTGCTTGCTGTGGCGCCACCTATTGGCCAATCGGGGTCATACTTTGATAGGTTCTCCCCAAATTGAGGACTACCATTTGGCCAAGTTTCAAGACTCCAGCATTTACGGTTTGGGCTGCACGATCAGTTTTAAGGCGGAATAATTATAATAAAAACCCTAACAATTACAATAGGGTTTTAGCACTTCGTGCATGAACCCCTAATAATGGCTCGTCCATGTTCACTTGTCGCCTGTCTTTGACGTAATATCCGCTTATCCCTGGTTTCCGCTCGTACTGCCATAGTAACCATGGAGACAACTGCGCTACGTCTAGCGGCACGCTCATGGAGTTGTTTCGTTCAAACATTATGGACCATGGCAAGCAGACTTTGGGACAAAAGGAGAACTAAAACGAGGATCAATATCGTCGTGGTGTTTTCGAGATGCCGCAAACTTCGACTTGACAGAGACGTCTTGCATGTACTTTATTAGACAGTTGAGCAAATGCACATAAAACTAATCAATGTCATATAGCTCAACATGATGAAATGTTAGAATATGATCAGTATGTTATTCTAATGTTCATCTAGCTTACTGCTAGTCTCATACGGACAAACCAACGCATAGAATAACATTATAACTTTCAACACACTCAAATGCAGTTTAGTGTGATAGTGTAGACCAAGTGAAACAGCGCTGCGTTACCTCACAAGTTTAATTCGCCAAATAAACTGACTTGTTAACCCTTTTCCACCAAGGCAGTGCTGGTGCTGGTTCACGCCTAGAGCCTAGTTTCAAATGGGTTCTTTTTTTTTTCGACACCCAGAGCACCAGCTCTGAACCAGGAAAAGTGGTTCTTAAGTAGCACCAAAACATTGCTGGTCTAGAAGTAAGAACCGCTCGCGTCAGGGGCTGGGGGCGGGGTTACCGTGACCAACAAGACGAACAGAAACTTGTGACCGCCATTTTGGCAATTGCGCCCATATGAAAAAAACCTGCATGGTTCATATACAGCAACCATATATCTTCCTTACTTAAATCGGCCAGAATTACCTTCTGTGTTTCATATAAGGCCAATATATGTCCTATACAAAATCAGACCGATTATGGCCACTTTCATACTAAATAGCACACATACAACTTGTAGGGGATTTTTGCGTTATATATGAATACTGTTAAAAGACTTATATGAGTTTTACATGACAAAAGTATGCAAATGTGTATGGTATTAGTAGAAATATATAAAACTCATATACAATTCATATATAAATCATTTAAAGTTCTTATATTGAATCATATGCTAGTCAAATTAAAGTCATATAGAATTTATACACATTTTGTGTCATTTGTTTATGTGTTTCATACAGATTTCATGTTTTGATGACCAACATCTGATTCACTTAAATGCAGTTGGCAAATTTTTAAAGGGATACTTCACTTTAAAATGAAAATTCTGTCATCATATACTCACCCTCATGTTGTTTCAATCCTTTATGAATTTCTTTCTTCTGCTGAACAGAAAGGAAGATATTTAGAAGAATATCAGTAACCAGACAGTTTCTGGTCTCATTGACTTTTTTTCCTACTATGGAAGTCAATGAGACCAGAAACTGTCTGGTTACTGATATTCTTCTAAATATCTTCCTTTCTGTTCAGCAGAAGAAATTCATAAAGGATTGAAACAACATGAGGGTGAATATATGATGACAGAATTTTAATTTTAAAGTGGAGTATCCCTTTAAATTGTACACAGTGCAGAAGCCGGTTCGAGGATTACTAGCTGTCAGAATATCACTGACCTTTATGAAGACTGTTAATTTTCCTACAGGATTTGAAAGAGCAGTTATAAAGCAATGACATTGTAAGACCGTGCATTTACATTAATTGTGAACTGTCTGGGCCTGTTGTTTGTGAACAAATCATAACATATTATTGCAAATGAACAAAGTTGAGTCAAATATGTTTCTAGAACAGTGATTAAAATGTTGAAAATTGGCTGGAATATGCTTTTGTATATGAACTCTGGTGGTGATTCACTCAAAAAACTTTTAATATTATTTACTCAATTTTTTTTGGTGAAACATTTTTACACTTAGAATATTGATTAGATTTTTAAGCAGTGAAATAAATTACATACACTGTATTAACTGAGTAAATGTAAGTAAAACTAATTAAATAGATCTGAGTAACTGCATTTGGTACATTAACAAATAAAATTGAGTAGAAATAATTTGGGGAGAACATTTAAAAACAAATATTTATGAGTAATATTAACTGTGTTTATATGCCAGTAATATTAACTTTTTTATTTCCTCTAAACCTTTGTAAAAAATATTCCATACAACCACCAGTATAACTACATGACATTGGCCTTTATTGTCAATGAGTAGCCTACAGCAATACAGCATATTTTATAATCTTTTTAACACGTATACAATATTTAAACTCATGTAAGAAACATTTTCGAAGTAAAAATTAAACATTTAGGCCTAAACATTCAAGTAATTCAAGTGTAATCAACCAGTCTGTTATCCAGTATCCACCGGATCAGCGCTGGTTCCCATCCCGGAGATGGACTCGCCTCTGCGGGGAAGCCTCTAACTTTACACCGCCGTCCTGCGTCACTCACAGCCGAAAGATACTGCGACGCGACTGACTCCATAACCTGCCAATAAACAAATAGTGCACAGTTCTGAGGACATTTTATCATCCAAATTAGTTATATTCACTATCTTTAGGAATATAGTCGTGTGTTTATGCAAGGCGTTACAATCATGCGAAAAGGCAGACGCGAGCCGACACTCGGTGAGTAACATTGCATCTCTGTATGTTCTTTCGCATTAAATAAAATGATTTAAAGCACATTAATGATTATACAGACCAAATAAAACATGCACACACCTGAATTTCACAGAGGAAATGCACCAATTCTGCGCCGCTGAGAAGAGAAGAGGAGAACTCTCTGAAGACTGAAGAGAATTCAAACAGCGCGCGCTCACTCAACCGCTGAGCTGTTGTCTCGTCACGTCAGAGGGGAGGGGGGAGGTGCGCGCATTGTTTTAATAGGCCTATTGAGTAAACTTAATTTCTTATGCGTGTTAAATATTAATAATATTGATTTTATTTAAGTAATATTTGTGGTTCTTGAAACAGATCATTTTAATTATCCATTCTCAAATATGGTGATGGAAATTTCACAAATATATTAGCTCAGTGTATTTTAAATAAATAATTGGTTAGTCAAATACTAAATTATTTTAGTGAAAAACTTCAAACTTAAATATAACTGTACATTTCAGACAAAATTAATTGTTGGAGTTTTAGTCAATTAGCCTATTTCGGTATGTTCAACTCAAACTATCAAGTAAATGATATTCAGAGATTTTATTAAGTGAATAAAGTTAATTATTGCTGTGATATTTACTAAGCCACTGAATTATTTTTTTTAGAATTTATTTTTTATTTTACCCACAAGAATCACTTCGACATTTAGGAAAGTTATATGTTAAGAATAGAACTGCATGTTGTATACCATAGTACTGTGATAATGTTTAGAGAAATTTTCACAAATGAAAATGAAATCTGGTGATGCAGGATTTAAAATGAAAACTATTTATATGTGAAATATGCAACTGTATCTTGTAGAACACACTCTAATAAATGTGTGCTTGTTAGTGTAGTTTAAATGTTGTGTTTTATCTAAGGCTGATTATACAGTATATACAGTAACCATGATTGACTACAGGCATAGGGCTTGACTTAGGACAAGATAAGAACAAGCATGAGTGAAGTACAGCCTTATACTGATTGGTAAACTGCACTGTTTTATACACATCCATGTTGGACATTCATATTAAATTAGCATTATTTTCCTATGTTTTTACATCATGAAAATCTATATGGCTTCAGTTGTATGTAGGACATATATGACATAATATGATTAAAAATACACTAATATTATACAATTTATATATGTGGTTTTTGCAGCATATATGTCCCTTACAATATTCTGTTGGAACATATTAGAATCACAGGAGTTTTTAGCAAACCTTTTCCATATGGGCGACCTGCTACATACCACAGTCATGTTAAAAACATCAATGTACTCACTCACCCATAAACATTATTAGATCCATCGGCATGACGACAAGTTCCATAATTCAGCTTATGCGTCATCAACCTACACCTTTACATTACATTACATTACATTTACATTTGGCAGACGCTTTTATCCAAAGCGACTTACATTGCATTATCCTATACATTTATACATAGGTATGTGCAATCCCCTGGGATCAAACCCACAACCTTGCGTTGTTAACGCAATGCTCTTACCACTGAGCTACAGGAAAGCTGTAAACCTTTGTTATTGTAAGAGGTTAGCAAGCCTGGTTAGTACCTGGATGGGAGACCTCCTGAGAAAACCAGGTTGCTGCTGGAAGAGGTGTTAGTGAGGCCAGCAGGGGGTGCTCACCCGTGGTCTATGTGGGACCTACCGCTCCAGTGTAGTGATCGGGACACTATACTGTCAAAGAGCACCATCCTTCCAATGAGACATTAAACCGAGGTCCTGACTCTCTGTGGTCATTAAAAATCCCAGGATGTCCTTCGAAAAAGAGTAGGGGTGTAACCCCGGCATCCTGGCCAAATTTGCCCCTTGGCCTCTGTCCATCATGGCCTCCTAATCATCCCCATATACTGATTGGCTTCATCACTGTCTCCTCTCCACCAGTAAGCTGGTGTGTGGTGGGCGTTCTGGCGCAATATGGCTGCCGTCGCATCATCCAAGTGGATGCTGCACATTGGTGGTGGTTGAGGAGATTCCCCCATCTATGTAAAGCGCTTTGAGGTCTCAGAAAAAGCGCTATATAAATGTAACGAATTATTATTATTATTATTATAGCCTCAAATATCTACTTGCTGATTGTCTGCTTAGAGGCTGGAAGACCCTTCTTAGGTGATCCAAAGCAGACAAACAACTGATCTGATTTTCTCCACGGCCCAGCCCTGTGGACATAAGTATCCAGTGCTCACACTGGACATAAGTATCCAGTGCTCACACTGGACACAAGAGATTCAGTTTTTCCTGGTCCGAAGAAGCAAACTGAGGAGGACAGAAAGCCTGCAGCACAATAGGCCTCGGAATATTGGTCGGCACCTTAGGGACGTATCCCTTCTTAGGGTATAAGAATGCCTTGACCATCCTGGGTGCAAACTCAAGGCAGGTGGGAGAAACCGAAAGGGCCTGAAGGTCTCCGACTCTTTTGAGGGACGAAATAGCTAAAAGAAAGATGGTCTTTAAAGTAAGAAATTTTTCTGAGACTGAATCTAGGGGCTTGAATGGAGTCCCTGACAGGCCTTCCAAAACTATTGCCAGGTCCCAAGCCGGCACCCTAGTGCGAGTTGCTGGCCTCAGCCTCAAGGTGCCACAAAGGATCGTATGACCAGGGGGTCTTGACCCAAAGATGTACCACCCACCAGGGTGTGGAAAGCTGCAATGGCCGCCACGTAGACCTTTAAGGTGGAAGGACATAAACCTGATGCAAAGCGATCTTGCAGAAACTCAAGTACTGTGTTTACAGAACAGTTAACTGGATCCCTCTGATGCTGGTGGCACCAGAAAGTAAAAACTCTCCACTTTAGTGCATATAATTTCCTCGTAGCTGGAGCTCTGGAGCTTAGGATGGTCTCAACAACCTCATTGAGGAGATGAATTAGGTCCGCAAACCAATTTCAGCTCGGCCAGCATGGTGCTACTTGCAGTAGACTTATTCCGTCCTGGCGGACTCTCTCCAGAACTCCTGGGAGCAGAGCAACAGGGGGAAATGCGTACAGATGTAGCCTCGGCCACGTCTGCACCATAGCATCTAGCCCCAGGGGGCTTGGTGAGTGAGGGAAAACCATAGTGGACAAAGCGTTGTGTATTGAGACACAAGCAAATCCACTTCTGCATGGCTGTAAAATTCCCATATTTGCTCCACCGCCTTGGGGTGGAGTCTCCAGTCCTCTGGCCTCAGCCCCTGCCTCGACAGGGTGTCTGCTCCTATATTTTGCCCCCCTGATACACTGCCCTCAGAGAGAGTATTTTCCCTAAGGACCACAGGAGGATCTGGTGCGCCAGTTTGCAGAATGGACGAGAATGCAGACCCCCCTGACGATTTATGTAAGAGACCACCGATGTGTTGTCTATGTGCTCCACAAGCACATGATGGCCCCTCAGGTCTGGGAGGAAATGTCTCAACGCATTGAAGACTGCCATCATGTGCCATGTGATTTTGATCGTACGAAATGGGTTTCCCCTCAGGGAGAACCCTCTGGTCCTGAGCCACCACTGCAAGGGTCTCATGTACAGTAGGCCCAACAGTCTCTCAAACTGTTTCACAGTGTGTGACTGGCCTAGTTTCAACTCTTTTGTGGCTGTGAGGATAGTAGCTACACGAACAGGCAATAGTGTGGCTTGCATCGTGACTGAATCCCATATCACACCAAGGAAAGTGGTTCTCTATAGTGGAGAAAGCACACTCTTCTGAACGAAAGCACCCGGTATTGGTATTCTTTGCCCCCGAAAGAAAACCTCAGGGACTTCCTGTGTCGAGAGAGGATGGAGACATGGAAGTAAGCGTCTTTTAAATCTGTCTTGACAAAACAGTCCTCATATCTGATTTGAGTCACGATCTGTTTGAGTGTGAGCATCTTGAACTTGAGTTTCTCGACTGCGCGATTCAACAGATGAAGATCTAAAATTGGACGCAACAATTTTGTTACCCCCCCCCCCCCCGCAAACCCTGATTCTCTATTGGGCGAGTACACCTGCTCTATTGCTCCATTCGTTAATATAGAGATTTCTGCTAAATTTAACCAGAGATGTCTCTCAGTAGCTACAAGGGCTGCCATAGACCACCCATGAGTGGTTTCCTTCGTAGCCCTGAGAGACAGATCTGTGGCCCGACAAAGTTCTCGAATTTCATCGGACCCACTCCCTCACTATTATCCAGATCCCCCAACAGGTCTGCCTGATAAGCCTGAAGCACTGCCATAGTGTGAAGACAGGCTCCAGATTGACCTGCTGCAGTATAAGCTTTGACCACTAAATTAGATATAGTTTAATTTTAAAGGTTTAGTGGGCAGCACGGGAGCCTTCAGGGACTATGCTTAACCAGGAGACAGATAGCTTGCGAGCTTCTGCTCAGCCCGGGGCATCAACCCATAACCATGTTCCCTCAGTCCCCTTATGTCTGAATATGTATGCACCTGGGGACTGAAGAGAAGGGAACAATATGGTTTATTCCACGATCTACATAGCTCACTATGTAGATCGGGAAAAAATGGAGGCCCCGTGATGGAGATGATAAATTAGAAGATAAAATGCGCTCGTCTAACTTGCTTTTGGGACGAGCTCCTTTTTTCTTGGCTGGCCACTCAATTTTTAATTTATGTACAGCACGAGTTATCACCTCCACAAGCTCCTTATATGCTGCGGAAAGAGATGGCGAATCCTCTTCCCTAATGTTTGAGACACTATCTCCAATGCTCAGTACATCTGCCTCCTCAGAGCTAGAGTACCGAAGCATTGGGCTCTCTCCCCGGGTGGAAGGAGCCGCAGGATGGGCTTCCGACACAGGCAAAAGAGCAATGGATCCCACGGATAAGGGAGGAGATAAGGCAGGGGCCGTCTCCAACCCCACCGAGAGATCCATTTGCGAACCCCAGGTATGCGATCTCCGTGCTGCCTAAGCAGCAGCGGGTCCCACACCCTGAGGTTTGCGAGCCTGGCCACTTTCATCAAATAATGACAGGCGGGAACGGAGCATGCGGGGCGGGAGCGGAGCATGCAGAGCCGTAGCTGCTCACAATGCTGACAGTCAGCTCCCTCAAAGGCTGACAATAGCATGCTCCACTCCCAAACAGATTACACAAAAATCGTGTGTATCCCCACCCGTAAGGAAACGAGGGCAAGGAGAAGCACATGACTTGAATAACTGTTTTGCCATACTTTAGATAATGATGTGACAGACAAACAATAAATATAATAGACAGTTTTGACACAGAGCCCTTTGCTGAGGCACAAAAGCTAGCGCCGGTTGCACCGGATGTGCTTATTATCCTTTCCTGGTCATGACGTCACCCGTCTGTGACGTTCATTATTTCCATTGGACTAGTTGATTTATGTGCTTCAGACGTAATCATGTGGGGGCGTTCCCAAAGCGTCATCGATGCAGCGCGAGTTCCCTCGGAAAAAGGCAACAGAAGTGTTAGCCTTTAGCTTTGGCTATTTATTTATTTTACTTCGGTATATTGTTAATAATTTGCATAGTTAATAATGTTATTTGGTGTTCCGATTATACAGGTTTTTCAAATGTTATTTAATAAGAATATCTTTTTTTTCCACAAAATATCTTTTTTTGCACTCCTGCACATCATCGGTGAAGCTCCTCCCACTGCAATCACATCATCAGTGAAGCTCCTCCCACAGTAATTCAGCAATAAATGCTGTAAATTCCTATCAGCTACAAGTGAAGACGAGCATGAAAGCATCAGGAAGAGCTGAAATCTGCAAAGTTTATTAAAGAGGACAGTGAGAACATGAGTGATCCAGAACCCTGCAGAATGAAACACACTGAAGATCCTGAAGAACAAAGAGGTTGGTGTTTATTCTTCATTCATTCATGATGCTGAAGAACATTCATGTTAGAAACATTCAAGCACTTCATCACGTTTAGATAAACAGTTAAACTATGAAATGGTACAGAATGTTCTGGGTTTTCTTCAACATATGGTCAGTAAAGGGAGATTTGAGACATTTTTATATTGATTGTCAATATCAGATCAGGCTAAATACTATTTTAATTGTTTTATTTTATATTTATTTTATATCTGGTTTCCAATTTGCAACAACGTTACCAGAATTTTAGTCATTTTCAACAGTTTACAAAATTAATATTATTATATTAACGGCCAGTAATAATTAAAAAGTTTTTAGTAAAATAAATATCAATCTCAAAGTTGGTGTCAAAACATGGAAGTATTGTATATTTTAATTTTAATATCATGTTAGATAATTGTCATTGATCAAATACATTTAATAGTTCTTGCTAAAGAAACATGGGATTCGTGCCTACAATGTTTTAAAAATAATAATTGGAAGATATATTGACCTCATTCATGGAAAGTTTCAAGAACATATAATCAATTTAATGATAATTTTATTATAATGATAATTACATTTATAAAAAGGCATCAAATGATCACAATAATTTATAACAGTTGTCTACTTTCTACTATTACATCAGGGCTCACTTTCATGTCCTTTCACTTTATATTTCTCTCTTTGAATTATTTTGATGTACTGAAAATTAAATGTAATATTTGTTTCTTTCATGTCAGACCTGATGGAAGTGAAGGAGGAGAGTGAAGAACTGAGTGAAGTGGAGGAGGAGAGTGAAGAACTGAGTGAAGTGAAGGAGGAGAGAGAAGAACTGAGTGAAGTGAAGGAGGAGAGTGAAGAACTGAGTGAAGTGGAGGAGGAACATCATGTCCAACCTCAAAGTCGCTCAAAGACTAAAAAGACATTTTTAAAGAAAAGAAGAGCCAAGAAATCTTTCATCTGCACTCAGTGTGGAAACAGTTTCACAAGAAAACAAAGTCTTCAGATTCACATGAGGATCCACACTGGAGAGAAGCTATTCTCATGTGATCAATGTGGAAAGCATTTCACACACATAGCAAATCGTTATCGACACATGAGGATCCACACTGGAGAGAAGCCGTTCTCATGTGATCAGTGCGGGAAGAGTTTCAGTCAATCATCATCCCTTAATGTTCACATGAGAATCCACACCGGAAAGAAGACGTTCACATGTGATCAATGTGGCAAAACATTTCTCTGTGCATCACACCTGAAGACACACCTGGCAGTTCATACGAAGGAGAAGCCGCATTCATGTTCTGTGTGTGGAAAGAGTTTTTCACTGCTGCAATATTTACATGGACATGAGAAAATTCACACTGGTGTAAGAGAGTACATGTGCTTTGAGTGCGAGAAGACTTTTACTACAGCGTACAATTTAAAACAGCACCAGAGAATTCACACTGGAGAAAAACCTTACAAGTGTTCACACTGTGACAAGAGATATAGTCAGTCATTATCTCTGAAAAAACATGAGAGGATTCACACTGGAGAGAAGCCGCATGTATGCCATCAATGTGGAAACAATTTCACATACAAACATTCTCTTGATGTTCACATGAGGATCCACACTGGAGAGAAGCTGTTCTCATGTGATCAATGCGGGAAGAGTTTCAGTCAATCAGCAAACCTTAATGTTCACATGATGATCCACACCGGAGAGAAGCCGTTCTCATGTAACCAATGTGGCAAAACATTTATTTGTGCATCAAACCTGAAGAAACACCTGACAGTTCATACGAAGGAGAAGCCACATTCATGTTCTGTGTGTGGAAAGAGTTTTTCACTGCTGCACAATTTACATAGACATGAGAAAATTCACACGGGTGTGAGAGAGTACATGTGCTTTGAGTGCGAGAAGACTTTCACTACAGCGAACTGTTTAAAACGGCACCAGAGAATTCACACTGGAGAAAAACCTTACAAGTGTTCACACTGTGACAAGAGATTCAGTCTGTCAGCAGATCAGAAAAGACATGAGAGGATCCACACTGGAGAAAAACCTTACAAGTGATCCTTTGATCCTTTACCACCTCTGTGTGACAACAGCTCATTTGAACCACATTCAATCACCATTAAAATCCGTTTATAGTTGGATTTCTTGCAGGGGTTCAGGCTGCAAGACTGCCGAATGACTAAAGAAACGTTGTCAGCAAGATGGTCGAAAACTGTAAATTTCTTGTCTATTACCACCCACTACAACTTATACCAATGACGGAAATAAGCGCAGTTAAAATATCTTAAAGCAGGGGTTCCCAAACTTTTCAAATGACAAGGCCCCCAAATACCACTAGGTTCTGGCCAAGGCCCCCCTTTTGCAGGTTGTGTTATTGAACCCATCGACAATACTATACGGCAAATGTAGAAATAAATAAATGAAACATCTAGGTGAACATCAGATTATGTGATAATGTTTGATACCAGCCAATCAGAAAGATTATAGAGATGCACCGATTACAATTTTCTAGGCCCATTCCGATTTTGCATTGAGTTTGACCTGCCGATACAGATTTTAGCCGATTCCGATTTCATTTTTTTAACCACTTTACAGCACACACAAATATTTAAGAAGAGTCAAGAGGCATTTATTTGTCATTTGCATAGTTAACACTGGGGAAGAACTGTGCATTGAAATGCTTGTGACGAGGCTTAATTTCTTCTTGTGACTTAATTTCTATATACAGTGGGGAGAACAAGTATTTGATACACTGCCAATTTTGCAGGTTTTCCCACTTACAAAGCATGAAGAAGTCTGTCATTTTTATCATAGGTACTCTTCAACTGTGAGTGACGGAATCTAAAACAAAAAAATCCAGAAAATCACATTGTATGATTTTTAAGTAATTAATTTGCATTTTATTGCATGACATAAGTATTTGATACATCAGAAAAGCAGAACTTAATATTTGGTACAGAAACCTTTGTTTGCAATTACAGAGATCAAACGTTTCCTGTAGATTTTGGCCCACTCCTCCATACAGACCTTCTCCAGATCCTTCAGGTTTCGGGGCTGTCGCTGGGCAATACGGACTTTCAGCTCCCTCCAAAGATTTTCTATTGGGTTCAGGTCTGGAGACTGGCTAGGCCAACTACAGGACCTTGAGATGCTTCTTTACGGAGCCACTCCTTAGTTGCCCTGGCTGTGTGTTTCGGGTCGTTGTCATGCTGGAAGACCCAACCACGACCCATCTTCAATGCTCTTACTGAGGGAAGGAGGTTGTTGGCCAAGATCTCACAATACATGGCCCCATCCATCCTCCCCTCAATACGGTGCAGTCGTCCTGTCCCCTTTGCAGAAAAGCATCCCCAAAGAATGATGTTTCCACCACCATGCTTCACGGTTGGGGATGGTGTTCTTGGGGTTGTAATCATCCTCCTTCTTCCTCCAAACACGGCGAGTGGAGTTTAGACCAAAAAGCTCTATTTCTGTCTCATCAGACCACATGACATTCTCCCATTCCTCTGGATCATCCAGATGGTCATTGGCAAACTTCAGACGGGCCTGGACATGCGCTGGCTTGAGCAGGGGGACCTTGCGTGCGCTGCAGATAATCCATGACGGCGTAGTGTGTTACTAATGGTTTTCTTTGAGACTGTGGTCCCAGCTCTCTTCAGGTCATTGACCAGGTCCTGCCGTGTAGTTCTGGGCTGATCCCTCACCTTCCTCATGATCATTGATGCCCCACGAGGTGAGATCTTGCATGGTGCCCCAGACCGAGGGAGATTGACTGTCATCTTGAACTTCTTCCATTTTCTAATAATTGTGCCAACAGTTGTTGCCTTCTCACCAATCTGCTTGCCTATTGTCCTGTAGCCCATCCCTGCCTTGTGCAGGTCTACAATTGTATCCCTGATGTCCTTACACAGCTCTCTGGTCTTGGCCATTGTGGAGAGGTTGGAGTCTGTTTGATTGAGTTTGTGGACAGGTGTCTTTTATACAGGTAACGAGTTCAAACAGGTGCAGTTAATACAGGTAATGAGTGGAGAACAGGAGGGCTTCTTAAAGAAAAACTAACAGGTCTGTGAGAGCCGGAATTCTTACTGGTTGGTAGGTGATCAAATACTTATATCAGGCATTAAAATGCAAATTAATTATTTCAAAATCATACAATGTGATTTTCTGGATTTTAGTTTTAGATTCCGTCACTCACAGTTGAAGAGTACCTATGATAAAAATTAAAGACTACATGCTTTGTAAGTAGGAAAACCTGCAAAATCGGCAATGTATTAAATACTTGTTCTCTCCACTGTATATATATTTTTTTATAAAACACCACTTTTACCCAAACTGATTAATAAAAACAAGTTTAAATGGGTACATTTTATATAAATATGTTTGAGTCTTTCTGATTTTTGACATTAAAACACACTATACATGGAAATTATGTGCATTTTAGGTACTTTTAGTGTGAAATCATATTTATTTTGTCCATCAAAAGTGTGCTTTCACTTTAATTGAGCGTGAGCAGCGCAGCAAAAATAGTAGGTGGCGCTCATGTAAAGCAGAAATACAGCACTATACAGGGCTCTAGACTGCGAGTAAATGGTCACATTTTGTGACCTTTTATAAGAGAGAGCTGCCATTTCTGCCGCATACGAGAAACATCACACGGCAAACGAAAGCAGAATGAAACCACGCTACTCGCCTGAGGCTGCGCAGCACACACAGTTTATCCGCTCGGAGCAATACTAGACAGCGGTTTACTCGAGCCGATCTCGATCACACAACAACATTACTACACAGAGCTGGCAGATCCATTGAGAAAGCATTTTAAAGGGATAGTTAGCCCAAAAAGGAAAATTAGCCCATGATTTACTCACCCTCAACTCATCCTAGGGGTGTTTGACATTCTTCTTTCAGACAAATACAATCAGAGTTATATAAAAAATGTCCTGGCTATTTATCTTCTTCATCCTAGCGTTTGTCCCGCGCAGGTGCAGGGTCCGCTTTTTGGCAGGCTGCTCTCCATTTATTCCAGTCCGTAGTGTCCTCCGGGGCGACTTGCACGTCCTTCATATCTTGTTTGAGCCGGTCCATCCATCTCATCTTTGGGCGGCCACATGGTCGGTTACCGGGTGGGTCAAGGCGCATAGCTGTTTTCGCCACTGAGTTCTCATGGCTGCGTGTTACATGGCCGTACCAGCGGAGACGAGCCTCGAGCATCTTCTCCGTAATCTGCGCTATTTCCATCCGCTTCCTGTCGTCGATGTTCATGACGTGGTCTAGCCTTGTCAGGCCGAGTGACCGGCGGAGCATACGCATTTCCGTGGCGTGTAGAAGCTGGCCATGTTTGGCAGTCGCTGGCCAACATTCGGCTCCATACAGGGCGACAGGGCGTACAATGATCTTATAGATTTTGGACTTTAGGTGGATGGGCATTCGGCGATCGCATAGCATTCCCGTGACTTGGCGCCACTTTGACCAGGCGGCACTCACACCCCGAACATCCCGCTGTAGGTCCCCGAGGGTCCTCGTTTCCAGCCGACGCCACGAGGAGGAGGTGGTTGGCTTTTGACGGCCGTCCTGGCTATTTATAATGCGCTTATAATGGCAGGGAATGGCTTTTTATGTTTTGAAGTCCATAAAAGTGCATCTATCCATGATAAAAGTGCATCTATCCATGATAAAAGAGCTCCACATGTCTCCAGGGGGTTAATAAAATGCCTTCTGAAGCGATGCGTAAGAAAAATGTCCACATTTAAAACTTTATAAAGCAAAATAACTAGCTCCCGGCCAAACAAACATATGGATTTGACTTAAGTTGCGCTTAGACTGACGCAAATAATGTGACGCACTGCTGATATTTACGCTACGCCATGACACACTTAGTGCTTTAGGCGCAAGTAGACTGCGTTCGGCCGAAAGCTAGAATTATTAAGGCCATGAGTGTCGATCACTGAGATCTCTTAACCCATCCTCACTGTAGTTTCTGCCCGACACTGTTTCGTCTGAGAGTCTGAACCGGATGTAGATTTAAACAGGTTTCTGCCGATGATGGTGTTTCCAGTGGCACTTTTCCCACATCCAGTTTTTCCCAGCAGAATCAGTCTGATCTGGTCTTTCCTCACAGGAATCTGATGCTCATCTTCAGCTGTTGAACTTTCTCCTGAAACTACAACACAACAATCACATCAATGTGCAATTTAATTAAATACAACCTTCTCTATCAGCTCTTCTCTTTTAAGATCAGTGATAGTTACATATCAGGCATTAGCAGATGTTCTCAAACGGGTTATGAAATGCATTTTTTAAGTTATTATATCATGGTCATGAGGTGCTCTTATAATGCTAGTGTGATTTTTTTTTTTTTTTTTTTTTTTTTTAACATAAAAAATGGTCATGATTTAGAAAAAAAAAAAAAAAAAAGTTCCTAGCCTGATTTTAGCCTCTGATCTATTAATAAGAAATAGCCACTTTTGGTCAGGGATAATATCAGTGAATTACTATATCACCTAATCATCTTTGTTTCAGGTTCCCTTTGCAACAAATTATGTGTTTTGTTGAACACTGTTACAAAGACCACACACTCACATAAAAGCCAAGAGTCAAACTGTCAACTAAATGAAACACTGATCACCATAATGGTAACCACACATGCTCAATAAATCATCAACATTTAAACCACTGTTAATCTCAATAAGAGCTTCTGTAGACATCTGACAGAAATAAAGTCGATCTGTTTATTAATAAGATAAGTGAAGCTGGTAATGCTGTTTGTGGAGTTGTTTAATCATCCTCTGCTGAAATCTCCAGAGATGTAAAGGTGCTGTAGGACATCTGGGAAAATGCTAACTTTAGCCTGATAGCACTAAAAGCAAACGTATGCGAGAAGTGATATGGAAATAACGCGAGATCACGCATGCGTGAGACCGAAATTGTTATTAAAAATGATAGCCTGCAAGAAGATTGCGATCCAAATTGTCTGTGCGCTGATTTGCAGTAAAAAGGAGAAAATGAAAAACATTATGCAGAAGGAAATGGTTGAGGAGAGCAAGGATTGTGTGTTTCTGCAAAGAGAGTTGGGGGTAAATAAATAATTTTGCAATGTGCTGCTGTTGCTGCTGGTCAAGCAAATGTTTGTGCTTTATTTCTGTATGATATGATTGTAAATATATCTCTTAAATTGTCTAGTCTATAACTCCTCCCCGATCATCCCGCTGTCCTGTATCTTGCTCTCTCATTGGCTGTCAATCATCGCCGATGTAGTTTTCAGTCCGAACACATTAGGCTTGTTTGTCTGAATTGTAGTCGAGACTAGGCGCTGCAGAGAGGAGGAGTGAAAAAAGTGCAGGCGAGACGGGCAGACCTCTCTTCTCACAGTGGATCAGACACCCGTGAGAAGGCGGATATCGTGGGATTCACGCTCGTGCTCGGTGTTGCTAATAAACTGGATGTTATTTAAGTTCTGTTGCTTTTATATGAAAATAATTATAATAAACAAGACACTCATTTAATAACATACCAAAGATGTGTTTATCAATCATTTTTACTTTAATTACAGACATGTTTTATATAGCCTATATTTTTGTATAAATATGACAACAATCAAATAACCCATAAATCACACTGTCAGAGAGTTTGGGAATACTAACACATAATTATGACCGCCGCTAGCGTAGCTAGCGAAAGCGGTCATATAGGGATTGTCAAAGTTTTTTTTTTCTTTTTTTTTCGTCACCTTACTGAATTTTTCGTCAACGATACCAGGGACACCGGAGCACCGGGGAACATGAAATTTGTTGGGCATGTAGCCCCACTAGACTTCTAAGGAAAAATTTCGTTTGGTCCCCGGGGGCCACTCCCCCCCCGCGCTGGGGCCCCCCAAACCCAAAAAAATGCAGTTTTTCCTAAATAACTACCTGAACCGTGGCACCGAGGATGAAGAAATTTTTATGGTATGTTGGTCTACTAGACTTTTACGGAAAAATTTCGTTTGGTCCCCGGGGGCCACTCCCCCCCCCCCGCGCGCTGGGGCCCCCGTAAATTTTTCATCAACGATACCAGGGACACCGAAACACCGGGGAACATGAAATTTGGTGGGCATGTAGCCCCACTAGACTTCTACGGAAAAATTTAGTTTGCTCCCCGGGGGCCACTGCCCCCCCGCGCTGGGCCCCCCCAAACCCCAAAAAATGCAGTTTTTCCTAAATAACTACCTGAACCGTGGCACCGAGGATGAAGAAATTTTTATGGTATGTTGGTCTACTAGACTTTTACGGAAAAATTTTGTTTGGTCCCCGGGGGCCACTCCCCCCCCCGCGCGCTGGGGCCCCCGTAAATTTTTCGTCAACAATACCAGGGACACCGAAGCACCGGGGAACATGAAATTTGGTGGGCATGTAGCCCCACTAGACTTCTACGGAAAAATTTAGTTTGCTCCCCGGGGGCCACTGCCCCCCCGCGCTGGGCCCCCCCAAACCCCAAAAAATGCAGTTTTTCCTAAATAACTACCTGAACCGTGGCACCGAGGATGAAGAAATTTTTATGGTATGTTGGTCTACTAGACTTTTAAGGAAAAATTTTGTTTGGTCCCCGGGGGCCACTCCCCCCCCCGCGCGCTGGGGCCCCCGTAAATTTTTCGTCAACAATACCAGGGACACCGAAGCACCGGGGAACATGAAATTTGGTGGGCATGTAGCCCCACTAGACTTCTACGGAAAAATTTTGTTTGGTCCCTGGGGGCCACTCCCCCCCCGCGCTGGGCCCCCCCAAAACCAAAAAAATGCAGTTTTTCCTAAATAACTACCTGAACCGTGGCACCAAGGATGAAGAAATTTTTATGGTATGTTGCTCTTAACCCTCTGAGGTCGGCAAACGCGCCCCCGCGTTTTGCTGGATTTTTTTCACATAGCAGCAACATAAACTTAAAAAAGTCCGTCATTTACGGTCATATTAATAAAATAAATACATGATTATAAACTATAGAGGGTCTTCTTTTTTTTGTGTACACTCACATTAACATCAAAACCTTGTTTTTATTTTTAAATAAATAAAATAAACAGGGTGCGCTTTCAGCTCACTCTGTCTCCGCAAAAATCTTTTTGAAACAAGTCTGGAAAATGAACTGAAACTCAGCTAATACTTATCACACAACCATGAAACATGCGTCTAAAGAAAGCTTTAAATTTCTACTTTTAAATAAAACAATTCACATTCAAAACAAATATTCTCCTGCAATGTAATCTGTAAGAAACTAAAGAGAAGTACAGTTTCTCCCGTCTCACCTAATTATCGGTAATGAGTTCACACCCACTCGCAGAGCGCGCTATTCATAAGATAATGAGCTGAGGTGATCTATGCAAAATAAGGTAAACGCCCCCTGAAATGCCTTAAAACCAGCAAGTTTCATTTATTCACTTTCCTGCGCTGTTGGAAGATGACACGAGTTCAAATTTTGCTCAGAAGAAGAGCAGGACTCTGACGACGAACGTTTGTATTTTGAGCGACGAACGTTGAGCGACTTGATCCAGCCGTGGATAATATTTCGGGTAAGTCTTTTTAAATTTACTTGCATTAGTTGACACATGTTCGCATTTATGAGGAAAAAACAATATTACGTGACAGTTCTCCATTATGGACGCGAGCGCTCTGAAGCAGCACTAAAAGACTTTCAAACTTTCACAGAGACTTCAAAACAGAAAGCACAAATCCATTCTTTAAAACGAATTTCGTTTTGTTTTAATTGTATCTTAATTTTAATATTATTTTCATTAACAAATTTCCTGGATTTAATACATAAAAAGTAAATAGGCTAGCAATCACAACATAAGGTGCTTGAACTGGAGATCATCAAGTGGTCTAGTGGTAGAACATTTGCCTAGCGTGTCAGAGGTTCTGAGTTCGAATCTACACTCATAGTTTTTTTTTTTTTTTTGTCAAATCAGATTATGTTTATCAGTGGTTGTATATCAGGCAGAGACATGTGTGTGTGTGTATTTTGTTTTGTAATTTCACTGGAACGAAAAGAGAGTCTCCACAACGGATTGAAGCGCGCGTCCGAGTGAAGACTGCGCGAGCCTAAAACAAACACAGTATCCGCGTCTGACTCGCGGGAATCCACGGCGCAAACCTGTGAGGGGCTGTGTTTTCTCGAGCCCCATATCAGCTCAAGAAAACACAAGTTTATTCAGATCATTACTTGTTTACACCGTCTCGCAGCGCTGTGAGGAATAATAATAATAAGGGAAAATGTCCCTCAAAAGGTAGATGTAAACAAACTATTAAAAGGTAAATATAATTTTTTTTTCTTTAAATAATTTTTATTGTGTTTTATTAGTAACAAATTTGGGGAGAGGATAAATATTCCAAAACTGAAAATACAGTATGAGAATTTACTGCACAATTACTAGACATGTTTACCTTGGATATTATACAATTTACAAGCACAATTTGTGGAAAAAAAAATGTATATAAAAAATATAAATAAAATTTATTTTTATGTATAAATATATACACATGTATATGTGTGTGTGTGTATGCACATATATATATTTGTATAAGCAACGTATTAAACTGCAAATTAGCATTTATATTCCTTATAATAAAAATGAAAGACCTATGTTACAGACATATGAAAGACAACATTTCGTTGATTAGTTTTGGATAGATTATACATTTTTACTGTAAAATATCTGCCACCTCAAATAAGCTTTTATTTGCCAATTTTTTTGTCAAAAATAATCAAATAATCAATCAAATCCTTAACTTTGAAATATGTATGATAAAATGTATACTTTAGTTTGTACAAAGAAAGATTACACTTGAATTGTTGTTTATTTAAATATTTACAAGGTAGATGTAAACAAACTATTAAAAGGTAAATATAAGCCTTTTCTTTAAATAATTTTTATTGTGTTTTATTAGTGACAAATTTGGGGAGAGGATAAATATTCCAAAACTGAAAATACAGTATGAGAATTAACGGCACAATTACATGTTTTCCTTGGCTATTATAGGCCAAATTGCAAGCACAATATGTGGAAAAATAAAAAAGAATTGAGATGCTTCCAACTGTTGCTCTTGCATTCTTGTGGCTCAGTGACTCACCTGAATGAATGGCTCATTAAGTATGCGGTCCTCAGGTGTGAACCACTACATATGCATGATCTGTGACGCCCACTCCGCATATGGCCTTTCCAAACAGAAAGTGCTTTGCAAAATTCAAATCAATGTATTGTGTTATGTGAAGGATTAGGCAGGGTGATTTTCACATAATTTTGAAGAAAAAACACTAGGCGATGACATCCATTAGACAAAAGTCTTATTGGCACATATTTAGTGTGTGTTTTGTGGTCTTATTTCAGAAACTTTAGTTTTTAGTTTTTTCAATAACCACGCATAAACATTATTCTCTCAAAAATGCAGACATGTACATTCTTGTTGCTCACATATTATGGTAGCCCTGTTTGTGCTAAATAGTGTGTAATTTTTTTTTGCCATTAATATGTTTATAAGCAACTGAAAAAAGCACAAATGTCAGGGCATGTCAGAACATCTCAAGGACCCCAAAAACACCTCAGACCCCAGAGGGTTAAGGGCCCACATCAACCTAGCCCATAATCACTCATTTGTGATTTGCGCCCCTCCCATAAAAAATGAAAATGCAATATTATTCTGCTTTAATCGCCCCTACCTTCAGTGGAGATGTTCAGAACTGCACCATATTTCATGTGTATGATTAACTTGACATCCTCTGGGGGTATCCTCTGCTAAGTTTCGTAGAATTTCATCCATGGGGGGGTATAAAATAAATTCATTTATGTGCACATTTAGTGACTGTACACTCGGCCTGTAGATGGTGCTGTTGAGCGAAGGGTTGCTGGTTTAGGATGTCACACACACACATGCAGGAATACAAACAAACGCAAGCATGCACACACACTGACATCCACACGCACAGACACACACCCATACACACACATACAAATCCACATGCATAGACACACACACACAAACACACACGCGCACACATGTACGCACACATACATACATGCACAGACACACACACACACACACACACACACACACACACGCACAGACACACACATACACAAACACACACACATACACACACACACACACGTCACACACACACACACACACACACACACAGACAGACATGCACATACTACTACTTTTTTTAGGTATATACATAAACACGCAATACAGCCAAATTACTCCACGTCATTTATTTTTGTGGAAAGCCAGTGCAGGCCTGAGCGGCGGTCATATTTTGTACCACGATGCGGTACATCTAGTTTACACCAGGCTTGTGCAAAATTCAGAATTTCAGAATTGGCCTCCATTCAATTTATGAATTGGAATTTGAATTGAATTTACTCCGCCCCACAGGACATTGAATTGAATTTGAATTGGAATGACAGGAAGTGGAGTTAAATTCATGGCAATTCAAAGAAATTCCACACAGTCACACAACAGAAAGAATGTGTTGAGTCTCGCATGCATTCAGTGTTAGGAAGGTTACTTTGTAAATGTTATTGCTTACTGTTATTAGTTACCCATTATACATGTGGTTTGGATTACTTTATTTGGATAACTTTATCAAAGCAAAGCAATTTCGTTTTAAGTTGATAAGTAACTAGTTGAATTAAACATTTTACCTCAGTAATACAACTAAATACAATTACTTTAATTTTGTAATTTAATAACAGAAATTTCATTTCATGTAACTATTTACTCCTCAACCCTGCATACATTTTGTTCTAAAATATATATTGATCAAATTCTTGAAATAAATTACCCCCTCAGTGTTGTTTAATTAGTTTTGTTCCAATGTAATTTTCATTTCAAAGTAATCACACAAACACAAAGTTGTTGTAAAAGAAGTTATCATTTATTCCAATGCAAAAAATTACTGAGCAACACTGTTGCATCTAATTCTCAATAGCTCCTCAACTCCTTTTCATTGAGTCTGCAGAGTTCTGGTCTGAATATCTTTCCTGCAACACTAAAGATTCTCTCAACAGGTGCAGAGTGAAGTTGTAAGGGACTTCTGAAACTTAAAAAGTCAAGTGTTGCCCATCAAATTGTGCTTTCAAACAAATGTCCACCTCAAATTGTTTAGCAACCATTTTAAATACTTGGTTAAAGTAAAGCATTCTGGGAAATGGAGTCATGTTCCATCATGTTCCAAAAAATTACAATTACAATAAATCAAACTTAATTATTTGTTCTGTGACTAAATGGTAAATGGACTGCATTTATATAGCACTTTCACAGACCTATGGCCGCCAAAGGGCCATAGCCTCATGTAGTGGGTTTTCTTCTGCGTTGTGTTTGATTTTAAATAAAGAGATCCCACACAATGATGTAATTTTGTTTTGCTTTACTCTCAGCTTCACTTTGTCTGTGTCAAAAGAAATAACAGACACGATCACAATTAATCACAGGTAATTGGCAATTTCAGGTCTAGCCGTGCCTCTCGCCACGAGATCCAGCGAAAGAGAGCGCACTTAACAATTATAGAAATATAATAGAAAATAATAGAATAATAGAAAAACTCAATAATAATGAAAGAAAGAGAAATAAGAAGTATAGAAAAATAACAATAGTAAATGATCCATCTACATACCTGTGTCAAAAGAAATAACAGACACGATCACAATTAATCACAGGTAATTGGCAATTTCAGGTCTAGCCGTGCCTGTCAATCAACACACGATATCTCAATGTAAATTCATATACAGAAAATACATTTGACCATTGCATGGATCCTTCAAAATAAACAAATACAACTTTATACAATTACAAATGTATAACTCACATTAAATTCAACTGTAAATGTCATAACGAAAAAATATATCGTTCTAAACTCATATCCTGCATATCAAGCATACCGCACGTGTAACAGCGGCCATTAATCAAATTCGTACTTCGATCAAACATACTCTTATAACATTTATAACCCAGATTGTTGATCTCTCAGTACAGAAGAGGCAACAAATAAACTCATTATATACAGAAAATCCCAATACAACACTCAATAAAGCACATTTACACACTTGTCTGAGGAGCAGATAAAAACGTACCTCTCGCCACGAGATCCAGCGAAAGAGAGAGCGCGCACGCAAATTGCATCAGCATTACCCTAACGCATGACGTCGCTTACGTAATAGTGCTTCCTTGATTTAATGCAGAAATATTTATCAATAATGAAACCAAAAACAATACAAACAAAATAAGAAATAAACATGTATGAAGAATTGAAAACAACGCAAATTATTAAGTTTATGATCACATGACCATTGACAACTGTGCAACTTCCAAAATAAATGTCTTCAAAATAAGAGTCCCCAAACATAATACTGCTTTTGATTAAATTATGTCAATAATCTAGTGTAACAACATACACTCGTCACATTCACCCCCACTGTTTTACTCTAGATTATTGGACAGGTCATCCACTTGATATATCGGTGATGTCATTACACATAACCCACCTTAGGTTATACAGCTCTAAAGCCATCTTGTTTAAAATTCAGGTAAATCAAGGGTAGCTAATCCCCAATCTACCATTCGAAAAACCATGCCATATACATAGTTTCAAATATGACATACACCAATAAATCACTTACGCTGATTGTTTGTTTTAAACAACTTAATCTATGACAGATCATGAAAGATCATGCCACCTCTGACAGATCGACCGATGTACACTCAATCAAAAACACTGAAAAAAAAAAATAATAAAAAAAAATAAATAAATAAAAATCAAACTTCCAGAACAGGATAAACTCTTTGAGTTGACATTGTTTGAATCAATCTACTCACAGGTCTAATAAGTCTACCAAATCTTGTATATACTTTCTGCTGTTCACCAGGCTCTCTTGAAGCATGACAAGAAACCGAATCACGTTCAGATGAACTCTCAGAGATCTCTCGCACTGCCACTGAAATGTCACCATCAAGATCATTTACAGGCACGACAATCTGAGATACAGAGACTTCAGTCTCAACATCTGACACAAATGATGTTCCAGCAATTGATGTGAGGCACAAAGACGCTGAAGGAGCAGACATTCTCTCAGAACTATCATGAAACTCCATCCCTCCAACCTGTTCAATTTGATTCCTCACTTCATGATCACAAATTTCATGCTCACCACTGTCAATCATGTCATCATTCAATTCACCACTGGCAGTCCCTGCGACTTCGTCTAGATTAGTAATCCATTGAGAAATTCGGTCTGTAGTATCACTCTTCTGACAGTCAGTATGTGACAAATCACAGTTTGAACTCAAATCACACTCTGAACTCACAGAATCATCCCAAGCAGGCAATGGTAAAAAGTTCACCGGCATCAACAGGTTTCGATGAACAGTTTTGGTACGACCATTAACAGGGTGGCGAATCTTGTACGTGTTCAAAGAAAAGTTCTTACTGATCACAATATACACCGTGCTTTCCCAACGATCAGCTAATTTCCTCTTTCCCTTTTCTCCTTTGTTTGCCAGAAGGACCCGATCGCCCAACTCCAATGAATGACCCTTGCACTTGCGATTATAATATTCAGCTTGTTTACTCTGCTGCTGATGTGCATTCAGTTGTGCAATTGACATTGCCTCCCTTAAATCCTTCCCCAGAGACTGGACATATTTACTCACATCAACAGTCCCATCATCCAAAATTACACTCTCAAACAAAACATCCACAGGCAATCTCGGAGTACGGCCAAACATCAAAAAGAAAGGTGGGTAGCCAGTTGTCTCGTGTCTAGTGCAATTATACGAAAAAGTCAGTGTGTTCAACATCTGAGGCCAAACAGCTTTAGACCTCGGAGGCAGAGACCTTATCATGTCACCAAGAGTACGATTAAACCTTTCAGTTTGACCGTTACCCATAGGGTGATAGGGCGTGGTACGAGATTTGGTAACACTTGACAACTTCAACATTTCAGCAATCAAAGAACTTTCAAAATTTGCACCCTTGTCTGAATGAATCCGTCCTGGGAATCCATACACACAAAAAAAATTGTTCCACAGAACCCGGGCAACAGACTTCGCAGTTTGATTCGGACAGACATATGCACATGCAAGTTTTGTGAAGTGGTCGGTTACTACCAGCACATCAACCGATTTGTTATTGACATCCTCAGCCGACCAGAAATCAATACAAACCAACTCAAGCGGCGCTGTAGTGGTTATTGACACAAGTGGAGCTCTGGCCTCAGGCTCAGGAGTCTTACTCAACACACATCTCTTACACTGCATCACGTACAGTTTAGTGTCTTTCTCCATAGAATACCAGTAAAATCTTTGCCTCGCTAGCCAAAGAGTGCGGTGCTGGCCCTGATGACCTGCGTCATCATGCACCCCTTTTAGGACCAAGCCTCTCAAAGCTGCCGGGACGACATACTGAAAAGTCTTTTTCTTGGTTGTCGGATTCTTAGACACACGGTAAAGTATACCTAACCTCATTGTGAATTTGCCCCATTGTCTGAGTGTTCGCACAGTTTCTTTTGACTCACTGACTTTCTCTCTCCTAGATGGTCGTCTACCTCGCTCCACAAAGAACCTCACCCTACTTATGACCGGATCATGACATTGCTTGTCAAATAAATCTGCCTGGGTAAGTTTATCGAGTGGGCACTGCCCCGCATCCTCCAAACCCCTTAAATGCTGCACATAAGTCACTGCTCTAACAGCTGCTCCTTCCTCCCAGTGACGATGAGAGCGGAGTACAGCTGACTTCTCTTCACAGGACACTCGCCCCCCAGCCAAACTCTGAACCATGTTAGTGACCTCATGACACTTCTGCGACCCAGATATTTTCTCCATAGCTACACTCTTTGTATGTTCACAGGACAAATGAAACATATCCTGAACCCGCTCAACCTCAAGTGCATCTGCTTCATGCCTCAAGATTTCATAAGGCGTTCTGGTAAGTCTGTGCAAGATCTTGGGAGTAGCAAAAGGTTCCCGACTCAAGGCATCAGCCACCACTTTTTTTGGTCCAGGAATGTACTGTATGTCAAATTCAAACGGAGCCAACTTCGCAACCCACCTGTGCTCACAGGCATCAAGCTTTGGTTTGGTCAAAATATACTTGAGCGGGTTGTTATCCGTCCAAACCGTAAACCTATGTCCACGAAGCCAGTGGCTGAATTTATCGCATATGGCCCATTTCATCGCCAAAAATTCAAGCCTGTGTGCCGGATACTTAGACTGAGCATGATTAAGTGACTTCGATGCAAAAACAATTGGCCTTGCAACCGCACAACCCTCCTGAACTTGGGAGAGCACGGCCCCAAGCCCACTGGTCGAAGCATCGACCGACAGTAAAAATGGTTTAGAGAAATCAGGATGGGCAAGCAAAACTTTCTTTACCAGTGCAGCCTTCAAATTCTCAAATGCACATATACATTCTTCTGTCCAATCCTCAGGCGTGAGCTTCCGAACAGCCCCTGACCTTTTTCCAAGACCCCTCGCTTTCCTAGGTCTCTTCTGGCCAGACATCAGCTGAAAAAGAGGCCTCGCAATCATGGAACAATTCTCAATGAAATGTTGATAGTACACAACCATGCCCAAAAATGACCTGATTTTACCCACAGATGGAGTAACCCCATCAGCTTCCATCAAGTCTTCCTCTGACACATTCACAATAGCCTCTACCTTTGTTGGATCACTCGCCACACCTTCCTGTGAAACAATGTGACCCAAAAATTTCACAGATCTCCGCAAAAACTTACATTTGGAAGGCGACAGTTTCAAATTATGATCCTTGAGCCGTTGAAACACCATTTCCAGTCTCTGCAAGCTCTCCTCCTCAGTTTTACCAAAAACTAACAGGTCATCTAAGTAACAGAGCAAACTCAAGAAATTTTGATCACCGAAAATAGTTAGCATCATTCTCATGAACGTTGCAGGACTGTTGCACAGACCCTGCGGTAAGCGGTTGTACTCATGCAACCCAAGAGGAGAGCTGAAGGCTGTAAATTTCTTATCCTCTTCATGTAAAGGGACGTTATAGTACCCAGAGGTTAAATCCATGGTACTAAACATACCATTCCCCCCCAGAGCTGCTAACACATCTGCTTGGTGAGGGAGTGGATGTGCATCCTTCACCGTACGAGCATTCAACCACCTAAAGTCAGTGCACAGCCGCAAATCACCGTTCTTCTTCCAAACTAACACCAAAGGTGATGCAAATTCACTGGAAGATTTCCTAATGATCTCCTTCTGTTCCATCTCATCAAGCGTCTCCCTCAACTTGTGATAGTGCGCTGGAGAAAGTCTACGGTAAGGCAGACGAAAAGGTCTATCATCTAACAAACGAATGCGATGACAGAACCCCTTCGCTTCGCCACAATCCAACGAATGCCTAGAGAAAACACATTCATATTTCTTTATCAAATCAACAAGCTTGTCCCTCCAGAAAGGCGACACCTCACAGTCGTTCACATTTAAGTCTTTGAGACCCAAGCCATCCAACTGAGTGTCATTCACCTGCCTAACACCAGACACAGAACTCTTTGCTGATAAACTACCACAAAACCTACCACTGTGGATGGCCACATTCTGGAAAATCCTTCTCTCTGTCACATGATCAAAATCTTCCAAAGCGATGCACGGGTAGACATCAGCCAATTTAGCATTTCTGCGCAGCACAATTTCAGAATTTGTCGGGTTTATCATTTTCACCGGGAGCCAACCGTCGCCCCACAAAGGCGAGATCACTCTACCAACAAGAACATTACGGTGGACGCAACGAGACTTACTCGGCTCAACCACAACTGTACTGCCCACTGAAAGTTTTGATCCCGGTGGCAGCCGACCCCAAACAAGATGTTCACTCATGGGCTGCAGGACCACAGCAGACTTGGATTTTAAAGTGCCCACCATGTCAGGGATCATACTACCCCTCCATCTCTCAATGCTTGACAGCATACGCAGAAATTGACAATCCTCACTTGCATTTGATTGGTCTGGTTTATCCAGAACTCTCCAAAACCCCTCATTCGACTTCATTTCTCTAATCAGTGGTTTCAACACATTGGTTCCGATAATAAGCTGGTCTACCTGCCCACTGACAATAAGGACTGGAACACTAAAACTGAACCCATACACCTCAATTTTCAGATCACACATACCTTCAGGACAAGTCTGCTTCCCACCACACCCAACCAGAACAATGTCTGATGGGGAAAAGAACTCCTGATCCAGGACTCCAGCTTCCAACAGATGAGGTACCATGTCAGCACTCAATGTAGTCGCCATAGAGCCACTGTCCAACATCCCCCTCAAACGAACTTTGTCCTGTACTAAAACACTAGTATAAAACAGACTGTCATTTTGTGCAGAACGAATGGTATTTTGAAAAATCACAGTTTTGTCTCTGCTTACATTCTCACAATAAAATGAATAGACCGACTCGACATCAGTATTCCAGGAGGAACTCTCATTTTGCCCCACATTGCCCTCCCCCCAATGTAGGCGTTCTAGTTTCCCTGCGGCGCATCATCTCCTCGTCTGCCAGTGCCTTCCCTGGGCCCGGTCATCTCATAATTGAAACTCCGGTGCCCAGACAAAAAACACTTAAAGCAGAGATTGTACATTTTGCAATGGGCAGTAGTGCTGTGATCTTTGCTGCCACAAACTCGACATTCACGACCCTGTTTGTTAGGATTCTTAGACCAACCACCACGCACAGATTGAGTATTGCACACAAGAGCCTTTTCCAACATGGTCAAGACCTTGTCCAGAGTGCTGTTGTCAGTTACTGGTGTGGCAGTTTCTGACTGAGAAGAAGACACAGAAGATGATTCACTATTAGGCTCAAATACTTTGGCTGTTTGTTGGCACGTAACTCGCTTAGTGGCTTTCTGTTCCCTTAGCATCTCATCTAATCGCTCTTGGACCTCAGACGCGGTCCATGACTGCGCAGATTTGCTTTTGAACACCAAAGAGAGTTCCTTATCAGGACAGTGTCGAATAAACATCACAGCCAGTTCTTTGCTCCGATTTTCCAAGGTTCTGCCCTCCTCCCTAAGGCTCCGCTCAGCCACCTCAGCTGCTTTGTTTAACCTTATCCAATAGTCCAAAGAGCTTTCATTGGAATAAGGTTTCACAGAGTAAAAATCAGCTAAAGGCATCCCTGAGCTACTGGAATCACTGAAATGATGTCTCAAGACTGTGAAAACCGCATCTACAGTCGGGGTTACTAGTCTATTACTCAGCCAGACTTTTATGATATCCCTGGCCCTCCCCATTAGTCTGTTCATCACTTCCTCAACTCTGTCAGAATCTGCCACTTCTTTTTTGTTAAGATACACTCGCATCAATTCTTCCCACTCCATCATGGAGCACTTATCTGTACCATCTCCACGATAATACGGCGGTGAGGATACTTCAGACTTCAGAACCAAATTTAACTTGGAAGCATCTATGATGGTTGCATTTGATACCTTTGTGTCAGAACTGTTAGTGGCATCTGCAAAGCGACCACTAGATGGCAAACTTGAACGTCCAGTCTGCAACAGAGTGTCCCTGATGGCTTCGCCAATTTCAGAACCAATTTGTCTAACGAGGTCACTCATTTCATTTGTAAGTCCTGATTCAACATTAGTATACTCTGGTTTGACCGGTTTTGCAATGGGACTACAGCACATGTCTGGCCTAATATCAACCGATGATCTAACTGCTTTACCCCTCCCAGTGCTTGTATACTCAGGACCCATAAACTTGAAATCTCTGTCAGGTGTGGCCAGTAATACACCTCTTCCTCTACCAGCCATAATTACACTCTGCTCAAATGCTAACCTTTACTCGTTTGCCACACCTATCACCCTCAATTTCTCAACACACTTTGAAAGAACTTTGAAAAATTACTGAATTTGAAAAATTTAAATGAAGTTAAATATCTATCACTTTATCTCTGAAATAATTTTCCCTTAAGAATTTTTTTTTTTTTTTTTTTTACAAGCGAGAGAGAGAGAAAAAAAATAAAAAATAAATAAAACTAACCAATTTCAAACTAGTCACTACTTAAATACTCCAACCATTCACAACATCCCCGACTACGACGACAGTCCCAGCAGACGATGCAGATTATTCAGGACGACGACGACAGTCCCAGCAGACGAGGCAGATTATTCAGGACGACGACGACAGTCCCAGCAGACGAGGCAGATTATTCAGGACGACGACGACAGTCCCAGCAGACGATGCAGATTATTCAGGACGACGAGGATAGTCCCAGCAGACGAGGCAGATTATTCAGGACGATGACGACAGTCCCAGCAGACGAGGCAGATTATTCAGGACGACGACGACAGTCCCAGCAGACGAGGCAGATTATTCAGGACGATGACGACAGTCCCAGCAGACGAGGCAGATTATTCAGGACGACGACGACAGTCCCAGCAGACGAGGCAGATTATTCAGGACGACGACGACAGTTCCAGCAGACGAGGCACGCTTGCAGCATCCCAGGTGGTCAGCAATCAGCGAACCAAACGACAGGTCACGGCACCAATTTGTAGTGGGTTTTCTTCTGCGTTGTGTTTGATTTTAAATAAAGAGATCCCACACAATGATGTAATTTTGTTTTGATTTACTCTCAGCTTCACTTTGTCTGTGTCAAAAGAAATAACAGACACGATCACAATTAATCACAGGTAATTGGCAATTTCAGGTCTAGCCGTGCCTCTCGCCACGAGATCCAGCGAAAGAGAGCGCACTTAACAATTATAGAAATATAATAGAAAATAATAGAATAATAGAAAAACTCAATAATAATGAAAGAAAGAGAAATAAGAAGTATAGAAAAATAACAATAGTAAATGATCCATCTACATACCTGTGTCAAAAGAAATAACAGACACGATAATAATAATTATAATAATTCATTACATTTATATAGCGCTTTTCTCGGCACTCAAAGCGCTTTACATAGAAGGGGCAATCTCCTCAACCACCACCAATGTGCAGCATCCACTTGGATGATGCGACGGCAGCCATATTGCGCCAGAACGCTCACCACACACCAGCTTACTGGTGGAGAGGAGACAGTGATGAAGCCAATCAGTATATGGGGATGATTAGGAGGCCATGATGGACAGAGGCCACTGGGCAAATTTGGCCAGGATGCCGGGGTTACACCCCTACTCTTTCGAATGACATCCTGGGATTTTTAATGACCACAGAGAGTCAGGACCTCGGTTTTACGTCTCATCCGAAGGACGGTCACAATTAATCACAGGTAATTGGCAATTTCAGGTCTAGCCGTGCCTGTCAATCAACACACGATATCTCAATGTAAATTCATATACAGAAAATACATTTGACCATTGCATGGATCCTTCAAAATAAACAAATACAACTTTATACAATTACAAATGTATAACTCACATTAAATTCAACTGTAAATGTCATAACGAAAAAATATATCGTTCTAAACTCATATCCTGCATATCAAGCATACCGCACGTGTAACAGCGGCCATTAATCAAATTCGTACTTCGATCAAACATACTCTTATAACATTTATAACCCAGATTGTTGATCTCTCAGTACAGAAGAGGCAACAAATAAACTCATTATATACAGAAAATCCCAATACAACACTCAATAAAGCACATTTACACACTTGTCTGAGGAGCAGATAAAAACGTACCTCTCGCCACGAGATCCAGCGAAAGAGAGAGCGCGCACGCAAATTGCATCAGCATTACCCTAACGCATGACGTCGCTTACGTAATAGTGCTTCCTTGATTTAATGCAGAAATATTTATCAATAATGAAACCAAAAACAATACAAACAAAATAAGAAATAAACATGTATGAAGAATTGAAAACAACGCAAATTATTAAGTTTATGATCACATGACCATTGACAACTGTGCAACTTCCAAAATAAATGTCTTCAAAATAAGAGTCCCCAAACATAATACTGCTTTTGATTAAATTATGTCAATAATCTAGTGTAACAACATACACTCGTCACACTCACATTCATCCATTCATACACCAACGGCGTCAGCCATGCAAGGCGCCAACCAGCTCGTCTGGGGTTAGGTGTCTTGCTCATGGAAAACCTCGACACTTGGTCAAGTGGAACCGGGGATTCTAGATCCTGTTTTTGACATCAATTCAAATTCAATTCAAATTCAAGAATTTAATTGGAATTAAGGAGTCATTCTCAATTCAATTCTGAATTGTGCACAAGCCTGATTTACACACATAAAAACATGAGATCAGAGTTTTAAAATCAAACATTTTAAAAGAGAACAATACATCACGGTTGTTTAAACCAATTAGCATTAAGCCATGTCGTCAGCAAGTTGTTTCCGATCATGCTTTTAATCAGCGCAGTCGGTGGAGAGCAATAGAATCCAACTCGTGCACCTTGCGGTCGCGAGAGATTTTTGACATACGTCAGCATGACATCAGACCAAGGCGGACCGCACTCGGACACATTTCTAACTGGCATGCATCCCGCGCTGATCACCGTTGATTGGTTCTGCGCAGATTTTGCTAATCTCAAACACAGCCTATTCACACAGCAGGATTGTGAATCACCGATATTTAGCCAAATATCTCACAGATATTTTCTCAGATCGAGTCTTTGATAATTCACACTGCGTGATTGTCACTCACGGGAACGAGCACCATTTTGCCTGTGATTTCGGGCATTGAGTGAAAATCGGGGCTAAAATCGTTCAGTGTGAAAAACTCAGCATAACACTCCTTAGAGAGGGACCACTTGTACTCTGAGCAGATTTAATTTAACTGACTAATTTAACTTAATTGTTTGTTTTTTGACATTTACAACATGCTCTACAATAGAAAAAAATCAAACTTGCACTCTCTTATTCACATAGGTATTCAGTTACTTTACACTCAAACTCAAACAAACTCAACATGTGATGCTGACATCTGAGAAACAAGACCATGGGTCAAGAAGTAAGGTGTGAAACGAGTGCTGGAGTCGTTGTGTTGTAAGCGAAAGCCACATGCTTCACATAATCGTCCCATTCCCCTCCATAGGTCAAAAGAGTCTTAGCCAGTTGATCAATCAGGGTCCGATTAAATCGTTCAACCATAACGTCCAACTGCGGATGGTAGGGAGTGGTGCGTGTCTTTTTAATGCTCAGCAGATGACAGAGATTCTGAACCACCTCCGCCACAAAATGACAACCCTGGTCCGAATGCAAAGTCTCTAGAATGCCATGAATCAGAACATAGTCCTCAAACAGACAATGTGCTACTGTCTGTACTGGCTGATTAAGCAAAGCATACAGGTTGACAAATTTGGTGAAGTAGTCCTCGACAACCAGCACATACCGGTTTCCTTTTAAAGTCACTGGCAGCTCTAAGATGTCCATAGCTACTCTTTCAAATGGCCGTACTGACTCGGACCCCCCCCCCCCCCCTTGGTGCACAGAGGGCTGGAACCGGACCGCACCGTGTCTGACATGCCTTGTACTGCTCACACCATGCTTTGATGTAAGGCCAGTAACAAAATAGTCTTGCCTATTCCCACACACACTCCGAAGAGAAATGGGCAGAAGCTGGGGCCCCTGGTTAGGGAGATTAAAGAGCTGTTATTTCTCAGAAGATTTAAAACTGACCAGGTTTGTGTGAGTTGTTTTTTGTAATATTATAGGTCAGAGCAAATTGTCACCCCTTATTGATCATGTCCCGCTTCTCCATTCTTTGTGGCAGTGGTAAAGGTCATTTTGAAATGTCATAGAAGTTAACGCTAGTATTTTCTTGGTATCGTAAGCTGTAAACATTAAATGTTCGGTTGTGGTTAAGACAGTGTTAGTTAACGTTAATGTGTTGATGTGCGACATCAGTGGTGTCTTTTTGGGGGCTGAACGTTTAATGAAGGCTCTCTTTTAACGTAATTCTGGGCCAGTTTGAGTAAGCAAAAACCCTAACTTGATCCAACATTTTCACCTTTGTAACAAAACGTCATCAACCACACTTTTAATCATTCAAACTTTGATTTTTCATGCTCAGAGTTCATAAAAGAAACATTGATTCTAGTATCTAGCCAAAAATATTCAGAAAATAATATTATACATATCTAGAATATCCCCTATTATTGCAAAACAAAATAGATTTAGCACAAGACTGCTTCAATTACTGGCATGATGTCCATAACTTGTAGTTTAGCTCTGATAAAGGTGTAAATAGTTGTTAACAAGAGGGAAAAGAGTTGTAAATAGGTGAAAATAGTTTAGATTGTAAAAAGTTTTGTAAAATGTTTGTGGTTTAGTTTTCATAGTTTTCTTTTTTGATTCATTGTCTTATTTGTTTGTTCCAAATGAAATTTTTATAGAAATGTAACATTTATTTGTATAAAAGCAATCAAACAAATAGTATGGAAAAAAACAACAAATCAATGTGTGTTGTGTTATCATATGCCAGATCAAGTAACTAAGTGACCTTTAGGAATCACCAATATGGTGTGCCTGACCCTTAGTGGATTTATGGAGGTGATGCAGCTAAAAGTCTCACAAAGCTCATTTTTTGAGATTTTGACCTTAAATTATTAACACAACTTGGTTAGAACTATGGCTGAAACCTATATTAATTTATATATTTTTTTAATAAAAGAAAAAATCTATATTTTATTATATTTTCATTACAATAAATTTACACTTCAATAACTTTTATATAATTTAATTATATTAATTTATTCCACTTCAGCAATATCTTACTATGATGTTTCATTGTGGTATTTGTGAGTTTATCAGTGCCTCAGTTTCGGACTATGTGAAGTACGTCAGGACCCATAGAAACATTAGCTGGGCAATTTTTCCTTGTGGCAGAAGCTTTTCCTCTTATAATTCTTTAAATGTGCACTTGTCCAGAATTCACCGTGAAGGGGGAAAGCAGTCTTTTAATCGTCATATATCTGTGCAGTTAAAGTGTTCTTGGGAGTTTTGTGGCAAAGAGTGTGGAAGCATAAAATGTCTTGTATCCCACCTTAAGTGTCTTTATGCGCGTTTCCATTACAAAAAACTATTGCGAAATGACGGCGTTTCCATTAACCAATGTTGTGCGACTAAAAGTCAATTTTTTCATCTCGCAATAAGTAAAATCATTACAAAAAATAATCCCTTTTGATTAGCCTAATTTTGATTTTAGTAAAGACAAGAACAGCTTAATAAAAGTAGTAGTAAAATTAAACATGAATGCAGTTTTGGATTAAATAAAAGTACAGTCAAGTCAAATAAAACACGTTTTATCTAGTTTGGTAACACTACAATAAGATACCATTCATTAACATTACTTAATGCGTTGTCTAACATCAACACATCGAGTGAACAATAAATTTTTACAACATTAATTAATGTTTGTGAATGTTATTTAATGCAAACACTTGATTGGTCATGTTTGTTCACTTCATTCATTGTGCATTAAAAACTGTTAAGGCCATTGCACACCGAGTCCGAAATTTTCGTATGCGTTTTTTCGTGTTCGTCAGCCTAAAAATTCGTCACGCACAGAAACCTTGCACACCGAGTCCGATGCGTATTTATTACACATTTGCGGAAAAAAACGCAAACAATACAAAATGGATTCGTTAAGCAGTGAGGATGATTTTGTTGCCCTGTCTCTTCTTAAAAATAAAAGAAAGAGGAAATATTGGGTCCATCCAATTCTGACTTTGCGGCGAGAGGAAGGAGAGTTTCACCTCCTAATTAAGGAGTTACTAAATTATCCCGAGCGATTTAAAATTTACTTCAGAATGTCAGTGGAACAGTTTGACGATTTGCTAGCAATACTGGAGCCACACATTAAAAAGAAGACCACCAATTATCGTGAACCAATCCATCCTGAACAGAGACTGGCAGTATGTCTAAGGTATGGACACACACACACACACACACGGCCGGCCGGCCGGCCGGCGGAAGCACTGGGCAGACAGAACAGCTGTAGCCTACAGGCTTTATTTTTTTAACCAAATAATACATTAGTATTCAAATTGGCTGCTCAATCACACCTTAATCCAGGGTTCACCAATCTCGGTCCTGGAGGGCCGCTGTCCTGCAGAGTTTAGCTCCAACCCCAATTAGGCAAGGCAAGGCAAGGCAAGTTTATTTATATAGCACATTTCATACACAATGGCAATTCAAAGTGCTTTACATAGAAGAAATTAAAATAATAAAAAGAAATAAGAATAATTAAAACAGTTTAGAAAAATAAAAAATAAAATACAGTACAAACAGTCGGACGAACATTGGCACAGTGCTCATTCAGTAAATGCATAGTTAAACAGATGTGTTTTGAGTCTGGATTTGAATGTGACTACAGTAGGAGCACATCTGATCTCCTCTGGAAGCTGGTTCCAGCTGCGGCTGGCATAATAGCTAAAAGCGGACTCGCCATGCTTAGAGTGAACCCTTGGTATTTCAAGCTGATATGATCCTAATGATCTGAGTGATCTGTTGGGTTTATATTCAGTGAGCATATCTGCAATGTATTGAGGTCCTAGGCCATTGAATGATTTATATACCAGTAATAATACTTTAAAATCAATCCTAAATTTAACTGGGAGCCAGTGTAAAGACCTGAGGACTGGTGTGATATGTTCATATTTTCTGGTTCTGCTCAGAATCCTGGCGGCAGCGTTCTGTATGAGCTGCAACTGTCTTATGGTCTTTTTGGGAAGGCCAGTGAGGAGTCCATTACAGTAATCCACCCTGCTGGTGATGAAAGCATGCACAAGTTTCTCTAAGTCTTGTCTGGAAACAAAGCATCTAATTCTTGCAATATTTTTCAGATGATAGTATGCTGATTTAGTTATTGCTTTGACATGACTACTGAAACTAAGGTCTGACTCTAGTGTCACACCAAGATTCCTGACTTGATTTTTGGTTGTTTGACCCCTAGAGTGAAGGTATGCATTCACCTTGAGAACTTCATCTTTGTTTCCAAACGCAATGACTTCAGTTTTGTCTTTGTTTAACTGAAGAAAGTTTTGACACATCCAACTGTTGACTTCATCAATGCATTGGCACAGGGAGTCAATGGGGCTATAATCGTTGGGCGATAGGGCTAAGTAGAGCTGTGTGTCGTCTGCATAGCTGTGGTAAGCAATTTGGTTCTTTCTCATTATTTGGCTCATTGGGAGCATATACAGGTTGAACAGGAGTGGCGCAAGAATTGAGCCTTGAGGGACTCCGCATGTCATAGATGTCCACTCAGACTTATGGTCTCCTATACTCACATGATAACCTCTCCCATCTAAGTATGACCTGAACCATTTTAGGACTATCCCAGAAAGCCCCACCCAGTTTTCCAGCCTGTCCAGAAGTATGTTGTGATCGACAGTGTCAAATGCAGCACTGAGGTCGAGTAGTACCAGCACTGATAATTTGCCTGAGTCAGTATTTAAGCGAATATCGTTTATTATCTTTATGAGCGCTGTCTCTGTGCTGTGGTGCGGTCGGAAACCAGATTGAAAATTGTCAAAGTATCCATTCGAGCATAAGAATTTGTTCAGTTGATTGAAGACAACTTTTTCAATGATCTTGCCTATGAAAGGAAGATTTGAGATCGGTCTATAGTTGCTTAATATGGTCTTATCCAGATTGCTCTTTTTCAGGAGGGGCTTGACAACTGCAGTTTTCAGGGAGTTTGGAAAACTCCCAGAGAGAAGTGAAGCATTTACCACTTCTAGAAGATCTGCTTCTAAACTGTTTAACACACTTTTGAAAAACGATGTGGGAAGTGTGTCAAGAGCGCAGGTTGATGTTTTAAGGTGCTGTACGGTTTCTTCCAAAATTTTGCCATCAATTTCTTTGAAATCAGACATAGTAACTACTTTCTCAGGTGGTTTGATCTGTCTGACCCCAGCGCAACTCAAGGATGTGCTGATCACCTTTCTGATATTATTGATTTTCTCAGAGAAGAAAGAAGCAAACTCACTGCACTTGCTGTCTGAGAGCATTTCACTGGGAATCTGGCTTGGGGGGTTTGTCAGTCTCTCTACAGTAGCAAAAAGAGTGCGTGTGTTGTTTAAATTGCTGTTTATAATATTTGAGAAGAAAGTCTGTCTAGCTTTGCCTAGTTCCATATTGAAAGCATGAAGGCTGTCTTTGTAGATGTTATAATGGACTACAAGTTTTGTCTTCCGCCACATGCGCTCTGCTTTTCTGCATTGTCTTTTCATATTTTGCACTGCTGTTGATTTTCTCCAAGGGGCCTTTTGTCTGCCACTCTTCTTCCTGACTTTAACAGGAGCAATATCATCAATTACACCTTTAACTTTTGAGTTAAAAGAATCAAGGAGAAAATCAACAGAGTCTGCAGATATGCTTGGTGTTAAAGATATAGCCTTCATAAATAGGACACTAGTGTTCTCATTTAAGCATCTCTTCTTGACAGACACAGATCTAGCTTCAGTGGCAGGAGAGATCAATATATCAAAGAAAATACAGAAATGATCAGACAGTGCTACATCCTTAATAACAATCGATGAAATGTTTAGACCTTTACTGATAAGTAAATCTAAAGTGTGTCCACGATTGTGTGTGGGTCCATGTACATGCTGAGTCAGATCGAAAGTTTTTAAAACAGTTTTGATTTCTTTTGCCATATTGTTTTCTGCATTATCTATATGGATGTTAAAATCTCCAGCAATGGCAAAACAGTCAAACTCTGAGGTAATTGTTGATAACAGTTCTGTAAAGTCCTCAGCAAAGGCTGGAGAGTATTTTGGAGGCCTGTAAATAATGAAAAGTAAAATGCGTGGAGCACCTTTTAACACAATACCCAGATATTCGAAAGACAAGTAATTCCCAAATGATATTTGCTTACATTGATAGATATCTTTAAAAAGAGCAGCTAGACCCCCACCTCTCTTAACAGCTCTGCAGACACTCATAAAAGTAAAGTTAGGAGGGGCTGCTTCATTGAGGATTGTTGCACTGCAGCTGCCTTCTAGCCAGGTTTCATTTAGAAGCATAAAATCCAGGTTGTTTGTGGTTATTAAGTCGTTGACTAGAAGTGATTTATTTTTAAGTGAGCGAATGTTTAAAAGAGCTAACTTAACAGACTTACTTTTCCCCACAGCAATATTAGTTTGACGTGTAATAGGCACCAGATTAGTTGGGTTTGCTGTACGGCTATTGAAGGCCTTAGACTTTCTATCATGTAAAAGAACAGCAATAGAGAAAGATACAGGCACACTGGGTTCCCGCTTGTTTTGTAAACATTTGAGAAAGTTACTGTTATCAAAACGGGGACCCGACACATATCACTGAGAGCTGGTATCAGTTGTTTTTGGTTCACCTCGAGCAGAAGGAGGAGGGTGTGGGCCCTGGCGTTGTGGCAGAGGCCGAAGAGCTCTCACAGGAGGAGGGGGAGGGCGAGCTGGGCCCGCAGGCTTTGGTGGTAGTGGTGCCTGTCTTTTTTTAGTTGGTATCTGGGGGCTTGCAGCAAAAGAGTGGGATAGTCTGGTTCCAGCATGCACCAGTTCTTCCATTTTCTGTGAGAAGCACAGTAGTGGCGTTGCAGGGGAGAGGGAGAAAGTGTCTGGTGAAAGGGGCTGTTGCTCTGGTGTTATAGGAGGCTGTAATATGCTGTCCTGGCTTCCCTGGCTGTTTTCCAGGAAGTCGTCCTTGGGTGCTGAATCTTCAAGCAGTTCTGATATGGCTGTCTGTGGTGAGCTCTGTGTGCAGGGCTCAGCTGAGATTGTGTCCGTGAGCAGAGGTTGTTGTGGCGGAGTGGTGTTATGTCCATTTTGCTGCTGAAGTGAAGTCCTGTGGTCATTCATACTGTGTCCAGGTGTGTGTGTGCCGTTCAGATTGAGTGGATTGGCACAAACCGCAGAAGGATGATTTAGGGAGAAGTAGATATTGTCCTTTAACACTCTTGAACCAAGTTTGTTTGGGTGATGGCCATCCCGATGAAACAGTTGTCGTTGACTCCAGAAAAGATTGAAATTGTCAATGAAGTTCACTGCTTTTATATTGCAGGTTTTTTGCAGCCATGTATTTAGCCCAAGCAACCGTGAAAACCTGTTTGTTCCTCTTGCTGGGAGAGGTCCACTGATGAATGTTTGAACTTTCAGACTTTTAAGTGTTTCAAAAAGTTCATTGAAATCCTTCTTAAGGAGTTCTGACTGCTCTTTATGAATATCATTCTTCCCCACATGTATGATGAGTCGATTAGCAGTCTTATGTTTCATCAGAATGTTCTGAAGTTCCCTGTTTATATCAGAAGTTGTTGCTTGTGGAAGGCAGCACGTAGTTGTATCCCTGTTGCTAATGTTTCTGATTATGGAGTCACCCAATATCAGAGTCCTGGGCCCGGCTGCGCTCTGAGCTGAGTGCCGCTGTCTGCTCAACCTTGAGCGCCAGTTAGCATCAGTGTTAGCTACTGGCCTATTCAGTCTGTGTTCGATCACATTCATCACATTTGTGGATTCCTCATTTACATTCATTAGTACTTCAAATCTGTTCTCAAGATGTATAGGCAGTGGTGGCAGACCAGTGTTTGCAATCCTTGTCAGAGCTGTATCTGGGGTAGAGGATGCTACTGCGGTAATATGTGATGCTCGTGACAATCTGATGTCTCGAGTGCCTTTGGGTCTCGCTCCCTGTTTGTGCCATCGATTAGTAAGTCGATCGGCTTGTTTCTCTACCTGTCGAGGAGTACTAGTTTCATGGGACTCACCGGTATGCTGAGGGTGTCCATGACGAAGCTCTGTTGTGTGCTCCGTCTGGTTTGGTGGTCCCGTAAATAACTTTGTTTCTAGAACTGCAATCCTTTGTAAAAGTCTGTGGCAGTTGGTGCAGCAAGTAGATTCCAGAAGAGGCATTTTCTCTTATCCTTGTAGGCAGTTGTGTTTTCCTTTCCCGGAATGTAAGCTGGTCGGGTAAAAGAATTCTCAGTTTTTGTAGTAATCCAAACTTTGTCGTATGAGCACTGTGCTGATTTGCTGAAGTTAAAATTAGGTGATAAAAGGAAATAAAATAAAGGAAATAAAATATAGAAAAAATAGGAGATAAAATGTAAAAGCGATAGAGCAAAACGCGGAGCAGTAAGCAAGAGCGTCCGAACAGTAGCTGAGCAGGAAGTGGAATCACACTCACAATTAAACACACCTGAACCAGCTAATCAAGCTCTCACTAGGCATACTAGAAACTTTCAAACAGGTGTGTTGGAGCTGGTTGGAGCTAAACTCTGCAGGACAGCGGCCCTCCAGGACCGAGATTGGTGAACCCTGCCTTAATCGATCTGAAATTTCGATCAAATTGAAAGGAGTGGTTTATAATCCTTTTTTAATACGATCGAGAGAACATGTAAACACTTGATCGAATTGAAAACCGAAAGTGAAAGGACTGCGCATGTGCGGAACGAGCTGTTCTTCCCAGAGCCTTGGCTTGTCTCCCCCTGGCCTCACACACACACACACACACACATTATTGAAAACAGCATACAAAACCACATCATTTCATGTTCTATAATAATATATGTATAATTTTAGGTATCTGAGCACTGGGGACTCATTCACCACCATCGCCAGCAGTTTTAGGTTGGGCATAAGCACTGTAGGGAAGATTGTGAGGGAGACCTGTGACCAAATTTGGCTGCAGCTCAAGGACACCTACATGCCAACTCCAACAGAGGACATCTGGAAACACACGGCAATGAGGTTCAATGAGAAGTGGGACTTCCCTAATTGCATTGGTGCTCTCGATGGGAAGCATGTCAAGATTGAGGCCCCTGCAAACACAGGTTCCCTTTTTTTTTATTATAAAGGCACCTTTTCCATTGTCCTCCTCGCATTAGTAGATGCTGATTACCGTTTCCTGGCCATCGATGTGGGGAGCTATGGTGGGAACAGCGATGGAGGCATTTTTGCAGATTCTGCACTGGGACGGGCCCTCCAGCGTGGGACCCTGAATTTTCCACCCCCATTGGAGCTCCCATCTGCGCCTGAATTGGGGAAAGTCAACCATGTTATCGTGGCAGAAGAGGCCTTTCCCATGAAGCCTTATTTGCTCCGACCCTACGGTGGAAAGCGCCTTGAAGAAGACAAGCGCATCTTCAACCTCCGCCTGTCAAGAGCCCGTCGCATCTCGGAAAATGCGTTCGGCATTTTGACTCCGAGATTCAGGGTTTACAAGAGGCCTATGGAGGTGAACCCTGACCTGTCAGACAGCATCATCAAGGCAACCTGTATCTTATGCAACTACCTGCGCCATGAAGTTGTGGGACAAGCCAGCCTGGGTAAAAGCTTTGATGTTGACGATGCTGGCGGTGGCAACACCAGTCTACAGGAGCTTCAGAGGCCAAGGGGCAACCGCGCATCTGAAGAGGCTCTCCACATTAGAGACACATACACAAAATATTTTGTCTCACCTGCTGGCGAGGTACCATGGCAGTATGACCGTGTGCGTCGTGGACTCAGATTGTAGACACACACAACCAATCACAACGGATAGACCTCAGTCGTGCATTATGTATGCAGTTGTGTATGCAGTGTAGTTTGTAAACACAACCAAATATATACAATCAGTTAACATTATTACTTAAACTATTATTATTATTACATTCAATGCAACACTGATCCACAAATTGTTAAATATACATTATACTCTGTTAAACATGATACTGTATATAGTTTATACATTTAGATTTTGTACATACAATATGTATTCATTTTTGTATTGTAGTTTTTGTTGTATTAATTTTTGTATTATAGTATTGTTATACAATATTTATAAAATAAACATGTAAATATTTATTCTATTCCCTATTCCATTCTCATCCTCCTCATCATCAACCGCAAGCTTTCTATGGTGCATTTATGGATAGGGTAACATTACCTTCTCCTTGCCAATGAATGTTGTAAGAAGGACATTGAGTCCATATGGACCCACTTCTTTTTCTTGCTGGCTCCCTGTCCACTTCTGCCCTGTCCTTCTTTTTTATAGTGGACATATGTGTCCCGCAGGTTTCGCCACATTTTCTTCACTGCTTCAACTAACATCATGTAAAAAAGGTACATTATTGTTATTATATTATATGTATTGCAGTTATTTATTCATAATATGTAATATAATACACTAATATCATGTATTGTAACATAATATATATATATATATATATATATATATATATATATATATTGTTATATTACTGCAGTAATTTAGGTGACCAGAGCTTTGCATGTATTCTATTAAAGTCCAAGTATGCTAGCAACTGAATGAATAAACCCTGGTTCATTATTCACTACGATGAATGACATTAGCAAAAGAGTATAGCTAACTTGAACACAATACTATACACTTTCGTACACACTTTGTTTTGAAATGAATGCCTACCATCCTGTTTCCCAAGCTGTTCAGCAATCACCTGCCACAATCTGTCTTTATATTCAGTGTCTTTGTAATCCGCATTTTGTTTATCATACAGTGCTTTGTGCTGCGAGACCAAGTGTATCAACTTGTCAGACTGGATGTTGTCGTTCGCTTGTACGGTGGCTCTGAATAGTCACAAATTCTCTCAAAACGCTGCCTGTGGATGCGAAAAACGCAGAAAATAGAACCCAATCCGAATATTTTTATTACGGACGAATGTTTTCGGAGGCAGTGTGCAAGCGTGATTGACATAACGTGAGGTCGAATTTTTTTTTTAACGTGCGAAAATTTCGGATGCGAATTTCGGACTCGGTGTGCAATGGCCTTTAATGTTAACTTTTGATTTTAAAAATGTATTTTTAAAATTCAAAAGTTAACATTATTATTATATATTATTAGGTTATTTTATCTAATGTTATCTAACAAATGGAATCTTATTGTAATGTGTTTTTAATACTTCAGTTTCCATCTTTGTAACCGTGTGTCACGAACTGCTCCGAGACTCAAAGGTAAAGATCCAAAAGCAGCTTTATTTGAGGGCAATCCAGAGGCGTAATCCAATGTACAGGCCAGAGTCATACACAGACAGGCAGTCTGTAGCGGCCCTTCAGCTTCGTAGAAAAAGAGGCAGAGAGTTATTGACGGGTGCCTTCGATTTATTTTGTTAAGATGCAATAACAAATTAAAGGGGAAGGCCATTACACAGTCAAAACAAAGAAACAAAGAAACAAACAAACAAAACAGGCAGGGACCAGAGGCAAGAGAGTAATCCAGGGAACAGGGCAAGATATCCAAAAACCAAGAGACATGAAACCAGGGAGAATGCTCAGAAATGCAGTTAGACACAAACAAGACTTCGCGGTGAGTGAATGAATGAACATGGTATAAATAGACTGAGACTAACAGGATAAGACACAGGTGAATGCAATCAGTGAATGAGGTGCAGGTGAATGTGATCAGTGATAATGAGTCCGGGCAGTGAGTTATGGGAAATGTAGTTTGTGAGTGATAATAGTCTTATGTGGAGTGCCCTCTGGTGGCTCTCAAGGGCACTCCAGCTGGTGACCGTTACATAGCCCCCCCTCTAAGGAGCGGATTCCAGACGCTCCTAACATTGTCCAGGAGGGAGGTGGAGCGGAGGCGGACCCGGGGGCGGGATGGAGGGCCAGGCCCGTGGAGCGGCAGAGGACCTGGAGACTGCGGCAGGATGGGAGGCCAGGGCGGATCAGGCTGTGCAGGCGACCAGGGCGGATCAGGCTGTGCAGGCGACCAGGGCGGATCAGGCTGTGCAGGCGACCAGGGCGGAGCAGGCTGTGCAGGCGACCAGGGAGGAGACGAACCTTCAGGCGGCCATGGCACAGGAACAGACACCGGCTCAGTACCAGGAACAGACACTGGCTCAGGAACAGAAAGAGACACCGGCTCAGGAACAGGAACAGACACTGGCTCAGGAACAGGAACAGACACCGTCTCAGGGAAAGGAGCAGACACCGGCTCAGGGAAAGGAACAGACACCGTGGCAGCGGCTATCTCTGCTGAGGGCTCAGGTTCAGGCGTGTCGGCGGTCATCTCTGCTGAGGGCTCAGGTTCAGGCGTGTCGGCGGCCATCTCTGCTGAGGGCAACTCTGCTGAGGACACTGGCTCGGTGGAGACCATCTTGTCCTGAGACACTGGTTCGGCGGCGGCGGCCATCTTGTCCGGAGACACTGGCTCGGCGGAGACCATCTTGTCCTGAGACACTGGCTCGGCGGCGGCGACCATCTTGTCCGGAGACACCGGCTCGGCGGAGACCATCTTGTCCGGAGACACTGGTTCGGCGGAGACCATCTTGTCCTGAGACACCGGTTCAGCGGCGGTGGCCTTCTTGTCCGAAGACACAGGCGTGGAGTCGGCCATCTTGTCCGAAGACACAGGCGTGGAGTCGGCCATCTTGTCCGAAGACACAGGCGTAGAGTCGGCCATCTAGTCCGAAGACACAGGCGTGGAGTCGGCCATCTTGTCCGAAGACACAGGCACGGGAAGAGGAAGAGGAACAGATTCAGGCTCAGTATCAGGATCAGATTCAGGCTCAGCGGGACGAGACTCTTGACGGGCAGACGTTACGTGAAGCTCAGTCTCTGGATCGGCTGACGTGACGTGAAGCTCAGTCTCTGGATCGGCAGAAGTGACGTGAAGCTCAGTCTCTGGATCGGCAGGACTGACGTGAAGCTCTGGCTCTGGCTCGGCAGGACTGACGTGAAGCTCTGGCTCTGGCTCGGCAGGACTGACGTGAAGCTCTGACTCTGGCTCGGCAGGACTGACGTGAATAGTCTCTGGATCGGCAGGCACGAAGTGAAGCGTCTCTGAGCTTGACGGAACCAGAGGCGAAGAGGGCTTTGAGCTGGGCGGGACCAGCGACGAAGAGGGCTTTGAGCTGGGCGGGACCAGCGGCGAAGAGGGCTCTGAGCTGGACGGGACCAGCGATGAGGGCTCTGAGCTGGACGGGACCAGCGATGAGGGCTCTGAGCTGGACGGGACCAGCGAAGAGGGCTCTGAGCTGGACGGGACCAGCGAAGAGGGCTCTGAGCTGGACGGGACCAGCGATGAGGGCTCTGAGCTGGACGGGACCAGCGATGAGGGCTCTGTGCTGGGCGAGACCAGCGGTGAAGGCTCTAGCTTGGCGGGCATGTCACTTGCTGTCTCAGGCATGGCGGGCATGACGCTCTCAGTCTCAGGAGCGGCGGGCATGATGCATACTGCCTTGGCTTCGGCAGATTTGCTGTGAATTGCAGGCTCGGCAGGACTGACGTGAAGCTCTGGCTCTGGCTCGGCAGGACTGACGTGAAGCTCTGGCTCTGGCTCGGCAGGACTGACGTGAAGCTCTGGCTCTGGCTCGGCAGGACTGACGTGAAGCTCTGACTCTGGCTCGGCAGGACTGACGTGAATAGTCTCTGGATCGGCAGGCACGAAGTGAAGCGTCTCTGAGCTTGACGGAACCAGCGGCGAAGAGGGCTTTGAGCTGGGCGGGACCAGCGACGAAGAGGGCTTTGAGCTGGGCGGGACCAGCGATGAGGGCTCTGAGCTGGACGGGACCAGCGATGAGGGCTCTGAGCTGGACGGGACCAGCGATGAGGGCTCTGAGCTGGACGGGACCAGCGATGAGGGCTCTGAGCTGGACGGGACCAGCGATGAGGGCTCTGAGCTGGACGGGACCAGCGAAGAGGGCTCTGAGCTGGACGGGACCAGCGATGAGGGCTCTGAGCTGGACGGGACCAGCGATGAGGGCTCTGAGCTGGACGGGACCAGCGATGAGGGCTCTGAGCTGGACGGGACCAGCGATGAGGGCTCTGAGCTGGACGGGACCAGCGATGAGGGCTCTGAGCTGGACGGGACCAGCGATGAGGGCTCTGTGCTGGGCAGCGATGAGGGCTCTGTGCTGGGCAGCGATGAGGGCTCTGTGCTGGGCGAGACCAGCGGTGAAGGCTCTAGCTTGGCGGGCATGTCACTTGCTGTCTCAGGCATGGCGGGCATGACGCTCTCAGTCTCAGGAGCGGCGGGCATGACGCATACTGCCTTGGCTTCGGCAGATTTGCTGTGAATTGCAGGCTCGGCTGGACTGGCGTGAAGTGCAGGCTCGGCTGGACTGGCGTGAAGTGCAGGCTCGGCTGGACTGGCGTGAAGCTCTGGCTCGGCAGGACTGACGTGGAGCGCAGGTTCGGCAGGGCTGACGGGGAGCGCAGCCTCGGCAGGGCTGACGTGGAGCACAGGCTCGGCAGGGCTGACGTGGAGAGCAGGCTCGGCAGGGGATACTGTGGGTTCACAGAACTCTTCCTCTACCCTGCCCACAGTAAACGATGAGCCGATCAACAAAAGGCCCAGGTTAATGTACTGCTCTAAAGTCCCGTGAGGATCATGCAAGGGCATGAATGAACTGAGCGGTTCAGATAGTCCTCCACGAAAAAATATCATTAGGCACTCTGTGGTCATTGAGGTGAGATGTGCCAGTTCAATAAACTCTTCGACATACCTCTCAATCGAAAGATTCCCCTGACGGAGACGCAGGATTAGTACTCCTGTATCCATGGTTGGCATGGCTGCTGGATCTTGGTGTGGCGAAGTCTTCTGTCACAAACTGCTCCGAGACTCAAAGGTAGAGATCCAAAAGCAGCTTTATTTGAGGGCAATCCAGAGGCATAATCCAATGTACAGGCCAGAGTCATACACAGACAGGCAGTCAAAACAAAGAAACAAACAAACAAAACAGGCAGGGACCAGAGGCAAGAGAGTAATCCAGGGAACAGGGCAAGATATCCAAAAACCAAGAGACATGAAACCAGGGAGAATGCTCAGAAATGCAGTTAGACACAAACAAGACTTTGCGGTGAGTGAATGAATGAACATGGTATAAATAGACTGAGACTAACAGGATAAGACACAGGTGAATGCAATCAGTGATAATGAGTCCGGGCAGTGAGTTATGGGAAATGTAGTTTGTGAGTGATAATAGTCTTATGTGGAGTGCCCTCTGGTGGCTCTCAAGGGCACTCCAGCTGGTGACCGTTACACCGTGATATACACTTTAATATATGTAAATTTAATCTAAATTTAGCTTTGGTACCGAAATTGGTTCCGAGAACCATGGATTTTCACTGGTATTGGTACCAATTAGGGCTGGGCGATATATCGTTATAAAAAAATATATCGATATATTTTTAAATGCGATATGAAATTAGACCATATTGCATATATCGATATAGTTCAAATTTGCGCTCTGCTCCCCGCGCCTCCGCTCCTCCTTTTCCACTCTGCGTGCGTGTTTAGAGCATGTTATGTTATGAGAGGCGAATCATGACTACTTCAGAAAACCCAGCACAATAGGAACCAGGCAGTGACATAAGTGTACGCTGAAATAAAGTCTTTCACCTCAGAAAAACTGACTTTCTTGTCCTGTCAGCCGTTACTGCGAGCATGCAACGCCGTTACGTTGTAAATTACACAAAATAAAAGTAATGCAGGGATGATTTTCATTCTATTCACCAGGAGCAGTTTCCATGTTTCATTAACAGTTCTTGTTAATATTGTGTATTCACCATGGTAACTGTCGTTTCCATATTAACCCCAAAATGCCACTATTTTTCTTTGTGTTGTTTTTTATATTTTTAAATGACTGTAGTGGCTCATACCAACATTGCATTAACAAAAACTAGTTTGGGACTGCTATTTAATAGCTTTAGCATAATGTTTATTTATTAGTACTAGTCTTTACTATTAGTCATATTCTTACAATTCATGTTAAGTAAAGGGGAAATGTATGTATATATATATATATATATATATATATATATATATATATGTATGTGTGTGTGTGTGTGTGTGTGTATGTGTGTGTGTATATATATATATAGGCAAAATATAACATGTTTACACAAAATTTGTTTATATATATTCAATGTAAACTTTGATAATCATAATTAATAAATCGCAAATAACAATTCGAAGGGAATAATCGGCAATTATGATTTTTGTCATAATCGTGCAGCCCTAAGGTGAATGTAATAGCAATTTTTATCTCACTGGGAAAAACAGCATCACAGGTGTAAGGAACACTCAAGAGGCAAAATTGTAATAAAGAAGAGAGGTTTATTCTCTGAGGATTCGTTACAATACCGCAGCTACCCAGCTTGTAAGCAAACAATCCCGGAGACATAATAAAAACTGAGACATTTTATACAGGCCCCCAACATCTTAACCACACCCTCCTTGGTTAGTGTAATTTTTACAGAAAAGATACCTTCTATCATAGCTGGTTTGGACTGGTTTCTTAACCCCCCTGGTTTCTTAACTATTTTATTTTTTATTACCCTGTCTTCCTGTCCCTTCTTCAGCTGTTAGAAAACCCTCACAGAAGCACATGGTCAGATGCTACTACACATAGTTAAATGAAATCAACAAGTTTAAATGAATAAACACAAGAACAATGAATTTTTCATTAACAGTGAAGAAACCTGTTTATTATTTATTCATTTGATTTGCAACTGTTCACTGAAATAGCCGGTTTCAATAAAACTACTTTTAACATGTCATATTTGGCTTTGACTTTGACTGAACATTTGCTCTCACTTTGCAGAAAAAATATCGGGATATATATCGTATATCGATATTCAGCCTAAATATATCGGGATATGACTTTTGGTCCATATCGCCCAGCCCTAGTACCAAATACTGAAATTTTGGTACCCTGACAACACTAAAATACAGTATATACGTCTGCTATATGTTGCCACCCCTCAAAATTCCTGCCCCCCATCTCGCCACCCCATGAATATTTTTCTAGATCTGCCCCTGGCAACATGCCAAAGTAATATTAAATAGTCATTAAAATACATTACAGGATGTGGTCTATCAGCATAATTGCGTAATCAGTGTTAGGTGTAATGCAGTACTAACTAATTTATTATGACCGCCGCTAGCGTAGCTAGCGAAAGCGGTCATATAGGGATTGTCAAAGGTTTTTTTTTTTTTTTTTTTTGTCACCTTACTGAATTTTTCGTCAACGATACCAGGGACACCGAAGCACCGGGGAACATGAAATTTGGTGGGCATGTAGCCCCACTAGACTTCTAAGGAAAAATTTCGTTTGGTCCCCGGGGGCCACTCCCCCCCGCGCTGGGCCCCCCCAAACCCCAAAAAATGCAGTTTTTCCTAAATAAATACCTGAACCGTGGCACCGAGGATGAAGAAAATTTTATGGTATGTTGGTCTACTAGACTTTTACGGAAAAATTTCGTTTGGTCCCCGGGGGCCACTTCCCCCCCGCGCTGGGGCCCCCTTAAATTTTTCGTCAACGATACCAGGGACACCGAAACACCGGGGAACATGAAATTTGTAGCCCCACTAGACTTCTAAGGAAAAATTTCGTTTGGTCCCCGGGGGACACTCCCCCCCCGCGCTGGGCCCCCCCAAACCCCAAAAAATGCAGTTTTTCCTAAATAACTACCTGAACCGTGGCACCGAGGATGAAGACATTTTTGTGGTATGTTGGTCTACTAGACTTTTACGGAAAAATTTCATTTGGTCCCCGGGGGCCACTTCCCCCCCCGCGCTGGGGCCCCCGTAAATTTTTCGTCAACCATACCAGGGACACCGAAACACCGGGGAACATGAAATTTGGTGGGCATGTAGCCCCACTAGACTTCTAAGGAAAAATTTCGTTTGGTCCCCGGGGGCCACTCCCCCCCCGCGCTGGGCCCCCCCAAAACCAAAAAAATGCAGTTTTTCCTAAATAACTACCTGAACCGTGGCACCGAGGATGAAGAAATTTTTATGGTATGTTGGTCTACTAGACTTTTACGGAAAAATTTCGTTTGGTCCCCGGAGGCCACTCCCCCCCCCTGCGCTGGGGCCCCCGTAAATTTTTCGTCAACGATACCAGGGACACCGAAACACCGGGGAACATGAAATTTGTTGGCCATGTAGCCCCACTAGACTTCTACGGAAAAATTTCATTTGGTCCCCGGGGGCCACTCCCCCCCCGCGCGCTGGGCCCCCCTTAACCCAAAAAAATGCAGTTTTTCCTAAATAACTACCTGAACCGTGGCACCGAGGATGAAGAAATTGTTATGGTATGTTGCTCTTAAGGGCCCACATCAACCTAGCCCATAATCACTCATTTGTGATTTGCGCCCCTCCCATAAAAAATGAAAATGCAATATTATTCTGCTTTAATCGCCCCTATCTTCAGTGGAGATGTTCAGAACTGCACCATATTTCATGTGTATGATTAACTTGACATCCTCTGGGGGTATCCTCTGCTAAGTTTTGTAGAATTTCATCCATGGGGGGGTATAAAATAAATTCATTTATGTGCACATTTAGTGACTGTACACTCATCGGCCTGTAGATGGTGCTGTTGAGCGAAGGGTTGCTGGTTTAGGATGATACTGTCACACACACACATGCAGGAATACAAACAAACGCAAGCATGCACACACACTGACATCCACACGCACAGACACACACCCATACACACACATACAAATCCACATGCACAGACACACACACACAAACACACACGCGCACACATGTACACACACACACACACACACACACAGACACACACATACACACACACACACACACACACACACACACAGACAGACATGCACATACTATTACTTTTTTTAGGTATATACATAAACACGCAATACAGCCAAATTACTCCACGTCATTTCTTTTTGTGGAAAGCCAGTGCAGGCCTGAGCGGCGGTCATATTTTGTACCGCGATGCGGTACATCTAGTTAATTACTGTAATTTAATTACTTTTTATTCTAAAAAAATATGTATAGTAATCTTATTACACTGTTGAAGATGTAATTAGTAGCTTTTAGTAGAATAAAGCAGAAGTTATGAGAACAGTCTTCTGTAGAAGTATTTTTATTTCAGTGTTTTTTCTTTAGTAAGGAAATGTGCTAGTCGAACTGCCTCATGGATCTAAACTTTAAACTTAAAGGAGTCATAATGTTGTGTTACCTTGGATACCCAAATGCTCTATTATAGTATTTTAGGCACTTCTAAAAAAGAAAAGTGGAAAAAAAATCAACACAGAGCCCCTCAGACCCTTATTTCTAAAGGCATTATTGTCTCGCGAGATCTGATGCGATGTTTTGGCTGTCGTGGACGGTCATTATAATAATGTAAATGAGGGGCGCGTTGATTGGTTGCAGGAATGTATTTTACTACTTCCAAGCGGTACAAAAACATAGACAAAATACTGCAATAGCTCAATAAATGTGACGGTACTTATTGTTAGTGAAATTGTAATCACAACCAAAGAAAAAAGAAAAAATACATCATTGCCAGATACATTCTTACAGAAGCCCCACTAACTGAAAGCTATTTTCAAACTGCATGTTTTGCATGAGTTTGGCTAATAATGTTTAGTGGTATATTGTTTTCATACTTGCATTTAAACAGTTTTAGCCACTGAGCATGGACTCCTGTACCGTCACTACTGTAGCTGCTAGTGTAAAACAAAGTGGAAAGATGTGGCTAGCATTCGTAGAGTCCATTCCCCGTGTTTACCTCGAAGGTAACGTTACATACAATAGCCGCATTAGCAGTTAGCTGCTATTTGTTAACCACAGTAGAGCAATAAAAACACAGTCTTACCTTTTCAATTTCTGGCAAGTCCCTGATGGTTGGGATGGCACCTTTTCCCAAACGGAGCTTCGAGGCCAAGTTCGCCTGATACTGCCCCAAATTTGTAAAAGATTCCGGTGTAAAATGTTTAGCACACACACCTAACGATACGCCACTTGAAAGAGTTGTTGGGACAGCGTCATTAAAAATGAATTTCATCCACTGTTCCCTGATAGTTTCGTCCGTTTTTGGTAGATAAAACACATTTGCATGTTGTTTGTGGCAGTCACCCACAGAGCATCTCAGGTGTGCACTCGATTTCTCCATCTTTCTCGAGTCAACTAAACTGAATCTGAGGGGGAGAGGGGGAGAGGGGCGGGCTTCCCGCGGCATAGGTTTGCGGTGTCCATATTTGGTATATCCTCCCCCGTCTTGACGTCAAGAAGGGGAAGAAATCAAAATCTCGTTTTTTCGTGCGCGTGCACGTGGCCTATTTTACAAACCCCGAGGTAAACAAACGCTTCACTTTTAAATATCGGCTTCCCGGCCAGTGTATAATCATTATGCAATCATAACATACATTGATTCTCGTGGAAAAGTGAAATTTCTACATTATGACTCCTTTAATAGAAGCTTTCTACTTTTATCTGGGGTTTCAACAAAAGGAAATTCTACAGGTGCTAATCTACCGACATGCAGGGGCGTAATATGTGGGGGGGTTGGGGGGGGGATAACCCCCCCAATATTTAAGCATTACAACCCCCCCAATATTTAAGCATTACAACCCCCAACCCCCCAATATTTATACCATGATCACATGAAGGTATTTATACCATGATCACATGAGGCATCAGGAGGCATACCCAAACATACCCCCCCCCCCCCCCCCCCCCCCATGTTCAAACCAAATCTACGCCCTTGCCAACATGCCTTTACTATTTGTCTTAGGACACTACAGAATAAACTGAGCCGGACTTTACAGGCCAAAACTCTTCAGACTGGATGGAGGTGATCCTCCTCTGCTTATTCTGACTATTTTGTGCTTCACTTGAAAAAGTTCCTTTCACCTTTAGTAACTGGAGTCACTTCAGTTCTAAAATAATAGTAAAGCTGAATCTGCGTGGCCCTGATTGGCTGCGGGGGTGTCCCGTACGCGATATTTTTTTTCCCAGGATGGTAGGGGAAGACTCATGAATATTAATTAGGAAAGTCATCCCTGATTGGTCCGACGACCTACCCCTAACCCCACCCCTAAACCTACCCGCCACTGGGGGTCTGACGATCTACCCCTAGCCCCGCCCTAAACCTACCCGTCACTGGGGTTAAGACCAATCAGGGATGACTTTCCTAATTAATATTCATGAGTCTTCCCCTACCGTCCCGTACGCGCATGGCCGAGTGCTTTGGAGGCCGATGACGTCACCGCTCGCTCGCGCCGTCTCTCTTCCCTCAGTTTCAGTGTCGAGTCTTCTGAGGCGAGGAGAGCAGTTCACGGTATTTCTCATATTTACTCAACCATCACACACACTAATACGGTTTGATTAAGCGACAGGCTCATTTCTGTAGTGTTTTCATCGATCACAGCGATACTTGTGCGTCTTTTCTGGCGTCTTCCTTCTGAAATAAACATTTAGTGCAGCAGCGAGCATGAGGAGAACATGTTGAGTTCATTCAGACCTGAGCGAGTTTGTGTTCGTTTGTGTGATTGACTCGATGTTTGGAGTGAGAACTGTTAAAGTTAAAAAAGTTAAAGTCAAGTTAAAGTTTGAGGTCTGTGAGGGGGATTGATGGGAATCGATCTCAAGTGTTGCTGTTGCCGTTTTCATTATTTCTTTGTCCACATTTATCTTTGGCAGATTACATTTACTTATTAAAATCGATGTAGACACTTTAAATTGCCCCTGTATAAGTAATGAATGTGGGAAATATCAAATATATACATGCATGGGAATATAGATAAATATTAATGAAGTTTTACACAGGAAACATTACATTTTCTTCATTTTTTAAGAGTTTTATGATCATTGTCAGTTTCTGTACGAATATGTAACATGTTAATGATGGAATTACTTTATTGCAATTAATAGTTATTATAAAGTCAAACTATATTTAGATTCACATATTATGGTGTTGTAGTTATTTGCCTGAAGAAGTTATTTATTTAATTATTTAGTTTTATTATTGGTGATTTATATCTTATTTTGGTGGTTATATTGTGAGAAATAACAGTATTGTCTTTCAGTAGAGCAGTTTTACAGGCTTTTGTCATGTATCCTGACTCAAATAATGTGTTTCTAACAGCAAACACTCAGAATAAAGTGAGATGATCTGCTGATGATCCTGAATGGCTTGTTGAATGAGTGTTGATAGTCTGAGGCTCATCAATATTAACAGATCTGCTGAAAACACTCTTTATTTCATGACAATAGTTCCTGTTTTCACCTCATTTATTATGCTGATGTCTTCAGATCTCCTGTAAATTGACACTTAAAGCTCATTTCATTGGTGTCAGCAGACTGAGGGGATTTGTTGGCTACTATACGTTTATTTCTGTCTTTATGCTTTTAACTGTTTTCCTTAACATTATTTATATTTGGAAGAATTTAAATTATTTATATTATTTTCTTTAGTTCTAGATACCTGTATTTTAATGAAGAAGCATGAATAATGTTAGGATTAGTAATAAAAATAATGAAAAATAATGAATTGGCATCAGTTACTGTACGATAAATAGATGGACAGGCGTAAATGCTTAGAAGTGTCATTTATTATAAAAACAAACTCAGTAATTTATATTTTTGATTTTGGCAGATCAGCTCCTCCCACACTGGAATACATCATCAGTGAAGCTCCTCCCACACTGGAAGACATCATCAGTGAAGCTCCTCCCACAGTAATTCTCCAATAAATGCTGTAAATTCCCATCAGCTACAAGTGAAGACGAGCATCAGGAAGAGCTGAAATCTGCAAAGACTGAGTTTCTTAAAGAGGACAGAGAGAACATGAGTGATCCAGAACCCTGCAGAATGAAACACACTGAAGATCCTGGAGAACATAGAGGTTGGTGTTTATTCTCCATTCATTCATGAGGCTGAAGAACATTCATGTTAGAAACCAGTGTTTCCCACAGAATTAGATTATATTTGCGGTGGGGTGGTGGGGTGTAGTGGGGGGTGATTAAGGCACAACAAAAGGGTTAAATATATCATATATTTTTATTGACACATATACACATTTCCATTGTCAACACTTAGTGTTAGATAACTTAAAGACATTGCTATTGCTACATTGCTATGCCATTGCGACACTTTCTATGACTGCTCCACAGACTCCACAGATTTTGCACCCTTTGAACATTTTATTTTACGGGCCTTTTTGAAAAAATGTTCCAGTGCCCTATTCTATGGGAAGGCCTCAGGACAGGGTCCATTAGGGCTAGGTATTGTTCAAAAAATTCCGATACCGATACCTTGATTTCGATACCGGTTCCAAACTATACTTTTTTCAATAACAATTTTATGAAATCCATTTTAATAAGATTACATAACACATTACCTCAGAAAAACTTTGGTTTTATTTTTTCAGTTTGACTCATGCTCCTTAGCCAGTGCACAAAGGAACACATTTTTTTTTCATAAAGAGCTCATGCTCACCAAAGCTGAATTTGTTTGATCAAAAATACAGTAAAACTTGTAACGTTGTGAAATAGTATTACAATTTAAAATCTTATTTTAAAATATTTCAAAATGTAATTTGTGAGAGATTATTTGCTCCAAGTGAGAATGTTAGTGTGCAGGGTTGGGGAGTAACGGAATACATGTAATGGCGTTATGTAATCAGGATACAAAAATCCAGTAACTGTAATTCGTTACAGTTACGTCAAAAAACGTAGTAATCTGATTATAGTTAGATTTTGAAAAAAAGGGGGAATACTTTCAGGATTACAATGGTTTCATTTAAAACTAAATAAATCAGTTTTTTTTGGCATCACTATATTAAGCGCTGCTTGATTATACAGTAGTTCCTGGTTCTATTGCCAGTAATGACTCACATGTGCCACCCGCTGGTGCATGTGCAAATAACAGCTGTCAACAATCTCCTCAGACAGTAGAAACGATGCTGCCCATGGGTAAAAACGCTTTCAATTAATGGGTGCTCGAATCTGTAGAAATTAGAACAGTAGCTTTTTTAGTACCCAAAATGTCCTTTCTTAATCTCTTCTCTCTTAACGGGATGTTTGCTGTCTAGGTAACGTAGGGGAACTCTCAGTGTGACTGTCCGGGATATGTGTGACCTTACTAATACGACAATATATGTCAGCAAAGTATAAATAATTGATTGATTTACACTTTAAGTAACAGAATTAGGCCATTTCAACATGTCTGTGTATGATTTTAAAGCAAGTTCTGGCAAAATACATTTTGTCCGTAAAATGGGTGTCATATGGTGTGACACTGCAATCTATATTTTGAACGGGCAATAATTTGGACATCATTATGATGAAGAGGTCCACACTCAACCAGGAAGTTGCAGTGTCATCTCTGGAGTGGTTTGCAAGGTCAAGAGTTGAGTTCTGGCTTTTTAATTTTTTATTAAAAAGCTCTGTATCTGATATGCTCACTAGTGGTCAATGTTTTGTGTCTTATGGTGTGACATTATTTACATAAAAATAAAACACTTTTATACAAATTTTACTTATTAATTCTTAAAAATCATTCCTGCCATGTGGCAATTTACATGCTAAGTATAAGCTAGCTGTTTTTAGTTAACCAAGAGATTACCTTAACTGAACAAAACGTCATATGGTGTGACACTGTATCATATGGTGTGACTGTTTTTCTAAGTCACACCATATGATATATTTGTCACACAATATTACACACACCTTTTTTAATGATAAATAAATAACTATTCAAAACATATTCAATGATAATAGTGAACATTAAATTACCTATACAATTAATGTATTTCTTTTCAATTTTATACTTAATTTAATGTTCTTGAAGTGAGATGATGTTTGATTTATTCATATTTATGAGTTTCTTATAATTTTAAAAGTTTTTGATTAATGTTTTGATTAATGTTAACTAAATTGAATTAATTGAATGTTGAATGCAAATAAAATACAGTTTTTTGCATTGACAAATTGTGGAGTGGTGCAGTTCATCATATAGCGTGACACTATATCATTTCGTGTGACATTCAGAATTGTGCCAGTAAAAATACTTTCTTAATTATAAATCATTAAAAAGTCAACGGAACACAAGAGAAATAGTATCAGCAAGAGTCACAAGCATTTTCATAGATTTATAACTGGGTTTAACATAATTAATCTAAAATATCTGGAAAGGTTGAGGAGAGATGACTTACTTTGCATGATGATTTAGAAAAACAATACAAAATCTAATGAATCTGCACAAAAGAAATGTTAAATCTTAAGATAGTAATGAAAACAATTTATGTTGAAGTTAGTTACTTAGGGAGAGTATATCCCATTTTCATTTTATATAGAATAACTTTTATGTCACACCATATGACATTTTTAGGCATGAATGCAACAAATTGGTGAATAAATCCATTTTAAAATAAAAAATCTTAAAGACCACATATATTGTGGGAAATGCAAGAGCCAGTACAACACAACTCAATATTTTTTATGCTTAATATTTGAAGTAAAAAATAAAAACTTTTTTCAGGCTTATATGTCTCCCACCCTCGAATACAGAAAAAAGAAAAATATAAAAATGATCTGTGATATTTCTACTTTTGTATGTGTCCACTTACAATCAAATCAAAACATTGTGCTTTTGTAAAATAAAGAAAATAGACAGGGTGTGCGTTCTGCCTCTCCGTCGCGGTGAACTTTTTTTCTTGAGCACGTCTATAAACTGAAACAAAACTCAGCGAATACTTGTCACACATTTATGAGCCATACACCTTTATAAACATTTAAGTGTGTACTTTTAAATGATCGGGTTCAAAACGAAAACAAATATTTTCTGTTTAAGTAATTTGTATAAAACCAACAAGATGTCCAGCTTCTCAAACGCTTGCTCATTACAGTTAATTTGGCCACGCCTACTCGCGTAAAAGATATTCACATGCAAATCTCCACATGGAACGCGAACGCGTTCGTTACCTCAACAACAAAACACCAAAACACTTCACTTCACTTTTCGTCGAGTTTGAAAGACGCACCAGAGCTTACATTGGATTTAGGCTACCTCAGAAGAAGAAGAACGTGATTTGAAGACAAGAAAGATTTAAGGTAAGAAATTTTTACATATTAGTTTGTTATTGTTGCATAAATGTCACATTGCAGTTGAACTGTTGCTAGATATATGGGGAATATTATAATATTTTGACTTTGTGGATATCTGGTCAAACGTAGATATGTATGGTAACCATAATGTTTTATATTTGAGCGCGATTGCGTTTGAATGTATCAGATTTTGCAGCGCGATCGCGTTTGAATGTATCAGATTTTGCGGCGCGATCGCGTTTGAATGTATCATTTGAAAATTTGAAAAGCAAAACACACCAAACGGCTTCATGTTTTTACTATTATCTCATTTCATATCATCATAACGAATGGAAACATTTGAAGTAACATGATAATCAATATATTTTTCTCTAGCTTGGTTGTTACTGAAATATTTTGGAAGATTTATACTGCTATCTATTGTTATTATTATTTTACCCAGCACTGCGCATAGCTTATGCCTACAAGGCACAACAAACCTGGTGTTCATTATATTGTATATTGTTGGAAACATTTGTGTGTGTGTGTGTATGTGTGTGTGTATTTTGTGAATTTTAAAAAGCAATTTTAACCAGAAAAATCTAATATTTATTTCCAAAATCGTGCAGGCCTTTCTCTTGATATCAGTATGTTCACTTTTTTTTCAGGGCCCAGATGCCACTGAGTCCTGCCGACTTCAACATTCACATGAGTCTCTGGAACATGAACATGGTAAAGTGAAAATCAAACACCTTGGAAATGAAAGGTATGTACAATGTTTTTAGGAATGGCACAAATGTCTCTGTCTTTCAATAAGTGCTTTTTTGCCATTTGTTGTGTCTATTGGGATTATGTTGTGTAAATAAATCCAAACAATATAAAAGCCATTCTTTTTTAAATCTCCTCATTTACAGTATTGTGCAAGGTTGCTCAGAATGACAGGGGCCTGATAGCTCCTAATAGGGCCGTTAGGGGAGGTTCTGTCTTTCTCAGGTGAGAAAAGCCATACATATTAATGAGCTCTCGCATAGAGCTTTCTCACACAAAACACGTCGTAAAAATTTTAAATCAATATATTGTCTTCTCTGAATGAGCAGTCAGGGTGATTTTCACATAGTTTTAGAGCAAATATTCTAGGCTATGTCATACAATTTTCAAAAGTCTTGTGAAGAAATAATCAGTAGGGATTTCATGGCCTTATTTCAGTGAGAATTTTTTTTTGTATTTTCACAAACCACGCATAAATGTCATTATCTCAAAACTGCAAACTTTTACACACATGCTGCTGATATATTATTGTAGCAGAGTTTGTGCTGAATACAGTGTAATTAGACTTTAGCCATGAAAATGTCACAAGTAACAGAAATAACCAGAAATGTCAGAGCATGTCAGAACACCTCCAGGGCCCAGAAAACAGCTCAGACCCCAGAGGGTTAAAGTCTAATTAAAAGAATGATGATTTAATTACCAAAGCAATGGTATGTCCGTAGAGGAGGCAGAGTCTGTAAAGGAGGAGGCCAGACTCAAATTTGGCACTTGTTAACCAAGTCGAACGTGAGCGTGCAACTGTGGTGCCGTGAGAGATTCATTTAAGCGAGTATATTGAGGATACCCTTTTTGAATATTCTATTTATATATATATTTTGTTCATCTTTATTAAAATGAGAAAAAATAATGGGACAAAAAGAAATCAAGAGACATTTAGAATAGAAAAAAATGTGCGATTAATTGCGATTAATCGCGATTAAATATTTTAATCGTTTGACAGCACTTATTTATACACACAAAAACTTGAGATCAGAGTTTTAAAATCAAAACAGTTTAAAAGAGAACAATACATCACGGTTGTTTAAACCAATGAGCATTGAGCTGTGTCATCAGCAAGTCGTTTCCCATCATGCTCTTGATCATCAGTTGGTGGAGAGCAATTGCAGAATCCGACACGGCCGCCTTGCGCTCACGAGAGTTTCAGACACACGTCAGCATGACATCAGAGCAAGGCGGACTCGGACACATTTCTAACCAGCATGCATCTCGCGCTGATCACCGGCGATCGGTTCTGCACGGATTTTACTCATCAAGCCTAGTTTTTTCTTGTCTTCCCATCATGCAATAGAAAGAGCCCAGATGATGTCACTTCCTATGCATCACAGTATTAAGAAATGCTCTGTTTTTAAAAGGAGGAAAATCATGTCAGGAGTAACAGGGTTGAGTGAAACATGTAGGACAAAGATAAAGCTAATAAAATAGTTAATTTAAAGCCAGTTGAAGTTATGGCCACTCTACACTTTGAGCTTGTGAAGTTTCTACAGACAAATTCCAGTTGTCGAATGCGCATGCGTCGCGTCTGAACGCGTTGTTGTCGAGCTCCATCGATTTGATTTATAATTCTTGATTTTACTCTTTAAACTTACTTACAACAAACATTTTCTACTTTTCCTCACTGAGAAGCACTACTGCTCAAACCTCATAGTTACAACGCGGACTGTTGAGCAGACGCGTTTCAAGCCTATTAGTGATCCAACGCTGGATACCCCTATAGGTTACTCCCGTGGATCAAGGCTGAACGCGTCTTCTCCACACTGACTTACAAACATTTTTCGGCTATCGTGCGTCTTCTCTACACCCGTACCACTAAAAATACGGATTATATCTAAGACTTCAGTCATAAATTAGTATTAATATTGTTAGCATCACTGGTAGCGTAGTTGCTAACTTACTGTCCATCTGTTAAAATGGCGAATATATCAGATGTAAGTAGTCTACCTTTTGGTGCAGGTGAGGACACATTTGAGCTGCATGCGGTGCAGTCTGAGCTGGAAGCTGTTGAGAAACAGATCCACGACCTTTTAGTGAGAAAAGCCGAGCTGATAGACCAGGGGTTAGCTCTTGAAACATCACGCGCCGATGCACACAAATCAGAGATTAACGTTACTAACCCGCTGACTTTGACCTCGTCTAGGCAAGGCAAGGCAAGTTTATTTATATAGCACATTTCATACACAATGGCAATTCAAAGTGCTTTACATAGAAGAAATTAAAATAATAAAAGAAATAAGAATAATTAAAACAGTTTAGAAAAATAAAATAAAATACAGTACAAACAGTCGGACGAACATTGGCACAGTGTTCATTCAGTAAATGCACAGCTAAACAGAAGTGTTTTGAGTCTGGATTTGAAAGTGACTACTGTAGGAGCACATCTGATCTCCTCTGGAAGCTGGTTCCAGCTGCGGCTGGCATAATAGCTAAAAGCGGACTCGCCATGCTTAGAGTGAACCCTTGGTATTTCTAGCTGGTATTTCTATGGTATTCCTAGTGATCTGTTGGGTTTATATTCAGTGAGCATATCTGCAATGTATTGAGGTCCTAGGCCATTGAATGATTTATATACCAGTAATAATACTTTAAAATCAATCCTAAATTTAACTGGGAGCCAGTGTAAAGACCTGAGGACTGGTGTGATGTGTTCATATTTTCTGGTTCTGCTCAGAATCCTGGCGGCAGCGTTCTGTATGAGCTGCAACTGTCTTATGGTCTTTTTGGGAAGGCCAGTGAGGAGTCCATTACAATAATCCACCCTGCTGGTGATGAAAGCATGCACAAGTTTCTCTAAGTCTTGTCTGGAAACAAAGCATCTAATTCTTGCAATATTTTTTAGATGATAGTATGCTGATTTTGTTATCGCTTTGATATGACTACTGAAACTAAGGTCTGACTCTAGTGTCACACCAAGATTCCTGACTTGATTTTTAGTTGTTTGACCCCTAGAGTGAAGGTATGCGTTCACCTTGAGAACTTCATCTTTGTTTCCAAACGCAATGACTTCAGTTTTGTCTTTGTTTAACTGAAGAAAGTTTTGACACATCCAACTGTTGACTTCGTCAATGCATTGGCACAGGGAGTCAATGGGGCTGTAATCGTTAGGCGATAGGGCTAAGTAGATCTGTGTGTCGTCTGCATAGCTGTGGTAAGCAATTTGGTTCTTTCTCATTATTTGGCTCATTGGGAGCATATACAAGGTTGAACAGGAGTGGTGCAAGAATTGAGCCTTGAGGTACTCCGCATGTCATGGATGTCCACTCAGACTTATGGTCACCTATACTCACATAATAACCTCTCCCATCTAAGTATGACCTGAACCATTTTAGGACTATCCCAGAAAGCCCCACCCAGTTTTCCAGCCTGTCAAGAAGTATGTTATGATCAACAGTGTCAAATGCAGCCCTGAGGTCGAGTAGTACCAGCACTGATAATTTGCCTGAATCAGTATTTAAGCGAATATTGTTTTTTATCTTTATGAGCGCTGTCTCTGTGCTGTGGTGCGGTCGGAAACCAGATTGAAAATTGTCAAAGTATCCATTCAAGCTCAAGAATTTGTTCAGCTGATTGAAGACAACTTTTTCAATAATCTTGCCTATGAAAGGAAGATTTGAGATCGGTCTATAGTTGCTTAATATGGTCTTATCCAGATTGCTCTTTTTCAGGAGGGGCTTGCCAACTGCAGTTTTCAGGGAGTATGGAAAACTCCTAGAGCGAAGTGAGACATTTACCACTTCTAGGAGATCTGCTTCTAAACTGTTTAACACACTTTTGAAAAATGATGTGGGAAGTGTGTCAAGAGCACATGTTGATGTTTTAAGGTGCTGTACGGTTTCTTCCAAAATTTTGCCATCAATTTCTTTGAAATCAGACATAGTAACTACTTTCTCAGGCGGTTTGATCTGTCTGACCTCAGTGCAACTCAAGGATGTGCTGATCACCTTTCTGATATTACTGATTTTCTCAGAGAAGAAAGAAGCAAACTCACTGCACTTGTTGTCTGAGAGCATTTCACTGGGAATCTGGCTTGGAGGGTTTGTCAGTCTCTCTACAGTAGCAAAAAGAGTGCGTGTGTTGTTTAAATTGCTGTTTATAATATTTGAGAAGAAAGTCTGTCTAGCTTTGCCTAGTTACATATTGAAAGCATGAAGGCTGTCTTTGTAGATGTTATAATGGACTACAAGTTTTGTCTTCCGCCACATGCGCTCTGCTTTTCTGCATTGTCTTTTCATATTTTGCACTGCTGTTGAGTTTCTCCAAGGTGCTTTTTGTCTGCCACTCTTCTTCCTGACTTTCACAGGAGCAATATCATCAATTATACCTTTAACTTTTGAGTTAAAAGAATCAAGGAGAAAATCAACAGAGTCTGCAGATATGCTTGGTGTTAAGGATATAGCCTTCATAAATAGTACACTAGTGTTCTCATTTAAGCATCTCTTCTTGACAGACACAGATCTAGCTTCAGTGGCAGGAGAGATCAATATATCAAAGAAAATACAGAAATGATCAGACAGTGCTACATCCTTAATAACAATTAATGAAATGTTTAGACCCTTACTGATAAGTAAATCTAGAGTGTGTCCACGATTGTGTGTGGGTCCATGTACATGCTATGTGAATGTTAAAATCTCCTGCAATGGCAAAACAGTCAAACTCTGAGGTAATTGTTGATAACAGTTCTGTAAAGTCCTCAGCGAAGGCTGGAGAGTATTTTGGAGGCCTGTAAATAATGATAAGTAAAATGCGTGGATCACCTTTCAACACAATACCCAGATATTCGAAAGAAGGGTAATTCCCAAATTATATTTGCTTACATTGATAGATATCTTTAAAAAAGAGCAGCTAGACCCCCACCTCTCTTAACAGCTCTGCAGACACTCATAAAAGTAAAGTTAGGAGGGGCTGCTTCATTGAGGATTGTTGCACTGCAGCTGTCTTCTAGCCAGGTTTCATTTAGAAGCATAAAATCCAGGTTGTTTGTGGTTATTAAATTGTTGACTAGAAGTGATTTATTTTTAAGTGAACGAATGTTTAAAAGTGCTAACTTAACAGTCTTACTTTTTGTCCCTACATCGATCTTACTTTGACGTGTAATAGGCACCAGATTAGTTAGGTTTGCTGCACGGCTATTGAAGGCCTTAGATTTTCTATCTTGTAATAGAACAGCAATAGAGAAAGATACAGGCACACTGGGTTCCCGCTTGTTCTGTAAACATTTGAGAAAGTTACTGTTATCAGAGCGGGGACCCAAAACACATCACTGAGAGCTGGTATCAGTTGTTTTTGGTTCACCTCGAGTACATGGAGGAGGGTGTGGGCCCTGGCGTTGTGGTAGAGGCCGAAGAGCTCTCACAGGAGGGGGAGGGCGAGCTGGGCCCGCAGGCTTTGGTGGTAATGGTGCCTGTCGTTTTTTGGTTGGTATCTGGGGGCTTGCAGCAAAAGAGTGGGATAGTCTGGTTCCAGCATGCACCAGTTCTTCCATTTTCTGTGAGAAGCACAGTAGTGGCGATGCAGGAAAAAGGGATAGCGTGTCTGGTGAAAGGGGCTGTTGCTCTGGTGTTATAGGAAGTTGAGATATGCTGTCCTGGCTTCCCTGGCTGCTTTCCAGGAAGTCGTCCTTGGGTGCTGAATCTTCAAGCAGTTCTGATATGTCTCTCTGTGGGCAGGGTTCAGCTGAGTTTGTGTCCGTGAGCAGAGGTTGTTGTGGCGGAGTGATGTTATCATTGTCCTTGTGTGATATGTCAACCGCATGTCCATTTTTCTGCTGAAGTGAAGTCCCGTGGTCATTCATACTGTGTCCATGTGTGTGTGTGCCGTTCAGATTGAGTGGATTGGCACAAACTGCAGAAGGATGATTAAGGGAGAAGTAGAAATTGTCCTTTAACACTCTTGAACCAAGTTTGTTTGGATGATGGCCATCCCGATGAAAAAGTTGTCTCTGACTCCAGAAAAGATTGAAATTGTCAATGAAGTTTACTCCTTTTATATTGCAGGTTTTTTGCAGCCATGTATTTAGCCCAAGCAACCGTGAAAACCTGTTTGTTCCTCTTGCTGGGAGTGGTCCACTGATGAATGTTTGAACTTTCAGTCTTTTAAGTGTTTCAAAAAGTTAATTGAAATCATTCTTAAGGAGTTCTTACTGCTCTTTATGAATATCATTCTTCCCCACATGAATGATGAGTCGATTTGCAGTCTTATGTTTCATCAGAATGTTCTGAAGTTCCCTGTTTACATCAGAAGTTGTTGCTTGTGGAAGGCAGCATGTAGTTGTATCCCTGCCGCTAATGTTTCTGATTATCGAGTCCCCCACTATCAGAGTCCTGGGCTCGGCTGCGCTCTGAGCTGAGTGCCGCTGTCTGCTCGACCTTGAGCGCCAGTTAGCGCCAGTCTACTCCGTGCGTTTCTCAGCATCGGTCCCGAGCGCCGAGGTCGCGATCAGCCATGGTCTCGTTCACTCCGGCTCCAACACGCCACCACAAAGCCTGGATATTTCCGCAGCGGAAGACGCGAGTCAGGTCTAGACCAAGACCCTCTCCGACCCTCCCGGTTTTCGAGTTATCCACACAAAACCGCTTCTCCCCTCTTCGCGAAACCGAACGCGATGCTGTAATCATCATTCGGCACGTCCACGTTACATTAGGTAAGAGTAAGGTGCACAGTCACTGCTTTCCTGGTGCTCGTGTTTCTGAAATCGCTGCTCACGTCCCGAGATTCTGAACGATATCAGAACTGTGGTTCTGCACGCGGGAGTGAACGACATCAGGCTGCGCCAGACGGAAGTTCTGAAGAAAGACTTCAGGAATCTGATCGATACGGTACGCAGCACATCGCCTGATATAACGATCATTGTGTCAGGACCGCTTCCCACGTACCGACTAGGACATGACAAGTTTAGTAGATTATTCGCGCTAAATGAATGGTTAATGTCATGGTGCAATGATCAGGAACTGCTCTTTGTAAATAATTGGAATCTGTTTTGGGAGCGTCCTAGGCTTTTCCGTGCCGATGGCTTACATCCAAGCAGATTCGGAGCGGATCTTCTGTCGGATAACATCTCCAAAATGTTAAATACCTTTTGACTAGTAACCAAAAGTCCAAATCATAGTCTCTGCTGCACCAAATTAACTGATATAAATACTAGTGTTGAATATTGCATAGAAATTGTGTCTATTCCTCGTTTAGTGCGATCAAATCATAAATCTACTGCAGGATCTAGGAAAAATCTAATTGTTATTAAAACAGAAAATGTTGCTATTAGTAAACAAAAACAATTTCTAAAGCTAGGTGCTAAAGTTTCTAAAGCTAGGTCTTCTAAACATTAGATCTCTCACACCTAAGGCAGTTATTGTAAATGAATTAGTCACAGATAATAGCTTCGATGTACTTTGCCTTACTGAAACCTGGCTTAAACCAAATGATTATTTCGGTCTAAATGAGTCTACTCCATCAGGATACTCCTATAAACATGAGGCCCATCTGATTGGTCGTGGTGGCGGTGTTGCAACAATCTATAGAGATATTCTCAATGTTACTCAGAAAACGGGTTATAAGTTTATTTCATTTGAAGTACTTGTACTAAATGTTACGCTCTTAGATGCTAAAAAAACATCCCTATTATCTTTAGCCTTGGCTACCGTATATAGACCGCCTGGGCCTTACGCTGATTTTCTAAAAGAGTTTGCAGATTTTCTCTCAGATCTATTGGTCAATGTCGATAAAGCATTAATTGTTGGAGATTTTAACATACACGTAGATAATCAAAATTATGCGTTAGGGGCTGCGTTTATAGATTTATTAAACTCCTTTGGGGTTAAGCAAAACGTTACCGGACCAACTCATCGTTTTAATCATACACTCGATTTAATTCTATCACATGGAACCGATCCAACCGATATAGATATCATTCCACAAAGTGATGATGTCACTGACCATTACATGTTAACTTGCATATTACGTACCCCTGTAATATATCATGCTGCGCCGCGTTATCGATTAAGCAGAACAATCCTTCCATCCACCATAGATCATTTTTCAAATTGCTTATCTAATCTGTCTCAGCTGCTGCCTGAACCCAAACAAACAGATGAACTAGAGGAACTAACCAGCACTATGAGCACCATTCTCTCTCGAACACTGGATATTGTTGCACCTATTAGACTAAAAAAGGTCAGAGAGAAAATGAAAGCACCATAGTACAACAATACTACGCGTGTTCTAAAGAGAGAAACCCGTAATTTAGAGCGTAAATGGAAACAAACTAATTTAGAGGTTTTTAGAATCGCGTGTAAAGACAGTAATGTCACGTTATAAAAAGGCCCTAAAAAACCCCTTTTCCACCAAGGCAGAGCTGGTGCTGGTTCGGAGCCAGAGCCTAGTTTCAAATCGGTTCTTTGTTTTTCCACCGCCAAAGCACCAGCTCCGAACCAGTAAAACTGGTTCTTAAGTAGCACCAAATCATTGCAGGGTCTAGAACGGAGCCAAGAAAGAACCGCTTGCGTCAGAGGCTGGGGGCGGGGTTACCGTGGCCAACAAGACTGAAGAGAAACTTGTGACCGCCATTTTTAAATAGCAGCTAGTCGAGCTAATAGCAGCTCGATTATAATATCCGTCTATGTAAGTTACGGCGAGCTGCACGAACGCGTTAGATTCGCCGTGTTTGGATGCCGATTTATTTTCGCAAACCCATGAGCATCCATAGAAATGCAACGTCTATTATTGTTGATGCCTTGTTCGAGATGCATCGGAGCAGCGTGGACCGATCAGAGATTCGGGAGTGTTTGGAGATCATACGACTCCTTGTGCTTTTTGATCGCTTTCGCAGTGCTTTGATTTCATGTGCTGATCGTTCTGCGAGAAGCCGATGCATCTCGAACAAGTCTGGTGTGTTTGTGTTTGGCGCTGCCGCACTAGCGTTGCTGGGCAACATGATACGTATGCAGTGACGTAAGATATAGCTCTGTTGTGGCTCTCTGGCCGGTGGAAACGCAAACGGGTTCTTAGTAAGCTCGTCAGTCGAACCAACTCCGAACTGGCAATAGCTCTAGCTCTGAACCAGCACCCGGTTCTTGTTGGTGGAAAAGGGGTAAAAGAGGCCAGGGCTGAGCACCTCCGCAATCTAATAGAAAATAACCAAAACAATCCTAGGTTTTTATTTAACACCGTGGCTAGACTAACAAATAAACAAGCGTCACCTGAACAAAATATTCCGTTACAGTTTAGTAGTAATGATTTCATGAATTTTTTCACTGAGAAAATAGAAAACATCAGAACCACAATTGCAAACGTTCAATCCTCAATCGCGCCTTATAATTCAGCCTAAATTCTCACCCCGCAAGAACAATTACAGTGCTTTACAACTATAGAACAAAAAGAGTTAAATAAACTTATCACTTCATCTTAAACAACAACATGTTTATTAGATCCTATACCAACTAAACTACTGAAAGAAGTGTTACCTATAGTGGAAGAGCCTTTCCTCAATATTATTAACTCGTCTTTATCTTTAGGTCATGTTCCAAGAACATTTAAACTGGCAGTTATAAAACCACTCATTAAGAAACCACAATTAGACCCAAATAAGCTAGCAAATTATAGACCCATTTCAAATCTTCCTTTTATGTCTAAAATACTAGAAAAAGTTGTGTCTGCCCAACTAGGCTCTTTCTTACAAGAAAATGACATCTATGAAAAGTTTCAGTCAGGATTCAGGCCGCACCATAGCACTGAAACTGCGCTTGTTAAAATCACAAATGATTTACTCTTAGCTTCTGACCAAGGCTGTATCTCAATCTACTAGTTTTACTTGATCTTAGTGCTGCGTTCGATACTATAGATCACACAATACTCTTAGATCGACTACAAAATTATACTGGTGTTCAAGGACAAGCATTAAGCTGGTTCAGATCATACCTATCTGACCGCTACCATTTTGTCTATTTAAATGGAGAAAAATCGATCATAACTCCAGTAAACTATTGAGTGCCGCAAGGATCTGTGTTAGGCCCTCTATTATTCTCAATATATATGCTGCCACTTGGAAATATTATAAGGAAACATGGAATTAGTTTCCATTGTTATGCTGATGACACTCAAATATATATTTCATCACGGCCGGATGAAAGCGCTAAATTATCCAAATTGACAGAGTGTTAAAGATATAAAAGATTGGATGACGCGCAATTTTCTTTTATTAAATCCAGACAAGACAGAGGTAATACTTATCGGTTCAAAAAACCGCCCACAAAACCTCTCACAATACAACTTTAACATAGTAGAATGTCCTGTTACTTTATCCTCTACAGTAAAAGACCTGGGTGTTATACTAGATTGCAACCTGTCTTTTGAAAATCATATTTCATATGTTACAAAAACAGCCTTTTTCCACCTTAGAAACATTGCTAAGCTACGTAATATGCTATCTGTTTCTGATGCAGAAAAGTTAGTTCATGCGTTCATGACCTCGAGACTAGATTATTGTAATGCTTTAGTAGCTGGTTGTCCTGCATCCTCAATAAACAAGCTACAGTTAGTCCAAAATGCAGCCGCTAGAGTTCTTACTAAATCAAGAAAATTTGACCATATAACACCAATTTTATCATCACTACATTGGTTACCTATAAAGTTCCGTATTAATTACAAGGTATTGCTACTGACTTATAAAGCCCTAAACAGCTTAGCTCCAGTTTATTTAACGGATCTTCTATCGCCCTATAATCCATCGCGCTCTTTAAGATCACTAAATTCGAGGCTTTTGGTCATACCTAGGATATCCAGATCCACCAAAGGAGGGAGATCATTTTCACATTTAGCTCCAAAACTCTGGAATAGCCTTCCTGATACTGTTCGTTGCTCAGACTCGCTCTCCCAGTTTAAAACCAGATTAAAGACGCATCTCTTCAGCCAGGCATTTATATAATATTTTTAATCTCACAGTTAAATCCGGTCTCTAGTTCATAAACGCCAGAGGAGAACTGGCCCCCGACTGAGCCTGGGTTCTCCCAAGGTTTTTTTTTCTCCATTAGGTCACCTGATGAAGTTTTTCGGTTCCTTGCCACTGTTGCCTTTGGCTTGCTCAGTTGGGGATATTTGGGGATATTTAATTTAATTAATCAATCAACAATACTATTGATCAGCATTACCAAACGTGGACGTTTTACACTAGAAACAAACACTGATGTACTATTTTATTTAATACTGTGAAGCTGCTTTGATACAATCTGTATTGTGAAAAGCGCTATATAAATAAAGTTGACTTGACTTGACTTGACACTGCAATGGCCGTGAAATGACGTCTTTTTTACAAACACAAGCTCAACATATAACAAATAATAATAATTCAAAATGTAAAAATAAACAATCCACTCCTCTTGAATGCTAAACGCTTGTGTTATTTCTCACAGGGTAATTCACTTGAGCTTGTGTTTCTGGTGTCCCACTTTCACATGCGCATGAATGGAAGTCAGTGCAAGGAAAAGTCTAGTGTGAACGGCCATTAATAATTAAAACGATTTTAGTAAAATAAATATCAATCTCAAAGTTGGTATCGAAACATGGCACTATTGTATATTTTAATTTTAATATCATGTTAGATAATTGTGTCATTGATCAAATATATTCAATAGTTCTTGCTAAAGAAACATGGAAATTCGTGCCTATAATGTTTTAAAGATAATAATAGGATTATAAATTTACCTCGTTCATGCAAAGTTTCAAGGACATATAATCAATTTATAAATAGGCATCAAATTATCATAATATTTTATAACAGTTGTCTACTTTCTACTATTACATCAGGGCTCACTTACATGTCCTTTCACTTTATATTTCTCTCATTAATTATTATTATTTTGATGTACTGAAAATTAAATGTGATATTTTTTTTCTTTCCTTTTTGAAGTGAAGGAGGAGAGTGAAGAACTGAGTGAAGTGGAGGAGGAGAGTGAAGAACTGAGTGAAGTGAAGGAGGAGAGTGAAGAACTGAGTGAAGTGAAGGAGGAGAGTGAAGAACTGAGTGAAGTGAAGGAGGAACATCATGTCAAACCTGGAGGAAAACCTTTGAGTCGCTCAAAGACTAAAAAGACATTTTTAAAGAAAAGACGAGCCAAGAAATCTTTCACCTGCACTCAGTGTGGAAAGAGTTTATTTGACAAGCGTAATCTTGAGTGTCACATGATGATCCACACTGGAGAGAAGCCGTTCACATGTGATCAGTGTGGGAAGAGTTTCAGTCATTCATCACACCTTAATGCTCACATGAGGATCCACACCGGAGAGAAGCCATTCACATGTGATCAATGTGGAAAGAGATTCTCATGCAAACCATATCTTAATGTTCACATGATGATCCACACCGGAGTGAAGCCGTTCTCATGTCATCAATGCGGCAAAAGATTTCTCTGTGCATCAAACCTGAAGAGACATCTGACAGTTCATACGAAGGAGAAGCCGCATTCATGTTCTGTGTGTGGAAAGAGTTTTTCACGGCTGCAATATTTACTTAGACATGAGAAAATTCACACTGGAGTGAGAGAGTACATGTGCTTTGAGTGTGAGAAGACTTTTGCTACAGCGTACAATTTAAAACAGCACCAGAGAATTCACACTGGAGAAAAACCTTACAAGTGTTCACACTGTGACAAGAGATTCAATCAGTCAGAAAATCTGAAAACACATGAGATGATCCACACTGGAGAAAAACCTTGTAAGTGTTCACACTGTGACAAGAGATTCAGTCGATCAGCAGATCTGAAAACACATGAGAGGATCCACACTGGAGAAAAACCATACAAGTGTTCACACTGTGACAAGAGATTCAGTCGATCAGCAGATCTGAAATCACATGAGAGGATCCACACTGGAGAGAAACCTTACAAGTGTTCACACTGTGACAAGAGATTCAGTCGATCAGCAGATCTGAAATCACATGAGATGATCCACACTGGAGAGAAACCTTACAAGTGTTCACACTGTGACAAGAGATTCAGTCAGTCAGCAGATCTGAAATCACATGAGAGGATCCACACTGGAGAAAAACCTTACAAATGTTCACACTGTGACAAGAGATTCAGTGTGTCATCATCTCTGAGATACCATGAGAGGATCCACACTGGAGAGAAACCTTACAAGTGTTCACACTGTGACAAGAGATTCAGTCGGTCAGCACATCTGAAAACACATGAGATGATCCACACTGGAGAAAAACCTTACAAGTGTTCACACTGTGACAAGAGATTCAGTCAATCAGCAGATCTGAAAACACATGAGAGGATCCACACTGGAGAAAAACCTTACAAGTGTTCACACTGTGACAAGAGATTCAGTCTGTCAGCAAATCTGAAAACACATGAGATGATCCACACTGGAGAAAAACCTTACAAGTGTTCACACTGTGACAAGAGATTCAGCATGTCATCATCTCTAAAAAAACATGAGAGGATCCACACTGGAGAAAAACCTTACAAGTGTTCACACTGTGACAAGAGATTCAGTCTGTCAGCAAATCTGAAAAGACATGAGAGGATCCACACTGGAGAGAAGCCGCACACGTGTGATCAGTGCAGGAAGAGTTTCTCTATTAAAGCTAACCTGAAGCGACACATGAATATTCATGCAGTGGAGAAACCACATCACCACATGCATCGTTAAAATAGTCCAACAGACTACAGTGGCTCAACTAGTGATGTCCGGTTCGTGAACGAATCGTTCTTTTGAACCGGTTCTTTTTAGTGAACTGGTCGAACCAGTACACTAAATCGGACTGAATCGTTCGAAACAGTTTGCGTCTTGCGTCAGCACTGATCCACAAGAAGTTACTAAAGTCGCTCACTTTCGGACATGCCTGAGTCCTGACAGTCCCTTTGACTCAAAATAAACCAATATCCCGGAGTAGGCATATATGTTACTCCAGTAAATCCAACAGTTCACTGAACTGAGACATGTTGTGCTGAGAGAAGTGATGAGCAGTTGACACTGAGCATGCGCGCACTACTGAACGCACAGGTACAGCGGTTCTCGGACCACCAGTACAGAACCGAGAACTGTTTCTTTCGGACGCGTTCGATACGGAGAACCGATGAGCTGATGAGCTGAGCATGCATGCAATTCTGTCAGAGGGACGAAATGCATGTTTCTTCAGTATTTTATTGAACATCAATAAGTGTAACAAAATAAAACATTTTAGAAACATGTTTATCACATAGGCTACTGCCTTTTCACCGTATTATTTTGAAGATTGGAAACACAATGAATGGATTGTAAAACTAAACATTTATTATTATAGCCTACTAAAACATTATTTTCTGGAACAGATCATTTAATTTCTAAGTAAGTTGATATACATTTTTGACAAACTCTTGCCAAGGATTTAAAGGGTGCAAAGTAATGTTTATAATGTGTTAATCTAAACATAACGTATTAAACATACTGGAGACATGCATCGAGTTTTTAGTTTTGTCGACTGAAGGCTATAGCCTAGTAAGGTTTCAGTAGTTCTCAGCTCACACACAGGCATGCTACGGTTCTTGAGTCAAGAACTGGTTGTTGTTGCAGCAGTTCTCGGATCACCAGTACAGAACCGAGAACTGTTTCTTTCGGATGCGTTCGATACAGAGAACCGACGAGCTGGAGAGACTGCGCATGCGTGATCGCACCGTCTCTGAACCAAACTTTCTTTTGACCAACTGATGCTATGTTTATACTGTCTATGTGCTGTGCTGATACATGAGCACGGGTGAACAAAGGACTTGAAATTCGGCGAAATGTAAGTTTATTTAATTACAAATAAAATAAAAATGATGAAGACCAGTTTATTCACTTCAAGACATGTAAAACATCCGCGTTTGCGCATCGCCTTAGGCCTACTACAGGGTTCATTTTCAAAACGTAAATGTAAGAAACCTATCCAAGATGATTATGACGATGAGTACTATTATTTAACTGAAGTTATGATTACAAATGCCTTTATTTGAATGTATATTTATCCGCCGGGATGATAGAATTGACGTCATTACGTGATGACGTAAAAGAACTGGTTGACATTGAAACATTGAACATTGAAACGAACTGTCCGAAAGAACCGGTTCGCAGAAAAGAACCAGACTTCCCATCACTAGGCTCAACCTTAAGTTTATCAAGCGACGAGAATACCCCGCTCTCCCCTACGTAATATTTACATATGATTTGACAGTTTTCTTGAAGAAATTCCTAAAAAATTTGAAAATTCAACTGAAAATAAATACTGGTTTAGAAAATATTAAACCAAACTTGCAGGTTAGAAGACCCAACAAGTCAATGTATAGAAAAATAATGTAGGAACTAGATTTTCTTTAAAAAAAAAATTATAAATACGCTACAGTGGCTTCTGGAGTCGTTTTTGTGAGAAAATTTTACTTCCGCATCTGAAAATGGGCGTGACGGGCGAGAGTCGTGACGTAGCACGAGGGAGAGCGGTCGATTCAAACAACAGGGAAATATGGATTGCAATGACATTTCGGACGCTGAGGAAATTGTTGACGGACCACAACCATACAATTATGAGCTTGCTAGGCTGCCAAGAGAGCAGGAACAGGCCAGGATCAATGTTAGACAGAACATATTGGAACTTACAATAACAGAAACTAAGCTTTGATCAGGCGTTTGTCATGCTCATTAATATCCGCCCAGACTAACGTTACGTGATATAACTTAGCGGTTTCTCATCGAGAGACAGAGAGATATTTATTCCTGCTAACATTTTTTGTTCCATAGGTGCTTGTGTGGGAAATGCGAGGCAATTTTTACAGCTGAGGAAAGTCAGTGTTGCAGGGAGGTGGATGCATACTGGGCCTTAGTGGAAAATGCCAAACTTCCATGGTTGCAGTTAGTGTTACTACAGTAAAGCCATGGTGAATGTTGCTGATCTGTGGACACTGGATAGTTCGTTCATTCATTGCACAATGTTTATTCCTGGTTTCCACGTCAGCGCTGTTCGATCCGTTAATAACGGAGAAATGTGAATATTTCTCACTAGATCTCGCAGCGATGTTATTACTTCAGTGGCGAATTCAAATGCTTTATTTACTGGATCTCGCAGTTACAGTGTTGCTTGATCAGGCTCGCGCTGCACTGGTCCAAACTGATAAACGGTCCACACAAACACAACAACGAGTAGCTCAGTTTCGTTCCGCTTACATTGCGTTTGCCAGTTGATGTTGTGCTCGCGCCTACATCCGGCGGGAGAACCCGAAGATGCGTGCACTGAAAGAGCTCAGGTTACAAATTACAATGGATGTGAATGAATCCCATCCGAGATTCCAACAAATCTCCAGGTCGATAATTCTCCGGAGTGAAATGTGCGCCACAAACGACCGAGTGTGCGGTGACAGACGTTTGTAATTTGAAAAACTTCCTTCAACGAAAAGGAAAATGGACAGTGAAGTCTGCTCTCTTCACCTGAACAAAACACACCCAAGAACGAAAAGCCTTGTTTTTCCTAGAAGGAAAATGATGGACACGATGTCCTGACAGGCTGGATTTTGTGCAACCAGCACAAACACAATAATTTACCATTATGGCTTCTCTAAAACTCGATCTAAAACTTTCTCTGTCGCTCACTACTGCTCTAACTACTACACCCACAATGAGAGCGCTGGCTGAACGCGAGCTCATATTTACCTCGGCATACGTCATATGACGCGTTGCTATAGGGGGAAAGGCGTATTCCAGAGCCTAGCACATTTTCATCAAAATCTCTACAACCAATTAGATTTCATTAGTAATTTCTACATATGTGTTTTTAAAAAACCTCTTCAGACAATATCAAATATTTATTCAGTTATAAATTTAACCTGCAAGTTGCTCTTTAAGCACGATTTCCAAAATCTTGTGCAATGCCACGTGTTCTAATATAGATGGTATTAAATTTTTGTATTTTGCATGGATTAGACAACACAGTTCTGTTCCAACAAATAAAAAATAAAAATCACACAGACATTATTTAGTCATTTAACATTATTTAATTTACTTCACTTTTTACATTACTTTATTTTCAACACAAAATTAAAATAAAATGTGTGTGTGTGTGTGTAAACATTCTCAGCATGAAATGTTTCTGTTCGTGTGGGTTAACTGCACCATCACATGTGTTATGCTCTGCTCTGCCTCAGAACAGCTGTATTCTTATATTGGGTCCCTTATGCCTCGTTTCCACTGAGAAGTACAGTACGGTACGGGACGGTGCGCGTTCTTAAAAGCGTCACTCAGCTCGCTCTGCTACTCCGGATATCTCTGTTATCTCTGTATGTACATTTTAAGCAACAATAAAACGAAATATGTTATAAAACACCACTCTGCCTCTTTTCTTTTTCATTTAAATAAATTAAACATTATAGGGACACAAATGTGGTTCATGCGCAACGCATATTGATTATTCACTGCATCTTATACGTTATTCTATTTATTACAAAACGAAATTTAAAACACAACCCTAACGTTACCTCTTTTTTTTTTTTTTTTTTTACACATTCCAGGCAATATATGCATTTGTACAAATGTTGCAATAAACATCAGTGATAATCTTGTAATAAAAAAATGACAAGAAACCATATTTCTTTTTGTAAAATTTCAGTTTTATAAATAATAGCCTATATAAAAGTTTAAGTAAACGGTACAAGAAGCTATACAATAAGAAATAAAGCAAACAAGTCAAATATCCAAATGCAGCGCTCTAGTCTAACATTACAAGTAAAGTTAAATACAAATAGCCTAAAACGTTAATATGAAACTAAACTTAGCCCTCAGCCAAAACTCATTATATATTCACGAGACCAAAGATCGCCCGTTAGGTCTACACAAGACGAATTATATCTCATGTTTAACCACTACCGTCGGAGTCAGCGACGAACGTCAGAAGAACTAGCCGAGGAAAGGCTCATCCAGCCGGGAAACATGAGCGCCCGCTGAACGCAAAAACCGGGGAAAAAAAATCATCTTTATAAATAAACCACAGATTTGGGCTTTAAACAACTACATTCTTGCCTGAAAAACTCTTAAAATTACATTTCGTGATACAGTAACAGTAGTATTATATTAAACTGTATTTTAAAAAATGGCGCTTCTTATGTTGTTATTCTCCTTGTAGCACGCGCAAGTGACGATTCTCTGTCAACTAATCATCAACGTCCTGCAGTGAGTCTAGCTCCACCTTTTAGTACCGTTCCACTGTGCTAGGTACCCCACTGGAAGGGTACCTAAAAAGTGGTACGGTACGGTTCGGCATTTTGGTACCATTCACAACTTTTGATAGTGGAAACGCAAATAAATGCGTACCGTTCCGTACTGTACCGCTCAGTGGAAACGAGCCATTAGAAGCTGGATTGGGTCCCTTAGCCCTACAATCTAAGAAAGAAGTAAAGAGCCTAGGTGTCATTTTTTTAACCACAATGCTCCAAAAATGTGGAATTCTTACTAAGTGAAGTGAAGTGAGTTTACTAGCATTCACATTTTTAAAAGGCAGGTTAAGAGAGACAAGTAAGAGTGTTTAGAGAGGTACTGGCATGGCATGGTGTTTGCTCAACTGAGCCGGATGCAAGAAACCCTATTACGAGGAAACTTTTTGGTTCTACAGCTCAATGTAAGTTGTATATATTTTGTAATTCTATGTTTATTATATTAGTAATTTAGTAAGTAATTTTAATTTATAAAGCACATTTACATACAGCGCAAAACTGACCAGAGTGCTGTAAAATAAATAACTAAAAAGTCAAGTAAAAAGAAAAAACCTCCTTGAACTGCCACCTTATCGTGGTGGAGGGGTTTGAGTACTCGAACGACCCTAGGAGCTATGTTGTCTGGGGCTATATGCCCCTGGTAGGGTCTCCTAAGGCAAACAGGTCCTAGGCGACGGGTCAGACTAAGAGCGGTTCAAAACCCTTTATGAGGACTATACACTTGAGGACCGTGACGTCGCCCGGCATGGCACAGCTGGGGCCCCACCCTGAAGCCAGGCCCGGGGTTGGGGCTCGTATGCGAGCGCCTGGTGGTCAGGCCTCCCCCCGTGGGGTCCGGCTGGGCTCAGCCCGACGGAGCGACGTGGGGCCGCCCTCCCGTGGACCCACCACCTGCAGGAGAGACCGTAAGGGGCCGGTGCATAGTGGATCGGGCGGCAGTCGAAGGCGGGGGCCTCGACAACCAGATCCCTGGACGCGGAATCTAGCTCTAGGGACATGGAATGTCACCTCTCTGGTGGGGAAGGAGCCTGAGATTGTGTGTGAGATTCCGAGATTCCAAGATTCCGACTAGAGATAGTTGGGATCACCTCCACGCACGGCTTGGGCTCTGGAACCACACTCCTCGAGAGAGGATGGACTCTTCACCACTCTGGAGTTGCCCATGGTGAGAGGCGGCAGGCTGGTATGGGTTTGCTTATAGCCCCCCAGCTCAGCCGCCATGTGTTGAAGTTTACCCCGGTGAACGAGAGGGTCGCTTCCCTGCACTTTTGGGTCGGGGATAGGTCTCTCACTGTCGTATGCGCCTATGGGCCAAACGGCAGTGTAGAGTACCCGGACTTCTTGGAGACTGGGAGGGGTGCTGGAAAGTGCTCCGACTGGGGACTCTGTCATTCTACTGGGGGACTTCAAAGCCCACGTGGGCAGCGACAGTGACACCTGGAGGGGCGTGATTGGGAGGAACGGCCCCCCTGATCTGAACCCGATTGGTGTTCTGTTATTGGACTTCTGTGCTAGTTACAGCTTGCCCATAACAAACACCATGTTCAAACATAAGTGTGTCAATCAGTGCACATGGCACCAGGACACCCTAGGCCGGAGGTCGACTTTGTGGTTGTTTCATCTGACCTCCAGCCGTATGTCTTGGACACTCGGGTGAAGAGAGGGGCGGAGCTGTCAACTGATCACCACCTGGTGGTGAGTTGGATCCGATGGTGGGGGAGGAAGCTGGACAGACTTGGCAGACCAAAACGTACTGTGAGGGTATGTTGGGAACGTTTGGCCGAATCCCCTGTCAGAGAGATCTTCAACTTCCACCTCCGGCAGAGCTTCGACCAGATCCTAAGGGAGTCTGGAGATATTGAGTCCGAGTGGACCATGTTCTCCACCTCCATTGTCAACGTGGCCACTCGGAGCTGGTGCCTGTCGAGGCGGCAATCCCTGAATCTGGTGGGGGACACCGGAAGTAAGGGATGCCGTAAAGCTGAAGAAGGAGTCCTATCGGGCCAGGCTGGCTTGTGGGACTCCTGAGGCAGCTGACGGGTACCGAGAGGCCAAGCGGACTGCAGCCCGGGTGGTTGTGGAGGCAAAAAATCGGCCTGGGAGGATATCGGTGAGGCCATGGAGAAGGAAACCGGTCGGCCTTGAAGAGATTATGGCAAACCGTCCGGCACCTCAGGAGGGGGAAGCAGTGCCCTACCAATGCTGTTTTCAGTGGAGGTGGGCAGCTGTTGACCTCGACTGGGGATGTCATCGGACGGTGGAAGGAATACTTCGAGGATCTCCTCAATCCCACCGTCACGTCTTCCATTGAGGAAGCAGAGGCTGAGGGCTCAGGGGTGGACTCGTCCATCACCCAAGCTGAAGTCACTGAGGTAGTCAAGAAACTACTCGGTGGCAAGGCACCGGGGGTGGATGAGATCCGCCCTGAGTACCTTAAGTCTCTGGATGTTGTGGGGCTGTCTTGGCTGACACGCCTCTGCAACATCGCGTGGCGGTCGGGGACAGTGCCTTTGGACTGGCGGGGGCCCTTTGCTAAGGGCTATCCGGTCCCTGTACGACTAGAGCAGGAGCTTGGTTCGCATTGCCGGCAGTAAGTCAGACTTGTTCCCGGTTCGTTTTGGACTCCGGCAAGGTTGCCCTTTGCCGCTGGTACTATTCATAATGTTTATTGACAGAATTTCTAGGCGCAGCCAGGGGCCGGAGGGTGTCAGGTTTGGGGACCACATGATCTCATCTCTGCTCTTTGCGAATGATGTTGTCATGCTGGCCTCATCAGACCAGAACCTTCAGCATGCACTGGGACGGTTTGCAGCCTATGTTCCAGCCTATGAGCTTTGAGTCATGACCGAAAGGACAAGATCCCGGATACAGGTGGCCGAAATGAGCATTCTCCACAGGGTGGCTGGGCGATCCATTAGAGAGAGGGTGAGAAGCTCGGTCACTCGGGAGGAGCTCAGAGTAGAGCCGCTGCTCCTCCACATCGAGAGGGGCCAGCTGAGGTGGCTCGGGCATCTGTTCCTGATGCCTCCTGGTCGCCTTCCCAGGAAGGTGTTCCGGGCATGTCCCGACGGGAGGAGGCCCCGAGGAAGACCAAGGACACGCTGGAGGGACTATGTATCCTGGCTGGCCTGGGAACGCCTTGGTGTCTCCCCGGAAGAGCTGGAGGAAGTGTCCAGGGAGAGGAAGGTCTGGGCATCCCTGCTTAGACTGCTGCCCCCGCGACCCGGCCCCGGATAAGTGGACGAACATGGATGGATGGATGGACAAGTAAAAAATAAAAGGCATAGAATCAATAATCCTAATTATAGAAAACATAAATAAAAAGAAAACCTTCAATACCAGGGCACATAACACAGAAATACAAAAAACAAACAGGAGTGCCAGGTTAGGGAACAAGAAAGGCCAAAGAATAAAGATTGTGGGCCCAAGCCGGTGGCACCGCCACCCTGGTGCCTTTAGTTACACAGCGGTGAGAAGTAAGGTACACTCGTAAATGTTTATTTTAGTACACCAAAACCACACTATAAAAGAATCGTGTAAAAGCAGTAAACCAGATTATTCCTTGTGACATTAGAAAATAAAATGGATATGAGAACGTAACCTACAACTAAATTAACGTTATCTTACATAACAATTTCTAAACATTTTTATTTAGTTTTGTGAACCTTTTTATAAAACATGGCCATTTATTTAAAGGGCTTATGTCTGCTATTGTAGACTCATTTTGTTAATGCAAGCAACTAATTTAGACGCAAGAACTGGGTGCCGGTGCTGTGAGATGTACATGCTCGGCCAGATTCGGCTCGAAGTCGTGCATCTTCAGATGCGGAGCCGTGCGCACTAAAAAGCTGCGCACTGCACACCGCCACACAAAATTTGGCCTTGCGCACCCAGTGCACACGACCGCCCACACCGCAATGATGACATTTTTGCCGTGCACACCCTTGCGCTTGTGCGTCTGCACATAAATAAGAGATGCTTTATTTCCAGTTTTATAGCTGATTGTCTTATTTTGTTTACATCTTACTTTACACACTTCAGGGCAGGCTGTTGCAGCTAGCTCAGGGAAGAGACTGTATGACACTAGGTGGTACAGCCTGAGACATGTACAAAAAATTGCCTTCTGCATTTTTGTTTTGCTTTTCTCTCCATTGAACCGAACCGTGATGTCTGAACCGAGATATGAACCGAACCGTGATTTCTGTGTACCGTTCCACCCCTAGTAGGAATTGTACTAATGAATATTTAAATAGAGCAGTGTAATTTTTATGTTAGGTTGACTACTTTATTATTATATATTATTAAGGCTATAATGAATAGACTGCGATGTCAAGATTGCAATGCTGGAATGTGTGTGTGTGTGTGTGCCACGGGCGCGATTGAACAGTGGACACATAAAAAGATACTCCGTCATTCTGTTCATACAGGACATCATTCAAACTGCAAAGTGTTAACTTATATTTGTGTACAGGCGCAATAAAACACAACATTGTGCTTTTGTAAAATAAATTCAAGCAATCTGCCCCCGAAATGGCGCTAATTTTAAAATTAAACTAAAATGCTCACGGCTGCACGGGCAGTCATAACGGTGAACGCGTCTTCTCCACACTCACTTACAAACAAACATTTTTTCGCCTTTCGTGCGTCTACTCTACAGCCGTATCGCTAAAAAGACGGATTTTATCCAAGACTTCAGCCATAAATTAGTATTAATATTGATAGCATCACTGGTAGCGTCGTTGCTAACTTAACCTTTTGGCGCAGGTGAAGACACATTTGAACTTCACGTTATAGTGTTATATACTAGCGAATAGCGAATAGTGTTTATTCTGTGCCGGACTCTCTTCATCATCTGGGTCCAGCAGGGCGGGGATTATGCAGCTCATTTACATTTAAGGTGGTACACACCAAAACAGCTCTTTTTAAAACAGGCCCCAAAAATGACATTTTCAAATGGTTATAATAAATTAACTGTGGGGTATTTTGTGCTGAAAATTCACAAATACATTCTGGGGACACCCAAGACCAATATTACATCTTGTAAAACGGGGCATAATAGGTGCCCTTTAAACCAGAAAATGTTGCTATTAGTAATCAAAAACAATTTCTAAAGCTAGGTCTTCTAAACATTCGATCACTCACATCTAAGGCAGTTATTGTAAATGAAATAGTCACAGATAATAGCTTCGATGTACTTACTGAAACCTGGCTTAAACCAAATGATTATTTCGGTCTAAATGAGTCTACTCCGTCAGGATACTGTTATAAGCATGAGCCCCGTCTGATTGGTCGTGGCGGCGGTGTTGCAACAATCTATAGAGATATTCTCAATGTTACTCAGAAAACGGGCTATAAGTTTATTTCGTTTGAAGTACTTGTTCTAAATGTTACGCTCTTAGATGTTCGAAAAACATCCCTATTATCTTTAGCCTTGGCTACCGTATATAGACCGCCTGGGCCTTACGGTGATTTCCTAAAAGAGTTTGCAGATTTTCTCTCAGACCTATTAGTTAATGTCGATAAAGCATTAATTGTTGGAGATTTTAACATACAAGCAGATAATCCAAATGATGTGTTATGGGCTGCTATTACAGATTTATTAAACTCCTTTGGGGTCAAGCAAAACGTTACCGGACCAATTCATCGTTTTAATCATACACTCGATTTAATTATATCACATGGAACCGATCCAACCGATATAGATATCATTCCACAAAATGACGATGTCACTGACCATTACATGGTAACTTGCATATTACGTACTCCTGTACTATATCATGTTGCGCCACGTTATCGATCAGGCAGAACAATCCTTCCATCCACCATAGATAATTTTTCAAATTGCTTATCTGATCTGTCTCAACTGCTCAGTGAACCCAAACAAACAGATGAACTAGAGAAATTAACTAGCACTATGAGCACCATTCTCGCTAGAACTTTGGATATTGTTGCACCCATTAAATTAAAAAAGGTCAGAGAGAAAAGTAAAGCACCATGGTACAATAATACTACGCATGTTCTAAAGAGAGAAACCCGTAATTTAGAGCGTAAATGGAAACAGACTAATTTAGAGGTCTTTAGAATCGCATGGAAAGACAGTATGTCACGTTATAAAAAGGCCGTAAAAGCGGCCAGGGCTGAGCACCTCTGCAAACTAATAGAAAACAACCGAAACAATCCAAGGTTTTTATTTAACACCGTGGCTAGACTAACAAATAAACAGATGTCACCTGAACAAAATATTCCGTTACAGTTTAGTAGTAATGATTTCATGAAGTTCTTCACTGAGAAAATAGAAAACATCAGAACCACAATTGTAAACGTTCAATCCTCAATCGCGCCTTATAATTCAGCCTAAATTCTCACCCCGCAAGAACAATTACAGTGCTTTACAACTATAGAACAAAAAGAGTTAAATAAACTTATCACTTCATCTTAAACAACAACATGTTTATTAGATCCTATACCAACTAAACTACTGAAAGAAGTGTTACCTGTAGTGGAAGAGCCTCTCCTCAATATTAACTCATCTTTATCTTTAGGTCATGTTCCAAGAACATTTAAACTGGCAGTTATAAAATCTCTCATTAAGAAACCACAATTAGACCCATATAATCTAGCAAATTATAGACCCATTTCAAATCTACCTTTTATGTCTAAAATACTAGAAAAAGTTGTGTCCGCTCAACTGGGCTCTTTCTTGCATGAAAATGACATCTATGAAAAGTTTCAGTCAGGATTCAGGCCGCATCATAGCACTGACACTGCGCTCATTAAAATCACAAATGATTTACTTTTAGCTTCTGACCAAGGCTGTATCTCAATATTAGTTTTACTTGATCTTAGTGCTGCGTTCGATACTATAGATCATACAATACTCTTAGATCGACTACAAAATTATACTGGTGTTCAAGGACGAGCATTGAGAAAAATCGATCATAACTCCAGTAAACTATGGAGTGCCGCAGGGATCTGTGTTGGGCCCTCTGTTATTTTCAATATATATGCTGCCACTTGGAAATATTATAAGGAAACATGGAATTAGTTTCCATTGTTATGCTGATGACACTCAAATCTATATTTCATCACGGCCAGATGAAAACGCTAAATTATCCAAATTGACAGAGTGTGTTAAAGATATAAAAGATTGGATGACGCGTAATTTTCTTTTATTAAATCCAGACAAGACAGAGGTACTAATCATCGGTTCAAAAAACCACCCACAAAACCTCTCACAATACAACTTTAACATAGTAGGATGCCCTGTTACTTTATCCTCTACAGTAAAAGACCTGGGTGTTATACTAGACTGCAACCTGTCTTTTGAAAATCATATTTCATGTTACAAGAACAGCCTTTTTCCACCTTAGAAACATTGCTAAGCTACGTAACATGCCATCAGTTTCTGACGCAGAAAAGTTAGTTCATGCATTCATGACCTCGAGACTAGATTACTGTAATGCTTTATTAGCTGGTTGTCCTGCATCCTCAATAAACAAGCTACAGTTAGTCCAAAATGCAGCTGCTAGAGTTCTTACTAGATCAAGAAAATTTGACCATATAACACCAATTTTATCATCACTACATTGGTTACCTATAAAGTTCCGTATTAATTACAAGGTATTGCTACTGACTTATAAAGCCCTAAACGGCTTAGCTCCAGTCTATTTAACGGATCTTCTATCGCCCTATAATCCATCGCGCTCTTTAAGATTACTAAATTCGAGGCTTTTGGTCATACCTAGGATATCTAGATCCACCAAAGGAGGTAGAGCATTTTCACATTTAGCTCCAAAACTCTGGAATAGCCTTCCTGATACTGTTCGTTGCTCAGACTCGCTCTCCCAGTTTAAAACTAGGTTAAAGACGCATCTCTTCAGCCAGGCATTCATATAATACTTTTAATCTTACAGTTAAATCCGGTCTCTAGTTCATAAATGCCAGAGGAGAACTGGCCCCCGACTGAGCCTGGGTTCTCCCAAGGTTTTTTTTTCTCCATTAGGTCACCTGATGGAGTTTTTCGGTTCCTTGCCACTGTTGCCTTTGGCTTGCTCAGTTGGGGATATTTGTGGATATTTAAAGGAGACATATCATGCTTTTAAATCGTTCCTTTTTACATATAAATCATACATTTGTAGTCTATATAAAGCGGAACTGCAATGTTTGGGTCTGAATTCCTCGTTATTATAGCTCCACAGGCCCCTTTTCTACCCATTTTCTGATGTGCGTCTGAGAGCAACTCGTTTTGGTGCGGTCTCTTTAAATACAATTGAGACACTTCATACCCCGCCCCCTCTCCAGGTTGCATAGGTGACACTCGGTTCAACTCCACCCCGTTCGGCCATTTTTATAGTTTGATAGCAGAGATACGATTATCTAGCGGCACAGAAACGTTTTATTCACACGTTATTAACAAAATGTCAACAACGGAAGACTTGTCCAGCCAGCCTTACATGTTCGAGCCAGAGTCGGAGCCGGAGCGAGATGAAGATGAAGACGACGAACCTGCAGAACAACGTCTTCATATGGATGAATCGCAATGGTGTGTTACTGTATTTACACATGAAACTTTGGTCTTCCGACCTTTTACCACCGTGTCGATTTATTTTGATTAATATGTGCGAGGGAGAGAGAGCAAGACAGCGTCTAGTTTGGAGACGGTGAAGTCTTGTTTACACTTTCGCCTGGCTCTGAGAGAGAGTGAGCGCGCGCGCGACCGGGTTTCTCTCTCTGCTCATTCTTTCAGTTAAACATGCGCACTGTCATAAGCGCGGCAGTTCATCTACATTAGACGGTGTAATGAAGCGTGTGGGTTACTACATCCAACAACCGAACATTTTAACTTACCCTCTCGTAACTTCTGCATCCTTAAGCTTGGACTACAAAATTGCAGCGAGAAATAAAAATGGCGGATTGCTCGAAGTGTTGGGCCGGAAGTCAATGTCCTTATTTGGCAGTTCCGCTGCAAATACTGTGACGTAATAGTTCAAAAAACGTCATAGAGAACAGAAAAATCGGAACAGGTTGAAAAATATGACCAAAACAGAATATAAAGATATCAACGAAGCACCTGAAGAGAATAATTTCAACTTTTCTGTACTTCTAAACACTCCAAATATACAACAAAATGCATTTAAGGGCTAAAAAAGTGGATTTAGCATGATATGTCCCCTTTAATTTAATTAATCAATCAACAATACTATTGATCTGCATTACCAAACGTGGACGTTTTCCACTAGAAACAAACATTGATGTATTGTTTTAATTTAATACTGTGAAGCTGCTTTGATACAATCTGTTGTGAAAAGCGCTATATAAATAAACTTGACTTGACTATAATGTTCGTGAGCCGCCGTTATTAACCAGCGCTTGGTTAGGGAGATTAATGAGCTGTTATTTCTCAGAAGATTTAAAACTGACCAGGTTTGTGTGAGTTGTTTTTTGTCATATTAGGTCAGAGCAAATTATCACCCCTTATTGATCATGTCCTGCTTCTCGAGTCTTTGTGGCAGTGGTAATGGTCATTTTGAAATGTCATAGAAGTTAACGCTAGTGTTTTCTTGGTATCGTAAGCTGCAAACATTAACTGTTAAATGTTCGGGTCGTGGTTAAGACAGTGTTAGTTAACGTTGATGTGTGACATCAGTGGTGTCTTTTTGGGGGCTGAACGTTAAATGAAGGCTCTCTTTTAACGTAATTCTGGGCCATTTTGAGTGAGCGAAAACCCTAACTTAATCCAACATTTTCACCTTTGTAACAAAACGTCAACAACCACACTTTTAATCATTCAAACTTTGATTTTCATGCTCAGAGTTCATAAAACAAACATTGATTCTAGTATCTAGCCAAAAATATTCAGAAAATAATATTATACATATAGAGAATATCCACCTACCCCTATGCTGTATACATTATTGCAAAACAAAATAGATTTAGCACGAGACTGCTTCAATTACTGGCATGATGTCCATAACTAGTTTAGCTCTGTTAAAGGTGTAAATAGTTGTTAACAAGAGGGAAAAGAGTTTTTTTCTAATAGTTTAGATCATGGCTGGACTGGCCATAGGGCATACCGGGCATTTCCCCGGTGGGCCGACGTGCTTTTTGGGCCGATACATCTCATACTCATACATACTTTTTAATATTATTATTTATTATTTTTTTTTAACGGCCCATAAAATTTGTACATCGGTGGCCCATTCGTTTTGTTTTGTTTTGCTTAATTGGCGGCGCTGGGTTTGTGCCGGTGTAATGCATTGGTCAAAAAAAGTCAGTGTTAGTTTTTTTTTCTTTTTCTGACAGACCAGCCCATGAAACACGCAGATCAGCGGCCCATTGGTTCTTTTCTTGATTGACACTGGGCTGGCCCAATCACAACTTTAAACGAGATGCAGCAGTGTCAGTGTGTATCTGTCAAAATAGTCAGCGAGATGGAGAAGAAACGCAAGGAATGTGCAGAGAAATAGCGTGAAAAAATAGAAACAGGCCCTTAAAGCAGACACTTTATGTGTCAAAATATATGTTTTCTGACCTTCATCAGCTCCAGCGGCAAATGAGGATAGTGAGGAGGATCAGGAGAGAGATGAGAAAGTGTAGAGTCCGCGGTAAGCAGAACTACTTTCAAAACCCTTAGGCCATGTCATGAGTGTAGGAACCCATAACTCAGTTACAGATTATTTCCACATCTGCATAGGTTGACGATTACGCAATTCACTAGAAATTTAATGAGAGGCGTTTGTAAACCATGTTTTCCGCCAAAATAAAAGCTTGATGCAGTTTGCGTCAAAATAAAAGATCATGTGCTTATCTCTTTCAAGTATAGAAATTGGACACTAATTATGAAAGTTTCCTTTATTTTTTAGTGCATTTGTTTTACAAAATATGGCTATTACTGTCATTGGATTAATATTATAACTATTATTATGTAGTAGGTGTAATGTAAATAGACACTGTAACTAAAAGAGGTTTGAATTTTTCATTGTTTAATTTGCACACTGAATATGGGTTGGAGCTTTTAATTTTGAAATCTCAAAGTGCACCAGATTGATGAATTTAACATAAAAATGCACTAAATTTTCTCACAGGGAGGCATGCCCCCGAACCCCCCTAGAAGGTTTGAGGTCCCACCACCATAGTTTCACCAGGATTCATCACTGTGGAGTATAGTTCAACTGTATTAATAAATGTCAAATTTTTACTTATTTCATCTGTTAACTCTCACTCATTCCTATACTCACTCATTACATGGCATTAGTGGTTTTAAGGAATAGGAGTTGGTATGCATATAATTAAGGGCGTGCAAAGATGGGTGGTGTTTATGATCATATAGTGGGCCGGTCTGGGCCAAAATGCCCGGGCCGATTTTTTGTCCCAGTCCAGCCCTGGTTTAGATTGTAAAAAAGGTTTGTAAAATGTTTGTGGTTTAGGTTTCATAGTTTTCTTTTTTGATTCATTGTCTTATTTGTTTGTTCCAAATGAAATTTTTATAGAAATTTAACATTTATTTGTATTAAAGCAATCAAATAAATAGTAAAAAAAAAAACATATCAATGTGTTGTCATATGCCAGAACAAGTAACTAAGTGACCTTTAGGAATCACCAATATGGTGTGCCTGACCCCTAGTGGATATCAATAAACTTGCACTTCAATAACTTTTATATAATTTAATTATATTAATTTATTCCACTTCAGCAATAATCTGCCAAGTGTCTTATTTTAAAAGAGACCAACCGTAAGTCTTTAGTCCAAAGGGTTCATGAATTACAACAACCGTTAAGTTTTTTAAGAGGATTTTTTTTAGTGTGTGAAAAGAACTACTAGTGCCAACAGTTGAACGGATGAAAACCTCAAAAGCCATGCAGCCCTTTTACACCTCTTTGCTATTGAGACATTTATGAGATCAAGATGAGATGTCTCATTTACTTGCTCTCACTATGATGTTTCATTTTGGTATCTGTGAGTTTATCAGTGCCTCAGTTTCGGACTACGTAAAGCACGTATAGAAACATTAGCCGGGCAATTTTTCCTTGTGGCTTTACAGACTGTGGAAGAAGCTTTTCCTCTTATAATTCTTTAAATGTGCACTTGTCCAGAATTCACCGTGAAGGGTGAAAGCAGTCTTTTAATTGTCATATAGTGTTCTTGGGAGTTTTGTGGAAGCATAAAATGTCTTGTATCCCACCTTAAGTGTCTTTAGGCGCATTTCCATTACAAAAAACTATTGCGAAATGACAGCGTTTCCATTAACCAATGTTGTGCGACTAAAACTTAATTTTTTCATCTCACGATAAGTAAAATCATTACAAAAAATAATCCCTTTGATTAGCCTAATTTTCATTTTAGTAAAGACAAGAACAGCTTAATAAAAAATATACAATATAATAACTCTTAGTAAAATTAAATATGAATGCAGTTTTGGATTAAATAAAAGTACAGTCAAGTCAAATAAAACACATTTTATCTAGTTTGGTAACGCTACAACAAGATACCATTCATTACCTTACTTAATGCGTTGTCTAACATCAACACATTGAGTGAACAGTATATTTTTACAACATTAATTAATGTTTGTGAATGTTATTTAATACAAACACTTGATTGGTCATGTTTTGTTCACTTCATTCATTGTGCATTAAAAACTGTTTACTGAAATAATGTTAACTTTTGATTTTAAAAAATGTATTTTTAAATTCAAAAGTTAACATTATTATTATATATTATTAGGTAATTTTATCTAATGTTATCTAACAAATGGAATCTTATTGTAATGTGTTTTTAATACTACAGTTTCCATCTTTGTAACCGTGATATACACTTTAATATATGTAAATTTAATCTAAATTAAGATTTGGTACCGAAATTGGTACCGAGAACCGTGGATTTTCACTGGTATTGGTACCAAATACTGAAATTTTGGTACCATGACAACACTAAAATACAGTAGGCCTATATATACGTCTGCCATATGTTGCCACCCCTCAAAATTCCTGCCCCCCCTCTCGCCACCCCATGAATATCTTTCTAGATCCGCCCCTGGCAACATGCCAAAGTAATATTAAATAGTCATTATAATACAATACAGCAGGGGTAGGCAATAGGCGATATTTTCTGGCCCGCCGGATTATTTTGGAAGTCCCTTTTTTTTTTTTAAATCAGCCTAGTTTTATTTTACAATAACGGTTTACAAATAGTGTATCATTCGTTCAATCGTTTTTTTTTTTTTCAACGACTTGTTTTTCCATTATTTATTTCCTGAACTAAAATGGAAAAAACGAATAACGACTCATTTTCCGATTTTCTGTTTGTGCACTCAGATCAAAAATATAAAAAATGAATAAAAAATATTTCACTAAACTCTTCCAATACTTGAGAAAAGCCTATCTGACAATTTTGGGTTCAAACACGCGTTGCACACCACACATACTTAACAGTGTTAATTTAAATTTTAAAAATACTGTCCGATAGCACTGCTTTGTTACCACAGTTTCTGCGTGCTTCCTCAGGGATGAAGTTCCACATTTGCGGCTATCCAACACGAAAATGCATGCAGCAAAGCCTTTCACAATATTTTCTTCAGATAACTCCAAATTTCTCCCACACACTGGACTTGATTTTTGATTGTTGACAACTTTACAATCTCCACTAGCTATTCTTTTCTTCCACTCTTTAGCATCCATCTCGACAAGTGCGCGCGCGGTTATGATGAATTATTAAAAGTGAAAGTAACCTAGTAACGTTATAGATCCTGGGAGCGTGTGGTGCGTGGGCACAAATAAACTGATGTGGATTTTAAATTATTTTATAAACTTGAAATACAGGTATATTTTTGTAGATGTGTTCCTAAAAATATGCATATTTTTACGTTTGAATGTGATTTTTTTAAACCCGTGTCCGACCCGACACAGTTGGATATTTTTCACCCGTTTGAGCAAAATTTTCGGGTGACCCGTCGGGTACCCGAACCCGTGCAGGACTCTATTTTAAAGTATAAAGACGGTATCGGTCAGAACTCTGGTGTAGTTTGGACGGAGCGGGCGGTCTGACTGACAATAGCCCACTCCCGACATGTTTTGACAGCGTATCCGCACTTCATTCTGACCACCTGTAGCCTACACCTAGCTCTGAGGAGCTGTTTGGTACTGAAACCATTGTCAGTCAACAACATTCTTTTTTTTGCAAGGATGTTTGAAATCGTTTGGCAGAAAATAGCCTACTTCATTTGTCAGTAGGGCAATATGGTTTTCATTTATGTTGCTTGAGTGATTTGATTTTTTTTTTGTTATTTATATTTCATAATTTTTTTTCTGTGAAATTTTTTCTCTGCTGACAGTACAATGTTAAAATAATATTTATATTGACACGAACACAATTTTTGTATAGCATTTATAATTTATAATCTACTGGCTAAAAAAAATATTGGCCCGCGGCCAAAGTTATTTGCCGACCCCTGCAATACAGGATGTGCTCCATCAGCATAATTGCGTAATCAGAGTTGGGTGTAATGCAGTACTACCTAATTAATTAATTACTGTAATTTAATTACTTTTTATTCTAAAAGTAAATAAGGAATTATTCTTAAAAAATGTGTATAGTAATCTTATTACACTGTTGAAGATGAAATTAGTAGCTTTTAGTAGAATAAAGCAGAAGTTACGAGAATAGTCAAGTCAAGTCAACTTTATTTATATAGCGCTTATCACAATACTTAAGCTTCACAGTATTAAATAAAATAGTACATCAGTGTTTGTTTCTAGTGTAAAACGTCCACGTTTGGTAATGCTGATCAATAGTATTGTTGATTGATTAATTAAATTAAGTATTCCCAACTGAGCAAGCCAAAGGCAATACAGTCTTCTGTAGAAGTGTTTTTTCTTTAGTAAGGAAATGCGCTAGTCGAACTGCCTCATGGATCTAAACATAATAGAAGCTTTCTACTTTTATCTGGGGTTTCAACAAAAGGAAATTCTACAGGTGCTAATCTACCAACATGCAGGGGCGTAATTTGTGGGGGGGTTGGTGGGGAGATCCCCCCCCCCCAATATTTATATCTATGCATTACAATATGCATATATCTATGCATTTAGTAACTGGAGTCACTTCAGTTCTATAATAATAATAATAATGGAAGGCTACTAGTATATGGAGGCAGATTAGTCTCAAATATAATTCACGCAAAAAACATGATTCACAAATGCGTAGACAATTTCACATGCATGAAACCTAATTCACGTACACACAAAAAAAATCCACGTGCGTGAAAAAAATATATATTCACAAAAAGCAATTCACATAGGCAAAATATAATTATATATACTCATAAAATACATTTCACAAATGCAAAACACAATTCTTAGATATACAACTGTGCACAAAAACCTTTGAATGTTTAAAATGTACGAGTGTATCCTTGCATTTGAATGTGCAAATCGTCATTCACGTACGAATCGCCTTAGATATGTGTGTGTGAGTTTTTGAGACTTTCCTGGCAGCATAACACTCGTAACACAGAGCAGTCGTACTCTTTAGCCAATCAGATTTAAGCTTATCAATCGACCAATCAGTATCACGTGAGGGCGGGCCTACCTACATGTTACGTCATCAGCCTTCGACCAGTTCATGGCTGAGCAGAGGTAAGTGCAGTTAATCGTTCATTTCTGTGTTCAGAAGTTAGAGATCATTTGAAGCAATAGTTTATTAACTGCTGTTTAGTCCACATGTGAACATAAACATTTATTTTTAGTATTGATGGATTTTCATGTCCTGTCCACCACACATTCAACTGATGATAATGTAATGACTGGCATAAATAGGATACATGTTTTGATCTGCATATATTATGTAATTTTATTGTTTCAGATTTCCAAGACAGATGATGTATGAAGTTGCAGACAACCAGTACTGTGATCTTACCATTTCTACTGTAATTCTTTGAAAACAGTCATGTTGCAAGCCATCCATTTTGACAGTTGTTTCAACAAGTGGTTGAAAGTGATGCATTGTTACTGTATTAATTTGTCTCCTGCGGACTATAGCCTATGTACACGCTTTAGGAATAAAGCCTTGCTATGCATGCATTATTAAATGTCCTTGTAAGAATTAAAAGATTCAGACATAGTTCAATTTGATGTATACGTTTTATTCATTTGAAAGTTTCTGAATCCTTTGGGAATAAAATATATAAAATGACTTGATCATGATTAATGTTCCTGTTACATATGAAGATCATGAACTGACAGTCTAAACTGTGAAGCACAATATTCAGTACAGAGAAATATACGTTTCTTCAGGAGTTGTGAGATCCAGTCAGAGTGTACTTTGCTTTTAGAGTATATAAATATAAGTGCAATACATCAAGTGAAAAGTTAACAAATGAATTGTGTTCAGTCCGGTCATCAGTAGACCTCTCTGTTAGGACATATAAGATTTTGTCCTGATATTTAAAGTACTAAAACCCTATAGTACAAGAGGTGCAGACAGAGGACGTGGGAAATTAAGTGATGGTATTTGAATAGAGTTTACTGAGTAATCTTAGTCGCATAATCTTAATTGCCTCTCTATGACAAGTAGCTTTGTCTTATCAGCATAAAATCTGATTTGCCTATTTTACTAGGCAAAGTAAAATTAATGCTTCACAATATTGTCCTTAGACCTTAAGATGACAATAAAAAAACTTATTTAAAAACCTTGCGATGACAATACAGCACAAAACATAAGGAAATGCATGTTGAATATATTGCTAACACTCTACAATAAGGTACAATAACTTAGTTAACATTAGTTCATGTATTAAATAACCATGAGCAATACATTTGTTGCTGTGTTTGTTAATCTTTATTAACGTTAGTTAAAAATACAGCTGTTCATTGTTAGTTTACAGTGCATTTACTAATGTTAACAAGATTTTAATGAAGTATTAGTAAATGTTAACATTAACAAAAAATAATAAAGGCTGTTCACGTGCAGTTCATTATTAGTTCATGTTAACTAATGAAACGTTTTAATAAAGTGTTACCAATTAAGACAAATACAAAAAAAAAAGTATAAAAGAGAATAAAGACACAACATGAATTAAGATGTTCGTGACTGCTATCCAGATGTCATGCCAAAGGTGAGTAATCCTGATAAAATGCAGGGAAACAAGTGTTAATAATAATTTAACATCATACACAAATGGCAAAAAAACACTGGGTGCTCATTAAAATAGGTCTATTCACTATTTAAAGAACAATCTCGATGGGTATTGACCACAGATTATGGTTTTGCAATCATTAGCGTGATTGTAGCTGTGAGAGCTGTCTGTACCTTCAGCTAAAATACAACAAAACAAGCATCATTCTTCTTCATTTTTGACACGATATGGGACATCTGATTACAACAACACTTGCTTACATCAGTTAATAGTTCATAAACTATTGCTTCAACTGATCTCAAACTTCTTTAACTTCAGTTAACACAGAAATTAACGATTAACTGCACTTACCTCTGCTCAGCCATGAACTGGTCGAAAGCTGATGACGTAACATGTAGGTAGGCCCGCCCTCACGTGATACTGATTGGTCGATTGATAAGCTTAAATCTGATTGGCTAAAGAGTACGACTGCTCTGTGTTACGAGTGTTATGCTGCCAGGAAAGTCTCAAAAACTCACACACACATATCTAAGGCGATTCGTACTTGAATGACGATTTGCACATTCAAATGCAAGGATACACTCGTACATTTTAAGCATTCAAAGGTTTTTGTGCACAGTTGTATATCTACGAATTGTGTTTTGCATTTGTGAAATGTATTTTTTGAGTATATAATTTTATTTTGTGCATGTGAATTGCTTTTTGTGAATATATATATTTTTTTCACGCACGTGAATTAGGTTTCATGCATGTGAAATTGTCTACGCATTTGTGAATCATGTTTTTTGCGTGAATTATATTTGAGACTAATCTGCTTCCATACTAGTAAAGCTGAATCTGCGTGGCCCTGATTGGCTGCGGGGGTGTCCCGTACGCGCGTGACCGCGTGCTTTGGAGGCCGATGACGTCACCGCTCGCTCGCGCCGTGCCGCCGTCTCTTCCCTCAGTTTCAGCGTGGAGTCTTCTGAGGAGAGGAGAGCAGTTCACGGTATTTCTCACATTTACACAACCACCACACACACTTTATACAGTTTGATTAAGCGACAGGCTCATTTCTGTATTGTTTTCATCGATCACAGCGATACTTGTGCGTCTTTTCTGGCGTCTTCCTTCTGAAATAAACATTTAGTGCAGCAGCATCGAGCATGAGGAGAATATGTTTTCATTCATTCAGACCTGATCGATGTTGTGTTCGTTTGTGTGATTGACTCGATGTTTGGAGTGAGAACTGTTAAAGTTAAAAAAGTTAAAGTCAAGTTAAAGTTTGAGATCTGTGAGGGGGATTGATGGGAATCGATCTCAAGTGTTTCTGTTGCCGTTTTCATTATTTCTTTGTCGACATTTATCTTTGGCAGATTACATTTACTTATTAAAATTGATGTAGACACTTTATATTGCCCCTGTATGAGTAATGAACGTGGGAAATATCAAATCTATACATGCATGGGAATATAGATACATATTAATGAAGTTTGACACAGGAAACATTACATTTTCTTCATTTTTTAAGAGTTTTATGATCATTGTCAGTTTCTGTACGAATATGTAGGCTAACATGTTAATGATGGAATTACTTTATTGCTATTAATAGTTATTATAAAGTCAATCTATATTCAGATTCACATATTATGGTGTTGTAGTTATTTGCCTGAAGAGGTTATTTATTTAATTATTTTGTTTTATTATTGGTGATTTATAACTTATTTTGGTGGTTATATTGTGAGAAATAACAGTATTGTCTTTCAGTAGAGCAGTTTTACAGGCTTTTGTCATGTATCCTGACTCAAATAATGTGTTTATTAGGGCTGTGCCGGTAAACTTGAAAACCGCACCACCGCGGTGAGTAGTACCGGCGGTTGTTCGCCTAAAAAAAATTGTTGTATATGAATGCTGTTTTACATTAATATTATGACACACAAAGCTTTGTTTACAAAAGAAATAATAGGTTAGCAATTAAATGTTATATCGCAGCCATGGAAAAGTTTTAATTCATGACGAATGAGAGAGTTGTACGTGAGCCCATAAACTTAAGCTTTGTCGGCTTTGAATTCTGGTTTGCGATCTGGTCACCCGATTATCAGCGAATTGAAAAATATTCCATTAGTTATTCCTTATAGAAAGCTTGAATTGTCTACTTTTAAACAAAACAATTCAAACCGGAAAATAAACCGACAAGCATATGCTTCTATTCCGTATGAAGTGTGCATTTCTCTCTCGCGTTCACTGCGAAGAGTGAGCATCGTCAACTTCATCTTTGCAGCCCGACACTGACACACACACACACACACACACACACACAAAACACTTTATTAATAAACAATTCAAATGTCTCCTTGCTATATTTGACATGTTCATAATCATTATTTTTGCCGGTTCTTTGTAACAGCTGTTATGTGCGTTATTGGCAGCGTCACCCTCCGGTTACATGAACGCGTCACCGCTGCATCAGCACCAGAACATGGAGATTTTATTTTAGAGAATGATCGCACGACAGACATTAGAACATTAGATATTCTATAATTAAATCAACTAATCGAATATTCAAAAATCGCGACTCATCCCTGCATGGAATCTCTTTTTTCTTTTCCCATATCTTCACTCGCGTCTCACCCTTCGCTTTTAGGTCGATTATTTTCGTATTCTTTACTGTGGTAAAGTAGCCTAGAAAAACGCTGTAGGTCAGGGGCCGTATTCACAAAGCATTTTATCTTACCACTTGGGGTACTCCTAAATTGCACTAAAAGATTTTAGCTAGGAGTTTTCTCTTAACCTGTTAACCGTTGCCAGTGCGCCCGCGCACTGAAGCGTTATTTATTTATTTAATTCAAAATTACTATCAGATTTAATGTTATACCTTGACAAACTATACATAATTAAAAAGATATAATACTCAAGTTTCAGTATTTGACCACTATTGTATTCTGAGAAACTCATAGTGACAGTTATGTCTTAATTTGTGTCAGGAGTTATGAAATGAAAAAATGAGTCGATACCTTTAATATGAATTATGACGGTCAGCCGCTTTCATTCATAAAAAACTCTGTGCTGTCGTCATGACAGCGATACACAAAACAACGTCCCTCAGGGCTTTAGCTCAAAACTGTGCAGATTTGGAGAAATATTGATAGATTCTCATAGATTTACATCATATTTCTATAGACAGGAATAATATTTATTGAATTTATACCCAAATGCGTCGATGTAATCTTTATGAGCATTTGGTATTCCGATACTGTGTTTTTTTAATTCATACCAGCAGCCTGAGGGCGCTACATGCACAATAATAGTCCATATATGGAACATGAAGAAGAGCCATGACCATGTGACATTCCAGGACGTCACTGATACACACAAAGCTAACAACAGATCGCGCTGTAACATGCAGATACAGATGTTTTGAAGACAATAAACATGATTGCACTGATATTTGAGTTACCTGTGTTTTTCAAGCCATGCCAGTAGGGATGCGCGGTATACCGGTACTGCAAAAATACCGGTATATATTATATTTCAAACGGTACAATATCATAATTTTGCTCACTTCGGTATTTGATGCGCTGCTGTTTCGAAGTTCATCGCTAGGCGGCAGTGCGCTACCCAAACTGACGCGGGTCACGCAAAACCGGCAAACGGTGACAACGGAGGAACACGATGGATCAAACAGATGAATCTCATTCTACACGCCCGAAATTAATAAATAAAGAGAGCAATAGGAGTGAAATATGGCATTACTTTGCCTACAAAAGTAATGAGAAAGGTGAAGCAACAGACCTCAATGCACCACTGTACAAACGCTGCTTTAAATTTGCCACGGGAGGCAACACATCAAATCTGGCTAACGTTGACCACTTGTCACTTGATCATCCTGACTTGTTCAAAGAGTTCAGAGATCGACACGTGAGTCCATCATTCAACTGATTTAATTTAGACTTTTATTCACAGCGCACATAGAGCTTATCAATTAAATATGACACGGTAAACACGAAAGCTCAAATGTGCTTTCATGACACGCTAGAACCAATGAAGTTTAGTTCTCATAATTTTTTTGCCCTTTCAAACAATCATATATTAATTGAATTTGAATGAATAAAGAGATAAGTGATATTAATTTTAGTATTGGTGATAGTAAAATGAAAGGCATATCTATCACTGCTGCTGTGGCGACTGACTGAGGAATCAGCTGAGAGAGAGTAATAGTAGTAATATGGATATTACTAATATGAATGTTAGAGTAACACTTTACATTTAAGCTACATTTGTCAACATTCATTAGGTAACCTGACCTGACAGTATTATAGCATTTATTAATCTAGAATAGATCAATCCGTAATTATTATTTAAATATACTAATACATGTTTAGCATGTTAACATTACTTTATGCATTAAACTAATATGAACCCAAACCAAACAGTAATCAAACCAAGATGAATAAATGCTATAAATGTTGATAATTCTGTTGATGCATGACAGCTAATGGTTTACATTTCATTTCATTATTCTATTATTATTCTATATTAATCAATTATTATAGATAATAGATATTAACCTATTTTAATTGTATCATTTCAGGTGTCCTTTTCTTTTTTTTTCTTTTTTTTTAAATCAAAATTTAACCTACTGTAAGTTCCCTGACTGTTTTTTATTTATTCATTTTTTTTTTTTTGTACATTTTGATAACTTTTTGTTTGCACATTCGGTGCAGCAGAGTTTCAAGCAGTGTTTTTTAATAAAACTGTTTCAATTCACTTAAATTTAAAGGCTGGTTATTTGTCACCTGTGGTATCGATTTAGTATCGATACCGAGGTATTAGGTTCTGGTACCGTACCGAAACCAAAATTGTGGTATCGAGCCATCCCTACATGCCAGGTATTTTCATAATAATAGATTATATTTATAATGTAATGCTAATCTATAGACTATCATTGTGCAGAACACTATCCAATAGTATATTTTCTGTCTGATTTTTTTTATCTGAAGCCAAATTAGATCACAGAAGATTATTTAAAATACTCAACGTGCGTTAAAAAGTAAGTTTAGAGCACAAACATGGTTTTAATCTCATAAATTGTTGTGTGTTGATGGTGTGTTGATGGTGTGCTAAGCTAACATGCTAGCTAGCCCTAGGTGCACCTGCTACCTAGAAGTTATACTTTTATTATTTTTTGAATGCTACCTGAAATGTGTCTTTATTCAAGAAATGCATTTGATACAGTTTAAAATCTGAGGTAAACTTTGAGAAAAGAAATTAGGGACTGAAACCCTATGAATAGCCTGTGAATAGCCAGTCGTTAGTAGCTATAATGCAGACAAAAGAAATGCATATTTCGAGCCATAACCAGGCTGGAGAGGTGTGAATGTGTGCAGGGGGGAGACTGAGACTGAATGGGGCTCGTTTGCACCACAAAACAATAGAGACAATATACTGGATAGATGGTTAGAAGATGACAATAAACATCAGTAGCATTTTAGCGTCAAATCAAAATAAAGTCATTTGACATTGTCTTGAAAAACATTTAACTAAATACAGAGTTTTGGACTTATTATCTTCAGATTTTAAACATAGAATGTTTAGACATATGCAGGGTCCGAAATTAACACCCGCCAAGCGCCAAATGCGGGTAGATTTTCCGTTTGGCGAGTATATCTCAAAAGGCTATCCGCCACAGTGGCGGGTGAATGTTCATACCAAAATAATAAAATTGTCAGCGCGCACGCGCTCTTCTGCCTCCTAAGAACGAACAGAGAGAGCGAGAGCGAGCGAGTGCGTGAGTGAGTGAGTGAGTGAGTGAGTAAGCCCCGGCCGCGCGCGCGCACTCACTATTCAGAGCGAACAAGCGTCAAGCTTCCCCGTACTTTTTGACAAGCGTCCTTGACAGGGCGGCCAGAGCTTCTTTGCAGCTCAAGTCGGCGGCGCTGTGTACGTACAGTTAACGCTCTATCTGTTGACGGCGCTGAGGAAAAAGGATATGTGAAGCTCCCGCCACTGGAAGAAGCGGTCGCCGCCCATTTGTGTCCTGCTCATCAAAGCCGTGCAGAGCGTCTTCAGCACTCGCGGATCGTGCATATTCCGCCGCTGGCCAGGCTGCTTCTGCTTTACACACCATGCATGGCCGGTATTTTCTCGATAAAATTAGTTTTCTCATAGCGTTTGCAACGCAATACTCGTTCCCTTATCTCTCAGGGAACCGAGGTTACGTAAGTAACTTAGCCGAGTACGTTCTGCCTTCCCTTGCACGAGTCAGGAAACAAAACTGACAAAAAAAAAAACCTTTGATTTCACCCCAATGATAGTAATATTTCATATATTTCTCTCATTTTGATCAATATATATATATATATATACATACAGTATATAATAATTATTTTTTATTTATTTATTATACATTTCAAATTTTGCTCTGGACAATTTTTTATGTTTGTATTCAACATAATATGCCTACCTTATTATCTAAATTAAAAGTACTGAAATTAATGTATATGTGACAAAAAAAAGGGCTGTTTATTATTTTGGCCGGTAAAAAATATGCTTGGCTGGTGGATTTTTTCATCTACCAGTCCCCGTGGCAGGTGAGCCAAAAAGTTAATTTCGGACCCTGGACATATGGCTTTAGCTGTAGTGCATTTCTAGATTGCTCCAGTGCCAACTTCAATTTTATTTTCATGAAGATGTTTCATAAAAATTAATTTCTAATAATTTTACAAAACTTTGAAGCTATTTATAACAATTTTTGTCATTATGACAATAATTAATTCTACATTTACAATAAACTGCCAGGTGTCAGCTTTCAAATGAGATCATACTTGTGCTTTTAATGCAAAGGGTTCATGAACTGTATCTGTTTCAGTTTGGGTATGTCATTTCTGGGGATTTTTCAAAAGTGGGGTTGCAGCTTAACAGGTTAAAAGTTATTCACAACGCCTTTCAGACCTACTCTTAGTAAAGAAAAATGACAACTCCTAAACTAAGAGTGAGTCTTTGTTGCTATGGATGACGTCATTACTCATGCACGAGCTTGACTGAAGTGACCACCTTGATTGGTTGATGATTGTAACGCGGGAATGATTCCAAACACCTCCCCTACGATGATGAGTGACAGGTGACAGGTCTGAGAATGCGTGCGCTTCACAAGTAGTGCGAAGGACGGAAGATGATGAATAACTGAATAAATAGCCTAAATGAATAAAGAGTAAGGCAAAACAAATATAGTAGCCTAATGAAACATATGGATTGATGCAATATCTTTGCAACATTATTGAATTAATCTGTCACTATATGCCTCTGCCTACGTTTGCAAAGAGAAGAACATTTTAATTTGATTCACAATGAAACGTTAAAATTAGTTTACATGCAATGAGTAGCCTAGTTTTGGTTGTTGTTGGTGGCGTTATTGCATCCCTACAATGCAAAATTGTTCCCTCGCGATTGGAAGCTCCTGTAGTCGCCGCATACGCATTTCAAAACATCGCAACGTGAAATGCCACAAAAAGCAGTTTGTGAATAGGTCTTAGTGAGTTAGGAGTCCTCTCGACTTCTTTTAAGCTGTCCCAGGCTTAGGTGCTACTTTTAGGGCTAAAATGCTTCGTAAATTACTCTTAGTCAAAAAAATTAGGAGTCCTAAAGTTACGAGTGACACGCCCATTATTTTTAGGAGTTGCTCCCAAATTCGCCAGTTAGGAGCTACTTTTAGCCTTAAAATTGTTTGTGAATACGGCCCCTGATAGCCTACATTTTTACTTGTACGTCAAATTCTTTTTAACACAGTTTGTGCTTGTTATTAGACATGGTAATTGGTAAGGCGCGTCAAGTTCATTTTGTAAAGCGCATTTCACACGCGCGGGGAATTTTTTGTGCAAGTTTTGCTTTCTCTGGCAGCGCGCAAACAGCCTAAATGCCTTGCCCTTGTAGAAGATAAATTCGCTCTTCATACCTTTTACAAGTAGAAAACATGAAGATACCAGAAAAGAGATCGATGGTCTCTTTCCTGCTTGTGTCCCACATCCCTCTCAAAGCGCAGAGCGGTAGGCTATATCACGCGCCTTTGTGTGGAAATATAAAAAAAAAAAAAAAAAAAAAAAATTGATTCAACTTTATTATATTATGTAAGTTACCAGTATTTACTGATATTTATTTCAATGCTTTACAGGCTTTAGTGTGTTGTTTCTTTTTTTTTTAAACAACCCCCCCCCCAACCACCGCAACACCGCCGGTATTTGGGTCCATTACTACCGCGGTGGTAAAAAACTGCCACCGTCACAGCCCTAGTGTTTATTACAGCAAACACTCAGAATAAAGTGAGATGATCTGCTGAATGATGATCCTGAATGGCTTGTTGAATGAGTGTTGATAGTCTGAGGCTCATCAATATTAACAGATCTGCTGAAAACACTCTTTATTTCATGACAATAGTTCCTGTTTTCACCTCATTTATTATGCTGATGTCTTCAAATCTCCTGTAAATTGTCACTTAAAGCTCGTTTCATTGGTGTCAGCAGACTGAGGGGATTTGTTGCCTACTATACGTTAGGGCTGCACGATATGAGGAAAAGCTGCGATGTGCGATAAGATTGTTTAATATTGCGATGACGATATGACTTGCGATAAATATTCAAATGTGAATGTTAGCTATGCTGTTCCCATGTCTTAGTGCTTTAATAGGTTCTTTGCGTGATAGGTCAAACGTTTATTACCTGCCTAGTTCAGATTACACGATTTTAGCGCGATTTTTGCACGATCCATTTGACGTATGGGTGTCGTGAGGATTCGTAAACGACAACGGGCGTCGGGACGCAAGATTTGATCGTTTCATCTCGTATAGTGTGACAGTGGGCGATAACCTACGTCGTGTCTGCGATGCTTCACGACATCACGACAGAAAGACTAGCATGTTTAATTTTTTAACGGTCCTCCATGACGGGTTGAGTATGTGAGCGAGAGTGAGTGAGAGCGCGAGTAACAGTGTGTGTGTGCGAGTGAGTGAGCATGAGCGCGAGTGAGTGTTTGTGTGTGTGTGTGTGTGTGTGTGCGTGCGTGTGAGTGAGTGTGACGGCATGCGATGACTGGTCGGAAAGCAACATGTCTGACATGTTTCTTGTCCACAACATGACAAGATTTTAGAAGTCAAAAACGTGTAATCTGACTCCGTGACTATCATAACAGACACAAAAATCTTGTAATCTGAACCAGGCATTATTCATCGTGTCAGGCTGTCTGTTGCGATGTGTTCATATCGCGAGTTCATATCGCGATGACGATGAAAATTCGATGTGTCGTTCAGCCCTACTATACGTTTATTTCTGTCTTTATGCTTTTAACTGTTTTCCTTACCATTATTTATATTTGGAAGAATTTAAATTATTTAAATTATTTTCTTTAGTTCTAGATACCTGTATTTTAATGAAGAAGCAGAATAATGTTAGGATTAGTAATAAAAATAAATATAAATAATGCATTGGCATCAGTTACTGTACGATAAATAGATAGACAGGCGTAAATGCTTAGAAGTGTCATTTATTATAAAAACAAACTCAGTAATTTATATTTTTGATTTTGGCAGATCAGCTCCTCCCACTGTAATTCTCCAATAAATGCTGTAAATTCCCATCAGCTACAAGTGAAGACGAGCATCAGAGCATCAGGAAGAGCTGGAATCTGTAAAGACTGAGTTTATTAAAGAGGACAGTGAGAACATGAGTGATCCAGAACCCTGCAGAATGAAACACACTGAAGATCCTGAAGAACAAAGAGGTTGGTGTTTATTCTCCATTCATTCATGAGGCTGAAGAACATTCATGTTAGAAACCAGTGTTTCCCACAGAATTAGATTATATTTGCGGTGGGGTGGTGTGGTGGGGTGGGGTGATTAAGGCACAACAAAAGGGTTAAATATATCATATATTTTTATTGACACGTATACACATTTCCATTGTCAACACTTAGTGTTAGATAACTTAAAGACATTGCTTTTGCTACATTGCTATGCCATTGCTACACTTTCTATGACTGCTCCACAGACTTCTTGTTGCAAATTTTGCACCCTTTGAACATTTTATTTTACGGGCCTTTCTGAAAAAATGTTCCAGTGCCCTATTCTATGGGAAGGCTTCAGGACAGGGTCCATTAGGGCTGGGTATCGTTCAAAAAATTTCGATACCGATACCTTGATTTCGATACCGGTTCCAAACGATACTTTTCGATACCAATTTTATGAAATCCATTTTAATAAGATTACATAACACATTACCTCAGAAAAACTTTGGTTTTATTTTTTCAGTTTGACTCATGCTCCTTAGCCAGTGCACAAAGTGCTTTCAATTAATGGATGCTCGAATCTGTAGAAATTAGGACAGTAGCTTTTTTAGTACCCAAAATGTCCTTTCTTTAATCTCTTCTCTCTTAACGGGATGTTTGCTGTCTAGGTAACATAGGGGAACTCCCACTGCCAACGGTCCAAGTTCAGTCAGGCAAATTAAGAAAGATCACGGCTTTAGTCAACATGTAGGCCTATTTTAAAATAAACTAATATGTTGAATTTTTAAATGTTTTTTTTTTTCTTGTACATGTTAGTTAAAAATAAAACAAAATGATCTGTAATACCATACTGTAGCCACTAGATGTCTGTATAGCCCTTTACATAAATATATATTCAGGGCTGTGAAATTCTTAATAAATAAAAGTTTTTTTTTCTTTATTTTTAATAATATTTGACCTTGAAGTAATCCAAAAGTAATCAGATTACATTACTTTCATATTGTGGTACTTAGATTACGTTACTGAATACTTTTTTCTATGGAGTAATTTGTAACTGTAACGGAATACATTTTTAAAGTAACCTTCCCAAGCATGTTAGTGTGAAATTGAACACTACAGTTTATGCCAATGTTGTTTTGTTGTTTATATGCCAATGTTGTCAAAAAACATTAGCACCAAGCAAGCCAATCCACTTTTCCATGTTGATAAGAGCATTAAAATGAGAAAAAATAATGGGACAAAAAGAAATCAAGAGACATTTAGAATAGATAAAAATGTGCGATTAATTGTGATTAAATATTTTAATCGTTTGACAGCACTTATTTATACACACAAAAACTTGAGATCAGAGTTTTAAAATCAAAACAGTTTAAAAGAGAACAATACATCACGGTTGTTTAAACCAATGAGCATTGAGCTGTGTCATCAGCAAGTCGTTTCCCATCATGCTCTTGATCTTCAGTCGGTGGAGAGCAACTGCCGCCTTGCACTCACGAGAGTTTCAGACACACGGACTCGGACACATTTATAACCAGCATGCATCTCGCGCTGATCACCGGTGATCGGTTCTGCACAGATTTTGCTCATCAAGCCTAGTTTTTTCTTGTCTTCCCATCATGCAGTAGAAAGAGCCCAGATGATGTCACTTCCTGTGCGTCACAGTATTAAGAAATGCTCTCTTTTTAAAAGGAGGAAAATCATGTCAGGAGTAACAGGGTCGAGTGAAACATGTAGGACACAGATAATGCTAATAAAAAGGTTCATTTAAAGCCAGTTAAAGTTATGGCCACTCTACACTTTGAGCTTGTGAAGTTTCTACAGACACTGCAACGGCCGTGAAATGACGTCACATTCTGCGGCAGCTTTTTTACAAACACAAGTTCAACATATAACAAATAATAATAATTCAAAATGTAAAAATAAACAATCCACTCCACTTGAATGCTAAACGCTTGTGTTATTTCTCACAGGGTAATTCACTTGAGCTTGTGTTTCTGGTGTCCCACTTTCACATGCGCATGAATGGAAGTCAGTGCAAGGAAAAGTCTAGTGTGAACGGCCATTAATAATTAAAACATTTTAGTAAAATAAATATCAATCTCAAAGTTGGTGTCAACATATGGCAGGATTGTATATTTTAATGTTAATATCATGTTAGATAATTGTGTCATTGATCAAATATATTCAATAGTTCTTGCTAAAGAAACATGGGATTTGTGCCTGTAATGTTTTAAAGATAATAATTGGATGATAAATTTACCTCGTTCATGGAAAGTTTCAAGGACATATAATCAATTTATAAAAAGGCATCAAATTATCATAATATTTTATAGCAGTTGTCTACTTTCTACTATTACATCAGGGCTCACTTTCATGTCTTTCACTTTATATTTCTCTCATTAATTATTATTATTTTGATGTACTGAAAATTAAATGTGGTATTTTTTTCTTTATTTTTTGAAGTGAAGGAGGAGAGTGAAGAACTGAGTGAAGTGAAGGAGGAGAGTGAAGAACTGAGTGAAGTGAAGGTGGAGAGTGAAGAACTGAGTGAAGTGGAGGAGGAACATCATGTCAAACCTGGAGGAAAACCTTTGAGTCGCTCAAAGACTAAAAAGACATTTTTAAAGAAAAGAAGAGCCAAGAAATCTTTCACCTGCACTCAGTGTGGAAAGAGTCTCACAACCAAACAATTTCTTGAGATTCACATCAGAGTTCATACTGGAGAGAAGCCGTTCACATGTGATCAATGTGGGAAGAGTTTCAGTCAATTATCATCCCTTAATGTTCACATGAGGATCCACACCGGAGAGAAGCCATTCTCATGTGATCAGTGTGGGAAGAGTTTCAGTCATTCATCACACCTTAATCTTCACATGAGGATTCACACTGGAGAGAAGCCATTCACATGTGATCAATGCGGCAAAACATTTCTCTGTGCATCAAACCTGAAGAGACACCTGATAGTTCATAAGAAGGAGAAGCCGCATTCATGTTGTGTGTGTGGAAAGAGTTTTACACGGCTGCAATATTTACACACACATAAGAAAATTCACACTGGAGTGAGAGAGTACATGTGCTTTGAGTGTGAGAAGACTTTTACTACAGCGGACGGTTTAAAACAGCACCAGAGAATTCACACTGGAGAAAAACCTTACAAGTGTTCACACTGTGACAAGAGATTCAATCAGTCAGAACATCTGAAAACACATGAGAGGATCCACACTGGAGAAAAACCTTATAAGTGTTCACACTGTGACAAGAAATTCAGTCTGTCATCATCTCTGATAACACATGAGAGGATCCACACTGGAGAAAAACCTTACAAGTGTTCACACTGTGACAAGAGATTCAGTCGGTCAGCAGATCTGAAATCACATGAGAGGATCCACACTGGAGAAAAACCTTACAAGTGTTCACACTGTGACAAGAGATTCAATCAGTCAGAACATCTGAAAACACACGAGAGGATCCACACTGGAGAAAAACCTTACAAGTGTTCACACTGTGACAAGAGATTCAGTGTGTCATCATCTCTGATAACACATGAGAGGATCCACACTGGAGAAAAACCTTACAAGTGTTCACACTGTGACAAGAGATTCAGTGTGTCATCACATCTGAGATCACATGAGAGGATCCACACTGGAGAAAAACCTTTCAAGTGTTCACACTGTGACAAAAGATTCAGTGTGTCATCATCTCTAAAAACACATGAGAGGATCCACACTGGAGAGAAGCCGCACACGTGTGATAAATGCAGGAAGAGTTTCTCTATTAAAGCTAACCTGAAGCGACACATGAATATCCATGCAGTGGAGAAACCACATCACCGCATGCATCGTTAAAATAGTCCAACAGACTACAGTGGCTCAACTAGTGATGTCCGGTTCGTGAACGAACACTCAGCTCGCTCTGCTCTGCTAGCAACAATAAAACGAAATATGTTATTAAACACCACTCTGCCTATTTTCGTTTTCATTTAAATAAATGAAACATTATAGGGACACAAATGTGGTTCATGCGCAACGCATATTGATTATTCACTGCACGTTATACGTTATTCTATTTATAACAAAACGAAATTTATAACACAACCCTAACGTTACCTCTTTTCGTTTAAATATATATATATTTTTTACATATTCCAGGCAATATATGCATTTGTACAAATGTTGCAATAAACATCAGTGATAATCTTGTAATAAAAAAATGACAAGAAACCATATTTCTTTTTGTAAAATTTCAGTTTAATAAATAATAGCCTATATAAAAGTTTAAGTAAAAGGTACAAGAAGCTATACAATAAGAAATAAAGCAAACAAGTCAAATATCCAAATGCAGCACTCTAGTCTAACATTACAAGTAAAGTTAAATACAAATAGCCTATAACGTTAATATGAAACTAAACTTAGCCCTCAGCCAAAACGATTGACAGGGAACTCATTATATATTCACGAGACCAAAGATCGCCCGTTAGGTCTACACAAGACGAATTATATCTCATGTTTAACCACTACAGTCGGAGTCAGCGACGAACGTCAGAAGAACTTGCCGAGGAAAGGCTCATCCAGCCGGGAAACATGAGCGCCGAGCGCCCGCTGAACGCATGGATCTCAAAAACCGGGGGGGGGGAAATCATCTTTATAAATAAACCACAGATTTGGGCTTTAAACAACTACATTCTCGCCTGAAAATCTATTAAAATTATATTTCGTGATACAGTAACAGTAGTATTATATTAAACTGTATATTAAAAAAAGTGACGATTCTCTGTCAACCAATCAACGTCCTGCAGTGAGTCTAGCTCCACCTTTTAGAACCGTTCCACTGTGCTAGGTACCCCAATGGAAGGGTACCTAAAAAGTGGTACGGTACGGTTCGGCATTTTGGTACCATTCACAACTTTTGATAGTGGAAACGCAAATAAATGCGTACTGTTCCGTACCGTACCGCTCAGTGGAAACGAGCCATTAGAAGCTGGATTGGGTCCCTTAGCCCTACAATCTAAGAAAGAAGTAAAGACCCTAGGTGTCATTTTTTTAACCACAATGCTCCAAAAATGTGGAATTCTTACCAAGTGAAGTGAAGTGAGTTTACTAGCATTCACATTTTTAAAAGGCAGGTTAAGAGAGACAAGTAAGAGTGTTTAGAGAGGTATTGGCATGGCTTTGAGTGTTTGCTCAACTGAGCCAGATGCAAGAAACCCTATTACGAGGAAACTTTTTTGGTTCTACAGCTCAATGTAAGTTGTATATATTTTGTAATTCTATGTTTATTATATTAGTAATTTAGTAAGTAATTTTAATTTATAAAGCACATTTACACACAGCGCAAAACTGACCAGAGTGCTGTAAAATGAATAACTAAAAAGACAAGTAAAAAAAAAAAACCTCCTTGAACTGCCACCTTATCGTGGTGGAGGGGTTTGAGTGCCCGAACGACCCTAGGAGCTATGTTGTCTGCGGCTATATGCCCCATGTAGGGTCTCCTAAGGCAAACAGGTCCTAGGCGATGGGTCAGACTGAGAGCGGTTCAAAACCCTTTATGAGGACTATACACTTGAGGACCGTGATGTCGCCCGGCATGGCACAGCTGGGGCCCCACCCTGAAGCCAGGCCCGGGGTTGGGTCTCGTATGCGAGCGCCTGGTGGTCAGGCCTCCCCCCATGGGGTCCCGCTGGGCTCAGCCCGAAGGAGCGACGTGGGGCCGCCCTCCCGTGGACCCACCACCTGCAGGAGGGACCGTAAGGGGCCGGTGCATAGTGGATCGGGCGGCAGTCGAAGGCGGGGGCCTCGACAACCCGATCCCTGGACGCAGAATCTAGCTCTAGGGACATGGAATGTCACCTCTCTGGCGGGGAAGGAGCCTGAGATTGTGTGTGAGATTCAGAGATTCCAACTAGAGATAGTTGGGATCACCTCCACGCACGGCTTGGGCTCTGGAACCACACTCCTCGAGAGAGGATGGACTCTTCACCACTCTGGAGTTGCCCATGGTGAGAGGCGGCGGGCTGGTATGGGTTTGCTTATAGCCCCCCAGCTCAGCCGCCATGTGTTGAAGTTTACCCCGGTGAACGAGAGGGTCGCTTCCCTGCACCTTCGGGTCGGGGATAGGTCTCTCACTGTCGTGTGCGCCTATGGGCCAAACGGCAGTGTAGAGTACCCGGACTTCTTGGAGACTGGGAGGGGTGCTGGAAAGTGCTCCGACTGGGGACTCCGTCATTCTACTGGGGGACTTGGAGGGGCGTGATTGGGAGGAACGGCCCCCCTGATCTGAACCCCGATTGGTGTTCTGTTATTGGACTTCTGTGCTAGTTACAGCTTGCCCATAACAAACACCATGTTCAAGCATAAGTGTGTCCATCAGTGCACATGGCACCAGGACACCCTAGGCCGGAGGTCGACTTTGTGGTTGTTTCATCTGACCTCCAGCCGTATGTCTTGGACACTCGGGTGAAGAGAGGGGCGGAGCTGTCAACTGATCACCACCTGGTGGTGAGTTGGATCCGATGGCGGGGGAGGAAGCTGGACAGACTCGGCAGACCAAAACGTACTGTGAGGGTATGTTGGGAACGTTTGGCCGAATCCCCTGTCAGAGAGATCTTCAACTTCCACCTCCGGCAGAGCTTCGACCAGATCCCAAGGGAGTCTGGAGATATTGAGTCCGAGTGGACCATGTTCTCCACCTCCATTGTCAACGCGGCCACTCGGAGCTGGTGCCTATCGAGGCGGCAATCCCCGAACCCGGTGGAGGACACCGGAAGTAAGGGATGCCGTAAAGCTGAAGAAGGAGTCCTATCGGGCCAGGCTGGCTTGTGGGACTCCTGAGGCAGCTGACGGGTACCGAGTGGCCAAGCGGACTGCAGCCCGGGTGGTTGTGGAAGCAAAAAATCGGCCTGGGAGGAGTTCAGTGAGGCCATGGAGAAGGAAACCGGTCGGCCTTGAAGAGATTATGGCAAACTGTCCGGCGCCTCAGGAGGGGGAAGCAGTGCCCTACCAATGCTGTTTTCAGCGGAGGTGGGCAGCTGTTGACCTCGACTGGGGATGTCATCGGACGGTGGAAGGAATACTTCGAGGATCTCCTCAATCCCACCGTCACGTCTTCCATTGAGAAAGCAGAGGCTGAGGGCTCAGGGGTGGACTCGTCCATCACCCAAGCTGAAGTCACTGAGGTAGTAGTCAAGAAACTACTCGGTGGCAAGGCACCGGGGGTGGATGAGATCCGCCCTGAGTACCTCAAGTCTCTGGATGTTGTGGGGCTGTCTTGGCTGACACTTTGGACTGGCAGAACCCCTGGCGGGGGCCCTTTGCTAAGGGCTATCCGGTCCCTGTACGACCAGAGCAGGAGCTTGGTTCGCATTTCCGGCAGTAAGTCAGACTTGTTCCCGGTTCGTTTTGGACTCCAGCAGGGCTGCCCTTTGCCGCTGGTTCTGTTCATAATGTTTATTGACAGAATTTCTAGGCGCAGCCAGGGGCCGGAGGGTGTCAGGTTTGGGGACCACATGATCTCATCTCTGCTCTTTGCGAATGATGTTGTCATGCTGGCCTCATCAGACCAGAACCTTCAGCATGCACTGGGACGGTTTGCAGCCGAGTGTGAAGCGGCTGGGATGAAAATCAGCCCCTCCAAATCCGAGGCCATGGTTCTCAGCCGGAAAAAGTTATTCAAGAGTGAGGGAAGGCTGGAACGGGTGATTGACAGACGGATCTGTGCAGCTTCTTCAGTAATGCAGTCGATGTACCGCTCTGTTGTGGTGAAGAAAGCGGCGAAGCTCTCGATTTACCGGTCAATCTATGTTCCTACTCTCACCTATGGTCATGAGCTTTGGGTCATGACCGAAAGGACAAGATCCCGGATACAGGCATCCGAAATGAGCTTTCTCCGCAGGGTGGCTGGGCGATCCATTAGAGATAGGGTGAGAAGCTCGGTCACTCGGGAGGGGCTCAGAGTAGAGCCGCTGCTCCTCCACATCGAGAGGGGTCAGCTGAGGTGGCTCGGGCACCTGTTCCTGATGCCTCCTGGTCGCCTTCCCGGGAAGGTGTTCCGGGCATGTCCCGATGGAGGAGGCCCCGAGGAAGACCAAGGACACGCTGGAGGGACTATGTCTCCCGGCTGGCCTGGGAACGCCTTGGTGTCTCCCCGGAAGAGCTGGAGGAAGTGTCCAGGGAGAGGGAGGTCTGGGCATCCCTGCTTAGACTGCTGCCCCCGCGACCCGGCCCCGGATAAGCGGACGAAGATGGATGGATGGATGGACAAGTAAAAAATAAAAGGCATAGAATCAATAATCCTAATTATAGAAAACATAAATAAAAAGAAAACCTTCAATACCAGGGCACATAACACAGAAATACAAAAAACAAACAGGAGTGCCAGGTTAGGGAACAAGAAAGGCCAAAGAATAAAGATTGCGGGCCCAAGCCGGTGGCACCGCCACCCTGGTGCCTTTAGTTACACAGCGGTGAGAAGTAAGGTACACTCGTGAATGTTTATTTTAGTACACCAAAACCACACTATAAAAGAATCGTGTAAAAGCAGTAAACCAGATTATTCCTTGTGACATTAGAAAATAAAATGGATATGAGAACGTAACCTACAACTAAATTAACGTTATCTTACATAATTTCTAAACATTTTTATTTAGTTTTGTGAACCTTTTTATAAAACATGGCCATTTATTTTTATTTAAAGGGCTTATGTCTGCTATTGTAGGCTCATTTTGTTAATGTAAGCAACTAATTTAGACGCAAGAACTGGGTGCCGGTGCTGTGAGATGTACATGCTCGGCCAGATTCGGCTCGAAGTCGTGCATCTTCGGATGCGGAGCCGTGCGCACTAAAAAGCTGCACACTGCACACCGCCACGCAAAATTTGGCCTTGCGCACCCAGCGCACACGACCGCCCACACCGCAATGATGACATTTTTGCCGTGCACACCCTTGCGCTCGTGCGTCTGCACATAAATAAGAGATGCTTTATTTCCAGTTTTATAGCTGATTGTCTTATTTTGTTTACATCTTACTTTACACACTTCAGGGCAGGCTGTTGCAGCTAGCTCAGGGAAGAGACTGTATGACACTAGGTGGTACAGCCTGAGACATGTACAAAAAATTGCCTTCAGCATTTTTGTTTTGCTTTTCTCTCCATTGTACCGAACTCGTACCGAACCGTGATGTCTGAACCGAGGTATGAACCGAACCGTGATTTCTGTGTACCGTTCCACCCCTAGTAGGAATTGTACTACTGAATATTTAAATAGAGCAGTGTAATTTTTATGTTAGGTTGACTACTTTATTATTATATTTTATTAAGGCTATAATGAACAGACTGCGATGTCTAGATTGCAATGCTGGAGTGTGTGTGTGTGTGGCACGGGCGCGATTGAACAGTGGACACATAAAAAGATACTCCGTCATTTTGTTCATACAGGACATTATTCAAACTGCAAAGTGTTAACTTATATTTGTGTACAGTCGCAATAAAACACAACATTGTGCTTTTGTAAAATAAATTCAAGCAATCTGCCCCCGAAATGGCGCTAATTTTAAAATTAAACTAAAATGCTCATGGCTGCACGGGCAGTCATAACGGTGCACGTCCACGGTGAGGAACGGGCAGAACAGAGTCAACTTTTTTTAGTTCATTCCTACTTTCATAGGAATTCATTGAAAACGCTTGCTCTGCTCTGCACCATTATCCACGTCAGTGCGGATGAACATATTTTACTTTCGTTTTTAAGTTGGCAGTTCAAAAGCCCCCAGCGGTCGCGAGCCTCCCGGAAAGAGGGCTAACATTGAAGCAGAGCTGATGCATCTGCTCACGCAGGCCGTAGCGAGCCTCGGCCTCGAGTGGTCCCTAGCACCCCGTACATCAGGGGCGGACTGGGACCAAAAAGTGGCCCTGGACTTTCTGGCCCACAGCAGCCCACCACATCCCACATCATAACATATTGGCACAATAATGTGCAGAATAATTTTTAACACCACTTATTGCATAAAAATTAGGGCTGGGAAAAGATTAATCGCGATTAATCGCATCTAAAATAAAAGTTTGTGTCTACGTGATATATGCGTGTGTACTATGTATAATTATTTTGTATATATAAATACACACACATATGCATGTATATATTTAAGAAATATTTGTATGTATATACTGTATATTTATATATAATTTATATTATATATAAATAACAAATATTTCTTAAATATATACATGCAAGTGTGTATTTATATATACAAAATAATTATACAGAGTAGACACACATATATCACATAGACACAAACTTTTATTTTGGATGCGATTAATCGCGATTAATCTTTTCCCAGCCCTAGTAAAAATATAACACAATACAAAAATAAATGCTATTTAAACATTAATTTTAAGTAACAACATATATTAGGTCATATTTGTAAAACAAAGGGAAACAAACAGAAGAACATTAAGACACACAACATTATTAATATAAAACTATCAAGACAGAATATCAGCTAGTCAGGGGGAGCTAGAGCTGTCAGAGCCTGCTGAACTGCTACTCTTTGCGACAAATGTAGGCATATGTTAATTTGAAGCATTTCACGGCATCTATCTCTAATGCTTTTTAAACACGTAACCTTTCAGCTCCACCTTTTCTTTACTTCCTCTTGTCATACATGGACAATTATAATAATTATATAAATTATTATAAAATAATTATCTGGTTAGTGAACAAGTCAGTGCACGATAATAATAGCAAAACAGCGAGCAAAGAAGTCAAAACGACACAGATAGAAGACTGTTCTAATGTCACGTCATGTTACCTGAGTGTTCCTTGGCGAATATTTCAACATTAACATGAGCGGAGTGGAATAAAGAAAGTGTTTAGCAGGATTGATATTCAAAACGGTAAGCACGCACTGCTTTGTTTACAGTTTGTGTAACTTATCTGCAGCCAGCAGCGTCGGTTTCTCTTTTTGAATGATGAAGATGAATATATCGCATCATTCAATACATACATTTACACGCAGACGCAGAACGCGCATTCTAGCTGATAGCTGGCTGTAGTTTTCTACGTGTGTTCAAGTGCAGCTTTTTTCCCACGACGCGAGGCGACAACACAGTCGGCTTTCATCAGCGCTAGTTCATCGGCGTCGGCTTGGTGTGTTCCAAGCATAGACTGTAAAGGTTCCAGGACATGAAAGGGGGCGTGTTTCAAGATACGCAATGGAGTAGACCAAACTAATTAACAGGGAGGGAGTGCAATCCACTCACAAAACACTTGTCGGCTGCGGCCGCGCGATCGACTCACTCATCCATTTGCGTAGAAAATAAATGTAATGATTTCCGTCATTTAAAAAAAAAAATTTTTTATATATATAGGCTAGTCTATATATATATTTGTGTACCGGGTGGGCCGGCCCACTTTGGCCAGCGGCCCACCGGGAAAAGTCCCGGTGCTCCAGATGGCCAGTCCGCCCAGCGCCGCCGCTCCCACCACGCGCATCACTCGCTGTGCGTAGGGCACCAAGTGCTGAGGGGGCACCAAAAATAGCCTAATGAAAAAAAAAACATTATAATGCCGATAATATTTCATTAGCCTATAGAAATATTATTAGGCACATTTTAGCCATGTAGGCCTATATGTAACAAAAAGGGGGAACAAGATAATTTAATTGCTCTAGTCTAGAAAGTACCGCCCCCCGTTGGATGGTCCGTGCCGATTGTTCGCGCGGGCGGCTTTGCGAATGCGAAGGACGCCGGACGCGTTTGCGCGGGCGCCTGACGAAGTTTGATAGACAGACAGTAGGCAACTTTTTTGGAAATGGCCTCGAAAAGACAGCAGGAGTCAGGATCTGAGAAAAGTACGAAAAGAAGATGATGCCCGTGCATCACTTGCAGGTAAGTCCATGTTTAATCATTCTTAAATACGGGAAATGTGCTGCATGGTGCTGCTGCTAATCGTAATGCGCCTCGAACTTGCTGACGTTAATGTTAGCAAACTATGTTATTATAACTTCGGTGCAAGCTAAATTGAGATTTTACTGTTGAACATTACCTATTTTACAAATAACTGACGCCAGCTAGCTGTTACTTTCTTTACTATATTTCTTTAGATATTGAGCAGTAGTTTATGGTTTATTTTGACGTGACGGTGGTTAATACTTTCTCTGTAACAGTTAACGTTAGCAGTCAGTGCAGTGCACATGGTAGGCTAACAATTCCTGTTAAATTTATATATATAAAATATAAAATGTCATTATGAATGATATAAAGCAAACATTACTGTTTAATTGTGTGCATTATTGCACCTCATTCTATTATGCTTTTATATTAAATTAGATTAGATTTATCAAATAGTTGATAAATAAGGAATAAAGGGGGAAAACTCCTTGGCTGCCATGCTTTCAGTTCAGGGTGGGGGGCATCATAAAGGAATTATGCTTAGGGCACCAAAGTGGCTAGCAGCGGCACTGAGTCCGCCCCTGCCGTACATTCACGATGTGCATGGATGCAGCGCTCGCACCCCTGAAACTCTGGGGCATGCGAGTTTTGAACTACCTGGACGATTGGCTGATTCTAGAGCTCACACCCAGAGCTCATAGAACACAGGACCATTTACTCGAACATCTCAAGAATCTAGGTCTCAAAGGCAAGGCAAGGCAAGTTTATTTATATAGCACATTTCATACACAATGGCAATTCAAAGTGCTTTACATAGAAGAAATTTAAATAATAAAAAATTAAAACAGTTTAAAAAAAAAAAAAAAAATACAGTACAGTACAGTACAAACAGTCGGACGAACAGCGGCACAGTGCTCATTCATTAAATGCATAGCTAAACAAATGTGTTTTGAGTCTGGATTTGAAAGTGACTACTGTAGGAGCACATCTGATCTCCTCTGGAAGCTGGTTCCAGCTGCGGCTGGCATAATAGCTAAAAGCGGACTCACCATGCTTAGAGTGAACCCTTGGTATTTCTAGCTGATATGATCCTAATGATCTGAGTGATCTGTTGGGCTTATATTCGGTGAGCATATCTGCAATGTATTGAGGTCCTAGGCCATTGAATGATTTATATACCAGTAATAATACTTTAAAATCAATCCTAAATTTAACTGGGAGCCAGTGTAAAGACCTGAGGACTGGTGTGATATGTTTATATTTTCTGGTTCTGCTCAGAATCCTGGCGGCAGCGTTCTGTATGAGCTGCAACTGTCTTATGGTCTTTTTGGGAAGGCCAGTGAGGAGTCCATTACAATAATCCACCCTGCTGGTGATGAAAGCATGCACAAGTTTCTCTAAGTCTTGTCTGGAAACAAAGCATCTAATTCTTGCAATATTTTTCAGATGATAGTATGCTGATTTAGTTATTGCTTTAACATGACTACTGAAACTGAGGTCTGACTCTAGTGTCACACCAAGATTCCTGACTTGATGTTTAGTTGTTTGACCCCTAGAGTGAAGGTATGCGTTCACCTTGAGAACTTCATCTTTGCTTCCAAACGCAATGATTTCAGTTTTGTCTTTGTTTAACTGAAGAAAGTTTTGACACATCCAACTGTTGACTTCATCGATGCATTGGCACAAGGAGTCAATGGGGCTGTAATTGTTAGGTGATAGGGCTAAATAGAGCTGTGTGTCGTCTGCATAGCTGTGGTAAGCAATTTGGTTCTTTCTCATTATTTGGCTCATTGGGAGCATATACAGGTTGAACAGGAGTGGCGCAAGAATTGAGCCTTGAGGGACTCCACATGTCATGGATGTCCACTCAGACTTATGGTCTCCTTTACTCACATAATAACCTCTCCCATCTAAGTATGACCTGAACCATTTTAGGACTATCCCAGAAAGCCCCACCCAGTTTTCCAGTCTGTCAAGAAGTATGTTATGATCGACAGTGTCAAATGCAGCACTGATAATTTGTCGAGTAGTACCAGCACTGATAATTTGCCTGAATCAGTATTTAAGCGAATGTCGTTTATTATCTTTATGAGCGCTGTCTCTGTGCTGTGGTGCGGTCGGAAACCAGATTGAAAATTGTCAAAGTATCCATTCGAGCATAAGAATTTGTTCAGCTGATTGAAGACAACTTGTTCAATGATCTTGCCTATGAAGGGAAGATTTGAGATCGGTCTATAGTTGCTTAATACGGTCTTATCCAGATTGCTCTTTTTCAGGAGGGGGTTGACAACTGCAGTTTTCAGGGAGTTTGGAAAACTCCCAGAGAGAAGTGAGGCATTTACCACTTCTAGAAGATCTGCTTCTAAACTGTTTAACACACTTTTGAAGAAAGATGTGGGAAGCGTGTCAAGAGCGCAGGTTGATGTTTTAAGGTGCTGTACGGTTTCTTCCAAAATTTTGCCATCAATTTCTTTGAAATCAGACATAGTAACTACTTTCTCAGGTGGTCTGATCTGTCTGACCTCAGTGCAACTCAAGGATGTGCTGATCACTTTTCTGATATTATTGATTTTCTCAGAGAAGAAAGAAGCAAACTCACTGCACTTGCTGTCTGAGAGCATTTCACTGGGAATCTGGCTTGGGGGGTTTGTCAGTCTCTCAACAGTAGCGAAAAGAGTGCGTGTGTTGTTTAAATTGCAGTTTATAATATTTGAGAAGAAAGTCTGTCTAGCTTTGCCTAGCTCCATATTGAAAGCATGAAGGCTGTCTTTGTAGATGTTATAATGGACTACAAGTTTTGTCTTCCGCCACATGCGCTCTGCTTTTCTGCATTGTCTTTTCATATTTTTTCATATTTTGCAAAGTCAATTGGGCGAAGAGTTCACTGTCTCCCAGTCAGAGAATTTCTTTTCTGGGCTTGGAACTGGACTCGCTGTCTATGACAGCATGACTATCGCCACAGCGCAGACTGGATGTCCAGCGCACGACGAAATCCTTCCGTCGCGGCACTATAGTCCCGCTCAGAAGGTTTCAGAAAATGCTGGGTCTCAGAAAATGCTGGGTCTCATGGCCTCAAAATCATCAGTGCTCCAGCTGGGTATGCTTCGCATGCGCCCGCTGCAGTTCTGGCTAAAAGCGCGAGTACCACGGCGAGCATGGACCTCTGGTCTTTTTCGCCTCAAGATCACTCAGGAATGCGTCTCAGCCCTGAAATCTTGGAAAGTGACCGACTGGTACCGGTCAGGTGTAAGCCTGGGGACTTCCTTGAGTGTGAAGGTGGTGTCTACGGATGCCTCCACCTCGGGATGGGGAGCGCTGCTCGAGGGCAGACCGTTCTTCGGCCAGTGGTCAGAACAGGAAAAGCTCCAACACATAAACTGCCTGGAAATGATGGAAGTCGACAACGCGCTGAGGCGTTTTTGTCCCCAAATAAAAGGACACCACGTCTTGGTCCGTTCGGACAACATGTCGGTGGTGTCTTATATAAATCACCAAGGAGGTATCAGATCCCGAAACCTTTACAGGCTGACGGAACGCCACCTGGTTTGGGCTCAGCACAATCTGCGTCGCGCAGAGCAGCGCACGTGCCAGGCCATCTGAATTTGGGACCAGACAGACTGTCCAGAAACAATATTCCTGTAGGAGAATGGTCCCTACACCCACAGACAGTCCAACTGCTGTGGAAAACTTTCGGCAGAGCAAAGATAGACCTGTTTGCGTCTCGCTCACTGTCCGGAGTTTTTCTCCAAGAGCAGGGATGCGCTGGCCCACGTCTGGCCCCGCTGCCCACTCTATGCTTTTCCCCCAGTTGCGCTCCTGCTTCAGGTGTTAGAGTGAATCAGGGAAAACGGAAGCTCAGTGCTACCGGTGGCTCCGTTCTGGAAGAACTAGTCAGAGCGCATTCCACAAGAGGCATGGCCTCGTCATGAGCTTGGTCTAGTGCAGGGGTGTCAAACTCATTCCTGGAGGGCCACAGCCCTGCAGAGTTTAGCTTCAACCCGAATTCAACACACCTGATCAGCCAATCAAGTCCTTCAGGCTTATTTGAAGAAGCATGGTTGGAACAAAACTCTGTAGGACTGTGGCCCTCCAGGAACTGAGTTTGACACCCCTGGTCTAGTGGGATTGCCTTGTAAGATATCTGTATGGTGGCAGGCTGGGCCTCCCCATCTACATTTATAAGGTTTTATAACCTAGAGGTTCCCGCCTTGCAGGCTAAGCTGCTTTCGGTCTAATAAATCGGTATTGTCTGTCCTGATGCTATCGGCCCAGAATACTGAAACTGCTTGAGCAACGCTCACTGATCAATCATGCAACTCTATGGGCAATGTGTAAGACCCATAATATTTATCAGTCCAGGCTGAGTTTTTTCTCCCTGGCTGTGTGGAACACTATCAATATAATTGCTCCTTATAGGATGCTATTTATTACAGGAATGATGCTATTCTAGCCCTTCTTCCTGGACTCTCTGCGAGTCCCTGATGACCATGTACTATATGAGCCCCGGGCACTTGCCCTTGGGACTTTGGTATTGGATCTCAGCATGCATGGCGTTTTACATTGTGTTCCCCATAGCGTAAGATATTACGCAGTACGAGAGAACCTCTCGTAAGAGAACATACTCGGTTACTAATGTAACCTCGTTTCTCTCTAGAAGAGGGAACGAGTACTGCGTATCTTTGCCGGGCCTGCAACACGCTCTGGTTCGCTTTGGCGATGAAAAACCAGTGAAATCAGCCTACCGAGCTATATTTATAGGCCCAGGACACGTGAGTTTTGGCGGGACGTGACGCATCCCATTGGATCTGACGTCACGGGGGCCTGTCTCGATAGGCTGCTGCAGTTGCCGCAGGGCAGCCAATAGGCACACGATCCATCTTGCCTATGCCTGCATGCTGCCGCAACACGTTTTACATTATTTCAAAATTAAGGATAATTTTTTGCTTCAATTTCTTGCGGAAAAGAGATTTCCCCATAGCGTAAGATATTACGCAGTACTTGTTCCCTCTTATAGAAAGAACAGAGATTACGTTAGTAACCGAGTACGATTTCCCCATAGCGTAAGATATTACGCAGTACTCGTTCCCTCTTCTAGAGAGAACCGAGGTTACGTTAGTAACCGAGTACGTTTCAGGCATTATTTTAATAGTGCATTATTAGACATGGTGCATTTGTGCACATCCCACTAAACTAATTGGTCTGTACAATGAGCATTCAGTTGGGAGTTTATTTGGTTTTAATATTATAGTTATTATAGCTAGTCTTAATGAATCTGGGAGCCTTCCAGTAATAAATGATTCCTCATACATGTCAAGTAATGGTCTTATAAGCTATCTTTTATAATATTTGTAGAATTCAACTGGATTCCCATCTAGTCCTGGCGCTTAACCGCTATTGATATCCCCTATAGCTCCACTAAGATCTTCTACTGTTAATGGACTAATGCGGATTTCTCATCTTCTGATATAGTCTCAAACATGATACTGGATATCAAGGGTGAAACTGTTAATAATGAAGACAGACAGCAATCTCATTCAATGTCAGGCATGTGTGCAGTGAAATATCATTTATTAGGCATTTATAAGCTCTATTGAGAAAATGAAAACATGGAAAGCTCAAAAAGCAATCATATCAGGATACTTCATGACTTTAAGAACTAAAAATATAACTAATTCAAGCAGAATTAGAAGAAAATAAGAAAATAGACTAACAATGAGATGTTGATAAAATGAGTAAAGAGTTTAATCAATCATTACATGGCAAATACAAACATTAAGTAAAAGTGCATGAGACAGATCTCTCTCTTTACTGACTTATAAGAGCCAAAGCATCTCAAGAGAAGAAGAGAAGAAAAGTGTCCAGTTTCAAAGATACATAAAAGTATATCTTGCATTTGCATGGAAGAGTAGAAGTGGAAGAGAAACTAGATGTTCTGATGAAAAACAATCAAGAACGAGTTAAAATTTAAAATCAGATTCGCATCTCTCTTTAAAGTGTTATGGCCTTCTTCTCCAGTGTGAATTTTCTGGTGCTCTTTCAGTTCATCTTCTATAGTAAAGGCCTTCATGCACTGAAACACACACCGCTGTGTCTTTTCTGCTGTAATAATAAGGATGAATCTTCTTCTTTGTGTGAATCTTCAGGTGTTTCTTCAGGACTGATGCCCAATGAAATAGTTTACCGCACTGATCACAGTTAAATGGTCTTTCTTCAGAATGAGAAGATGTGATTTCAGAGAGAAATCCTGAGATGCTTCTTCCCAGTGTGAACTCTCATGTGAATCTTCAGACTTCACTGAGGGCAGGAGACAGATTTATTGGCTTCTGTTTTTCCTTTCTTGTTCACGTCCATCAGATCTAAAAGAAACATTAAATCAAGTGAGTTTCAAAGGACTATTTTATGCAAACAGCTTGCTAATCATGTCTTACTCATGTAGTTAAAGTAGTGATGGGTGATTTCGAAACACTGCTTCACGAAGCTCAGAAACCTTTATGAATCTTTTGTTTCAAATCCGTGGTTCAGAGCGTGAATCAAACTGCGAAAGTCACAACATTTTGCAGATGTTTTAATGAGACATTTGTATAATTAAAAGGAAGTTAATAATCTCTTATTGGCCTGTTTAGCTGAGTATTAAAAACCCACATGTTATACAGATCCTTAATATTTATGATATTAAATGATTTGTTGATTGCATTTAATTAATTTAATTGAATGCAATGGTTTGTAAAATGTGTTTTTATGCATGTTTGGCCTGAGTTTTTGTTGCATTTACACTATTCTGACCAGTGTGTGGCGTTTTTTCAATGTTTCAAAACAGTGAATAATTTTTTTACGAAGCAGTTGGTTCAACTAATTCAAAGTCAAACCTTTGAAAAGCTTAGTTCCCTTTCGAAAGGTAACTCGCACTATGTCAAAGCACTAGGGGAAACGCCTCAGCGTGACTGATGACTGAAACACTGTATAAACACGACAATCCTACTGGCGTCATGCTCTAGTACGACCAGGAAGTATAAAGGGGCGCCTAGAGAACATGTCATCCTCTTTTCGTCTTCAGGGACTGTTTCACTGACACTGTGAGTAACAAACTATGGCTTCAGGAAGTGTGCCGACCCGTGTGAGAGGTTTCCTTACACCTGGTGACACTCACAACCTTTGCGTGCACTGTCTGGGTAAAGAGCACGCAAGTTTAATCAGATCATTGTAGCCTACTTGTTTACACCGTCTCGCAGCGCTGTGAGGAATAATAATAATGGAAAATGTCCCTCAGAAGTGCGGGTATTTCGAGGAGCAAGGATCCGACTGAGCTATGGAATACTGTAGTAAGTTTTTTTCCCTTCTCAAGTGATTCGCGTTTCTGTGTGAATGAATGAACGGCAGAGATGCGCGCTGTTTACCACAGCTCGCACACTCGTGTTTCTGTGTCTGTGAATGAATGAATGAACGGCAGAGATGCGCTGTTTACCACAGCTCGCACACTCACGTTTCTGTGTGAATAAATGATGATGTTTTAGCAAACTGTATTGCTATATACTGAGATGAGTAAAAAATCGACTGAAATATGTTGAAATAAAATGTAGGCTATTTGTATAAGCAACGTATTAAACTGCAAATTAACATTTATATGCCCTAATATTTCATAAAAACAACGTTACAGTCAGGCGAAGTATGAAAGACAACATTTTGTTGACTAGATTTGGGTACAGTTTTTACTGTAGCATATACTGCCACATCAAATAAGCTTTTGTTTAGCCATTTCTATATAAAATACTATTTTTGTCAAAAATAAAGTCATCAACTAAGATGTTAGCTGTTCCAATGTTGGCTATATTCAAACTAATGAATACATAGATAAAATGTAGGCCTATAATCTTTTTTTTTTTACAAAGAAAGAGTACACTTGAAATATTGTTGAAATTGTAATTATTGTTGTAATTGTAACCTTTTTAATAAAATAGCAAAACATATTTACAAGATAGATGTAAGCAAAATCTTAAATGGTCAATATAAGTCTTCTTCTAAATACATCTTTTGTCCTTGCATTGTGGCTCAGTCAGTGTCACACCTGAATGAATGGCTCATTATGCAGAGTGGGTGGGACATTGTATTCTCAGGTGTAAACTACTCGCCCTTTACGCCCTCCTCGCATATTGGCTTTCCAAGCAAAACCTGTTTTACACCATTTAAATCAATGTATTGTTTTATGTGAACGATAAAGCAAGACTATTTTCACATAATTTTGAAGCCAGAACTCGTAGCAACAACATCAATTAGTCAAAAGTCTTATTGACACATATTTAGTATGAGTTTTGTGGTCTTATTTCAGCAACTTTCATTTTTATTTTTTTCAATAACCACGCATAAACATTATTCTCTTAAAAATACAAACATCTACATACACAATGCTTACATATTATGGTAGGCCTGTGTGTGCTATATAGAGTGAATTTACACCTTTGCCATTATCATGTTTATAAATAAGTGAAAAAAGCACAAATGTCAGGGCATGTCAAAACATCCCAAGGGCCCCAAAAACACCCTAGGACCCCAGAGGGTTAATGGCAGAAATAAGAAATACGTTTTTTAGGCCCTAGGCCCGAGCCCTTTCGGTATGTCGATCAGGGGGCCCTGACGCAACAGAGTGAGTGATTTAGGGGCCCTGGGGCCATTCCAGTGCTTAATTTGCATTAAAATGCAGTGTCCGTGAAACCACTAGGGGCCCCGACTTCAAACGGGTATAACTCTGGGACCCGGCCGCCTAGAGACACCAATCTCGGGTCGAATCAGGGTCTCGATGGGCCCCTTCCAAAGAGCCCACCCCGAGCTCCGGGGCCCTTAGGTGCCAGAGAAATGTTTTTTGTGTGTGTTTTTAGTAATTGTTGGTTGGTGTGTTTGAATGCTAGTTGTTACAATTACACAGCAAAAGTTCAGTGACAATTTTATTTGTCCATGGTAGAAAAGCAAATACTGATACTGGCATAATGACATACAATAAATATGGAAAATTGAACTACACGATTGAGGGAGCGGCTACAAAGTGAACTCTGAGAAAACGCTACGCTTGAACAAACGGTTTGTGAATAGGCCGTGAAAGAGACTGTGAACGAATTGAATAGGATATGTTTAGTTGGTGAATGGCATAGGCTACTATTACACAGTAGCGATAAAGTTAAGCACACCAGAATAAAATATAATATTCAGAAGTAAACGGTGAAGCTGACTTACAGATTCAGTTAACGTCCACAAATAAATTAAGCACGACAATTCAGGGATGAGTTTTGATTGATGGCTCCCATCATGCACTGCACTTTTATCATCACCATTGTTGAGATTCATATGCTGAATCTTGATGTATGTGTGTGTCTAAAAGATACAGTAGTTCAACCCTTTATTGTGCACAATGTTTTTAAAAGTCTTCAGTTTATCACAACACTGATGGATCACATGCTGTCGAATCATAGGCCTACTACAATCAATAATGTAAAGTTAATGACCCATATATTCAAAGATAAGACTCTATATGAGCTCAGTGAATCAGGCCACTACATGATGATTATGTCATCAATACATAACCAACAACACCGGATGCATTTTCTCTCTGATTTTCTTGCCATAACCAACGAGCCTGTTAAACTCAGTTACAGCAGCCATAGATAAGCTAATGTTAGGAAGTCAAGGGTTGAGAGTCCAACTAAACCAAACACTGATCACCATCATGGTAACTTAAAATAAAACAATTAAAATCATTAACATCTAAACCTCTGTTAATTCTCAAACAGAACTGAAGATGTATGACAGAAATAAAGTCTGTCTTTATTAAGTAGTAATAATTTAGTAATAAGTGAAGCTGGTAATGCTGTTTGTGGAGTTGTTTAATCCTCTGATGAGATCTTGAGAGATGTAATGTCTTATTTTATCTTCAGTTGATTTAATCTTAGACTGTGGCTGAAGTCAGTTGTAGTTCTTGTGTTACTGCTCGTCTCTTCTCTTTTTTCTGTTCTTGTTGTTTCTCTAAATTGGCATTGCCAGAATTCCCTGCGTGACGCTTCACATTTGATGTTATTTCATTTAAACAATTATGTTTCTTCTTAGTTTTTGTTATCAGTTATGTACAATTAGGGTTTATATAACATCATGTATTGTTTAATGAATGTTTATGGCAATATTTGGAGTCATGTGTGTGTCACCATGATGGTGTTTTGTATTTGTGTGTACTGTGCACCTTCTTTTATAATAATATGTGCCTCAGCTTGTGGAAAATTAATGGTGGTGAACTTTGAATCATCATGTGGTATTCTTGTTTGCATTATTATGGTGGTTATCAGTATATTACAAAGGTATAAAGAAATTTAATTATAGCGTTTATCGGGTAATGAAATATAAGGATTGTCCCATAAAACTAAAAGGTTACTACTGTATTTTTATGGTAAATTACTGGGAAACAGAGCTGAAGAATTTTTTTTTACAACATCCTGCTGATGTGTATTTATTTATTTTTTGCCGTAAATTTAAGTCCAAAGTAAGGTTGCTACCATATTTTATTATTTTTCAAAGTAGCTTTACAGTGATAAAAGAAATTACCATAACAGTGAAGTTGCGAAGATCATTAGTTAGGGACACCATTCCAACAGAAAACCCTTAACGTGCTCCGGCCACCCATCCGCACAAACATAAAAGGTTGACACCATATTTTTTACAGTAAAATACTGGCAACCAAAGCTGCCGTTTTTTTACCGTAAATTTCACCATTTTGAAATTTCACAGCAACAGTGTGGCTATGATTAAACCGCTTGTTAAAAAAAATGCAACTTGATCCTATTAGTCAATTACAGGCCAAATTTAAATCTACCTTTTCTGTCAAAGATACTAGAAAAGGCAGTATCTACACTGTAACAGTTTTGAAAGGCTGTTCCATTTCTTGTACTGTGATGCTACTCCCCGCCTCAAGGGGGATCTAGGGAGGTTCCTACAGGAAGGGCTATCCTTTTTAAGAGACACTAAGAGTGTTTAGAGAGGTACTGGCACGGCTTTGAGTGTTTGCTCAACTGAGCCGGATGCAAGAAACCCTTCCTGCTTCCTGCTCAGCTACTGTTCGGACGCTCTTGCTTACTGCTCCGCACTTTGCTCTATCGCTTTTACATTTTATCTCCTATTTTTTTTATATTTTATTTTCTTTATTTTATTTCCTTTTATCACCTAATTTTAACTTCAGCAAATCAGCACAGTGCTCATATGACACAGTTTGGATTACTACAAAAACTGAGAATTCTTTTACCCGAACAGCTTACATTCCGGGAAAGGAAAACACAACTGCCTCAAGGATAAGAGAAAATGCCTCTTCTGGAATCTACTTGCTGCACTAACTGCCACAGACTTTTACAAAGGATTGCAGTTCTTGAAACAAAGTTACTTACGGGACCACCAAACCAGACGGAGCACACAACAGAGCTTCGTCATGGACACCCTCAGCATACCGGTGAGTCCCATGAAACTAGTGCTCCTCGACAGGTAGAGAAACAAGCCGATCGACTTACAAATTGATGGCACAAACAGGGAGCGAGACCCAAAGGCACTCGAGACATCAGATTGTCACGAGCATCACATATTGCCGCAGTAGCATCCTCTACCCCAGATACAGCTCTGACAAGGATTGCAAACACTGGTCTCCTACCACCACCTATACATCTTGAGAACAGATTTGAAGTACTAATGAATGTAAATGAGGAATCCCCAAATGTGATGAATGTGATCGAAAACAGACTGAATCAGCCAGTAGCTAAAACTGACGCCAACTGGCGCTCAAGGTCGAGCAGACAGCGGCACTCAGCTCAGAGCGCAGCCGGGCCCAGGACTCTGATAGTGGGGGACTCCATAATCAGAAACATTAGCAGCAGGGACACAACTACGTGCTGCCTTCCACAAGCAACGACTTCTGATGTAAACAGGGAACTTCAGAACATTCTGATGAAACATAAGACTGCAAATCGACTCATCATTCATGTGGGGAAGAATGATATTCATAAAGAGCAGTCAGAACTCCTTAAGAAGGATTTCCATGAACTTTTTGAAACACTTAAAAGACTGAAAGTTCAAACATTCATCAGTGGACCACTCCCAGAAAGAGGAACAAACAGGTTTTCACGGTTACTTGGGCTAAATACATGGCTGCAAAAAACCTGCAATATAAAAGGAGTGAACTTCATTGAAAATTTCAATCTTTTCTGGAGTCAGAGACAACTGTTTCATTGGGATGGCCATCACCCAAACAAACTTGGTTCAAGAGTGTTAAAGGACAATATCTACTTCTCCCTCAATCATCCTTCTGCAGTTTGTGCCAATCCACTCAATCTGAACTAGGGCTGCACGATATTGGAAAAAAAAAATACATTGCGATATTTTTTTCCCAACGATATATATTGCGATATTGCGAGCCATCAATCCAGGCTAAAGTCAATAATTACCATTCCATGTTATTAATAATTTCACTAATAAGCAAGCTTCATTACAAGTAACAAAAAGGCCACTTAATATTTTATTCCAGAAACATATTTCTCTCAGAATTCGGTGAACGTTCTACACAAGACCTAACGTTCTTCAGGTTCTAGGACCCGAAAAATTAGGTTTTCTGTGCTGATTCAGTGACGCGTTCATGTAAACGGCACCTAGAACCAGCAAAAGTAATGATTAATAATATGTAAAATATTACAATGAGACATTTTAATGGTTTATTAATAAACAAGTGTTTTCTGTAAAGATGAAGTTGACAGTACTGACTCGCGATCTTCGCAGCAGTGATCGGGAGAAATGCACTTTTCATACAGATTATAAAAAAAATAATAATAATTATGGTTCTTCTGTAGATAATTCTTATTATCTACTTATATTTCTATTTTTTTATTATTATTGTTATTTTTCGGTGTGTGAGGCGAGTAGGCTACCTTTTATGCTGAGTTTCGGTTCATAGATGATAGCTTAATCTCCAGTTCAGGCGCTGGCTGCTATATGTAATTTTTAGGCTATTTATTAAATCCAGGAAATTGAATAATGAAATACTGATTAAAATTAAGATACAATTAATACAAAACGAAATTCGTTTTAAAGAAAGGCTTTGTGCTTTCTGTTTGAGGTCTCTGTGAAAGTTTTAAAGCAGTCTTTTAGTGCCGCTTTTATAACGGTCGCGTGACGCGTCCGTAATGTCACGTAACATTGTTTTTTCCTCATAAATGCGAACACGAAACGACTTTTTAAAAAAAGAAAACCATCCACAACTTTATAACACTCCAGCAACGTAGCCTACCTCTTTTTGGTCAACATCCTCCTTTTTGTAGACGAAACAGGCTAGTCCCAAATAGCTGATTTTGACTTTTGTTGCGGCGGATCCTCTTCGTCGCGCATTTTTAGCTATAGGATTGCCAGTGAATGTTGGCTGTGAGCAGTGAGCGCGTTCCTGTCAGATCCTCACTGTTCAGGCACGCGGAACGCGTATGTCACCCCAGCAAAAAGCCATACAACAAACTCGTGTTTACAGTGTGCTAACCTGGTGATACCGTTCTCTTACACTATGGGTGCTACTAACGTTACCCTTCACATCGCATGTTCCGGCGATGTGACTATCGCTCATTCGCACATCGCGATATCGATGTTAAAACAGAATATCGTTCAGCCCTAATCTGAACGGCACACACACACCTGGACACAGTATGAATGACCACGGGACTTCACTTCAGCAGCAAATTGGACATGTTGACATATCACACAAGGACAATGATAACACCACTCCACCACAACAACCTCTGCTCACGGACACAATCTCAGCTGAGCCCTGCCCACAGAGCTCACCACAGACAGACATATCAGAACTGCTCCAAGATTCAGCACCCAAGGACGAAAACAGCCAGGGAAGCCAGGACAGCATATTACAGCCTCCGATAACACCAGAGCAACAGCCCCTTTCACCAGACACCTTTTCCCTCTCTCCAGCATCGCCACTTCTGTGCTTCTCACAGAAAATGGAAGAACTGGTGTATGCTGGATCCAGACTATCCCACTCTTTTGCTGCAAGCCCCCAGATAACAACCAAAAAAAGACAGGCACTGCTACCACCCGTACCAAAGCCTGCGGCCCCAGCTCGGCCTCCCCCTCCTGTGAGAGCTCTTCGGCCTTCGCCACAACGCCAGGGCCCACACCCTCCTACATCTGCTCGAGGTGAACTAAAAACATATGATACCAGCTCTCAGTGATATGTGTCGGGTCCCCGTTTTGATAACAGTAACTTTCTCAAATGTTTACAGAACAAGCGGGAACCCAGTGTGCCTTTATCTTTCTCTATTGCTGCTCTATTACAAGATAGAAAGGCCTTCAATTGCCGTACAGCAAACCTAACTAATCTGGTGCCTATTACACGTCAAACTAATATTGCTGTGGGGAAAAGTAAGTCTGTTAAGTTAGCACTCTTTAACATCCGCTCACTTAAAAATAAATCACTTCTCGTCAACGACTTAATAACCACAAACAATCTGGATTTTATGCTTCTAATTGAAACCTGGATAGAAGACAGCTACAGTGCAACAGTCCTCAATGAAGCAGCCCCTCCTAACTTTACTTTTATGAGTGTCTGCAGAGCTGTTAAGAGAGGTGGGGGTCTAGCTGCTCTTTTTAAAGATATCTATCAATGTAAGCAAATATCATTTGGGAATTACCCTTCTTTCGAATATCTGGGTATTGTGTTAAAAGGTGCTCCACGCATTTTACTTATTATCTACAGGCCTCCAAAATACTCTCCAGCCTTTGCTGAGGACTTTACAGAACTGTTATCAACAATTACATCAGAGTTTCACTGTTTTGCCATTGCTGGAGATTTTAACATCCACATAGATCCACAGAGAACAATATGTCAAAAGAAATCAAAAGTGTTTTAAAAACTTTTGATCTGACTCAGCATGTACATGGACCCACACACAATCATGGGCACACTCTAGATTTACTCATCAGTAAGGGTCTAAACATTTCATTGATTGTTATTAAGGATGTAGCGCTGTCTGATCATTTCTGTATTTTCTTTGATATATTGATCTCTCCTGCCACTGAAGCTAGATCTGTGTCTGTCAAGAAGAGATGCTTAAAAGAGAACACTAGTGTACTATTTATGAAGGCTATATCCTTAACACCAAGCATATCTGCAGACTCTGTTGATTTTCTCCTTGATTCTGATTTCAAAGATATTGATGGTAAAATTTTGGAAGAAACCGTACAACACCTTAAAACATCAACCTGCGCTCTTGACACACTTCCCACATCATTTTTCAAAAGTGTGTTAAACAGTTTAGAAGCAGATCTTCTAGAAGTGGTAAATGCCTCTCTCTGGGAGTTTTCCAAACTCCCTGAAAACTGCAGTTGTCAAGCCCCTCCTGAAAAAGAACAATCTGGATAAGACCATATTAAGCAACTATAGGCCGATCTCAAATCTTCCTTTTATAGGCAAGATCATTGAAAAAGTTGTCACAAATTCTTAAGCTCGAATGGATACTTTGACCATTTTCAATCTGGTTTCCGACCGCACCACAGCACAGAAACAGCGCTCATAAAGATAATAAACGATATTCGCTTAAATACTGATTCAGGCAAATTATCAGTGCTGGTACTACTCGACCTCAGTGCTGCATTTAACACTGTCGATCATAACATACTTCTTGACAGGCTGGAAAACTGGGTGGGGCTTTCTGGGATAGTCCTAAAATGGTTCAGATCATTAATTAGAATGGCCAAGTCGCGTTTCATATTGACAGATGAATAGGCTACGCTCAGTTTATTAAATAGCCTACGTCTCAGTTTATTAAATACGCTCAGTTTATTAAATGTCTCTTGCAAACTATGAAGGGACAATGAATCAATACACTCATTGCTGAGTCTGACCCCAGGGCCGGCGCGTCCATATAGGCGAACTAGGTAATTGCCTAGAGCGGCACTTTTGTAAAGGCAAAATGTGTGCCAACCGGGAATTAACAATTCACAAAATAGGCTAGGCTATATGATCATAATCATACATAATCAGAGAGTAGCCTTTTTCTTTTCGTTTTGAATTATTTCGTTAAAAGACTTTTCAAGCTTTGTGTATTTGATGTCTTTCTCATGTCTGTGTGAGGCATACACTGAGTTTCGTTAAGTTAGGATGAGATGAGCTGCTCCAGTTAACGTGCAATGCAAGTGACCGCGCGGGCGCCTCCATGATTATACTGTCTGCTATATATTTGCTTCTTATTTATTAAATCCACTCCAGGCAATTGGTTGATGAAAAATGGACTAAAATTAAGATACAATTTAAACAAAACGAAATTCACTTTAAAGAAAGGTTTTCTACAAAACCAAACTTAATGAAGTGGTCAAAATCATGTCTGATCCGTCTCAAATTGTGCATCCTATTACTCGTGCAGTTCACTTTTCATACTTTCACCAATACAGTAGACCTACAGACTCTATTTGTACAAATTGCTGCACATTCATTTAATTCTGAATTTTGCACACACAAGTTGAAAGGCTTCAAATCAAGTTCACGGATAATTGTGCATGCATTTATTAATCATTATGATACTAAAATCATAACAAAGTAGGCTATGCTATGTACAAAAAAAAAAGCCATTTCTGTTTTTTTCTTTTAAGCAAAAAAACAAGCTGCACCCTTTTTTTTTACATTTCATCTTTAATTCCGAAATAGAATAATGAATGAACGAAAAAGTACACGGACCCAACATGTAGGCTATTACCCTTTTTACCCGTTATCAGTCTAAATTAATCTCGTTTTTAATTTAACTTAATTTCGTTTTTCTTTATTTAAATTTCGTTTTTCTTTATTTAAATTTCGTTTTTTTCTTTATTTAATTTTCGTTTTTTCTTTCTTTAAACGTTATTTTTCTTTATTTAAATTTCATTTGTTCTTTTTTTAAATTTAGTTTCTTCTTTATTTAAAACTAGTTATTCTTTATTTAAATCTACCCTTTACTGTGTCAGTAATTTATTAGTCAGAAAAATATTAGACTACCTTAAAAGTATTGCTTAAGTTAACAGGCCCGTGCGTTTACATCTCCACAATAAACAGTGACAATTACTTCGTCTAGACCATTTAGTAAATAACAGTTGTAAATATATTGCGAATATATAATAAACTTGAACAGTTGTCAAAACAAACGTTTGCTGATACTTTACCTCACAGAGTTATTTGGCTATCCAATGCTGAGCTTCCAGAGACGCTTAGACCGCGAGATGCCTCCACAGGGCGGGAGATACGCGGCGTGATTGACAGCATTGACACCAAATGGATATACGTGAAAATCAGATGACATGATTTCACAACTTTTCATTGGTCATTTAGATATGTGAAGCATACTGTATACGGAAATGAACCTGGACATTCTATCCGTCGAAAAATCTCAAAATCGGCAAAATGGACATACGCGGTTTTCATCGGACAGCGACGATATGCTCCCAATGAGCCAAATAATGAGAAAGAACCAAATTGCTTACCACAGCTATGCAGACGACACACAGATCTACATAGCCCTATCGCCTAACGATTACAGCCCCATTGACTCCCTGTGCCAATGCATTGATGAAGTCAACAGTTGGATGTGTCAAAACTTTCTGCAGTTAAACAAAGACAAAACTGAAGTCATTGCGTTTGGAAACAAAAATGAAGTTCTCAAGGTGAACGCATACCTTCACTCCAGGGGTCAAACAACTAAAAATCAAGTCAGGAATCTTGGTGTGTCACTAGAGTCAGACCTTAGTTTCAGTAGTCATGTCAAAGCATACTATCATCTGAAAAATATTGCAAGAATTAGATGCTGTTTCCAGACAAGACTTAGAGAAACTTGTCCATGCTTTCATCACCAGCAGGGTGGATTATTGTAATGGACTCCTCACTGGCCTTCCCAAAAAGACCATAAGACAGTTGCAGCTCATACAGAACGCTGCCGCCAGGATTCTGAGCAGAACCAGAAAATATGACCATATCACACCAGTCCTCAGGTCTTTACACTGGCTCCCAGTTAAATTTAGGATTGATTTCAAAGTATTATTAATGGTATATAAATCATTCAATGGCCTAGGACCTCAATACATTGCAGATATGGTCACTGAATATAAACCCAACAGATCACTCAGATCATTAGGATCATATCAGCTAGAAATACCAAGGGTTCACTCAAAGCATGGCGAGTCCGCTTTTAGCTATTATGCCAGCCGCAGCTGGAACCAGCTTCCAGAGGAGATCAGACGTGCTCCTACAGTAGTCACTTTCAAATCCAGACTCAAAACAGTCAATAGCTATGCATTTAATGAATGAGCACTGTGCCAATGTTCGTCCGACTGTTTGTACTGTACTGTATTTTATTTTTGTAAACTGTTTTAATTATTCTTATTTCTTTTTATTATTTTAATTTCTTCTATGTAAAGAACTTCGAATTGCCATTGTGTATGAAATGTGCTATATAAATAAACTTGCCTTGCCTATTATGAGGAACCTTTTTGGTTCTACAGCTCAATGTAAGTTGTATATATTTTGTAATTCTGTTCATTATATGTGTTGATTATAATTTGTTTTTTCCTATTTGTAAAGAGGGTTCTCTTTTGGCTTCATTTAATGTGGACATTTCATCTGGACTATGTTTTTACACCTTTGTTGATTACCTGGACTGATGTTTGGATAGGGTTTGAAACACTTTATGTTGGACTTCTATTTCTGGATTTCTATTGAATTTTTGGAGTATTGGAAACACTTGCCTCTTTACTTTACTTCTGCCTGGACTCAAACATGTGTTGAACTGAAGTGTTCTGACATAATGAAATTATGATTCTCCTTTTCTTTATATGTAATGATCTGTTGACAATATTGCTGTTGTGTACATACATGTGACATTTAGGTTATCTCACAAAACTTAAATATACTTTACTCTTGGTTGAATCAGGATGCAACTAAATTCCCTTAATTTAGTATGTGACCGAAATGAGTGTTACAACACAACTATGTTCCTTTTTTAGAAAGAAATGATATCTGTGAGGATTTTCAGTCAGGATTTAGACCGTACCATAGTGCCGAGACAGCTCTGTCCGAGTTATAAATGATTTGCTCTTATCATCCGATCATGGCTGTATCTCTCTATTAGTGCTACTCAATCTTAGTGCTGCATTTGACACCATTGACCTCAACGTTCTTTTAAATAGACTAGAAAATTATGTTGGCATTAGTGGAATTGCACTAGCATGGTTTAAATCATACTTATCTGACCGTTATCAGTTTGTAGCAGTAAATGAAGAGATGTCTTATCGATCACAAGTTCAGTATGGTGTACCACAAGGCTCAGTACTAGGACCGCTGCTGTTCACTCTGTACATGCTACCATTAGGAGATATCATGGAAACATGGAATTAGCTTTCACTTTTATGCCGATGATACTCAGCTCTATATTTCTTCATGCCCTGAGCAAAATTTACCAATTCACAAAATTAACGGAATGCATTGCTGATATAGTAATTTCCTACTACTTAATTCTGAAAAAACAGAGATTCTTATTATTGGACAAAAAACGTCCTCATGTATTAAGGTGAGACACCGCAGGCAAATTATTTTTTTTATTTTTTTTCACTGGTCAATTTTGAGATTTGTTCAGACTTGTGGTGAAAAACAAGTCCAAAATACACATTTAGGTCTATATTTTACTACACTTTGTCTATTTGCGTCTGTTGAGTTCTCCTAAATTCAACAAAAGTTGGCGTTCTAAATCAACATGCTGCTTCGCGATCTCTGTCTGTACCCTGTCATCACAGATACCGCGTTGGAAAGCTCTATCTCTGATACATTGGTGTCAGATACAAATATGGTAATTTCCTTTTTATCATCAACAATTCGTGAAAGTACAACGGGCATTTAACTCTAAAAGCAAAATCTCATTGGCTGATGTCAATTTCTGACAACGTGATTCGTTCAGATGCATCACGTGACGTGCTCTGACATTTAGATGTGTGTTTTTGACTGTTCAGTTGAAGGCCATAAATGCTGTGTTTATAAGTTTTGATGTGATTTAGGTGGTTTGTAATGTTGTTCCTAATGATTTGATAAGATAGTGTCTGTAAATAGTTGCTTCCACTAAAAAAGTATGAATTTTTACATTACAAATCTTTAATGCCTTTTTCTCAAAATGAGTTTTTTTTTTTTTGTCATTCTCCAGTATACACATCTCAGCCTATGTAGCACCTATGTACACCAAACTTTCCAGTTATACACTTAGCAGTATTCTCTGAAGATATTTTTGTTAATAAATCATTCCTGGCCTGATTTGTGACATTTTAATCAAAGAAATATGGCGAATCGTTAATAAGGCTATGGACAGTACATTTTGATTTCTTAGGTAATGAAAGCATATATCCAGAAATCCCTCTGAAATTCTTTTTTCATCTCGTGTGTAAACAAAATGAAAAAAGAATTTTGCACCTGGCTTTATCATATGTTCAGATCTATCTACCGAAAATATATGCAAAATTGCACATATTTAATGAGATAATGCCTAATTTGCACAAACATACAAATTTCAATTTTACTTTTTATATACTTGTGTAAGTAATCAACTGAGGAAGTTTCATGGTGATATCTATTATTTTAAAATTCTACCCTGTTCACCTGTAGTGTCTCGCCTTAATCTAAAATACTATCTAACACTTCATGGCTGCTCTGTCAAGTCCCCGTCGTCGGTTAGGAACCTGGGTGTGCTCTTTGATATCAATCTTTCATTTGAAAGTCACGTGTCTAGTGTATCTGTAAAACCGCATTTTTCATCTTAAGAATATTCCTAAACTACGTCATATGCTCTCATTGACAAATGCGGAACAAGTTGTTCATGCGTTCATGACATCAAGGCTAGATTATTGTAATGCTATTATGGGTGGTTGCCCTGCACGCTTAATAAGCAAACTACAGCTGGTCCAAAGCGCAGCAGTACAGAGCAATGCAGCTCCGTCAAATTGGTGCGTGTCTTCGGTAAACTACATGTTTGTGTAAATTTTTGTATCTATAAATTAGTTATTGTTCTGAATATTGTTTATTTAAATTCAAAGAAAAGAACATACAGAGCCGTGATGTGAGTCACCTAAACGAGTCTCACGTCGGTCTTTTCACATGATGTAAACGCCTGATGCCTTGCATAAAATTCTATGATTTTTTTCAAAAAAAGATACAGAATATAAATGCTTAGAAAGTTAAAATATGTTCTCAGAACTGTACACTGATTGTTTATGGACAGGTTATGGAGTCAGTCGCAGCATATTTTGGTCAATAAAATACCCAAAATGGGTTGTTTTTAATCCAGTGTTTTTTTAGAGTGTAGTTCAAAGTGTCAATGAAATGCTATTGTTTTATTTAAAATAATTCCAATATTTAATGCTGGTTACACTAGTGCCACCAAATGCTCTTAAATGTGAATCTGCAGCAGCTCAAAGTTTATATCTAGTCAGCACTTGTCTTTAAAGGGCAAATCAAATAGTAGAAATATTATCTGAAGAAAAAAGCATAGCATCATTAGCGGTTGAATATTCCAGCCCAGCGTGAATGTCTAAAATGACACAATCAAGAAAGTTCAATGTTCAATTTTAATTAGTTTAATGTCTTTTTATATTCTTTACCTGAAACAATGTACATCTCGAATAAACAGGTAAGAATAAACACCAACCTCTGTGTTCTTAAGTATCATGTTTAATTTTCTTAAATTGTTTTTGATGATCAATACAACCTTTAATTAACTAGGGCTGCAAGAAGGAATTGATGAAATCGATCATGAAAATAATCAACAACCAAGATAATTATAGATTAATTGTGTGCTCAATCATGTCAATTTACAGCACTGAAAAACATAACTATGGACAAAACGCAACTTTATATTTCCGAGAACGGTTTGTAATTGTGCCGTGCCGTACCAGGCTCAAGTGGAAACACAACTGGAACCTTTTCTGAAGGTGGAAAAGCAGCTTTTGTTGCTCAGCACTTAAAGATGAACTACTTACCGTGATCTCAGAGTGTGTTGATGTGGTTTCTCCACTGCATGGATCTTCAGGTGTAGCTTCAGGTGACTTTTAAAAGAGAAACTCTTTCCGCACTGATCACACGTGTGCGGCTTCTCTCTGCTGTGGATCCTCTCATGTGATCTCAGATGTGATGAGTCACTGAATCTCTTGTCACAGTGTGAACAATTGTAAGGTTTTTCTCCAGTGTGAATCCTCTCATGTGATTTCAGAGATGATGGCTCACTGAATCTCTTGTCACAATGTGAACACTTGTAAGGTTTCTCTCCGGTGTGGATCCTCTCATGTCTTATCCGAGCTGATGAGTGACTGAATCTCTTGTCACAGTGTGAACACTTGTAAGGTGTTTCTCCAGTGTGGATCCTCTCATGTGATCTCAGTTGTTCTGACAGACCGAATATCTTGTCACAGTGTGAACACTTGTAAGGTTTTTCTCCAGTGTGGATCCTCTCATGTCTTTTCAGATGTGATGAGTGACTGAATCTCTTGTCACAGTGTGAACACTTGTAAGGTTTTTCTCCAGTGTGGATCATCTCGTGTGTTTTCAGAGATGATGACACACTGAATCTCTTGTCACAGTGTGAACACTTATAAGGTTTTTCTCCAGTGTGGTTCATCTCATGTGTTTTCAGATGTGATGATCGACTGAATCTCTTGTCACAGTGTAAACACATGTAAGGTTTCTCTCCAGTGTGAATTCTCTGGTGCTCTTTTAACTTGCTTGGTTTAGTGAAAGTCTTCTCACACTCAAAGCACATGTACTCTTTCACACCAGTGTGTATTTTCTCATGTTTATGTAAATATTGCAGCACTGAAAAACTCTTTCCACACACAGGACATGAATGCGGCTTTTCCTTCGTATGAACTGCCACGTGTGCCTTCTGGTGTGATTCACAGGTAAATCTTTTGCCGCACTGATCACATGAGAATGGCTTCTCTCCGGTGTGGACCCTCATGTGAACATTAAGGCCTGCTGATTGCCTGAAACTCTTTCCACACTGATCACATGAGAACGGCTTCTCACCGGTATGGATTCTCATGTGAATCTCAAGACTTCGTTTGGCTGTGAAGCTGTTTCCACACTGATCACATGTGAACGGCTTCTCTCCAGTGTGGATTTTCTTGTGAGAATTAAGATTACCTTTGTCTGTGAAACTCTTTCCACATTGATCACATGTGAACGGCTTCTCTCCGGTGTGGATCCTCATGTGACGCTCAAGACTTTGTTTGGTTTTGAAACTGTTTCCATACTGAGTGCAGGTGAAAGATTTCTTGGCTTTTCTTTTCTTTAAAAATGTATTTTTAGTCTTTGAGCGACTCAAAGGTTTTCCTCCAGGTTTGACATGATGTTCCTCCTCCACTTCACTCAGTTCTTCACTCTCCTCCTCCACTTCACTCAGTTCTTCACTCTCCTCGCTCTCTTCCATCAGGTCTGACATGTCAGAAAAAAAATCATTTTCAAATTAATAAATAACTTTCTTAAAAATCAAAATATTTCAAAGAGAGAAATATGGAATGAATGGATATTATCCCAATTGATTATCCCAGATGTAACAGGCAACTGCTATAAAATATGACAATTTGTGTGTTTTTATAAATTAATTATAGGCTACGTTCCTGAAACTTTCCATGAATCAGGTACACTGATCTTCCAGTTATTTTAAAAAAACATAGGCACAAATCCCATGTTTCTGTACTGAGAACTATTATGTTTGATCAATGACACACTTATATAACATGATATGAACATTAAAATGCACAATATTGGCATACTGTGACACCTACTTTTTGAAATGTAATTGTTTAAATATTTATATTATTTGAATACCATGTTATTTCTTTTGATTTTTTTTTATAAATTTGGGTTTAGATAGCTCAAATTGCTTATGTCACTTAAGCCGCGTTTCCACCGCAGGAACATTCCCCAGGAACTGACGCCGATCACCGTATACATATATAAGCTCCTTCGGTATTATCAGCAGCTATCGCGTTTCTCAGAAGCGAATTACCCTCCTTCATCCCCAGCTCCTTCTCTTGCCCAGCCAGGATTTGGCATTCTGATTCCCCTTGAATCAGAATAAATTCTCGATTATGTTGTACTTTTTAAATCTTATTGCTTGGTTATTGCTGCTCTCTCTGCTCTTATCCATGCTAGGGAGTTCTCGCCCAGAACGGAACCATACCGCCAATCCAAACTGTATGCTAATTGTCAATCGTATTTGATGGTAGTGGTCCTGGCAGAACTGTTTTAACCGCCATTTTTAAAAATATATTGCGGTTTGTGGCTTCATGCAGTAAGACTTGTCTGTCTGCAAATATGGAATTTAATTAAAAAAAAAAAAAAACGGCCGCTGGACCGATGACGAGGTTCAGGCTTTATTAAGCGTATTAGTGGAAGTGGACATTTTTCTGCGCGGCCGTCCCAGCCAACTCACGGTCAATGTCCGCAATAGCTGATAACATACGTTATCTAATTTTATGAAGTAAAATCCTATGTTTCTGTAGTAAGAAATACACAATATTGGCATATTTTGACACCAACTTTTTGATATTTAATTATGTTAAAAACTACTAAAACATTTTAACCCTCTGGGGTCTAAGGTGTTTTTGGGGTCCTTGAGATGTTCTGACATGCCCTGACATTTTTGCTTTTTTCAGTTGCTTATAAACATGTTAATGGCAAAAAAAAATTACACACTATTTAGCACAAACAGGGCTACCATGAAATGTGAGCAACAAGAATGTACATGTCTGTATTTTTGAGAGAATAATGTTTATGCATGGTTATTGAAAAAACTAAAAACTAAAGTTTCTGAAATTAGGCCATAAAACACATTCTTAATATGTGCCAATAAGACTTTTGTCTAAAAGATGTCATCGCCTAGTGTTTTTTCTTCAAAATAAAGTGAAAATCACCCTGCCTTATCATTCACATAACACAATACATTGATTTGAATTTTGCAAAGCACTTTCTGTTTGGAAAGGCCATATGCGGAGTGGGCGTCAACGGTCATGTATATGTAGTGGTTCACACCTGAGGAGACAATGGGGCCTGCATACTTAATTAGCCATTCATTCAGGTGAGTCACTGAGCCACAAGAATGCAAGAGCAACAGTTGGAAGCATCTCAATTCTTTTTTAATTTTCCACATATTGTGCTTGCAATTTGGCCTATAATATCCAAGGAAAACATGTCTAGTAATTGTGCAGTTAATTCTCATACTGTATTTTCAGTTTTGGAATATTTATCTTCTCCCCAAATTTGTCAATAATATTTTATATATTTTAATATTTTAAATGAGGTCATTTATTTTTATATAAATGACCTCATTTAAAAGCATAGAATTCAAGCTTCACGTCTGTGTATCTGTATGTCTGTTTGACTGAGTATTCGCTGAGTTACAGTTCATTTTCGGACGCGTTTCAGAATGGTCAACCTTCAGAAGGCAGAACTCGCATCACGTTTATTTTTCTTTATTTGGCAAAAAGCACAACACTTTGTTTTTATTGTGAGTATACACAAAAATAATACACATTTAACAGAATCGATTGATGTATGAAACTTGCTTGTAATATCAAAGTCCACAGAGCAAAATTAATTTCTTTTGAACTGAACTGAAAAAAAGCGAGCTGGTATCGCCGGCGATACCGTCGACCCCAGGGGGTTAATTAAGGGCCGTTCAGACTGAACTTCTTCCGTGAAAGTGGGACACAAGAAAAACAAGATCAAGTGAATTTCACTGCGAGAAAGAACACAAATGTTAGCAGTAAAGCAGAGTAGATTGTACAATTTTACATTTTGGAATGATTATTATTTGTTATACATGTTTGTAAAAATACGTACAAATTCTGGTAACATTGTTACAAATTGCTTAAAACGCAGTGAGAACGCCCTCTGGGTCTGCCGATTGTCTGAAGCCTTTATAGAATCACGCCAATGTATTGGCTGATGGAACGGGCGCCGCCCCGACGCTCTTACGTCCTCACATTATATATGCACGCGCGACATCTACTCCTAAGATTTCTCTGCCGAAAAATAAGCTTGTTGGCAGCGCGAGGAGCTTGGCAGCAAATACAGCGCCTAGTTCCCTATTCAGAGAACATAGGTTACATCAGTAACCAAAGGCGTTCTCTTTCACAGGTTCACTCAATGCTGCGTAGCTTAAGATGCAATTAAGTTTCCTGTCTTCCTCAGAAACAAGAGGGGGAGGATGGAAAGAGTGAAGGTTAATAACCTGAGAGCGAAATGCTGTGGACAATACTTTGGGCACATATCCTGGTCTTGGTCTTAAATTCACCCTGACCAGACCATGGGCGAAGTCTATACATGTCTCGCTAACAGAAAGAGCTTGCAAGTCCCCCACCCACTTAAACAAAGTCAAAGCTAACAAAAGAGTAACCTTGTGAAGGGGGTGGATTGGAATCCACTGCTGCTTCAATGTATATGTAATGAGTGATTATCATCAAGGTATTAATCAATATTTTTCCTTCTAAATATCACATGAGTTGGATGACTTCTCTGGAGATTTTACTTTGTTATAGAAGTTACCAGTGTGACTACTGAAATGTTCTTTTCATGTATTCTTTAATATCAGTATTTGATATTTGAATGCAGTAACATTGCTTGCCTATTTATCCCGGCTTCCAGAAATTAAATAAGGAATTGTTTTGTGTTTTGAGAAAAGTCTTCAACATGTTAAAACACATAGGGGTCATTAAAGTCTATAGTTTAAGGGACCATTTCTCAGTTAAAGCCTATATTTTCCATTTAGACTAAAGCGTCCTATATCCCTGAGAGAAAGAACTTGTTATCTTAATGTTTTGAGACGAGACTACTGTTTATAGTTAGAGCCTGGCCAAATCCAACCTTGGAAAAGATGTGTGTCGGTGTGTGTGTTAGTCTTCTTGCTTACAGGTTAAGGAACCACTGGCATTATTGGAGATTGACTGAGTTGTTGTTCGAGACATGCTGGCACCCAGCCACCCAAAATCTGCGACCTGGAAGGTCACGACATGCCTGACTTCAGGGTCCGAGTGTCAGCGGCATAATCTATGGAGATATGCTTCTGTCTATCTGTATATGTGTGGAAATTTACTATGTTTATCAATTTCTTAGCCAATGAGAATCATTCAACCTGTAAGCAATGACGTAGCTTAGACCTTGGAAATGGTATAACTGCTGTGATCTTTGTAACTGTAAGCGGGGCGGCCTACGAACTCCTGTGTGAGTCTTGAAGCTGAACTTCTGCTGATGAAACTGCAAACTATCTTCAGTAAAACTTTTCTTCAATTTTTTTATAATTCTGACTCCGGGTCTTCTTTCAAACATCTGGTCCATGGGTCCTAAACTGTTAACTTGAGAGTTGGGGCACTTGAGAGTCAGAATCCGCTTCGTAGCTGACTCCAAGGGCTCAAAGGGAGCCTCAGTTAAGCCCTCCAGGACGACTGACAGGTACTAAAAGGGAATTCCAGGGAAGCATGCTGGTTTCAGGCACCTAACCCCATGCTTAAATGCTGAGACTAACCTCAGTTTACCCAGGGTGATCTCATCCGACTCTCTATGAGCTGCAATAGCAGCAACGTATACTCTCAGAGTGGTAGTGGCCGCTCCAGAAGCAAAGTTCTCCTGTAGAAATTCCAGCATTGAACCCACTGGGCAGCTGACTGGGTCCCTAGCATGTGCCGAACACCATGACTCAAAAACCCTCCACTTGGAGGAATACAACCTTCTTGTGGACAGGGCTCTCCCACTTACAGACGTCAGCGGGAAGACCAAAGCTCAAAGCTAGTGGCCTCCAATGGGCCATGCACATAGTTTCCAAATGTCGGGGAAGGATGCCATATCCTTCCATGAAGCTGGGATAGTAGATCCTCCCTGACTGGAATCTCCCAGGGGTGAATTCCAGAAGAGAAACCTGCTTAGAGAACCATGGCTGGGACCGCCAGAATGGGGAGACGAGCTCTGCTCTCCCTCACTCTGGACAGAACAACCTGGATCAACCTGACAGGTGGGAATGCATAAAGTTTCTGCATCGGCCATGGGTGGGCGAATGCATATATCCCCAACGATGCTGGGGGGCTCAGGGAGAACTAAAGCGTTCATTGGGACTGATGCAAAGAGGTTCACTTCTGCTTTTCTGAACATGTCCCAAATCAGGACTGCTGTTCAGCGTTTCAACATCCATTCCCCCGACCTGAGCTTCTGCCTCCACAGAAAATCCGCTGCAAGGTTCAGGACCCCAGGGACATGGACTGCCCTCAGTGAAAGGAATATGTCCTGGGACCACGGGAGGAGGTGACGCACATGCCTGTCCAGGGTGCGTGACCATGAACCCCCTGCCGGTTAACATGGGGCACTACCGCCATATTGTCTGTTCTGACAATGACATGGTGCCCTTCGAGAAAAGGGAGAATGTGAAGAAGGGCCAGGGAAACAGCTCTCAGCTCCAAGATGTTTCTGTGCCAAGAGAGAGTCTCCCCAGTCCAGACCCCACATGCTGGCTTGCCCTCGAAAGCCGCGCTCCAGCCGGTTAGAGAGGCATCCATCGTAATCATTTGGCGTTGGAAAACTGCGCCCATGCCGACCCCTTTCCAAAGGAAGAGGGGGTCGCGCCAGATTGAAAGGGTGCGGAAGCAACTGCATGACACCTTCAATAGGCGAAGAGCTGGTCCTGTGGACCGGGCCCCTGAGAACTTCATCCACCACAGAAAAGGTCTCATGTGGAGCAACCATGAGCCCCAGAAGCCCATGGCAAGTGCCCAAAGAAACACGATGGCCGTGAAGCGGGCCAAACAGGATGTTGAGTATACGGATGCCCTGGAGCCGCAACGGGGCCAGAGCAGCATCCATACACTTTGTGAACGTTCTCTGCGCTAGAGCAAGACCAAAAGGAAGGACCCTGTACTGGTACGCCTTTTCCCCCAAAGGCGAATCTGAGGAACCTCCTGTGTCGCCGTATGACCTGAATATGGAAATATGCATCATTTTTGTCTACTGTCAAGAACCAGTCCCCCGCCCGAATTTAAGGTGGTCGAACGTGAAGGAGAGCACTTGGCGTCCTGACACGTAGTGGGAGGTACCACTGCCTGGATTGGTATTACAGGGTCTGCCTGCTCCTGAGGAAAACAGAACGTGCCTCCAAGGATGCGAGCGGCAGGTATCAAACGCGTCGGGAAGCGAGGGGAGAAAACTTAATGCGTCTCCTTCCTGCCTGCACCTGATGGTTTGAACAAGTTTGATTAGGAACTGCACTTCGAAACACGCTGGGCAGCGAAAGTGGCAGGGTTGGAGAAGGACAGCAAGTGAGAGGTAGGCAGAAACGCTTGCGCGGTCTGTCCCAACCTCGTAAATTGGGGGAAGCTCTTCTTTTTCTGACCTGAGGGTCAGGAACGATTCGAGGAAGCTGGAGCGGAAGGTTTGTTAGACCGCTTCAGCTCAAAATGCCTATAAGGTTGCTGGCGGGGAAAAGGGCGACCACGGGCTCCCCAAACCGTAGCTGGTGGGGGATGAGCCGAGTCACTCCTCCTAGCCGTGAACTCCGTCCTATGAGAAGAACATTTGAGGTCCGGGTTGAGACAGGGCGGGGTTCAATGATTGATCCCTAACCCTCCTGGGCATAAACTGCCTGAAGGCAGCCGACTGGGATTTTGCAGCCCAAAACTTGTCAACCACAGTGCTGACTGCCTCCCCAAACAGAGAAACTGGGGCGTCCAGGAGGAAAACCTTCTCTTTGTCGCGGATCTCTGTGAGATTGAGCCATAGGTGGCAACAACCACACCCGCCATAGACTATAGCGCGTGCGGTGTGCTTGGTGGCTCTTAAGGCCAGATCCGTGCAGATGAAGAATCTTGATGTTAAATCCAATATTTGGGCCGACAAGGTCGACAATCACGCCGGCGTGATCTGCTCGTTTTTTTTTTATATCAGTGCAAAATACTCTGTTGATTTTGATTTTACATACTTGTATTGTACATCATTCAAAACTATTAAATGTCTTCTTTTATTTGTGTACACTCATAATAAAAACAAAATGTTGTGTTTTTCGTAAAACAAAGAAAATAAACATGATGCGCGTTCTGCCGTCTCTCTCAATGTGAAACTCATTCTGAAACGCGACAGAAAATGACCTGTAACTGAGCGAATGTTTGTCACACAGACTTGAAACGCATGTCTATACAACGCTTCTAATCTCTATTTTTAAAGTATGTAAATTATATAAAAAACAAATATTCTATTTTTAAGTAATCCATACGAAAGCAGCGGCATGTACAGTTTCTCAAACGCGTCCTCATTCAATTTAATTTGAACACGCCTACGAGCGCACGAGCGATTGACATGCAAATGATCCATGCGGAGAAGCAGACCTGTAAACGCCCTCATCACCTCAAAACAAAGAAGCAGAGACTTCGTAACTTACTCCTTACTGTGTTTGAAAGACGTGCCAGAGCTTACATTGGATTTAGGCTACCTCAGAAGAAGAAGAACGCGATTTGAAGACAAGAAAGATTTAAGGTAAGAAATTTTTACATATTAGTTTGTTATTGTTGCATAAATGTCACATTGCAGTTGAACTGTTGCTAGATATATGGGGAATATTATAATATTTAGACCCGTGTTTACTGTTAAGCCTACTGTGTTTGTGGATATCTGGTCAAACGTAGATATGTATGGTAACCATAATGTTTTATATTTGAGCGCTATCGCGTTTGAATGTATCAGATTTTGCAGCGCGATCGCGTTTGAATGTATCATTTGAAAATTTGAAAAGCAAAACACACCAAACGGCTTCATGTTTTTACTATTATCTCATTTCATATCATCATAACGAATGGAAACATTTGAATGTTAACATGATAATCAATATATTTTTCTCTAGCTTGGTTGTTACTGAAATATTTTGGAAGATTTATACTGCTATCTATTGTTATTATTATTTTACCCAGCACTGCGCATAGCTTATGCCTACAAGGCACAACAAACCTGTTGTTCATTATATTATATATTGTTGGAAACATTTGTGTGTGTGTGTGTGTGTGTGTGTGTGTGTGTGTGTGTGTGTGTTTTGTGAATTTGAAAAAGCAATTTTAACCAGAAAAATCTAATATTTATTTGCAAAATCGTGCAGGCCTTTCTCTTGATATCAGTATGTTCACTTTTTTTTCAGGGCCCAGATGCCACTGAGTCCTGCCGACTTCAACATTCACATGAGTCTCTGGAACATGAACATGGTAAAGTGAAAATCAAACACCTTGGAAATGAAAGGTATGTACAATGTTTTTAGGAATGGCACAAAGGTCTGTCTTTGAAGTGTTTTTTTGGCATTTGTTGTGTATCTTTGGGTTATGTTGTGTTGTAAATAAATCATTCTTTTTTAAATCTCCTCATTTACAGTATTGTGCAAGGTTGCTCAGAATGACAGGGCTATTAGGAGCTATATTAGGATAGCTCCTAATAGGGCCGTTGGGGAGGTTCTTTGTCTTTCTCAGGTGAGAAAAGCTTACATATTAATGAGGTCCCGCATAAGGCTTTTTCACACAAAACACGTCGTAAAATTTTTAAATCAATATATTGTCTTATCAGAATGAGCAGTCAGGGTGATTTTCACATTGTTTTGGAGCAAATACTCTAGGCTACGTCATACAATTTTCAAAAGTCTTGTGAAGAAATAATCAGTATGGGTTTCATGGCCTTATTTCAGTGAGTATTTTTTTTTGTATTTTCACAAACCACGCATAAATGTCATTATCTCAAAACTACAAACTTTTACATACATGCTGCTGATATATTGTTGTAGCAGAGTTTGTGCTGAATAATATACAGTTTAATTAGACTTTAGCCATGAAAATGTCACAAGTAACAGAAATAACCAGAAATTTCAGAGCATGTCAGAACACCTCCAGGGCCCAGAAAACAGCTCAGACCCCAGAGGGTTAAGCTACGCAGCGTTGAGTGAACCTATGAAATAGAACCTCCCTTTACTGACCATTTGTTAAAAAAAAACCCAGAACATTCTGTACCATTTTCATAGTTGAACTGTTGATCTAAATGTGATGAAGTACTTGAATGTCTCTAACATGAATGTTCTTCAGCATTATGAATGAATGAAGAATAAACACCAACCTCTTTGTTCTTCAGGATCTTCAGTGTGTTTCATTCTGAATTGCAGTGGGAGGAGCCTCACTGATGATGTGATTGCAGTGGGAGGAGCTTCACTGATGATGAATTGGAGTGGGAGGAGCTTCGCTGATGATGGATTACAGTGGGAGGAGCTTCACTGATGATGTGATTGCAGTGGGAGGAGCTTCACTGATGATGTGATTGCTGTGGTAGGAGTTGATCTGCCAAAATCAAAAATATACAAGTTACTGAGTTTGTTTTTATGCTCATGGACATCAGAATATAATAATGTAAATTCTTCCAAATATACATAATGGTAAGAACAACAGTTCTTGCAAAAAGCATAAACAGATAGGTTACTGTTAGATTTACTGCTAGATTGAATGAACAATGCCAAACCCAGCGCTGAGGGAGAAAACTTATCCTCCTATTATCACAGAAAAGCTGCTTTGAAACAATCTATATTGTTAAAAGCGCTATACATGAAGGTGACTTGATTTGACTTCATGAATAAATGTCATATTTCGTATTTAATCTGATAGTTTTGTAAGCCGTCGTGTTCATGCTACTGTATCAGATATCAAGGCGATCCTCAGGAAAGAAGCATGATCACGCACGGATGGGATGAGTGATGGAATTTATTCTCTTTTAAAGAGGAGTAGTATGAGGCAAAATTAGCAAAAACACAGAAAGCGTGAATGCTAAAAGGCATGAATGTACCGTTAGGGTTGCAAAATTATCATTTCATTATCAATTATTTCAAAGATGGAAACTTTCCATGGGAATTAATGTGAATTTAAGGGAATTAACAGGAATTTATGGGAATAAAAGGGAATAAACTGGGAATTTTCAAATTTGAAGGTTGACTCTTCATAGGGAACTTAAATATATATATATATACTTAAATATAAATATAGTTGAGGAAAGTATATTTTAGCATAATCTTGACTAAAACAAACAGATGCCATTCAAATGCACTTGAATATCCATGCCATTCCTCAATCACATGCACACAGCACACTGCTTACTCCATGGCTATTGAGACCACACCCCCTACTGGCACTTTGCATGCCTCCATCACATGTACAGAAGCCCAAAGCACAAGACTATTGAAGGCACACATTTGAGCCTGTGGACTAAACAAAGTGAAGTAAGTTTTGATGATATTATGGGGAAATATATTTATTAAATGTTTAAATTGCAAATATCACATACAAATGTATTCATCTAGTACATAGCAAGCTGATAAGTTATAATAAAATAACTTAAGTTAGATGCTAAATAAGCTAGCATAACTTTATTTACCACATATGTTGGGGTGGGGCGGTATGACGGTATATATCGTTACCGCGGAAGAAAATGTCAACCGTAACAGATTTTTTTATTCCGTGTATACTGTGACATGTAAATAAGTAGGCGTGGTTAACTCGCATGCAGCGTGCGTGAGACTGAGACACTGATATTTGTCAAAGAAACATGAAGAAAGACCAAGAGGATCCACAAAAGGAATTACGTTTTCAAAATTAACATCATATTTTCGGGGGGGTGCAGAAGTCAACTAGAGCAGTGAGAGAGTTTAGAGAAAGTTTAGAGAGACGCACATGCTCGCAACGGGGCTTACTTGACAACAAGTTCATATACCAATATTCTAACGAATAGAAATAACCTTAAATAATGTATCTATCCATCTCTTATGTGTACAGTTACTTTCAGAGTGGAAGCGGCAAGCGGTTGCCGTGGTAATGAATATTTCCAAAATTCCCCAGCTTAACTTCCCATGGAAATTTACCGGAAACTTTCCGGAAATTTACCGGTAATTTTCCGCCCCTTTGCAACCCTATGTACTGTACATAATTGCACATATACATGTAGGCAACAAAATACATAAGTGTTTCACAAAATATAACTATGTAATATAACGGTTAATGCAAATAAAACAATACTATGCATACTTGCAACACACCCTCATTTAAATGCATCAAGAAAATGTGTAAATATTTTATAATGTAAAGTCTTTTTGGTACAATCATGCCATGACATTGAATAAGATTGAACCATATTGTAGCCTAACTAGGGTTGCCAACTGTTCCGTATAATACGGAATCGTCCCGTATTTAAGGCATCTGCGAAGCGTCCCGTATGAAAGCCATACGGAATGCAGTTTGTCCCGTATTTTCAGGCATACGCTCTAAATTGACAATTAATACATTTTTTTGTGACAAATCTTTGTTTGATTTACAAACATAGTCATAGTCATCTATGCCTTCCTGACAAAAAAAAAACCACAAGACAAAAAAAAAACCTTTTATGTTTATTGTTTTAAATTGTGGTTGATGATACAGTAATATCCATTGGTGTAGCTAGCTATATATTGAAAATGGGTAAAGTTCACCAAGATACATTTCTAGTTTCAACATTATTTGTTCTTCAGAAAATGTGCGACCATTGAAAACGGGCACTAATTTACTCATGGAGCCACATTAGCATCCCTATATATTGGGACTTAAAATTAACCTTATTTGGCCATAAAAATTTAGCCTGGCTCCTCCCTCCTGCGTACTTCTGCTCAATTTTATTTCCCTTCAGTAATACGTCTGGGATGGTGGTGTATTCTTTGGTTTTCTCCGATAAGTTTTTTACTGGTCCAATCAGTGAACAGAAGGAGTGGCTGAGAACTATGACGTTGAGGTAATGCGCTAGTTTGAGTTATAGGGTTAACTTATGTCACGACCAAACGATAGCGATTGGTTATGGCAGATCTAGAGTGACTCTGGGCAGATCCAATAGTTTTAAACTTCAACAGAGTACAGAGTACACTACAAGGAACTTAACGCTTGTCAATGGAGAGAGGCCAGACTCTCTGTACAAATTAAATGTATGAGAGTCTGGTAGAACCAGGCTAATAAAAATTAAGAAACCAAAAGAAAAGTTTGTTAAGAATTAAAATCTAAAAGGATATTAAAATGTTTGTAATACGAGTTGCAGGCATGTGAACTTTGGGCAAAAAAACAAAAGTAGTGCTTTTCCCTGTTTTTTAAATGTCACCGTTGGCATACAGTAGCTAAAACAAAGATGGCTAAAGTCAACCGATTAAGCTAAATAGACCTAACAATCTCTGTGTAAAAGTAAAAGTCATTTAAAACCCCCTGTAATACGACTCCAAATCTCAGGTAAAAATGGTCATTTTGACCCATTTTACAAAAACTGTAATTCCTCAGTAAATATACATCCATCACATATAGCCTAATATTTTGTCTTTCTTCATTTACGTTAGTCTTTCTTCAGAATATATATTTTTTTAACAAAATCAAAAATTTGAGCCGGGAAAGTTTGTTTGAAATTTGGTTGATTTTTCCACGAAATGACAAATCTGTGTTTGTCTGAGAACCTTTTATATATCTTTTGTACACATATTAACCTGCAGATTCTAAAATGATATGCACTGTGTGGTACAGTACAGATATTTAGAGTGTCCCTTATTTTCCTGTAAAGAACCACGATTGTCCCTTATTTTCCTTTCCATAAGTTGGCAACCCTGAGCCTAACTGACGATGCTAGTCAAACAAATATTATATCTTAGACTGCTATTCAATCACATTGAAACTTAAAACAACTTATATAACCATTAAGTGTGCAAACATACCTTTAAAGAAGAGTAGGACGAGGTAAAATGAGCAAAAACACACTGGAAGTCCTGTTCTCTCACTCCTGCATGGACAAACACACGCGCGAATGAAGAGATAGACAGATCACGATTAAAAGCGCCAGTTTCAACGAGAGAGATCGATAATTACACGGATACACGCCATGAAGTATTTATCAACGTTTTAAAACGATATACACAGTGATAAAGAGACCGTAAACAGTATGCATGAGAGAGTGAAAGATGCTTCTGCTTTCAGAAGCGCGAATGCTTAAAGAGGAAGAGAAACCACTTCCTTCCTAACGGCAGTTTCACACCGCAGGCTTGAGCTCCGCGTCAGCTTCTATGGCAAGCCAAAAGGCTTGTTGGACTTCATGCAGCTCTGCGCAGAGTCCGATCAGCGGCTGACTTGAAGCAGTGCATGCCGGTGTGGTGAACAAATGAGTCCGACTCAAGGGCGTAGGTTTGGACTCAGCTTTGGTGGGGACATCCCCCCTCCCCCTGGAATTATTTTGTTGTAAGATACCAGTGCTTTAATGGCGATTTCAGACTGTTCGCAATACAGAATATCACAATACAGAAGTGAATCTACTTCATCTCATTATATTGTATCCTGACCCCAATACACCATCCTGTATACTGTCCCTAAAGAGCTAGTATAACTGTATAATCTAAAAAATGCACTCTCAAAAAATAAAAACCTGAGACTGTGTAATGCTGAACAACCAAACGTTTTATTAACATAAATTATTATGTACATTAGTATTTACACTAACAAAAAACACTGTCACAAGGAAATTCTTTCAGAACTTGTGGAGCAAAACAAATCTAAATAAATAAATATAATAATCTTTTTCTATCATAAACACTATTTACTCTCCAGTACCTCAAACAAATACTCACACTCCGACTGAAGAGATGAGTCCGAGCTTAGGAACCAAGCAATCCAATTGGTTCAAAGCACTTATGTGTAATCGCGTTAGTGCCTCGTTACAAATCATACAAAATCACTTTATTATAGAAGAAGTTTGTACTACGTTATAACGAGTCATTATGTATTTTAACTTATATGTTTCATATACTAGTATTTAACCGAAGCTATAGATTGTGAAATTAAACATTTCTCGTTGTTAGTGTTTTTTTTTATTTTTTTTTATTTTATAAATAAACAACATATTTTAGCTTCAAACAACTACATTCTCGACTGTGAAACTCTTAAAACTACATTTTGTGACACAATAACAGTGGTATTTTTAAATTTCGCAGTCTTTCTCCTCTGCTATTGACGCAGCTCGGACTCATTTGTTCACCACACCGGTTAGAAATTTTGTCCGACTTGATACAGCCATAGACAGTATATAAACTGGACACAGCGACCCCATAGACTTCAACGGAGAAAAGTGAAGCACATTAGAAGCCCTCATTTCCTGATTGCCGAGCGTACTGCGCAGACTCAAACTGAGCTTGACGACGTGGATGTGACGTGAGCAGCCTGCCTGACAGTTGTAAGTTTTCTAGTAGCTGTGCCGAGCGAAATCTGAACCATTCCCTTCCGAATCTTGCAGAGACGGAGAGTGTGAGTAGGAGCTGTCCATGAGCTAGGAGCAGGAACAACTTCATGACTCTCTATGGGCTTCTCCCTAGACTTTATCGGACATTATGCCTCCATGTCCCCCCGATTGCCCGCGAGCTTCTCCTCCTGTCCATATGGTAATCTCTCTACTGTGCGACAGAGAGTCGCGTTGGTATGACGCAATCGTTAGCCTACTTTTACAAAATCTGCTTCTACGGGGCCATAACGTAAGATACAAGGTAATGGAGCCTTTTATACATTGTCGTGTTTCTTTAGAAATAAACAATGGACAAATGGAGTCTTAAAACGCCTCAGATGTAAAGTTATTCGCTGTCAAAGTGACGCCAAAATGAATGGGAGTCAATGGGATGCTAACAGCAGGTGAAGGCTTGTTAGCCAATGGCGGCTCCCGGGGGTACCTTCAAAGTAATATGAAACCCTGACCCCCTGGATACAGCGCCAACGCCACGTGACTGACGTATGCCATCAAAGTAGGGGAGAGCGGGGCACAAAGTAACGCTTTTTGACTTTCTCAGTTTGTGTAAATCTACTTATGGTTCAGAGTATTTATTTTTTTCCACCTTCATTTCCCAAATGTCTAGTACAATTATGTGGTTTTGTTTTATAAATACAGTATATACTTTTTTCTGGATATACCCCGAAAGAATGGAAGTGAAATGTGACAACATGCGCCCCATAGGTGGGGTACATTGTAACATGACATTGGACAGCTTAAAATGTTATCTGATCTAATGAAAAATATATATACAAGACAAACTAAAAAAAAAATCTAAATAAAATACAATAAAAAAAATACAATTTTTAATAATTAAATATTCTCATTTTTTGAGTTTTGACTACAAACACATGAAAACAGCTATACAACATAGTTCAAAACAAATAAATAATTAGTCATTTCTGAACATAGACTCTCAGTCTCACGTTTTCTCAATAAAATTAATAAAAGTATAGAATATAATAGCATATTTCTAATAGGGGCACATTGTAACGCAGTGTTACAACATGCCCCGCCTGCACAACTGGGGTTTAAACCCTGCTAGTGTCTTCTGCTAGTTAGCGAATCATTAAATAACTATCTCAACTGTTAAATAACATATTGGAGATTAAAATAATATCAGATTTGTCTAATTTTAAATAAACACAAAAAATAGAGATGAAAAATTAACTTAAGAAATGTACTCTTGCTATGGTTTAATAAATGTCTATGGATATCTTCCAAAAAAAACCCCATAATTTTGGCGCAATTTTTTCTCTATATAGTGTTGATATGGCAACTAGTAAATACACTAAGTTTCGTCATCCTAGCATGTGTGGAAGTATTTAAAACAAGAATAAACAGTTACCATGGTAACTCTCCCCTACTGCAAGAGCGATTGGAGAGTAGCCGGAGAACTCAGCCAGCGCAGCTTCTCAAGAGCGGCTGCACAAGCTCTTTTAAAACCTTTAAACCTTTTTTAAAGAGGAAGTGGTGTTTAAACACCTCATTCATTCTTTCAGTACATTTTTTTAATAAAATTAATCTTTTATTAAAGGAGCTATATGTAGTTTTCAGCGGCCTCTCGCGGTGATGTTTCAGATTGCAACCAATAAGTTAGCAAGCGAGTGCTCGTGCTCTCTTGGGTACCGGCCAGACTGAGACGCAACACACCGGAGAAAGCATCACACAACATGCTAGAAACTCAGGTAAAATCCACAGGTCATCCAATAGAATGAAAGCCAACTCCGGGTCTGTTTTTATATCCAAAACAAAGCAGAGGTTTCTCCATGATTCAAATGCCCTGCCGATGTTGATCCGTGTTTTCGTCCGAAGTTGATCAGACTCACGTCTGGCCTTACGAGCTTCAGCAAATAAAACTTTTTTCTGTTAAATTTTTAACCTTAGATGTTTGCCGGGAGCCAGAGCGCCTGACATCAAAGCAAATTTAAAAGTGCTGGCTAATGCTAATCATAAATTCTCTAAGATTATTATTCACGTTGGCACTAATGATGTTAGACTCAGCCAGTCGGAGATCACCAAAATTAATATTAAAGAGGTGTGTGAACTCGCAAGTATGATGTCAGGCACTGTAATTGGCTCTGGTCCCCTCTGGTCCCCTTCCTGTTCGCGGGAGTGATGAGATAGTTAGTAGACTGTCCTCACTCAATGGCTGGCTGTCTAAGTGGTGTCCGCAAAATAATACAGAATTCATAGACAATTGGAAAAGTTTTTGGGGCAGACCTGACCTGTTGAAAAGAGATGGTATTCATCCCTCCTGGGATGGTGCTGCTCTTCTCTCTAGTAATATGGCACATAGTCTTAGCGCTCAAACATGACAATCTGGGGCTGGGGCTCAGGTCAGGAAGCAGACAGACTGGCTAAACCGACCGTCTGCTAGCGGCCTCGCGTCACCCAGGTCAGATAAATCCCATCACCTAGAGCCTCTTTCACCTACATATCATCATATAGAGACTGTTTCTGTTCCCCGAATTTGGAAATCCAAAAGACGTGTCATTGCGATCACTTTTAATACAACTTAACCTGTTTAGTTTGACCCCGTGTAAAAACTAAAATGGATTAGTGGAACCAGTTTACACGCAATTTTCTAGTAAAGTCTACTAGTTCGGATACTTAACCAAACACTTCCTATATGAGATTAATCAGATCGACAAAATAAAAGTAAATCTTACAACTAACATCTGCACAAAAGGGCAAGAATTCACACAAGAACTTGACCGCTCTAGTCTGATGTATAACTGTCGTTGTGGATTCCCTTAACAGCACGCTGATACACGGGCAACTAAAGCACAGATCATTTACAACATTCTAATCGATTACAATAGTGTTCTCATTATAATGCTAAGTATTTGACAGACTGGCGCTGCACATTTTGCACTTAACTATATTTCATGATCAAAGTGATTCCAGGCATCACTGCCTTTCAAATCCAGTTTCCCTTTATCTCGCCGGTCTGAAAAGGGGTGCAGTCTAACGCTAACCAATCAGATCTCAGGTACCGCCCCCAAATGCTGCAATAACCAATCAGATCTCAGACATTGCCCCAAATGCTGCAATAACCAATCAGATCTCAGACACCGCCCCAAATGCTGCAATAACCAATCAGATCTCAGGTACCACCCCCAAATGCTGCAGTAACCAATCAGATCTCAACACATTGCCCCAAATGCTGCAATAACCAATCAGATCTCAGGTACCGCCCCAAATGCTGCACTAACCAATCAGAAAAATAGACAAATATCAAGACAAATACAGTGCTAACATTGTTTTCATGATCCATCATCGCTGTCACGAACGAGTACTCGAGTACTCGTGCCCATCCCAAGTTATTTTATTGTTGCAAGAAAAAAAACCTAGAACATTATTATTTAGTTCCCAAAACAATAACCAAACAGGAACCAAATGTAAGGGGAATGCTCTGTGTTTGGGGAGCCCCAGAAGCAAACGTCATTTTGTGAAAAATAAAATAATGAATAATGAAATAATGAAATTATTCCTCATGCAAATAAAATTGGACAATAACAATAAGCTGTTGATAAAATAATTAGTTTAATTAAAAGTGAAAACAAACAGAGACAGATCTCAAACAATGAACATGTTAAAATTAACTTCAGATTCATGTCTCTGTTCAAAGTGTTACGGCCTCTTCTTCAGCTCCCTGAACATAGAAGCTTTTTCCGGTGTATTTTTCCGGTGCTCTTCTTCAGAATGAGAAGGCAGAACTGATTTCTGAATGGAGGCTCCAGTGAAACTCTTCCCACATTGATCACATTTCACAGTTTCTTTCCAGTGTGAACTCTCATGCGAACCTTCAGACTTTTCCATGTGAAGCGTTTTTTCACAGTGAGGGCAGGAGACAGATTTTTTGGCTTCCGTTATTCCTTTCTTGTTCACGTCCATCAGATCTAAAATAAACATTAAATCAAGTGAGAATGTGACATAAATGGTGCTTTTCCACTACACAGTACCAGCTCGCCTCGACTCGACTCGGCTCAGCTTTGTTTGGTTTTCCACTGTGTAAAAGTTGTACCTGTACCTGGTACTTTTTTTCGTACCACCTCCGGCGAGGTTCTAAGCGAGCTGAGGCGATACTAAAATGTGACGTGAAAACACGGCAGACTGCTGATTGGTCAGAGAGAATCATCACTGTTCACTGCGTCATCATTGCACGCGCCAGACGGAGTATCCTGAATAAAAAACAGCAAAAACAAAAACAGAATACACTCAATTTCCTCCATTGTCCTGTGTGTGTGGGTAGCGCGGGTGTGTCTCACGCATAGACAGTAAAATAGAGGTCTCGCGTAGAAGATTAAGTCACGGCAGTTTCCTGCGGCGTCGCTATGACGACCAGGTACTATTGTGGAGGTATTATCTGCAATGGAAAACAGCGAAAAGCGAGCAGAGACGAGACGAGGCGAGTCGAGCTGGTACTGGTAATGGAAAAGCGCCAAAAGTGAGGCTCAAAGTCAATATTCAGTCTTCAAAAGACAATTTAATCCCATCAAATCTGGTCAACAACTGCTGAGCACGATTACGCTCTATTTTAATGTCATGAAGATGATTTGTGTTATAAATCACTAGTTTGGACATGAAACAATGTAAATCTGGTGAGCATCAGCATGTTCTTCATCATGATGAATGAATGAGTAATCAAGAGTAAACACCAACCTCTTTGTTCTTCAGTGTGTTTCATTCTGCAGATTCTGGATCACTGGCGTTCTCTCTGTCCTCTCCTTCCAGATGCTTTCTGGTAGTTCTGCTAAAAACAAACAAGTTTAATTTCTAACAGACATGATGCGAGAGGAATAATTAATATCTCAGACTCTGAACTAGGCTAATCATGTTTAAAAAAAGTGACATTGATCATGTGACTTAAAGGGCACCTGTTATGCAAAATTCACTTTTACACGGTGTTTGACGAACACAGCAGTTTTAGCGTAGACCTGCCCTGAGTGAGCTAAACACAGTCCGCCAGTGTTTCGACGCCGGAGCAGCTGTACACACGAATGTCTCCTAAGCGACTGAGGTGTTTTGTTGTTGGATGTAAGAATGAACATGGCCGTCTTCATTTACTGTACCAACTGACCGTGATCCCGCTTACAGTCTCCGGAGTGAAAGGCCCAACGTTACTGATCATGATAACACAAGCACATAACACAAGAACACTTCTCTTTAAAATACAAACAAGACTTGATTATTCTATTACATAGAACTAATATCTAACAAACACACACACAAATTCATACGAGTTGCAGTAAGAAAGAAAGTGAGGAAAGAATGAGATTTAAGAGTGCGATGATGAAATCCTAAGTTCTCTTACGAGAGGTTCTCTCGTACTGCGTAATATCTCGAGATATTGAAGCCAAAGATTATCCTTAATTTTGAAATAGTGCAAGACGCGTTGCAGAAGCATGCAGGCATAGGCAAGGCGGCTCGCCTGCCTAATGGCTGCCCTGCGGCAACTGCAGCAACCTATCGAGAGGGGCGAAACAGGAATGGTCTGGGTCTATAAGTAGGCTGATTTCCCTAATTTTTCATCTCTTCAGCCAAGCGCACGCATCGCTGGATCCGGAGAAGAATCTGCGCTGTCTGAGAAAGCCTTTCAGCGGGACGAGCCACTGCATCTGAAGCCGCTGGCCGCGCCGCCACTCAGCAACGGGGACCGCCATGTCATCGCGTTTCCTGCCTGGGTGAGAAACATGCAGCTCTCGCGCTCGCCGACGGCGGCTGCCCTCACTGCGAGCTGATGCCCATGGTGACTCTGAGGTCTCGCCTGGCATCTTTCACCGGGACTGCACCTCCGCCCGCTGTGGTGCCGCGCTGTAAAAGCGCAGTGCTCAGCGGGTCCTGGAACCTCCTCCACCTGCTAAAGCTCGCCAGTTCACCCGCCAGCTTAGCCGCCCGCTTCGCCCGAGTTTCTCACTGATGGACAGCGGCCGCCGTCTGCCGCCGCTTCCATCATGGATGACGAGGAATGGCGTTGTTTCAAATCCTCTGTTCGAGCCGCGCAAACTGCGGCGTTCACGCGGCTAGTTTTCATTACGTTACATGAAAGCTACCCCGCCCTCTCGCGCGTCACTTTCCGGCAAAAGGAGAAAGAGAGTTTTAGTTCCGCCGAGGCCGGACCAAACTTCCATTTCTCACACATTCCTCTAAGTTCAGGTGACTGGAAAAATAATATTGCAGTAAAACGAGCCTGTTATATTACACGCACGCCTGCAAACAAACGCCGACGCAAAACATGACGCTCTCTGGCTACTCGCCCCTCTTCCCGCTCTCTCTCTCTCTCTCTCCCTTTGGTTGTGCCGCGCAAACTGCGCCGTTCACAAGGGATATCAGAAGCGGACGGTCGCGGGCTAGTTTTTCTTACGTTACAAGAAAGATACCCCGCGCCCCGTTCACGCGCGTTGCTCTCCGGCTATAGGAGAGAAGAGTGTTTTTAGTCCCACCGAGGCCAGACCAACATCCATTCTCACACATTTCTCAGTCCCCTCTAAGTTCAAGCGACTGGAAATATAAATATTGCAGTAAACGAGCCTGTTATAATACATGCACGCCTGCAAACAAACGCCGACGCAAAACGTGACAACGGTGTTCAAGTCTCACCGCAACCAGACTTCCACCAAAACTTCCTCGCTCGTTCAGTTCCAGAAAATGCGACTGTTCCCAGTGTATTTTGCAGAAAACAAGTCGGTAACACAGCCGTTTGCCTGCACACAAACGCAGTTTCTACGGCGACCCAGATAATTCCCAATAAAGAGTGTATTTTCTGGTAATCGCGGCCGATGGTGTTATGAGTGTAGCAAAAATGCCCACGGCCCAGTGTTCATTCCTACACACAAGCACAGCCCGCCATATTCAAGGGCTCGCACACATAAAATCGACTCGATGTCGATTGTGGATTAAATGTAGTGAACGTGCCCACGACCCAGTGCCCACAAACACTACACACTGCATGTCTCTTGGTTTCTGTAAAAACAAAACCAACGCACATACAGTCAGCTCAAGCCGACAGTGTTTTCAGTGCAGTAAATGTGCCCGCTGTCCCACGCCCACATTCACTCACGGACATGACAAGCCTTACGGGGCTCTCCCCGCTCGCTCTCCCTCGGCAACCCGCTGTAAGAGAGTCGAGCGCGGGCAGGCTGCCTGCTGTGATCAGCGCGCCCCCCGTCTCGAATGCTACAAGCGCGATGTTTGTGTTTCAGCACACCGAAGCTCTCCGGTCGCCACCATGTCACATGTATTGTGATTGTCAAAACATTTGGTAACTAAACAGAATTTTACTAAGTTTAGTGACAACACAATGTTTACATGGTGCAATGACTGGTATGCTACTGTTTTTATTATTGCTTTCACAATTTCAATTCAATTCTTGTGATTTGATTCTGATCTTGATTCAATATCGATTCCTTTGGATAAATATTAGGTACAGTAGATACATGTAAATTTAAATCCCTGTCAGCTGGTATTATTATTAAAGGTTAAAAATAACATCTCAAATTAAATATAATGCGTTTTTTTATAATAACACCATTATAATATTTTAATGATATAGGTAAAAATATAATAAATATGTAGTATAGTTATCATATTTAGCAAAATACTCCTCTCTACAGCAATTATTTTAAAGTCCAACTAATGTTCTATGGTCATTAAATGAATTTCCAGAGGTAAATGTAATGTTACGTGACATAGCCTATTGTTCTCCAGCTGTTATTATAGTCCTCTTTCCGCAGTTGAAAAACACTGATTGATCGATTTTATTTAATTTCAGTAAGTTGAACTGTATCTTTCAAATTACCTATTGATCATTCGTGTTTATTTAGCCTACAATTAATTAGTAGAAAAGAGTAACAGATGATCGGTTCACATCCCAGCAAACACAGAACGTTGGCGCAACGTAGCCAACCTTCTAACAACGTTTTAACAACATGGCCAAAAGGTTGCTATAACTACGTTGTGTAGTGAAGGTTGTTACAGCGTTGTCACAATGTTGGCATTAAACCACCGTTCAGGGCCATTGCTTAAGGTTGTGCCAACGGTGTCAGGACAACCACTGGACTACATTATGTACTCGTCACTGCCCTGAAGCGGGAAAATCAGCCTTTAATTCCAACCACCTGTTGTTGGGCTCATTGTGTTCTCATTCATCATCGAGCAAGGATACGTGAGTATTGCGTTTAGCTATCAAACACAATCTACAACTTTAATTTCTAATGTGATTAATGTAGCATCGCTCGCACTGTTAAGTTTGTCATTTGATTTTTCCGCTATTTAATTGATATTGATTTTCTTTGCTCCTCTGGATTTGTGGATGTTTCCCCGGTGACACCGGCTTTCGGCCACTGTCTGCCAAACAGACCCGGTTTTGTTCATTAAATGTTCTGATCTGCCTTTGCTTTTTATGTTTTATTTATTATACTTAAAATAAATTTGTATATTCGTTTATTTCGTTTTTTTTTTTTTTTCACAAATGTATGACTTTTGGAAGTGCAATTTGATTAAATGCAGTTTTAATAAAGTTGAATTAACGAAACTTTGTCATTTTTACTCTTCAAAGTGTAGGCTACACTTGCAGGTGTTGATAGCCCTATTAAATAAAAATATAGATAAACAATAAACTATAAAAGTATATAATTATCTAACAAAATGCAGCATATAAAAATATTGTCAGAACGTCGTCTCTCAGTTGCTGAATGTCGCGCAACAACGTTGCTACAGCCCTGTCACGTCTTACAATTCTACGTTGTTACAATGTTGCGAGCACGTAGACAGCGACATTGCCATAGCAGAAATGCAACGTGCCAGAGACGTTGCCACAACGTAAATGTGTTTGCTGGGATGCCGCTTGAACTCTGTCAGCGATCTGTCAAGCGCCAAAACGGTGTTTATTGTTTGAATTTCGTAATTAAATCGACAGAATCTGAGAGCTGAGAATTTGTTTCATTGCAATAGTAACCTTCTCGGTCTTGTCTGTCGGTGTGTCAGTGTCCTCTTTGCTTCGCGATTTTTCTCTGCGTGAGAAAATGGTTGTGTGGCGTGAGAGCAAGTAAAAAGTGACGATTGCGTTAGTCTCACGGTGAAGTCTTTCATTTGAAAGTCACGTGTCTAGTATCTGCATTTTTCATCTAAAAAAATATACCTGAATTACGTCATATGCTCTCAATGACAAATGCGGAACAAGTTGTTCATGCGTTCATGACTAGAAGACTAGAAGGCCTCAAGGCTAGATTATTGTAATGCTATTATGGGTGGTTGCCCTGCACGCATAATAAACAAACTACAGCTGGTCCAAACCGCAGCAGTACAGAGCAGTGCAGCTCCGTCAAATTGGTGCGTTTTTGTATCTATAAATTAGTTATTGTTCTAAATATTGTTTATTTAAATGCAAAGAAAAGAACATACAGAGCCGTGATGTGAGTCACCTAAACGAGTCTCACGTCGGTCTTTTCACATGATGTAAACGCCTGATGCCTTGCATAAAATTCTTTAATCCAGTGTTTTTTTAGAGTGTAGTTCAATCAAAGTGTCAATGAAATGCTAATGTTTTATTTAAAGTAATTCCAATATTTAATGCTGGTTACACTAGTGCCACCAAATGCTCTTAAATGTGAATCTGCAGCAGCTCAAAGTTTATATCTGGTCAGCACTTGTCTTTAAAGGGCAAAGCAAATAGTAGAAATATTATCTGAAGAAAAAAGCATAGCATCATTAGCGTCTGAATATTCCAGCCCAACGTGAATGTCTAAAATGACAAAATCAAGAAAGTTCAATGTTCAATTTTAATTAGTTTAATGTCTTTTTATATTCTTGACCTGAAACAATGTAAATCTCAAATAAACACCAACCTCTGTGTTCTTCAGTATCATGTTTAATTTTCTTAAATTGTTTTTGATGATCAATACAACCTTTAATTAACTAGGGCTGCAAGAAGGAATTGATGAAATCGATCATGAAAATAATCACCAACCAAGATAATTATAGATCAATTGTGTGCTCAATCATGTCAATTTACAGCACTGAAAAACATAACTATGGACAAAACGCATCTAAAAAATAACATGGTTGGTGAGCACAGGAACCATGTTATTTCTTTTGATTTTATTATAAATTTGGATTTACATTTGTGACTGTTTTTAGTGAGTAACTCGTTATTTCTGAGTTGCAGGTGATTGGCTGAAGGGAGAAGTTGCACACCTGAAGGGAATCATGACGCTCTATAAAAGAGATGGGAGTGTGGGGTTGAGAGAGTGCAGAGATTGGGGATGTTTTTGTTTGCTCTGTACCTTTGGTCTTGTGTCAAGAGGCTATCGGAGAACTCATGAGATGTGAGGGATATGGGAGATCACCGCCGCCTTTTGTCTCATCTCCTTTGGGATGATGGTTAATAATTTTAATAATTTGTTATATTTATATATCGCTTTTTCTGAGACCTCAAAGCACTTTACATAGAAGGGGGGAATCTCCTCAACCACCACCGATGTGTAGCATCCACTTGGATGATGCGACGGCAGCCATATTGGGCCAGAACGCCCACCACACACCAGCTTACTGGTGGAGAGGAGACAGTGATGAAGCCAGTCAGTATATGGGGATGATTAGGAGGTCATGATGGACAGAGGCCAAGGGGCAAATTTGGCCAGGATGCCGGGGTTACACCCCTACTCTTTTTTTGAAGTACATCCTGGGATTTTTAATGACCACAGAGAGTCAGGACCTCGGTTTAACGTCTCATCTGAAGGATGGTGCTCTTTGACAGTATAGTGTCCCCGTCACTATACTGGGGCATTAGGACCCACACAGACCATAGGGTGAGCACCCCCTGCTGGCCTCACTAACACCTCTTCCAGCAGCAACCTGTTTTTTCTCAGGAGGTCTCCCATCCAGGTACTGACCAGGCTCAGCCCTGCTTAGCTTCAGTGGGCAACCAGTCTTGGGCTACAGGGTGATATGGCTGCTGGTTGTTCTTGGAGGTTTCATGGACTGAGAATAGTTGGACTGTTGTCTTTCATAAATGCTACACCTTTGCACACATCTGCTGACATACTGATTACCATTTATACTGATCTTTAATGTTGTTCAGTCTTATACTGATAAATAAATTCACTTATTAATTGGCTGTGTGTGCTGACTCCCTTATTTTGTTGCGATTCAGAAGAGGTCGTAACACATTGCTCAAATTGCTTATGTGTCACATAGACAGACAAGAGACAAGTGACCAATCGTGAGTGGCGATGTCACTTCACACATTAAACTATCACGGTTCAGCACGGTTAGCCAAGTGTGCTGAGAGTTCAGGGCCGAGAACGTTTTGTAATTGTGCCGTGCCGTACCAGGCTCAAGTGGAAACACAACTGGAACCTTTTCTGAAGGTGGAAAAGTAGCTTTTCTTTTTCAGCACATAAAGATGAACTACTTACCGTGATCTCAGACTGTGGTGATGTGGTTTCTCCACTGCATGGATCTTCAGGTGTAGCTTCAGGTGAGTTTTAAAAGGGAAACTGTTTCCACACTGATCACACGTGTGCAGCTTCTCTCTGCTGTGGATCCTCTCGTGTCTTTTCCGAGCTGATGAGTGACTGAATCTCTTGTCACAGTGTGAACACTTGTAAGGTGTTTCTCCAGTGTGGATCCTCTCATGTGATCTCAGTTGTTCTGACTCACCGAATCTCTTGTCACAGTGTGAACACTTATGAGGTTTTTCTCCAGTGTGGATCCTCTCATGTCTTTTCAGATGTGAAGAGTGACTGAATCTCTTGTCACAGTGTGAACACTTGTAAGGTTTTTCTCCAGTATGGATCATCTCGTGTGATCTCAGATGTGATGACAGACTGAATCTCTTGTCACAGTGTGAACACTTGTAAGGCTTCTCTCCAGTGTGGTTCATCTCATGTCTTTTCAGATTTGATGAGTGACTGAATCTCTTGTCACAGTGTAAACACATGTAAGGTTTTTCTCCAGTGTGAATCCTCTGGTGATCTTTTAACTTGCTTGGTTTAGTGAAAGTCTTCTCACACTCAAAGCACATGTACTCTTTCACACCAGTGTGTATTTTTTCATGTTTATGTAAATATTGCAGCACTGAAAAACTCTTTCCACACACAGAACATGAATGTGGCTTCTCCTTCGTATGAACCGCCAGGTGTGCCTTCTGGTGTGATTCACAGGTAAATCTTTTGCCGCACTGATCACATGAGAACGGCTTCTCTCCGGTGTGGATCATCATGTGAGCATTAAGGGATGCTGATTGACTGAAACTCTTCCCACACTGATCACATGAGAACGGCTTCTCTCCAGTGTGGATTCTCATGTGAACATAAAGACTTCGTTTGGCTGTGAAACTGTTTCCACACTGATCACATGTGAACGGCTTCTCTCCGGTGTGGATTTTCTTGTGAAGATCAAGATTACCTTTGTGTGTGAAACTCTTTCCACACTGATCACATGTGAACGGCTTCTCTCCGGTGTGGATCCTCTTGTGAAGATTAAGGTGTGATGATTGACTGAAACTCTTTCCACATTGATCACATGTGAACGGCTTCTCTCCAGTGTGGATCCTCATGTGAACATCAAGACTTTGTTTGGTTGTGAAACTCTTCCCACACTGAGTGCAGGTGAAAGATTTCTTGGCTCTTCTTTTCTTTAAAAATGTCTTTTTAGTCTTTGAGCAACTCAGAGGTTTTCCTCCAGGTTTGACATGATGTTCCTCCTTCACTTCACTCAGTTCTTCACTCTCCTCCTCCACTTCACTCAGTTCTTCACTCTCCTCCTCCACTTCACTCAGTTCTTCACTCTCCTCGCTCTCTTCCATCAGGTCTTACATGACAGAAAAACAAATTTTCAAATTAATAAATAACTTTCTAAATAATCAAAATATTTCAAAGAGAGAAATATGGAATGAGATGTAACAGACAACTGCTATACAATATGACAATAATTTGTCTTTTATAAATATGTTTGATCAATGACACACTTATCTAACATGATATGAACATTAAAATGCACAATATTGGCATATTGTGACACCTACTTTTTGAAATGTAATTATGTTTAAATATTATTTATATTATTTGAATACCATGTTATTTTTTTTTTATAAATTTGGGTTTAGATCGCTCAAATTGCTTATGTCACTTAAGCCGCGTTTCCACCGCAGGAACATTCCCCAGGAACTAGGCACTTTGTGGTGGTACTCGGTGTGTTTACACCGCAGGAACCAGGGTCTAAATGAAGTTCTGGGTAAATATTTCTCCCTCAGAAAGTCCCTGTTGGCGAGGTAGTACTTTTTCAAAGTTCAGAAACTTTCGGGGGTGGGACTTGTGCACTGAACAGGCTGATTGGTTGTGTTCACACTGCATTTTGATTGGATTACTCCGCACAGCATTCTGTTTTAACCACCATTTTTAAAAATATATTGCGGTTCGTGGCTTCATGCAAATATGGAATTTAATAAAAAAAAAAACGGCCGCTGGACCGATGACGAGGTTCAGGCTTTATTAAGCGTATTAGTGGAAGAGGAAATTTTTCTGCATGTCCGTCCCAGCCAACTCACGGTCAATGTCCGCAATAGCTGATAACATACGTTATCTAATTTTATGAAGTAAAATCCTATGTTTCTGTAGTGAGAACTACATCAGTAACCAGAGACGTTCTCTTTCATAGGTTCACTCAACGCTGTGTAGCTTAAGATGCAATTAAGTTTCCTGTCTTCCTCAGAAACAAGAGGGGGAGGATGGAAAGAGTGAAGGTTAATAACCTGAGAGCGAAATGCTGTGGACAATACTTTGGGCACATATCCTGGTCTTGGTCTTAAAGTCACCCTGACCAGACTATGGGCGAAGTCTATACATGTGTCGCTAACAAAAAGAGCTTGCAAATCCCCCACCCGCTTAAACGAAGTCAAAGCTAACAAAAGAGTAACCTTGAGAGTCAGAATCCGCTTCGTAGCTGGCTCCAAGGGCTCAAAGGGAGCCTCAGTTAAGCCCTCCAGGACGACTGACAGGTCCTAAGAGGGAATTCCAGGGGAGCATGCTGGTTTCAGGCGCCTAACCCCACGCTTAAATGACAAGACTAACCTCAGTTTACCCAGGGGGATCTCATCCGACTCTCTATGAGCTGCAATAGCAGCAATGTATACCGTATTTTCCGGACTATAAGTCGCACTTTTTTTCATAGTTTGGCTGGTCCTGCGACTTATAGTCAGGTGCGACTTATATATCAAAATTAATTCAGACTGAGATGAACCAAGAGAAAACATTACCGTCTACAGCTGCGAGAGGGCGCTCTAGTTGGCGGAGTTGTTCAGAAGCGACAGCAATGATGAAGAAAATTCAATGGATTCAGTGATGTGGAATAAGATCGCGGGGGCTTGGTGAACTTGTTTACTGGTAACTTGCTTGTTGGACTCGCCGGATTATGTTAATTTAGCCTATTCAGCCCCCCAGGTATATGTTGCTGAATAACTGTTAATGTGTTGCGTTAACATACCGGACACCTACTCAGCCTGTTGTTCTGTGTGCTACTGTGTAGTTGAATAACTTGCCTTTCCAGATTAAATGTCTGTTCTTGGTCTTGGATTTTGTGAAATAAATTTCTAAATATATGCGACTTATAGTCCAGTGCGACTTATATATGTTTTTTTCCTCTTCATGACGCATTTTTTGACTGATGCGACTTATACTCCGGAGCGACTTATAGTCCGGAAAATACGGTACTCTCAAATGGTAGCGGCCGCTCCAGAAGCAAAGTTCTCCTGTAGGAATTCCAGCACTGAACCCACTGGGCACAGACCCCAGTCCCCTAGCGTGTGCCGAACACCATGACTCAAAAACCCTCCACTTGGAGGAATACAACCTTCTCGTGTAAAGGGGTCTCCCACAATGGTCTCCTAGACGTCAGCGGGAAGACCAAAGCTCAAAGCTAGTGGCCTCCAATGGGCCATACGCATAGCTTCCAAATGTTGGGGCAGGATGCCATGTCCTGCCCTGAAGCTGGGATAGTAGATCCTGTCCAGGGTGTGTGACCATGCACCCCCTGCCGGTTAACATGGGACACTACCGCCATATTGTCTGTTCTGACAATGACATGGTGCCCTTTGAGAAAAGGGAGAAAGTGAAGAAGGGCCAGGGAAACAGCTCACAGCTCCAAGCTGTTTCTGTGCCAAGAGAGAGTCTCCCCAGTCCAGACCCCACGCTGGCTTGCCCTCGAAAACCGCGCTCCAGCCGGTCAGAGAGGCATCCATAGTAAACATTTGGTGACGGAAAACTGCCCCATGCGGACCCCTTTCCAAAGGAAGAGGGGGTCCTGCCAGATTGAAAGGGCGTGGAAGCAACTGCATGACACCTTCAATAGGCCAAGAGCTGGTCCTGTGGACCGGGCCCCTGAAAACTTCATCCACCACAGAAAAGGTCTCATGTGGAGCAACCCTAGGGGTAGCACAGGGGAGGCTGCCGCCATGAGCCCCAGAAGCCTGCGGCAATTGCCCACAGAAACACGATGGCTGAGCGTGAAGCGGGCCAAACATGTCACAAGACTTAAAATCTGGGCAGGTGCCAAACGGGCCTGCATCAGAACGGAATCCACGCACACCCCTAAGAAAACTGTCTGTTGAGCTGGGGTTAGAACACTATTCTCTGTGTTTAACCCCCTGAGGTCGACAATCGCGCCGGCGCGATAGGCTCGTTTTTTTTTCAGTTCAGTTCAAAAGAAATGAATTTTGCTCTGTTGACTTTGATATTACAAGCAAGTTTCATACATCAATCGATTCTGTTAAATGTGTATTATTTTTGTGTATACTCACAATAAAAACAAAGTGTTGTGCTTTTTGCCAAATAAAGAAAAATAAACGTGATGCGAGTTCTGCCTTCTCTCTGTCAGTTAAATCCATTCTGAAACGCGTCCGAAAATGAACTGTAACTCAGCGAATACTCAGTCAAACAGGCATACAGACACACAGGCATGAAGCTTGAATTCTCTTCTTTTAAATAAGGTAATTTATATAAAAAACAAATATTCTCATCTTGTGAAATCTGTATTAAAAGAGAGCGATTCCAGTCGAGCTCATTAGAGCTAATTCAAATGTAATGTGACTCCGCCCACGGAGAGCGCGTGCTATTCAAACGCAAATTACTGAGGCAAACCTGTGAACGCCCCCATATCAGCTCGAGAAAACACAAGTTTAATCATATCATTGTAGCCTACGTGTTTACACCATCTGGCAGCGCTGTGAGGAATAATAATAATGGAGAATCTACCTCAGAGTTCGGGTATTGCGAGGAGCGAGGATCCGACTGAGTGAGGAAAACTGTAGTAAGTTTTTTTTTCTTCTCAAGTTAATCGCGTTTCCGTGTGAACGAATGAACGGCAGCCGCAGAGATGCGCGCTGTTTACCAAAGCTCGCAAAAAGACAGTTTAATTTTAAATCGCCTTTCTGTGTGTGTGTGAATGAATGATGATGTTTTAGCAAAATGTATTGCTATACTCAGATGATTAAAAATCGACTGAAATATGTTGAAATAAAATGTAGGCTATTTGTATAAGCAACGTATTAAACTGCAAATTAACATTTATATGCCCTAATATTTCATAAAAACAACGTTACAGTCAGGCGTTTCTGTGTGTGAATGAATGTTTCGGTTTTAGCAAACTGTATTGCTATACTGAGTAAAAATCGACTGAAATATGTCGACAAAGAAAGATTACACTTGAATTGTTGTTGTAATAGTAACCTTTTTAATAATAAAAAAAAGATATTTACAAGGTAAATGTAAACAAACTATTAAAAGGTAAATATAAGCCTTTTCTTTAAAGGGGTCATATAATGCCATTTTTGTACAAGCTAATATGATTCTTTAGGGTCTAAATTAATAGTTTGTAATATACTTTTATTAAAAATTCTCATTAGTATTGTAAGAAAACACTAATTTCACCTGCTCAAAAACAGCTCTGTTTTCAGCACGCCGTTTCAGTGCATGTGTCTTTAAATGATAATGAGCTTTGCTCACCCCGCCCCTCTGTTCTGTGCGGACACCGTAACACAATAACCACGCGTTGTTCATTATAAACGTGGGATTATGAATTATATTGAGAACGTCGTACATAGAAAACATGCCGTAATGTACCCGGAGTGTAAACCTTAGATGAATTTTTCCTTAGATTCATTTTTCAAAATTCATCATGAAGCGTGCATGATCGTTGACGCCCACTCGAATATTGCCTTTCCAAAAAGAAAGTGCTTTGCAAAATTCAAATCAATGTATTGTGTTATGTGAATGATAAGGCAGGATGATTTTCACATCATTTTGAAGAAAAAAAATCACAATTTTTTTTTGCCATTAATATGTTTATAAGCAACTGAAAAAAGCACTGATGTCAGGGCATGTCAGAACATCTCAAGGACCCCAAAAACACCCCAGACCCCAGAGGGTTAACCTCAAGCCGCGAGACTGAATTTGACGAAGGACAATATCCCTGTGGTGAGTCACTAATTCCCTGGAGTGGGCTAAAAGGAGCCAATCGTCCTGGATGTTGAGTATATACGGATGCCCTGGAGCCGCAACGGGACCAGAGCAGCATCCATACACCTTGTGAACGTTCTCGGCGCTAGAGCGAGACCAAAAGGCAAAAGGAAGGACCCTGTACTGGTACGCCTTTTCTCCAAAGGCGAATCTGAGGAACCTCCTGTGTCGCCGTACGACATGAATATGGAAATATGCATTGTTCAGGTTTACTGTCACGAACCAGTCCCCCGCCCGAATTTAAGATATGATAGCTTTCAGCGTCAACATCTTGAATTTCCCTTTGTAAAGGGAGAAATTCAGACGACGGGGGTCTAGTATAGGTCGCAGACCGCCACCCTTCTTCGGGACCAGGAAGTAATGACTGAAGAAGCCTTGCTCGACTTCCTTCGGAGGAACCTCTTCTATCGCTTCCTTGAGGAGAAGGGACGAAATCTCCTGCTGTAGTACAGAAGCCTCTGAGGCGCTTTCGACTACAGTTGGAAAAACCCTGTTGAAGCAAGGGGGGTTGCGACAGAACTGTCCTTTGTTAGACCGCTTCAGCTCAAAACGCCTATGAGGTTGCTGGCGGGGAAAAGGGTGACCACGGGTTCCCCAAACCGTAGCTGGTGGGGGACGAGCCAAGTCACTCCTCCTAGCCGTGAACTCCGTCCTATGAGAAGGACGTTTTCTGGGTTGAGACGGGGAGGGGTTTGATGATTGCCTAACCCTCCTGGGCATAAACTGCCTGAAGGCAGCCGATTGGGATTTTGCGGCCCGAAACTTGTCAACCACAGTGCTGACTGCCTCCCCAAACAGTCCAGACTGAGAAACTGGGGTGTCCAGGAGGAAAACCTTCTCTTTGTCGCGGATCTCTGTGAGATTGAGCCATAGGTGGCAGCAACCGCACCCGCCATAGACCGATCTATAGCGCGTGCGGTGTAGGGATGTCACGATACCAAAATTCCAGTAGTCGGTACCGATACCATTAAAATTTTACGGTTCTCGGTACCAATTTCGGTACCACAGCAAAATCTGTTGGAACCATTTTTCTATTTTATTTAACTATTTGAAAAAAATATTAAATTCAATTCAATGACTTATATTTTGATATATTTATGACGGTAATCATAAGTAAATTATACATATAAGCACTGAAGGCAACATGCTGTTTAAAGGTAAATATTACTTATAAAAAAATCAAGTGAAACATAAGCAACCTTCAAATGCACACATTATTATTATTATTATTAGGAGAAGTAGTATTTTCAATATATGGAGACATAGCTAAATATACTGTACTATAGCTGTATACTGTATAATATAATTATTTCTGTCAATTTCTTAGTTAAACCGAACTTTTATTTTGACGGGTTGCTGTGAAGACCTTTTAGTTTCTGTGTGTGTATGATATGATATATTTTTTCTCAAATGAAATGGTAAAATGCTCATGAAGTGACTCTCAGAGTGGCTCTGGAGATTAATTTCATCATGTCATCATTATCGTGAGGCAGCAGAGACTGAAAACAGCGCGAGCGTCACTCGTGCATCTGTGTGTGTGAGGTAAATGAAACCACGCGTCTGCGCTATTCGGTCTCAATATAGATTATTACAAAATAAGTGTACAAAATTCATAAAATGTTCAAAGAGTCAGTATTATTTAAATCTGATTAATGATCATATGAATGATTTTTCTAAATTTTGGAAATTAACGAAATCTCTTATAGGATTAAATACATCTACTTATTTTCCAAAAGCTTTAAAACTGAACCAAAGATTAATTACAGACAAGGTTGATATTGTTAATACGTTTAATAGTCATTTTATTTCAGCTAGTTCGATAACAGACAATTCATTGGTCATTGATGAACAGGGAACTGATGAGTTGACTAACCGTCCCAAGTTCATAAACTACTCTTAAATTTAGACTGTAAGAATTCAGGCGGGTCTGACAAAATTGAACCAATTTTTTTAAAAGTGTCTGCAGATATTATTGCCGAACCTATTGCATCGAATTTCAATCTGAGTCTATCCACTAATAATGTAATTCCGCCATCTTGGAAATCGGCTATGGTTATGCCATTTTTAAAAGGAGGCGATCCTTCCGATTTGAATAATTATCGTCCTATTTCTAAATTACCTGTTTTAGCAAAAGTTTAGAAAAAAAGATTATTTTTATACTTTTCAGCTTACTTTGCTAAAACTGAAATTAGTTTTAAATGTAAATAAAACTAAGTATATTATTTTTACACGCAGCCGTTCTATGTCCACTGTCCTCAATATTCTGACTATTGAGGACTTGCATATAGAAAGAGTACCAACTTATAAATATTTAGGAATATGGCTTGATGAGAAGTTAGCCTTTGATGTTCATATTAATTACTTGGTGAAAAGGCTTAAACCAAGATTGGGTTTTCTTTTTTGGGAAAAAAAATGTTTTTCCTTTACAGCTAGAAAGAGAATTATACAGAGTACTTTTTTTTTAACCTATTTTAGACTATGGTGATGTTGTTTATATGCATGCTTCTACATATTTCTTGAAAAGACTGGATGGTGTTTATCATGCTGCACTGCGTTTTATAACAAATTCTTGTTCACGTACTCATCATTGTTTGCTATACAACTATTTGGGTTCGTCCTCTTTATATCAAAGGAGGAAATCACATATGTTAGTATTTATTGTAAAGACATTGATGGGTATGCTTCCAAATTACATCACTAGTCTTCTATGTTTATGTAGAAAGAACTATAGCACCAGATCATCTAATGGGATTAAATTAGTAGTACCTAGGGTACACCATTCAGAGCATGGAAAATCATCTCTCTCTTACTATGCTCCATGGCTGTGGAATGAATTTCAAGCTATTGTTCCACTAGAAACAATTCCTCCTTTGAATATATTTAAAAATTTACTGCAGTCTAAAATGAATGAATCATGTTGCTGTTTTACTTAATTCATTGATTTATGATGAATGTTGTGCTTTGATTGTCTAGAATGTTTTATATGGAAAACAAAAATTTTCCTTCCTGGAAAAATAAAGGAAAATAAAATAAAATAATAAAGGTACTCTTCAACCGTGTTCGCTATAAAACAATAACCCTGTCGTAAGCTGCCTCTTTGGCTAGGCTTTATTAATCAATCAAATCTCATAGTGATTATTCTTATATCAAAAGAATGCTCACCCTCTTGTCGTTTCCTCCAGTTAGGATCTTCCTGATCCAGATAGAAGAATGCGACACGTACCCAAGAATCCAAGGTCCAGTCAGATGATTATAATAAATGTTTAACAATATTTATTAAAAGAATCAAATGAAAAGAATACTTGTTACAGATCCCAAAATGAGTACTAACTAACAGAGAGATACTAGCTAGGCTTAAAGCTTCTTGCATCTGATAACCGCTGACGTATCAGACTGGAGATGGCAAGGAAGAGCCAAGAGTCCTGTCCAGGGGCCGGTTTCACAAAGCTATTTTAGACCGGTCTATAGTGTTAGACAAGTCTAAAATTTGCTCATAGACAGTCTAATGCAAGTTAGACTGTTTCACAAAAATAAAGACTGACTTAATTTAGACCAAAAAAATTAGACACCTCTTACCCCCAGGCTAACTTAGGTCTAAGACTCTATGTTACCTTGGCAACCAGCAGTAACAATGAGTTACATTACAAACTGCCAAAAGAAAAGGGAAAATGGCTCATAATTTAAACATTTCTCCTTGTTACTAACGTTACATTCCCAAGTAAAATGTCCTTGTAACTGTTAGGGCCGTTACATAGTCAACGCGAGCAACGATCGACATTTTCATACGCAAGCATCACGGGCGATGCGTGAAATGCAATACACTGTGACTGTTCAACCGTCTATTTCGCTTCAAACGCTCGTTTTATACGCGCTGAGCGGTTGAATGCGCTTACTCGATCCGCCATGTTTTTTGTTTTGAAAAGTGTCTTATTTTACCCAGAATGCATTGCAGTGTAGTCCTACTTAAGATAGTCAGAGTCTTAAGTGCTTTGTGCAACGGTCTGATTTAGATGTCTATCTGAAGTCTGACTATCTACTATATCTAAGCCATAGTCAAAGTCTATCTTTGTGAAACCGGCCCCAGCCGTCTTCATCATAGTTAAAGGGATACTCCACTTTTTTCGGAAATAAGCTCATTTTACATCTCCCCCAGAGTTAAACAGTTGAGTTTTACCGTTTTAGAATCCATTCAGCCGAACTCCGGGTCTGACGGTACCACTTTTAGCATAGCTTAGCACAGATCATTGATTCTGATGAGTCCAGTAGCATTTCTTTCAAAATGACCAAAGAGTTTCAATATTTTTCCTATTTAAAACTTGACTCTTCTGTAGTTAAACCGTGTACTAAGATCGACGGAAAATGAAAAGTTGCGATTTTCTAAGCCTATATGGCTAGGAACTACTCTCATTCCGGCGTAATAATCAAGGAACTGTGCGGCCGTACCATGGGTGCAGCAGGCGTAATGATATGACGCTGCGCCTGAAAATAGTCCCCAGCTCGGTAACTTCTTCCAACGTGACCGGGACTAAGTTTGTCTAACCTATTAGACCTATTTTCAGGCGCTGCGTCATATCATTACGCCTGCTGCACCCATGGTACAGCCGCACAGTTCCTTGATTATTACGCCGGAATGAGAGTAGTTCCTAGCCATATACAATGCCAAACCCAGCGCTGAGGGAGAAAACTTATCCTCCTATTATCACTGAAAAGCTGATTTGAAACAATCTAGAGGAGTAGTATGAGGCAAAATTAGCAAAAACACAGAAAGTGTGAATGCTAAAGGCATGAATAATGTACCGTACATAATTGCACATATGTCAACAAAGTACATAAGTGTTTCACAAAATATAACTATGTAATATAACGGTTAATGCAAAAAAAAAAATACTAAGCATATTTGCAACACACCATCATGTAAACACATCAAGAAAATGTGTAAATATTTTATAATGTAAAGTCTTTTTGGTACAATCATGCCATGACAATAAATAAGATTGAACCATATGGTAGCCTAACTAGTATAATACGGAATTGTCCCGTATTTAAGGCATCTGTGAAGCATCCCGTATGAAAGCCACAGAATTCAGTTTGTCCCATATTTTCAGGCATACTGTCTAAATTGACAATCATTTCTTTGTGACAAATCTTTGTTTGATTTACATAGTCGTTCAGGGAAGGCTTTAAGACCCAGCAGAATCCTCTACCGACTGGACGTTATTGAAACACAAAATAACCATTAAGCACCAAAAGCAGCCCATACTAATCATCTAAGTTCTCTTTATCTGGAGAGTATGCACTTTTCATTTATTTATTTATATTTATTAACATGGTTGCAAAAACATTTAGGCCTAGTTCAACAGTGTAAGTGCCATTGTTTAAATTCTTTTTTTTTTTCATTTGCTTTTTTTGATTGTAATTTCAAGGATGTTCAATTATTGTGCTTTTACATTTTATGCCATCTATGCCTTCCTGACAAAAAAAAAAAAACTTTTATGTTTATTGTTTTAAATTGTGGTTGATGATACAGTAATATCCATTGGTGTAGCTAGCTATATGTTGAAAATATAAAAAAATATGAAAAAATTCACCAAGATACATTTCTAGTTTCAACATTATTTGTTCTTCAGAAAATGTGTGACCATTGAAAACTTACACTAATTTACTCATGGAGCCACATTAGCATCCCTATATTAAAATTAACCATATTTGGCCAAAAGAAACCAAAACAAAAGTTTGTTAAGAATTGAAATCTAAAAGGATATTAAAATATTTGTAATATGAGTTGCAGGCATGCAAACTTTGGGCAAAAAAAAAAAAAAAAAAAAAAGTAGTGCTTTTCCCCGTTTTTAAAATGTCACCGTTGGGATACAGTAGCTATAATAAAACAAAGATGACTGAAGTCAACAGATTAAGCTAAATAGACCTAACAATCTCTGTGTAAAAGTAAAAGTCATTTTAAACCCCCTGTAATCCGACTCCAAATCTCAGGTAAAAATGGTCATTTTGACCCATTTTACAAAACTGTAATTCCTCAGTAAATATACACCCATCACATATAGCCTAATATTTTGGCTTTCTTCATTTACATTAGTCTTTACTCAGAATATTTTTCTTAACAAAATCAAAAATTTGAGCCGGGAAAGTTTCTGAAATTTGGTTGATTTTTCCACGAAATGACACAAATGTGTTTGTCTGAGAACCTTTTATACATCTTTTGTACACATATTAACCTGCAGATTCTAAAATGATATGCACTGTGTGTTACAGTACAGATATTTAGAGTGTCCCTTATTTTCCTTTCCATAAGTTGGCAACCCTAAGCCTAACTGACGATGCTAGTCAAACAAATATTATATCTTAGACTGCTATTCAATCACATTGAAACTTAAAACAACTTATATAACCATTAAGTGTGCAAACATACCTTTAAAGAAGAGTAGTACGAGGTAAAATGAGCACAAACACACTGCAAGTCCTGCTCTCTCACTCCTGCATGGACAAACACACGCGCGAATGAAGAGATAGACAGATCACGATTAAAAGCGCCAGTTTCAACGAGAGTTCGATAATTACACGGATACACGTCATTAAGTATTTATCAACAACGTTTTAACACGAATATACACAGTGATAAAGAGACCGCAAACAGGACGTATGCATGAGAGAGTGAAAGATGCTCCTGCTTTCAGCCTTTCACAAGCGCGAATGCTTAAAGGGGAAGAGAAACCACTTCCTAACGGGTTTCACGCCGCAGGCTTGAGCTCCCCGTCAGCCTCGCGTCAGCTTTTATGGCAAGCCAAAAAGGGTCTGAGTACGTTTTGATAGTTTATTTTCCAATTTGAAATGAAATAAGCAGAAACGAGAAAACGGCCCCTTTATTCGTTTTTTTTTTTGTTTTTTTTTTAACGGAAAAAGGAGATTTCGGCTTGATTTTGTTTTGTTTTGTTTTTAGTTCACAGGCAAAAAACGAATAAATGACTTCAAAATTCGTTTTCCACATGTGGGCGAACCTGAGACGGCCCCTTCCCTTCATGGATTGGTCAAGCAAGTCTGAACATGTGACGTCATCAGTTGTAGCTCAGGTCTGTTCAACAATGGCTACAGAGGGGGCTCCGGCAAGATGGCGGAGTGAATAGCCGCAACGTTACGAGCTCTCGGCATCAAACCTGTTTTAAAGCTCATATTGGCCACCAGCCTCTGCAAATGCAGCTGAAATAATTTACAAGAAAAGATTAACACAAACTCTCAGCGAAAGACTAAACGAACACGACTACAATGCCTAGAAAGTCCGGACAGAAGCGTCCTAACGATTCCATGTCCAATGAGGAGGGGGCTAGCTGCTTAGCTAGCGACCACGAGTATACCAACGACGGAATGGATTGCAACCAGCAAACAAGCCTCGTAGAAGAATTCCCGCCCTTGCCCATAACGCCAAGTAAGCCTCCGCTCCATAAGAAACCAACTCTTACTAGAGAAGCCGGGTTCGGCTCATACGATGCAGTGCGCTCCTTGGCTGATCTCATTAACAACAGGAGCGACACCCTCGAAAAGATGGTGGAATCAGAGCGGTCAGCTGGGGTAGCCTCTTTAAATAACAGGTTTAATGGAAATGTCTTGACCACACAATGTGACCCAGACGGTCACTTTATTTGCCAAGTTATTGAACACAATGACTCAACCTACTTAGTTTCTAATGTTTATGGGTACAATACCAAAAAAAGAAAATGTGAACCTTTTGTTGTCAATTGAAAATATTTGTACAGGTTGGTTGGTTAGATTCCCAAATGCGTGTATATTGTTAGGAGGTGATTTTAACATTATTCTAGACGGTTCTATAGATAAAAGTCCACCCTCTCAGCATAACAGTTCATGACTTTATAAGAAGATTTAAACTGATAGATATATGGAGAAAGAAGAATCCTAATAGCAGATTGTATACCTGGAGCAATAAATCAGGATCTAGGCAATCACGACTGGACTATTGGCTTATTTCTGACAGTTTAAACAAGGATTATGTTGATGTTAGCATCTGCCCTACTCCCTTAACTGATCATAAAGCCATATGCATATCTCTTAATATCTCATCTGGTTCTACACTTACCACACACTCAAGCTATTGGAAGCTCAACTGGTCTGCACTGCAAAATGGGGTAGTCCAATATAAGATTAAGGATATGATTTCACTTGATTGGTCTAAAGCAAACAAAGAAAACTGTTTTGGGCTCAACTCAAATATGAGATAGGAAAATATTTAAGAAAGTTTGGTGCTGAGTTAAAGATTGTCTCTAATATAACAAAATTATCCTGCAGAGATTTTGACTCCCTAACAAAGGAGGAAAAAGAAGGGTTATCTTACTCACAAATCAAACTTGATGAAATGTATCGGCAAAAAGCAAAGGGTGCCTTTATCAGGTCTCGCTCTAAGTGGTTAGAAGAAGGCGAACAAAACTCTCGTTATTTCTTTAGTCTAGAGAAATATCGTTCCACCAACAACAGTATCAGTAAGTTGAATATTAATGGAGCTATCACTGAAGATCATCGTAAAATATCAGAGTTTTGTTCAAAATTTAATAGAGACTCTCAATTTAGCCCAACTGCGTCTGATCATTTTTTAAACTCCCTTTCAGTGAAGATGATAAGCGAAGTGGATAGAGAGCACTGTGACATGCCTATATCACTTGAAGAAGTACAGAAAGCTATAAACCAACTAAAAAATAACAAATCGCCGGGGTGTGATGGGCTATCCTCTGAATTTTATAAATCTTTTATCGCTGAACTGTCCCCTTTTTTATTGAAAGTCTTCATAGAATCCATTGAAAACAAATGCCTCCCCACCTCTCTGACCCAAGGAATAACAGTCCTAATTCCTAAACCAAACAAGGACAAATTATTTTTAGATAATTGGCGCCCAATTTGTTTACTTAACAACGATTATAAAATCTTAGCTCTCTTATTGGCTAGAAGATTACGGTCTGTTCTGGGGCCGTATTCACAAAGCATTTTATCTTACCACTAGGAGTACTCCTAAATCGCACTAAAAGATTTTAGCTAGGAGTTTTCTCTTAAAAGTTATTCACAACGCCTTTCAGACCTACTCTTAATAAAGAAAAATGACAACTCCTAAACTAAGAGTGAGTCTTCGTTGCTATGGATGACGTCATTACTCATGCACGAGCTTGACTGAAGTGACCACCTTGATTGGCTGATGATTGTAACGTGGGAATGATTCCAAACCCCTCCCCTACGAGGATGAGTGACAGGTGAGAGGTCTGAGAATGCGTGCGCTACACAAGTAGTGCGAAGGACGGAAGATGATGAATAACTGAATAAATAGCCTAAATGAATAAAGAGTAAGGCAAAACAAATAGCCTAGTAGCCTAATGAAACATATGGATTGATGCAATATCTTTGCAACATTATTGAATTAATCTGTCACTATATGCCTCTGCCTACGTTTGCAAAGAGAAGAACATTTTAATTTGATTCACAATGAAACGTTACAATTAGTTTACATGCAATGAGTAGCCTAGTTTTGCTTGTTGTTGGTGGGGTTATTGCATCCCTAGTTATGCCTACAATGCAAAATTGTTCCCTCGCGATTGGAAGCTCCTGTAGCCGCCGCATACGCATTTCAAAACATCGCGACGTGAAATGCCACAAAAAGCGGTTTGTGAATAGGTGTTAGTGAGTTAGGAGTCCTCTCGACTTCTTTTAAGCTGTCCCAGGCTTAGGTGCTACTTTTAGGGCTAAAATGCTTTGTGAATTACTCTTAGTCAAAAAAAATTAGGAGTCCTAAAGTTACGAGTGACACGCCCATTATTTTTAGGAGTTGCTCCTAGATTCGCCAGTTAGGAGCTACTTTTAGCCTTAAAATTCTTTGTGAATACGGCCCCTGGACTCCATCATAGACGAAACACAATCAGGCTTTATAAACAAAAGGCAGAGAGCTTATTATACAGTATCTCAACTGGCGGACGATACCATTCTTAGAGATGAAAATCAAGTCTCTGGTGCATTAAATACCATAGAAACATTTTCCATGGCCTCTGGCTTAAGGCTGAATATCAATAAGTGTGAAATCATGTCTATTAAGGACTGCATGAAATCTTCCATTTGTAGTATCCCAGTCAAAAGTGAACTTGTTCACTTAGGTATCATAATTACCAAGGACCAACAAAAAAAGGACTTTATTGAGCTTCAACCCTATTATTCAAAGAACCAGAAAAAAGCTGAACCAGTGGCTGTTACGGGATCTCTCCCTCAGAGGCAGAACCCTACTGTCTAAGGCAGAAGCTTTATCACGGTTAACATATCCAGCTCTATCTCTGTATGTGGACAAAAAACATATTACTGAGATTGACAAGCTACTTTTTAATTTCTTATGGAAAAATAGAACTCATCATGTGAAGAAGTCTGTTCTAACAAATGACTATGAAAAGGGTGGATTAAACTTTATCGATTTCCGTACTCTTAATAATACTTTTAAAGTAAATTGGTTGGAACATTTCTTTAAAAACCCTAATTCTATTTGGAATGTCATACCATGTCATATTCTGTCAAAACTGGGTGGGTTGAGCTATTTCTATAATATTGATAAAGTCCCGATAAAAACCTGTAATTATAGGCTGTCATCCTTTCACCGCCAGGCCTTCCTCTCATGGTCTCTTATTTTCAAACACAACTTTTCACCCAACAAATATTACATCTGGAATAACAAAGACATACTGTTTAAACACAAATCTTTATTTATTGATTACTGGTTTAATAATAACATTATTTTTGTTGACCAATTATTTAACAGGGCTGGTTGTCTTTACTCTTATAATGAGTTTCTAGAAGAATACAAAATTCCTGTGTCTCCTGGAGATTATGCCAAAGTCTTTGGAGCAATTTCTTCTGGTGTCTGCATGTTATATAGAGCTCAACCAAGATTGAACACACAACAACTAACTTTGTTATCACTGACTGACACTTCAGTTGGTAAGATTCGTTTTTCTTGTAACAATGGTAAGAACAATAAACTAATTAGATCCCTGTTCAAAACAGATATTATCACAGTCCCATAATGTGGTTCCATACTGGAATAAATTTGTGCAAAACATTGACTGGAAGAAGGTCTGGCTCTTACCCAACTGATATTTGCTGACCAACAAAATTAGAGAAATATCATTTAAAATAATTCATAAGTTTTACCCGTCTAATGATCATATTGTTAAAAAATGTAAAAAAGACATTGATGTAATGTGCATTTTCTGCTCTATGAGTATTGAAACAGTTACCCATTTGTTTTGGCACTGCCCTTTGTCACACTTGAAGGAAAGATCCAGAAGCAGAGTTTCTCAATTTCAACAGTCTTTTCACCGATGATGGTGAAATACATTTTTATTGAAACTGTAATCATATCCGCAAGTCGTGAGAATGAGACAGATGATTGACAGGACGATAGCGGAGGCAATTAAAGGCGCAAGATAACTTCTGTTAACAAAAATAGAAATAAATTTGTCTTTGTTTTATTGTTTTTGTTGTTTTTAATCAAATAATTGTGAACCACAAACCGAGCCTTCGTTTTAAAGGGCGATTTCCAAATATGTTTTATTTATTTGTTATATTATGGGTATTTTATAATACAGCATAAATAAAAACAAGCACACGTATTAATATGTATGCCTATAGGCAAAACACCACAGTGTTTGGTTTTGTTTGTGTGAACTTTTATCTCCAACCATATTTCTTCATGGGCTCCACTCCAGGGGTCACGCTCAGCACCCCTATACTTCTCATGGTACTAACTGTAATTAACAGTACTGACCCAGTTTACATGTAGAATCTTTGGAATTTGAACTTTTCAATTGTTTTTCCTCTAGATCACTTTACAGTGTGATGAAAATAAACTTTTCTTAAAGCGTGTTGTATATCACCACAGATTTATTGACACTCTTATATCTGTGTTGTATACTGTAATAGACAATTGTCCTGCAAAATGATGAGGTTTTTGTAAGAAAAACATTGCAAGCAAATGTTGAATTGATTTTTGAAATCTTGCATGGTGCCCCAGACCGAGGGAGCAGGCTGATCTCATGAAATGGCGTATGTATGACACGCCAATTCGATTTCCATTTTTGGCGTGCTATCAACACGCATAATCGCTTTTCAGCGTGTTTATCAACGCCGTTGACTTAACGTTACATTATAAATATGACCTACCCCAACTCCGTCCCTAAACCTACCCGTCACTGGGGTTAATACCATGTATAGATTATAAATGTAAGATCCCTTAACTGTACTCCCACACCTAAACATACCCATTTTATGGACAATATTAAAATGTATAATCACAATAATTAACCTTACAACACAACATCGATTCACAAAATACACCAATTTTATTAGCTTGATGTAATCCAAACCTTCAGAATCCATTATTTGCAAGAAAAAGATCCAAACTCAGCCCTTTATCCAGTAATCGTCATCTTGACCGTAAATGTCAAACCCCGCGCTTGTTATGAATTCAAATTCAAAAATTGCGCCCTCAAGAAGCGTTACGACAGGTTACTATGGTTACGGCAGTAATATCAAACGCTCATTGGCTCTCGCCTCGCCTGCTTCGTCACAGATTGCGTCATGCACATTCACATTTGAAATGACGCGTGCACTGCCGCGCAGGCGGCAGCCCTCAGAGCGAACCGAACCGAAGACGGATTAACATTTTCATGGATTTGAATTAATAAGTTAAATTCTGCTCTGTTACCTCATACAAAACCACTGCCAGAGAGGACACATCGTCACGTGAACAACTTTTGGTACCGATTTTGACATTTTCTCATTAAATAAATTATTGTGATTATATTTGTCTGTCTGTTGTTTTTCTTTATAATTGTAGCCTACGTAGTTTTAAGAAATGGTTATGATTAGATGGTAGGATTAGCAAACGTCCGGGGATAATGGTACGTGTAAGATTCACGTCTGAGGCTGTTAAACTGTGACATCTACACGTTTTCCAAAGGGGACCAACATGATTAATTTCACGTACATTTTGCTCCGTTTCGCTCGGACATTTAACGGCGTAGACATACACGCGGAAGATGACGGTTCGTTTCGGCGTGAACATACACGCGGATAGCTCAAAATGCGTATAAATATGTTTACGCAAAGTCATGATGTCATGTTGGAGGGAGATTGACCGACATCTTGAACTTCTTCCATTTTCTAATAATTGCGCCAACAGTTGTTGCCTTCTCACCATGCTGATTGTCTATTGTCCTGTAGCCCATCCCAGCCTTGTGCAGGTCTACAATTTTAACCCTGATGTCCTTACACAGCTCTCTGGTCTTGGCCATTGTGGAGAGGTTGGAGTCTGTTTGATTGAGTGTGTGGACAGGTGTCTTTTACACAGGTAATGAGTTCAAACAGGTGCAGTTAATACAGGTAATGAGTGGAGAACAGGAGGGCTTCTTAAAGAAAAACTAACAGGTCTGTGAGAGCCGTAATTCTTACTGGTTGGTAGATGATCAAATACTTAAATCATGCATTAAAATGCATATTAATCATTTCAAAATCATACAATGTGATTTTCTGGATTTTTTTAGATTCCGTCTCTCGCAGTTGAAGTGTACCTATGATAAAAATCACAGACCTCTACATGCTTTGAAAGTAGGAAAACCTGCAAAATCAGCAGTGTATCAAATACCACTGCACATGCATACATACATACATAGGCCTATATATGATCATAATTAGCCTAACTAGCTACTTGAGTAGTTATTTTTTCATTGGATACTTTTTACTCTTACTCAAGTAGCTATTAAGATTATTAATTTACGTAAATATTTCTAAAGTACTTTTACTTGAGTACAGTTTTCACATACTCTACCCAGAGTGTGACGTCATATCACGACCATTGCAGTGTCTGTAGAAATTTTTTCACATGCTCAAAGTGTAGAGTGGCCGTGGCTTTAACTAGTTTTAAATTAATATTAAAATGAGGCGCGATTTCGCATCATTTACGCAGCCAGTTCGCACGAAAGAGGCAAATTGAGCGTCTGGCGCAAGTGATTTTATCTGGTGCTTCTTGTGCATTCACGCATCTGATGCCCGAGCTGAAAAATCAGAACTTTGGCATCTGTTCAGGAGTAGGGATGGGACGATTACCGGTTTCACTATAAACCACGATAAAATGTACTGACGGTTAGTAATATCGTTTAAAATTTAATTATCATTAAAACCGTGTTTGATTATCGCGATTTTAATAACTCACTATTAATCCTGTTCAGCCAGCAAAAATGTCTGATGCAGGCGTGCAGCGCGCAATGTTTTTTTCATTTTATTGTATCATTCAAGAACGTCGGAAGGCAGTGACCGTGTTCGGAAGATTTTTCAGCCTTTTAAGAGGACCAATTCTGAGGTGTGGTCATATTTTGGCTTTAACAAAAGTCCTGAAGGAAACTTAATCGAGGATGGTCACCCTGTCTGCAGAACATGCACAAGAAAAAGTCGCTGCAATAGAAACACTTCAAAACTGCTGAGTCGTCTTGTGTGACCATTACCCACTGTTGTATAGTGAGCACAAGGTTGAACCACTCGGTGAGTTGCACAGTTTTGAAAACGAACGTTAAGGGTTGTTTTAAGGACATGTTTGTGCATGGCCATTGACTCCCACTCTGAAGCGGTCATGGGCAATTCTAAAATAGTCAAAAAGTCGATACAGGAACCATTGTGAAAATTTCTTTCTCCCCACTCTTGTTCATCCAAAACAAACTACAAAATAGACTCAAAGTGTTAAATACCGGAATTGTCCTTTAAATTAAAATAATACATCAATGTTTGTATCTAGTGGAAAACGTCCACGTTTGGTAATGCTGATCAATAGTATTGTTGATTGATTAATTAAATGAAATATCCCCAAAATCCCCACAGAAGCAAACATAACACTTGGCTTTCAGAACTGAAAATTGTGAAATTATTCCTGATGCAAATAAAATTGGACAATAACAATAAGCTGTTGATAAAATAATTAGTTTAATTAAAAGTAAATAGAACAGAGACAATCTCACACAATGAACAAGTTAAAATTAACTTCAGATTCATGTCTCTGTTGAAAGTGTTACGGCCTCTTCTTCAGCTCCCTGAACATGGAAGCTTTTTCCGGTGTGTTTTTCCAGTGCTCTTCTTCAGAATGAGAAGGCAGAAGTGATTTCAGAAAGGAGGCTCCAGTGAAACTCTTTTTTCACACTGAGGGCAGGAGACATATTTTTTGGCTTCTGTTATTACTTTCTTGTTCACGTCCATCATATCTAAAATAAACATTAAATCAAGTGAGATTTCAAATGAAAGACAAATGTGACATAAACAGTGAGGCTCAAAGTCAATATTCAGTCTTCAATAGACACTTCAATCCCATCAAATCTGGTCAACAACTGCTGTGCACAATTACACTCTATTTTAATGTCATGAAGATGATTTGTGTTATAAATCACTAGTTTGGACATGAAACAATGTAAATCTGGTGAGCATCAGCATGTTCTTCAGCATGATGAATGAATGAGGAATCAAGAATAAACACCGACCTCTTTGTTCTTCAGTGTGTTTCATCCTGCAGGTTCTGGATCACTGGCGTTCTCTCTGTCTTCTCCTTCCAGATGCTTTCTGGTAGTTCTGCTAAAAACAAACAAGTTTCATTTCTAACAGACATGATGCGAGAGGAATAATTAATATTTCAGACTCTGAACTAGGCTAATCACATGTTTAAAAAATAGTGACATTGATCATGTGACTTAAAGGACACCTGATATGCAAAATTCACTTTTACATGGTGTTTGACGGACACTGCAGTTTTAGCGTAGACCCGCCCTGAGTGAGCCAAACTAATGTCTATATTTTAAAAACAAAGCCTTAGGTAACAAAAAAATAAAATAAAAAAGAATTGCAGACAGGGGCGAAGATAAAAATATTTCTCATTATTTTCTTTATTAAATATTAAGATCAAAGATACACATTACACATACACAACTTAACATACAAATGAAATAAACTGCTCTATTTCTTCAGCTACAGTAGGTGTATTTAACAGTAGCATTGAAGAAAGTAATTAAATGAACATATGAAAATAAAACAAAAGATAGCTGTATAGTTTATACAATAACTGTATAAATTATACATTGATACTTATTAAAGCTATTATTTAAAGTTATCAGTCAAGAGCAGTGAGTGATTTTCTCTTTGCATTTTGTTGTTTTATTAACATTAAAAGAGATAGTTCTCCTAAAAATTCAAATTGTCATAATTTACTCTCTCAAGTTGTTTTAAACTCGAATAAGTTTCTTTCTTCTGTTGAAAATAAAAGTTATTTGGAAGAATGTGGGTAACCAAACAGTTGATGAACCCCAGTGACTTCCATAGTATATTTTTCTCCTATGGAAGTCAATGGGGACCTGCTACTGTTTGGATAGCCACATTCTTCCAAATATTAATATTAAAAAAATATTAGAAGGAAATTAATACAGGTTTGGAACAACATTGGAGTGCGTAAATAATGAGATCAGCATACAAATTAAATGTTTAACCGACAAGGCATTAAAGCAAATTATGAACTTTTGTGAACTGCAGTGTCCCGTTGCACTGCGTTAACTTTTTATGTGAATATACGACGCGTTGTTCAGTATAGGACAGAGGCGCCAGAACAGCAACTGATAGAATAAGAATGCACGATACTATTACATCAGTGCCATTACATCATTTGTGCCGAGGAGCATTCAGTTACTGACCAGATCAGACACAGGCACATAGACATTTTTAAATGTGTATTATTGATTATTATTAATTATTTATTGATTCATTTCAGTGATTGGATTGATGATTGTGTGTTATCACTATTGCTGTGTTGTTGTTGGTTGTTTTGTTTTACTGTATCTTCAATGTTATCTGTGTTAATGTTCAATGTGGCTCCCTTGAGTGCAAAACAAATTCCCCTCATCTTTCTTTCTTTCTTTCTTTCTTTCATACTACAATATTTCTTCAAAAGCAGATCGTGGAGACATTTTAATCGTCTACTAGGGCTGGGTATCGATTCAGATGTTACAATTCGATTCGATTTCGATTCACAAGCTCTCAATTCGATTCGATTTCGATTCTCGATTCGATTTTCGATTTCGATTGTAAATTAGATTTCGATTCGACTCAATGAATATTTAATACAAATCCTATATTTATTAAAAAAGAAAAAGAAAAGAAAAGTGAACATAAGTTTTCAAGTGTTTAATTAATAAAAATAAATTAAGAGCTACAAACCTGTATATTAAACTCTTTTTATTTTAGGTACAATTGGGTACAGTTAAAACAGAACCCAACTCATTTCAAATGCATACAATGAATAGACAGGATTTGAAAAATTGATGCTGAAAATTGGACAAGTCAGAACAGTCACATGTCTTTATCAAACAGGTTAACAATCCTCATATAAACCCATATAAAAACATTGCATATAATTTTTATCTGTGCCCTTTCTGTCTAACAGCTAGGCCATATACAGAAATTGAATAAAGTTATATAACAGTCTGCGGTGCATTAATTATAAATTATATATAGACTAATCAAAGTTACAAAAGTTCTTTAGTCAAGAGCAGTGAGTGTTTTTGTCTGTTCCCTTTGTTCTTTGATTAACTTTAACGGCAGAGATAATTAGTGGCTACTGTGTACTGTCCCTTTAAGACCAGCCGCTGTTCTCAGAGACGCGGCTCTCACACACGCCTCGTTCTCTCAAGAGTCATAACTCTTCACGTTCATCATAAGACTGCTCTTATGTTATGAAAATACTCAACAAAAAGACATTTTGGCATAATTGTGTGTGTTATTGTTCGTTCAAGAGCGAAAGATAACTCTATTCTGGGCTGTCTTGTGCGCACGCACGATATCATCGCAAGTTTTTCTGTGTCACAGTCAGGACATTCACAGGCAGCGAGCTCTTTTTTGTCTTGTCGCGCATGAATGGTTTAAAAGCGTTTGCATGAATAAGATCTAGTGTTACATGAATACATGTAACACTAGCCAAAGGATGACCAAAAATGAACAGATGCTGCATTAATTGTGTTAAAAGCCCAAATTTGTTTATTTCATATAAAATCGCAGCATTTTGCGTCATATAGCCTAATTGCTTATAGGCTTGACATCGCAATTGCGATATGATTAAACGTTCAGCACTAGTTGAGGTTATTTTATGATTTAGATAAAACTAACATAAAATCTCACAGCATTAGCTATAAAATGGAGTTTGCAAGCCTATGAACAGTGGAGGAAACCTACTTGGGTAATATATTAAATAAAGATGGAAAAAAATCGATTCTTGGCGTTTGAGAATCGATTTTGAATCGACCACATTTTAAAAAACGATTAATCGAAAAATCGATTTTTTTGCCCAGCCCTATCGTCTACGATCAAAAATCGTCATATCGCACACCCCTACTTATAAGATTGATAATATCAGGGAAAATTATAACTATGCAACCGTCTACTACAGTATCGCATCAGGCAGTGCATTGTAGTCTCCCTGAGGAAAAATATGATTCATTCGTTGCTATAGGAGAGGAAGAATTTACTAAACTCGTTAAATCATCTAAATCGACAACATGTATGTTAGACCCTATACCGACTAAGCTACTGAAAGAGATGCTTCCAGAGGTCATAGATCCTCTTCTTAATATCATTAATTCATCTTTGTCTGTAGGATACGTACCAAAAAACTTTAAGCTGGCTATGATTAAACCGCTTGTTAACAAAACGCAACTTGATCCTACAGAATTAGTCAATTACAGGCCGATCTCGAATCTACCTTTTCTGTCAAACATATTAGAAAAAGCAGTATCTTCACAACTATGTTCCTTTCTAGAAAGAAATGATATCTGCGAGGATTTACAGTCTGGATTTAGACCGTACCATAGTACTGAGACTGCTTTTGTTAGAGTCACAAATGATTTGCTCTTATCATCCGATCGTGGTTGTATCTCTCTATTAGTGTTACTCGATCTTAGTGCTGTATTTGATACCATTGACCACAACATTATTTTAAATAGACTAGAAAACTATGTTGCCATTAGTGGAATTGCACTAGCATGGTTTAAATCATACTTATCTGACCGTTATCAGTTTGTAGCAGTAAATGAAGAGATGTCTCATCGATCACAAGTTCAGTATGGCGTACCACAAGGCTCAGTACTAGGACCGCTGCTGTTCACTCTGTACATGCTACCATTAGGAGATATCATTAGGAAACATGGAATTAGCTTTCACTGTTATGCTGACGATACTCAGCTGTATATTTCTTCACGCCAAGACGAAACTTACCAACTTACCAATTCACTAAATTAACGGAATGCATAGCTGATATAAAAAATTGGATGACTAGTAATTACCTACTACTAAATTCTGAAAAAACAGAGATTCTAATTATTGGACAAAAAACTTCCTCACGTAATAACCTAGAGTACTGTCTAACACTTGATGGCTGCTCTGTTAAGTCTTCGTCGTCGGTTAGGAACCTGGGTGTGCTCTTTGATACCAATCTTTAATTTGAAAGTCACGCATCTAGTATCTGTAAAACTGCATTTTTCCATCTTAAAATATATCTAAATTATGCCATATGCTCTCATTGACAAATGCAGAACAATTAGTTTGTGCGTTCATGACCTCAAGGCTAGATTATTGTAATGCTCTACTGCACATGTGTCAAACTCAAGGCCCGCGGGCCTAATCCGGCCCGCCACATTATTTTATGTGGCCCGCAAGAGCATATGGGTGTCTTAAAATTAGGGATGCAACGAAATTTAGGCTGCCGAAAATTTTCGGCCGAAAATAACATTTTCGTTTTTTGGCCGAAAGATACTAAAAAGCCGCCGCGCCCCTCCGTGTTCGGCGATGGTTTGACTCTGGCTCAGCGTGTTTTATGACTTTGCGTGCGAGTCCACTTCCGAAGATGCATTAACTTCTAAAGCCTGGTTTATACTCGACGCGTCCGCACGAGCGCGAAGGTGCGCGCGGCAAAAATGACGTCATCGCGGAGTGGGCGGTCGCGCGCGTTGGGTGCGCAAGGGCCCATTTCGCCTGGCGGTGTGCACGGCAGATTTTGTAACAACGCGCGCGGCGCCGCATCCGAAGATGAACGACTTCGAACCGAATCTGGCCGAGCTCGAACTTCTCACCACACTGGCACCCAGTTTGCACGTCTAAATGAGTTGCTTACATTTTAAAAATGAGCATACAATAGCATAAAAAGTATTTTTAAAGAACATAAAGGTCCATGTTTAATAAAAATGTTCACGAAACTTAATGAAATGTTTAGTGAAATTAGAAAATATGTAAGAGATCGTTAATTTAGTTATGTTGTATACACATTCTCATATCCATATATTTTGTTTTATTGTCACTAGCAATAATCTCAGGGTTTACTGGGTTTTACAGGATTCTTTTTGTAGTGTGGTATTGGTGGCCGTGTACTAAAATAAACATTGTCACGTGTGTATAGCTTTCTTCTTCTCATCGCTGATTCCTGATGGTTAGAGGATAATTACTGGAGTCGCCCCCTATCGTTTCAAAGAATAGTACAACGGCGAGCGCGTCAAGTATAAACGCCTCGTCCGTTTGGGGAGGTGCGCGCGCAGTCTGCGGAGACTCACGCTGCGGAGCCAGGCGAAAGTATAAACAAGGCTTAAGCGCGTTCCACTGTGTGCGCGCGCTGTGCTCTCCGCTCCGTGTTCACAGCGCGTTCTGCTCAATGTTCCGCAAGCAACCTCCGTGTGTGTGTGTGTGTGTGTTTGTGTTGCGAGCTCTGTTCAAGCTCACCGGAAAGGCAAAGTCCGCAAAAAAAAAAAAAAAAAAAAAAAACGTGCCGACATGAAATTTCTCTGGACTTGTTTCTTTTTGCAATAGCACTACTGTGCTGTAACATGGTGTGTATAGCCGTGCTAGGCAACACTGGTAAAATTACACGAATCACGATCCTCTCGTTCTCCCTGCTCTGCTCATGCTCTGATAAAAATAGCTTTGTAGGACTATACTTTATTTTGACAATTGGTCAAAAAATAAATCTGTTAAATCTGATTCTGCTGCATATAACTGATTGAAGAATAATATTGATATTTAAAATGATATTTTATATAATTTTAATATAATATTATATTTATTTAAATATATTAAATATATTACATAATATTTAATATAATATGTACCAGTATTATCCTTTTCACCATTTGTATCACTCCGCTTGTCTGTGTTTGCACCACTTGCATCATTAAGCCAGTAGGTGGCGACAAGTGACTGTCTTTATGAGTGAACAATTGAACTTTAAACTGATTAGTGCCAAAAACATTGATTAACTCAGGAAAGAAACAAGTTGCTGAAACCAATCTTTAACAGTAATATAAATTGCTCATTTGCCTCTGGACACAAAAAGATTGCACTGGTTTTTGATTGAAATGTAACATTTATGCAAAATAATCCTTGAAAGATTTCTCATTTAAGGCCATTCCTGTTTGGAATATGTGATTGTGTATTGTCAACAATAAGCAGAAACATTCTGCATTTCCATTTTGTAGTGTGGATCATTCATTGCAATATTTATCCTCATTCTCATTTTTAAGAATCTGTTATCTTGACAAATAAATAATTTATGCTACTGCACTGACATGCTTTTAAAGCTATTGTTATTCAATTTTTTTGGCCTTTAAACACCTTAAAATGCACATATGTAGGTCAGAGAAATCCAAATTTTATCGGGGGAGCATGTCCCCGAACCCCCTAAACTACCTCACATTTGAATACGCATGACTGTGTGGTAATGTGTGCTGGTGTGGCTACAGTGCCAGGGCTGAATTTTTGAGCCAGTTTGCCCCTGCATATATACAATATACATTATTCTCTGTATCAAATCATTATTACCCAGCCCCTGATGTTTCGGGCTCATCCCCTGATGTTTTTAAAACCTAGAAACACCCCTGCAAATGCATATACAATATTTGTAACTTAAATAAGTAATAATCAAATAAAGAGACAATATATTAACATTTTAAAAGTCTTACAGTTACAACCGGCCCTTTGAGGGCAGCCATAATGCTGAAGTGGCCCTCAGTGAAAATGAGTTTGACACCCCTGCTCTACTGGGTGGTTGCCCTGCACGCTTAATAAACAAACTACAGTTGGTTCAAAACGCAGCAGCTCGAGTTCTTACCAGAACCAGGAAGTATGACCATATTAGCCCAGTTCTGTCAACACTGCACTGGCTCCCTATTAAACATCATATACATTTAAAAAAATGTCTGATTACTTACAAACCACTAAATGGTTTAGCTCCGCAGTACTTGAGTGAGCTCTTAACGCATTATAGTCCTTCACGTCTATTGCGATCTCAAAATTCCGGCCAGTTGATAATACCTAGAATATCAAAATCGACTGCTGGCGGTAGATCCTTCTCCTATTTAGCACCAAAACTCTGGAACAGTCTTCCTACCATTGTCCGGGAAGCAGACACACTCTGTCAGTTCAAAGCCAGATTAAAGACACATCTCTTTGACCTAGCATACACATAACACATTATAGACTTCTATAATTCAATATTAGGCTGCATAGATTAGATCAGCCGGGACCAGGAACACTTCCCATAAATCCTGACGTCTAAGCTAATATTTAGGGATGGCCTGATACCGATACTGGCATCGGGGATCAGGCCGATACTGTCCTCATATACTCGTACTCATTTCGCCGATACCACGCACCAATACCACATACATTTTGTGAAGCGAAACTGGCCGCCGCGAGTGCTTTGTCGAGGTGAACTGAGGCATAGCTGAGGCGAGCTGGTCGAGCACATCCCTTTAAACAGACAACAGTGGAAAGTTTGTTCAGTTGGATGTCAATGGCAAAGAAAATAAAACGAGGCTAAAGCTTATTATTAACGTTAACTGACGAGAGAGAGAGAGAGAGAGAGAGAGAGAGAGAGAGAGAGAGAGCGCACTTGTTGAATGCTCTTGATTGCTGATCGTTCACTCAGCACGTTATTTGGATGAAAACTAAATCGTATATGTAAGTAAAGTAAAACATGAACTGTTACCTGATTTAAGTATAACGAGTGGTTCCCTACATTATTACAGGACGTGTGCAGGTCAAGAAGTTCCATGAACGCAAACATCCAAAGCGCACGCCCCGCAAACCAGCGTCTCAGCGCGTGTCTTTCACGTCTTGCGCTTGTACGGACGAATTCACACAAAATTAGGTAAAAACGCCCGTCTTGGCGAGTATCCAATAGTAAACAAAGTCGGTTATATCTCAAATGAACGTTGCCATGTTCAAATGCGGTCCGTGCGCTCGGTCTTAAAGGGGCAGCAGTCTAATAATCCTGCTTCTGTGTTTTAATGTTAATCACTCAAAGGACAAAGAAATACTCACTGCTCTTGACTAAATAGGCTACCCTTTTCAACTTTAGAAAAATATCCATCTATATATAATTTATACAGTAATGAATGTTTTTTTTTCACATTTGATTACTTTGTTCAAATTTCTGTACCTGTTAGATCTACCTGAAAAACTCTAAAAACACTTTTTATTTCATTTGTAGCCTTTCTTTGTTCTATTGTATTTATGTGCCCTATTTGTAATTTGATTGTTTGTTCTTATTTTGTTACTGACTGCTTACTTGTTTTAAATTCACATTAATTAGGCTGGTATAGTTTTTGTTGTAGTATCAAAATTGGATTAAATAATTGATATTTCACTGGTTTTGACAAACATCTATATAATAGATGCCGCCTTGGCTACGGCAGTTCATTGGAACGAGGCGACATCTAGTGTGTATATATCTATGCAACAGTCTGCGCACACGTCACACAATAGGAAGCGTCCGCGCCTTCAGATCACTTGGACGTGGCTGTGTTATTAGAGGTAAAAACTATATAAATACTGTTCTTTTTCTCACATAAACCGCTTGTTTTGTGTCTTAGGCTATCAATGTGTACTTACGATGGGGAATTGTTTAATTTGGACGATGGGGAACTGTTTTAATTTGGACTCTGTGCACGCTCTTTGAGACAGTGACCACAGACCTGCATTATATGCCTGAGAGACAAGAACGGTTTGGCCTAAAAATATCAAAATTGAAACTACTGCAAAAAAAGACACCTACATCTTGGATGCCCTTGAGGTAAGCTAAAACATACCAAAATTTTATTTCAAAGTGAACTATCCCTTTAATATGGTCTTTTCCAGATTGTTCTTTTTTAGGAGGGGCTTGACAACTGATATTCGAAAGAAGGGTAATTCCCAAATGATATTTGCTTACATTGATAGATATCTTTAAAAAGAGCAGCTAGACCCCCACCTCTCTTAACAGCTCTGCAGACACTCATAAAAGTAAAGTTAGGAGGGGCTGCTTCATTGAGGACTGTTGTACTGCAGCTGTCTTCTAGCCAGGTTTCATTTAGAAGCATAACATCCAGGTTGTTTGTGGTTAAGTCATTGACTAGAAGTGATTTATTTTTAAGTGAGCGAATGCATTAGTTGGGTTTGCTGTATGGCTATTGAAGGCCTTAGACTTTCTATCTTGTGAAAGAACAGCAATGGAGAAAGATACAGGCACACTGGGTTCCCGCTTGTTCTGTAAACATTTAAGAAAGTTACTGTTATCAAAACGGGGACCGACACATCACTGAGAGCTGGTATCAGTTGTTTTTGGTTCACCTCGAGCAGATGGAGGAGGGTGTGGGCCCTGGCGTTGTGGCAGAGGCCGAAGAGCTCTCACAGGAGGGGGAGGGCGAGCTGGGCCCGCAGGCTTTGGTGGTAGCGGTGCCTGCCATTTTTTGGTAGGTAACTGGGGGCTTGCAGCAAAAGAGTGGGATAGTTTGGTTCCAGCATACACCAGTTCTTCCATTTTCTGTGAGAAGCACAGAAGTGGAGATGCTGGAGATAAGGATAAAATGTCTGGTGAGAGAGGCTGTTGCTCTGGTGTTATAGGAGGTTGTGATATGCTGTCCTGGCTTCCCTGGCTGTTTTCCAGGAAGTCGTCCTTGGGTGCTGAATCTTGGAGCACTTCTGATATGGCTGTCTGTGGTGAGCTCTGTGGGCAGGGCTCAGCTGAGATTGTGTCCGTGAGCAGAGGTTGTTGTGGCGGAGTGGTGTTATCATTGTCCTTGTGTGATACGTCAACCACATGTCCATTTTGCTGCTGAAGTGAAGTCATGTGGTCATTCATACTGTGTCCAGGTGTGTGTGTGCTGTTTAGATTGGCACACACTGCAGAAGGATGATTAAGGGAGAAGAAGATATTGTCCTTTAGCACTCTTGAACCAAGTTTGTTTGGGTGATGGCAATCCCGATGAAACAGTTGTCTCTGACTCCAGAAAAGATTGAAATGGTCAATTTAGTTCGCTCCTTTTATATTGCAGGTTTTTTTTTGCAGCCATGTATTTAGCCCAAGCAACCGTGAAAACCTGTTTGTTCCTCTTGCTGGGAGAGGTCCACTGATGAATGTTTGAACTTTCAGTCTTTTAAGTGTTTCAAAAAGTTCATGGAAATCCTTCTTAAGGAATTCTGACTGCTCTTTATGAATATCATTCTTCCCCACATGAATGATGAGTCGATTTGCAGTCTTATGTTTCATCAGAATGTTCTGAAGTTCCCTGTTTATATCAGAAGTTGTTGCTTGTGGAAGGCAGCATGTAGTTGTATCCCTGTTGCTAATGTTTCTGATTATGGAGTCCCCCACTATCAGAGTCCTGGGCCCGGCTGCGCTCTGAGCTGAGTGCCGCTGTCTGCTCGACCTTGAGCACCAGTTAGCATCAGTGTTAGCTACTGGCCCATTCAGTCTGTGTTCGATCACATTCATCACGTTTGGGGATTCCTCATTTACATTCATTAGTACTTCAAATCTGTTCTCAAGATGTATAGGCGGTGGTAGGAGACCAGTGTTTGCAATCCTTGTCAGAGCTGTATCTTAGGTAGAGGATGCTACTGCAGCAATATGTGATGCTCGTGACAATCTGATGTCTCGAGTGCCTTTGGGTTTAGCTCCCTGTTTGTGCCATCGATCAGTAAGTCGATCGGCTTGTTTCTCTACCTGTCGAGGAGCACTAGTTTCATGAGACTCACCGGCTGTATGCTGAGGGTGTCCATGACGAAGCTCTGTTGTGTGCTCCGTCTGGTTTGGTGGTCCTTGAAACGAAGATTTTTCGGGACCACACTTCAAACGAAGGAGGAATGAGAAATGTACCCGTATACACCGACTTCAGAGGCAACATGACTGCCAATAATCATTTTCTTTATGTCACGTTTAATCTTGTGTTCATATTTACGTTCATGTTCTTCAAACGGTTGCAAAAAAAAAAAAAAAAAAAATCGCTAAAGTTCGTTAACAATATGACACGTGTAAAAAGCAAAATTTTGAAGCGAAGTGGACGTGCGAATGAGGAGAATTTACATCCACCGCGCCGCGCTAAATTCGCGCCGCAAGACCTCCAGATGCGCGTAAACGCGTCTTAACATTGAAATCACTCGCGCCAGATGCTCTATTGCTTCATATCACAGTCATGATAAAAACATAAATGTATTACTCATAAACATTATTATATCAGTCGGCTTGACGTTGACGACAAGATCCATAATTCTTAGCAAACGTTGCGTCATTAAACTACGCCTTTGTTATTGTAAGAGGTTAGCGACCTCTAGCGGCGAACAAAATTACATACTGTACGTTTAATAGATATCAATCAGTCAACAAAGTGTCCTGTGCTCACCACACACCGGCTATAGGTGGAGAGGAGAGATTTGGCTATAGGGTGATTGTGTGCCTAACTTACACAGAAGAGACTTTGTTGCTCAGCACATGAAAATAAACTACTTACCGTGATCTCAGACTGAGGTGAAGTGGTTTCTCCACTGCATGGATCTTCATGTGCAGATTCAGGTGAGTTTTAAAGGAGAAACTCGTCCCGCACTGATCACACGTGTGCGACTTCTCTCTGCTGTGGATCCTCTCATGTGATTTCAGATGTGATAAATGACTGAATCTCTCATCACAGTGTGAACACTTGTAAGGTTTTTCTCCAGTGTGGATCATCTCATGTGTTTTCAGAGATGATGACACACTGAATCTCTTGTCGCAGTGTGAACACTTGTAAGGTTTTTCTCCAGTGTGGATCCTCTCATGTGTTTTCAGATGTGATGATCGACTGAATCTCGTCACAGTGTGAACACTTGTAAGGTTTTTCTCCAGTGTGAATTTTCTGGTGCCGTTTTAAATTGTCCGCTGTAGTAAAAGTCTTCTCACACTCAAAGCACATGTACTCTCTCACACCAGTGTGAGTTTTCTCATGTGTATGTAAATGAACCAGCTGTGAAAAACTCTTTCCACACACAGAACATGAATGCGGCTTCTCCTTCGTATGAACTGTCTGGTGTCTCTTCAGGTGTGATGACCTAAAAAATGTTTTGCCGCATTGATCACATGAGAACGGCTTCTCTCCGGTGTGGATCCTCATGTGACTCTTAAGATAACTTTTGCATGAGAATCTCTTTTCACACTGATCACACATGAATGGCTTCTCTCCCGTGTGGATCATCATGTGAATATCAAGTTGCTGTTTGATTGTGAAACTCTTCCCACATAGATCACACATGTGCTTCCAGTGTGGATCCTCATGTGTTTTCAGATGTCCTGAGTCACTGAATCTCTTGTCACAGTGTGAACACTTGTAAGGTTTTTCTCCAGTGTGAATTCTCTGGTGCCGTTTTAAACTGTTTGCTGTAGTGAAAGTCTTCTCACACTCAAAGCACATGTACTCTCTCACACCAGTGTGAGTTTTCTGATGTGTGTGTAAATATTGCAGCTGTGAAAAACCCTTTCCACACACAGAACATGAATGTGGCTTCTCCTTCATATGAACTGTCAGGTGTGATGACCTAAGAAATGCTTTGCCGCACTGATCACATGAGAACGGCTTCTCTCCAGTGTGGATCCTCTTGTGAAGATTAAGGGATGATAATTGACTGAAACTCTTCCCACACTGATCACATGAGAACGGCTTCTCTCCAGTGTGAACTCTCATGTGACGTTTAAGATCTTGTTTGGTTGTGAAGCTCTTTCCACACTGAGTGCATGTGAAAGATTTCTTGGCTCTTCTTTTCTTTAACAATGTCTTTTTAGTCTTTGAGCGACTCAAAGGTTTTCCTCCAGGTTTGACATGATGTTCCTCCTCCACTTCACTCAGTTCTTCACTCTCCACCTTCACTTCACTCAGTTCTTCACTCTCCTCCTCCACTTCACTCAGTTCTTCACTCTCCTCCTTCACTTCACTCAGTTCTTCACTCTCCTCCTTCACTTCACTCAGTTCTTCACTCTCCTCCTTCACTTCACTCAGTTCTTCACTCTCCTCCTCCACTTCACTCAGTTCTTCACTCTCCTCCTTCACTTCACTCAGTTCTTCACTCTCCTCCTCCACTTCACTCAGTTCTTCACTCTCCTCCTTCACTTCACTCAGTTCTTCACTCTCCTCCTTCACTTCACTCAGTTCTTCATTCTCCTCCTTCACTTCACTCAGTTCTTCACTCTCCTCCTTCACTTCACTCAGTTCTTCACTCTCCTCCTTCACTTCACTCAGTTCTTCACTCTCCTCCTTCACTTCACTCAGTTCTTCACTCTCCTCCTTCTCTTCACTCAGTTCTTCACTCTCCTCCTTCACTTCACTCAGTTCTTCACTCTCCTCCTTCTCTTCACTCAGTTCTTCACTCTCCTCCTTCACTTCACTCAGTTCTTCACTCTCCTCCTTCTCTTCACTCAGTTCTTCACTCTCCTCCTCCACTTCACTCAGTTCTTCACTCTCCTCCTTCTCTTCACTCAGTTCTTCACTCTCCTCCTCCACTTCACTCAGTTCTTCACTCTCCTCCTTCTCTTCACTCAGTTCTTCACTCTCCTCCTCCACTTCACTCAGTTCTTCACTCTCCTCACTCTCTTCCATCAGGTCTGAAATCAAAGAGAAAATTATTAATTTCATCTTCAGTACATCAAAATAATTTAAAGAGAGAAATATAAAGTGAAGGACATGAAAGTGAGCCCTGATGTAATAGTAGAAAGTAGACAACTGTTATAAAATATTATGATAATTTGATGCCTTTTTATAAATAGATTATATGTCCTTGAAACTTTTCATGAATGAGGTAAATTTATCTTCCAATTATTATTTTTAAAACATATGCACAAATCCCTTGTTTCTTTAGCAAGAACTATTAAATATATTTGGTAAATGACACAATTATCTAACATGATATTAACATTAAAATATACAATACTGCCACATTTTTACACCAACTTTGAGATTGATATTTATTTGACTAAAACCGTTAATTATTTATGGCCGTTCACACTAGACTTTTCCTTGTACTGACTTCCATTCATGCGCATGTGAAAGTTGGACACCAGTAACACAAACTCAAGTGAATTACCCTGTGAGAAATAACAAAAGCGTTTATTAGCATTACCCATGTCCTACCGTACATGTTTCACTCAATCCTGTTACTTTTGACATGATTTTCCTCCTTTAAAAAAAAAAAAACTATTAAAAAATGATTATTTCTTAAAACTGTGACACACAGGAAGTGACATCATCTGGGCTCTTTCTATTAGATTATGGGAGGACAAAAAAATAATCTCAATCCATTGTCTCAGTTTTTACACAAACTGTAGTACTGACTGTATTCATCATCCCTGTTACCAAAGTTACTCTAAGAAGAATCTCTATAACTATGAATAGCATATGATATTTGACAAATACAACTTTATTAGTAACTTGGTGTTTACTGATTATGTAAAATAAAACAGTTCAAATAGTATTTAGCTTGATCTGATGTTGACAATCAATATAAAATTCTCAAACCTCCGTTTACTGACCATTTGTTAAAAAAAACAAAAAACAGCAGGGCTCCAGACTGTGACCAATTGATCGCCTTTTGCGACCATTTTTCCTGCCGGTGTGACCAAATATTTTTTAGGTCACGCTGGTGCGACCATGACGTTGCCGAGCAGCAAATGCAAACAAAATGAAAGTGGAATGAAAATGCCGAACTTGCCAGATGCGGGCCGATCTCGATCACACAACACTGTTACTAGGAGATCCAGACTCTGGAGATCCAGTGAAGAAATCCATTGAATTCGCCTCAGAATTTCTAACATCGTCGCTGCGAGATCCAGTGAGAAACATTTCGATTCGACGCAGAGTTCCCTAACTAGCCCTAACACATAGATATCAGATCAAACAGCACTGACGTGGAAACAAGAGAAACACTTATAGAAGGCTTTCAGTCCACAAATCAGCAACATTCACCATGGATTTAGTCTAATGTAGTAACTAACCATAACTACTTGGTTACTAACGTAACCTCAGTTCCCTGAGATGAGGGAACGAGTATTGCGTAAGGCTAGCTTACTCTATGGGAAAACCTCCTTTTCTCGAGAATATTGAAGCAAACTTTTTTAAACACAAGCACTGAGCACAACTGAGTGCGAGAGCGGTCATTGGCTGTGCTGCGGCAACTTCACGAACCTATGGCGAGGCGGCTTTGACACGAGAACCATTCAGGGCGCCTGGCCAACAGAACCCAACAGTATGGGCATGGTCAGAGGCTATATACCTCCGTGCCTCGCCTAGGCACCGTGCCTCGCCTAGGTGTTCCAGGTTTTAAACGACTGAAGCGATCCCCTGATCCTAGCACAGTAGCACGCCGGGTTACGCAATACTCGTTTTCTCACCTCAGGGAACTGAGGTTACGTTAGTAACCAAGTAGTTCCCTTTCGAAACGTAACCAAGTAGTTCCCTTTTGAGAGGTCTCTCGTATTGCGTAAGGCTAGCTTACCTTCAAAACGCTGTGCATGCTAACTTCGCCCTACCGTAACCCAAGGCATATGAATGAACCACAAGGGAAGCATGATCCTAATATAAGCCAGTTCTAGATGGGCTTCATATACTGGATAACTAGGAACCGTAGTTCATGGTCATAAGGAGGGAGGAGGGGGTGCTTAACACTTTTACAGTGAGAGAACCTTGGCCTGTAAGGTGGGTACCTCCAAGTTATAAAACTTCACAAATGAGAACGGCGAGGCCCAGCCAGCCGCTGCACAAATGTCCTCAATGGGTATTCAACTGGACCAGGCCCACAAAGTGGAGTGAGCTCTAACGCCCAAGGGGCAAAGGCCTTTGGACTTATAAACTAGCGCGATAACATACACTATCCAGCGCGTCAGTCTCTGCTTTGTGAGGGCTAAACCTTTAGTGCAGCCGCCAAAGCATACAAGGAGCTGCTCTGACTGCCTAAACGAGGCAGAACGCTCCAGATAAATCCTGAGAGCCCTTACGGGGCAGAGTAAATACGCATCACTCTCATCATCTGGCGAGGAGAGAGCCAGCAGGGAAGTTACCTGTGCTCTGAATGGGGAGAAGAGCACTTTAGGAACATAACTGTGCCTAAGTTTAAGGATGACCTTGGAGTCATTTGGCCCAAATTCCAGACAGGAGGCGTTCATAGATAGCACCTGTAAATCGCCCACTCGCTTGACTGAGGCAAGCGCCAGCAGAAAAGCAGTTTTGAGCGAGAGCAACTTCAGGTCCACAGACTGAAGTGGCTCGAATGGGGGACCCTTCATGGCCTCCAGGACTTTAGAGAGGTCCCAGATAGGCACAGACAGGGGGCACGGAGGGTTTAACCTCCTAGCGCCCTTGAGAAAACACACAATGAAGTCATTCCTTCCCAGTGGTTTGTCGGCTACCGGCTCGTGAAACGCTGTTATGGCTGCCACAACAGGAGGAGGGGGGAGGGGGAACGACCTCATTGGGTGTTTTCTCAAGGGCGCTAGGAGGTTAAACCCTCCATGCCCCCTGTCTGTGCCTATCTGGGAGTGTTTATGTGTAGGGGCGCACACATCATAATGGCCTTCTTTCTCTTCAGCGCTCTCCAACGTTGACGGTGCTAAAGATAAAAGCTACGGGGCGAGGTGAAGTCTACAGCCCAGGCCATCGGAAGGAGCATGGCCAACCTAACGGTGCTCGAGCGGCACCTGTGGTTGAACTCAACGGATATGAAGGAGGCAGATAGGGCGGCTTTCCTGGACTCCCCCATCTCCACTTCCGGTCTCTTTGGCCAGGCCGTTAAGAGCTTCTCCAAGCGCTACAAGGAGGCACAGAAAGCATCACAGGCGATGAGCCACTTCCTTCCGAAACGTTCCAGCTCGGCTTCGAGCTGCCAGACCAGAAGGAAGCCCTCCTCAACAGCAGCCCAAGTCAGCGCCGCCGGTCACCCAGCCCCGCCCAGCGAATGAAGTCCATCGCCTCTCCCGCTCTGCTAGATGCGCTCCGTTCCCTGAGAGGCGGGGTCCCCCACCCAGGATTGCATTGGACCCCGAGCCTCGTAAGCCGTCCTAGCCACAGGAAGAAAAAGAGAATTCGAGTCCCGCCGAGGCCGGACCAATCTCTCGAAAATCCTTCAGACATTCCCCAGTTCCCTCTGTTCAGGCGGCTGGAAATGTAAACTCCGCAGCCAACGAGTCTGCCGTGAAGCACACTCGCCTGCAAATATACACCATTTTCACGGCGACACAAATAAAGCAAGGAAGGAGCTCTTTTCTCCATGTGTCATATGTAGGTCATCTGCCCGCTATAAAGTTTGCACACCTACACACAAGCACTGTCAGACGGAGGGGGGCCGGAAACGGACCCCGCCCAGTCGTCGCAGTCCGAAGCCGCAAGGGAAAGGCTGTCATCTTTTTACTCTTCCTCCTTGTCTGAAGCCCCGAATGACATGAGGTCCGCCGCTCGCAGAGAGGGGCGCTGGTCGGCCAGTGTAAACAGGACTGGCGAGGGACACCGCTGGAGAGAGACCGAGGCACACGGGGACTGGGGACTTTTAGAGTGTGAACGCAGAGGCGAACACACAGGATTTGCAAAAAAAGGATATGGCGCGCCAGATGGCACAGCTAAACAGCGCGCTGAAGGTGGTGAATGAAGCCAACGTCCTCAGGAGCTTATCCCACTGAAAGGCGTTTCAACGGCGGTGAGTGCTTCTATTCCGGAGGTCAGCGAAGTGGAGAAGTCGCTGAAGGAGTAAAAATCTGGAGCACCTAGGCGAGGCACGGCAATATATAGCCTCTGACCACACCAATACTGGCGGACTCTGACGCACCAAGGCGCCCTGATTGGTTCTCGCGTCAAAGCCGCCTCGTCATAGGTTCGTGCAGTTGCCGCAGCACAGCCAATGACCGCTCCCGCGCTCAGTTGTGTTTTAAAAAGTTTGCTTCAATATTCTCGAGAAAAGGAGGTTTTCCCATAGCGTAAGCTAGCTTTACGCAATACGAGAGACCTCTCGAAAGGGAACTATGAATTGTGACAGAAATAGTCAAAGGCTTACAAGTACTACACATCTTCTTCCAGCACTTCAAAACTATAATATTTTGTGTTATTTTTAACGTGATAACACATTTTTTTGTTCATCCTTCAAAGATTACCCTAAAACTAAAAATTTTAATTAAATTAAATTATAATTAATAAATTACCACTGTAAACAGTAGGATGATTATTGGATATTTTCACTCCCTAATGTAAATGTTTTCACTCATTTTGCTTTTAATTCATATTAAAACATTATGAATGATAATAATTAAAGTTAATGTCATCTACACCCTAAATTAAAGGAGAACTTGGTAACTTTTTTAACTTAATAAAACTGTCTAGAAATCATTTGGATGGTTAAACAACCTGTTCTGGTGATATTGGTGACTTTCCCCGCTCCCCCCAGCGTTCCCAGGCGGAAAACCAACCTTGCAACTTGGGGACTACTGTCCCGGCAAGACAGAAATTGGAAGTCTCGTGAGAAGCGAGAACGAGAACGAGCGCGAAACACAAATTGCTTTACGGCAAATTGCTTTTCAGTCCACACACAGCATGGTCATGGCGAGCGGAGGAACGGAGGAGCTTGAACGCCCCGCGTCATTTAAATCCCCTGTATGGGAGCATTTTGGCTTCCCTGGAACACGCGTCTATTTCGCTTCAAACGCTCGCTTTATCATTATACGCGCGCGGCGCGTCCTATTCGCTTTGGACGCGCGAAAGGATTCAAACTGTTCAAGCATCGAACTAGACGTGAATTTGACTCTCTATTCGCGTATGGTGTGAACCATAGACTGTAAAAAAATATGAACGCAGCAAAATGAACAGGCTGCGATGTATGCTGGAGTGTGTGTGTGTCAGACAGAGAGAGAGAGAGGGAGAGAGGCACGGGCGCGATCGAACAATCACACACACACACACACACACATGCTGTTTAAAAGCAAAAATTATCTCATCTTTTGGACATATTCATTATATTGCATTGGTTTTCATTTCTTGTCCTCAAACAGAGTAATCTGTTTATTTTGAAGTTACACATTCTACATTGATTAAAAAAGAAAATCAAATGTGTTTTTAATGGTAGTATCATTTTATACAGAAATAAATGATTTATAATTCAGATGAGAATAACGTTAAAGTTAATTAGAATTTTAAGGAAACAAATATATTGATCTGAAATATAGCAAATTAATTTTAAATTCATTCAGGTAGCCTACAATTACCAAACATATCTCAAGGTCTTTTGAATAAAGGGTGACAGTCTTTCATTATCAACTGTTGTTGTGGACTATATACTGGAGAAGTATTTGTTCTCCATTTGAGTGAGATGTTTTTATGTGGCTAATTGAGCAAAGTGCTTCCATATATTTTATTATTAGTAGTATTAGTTCAAGAATAAAATAAAAATATCGGATTGATATCGGTATCGGCAAATAGCCGATATGCTGCGGCATCGGTATCGTATCGGAAGTGAAAAAGTGGTATCGGGACATCCGTGGAAACACATCAAGCATGGCCACGCATTTGAAGCGACATCACCCCAGTGTTTCAACGTTGCACAATCAGACCGGGCTAAAGCCATCCCAAACGCTATCAGTGTGTTTATAGTCACGCTTCATGGAATGAACCCGTCGCGCACCCACTGTTGATTTTATATATTTTAATTTAATATTTTAAAAATGTTAATAAACAAAAAGACAAAACTTGTGTTTATTTGTCTTGTCTTTTTTTTTTTTTTTTTGCTGATCCGAAAAATGATCCGATCCGTGACTCTGATCCGAGAAACGATCCGAACCGTGAGTTTTTTGATCCGTTGCACCCCTAATTAAGTCTATTTATTATTCTGTACCATTTCATAGTTGAACTGTTTATCTAAATGTGATGAAGAGCTTGAATGTTTCTAACATGAATGTTCTTCAGCATCATGAATGAATGAAGAATAAACACCAACCTCTTTGTTCTTCAGGATCTTCAGTGTGTTTCATTCTGCAGGGTTCTGGATCACTCATTTTCTCACTGTCCTCTTTAATAAACTCAGTCTTGCCAGATTTCAGCTCTTCCTGATGCTCATCTTCACTCGTAGCTGATGGGAATTTACAGCATTTATTGAAGAATTACTGTGGGCGGAGCTTCACTGATGAGGTGATTGCAGTGGGAGGAGCTTCTCTGATGATGTATTCCAGCGTGGGAGGAGCTGATCTGCCAAAATCAAAAATATCAATTCTTTTTTCAAATTTTTTTTAATAATACATGACACTTCTAAGCATTTATGTCTGTCTATATCTGTTAGACATCCATCTATTTATTGCTAATCCTAGCATTATACTGCTTCTTCATTAAAATACAGGTATCTAGAAATAAAGAAAAGAATATAAATAATTAAAATGATTCCTAATATAAATAAAAGTTAAGAAAAACAGTTAAAATCATAAATACAGAAATAAACATACAGTAGCCAACAAATCCCCTCAGTCTGCTGACACCAATGAAATGAGCTTTAAGTGTCAATTTACAGGAGATCTGAAGACATCAGCATAATAAATGAGGTGAAAACAGTGTTAGGGGTTAACAGTTTAGGACCCAAGGACCAGATGTTTGAAAGAAGACCCGGAGTCAGAATTATAAAAAATTTAATAAAGGTTTTACTGAAGATAGTTTGCGGTTTCATCAGCAGAAGTTCAGCTTCAAGACTCACACAGGAGTTCGTAGGCCGCCCCGCTTACAGTTACAAAGATCACAGCAGTTACACCATTTCCAAGGTCTAAGCTACGTCATTGCTTACAGGCTGAATGATTCTCATTGGCTAAGAAATAGATAAACATAGTAATTTCCCACACATATACAGATAGACTGAAGCATATCTCCATAGATTATGCCGCTGACACTCGGACCCTGAAGTCAGGCACGTCGTGACCTTCCAGGTCGCAGATTTGGGTTGCTGGGTGCCAGCATGTCCCGAACAACAACTCAGTCAATCTCCAACAATGCCAGAGGTTCCTTAACCTGTAAACAAGAAGACTAACACACACACCGACACACAGGTTTTCCAAGGTTGGATTTGGCCAGGCTCTAACCTTAAACAGGAGTCTTGTCTCAAAACATCAAGATAATGCGTTCTTTCTCAAGAAAAGCTACATTTTAGTCTAACTGGAAAGTAAGGCTTTAACTGAGAAATGGTCCTTTAAACTATAGACTTCAATGACCCCTATGTGTTTTAACACGTTGAAGACCTTTCTCAAACACAAAACAAGTCCCTATTTAATTTCTGGAAGCATTTGATATTTGAATGTAGTAACAGTGCTTGCCTATTTATTCCATAGGCAAGCACTGTTACATTCAAATAACATTTCAGTAATCACACTGGTAACTTCAATAACCAAATAAAAATCTCCAGAGAAGTCATTCAACTCATGTGATATATAGAAAGAAAAATATTGATTAATACCTTGATGATAATCACTCATTTACATATACATTGAAGCAGCAGTGGATCCCAATCCACCCCGTTCAACAGGAACTATTGTCATGAAATAAAGATTGTTTTCAGCAAATCTGTTAATATTGATGAGCCTCAGACTATCAACACTCATTCAACAAGACATTTAGGATCATCAGCAGATCATCTCACTTTATTCTGAGTGTTTGCTGTTAGAAACACATTATTTGAGTCAGGATAAATGATAAAAGCCTGTAAAACTACTCTACTGAAATACAATACTGTTATTTCTCACATGGATATGACATGGATAAAACATCAATAACACAAAAACAATGACACTCATCTCCATCAACCACTACAGAGAAATAAATACAGCAGCATAATATGTCCACAAGAATCTAAATCTGGTTTGATTTTGACACTAATCAAGTAGCCTACTTATAAAATTAAAATAATATGCGCTGAAATTAACAATGATCATAAAACATTTAAAAATAAAAAGAGCATCACAAAGCACATCAATTCCCCTCACAGATCACAAACTTTAACTCTTGACATTCAGTTCTCACTCCAAACATCGAGACAATCACACAAATGAACACAAAATCGCTCAGGTCTGAATGAACTCCACATATTATTCTCCTCATGCTCGCTGCTGCTGCACTAAATGTTTATTTCAGAAGGAAGACGCCAGAAAAGACGCACAAGTATCGCTGTGATCGATGAAAACAATATAGAAATGAGCCTGTCGCTTAATCAAACTGTATAAAGTGTGTGTGATGGTTGTGTAAGTATGAGAAATACCGTGAACTGCTCTCCTCACCTCAGAAGACTCGACGCTGCGTCCCAAATCGCATACTATCCGCCCTAAACAGTCTTAGAAAACAGAATTAGTACATCCCAAATCGTAGTATGCTGGTTCCAAAGATACGGCTAATATTGCCCACAACCCATCGCGCGTTGGTCGAGGATTCGGTTAGAACTACAAACACGAGTGAAAAGGTGCTAAAAAACTACAAACATGGAGAATGCGCGAGTCTGGCGATTAATTATCAGTATCAAACCTGACAAATGTATTTATTCAGTGTTGTCTACATTATATTGCATCTGCAGCAGCATTGTGAACCTTTGTAAAGATACGTTTAGCCATTAACTTTTAAATGAAAATGTTCATAAACAATGGTAATAAACTCAAGATACATTTTCCTCCCTCAGCACTGGGTCATTGTTCATTCAAATGCTAATTGCTAATGAGGCAGGAATGAGTCACATTAAATCCTAATTCTAACATGGAGACAGTAATAATTTCCGTTTATTTTGTAGAAACTGTTGAATTGTTCTGACTTCATGAAGCCTTGTGGTGTAAATGAAACATCAAACTGACTAGAACAAGAACACTTAACCAAATAGCAAAGGACGAAGAAAAAAATTGCCCTTAAACTTTAATAATAATAATAATAATAATAATTTGTTACATTTATATAGCACTTTTCTGGGTACTCAAAGCGCTTTACATGAAAGGGGGAATCTCCTCAACCACCACCAATGTGCAGCTCCACCTGGATGATGCGACAGCAGCCATTTTGTGCCAGAACGCCCACCACACACACACACACACACACACGTGATGCAAGAGTAGTTTGACTTCTAACATTATTCTCTCAACAGACATTTACATCGATAGTCTGGCGTTATAATTTATTTGCTTTTGGTGTACTGTGGAGTGGGTAAAACTGTTTTTAATGGCAGGCTAGCAGTTACCGTTGACTGATGCTAGCCTAGCACCGGCGAACTAAGCAACTGGAAGGACTGGAAGAACATTTTGAAAACTGTCTCCACTGATAAATAACACCCAGGCTAACTTGGAAATGAGGTCCGATGTCCAAAATCCTGAACCACCCCTTTAAGAATGTTACTTTAAAAGAAGGTTGTTCTTTACTCAAATTAGTTTCCTGCTTCTTTTTTAAACTGGCATTGTAGACGATGAATATTGTTGCCTCTATTGTAAGTTGTTGTGAATAAAAGCATCAGCTAAATGTAATCTTATTTAGATTCATAACATTTCTGTAGATATGCAGCAAACACATCATATCAATCAATAGCCTATTGTTAACAGGACTTAACGCGGACACAAACAGTTTTATTACTTTTAAACCAGGAACACCAGCAACCTTCAGTTGTCATTGTTGTGTCTCTATGAATAAAGGGATGTGTCATGGAGAACGGGGCATGACGACACACACCGACCATCAACTTCTCCTCCATGTCGATGGTGTTCAGGAGCATGGGTACGTGGCGATGCCTCAATCGAAGAGTCGTCTCGCGGGTGTGAGGGCATCGACTCTAAAAACTGCCTACGAAGCCGCATAAGAACACCTAGCGCTTATGCGCCAGCAGGGCAGGCTAATGCTTCACCGCAGCCAGTGGCAGTGCTTCACGCTCTCCAGGCTGACCCGCTGAAAGCCCTGATCAGGCTCAGGCTCTCTCTCCTCATCTGGTCCTCGGCACCACCACGCAGAAAGAGTTTCTTCTGCTGCATCTATTTGATCAGAAATACAGTAAAACAGTGAAATATTATTCCAAAGTAAATCAGCTGTTGTCAATGTGAATATATAGTAAAGTGTCCTGTGCTCAAAGCTGAATGTTCAGCATCATTACTCCAGTCTTCAGTGTCACATGATCCTTCAGAAATCACTCTAATATGATGATTTACTGTCTAACACTCGATGGCTGCTCTGTTAAGTCTTCGTCGTCGGTTAGGAACCTGGGTGTGCTCTTTGATACCAATCTTTCATTTGAAAGTCACGTGTCTAGTATCTGTAAAACTGCATTTTTCCATCTTAAAAATATATCTAAATTATGCCATATGCTCTCATTGACAAATGCGGAACAATTAGTTCATGCGTTCATGACCTCAAAGCTAGATTATTGTAATGCTCTACTGGGTGGTTGCCCTGCATGCTTAATAAACAAACTACAGCTGTTCCAAAACGCAGCAGCTCGAGTTCTTACCAGAACCAGGAAGTATGACCATATTAGCCCGGTTCTGTCAAAACTGCACTGGCTCCCTATTAAACATTGTATAAATTTTAAAATATTGCTGATCACTTACAAAGCACTAAATGGTTTAGCTCCGCAGTACTTGAGCGAGCTCTTAACGCATTATAGTCCGTCACGTCTATTGCGATCTCAAAATTCCGGCCAGTTACTAATACCTAGAATATCAAAATCGACTGCTGGCGGTAGATCCTTCTCCTATTTAGCACCAAAACTCTGGAACAGTCTTCCTACCATTGTCCGGGAAGCAGACACACTCTGTCAGTTCAAAGCCAGATTAAAGACACATCTCTTTGACCTAGCTTTCACATAATACATTATAGACTTCTATAATTCAATGTTAGGCTGCATATATTAGGTCAGCCGGAACCGGGAACACTTCCCAAAAATCCTGATGTACTCGTTACATAAGAAGAATGGCATCTACGCTAATTTTAGTGTCTGTGTTTATCCCGAGGTTTTCCTGCAGCCTGCCGGATCCAGGCCGTTTCCAGATCTGACGAAGGACCTTCACCTGGACCGATGACAACGCAGTGCTGAAGTGCCAACTAGTCTCTCCCTATGGAGGATCCCTCTACCACTATACAGATAAGGCGTTGTCGGGAAAATTCGTTTTGCGTTCCTACCCCAAAGCAACAAAATAAAATAAAATTCTTTATCAAAATTTATAAGGAAAGACAAGTACTTGTTTAGGCTTGGCTTGTAGGGAATTCCAAACCTGCGTATATTCAAACGCACATAACTATAGAACCCATTCTAAATGCGCATGTGAACGCCATCAGCGTTTCTCACAGGTTCGCGTTTTAAGTCTGTGTAGAGAGAATGGTGTCGTCTTAGCGGCCCCTAATTTAATAACAAATGATCGTTGCGACGGAAGCAAATCAATCAAAACTAACTTTAGATGGAAATAACTTAATTAAAGAACCGCTATAAAGCCAAAACAATCTCTGTTACCTTAAATGATATGCTTATCTCTGTAAAGCTGCTTTGAAGCAATCTACATTGTTAAAAGCGCTATATAAATGAAGATGACATGATTTGATGATCGAGAAACATTTATGATTATTATCAGTGTTGATATCAAATTTTATATTTCAGGAGTCTTTGATGAATAGAAAGTTCTAAAGAACAGCATGCATTCTGAAACAAAGTATTTTGTGACATTATAAATGTATTTACTGTCACTTTTTATCAATTTAATGCATCCGTGATGAATAAAAGTATTCATTTATTTTATTTAAGATAAAAAACAGTGTTCCCAAACACAAAAAAGAATCTAAAAAAAATCGAATGAAAATCATTGTCATGATATTAAAATATCACAAAATCGAAACTGAAGTCCTGAATACAGGTTTCAGTTTCTTTATTTTTCCTTCTTCGTGCCTCCGCGTTTGGCACAGATGTCTCTGGCGGCGACGGTGGCAGTGGAGAGACACCTGTAGGTGAACCTGGCGGACACTGGGGAGAAAGAGAAGGGCTTCGATGCCCTGGTCTCGCCATCTGAACTTTTCAGCACCTCCTTAGAGGCCGTGTTGGGAAAGTTCAGAGAGGCGAGGGTTCGCTTAAATCATGTGTGCCGCGCGATCCGAGTCTGCGCCCAGCATCTGGAACCCATACGTAGGGCCGGCGCCAGACTTGGCAGCGAGTTCACCCTTTCAGGCTGTAACAGCATGTCTCTTTTACATCAAGGCTTCTGCTCTTCAAGTCACAGGTTGAGCTTTCATTTCACCACTGTGAAAGATTATAGGAGTAATCCTCACTCTCATATAGAAGGGGAAATAAGGGGATATTTATAAGACTTTTCAAATATAAAAAATAAAGGGGGGCAATTTGACTGTGGCCCTGAAGCTCCCATTGGTTAGGGAAGGTTATCGTGACGCCCTGACCATGAGCCTCCTCTAAGCTAGAGTCGGGTTATGAGCTTCTAAAATATGGTCGGTAGCAGTAACGAAACTCATCACCTGTAGAGAGTAGTTTGGCCTCCTCTTCATTAGGAAGTTATTTTTCTTGCCGTCGTTCATCTGAGCTCCAGATAATTGATAAGGCAAGCGATCAAGAGTCAAGTCAGCTTCATTTATACAGGGCTTTTAACAATGTAGATGGTTTTAAAGCAGCTTTTCAGAGATAGTAGGAAATTACAGTAACAGAGATTGTTTAGTCTTTACAGCAGCTCTAGAATAAAGTTATTGTCCAGCTAAAGTTAGTTTTTGATTAATTCACTTTGGTCGCAACGATCATTAGTTATTAACTTAGGGGCCACTAACACAACACCGTTTTAACAGGAAATTCTAAACAGACTTTAAACGCGAAACCTGTGAGAACGCTGATGGCGTGCACATGCGTATCACAAGTTCAGTCTATTGGTTTGCGCATATGAATTTATGTGTGCAGGTTTGTAATTCCCTACAAACCAAGCCTTCAAAAACTACTTGTCTGGCCTTAACATTTTTGATACAGAATTTTATCACTTCGGGGTAGATATGTGAACTGAATTTTCACGAAAACACTTTATCTGTAGAGTGGTAAAGGGATCCTCCATAGGGAGAGACTAGTTGGCACTTCAGCACCCCGCTATGACATTGGGTCCAGGCGAAGAGATAAAAACCTTGGGATAAACAAAAACACTAAAATTAGCCTAGATGCCATTCTTCTTATGATGTAACGAGTACATCAGGATTTATGGGAAGTGTTCCCGGTTCCAGCTGACCTAATCTATGAAGCCTAACATTGAATTATAGAAGTCTATAATGCATTATGTGAATGCTCAAAGAGATGTGTTTTTAGTCTAGCTTTGAACTGACAGAGTGTGTCTGCTTCCCGGACAATGTTAGGAAGACTGTTCCAGAGTTTTGGTGCTAAATAGGAGAAGGATCTACCGCCAACAGTCGATTTTGATATTCTAGGTATTATCAACTGGCTGGAATTTTGAGATCGCAATAGACGTGAAGGACTATAATGCGTTAAGAGCTCGCTCAAGTACTGTGGAGCTAAACCATTTAGTGCTTTGTAAGTAATCAGCAATATTTTAAAATTTATACGATGTTTAATAGGGAGCCAATGCAGTGTTGACAGAACTGGGCTAATATGGTCATACTTCCTGGTTCTGGTAAGAACTCGAGCTGCTGCGTTTTGATCCAGCTGTAGTTTGTTTATTAAGCGTGCAGGGCAACCACCCAGTAGAGCATTACAATAATCTAGCCTTGAGGTCATGAACTAATTGTTCCGCATTTGTCATTGAGAGCATATGGTTTAATTCAGATATATTTTTAAGATGGAAAAATGCGTTTTTTGTCAATGAGAGTAACGAAATTTAGATATTTTAAGATGGAAAAATGCGGTTTTACAGATATTAGAAACGTGACTGTCAAATGAAAGATTGGTATCAAAGAGCACACCCAGGTTCCTAACCGACGACAAAGACTTAACAGAGCAGCCATCAAGTGTTAGACAGTAATCTAGGTTATTATTTGAGGAAGTTTTTTGTCCAATAATTAGAATCTCTGTTTTTTCAGAGTTAAGTAGTAGGAAATTACTAGTCATCCAATTTTTTATATCAGCTATGCATTCCGTTAATTTAGTGAATTGGTAAGTTTCGTTAGGTTTTGAAGAAATATAGAGCTGAGTATCGTTGGCATAACAGTGAAAGCTAATTCCATGTTTCCTAATGATATCTCGTAATGGTAGCATGTACAGAGTGAACAGCAGCGGTCCTAGTACTGAGCCTTGTGGTACGCCATACTGAACTTGTGATCGATGAGACATCTCTTCATTTACTGCTACAAACTGATAACGGTCAGATAAGTATGATTTAAACCATGCTAGTGCAATTCCACTAATGGCAACATAATTTTGTAGTCTATTTAAAAGGATGTTGTGGTCAATAGTATCAAATGCAGCACTAAGATCGAGTAACACTAATAGCGAGATACAACCACGATCGGATGAAAGGAGCAAATCATTTGTGACTCTAATGAGAGCCGTCTCGGTACTATGGTACGGTCTAAATCCTGACTGGAAATCCTCGCAGATATAATTTCTTTCTAAAAAGGAACACAGTTGTGAGGATACTGCCTTTTCTAATATCTTTGACAGAAAAGGTAGATTCGAAGATTCGAGATTCGGTAGACACTGTAGGATCAATTTTTTTTAATTTTTTTTTTAACAAGCGGTTTAATCATAGCCAGCTTAAAAGTTTTTGGTACAAAAGAGAAGAGACAAAGAGGAATTAATGATATTAAGAAGAAGATCTATGACCTCTGGAAGCATCTCTTTCATTAGCTTATGTTGGAGAATTTTCCCTTGATTCATGTCTAAGTATGATGCAATGAAAATGACAAGCATGAAAAAATAGGTCTGAAAAGGATGAGAGAATGGAAAAGTACCCAGTATGCATACAAAATGCAAAGTGTCAAAATACTGTATGAAACAAAGCACCGTTATGTGAGGTTTGACCAATTGAGAAGACGTTTAACTGTGTCAAGGTCACCAGACGTGACAGAGGGGAAGAGATAGATTTGAGGGTGCCCATTGGGCATCGAGCGATAAGAAAAAGTATAAGACATGATCACTGGGCATTGTAACCTCAGATGTCCGGATGACCAGCTGGCTTCTCCTTTATTGTTTGTACAATAAAGTAAATTCTTCTGACCTGGAACCTCGACTCTGAGAAACTTCTTTGAGACCTGAACCAAAAAGAACTTTGAATTTGCCACAACACTTAGTCAGTATAGGATCTAACATACATGTTGTCGGTTTAGATGATTTAATGAGTTTAGCGAATTCTTCCTATCCTATAGCAACGAATGAATCAAATTTTTCCTCAGGGAGACTACAATGCACTGCCTGATGCAATACTGTAGAAGACAGTTGCATAGTTATAATTTTGTCCCTGATATTATCAATCCTATAAGTGAAGAAGCTCATAAAGTCATTACTGCTGTGTTGCTTGGAAATTTCTGGGCTTGAAGCTTTCTTTTTCGTTAGTTTAGCCACTGTTTCAAATAAATACCTAGGATTATGTTTATTTTCTTCTAATGGGTTGAAAAATAAGCAGATCTAGCACTCATCCTCATCTTCTACTCATCCTTCTTCTTCCTGCAAACACGGCGAGTGGAGTTTAGACTAAAAAGCTCTATTTTTGTCATTAGACTACATGACCTTCTCCCATTCCTCCTCTGGATCATCCAGATGGTCATTGGCAAACTTCAAACGGCACTGGACATGTGCTGGCTTGAGCAGGGGGACATTGCGTGCGCTGCAGGATTTTAATCCATGATGGTGTAGTGTGTTACTAATGGTTGATACGGTGGTCCCAGCTCTCTTCAGGTCATTGAAGTGTAGTTCTGGGCTGATCCCTCACCTTCCTCGTGATCATTGATGCCCCACGAGGTGAGATCTTGCATGGTGCCCCAGACCGAGGGAGATTGACCGACATCTTGAACTTCTTCCATTTTCTAATAATTGCGTCAACAGTTGTTGCCTTCTCACCAATCTGCTTGTCTATTGTCCTGTAGCCCATCCCAGCCTTGTGCAGGTCTACAATTTTAACCCTGATGTCCTTACACAGTTCTCTGGTCTTGGCCATTTTGGAGAGGTTGGAGTCTGTTTGGGAGTGTGTGGACAGGTGCCTTTTATACAGGTAATGAGTTCAAACAGGTGCAGTCAATACAGGTAATGAGTGAAGAACAGGAGGGCTTCTTAAAGAAAAACTAACAGGTCTGTGAGAGCCGGAATTCTTACTGGTTGGTAGTTAAACACTACTGTCATGCAATAAAATGCAAACTAATTATTTAAAAATCATAAAATGTGATTATCTGGATTTTTGTTTTAGATTCTGTCTCTCGCAGTTGAAGTGTACCTATGATAAAAATCACAGACCTCTACATGCTTTGAAAGTAGGAAAACCTGCAAAATCAGCAGTGTATCAAATACTTGTTCTCCCCACTGTACATACATACATAGACCTATATATGATCCGAATTAGCCTAACTAGCTACTTGAGTATTTTTTTTTTCGCATCATTTACACATCCAGTTCGCACAAAAGAGGCAAATTGAGTGTCTGGTGCAAGTGATTTTATCTGGTGCTTCTTGTGCATTCACGCATCTGATGCCCGAGCTGAAAAATCAGATATTCCGGCCAGTTGATAATACCTAGAATATCAAAATCGACTGCTGGCGGTAGATCCTTTTCCTATTTAGCACCAAAACTCTGGAACAGTCTTCCTAAAATTGTCCGGGAAGCAGACAGTCAGTTCAAAGCTAGGCTAAAAACACATCTCTTTGAGCATTCACATAACACATTATAGACTTCTATAATTCAATGTTAGGCTGCATAGATTAGATCAGCTGGAACCGGGAACGCTTCCCATAAATCCTGATGGACTCGTTACATCATAAGAAGAATGGCGTCTATGCTAATATTAGTCTCTCTGTTTATACCGAGGTTTACCGCAGTCCGCCGGATCCAGGCTGTATCCAGATCTGATGAAGGACCTCAGCCTGGACGCGATGACAATGCAGTGCTGAAGTGTCAACTAGTCTCTCCTCTGTGAAGGCCTCCCCTCTGTGGGGGGATTTTAGGTGATGACTTGAGGGTGAGTAAATAATGGGATATTTTTCTTTTTTGGGTGAACTAACCCTTTAAAATGCTTTCTCAATGGATCTGCCAGCTCTGTGTAGTAATGTTGTTGCGTGATCGAGTTCGGCCCACGAGTAAACCACTGTCTAGTATTGCTCCGAGCTGATAAACTGTTTGCGCTGTGCAGCTCAGACGAGTAGCGTGGTTTCATTCTGCTTTCGTCTGCAGTGTGATGTTTCTCGTATGCGGCAGAATAAAAAGGTCACAAAATTTGACCATTTACTCGCAGTCTAGAGCCATGTATAGTGCTGTATTTCTGCTTTACATGAGCGCCACCTACTGTCAGAGCATTGTTGCATTGATCTGAACTGACAAATTAGACATTCCTGTTGGTTGAACATAAGTTAAAGGTACAATATGTAACTTTTTTGCTTTAAAAATAGCAAAAATCACTATATCTATGTTATATATTTTTATATAACATACATTTTATATTATTTTGTGTACTTGCATTATCCCGACTGTTTCCAACAACTTTCAAACCAGGAGAAATTTGTAATTTAATTCGAAGACACGTCCCGTTTCTTTATTTACGTTTTGTCGTCGTCAATGGCATCATATCCGCGTTCTCCCTGGTTTCCGCTCGTGCTGCCATAGCAACCAGAGCCCTCTGATAGTAACCAAGGCAATAGACGTGGACAACTGTGTAGTTCGCAATGTCTATCTGCACGCTGTTGTTGTTTCGTTCAAACATTATGGACCATGGCAAGCAGACTTTGGATAAAAAAGGAGAACTAAAACGAGAATCAATATCAGCGCGGTGTTTTCGAGATGCCGAGAGCTCCCATAGACAGTATATAAACGAGAGCTCCACGTCCGAGACTTCGACCGCTCCTACATGTACTTTATTAAACAGGTGAGCACATTTACATAAAATTAATCAATGTTATACAGTTCAACAATGATAAAATGTTAGAATATGATCTGTATGTTATTCTAATGTTGATCTAGCTCACTGCTAGTCTCATACAGACAAGCTAACACATAAATTTCAACACATTCAGAAGCAGTTTAGTGTGATAGTGTAATGTTAGACCAAGTGAAACAGCGCTGCATTACCTCACAAGTTTAATTTGCCTAATAAACTGACCTGTGAGTAGTAATTCTGCACTCGTGTAGTTCAGTAGAATGAAATGTCCATATTCCTTTTATATCCGCGGGACTCGCGTCGCGTGTGGAGCTGATAGCTGTCTCTTAGCAATCCCGAACTGCTTCATATCACAGTCATGATAAAAACATCGATGTTTTCAGTCATCCATAAACATTATTAGATCGGTCGGCTTGACGTTGACGACAAGATCCATAATTCTTAGCAAACGTTGCGCCATCAAACCACGCCTTTGTTATTGTAAGAGGTTAGCGACCCCTAGCGGCGAAAAAATTACATACTGTACATTTAAAAGACATCAATCAATCAACAAAGTGACAACAATCTCTCTGCTGTGGATCCTCTCATGTGATCTCAGTTGTCCTGACTGACTGAATCTCTTGTCACAGTGTGAACACTTGTAAGGTTTTTCTCCTGTGTGAATTCTCTGGTGCTGTTTTAAATTGTCTGCTGTAGTAAAAGTCTTCTCACACTCAAAGCACATGTACTCTCTCACACCAGTGTGAGTTTTCTGATGTGTGTGTAAATTAGGCAGCTGTGAAAAACTCTTTCCACACACAGAACATGAATGCGGCTTCTCCTTCGTATGAACTGTCAGGTGTGTCTTCAGCTCTGATGCCCAGAGAAATGTTTTGCCGCATTGATCACATGAGAACGGCTTCTCTCCGGTGTGGATCCTCATGTGTTTTTTAAGATATTGTTTGCATGAGAATCTCTTTTCACACTGATCACACATGAATGGCTTCTCTCCAGTGTGAATCATCATATGAACATCAAGTTTCTGTTTGATTGTGAAACTCTTCCCACATAAATCACACATGTGCGGCTTCTCTCCAGTGTGGATCCTCTCATGTGTTTTCAGAGATGATGACCGACTGAATCTCTTGTCACAGTGTGAACACTTGTAAGGTTTTTCTCCAGTGTGGATCCTCTCATGTGATCTCAGATATGATGAGTCACTGAATCTCTTGTCACAGTGTGAACACTTGTAAGGTTTTTCTCCAGTGTGGATCCTCTCATGTGTTTTCAGATCTGCTGACCGACTGAATCTCTTGTCACAGTGTGAACACTTGTAAGGTTTTTCTCCAGTGTGAATTCTCTGGTGCTGTTTTAAAATGTCCGCTGTAATAAAAGTCTTCTCACACTCAAAGCACATGTACTCTCTCACACCAGTGTGAGTTTTCTGATGTGTATGTAAATATTGCAGCCGTGAAAAACCCTTTCCACACACAGAACATGAATGCGGCTTCTCCTTCGTATGAACTGTCAGGTGTTTCTTCAGGTGTGATGACCCATGAAATGTTTTGCCGCATTGATCACATGAGAACGGCTTCTCTCCGGTGTGGATCCTCATGTGAACATTAAGGGTTGATGATTGACTGAAACTCTTTCCACACTGATCACATGTGAACGGCTTCTCTCCAGTGTGAATTCTCATGTGAACATCAAGACTATCTTTGTGTGCGAGACTCTTTCCACACTGAGTGCAGGTTAAAGATTTCTTGGCTCTTTTCTTTAAAAAATTAATTTTAGTCTTTGAGCGACTCAAAGGTTTTCCTCCAGGTTGGACATGATGTTCCTCCTCCACTTCACTCAGTTCTTCACTCTCCTCCTTCACTTCACTCAGTTCTTCACTCTCCTCCTCCACTTCACTCAGTTCTTCACTCTCCTCCTCCACTTCACTCAGTTCTTCTCTCTCCTCCTTCAGTTCACTCAGTTCTTCACTCTCCTCCTTCACTTCTATCAGTTCTTCACTCTCCTCCTTCACTTCACTCAGTTCTTCACTCTCCTCCTTCACTTCACTCAGTTCTTCACTCTCCTCCTTCACTTCACTCAGTTCTTCACTCTCTTCCATCCGGTCTGAAATCAAAGAGAAAATTATTAATTAAATTTTGAGTACATCAAAATAATCAAAAGAGAGAAATATAAAGTGTAAAGACATGAAAGTGAGCCCTGATGTAATAGTAGAAAGTAGACAACTGTTATAAAATATTATGATAATTTGATGCCTTTTTATAAATAGATTATATGTCCTTGAAACTTTCCATGAATGAGGAAAATTTATCATCCAATTATTATCTTTAAAACATTATAGGCACAAATCCCATGTTTCTTTAGCAAGAACTATTGAATATATTTGATCAATGACAATTATCTAACATGATATTAACATTAAAATATACAATACTGCCATATTTTGACACCAACTTTGAGATTGATATTTATTTGACTAAAACGAATTATTAAAGGCCGGTCACATTAGACTAGCCGTGACTTGCTCTGATTTGTAAGTCCTAGTTTGAGTACTGGTGAGGCCGAAGCCAAGAGACCCAGCATCTTCTGGAATCTCTTGAGGGGAACGCGGGCGCCCGCCCTGAAAGACGTTGCCAGGCACCGAATAGAAAGCGTGTGCGCTTCGGTGAGGCGCGCTCTCATGCGTACCGAGTCTATTTCTATACCCAGGAAGGAGATGTTCCGGCTGGGAGATAATTGTGCTTTTGGAGAAATTGATCCTGAGGTCCAGGCATTCTTAGTAGTTGAGGAGCCAGGCTCTGTGAGTTATTAATAGCTCCTCCGATTGGGCTATGATGAGCCAATCGTCGAGGTAGTTTAACACTCGCACTCCCCACTGTCTCAAGGGGAAGAGCGCCATGTCCATACACTTCTTGAAGGTACGGGGCGCTAGAGACAGGCCGAATGGTAGTACTGTGTACTGATAAGCCTGCTCTTCGAATGCAAACCTCAGGAATGGTCTGTGATGGGGCACTATCTGGATGTGAAAATAGGCATCTTTCAGATCCACTGAGAAAAAACAATCTCCCGGGCCAATATACGTGAGAATTTGTTTGGTCGTCGCAGTCCGAAGCCGCGAGGGAAAGGCTTTCATCCTTTTCCTCTTCTTCCTCGTCCGAAGCCCCGGACGACACGAGGTCCGCCGCTCGCAGAGAGGGGCGCTGGATGGCCTGTGTAAACAGGACTGGCGAGGGAGACCGCTGGAGAGAGAACGAGGCACGCGGGGACTGGGCCAGTGTGATCTTGCTCGTCTCACCTCGCTCAGGCTCCCTTTGTGAACGGCGCTTCTTGCGCGGCTCAAGGAAAGGGGCGAGGAGCAGATCGTCATCGGTGAAGCAGGCGAGTCGAGCCCGCAGAGTGGTAAGATCCGTCACGTCACATTCGTGAAGGTACGGGCCGCTAGAGACAGGCTGAATGGTAGTACTGTGTACTGATAGGCCTGCTCTTCGAATGCAAACCTCAGGAATGGTCTGTGATGGGGCACTATCTGAATGTGAAAATAGGCGTCTTTCAGATCCACTGAGAAAAACCAATCTCCCGGGCCAATATACGTGAGAATTTGTTTGGTCGTCGCAGTCCGAAGCCGCGAGGGAAAGGCTTTCATCCTTTTCCTCTTCTTCCTCGTCCGAAGCCCCGAACGACACGAGGTCCACCGCTCGCAGAGAGGGGTGCTGAACAGCCTGTGTAAACAGGACTGGCGAGGGAGACCGCTGGAGAGAGAACGAGGCACGCGGGGACTGGGCCAGTGTGATCTTGCTCGTCTCACCTCGCTCAGGCTCCCTTTGTGAACGGCGCTTCTTGTGCGGCTCAAAGAAAGGGGCGAGGAGCAGATCGTCATCGGTGAAGCAGGCGAGTTGAGCCCGCAGAGTGGTAAGATCCGTCACGTCACGTTTGTGAAGGTACGGGCCGCTAGAGACAGGCTGAATGGTAGTACTGTGTACTGATAGGCCTGCTCTTCGAATGCAAACCTCAGGAATGGTCTGTGATGGGGCACTATCTGGATGTGAAAATAGGCGTCTTTCAGATCCACTGAGAAAAACCAATCTCCCGGGCCAATATACACAAGAATTTGTTTGGTTGTCAACATCCTGAACGGACGTGTCTTAAGCGCTTTGTTCAAGTGTCTGAGATCTAGAATGGGTCTGAGACCTCCATCCTTTTTGGGGACGAGAAAGTAGCGACTGTAAAAGCCTGACTCGCTCTGTGACATCGGAACTGTTTCGACAGCTCTCTTTTTCAACAGTTTTGACACTTCGGTATGGAGAACGTGGGCCACGCCCTCTTCGACCGCTGTCTCGACCTTGGCTCAAAAGCGCGGAGGTTTTCGAGCAAACTGGAGCGAATAACCTCGTTTTATTATGTTCAATACCAATTTTGATATTTCAGGGATAGCCTCCCAGGAAACAAGCCCCACAGGAACAGTTTTCACATGTAGCGGTGCGTTCATAGAAGTGGGCACACAGTCTACATTTATTACCTTCTTATCCCTGATAGGGGAAAAGATGACACCGTGTTGGAAGTGTTTAAGTGTAGGGGCGCGCACATCATAATAGGCACCTGAACTACATTGGCAGCGTGAGCTGGCTAGAGACTGTATGCACATGTGTGGAGGTGAAGACATTGTGGTGGGCACACCTTCTACGTTTGTTAAATTCCCAGCCTGTGATGGCGAATTGGTTACTGTGGGGACAGTGCTTGTGTGTAGGCGTGCAAACTTTATAGCAGGCACATGACCTACATATGACACATGGAGAAAAGAGCTCTTTTCTTGCTTTGTGTCACCGTGAACAGCGTTTGTTTGCAGGTGAGCGTGCTTCACGGCAGACTCATTTGCTGCGGAGTTTACATTTCCAGCCACCTGAACAGAGGGAACTGGGGAACGTCTGAAGTATTTGAGAGAGATCGGTCCGACCTCGGCGGGACTCGAATTCTCTCTTTTTCTTCCTGTGGCTAGGACGGCTTACGAGGCTCGGGGTCCAACGCAATCCTGGGAGGGGGACCCCGCCTCTCAGGGAACGGAGTGCGCCTAGCAGAACGGGAGTGGCGATGGACTTCAGCCACTGGGCGGGGGCTGGGTGACCGGCAGCGCTGACTTGGGCTGCTGTTGAGGAGGCTTCCTTCTGGTCTAGCGGCTCAAAGACGAGTTGGAGCATTTCGGAAGGAAGTGGCACATCGCCTATGATGCTTTCTGCGCCTCTGTGTAGCACAGGCCAAAGAGACCGGAAGGGGAGATGAGGGAGTCCAGGAAAGCTGCCCTATCTGCCTCCTTCATATCCGTCAAGTTCAACCACAGGTGCTGCTCGAGCACCGTTAGGTTGGCCATGCTCCTCCCGATGGCCTGGGCTGTAGACTTCGTAGCCCGCAGAGCCAGGTCAGTGGCGCTACGCAGGTCTTTGAAAGCCTCAGATTCTTAGTCTTCCATCCCGCGGCGGTAGGTGGGCAAAGATGGGCGGATGGGTCACCTCATAGCCTTTATCTTTAGCGCCGTCAACATTGGAGAGGACTGAAGAGAAAGAAGGCTTGATGCGAGCCACGACGGGGAAGAAGGGGGCGGGTCTCTGCTAAGGGGTCTGTCGGCACCCTTGCAGGAACCACTCGTTGAGCCTGCATCATGAGGGTTTCTCGGGTGGAGACCAGGAGCTTATCCCGCTGAAAGGAGTTTTGACGGCGGCGAGTGCTTCTATTCCAGAGGTCAGCGAAGTGGAGAAGTCGCTGAAGGAGTAAAAATCTGAAGCACCTAGGCGAGGCACAGCAATATATAGCCTCTGACCACGCCCATACTGCTGGGCTCTGACGCAACAGGGCGCCCTGGCGTCAAAGCCGCCTCGCCATAGGTTTGTGCAGTTGCCGCAGCACAGCCAATGACCGCCCCTGATAACATATTTTTTGGTCATCCTTCAAAGATTCCTCTAAAACTAAAAATTAAGATGTAGGAAAACTCTTATTCAAACACTAAATTACCACAGTAAACAGTAGGATGATTATTGGCTATTTTCAAGTCAATTTTTTCACTTGTTTTACTTTGTAATGAATATTAAGACATCATGAATGATAATAATTAAAGTTAATGTCATCTACACCCTAAATTAAGCTTAGTGCCACCAGATACTCTCTGCACCCAGATGCTAGTCTGGAGCCTGTGGACTTAAAATAAAACTGCACATTGTAATATCTTTATGTTAAGTCTATTTATTATTAAAGAATTTGTCAGTTTGTCCGCTTGTCCGGGACAAGTGGATTTTTTGAAGGAACAAGTAATTTACGAAAATAGTTCCAAACAAAGATCACAGCAGAACCGTATCGCATCTCACAGCAACACTTAACTGTGTTTCATTACTGAATAATTCAGCGTTTTGAACGAATTGGCCGAGTCAAAGATTCAATGACCCATTCATAAACACTCAATGACTCACTCATTAAGACGGTCTCCTGCCACCTCCTACTGGTGGTTTACTTTCATGTTTAAAAGTAGCATTCTTTCCAACATTTCTTATTTGTATATTCAAAAATATTTAAATATATAGTATATTATTATAGTATCTTATTAGGCTATTCTAATTTAATCTATTGGATTAAATTTAAAAACTTTTGATCTGACTCAGCATGTACATGGACCCACACACAATCGTGGACACACTCTAGATTTACTTATCAGTAAGGGTCTAAACATTTCATCGATTGTTATTAAGGATGTAGCACTGTCTGATCATTTCTGTATTTTCTTTGATATATTGATCTCTCCTGCCACTGAAGCTAGATCTGTGTCTGTCAAGAAGAGATGCTTAAATGAGAACACCAGTGTACTATTTATGAAGGCTATATCCTTAACAGCAAGCATATCTGCTGACTCTGTTGATTTTCTCCTTGATTCCTTTAACTCAAAAGTTAAAACTGTAATTGATGATATTGCTCCTGTTAAAGTCAGGAAAAGAGTGGCAGACAAAAGCACCTTGGAGAAACTCAACAGCAGTGCAAAATATGAAAAGACAATGCAGAAAAGCAGAGCGCATGTGGCGGAAGACAAAACTTGTAGTCCATTATAACATCTACAAAGACAGCATCCATGCTTTTAATATGGAACTAGGCAAAGCTAGACAGACTTTCTTCTCAAATATTATAAACAGCAATTTAAACAACACACGCACACTTTTTGCTACTGTAGAGAGACTGACAAACCCCCCAAGCCAGATTCCCAGTGAAATGCTCTCAGACAGCAAGTGCAGTGAGTTTGCTTCTTTCTTCTCTGAGAAAATCAGTAATATCAGAAAGGTGATCAGCACACCCTTGAGTTGCACTGAGGTCAGACAGATCAAACCACCTGAGAAAGTAGTTACTATGTCTGATTTCAAAGAAATTGATGGCAAAATTTTGGAAGAAACTGTACAGCACCTTAAAACATCAACATGCGCTCTTGACACACTTCCCACATCATTTTTCAAAAGTGTGTTAAACAGTTTAGAAGCAGATCTCCTAGAAGTGGTAAATGTCTCACTTCGCTCTGGGAGTTTTCCAAACTCCCTGAAAACTGCAGTTGTCAAGCCCCTCCTGAAAAAGAACAATCTGGATAAGACCATATCAAGCAACTATAGGCCGATCTCAAATCTTCCTTTCATAGGCAAGATCATTGAAAAAGTTGTCTTCAATCAGCTGAACAAATTATTATGCTCGAATGGATACTTTGACAATTTTCAATCTGGTTTCCGACCGCACCACAGCACAGAGACAGCGCTCATAAAGATAATAAACGATATTCGCTTAAATACTGATACAGGCAAAATATCAGTGCTGGTACTACTCGACCTCAGGGCTGCATTTGACACTGTCGATCATAACATACTTCTGGACAGGCTGGAAAACTGGGTGGGGCTTTCTGGGATAGTCCTAAAATGGTTCAGGTCATACTTAGATGGGAGAGGTTATTATGTGAGTATAGGAGATCATAAGTCTGAGTGGACATCCATGACATGCGGAGTCCCTCAAGGCTCAATTCTTGCGCCACTTCTGTTCAACCTGTACATGCTCCCAATGAGCCAAATAATGAGAAAGAACCAGATTGCTTAGTTACCACAGCTATGCAGACGACACACAGATCTACTTAGCCCTATCGCCTAACGATTACAGCCCCATTAACTTCCTGTGCCAATGCATCGATGAAGTCAACAGTTGGATGTGTCAAAACTTTCTTCAGTTAAACAAAGACAAAACTGAAGTCATTGCGTTTGGAAACAAAGATGAAGTTCTCAAGGTGAACGCATACCTTCACTCTAGGGGTCAAACAACTCAAATTCAAGTCAGGAATCTCGGTGTGTCACTAGAGTCAGACCTTAGTTTCAGTAGTCATGTCAAAGCAATAACTAAATCAGCATACTATCATCTAAAAAATATTGCAAGAATTAGATGCTTTGTTTCCAGACAAGACTTAGAGAAACTTGTCCATGCTTTCATCACCAGCAGGGTGGATTATTGTAATGGACTCCTCACTGGCCTTCCCAAAAAGACCATAAGACAGTTGCAGCTAATACAGAACGCTGCCGCCAGGATTCTGAGCAGAACCAGAAAATATGAACACATCACACCAGTCCTCAGGTCTTTACACTGGCTCCCAGTTAAATTTAGGATTGATTTTAAAGTATTACTACTGGTATATAAATCATTCAATGGCCTAGGACCTCAATACATTGCAGATATGGTCACCAGGGGTGCCGCCAGAAATTCTGGGCCCTATGGAAACCAAAATTTCTGGGCCCCCTACATTGTTTACAGATAAAATTTAACCCAATAAACATGCCCTGTATACTTTAAAAAAAAGATACTTAGCACATTGCGTAGTTAAAATGTCTAAAGATGAGTACAAAGCCTACAAAAACAAGAAAAAAAAATGTATTTATACAAATTTGACTTATAAGTCAAACACACACGTAATAACCATATTATTTCTATTGGCCTATTTAGTTTTCATAATATAAAATATTAAAATATCTATTTTGTAAACTCCTTATAGCCAATGGTTACTACAGACACATGTTTTATTCGTTTTTTTATATTATTTTTTTCTGGGGCATTTTATTCATATTAAGAACGTCAAGTTTGACACAATCGATGCGTTTTTTCGTATCCGTCATTCTGTGGCTCTAAACTGTCAAAACACCATTCAAACCCTTGTTACGGATGCGAAAAACACAGAAAATCGAACCCGATCCGAATTTTTTTTTTTTTTTTTTTTTTGACGGACGAAAGTTTCGGAGGCAGTGTGCTAGTGTGATTGACCTAACGTGAGGTTGTATTTATTTTTTAATGTGCTAAAATATCGGACGCGAATTTCGCACGGGGGGAGAAGGAGGACGTGGGTGTGCAGCAGCCGCTGAATCTGTGTAGCTATTTTTTACAGTCTATGGTGTAGAGACATGATAACCCAGAGATGTTATTATTGTTGGATGTAAATCATAATTCAGTAATTATTTTACTAAGCTAGCTAGATAAAAGCAGGTCATGTAGCAACAAAAATAAGTAACTCTGAAAGTTTTGGAATACAGGAATAGGGCAAGATACATTTCTATTTGAAAAACTGTGTGACATACTGTCGACTTCGGCGTTCTCTGTCTTCTCTTTCCTTTTCTTTTTTGATGCCCTAACTTTTGATGTGACATGCCTGCGTGTGTCACTGTCTGCGCTGCATCATAGCAAGTGCAATAAGCAAGAGACGTTACACTAGCGATCGTAGCTCGGACAGAGCAGGTGGAATGAACCATTGTAAGGGGGAGGGGTGTGACTGAAACAGTAAATGCATTATTTGTTTTTTAAATATTAAATCTATGGTCAAAACGGACAAAATACACATTTAGTGCATGAGGGGCCCTAGCACATTTAATGTATGTATAAAAAAGAGAAAAGAAATAAGAAAAGAAAAAGGGGGTCTGCTCTTCTGGGCCCTAAATCAGCCTGGGCCCTTAGAATCGTCCTAACCTTCCACCCCTTTACGGCGCCCATGATGGTCACTGAATATAAACCCAACAGATCACTCAGATCATTAGGATCATATCAGCTAGAAATGCCAAGGGTTCACTCTAAGCATGGCGAGTCCGCTTTTAGCTATTATGCTGGAACCAGCTTCCAGAGGAGATCAGACGTGCTCCTACAGTAGTCACTTTCACATCCAGACTCAAAACACTTCTGTTTAACTATGCATTTAATGAATGAGCACTGTGCCAATGTCCGTCCGACTGTTTGTACTGTACTGTATTTTATTTTTTTATTCTTCTTAACTGTTTTAATTATTCTTATTTCTTGTTATTATTTTAATTTATTTTATGTAAAGCACTTTGAATTGCCATTGTGTATGAAATGTGCTATATAAATAAACTTGCCTTGCCTTGCCTATTGATCAAATTAAAAAATTTAAAAACTAAAGATGAAGCAAACATTTAAAGGAGAAGTTCACTTTTAAAATGAAAATTCTGTCATCATATACTCACCCTCATGTTGTTTGAAAGCTGTATGAATTTCTTTCTTCTGCTGAACAGAAAGGAAGATATTTAGAAGAATGTCAGTAACCAGACAGTTTTTGGGTCCCATTGACCTCCATAGTAGGAAAAATATATACTATAGAAGTCAATGGGACCCAAAAACTGCCTGGTTACTGATATTCTTCTAAATATCTTCCTTTCTGTTCAGCAGAAGAAAGAAATTCATACAGCTTTCAAATACAGCAACTTTTTTACTCGGACAAGAGAATGAGCCAAAGGACAAGCACATGAAAAGGCTTAATGTCGAGCTCTGCCATGTCATAGTTCTTCAGCCTCATGAATGAATGGAGAATAAACACCAACCTCTTTGTTCTTCAGGATCTTCAGTGTGTTTCATTCTGCAGGGTTCTGGATCACTCATGTTCTCACTGTCCTCTTTAATAAACTCAGTCTTTGCAGATTTCAGCTCTACCTGATGCTCTGATGCTCATCTTCACTTGTAGCTGATGGGAATTTAAAGCATTTATTGGGGAATTACTGTGGGAGGAGCTTCACTGATGATGTGACTGCAGTGGGAGGAGCTGATCTGCCAAAATAAAAAATATCATTTTTTTTCTCAAATATATATATATATATATATATATATATATATATATATATATATATATATATATATATATATTATAATACATGACACTTCTAAGCATTTATGTCTATCTATCTAGGCCTATTCATTAGACATCCATCTATTTGTATTGCTAATCCTAACATTATTCTGCTTCTTCATTAAAATACAGGTATCTAGAAATATAGAAAATAATATAAATAATTTAAATTCGTCCAAATATAAATAATGGTAAGAAAAACAGTTAAAATCATAAACACAATAATAAATGTATATAGTAGCCAGCAAATCCCCTCAGTCTGCTGACACCAATGAAATGAGCTTTAAGTGGCAATTTACAGGAGATCTGAAGACATCAGCATAATAAATGAGGTGAAAACAGGAACTATTGTCATGAAATAAAGAGTGTTTTCAGCAGATCTGTTAATATTGATGAGCCTCAGACTATCAACACTCATTCAACAAGCCATTCAGGATCATCAGCAGATCATCTCACTTTATTCTGAGTGTTTGCTGTTAGAAACACATTATTTGAGTCAGGATACATGACAAAAGCCTGTAAACTGTAATTTCTCACATGGATATGACATGGATAAAACATCAATAACACAAAAACAATCACTATGACACTCATCTTCATCAACCACTACAGAGAAATAATTACAGCAGCATAAAATAGCAACATGTCCACATTAAATATAGTTTGATTTTATGACATTAATCAAGTAGGCCTACTTAGATCATTAAAATAATGTGCTCAAACTGACAATGATCATAACACATTTAAAAATAAAGAGCATCACAAAGCAACATTGTTCAAGAGTAAAGCGCTATTCATTTATTTAAGAGTTGATTTAATGTCTCGCGTGGCTCATTATAGGCTCAACGTAAAGTAAGAGATCGATTCACATAATTCCCTTCATAGATCTCAAACTTTACCTCTTGACTCGACATTCAGTAACAGTTCTCACTCTAAACATCGAGACAATCACACAAACGAACACAAACTCGCTCAGGTCTGAATGAACTCAACATATTCTCATGCTCGCTGCTGCTGCACTAAATGTTTATTTCAGAAGGAAGACGCCAGAAAAGACACACAAGTATCGCTGTGATCGATGAAAACAATACAGAAATGAGCCTGTCGCTTAATCAAACTAAGTGTGTGTGATGGTTGTGTAAATATGAGAAATACCGTGAACTGCTCTCCTCACCTCAGAAGACTCGACGGTGCGTCCCAAATCGCAAACTATCCGCCCTAAACAGTCTTAGAAAACAGAATTAGTACATCCCAGATCGTAGTATGCTGGTTTCAAAGATACGGCTAATATTGCCCACAACCCATCGCGCGTTGGCCGAGGATTCGGTTAGAACTACAAACACGAGTGAAAAAGTGCTAACAACTACAAACATGGAGGATGCGCGAGTCTGGCGATTAATTATCAGAATCAAACCTGACAAATGTATTTATTCAGTGTTGTCTACATTATTTTGCATCTGCAGCAGCATTGTGAAGTTTTGTAAAGATACATTTAGCCATTAACTTTTAAATGCAAATGTTCAACAATGGTAATAAACTCGAGATACATTTTCCTCCCTCAGCGCTGGGTATTGTTCAAATGCTAATTGCTAATTAGGCAGGAATGATGCACATGTAATCCTAATTCTAACATGGAGACAGTAAGTTTATTTTGTAGAAACTGTGTTGAATTGTTCTGACTTCATGAAGCCTCGTGGTGTAAATGAAACATCAAACTGACTAGCCCATACAGAAATGTAATGTCAATATATGTAAATTACATATATAATGTAAGTGCCCATGTATGTCTGCTGCCTATATGAGAATATATGCAAATATATCATATATGTAAAACACATAGACATATGAAACATATATTTCAAAATATAGCAAAAATGCAGTAGCACCTCAATGCAGTACATGAGATCCGGGGGGCGGAGTTGGATCCAGATATAAGGGGTGGAGATGGGTAGGTTTAGGGGTGGGTTTAGGGATCAGGGGGTGGAGACGGGTAGGTTTAGGTATATGTAAGGTGGGAGGAGTTGGATTTTATCCGAATCCTCCCCGTGGATTTCATGTACCGCAGTGAGGACCATCTCCAAAAATGGCCATTTTCATGTAAGTGTTTTATATTTATTTTCCCGTATATGCACATAAATGTGAAATATATGTAAGACGCATATATGTATACATGCATATTGTTCTATAGAAGAACACTAGCAAAGGACTTAGAAAAAACACTCATATAGAACAAGAACACTAGCAAAGGACTATCTATCTGCACAATCTATCCTTTCACTGTTATGCAGATGACATGCAGATTTATTTGCCTTTAAAGGGCACCTATTATGCCCCTTTTTACAAGATGTAATATTGGTCTTGGGTGTCCCCAGAATGTATTTGTGAAGTTTCAGCACAAAATTCCCCAGAATTAATTTATTATAACCATTTGAAAATGTAATTTTTGGGGCCTGTTTTAAAAAGAGCTGTTTTGCCACCTTAAACCTATACCACCTTAAATGTAAATGAGCTGCATATCCCCGCCCTGCTGGACCTAGATGATGAAGAGAGTCCGGCACAGAATAAACGCGAATGAATGAGAATGGACTAAACGTCTCGGAATGGTTATTTGATACATGTACTTATAGAGTTTTAATCGCGTCCCCTTTGCAATTATGGATGTGCAACACACACACACACACACACACACACTAGCGGCGCCAGGATTTTGATTGTAGGTGGGCCTCCAGAAAACTGGATGGGCCAGTTAAAATAAGCCAAAAAAAAGGGGGGGGGGGGGTTCCCCTTCATCTCCGTTTCAGCGCTTTTCTGCGGCACGTAGGACAGCGACTCATAGCCTACCTGAATTTAATGCGTAATACAGGTTTAAAAAAAAAAAAAAAAATTAAAACGAATTTTTTGTTGCTTTTTTAATAAAATTACAATTTAATTGAATGTATTGTTTAATAAAATTATAGGACTATTATTTTTAGTTTATTAACAGCAGCAACAGCTGTAAAGATGAAGTTGTCGATCGTCATCTCCGTGAACGCACCTATAGAGAGAAATGCACATCATGGATTGCATAATCAGAGAGTAGGCCTAGGCTTTTTCTTTTCGTTTTAAATTGTTAAAAAGACATTTCAAGCTTTAAGATATATTTCATGTCTGTGAGGCATATGCTGAGTTTCGTTAAGTTAGGATTAGATGCGCTCCTGTTCACGAGCAATGCAAGTGACCGCGCGGGCGCCTCTATGATTATATTGTCTCCTATATTTATCCAGGCAATTGGTTGATAAAAAAAATATTAAAATTAATATACAATTTATACAAAACGAAATTCACTTAAAAAAGGGCTTTCTAACTTAATTAAGTGGTCAAAATCATGTCTGACCCGCTCCATGTCTCTCGATATTGCGTATCCTATCTTACTCGTGCGGTTCACTTTTCATAATCAACTTAGATGAAAAAATAACATTATAATATTTTAACAAATATGAAACTAAATGAGCTTGATGGCTACAACACATATAGGCCTACAGACTCTCTATTTGTACAAATTGCTGCACATTAGTTTTATTCTGAATTTTGCACACAAGGCATTTGTTTGTGCATGCATAGTAAAACATATCTGCAACATTTATCAAGTTCACTGATAATTATGCGTGCATTTATTATTATCTTAATGAATAATGTAACAAGGACGAATGAAGGCTAAACTGCGTTGTTTGTTTAGAATGGAATGGATCGCAAATAGATCCGAATGAAGGAATGTACAAAACCATAGTAGAAAATGGGTGGGCACGGACCTAAAATGGGTGGGCCCAGGCCCACCCGGGCCCAATGGTAGCGCCGCGGCTGCACACACAAACAAATTGTGATAACTTTCGCGCAATTTTTTTAAACTAACTTACACACACGCTTATGTGGCAAATATGAGAAGATGGCTAACGTTACAGAACCAGAAAACAAATGCTGCAGGGAGATAGACGTTTATACTGTCTATGGAGATAGAGGTATTCATTTTACATTTGTTATTGATGCAAAAAATAATGTACGTGACATAAAACTGTCTGACGTTGTTTGTTGAGACATCCTATGCCAATAAATAGCTTTAGACGCATTTGTTGTTGAACTGGCTGACATCGATCGAAATGACTATTTGCTCAAAAATGATAAAATACACTTACTTCTTCTGGAGGTGACGTTGGATCGCGAACAGTAGGCAACGATCCACCATAGACGTTGGAACAGGGGGGCCGCCCCCCCCACACACACACCCACCCACCCCCCCACCCCCCCCCCCTTTTCCCTGTTTTTTTTCCTTGTTTTTGTTTTCCGTTTATATACAGAATATATATATATATATATATATATATAAATATATGTATATATATATATATATATATATATATATATATATATACAGAATCTGAATTAAAATGTGTTTGATTTAAGCCTACATTTCAAAATTTTGTGTCATAAAATTATATCGAGCATTCAGCTCAACTAACGCGATCGTTATAAAGGTGTTTAAACAACAATACACTTCCACTTGCATGTATTTGACAATCGGAATATCAGATATTTCATGCCATATAGCTAACACATTTGTGAATATTCTGAATAAAAAAGGAAAAATTACATAAAACAGATCATCATCATTCATTCAGCGCTGTTGCTGCTGCTGCGGTGTGTCACGTGACAAGCAATGACGCGTCACCATGGAAACCATAAAATAACGGTCGCCTTGAAAAACTCATGCTGGTTGGTCAGCCAGATTATTTTAAATTTACGTGTGAAAGGGTTAGTTGTTGTATGCGCAGCCGCAGCGGAGACATATTTTAAGGGCGCGAGTCCCGCAAGAATATGACACAAAATGACACAAAAAAGGATTTCAAATTTCTTTTCAAAAGCTCCCACAGTAAAGCGAATAAGAGAAGGGGGGGCAACATCACTGGATTTGACATCCCATTCATCATTATGTGCAGCACCACCGGCAGAAAGCCGCCGGGATGAGCAGCGACAGCTGACCCAAGTGAGTGAACCCACCACCGCCACCCTCACTATGAGCCACCCTCATCCCTCGTCGCCACACGCGGATCAAAAAGCAGATGCAGGTGCACAGTCCTTCAGGCCTCCGCCTGATTATAATTTTCCAGTCAAAAAAAAAAGTGGGGAGAGCTTCGCACGCAGCTGTAGGGCATCCTGGTTCCAAGAGTGGAAGTGGCTGGAATATATTTCGGACAGTGATGGCATCGTGTGTGGGGTATGTAGATCGGCTGTCAAAAGTAAACTGCTGTGCCCAACCACCGACAGTTTGTTTTTAAAAGATAAGGGATTTTCAAATTGGAAAAAAGCAACAGAGAAAATCAGAGACCATGAGAAATCTAAAACGCATTTAGATGCAACCCAAAGATTGGCAGCGTTGAAAAACACTCCAATAAATGCACTACTCTCTGACGCCAAGGCAAAGGAGCAGAGAACAGCGCGGAAAATCCTTGAACTTATTTTCAGCTGCGTAAGATTCTTGGGGCGCCAGGGGCTTCCACTGAGAGGGGATGCCAATCGGGATGGAGTCTTATGGCAGCTAATGCAGGAGCGAGTGCGCGATGATCCTGACCTTGATAAGTGGCTGAAAAGGAGAGACAACTGGATGTCAAACAACATCCAAAATGAGATTCTGGAACTATTTGCGCATGACATATTGAGAACAATTGGAGCAACAGCATCAAAAACGGACTTTTTTGGGTTAACTGCAGATGGGACAACAGATATCAGTGGCAAAGAACAATTTTCAATCAGTCTGCAGTTTAGCAATGACCACCTAGAAGTTCAAAATTTCTATCTTGGCTTTTACAACGCACCTGACACAACGGCTGAAATATTATTTCTGTGCATAAAGGATGTCCTGGTGCGCCTCCATTTGCAACTGGAGCGACTGAAGGGCTACTGCTTTGATGGAGCCAGTAACATGTCAGGGAGGTTCAATGGGGTGCAAGCTAAACTGAAGGAAGTATGTCCCGACTCTGTTTTTGTCCACTGCGCAAATCACTCACTGGATCTGGTGCTGCAAGAAGTGGCTCGTGAAGTGCGTCTTGTTGCTGATACGCTAAACTTTGTGCGTGAAGTCACTGTTATAATCAACGATTCAGCAAAGAGAAAAGCGTTGTATCAGTCCCTATTTGGAGCCGGAGACGTTGTGAACTTGCTTGGCCTCTGCCCAACTCGGTGGTGCGTCAGAGTTGTGTCACTGTCACGTTTGCTGGCCTGCTACGGAGAGATGATACAGACTTTCAGATCCTTGGAGAGTGACAAAGCTGTGAAAGGGGACACCCGTGCCAAAATTGCAGGATTGCTAACAAAGGCCACAAATATGCGCACAGTGTTTGGTTTGTTTGCTTGCTTAACCCTATTTACCCCCTGTGAAGCAGTGGCACGATCACTTCAGGGAACCAAAGTCACAGCTCTAGGATCCATGGAAGCTGGTAAACGCCTTTGCAAACAACTGGGCACACTGCGACAGGATGAAACCATCACTGACCTTGTGGCCAAGACCAAGCAATATGCAGAGCTTTACGGCCTGAAGCCGCCACATCCAGTGCGCAGCAGCAAGACACCTGCACGCTTTCGCTATAAACAAGAGGAGGAGGCCAATGACCAAGAGTGCAGCGAAGTTGAGGGTAAATGTTTGTAATAAAAATACACAATTGGTCTTTTCAGTTGTAGTAGGCTAAGTTTATTTATGTTATATTTCTGTATTCAGTGTATCCGAACGTGTGGAAAAGGGAGATGTTTGAGGCGCTGGACCTGGTGCGCTCTGAGGTGGAGAGGCGTTTTGACCAGGTCGGAATCCAAGTTGCTGCAGGGCGAGAGCAGGCGATCATTGAGGCAGCTCAAGGAAAAAAAGTTGATGTGACTTCTCTGAAACTCACCGGTTTTACAAGAGAGCGACTAAGTCATGAGTTGGACATACTGCGGGATATCTGTACAGGGCGTGAAGTTAACACAATACGGGATGTTGTGTCCATTCTCCAAACCATGCAACCACAAACCCGTTCCATGCTGTCAGAGGTGGAAAAACTCATCAAACTATGCCTGTGCCTGCCCATATCTGTCGCTGCATCAGAGCGCTCCTTCTCGGCTTTGCGCAGGTTGAAAACCTGGCTGCGCAACACCATGTCACAGGAGAGACTAACGCACTTGGCCATTATAAATGCCCACAGTGATCTCCTGGATGAAATCGATGTCTCGACTCTGATAAAAAAATTTATAAGTCGAACAACTGAAAGAAGATCCACCTTTGGAAATGCATGAATTAATTGTTTTGGTTTAATGCACTTTTTGAGTAGCGTATGTGTCTACTAGCATGTTCATAGCTTTAAATGGTTTGACTGACAATGCTATTTCAGGGCTCTATATGTTCGTTCAGTAGCTTGATATTACCGGTATGAATTTTCATGTTCCAAACAATATGAAATGTTGTGAAAATAAAACAGCTCGCCCTCGTTCATTTTAGGGGTTCTATTTAATTACCATTTGTGCATTTCATTCATTGCGCCTTGACACCAGTTACTCCATGTAGGCCTATGATTCGCTCTTTTGTTGTTCTGTTTTCTTTCAGGATCAAAAATAAAAACAATGAAAGCGTTTATCTGTATTTCCAATTCATGAGAACTATGCATATGCACTCATAAATCAGTACATTTTGTATTTTATTATGAGATATTTTATTATAATGTGATCAGTGACTCAAGCACTGATGGACCAAAGAGCGCGCATTTCGATATTTGCAGTAAAAACTTGAAATATAAATTCTCAGAAAATGCATTTAATACCAATATATTGAAACGTCTGTTTATATACTCCATTAATAAAGGAGTCCAGACATTGGAAAAATATCAGTCCACATGCGTTTTATATTTAATATGAGGGAAATAGACATGCATGCATGACACAAAAAAATCTTTAACTTTTAGGTAGCAAAATATTTTTTAGTAATTCTGTCAATTACACTAAGGTTTTTACATTATCTGCTATATATTTGCATCTTATTTATTAAATACGGCTAATTGATTGATAAAACATTTATCAAAATTAAGATACAATTTATACAAAACGAATATATTTTAAAAAAAAGTTTTCTATAAAATAAAACTTAATGAAGTCGTCAAAATCATGTTTTACCAAAAACAGCGCCGTTGCTAGGAGGGCGCCAGCGCCTCTGCCTTTCAGTGCCTCGCGAGTGGATGATAGCCCTGAAGACGCCTAGCAATGATATACCTTTAGTGGTAGTATACCTTTAGTTAAGTTATACCTATGAGTCTTCGTAGCGCGCTAACAGACAATTTTATCGGGAAACGCAGCCCAGGTATGATGCATATGATGCGTAATGGAGATTCCAAAGCGCTCTTCTTTTGTCAGAACCATGGAGAGCGATCGCGGATAGGTCTGTCCTCCTACGCACCGAAACTTTTAACAATGCAACGAAATATTTAAAGAGCATCAAGCTATTAAAATATATATTATGTATATGCACAGATAATATAACAGCAGGCTATATGAGTCAATATTTTTTTATTAGGTTAAGCAATGATTGGTGAGTGATCTTGGGTCCGACCCCCAATTGGTTTGGCCCATCCAAAACTAGAATCCTGGGGCCGTGCCAGGGCCACACTGAGCAGTGCGTAACGCCCACAGACGTGAAGTGAACGAGACAGAGGCTTTCCTGTACTGTCTGAAATGGTTAACTCTGTGGCGATGCATGTGACAAAACAGATTTAACTAATCATAAAGTCAATCAGGATACATAACACAGACCTACTATAGGCGTACACTACCCCCCCCCCCCCCCCCCCCCCCCGATAATCCCGCCCCCCCCTCTCACAATATAGTTCCCACGTCCCTGCGATCCACACTTGAGGATTAACTTTGACCCTCGTTCACTAAACAGTCAGTCAGAAAATGAATCTCATATTTAGTAAGTTTAAGTGGCGTCTTCAGTGGCTCTGATGTCAGTGAAGACTAGTATGTCCATTCTTACATCCCACAACAGAACACCTACACTTCTTAGGAGACATTACCGGCTGTCGTTGAAACAATGGCGATGGTGCAGAACAGATCACCGAGGGCGGGGTCTATGCCAAAACCAGATGTCAATCAAATCACGTCGGTGGGGCTTAGCTCTATTCTACGTCACAGTGAGGGAAATCTAGAACAGCTCGTTCTGAGACAGTGCCTGTGATTTATTGAGATAGTAAAAAAACTACTGGGTGGATTTTTATCATTCTAGGGTGGTTTTGCTCACACACTGCCAACACACATTTATGTTCAAACACCATGTAAAAGTGAATTTTGCATAATAGGTGCCCTTTAAAACCGAATGATAATGTCGCACTAGACTCCCTACTTAGATGTGTTGATGATATATAAAGATGTGGTTGTCACAAAACTTTCTTAGTTTAAACAATGAAAAAACGGAGTATCATCTTCGGTAACCCAATCGGTTCAGCGGTGAGTCTGGGGGCTCTGGCTCCATACCTTAAGCCTGCTGTCAGAAATTTGGGCGTTACTTTCGATTGCGATATGAAATTTGACAAGCAAATCAGCAATATTGTCAAAATGAGTTTTTTCCAGCTTCGTCTTCTAGCTAAAGTTAAGCCTTTTCTTAACACGCATGACCTAGAAAAGGTGATTCATGCTTTTATTAGTTCGAGGTTGGATTATTGTAATGCTCTCTATGTAGGTTTAAATCAAAGCTCTATTTCACGACTTCAACTTGTGCAAAATGCTGCAGCTCGGTTTTTAACAAATACATCTAGGCGTGCACACATTACTCCAGTCCTCTACTCTTTACACTGGCTTCCAGTGCAGTTTAGAATAGATTTTAAGATTTTGTTGTTCGTTTTTAAGGCCCTAAATGGCCTGGCCCCGGAGTACTTCACTGAGATTTTAACCCTGCGTGAGCACAGCCGGTCGTTACGGTCTTCAAATCAACTGGTTTTAGAAGTCCCAAGGTCGAAGTATAAGCGATGGGGTGATCAGGCGTTTGCAGTTGCTGCCCCAAGACTTTGGAACAAGTTACCCCCTGATATTCGTACAACTGCAGATGAAACTCTTTTTAGGTCTAAACTCAAAACCCACCTGTTTAGAATGGCTTTTAATACATAGTAGTGGTGACACAATTTCCTTTTCCTGTTTTTTTCCCCCAACTTTTTCTTTTTTGATTTTACTGTTATATGTATTTATTGTATGATATGATGTTTATTTTATTCTATGATGTGAAGCACTTTGGATACCTGACGGTTGTTGTAAAGCGCTATACAAATAAATGTTGATTGATTGACTCATTGCCCTTAAACTTTAATAATAATAATAATTTGTTACATTTATATAGCATTTTTCTGGGTACTCAAAGCGCTTTACATGAAAGGGGAATCTCCTCAGCCACCACTAATGTGCAGCTCCACCTGGATGATGCGACAGCAGCCATTTTGTGCCAGAACGCCCACCACACACACACACACACACACACACACACACACACACACACACACACACACACGTGATGCAAGAGTAGTTTGATTTCTAACATTATTCTCTCAACAGACATTTAAGTCGAAAGTCTGGCGTTATAATTGATTTGCTTTTGGTGTACTGTGGAGTGGGTAAAACTGTTTTTAATGGCAGGCTAGCAGTTACCGTTGACTCGCGCTAGCCTAGCACCGGCGAACTAAGCAACTGGAAGGACTGGATGAACATTTTTGAAAACTGTCTCCACTGATAAATAACACCCAGGCTAACTTGGAAATGAGGTCCGATGTCCAAAATCCTGAACCACCCCTTTAAGAATGTTACTTTAAAAGAAGATTGTTCTTTACTCAAATTAGTTCCTTGCTTCTTTTTAAAACTGGCATTGCAGACGATGAATATTGTTGCCTCTATTGTCAGTTGTTGTGAATAAAAGCATTGGCTAAATGTAAGTTTATTTAGATTCATAACATTTCTGTAGATAAGCAGCAAACACATCATCATATCAATCAATAGCCTATTGTAAACAGGATTTAACGCGGACACAAACAGTTTTATTACTTTTAAACCAGGAACACCAGCAACCTTCAGATGTCATTGTTGTGTCTCTATATGAATAAAGGGATGTGTCATGGAGAACGGGGAATGACGACACACAGCGATAATCAACTTCCCCTCCATGTTGCCGCTGACAAAGATATCAGGAGGAAGAGCGCATTGTTTACACATTCATATGTGCATTAATTAGCTAATGATTGCTTTGAAGAAATTATCAATAAAGAATTAAAAAGTCACACTTTAAATGCACTTTGCATGCTTTCATCATATGCGTTGAATGGGTGAACAAAACTGTATTAAACTGTCATTGTATTTAATGTAGACTATGAAGATGTTTTTAAGTTTACCCAAACGTATTGTAATAAACTTTTTCCCGGACTGAGAAATCATGGCTAATGAAAAGTGCATTTAAAGTTTCTTTTGCTTTTTAAATGTCACATGACTTCAGATCAGTAATCCTCCTCAGTTTCGCGGAGAGTCGGAAACATACGTCGAAATCTTGCTTTGCCTACTTTTCACACCGATCGGCTGTCGCTCGGCGTTTTCCGTTTGATATTTGCATAAAAACTGCCCACCCTTTTTGACGCTCACGGCTGCTCTTAACTGTCCGCTGTCAATCCCACAATGCACTGCGCGAGCGTGAAGCTCGACTTCCATAGGAATGAATTGAAAACGCTCGCTCCGCTCTGTGCCAGTGGACTCGCACCGTCAGGGAAGAGAGACCGCTCATGGCAGGTTAGACGACCTGTTTCTCTCCGTCCAGCTCCCGTGAGGTTTCCATTCCTCCCTGACCTCCGCGCTGAGCTCGAGAAGGCATGGAAGAACCCGTATTCAGCCCCGCATCCACCGACATAGGCATGCAGACTATGCAAATGTCAAGGGTATTCAGGAGCATGGGTATGTGGCGATGCATCAATCGAAGAGTCGTCTCGCGGGTGAGGGCATCGACTCTGCAGCCAGTGGCAGTGCTTCACGGGCTAGATTATTGTAATGCTCTACTGGGTGGTTGCCCTGGACGCTTAATAAACAAACTACAGCTTGTTCAAAACTCAGCAGCTCGAGATCTTACCAGAACCAGGAAGTATGACCATATTAGCCCAGTTCTGTCAAAACTGCATTGGCTCCCTATTAAACATCACATACATTTTAAAATATTGCTGATTACTTACAAAGCACTAAATGGTTTAGCACCATAGTACTTGAGCGAGCTCTTAACGCATTATAGTCCTTCACGTCTATTGCGATTTTCCAGTTAATAATACCTAGAATATCAAAATCGACTGCTGGCGGTAGATCCTTTTCCTATTTAGCACCAAAACTCTGGAACAGTCTTCCTACCATTGTCCGGGAAGTAGACACACTCTGTCAGTTCAAAGCTAGACTAAAGACACATCTCTTTGACCTAGCATTCACATAATACATAATAAACTTCTATAATTCATATTAGACTGCATAGATTGGGTCAGCCGGAACCGGGAACACTTCCCATAAATCCTGATGTACTCGTTACATTATAAGAAGAATGGTGTCTATGCTAATATTAGTCTCTCTGCTTATACCGAGGTTTACCGCAGTCCGCCGGATCCAGGCCATATCCAGATCTGATGAAGGACCTGCACCTGGACGCGACGACAACGCAGTGCTGAAGTGTCAACTAGTCTCTCCTCTGTGAAGGCCTCCCCTCTGTGGGGGGATTTTAGGTGTTGCGTGATATCTCTGGTCATAAGGTCATACACACTTAGGATGACTTGAGGGTGAGTAAATAATGGGATATTTTTCCTTTTTGGGTGAACTAACCCTTTAAAATGCTTTCTCAATGGATCTGCCGGCTCAGTGTAGTAATGTTGTTTCATCACAAAATTTGACCATTTACTCGCAGTCTAGAGCCATGTATAGTGCTGTATTTCTGCTTTACATGAGCACCACCTGCTGTCAGATAGCGAATTTGTGTTTTTGCATTGATCTGAACTGATCAATTAGACATTCCTGTTGGTTGAACATAAGTTAATGGTACAATATGTAACTTTTTTGCTTTAAAAATAGCAAAAATCACTATATCTATGTTATATATTTTTTTTAGTTGTGTACTTGCATTATCCTGACTGTTTCCAACAACTTTCAAACCAGGAGAAATTTGTAATTTAATTCGAAGACACGTCCCGTTTCTTTTTTTCTGTTTTGTTGCAGTTAATGGCGTCATATCCGCGTTCTCCCTGGTTTCCGCTCGTGCTGTCATAGCAACCAGAGCTATGAACCAGAGCTGTCTGATAGTAACCAAGGCGACTGACGTGGACCACTGTGTAGTTCGTAATGTCGTAATCTGCACACTGTTGTTGTTTTGTTCAAACATTATGGACCATGGCAAGCAGACTTTGGATAAAAAAGCAGAACTAAAACGAGAATCAATATCAGCGCATGTACATGTACTTTATTAAACAGGTGAGCACATTTACATAAAATGAATCAATGTTATATAGTTCAACAATGATAAAATGTTAGAATATGATCTGTATGTTATTCTAATGTTGATCTAGCTCACTGCTAGTCTCATACAGACAAACTAACACATTCATTTCAACACATTCAAATGCAGTTTAGTGTGATAGTGTAATGTTATAGCAAGTGAAACAGCATTGCGTTTCCTCACAAGTTTAATTTGTCTAATAAACGGACCTGTGAGTAGTAATTCTGCACTCGTGTAGTTCAGTAGAATGAAATGTCCATATTCCTGTTATATCCGCGGGACTCGCGTCGCGTGTGGAGCTGATAGCTGTCTCTTAGCAATCCCGAACTGCTTCATATCACAGTCATGACAAAAGCATCGATGTATTCACTCATCCATAAACATTATTAGATCGGTCGGCTTGACGTTGACGACAAGATCCATAATTCTTAGCAAGCGTTGCGTCATCAAACTACGCCTTTGTTATTGTAAGAGGTTAGCGACCTCCAACGGCGAAAAAAATTACATACTGTACGTTTAAAAGATATCAATCAGTCAACAAAGTGACCACAATCTCTCTGCTGTGGATCCTCTCATGTGATCTCAGTTGTTCTGATCGACTGAATCTCCTGTCACAGTGTGAACACTTGTAAGGTTTTTCTCCAGTGTGGATCCTCTGGTGCAGTTTTAAACTGCCCGCTGTAGTAAAAGTCTTCTCACACTCAAAGCACATGTACTCTCTTACACCAGTGTGAGTTTTCTCATGTGTATGTAAATTAGACAGCCGTGAAAAACTCTTTCCACACACAGAACATGAATGCGGCTTCTCCTTCGTATGAACTGTCAGGTGTGACTTCAGGTGTGTTGCACAGAGAAATGTTTTTCCACATTGATCACATGAGAACGGCTTCTCTCCGGTGTGGATCATCATGTGTTTTTTAAGATGACTTTTGCATGAGAATCTCTTTTCACACTGATCACACATGAATGGCTTCTCTCCCGTGTGAATCATCATATGAACATCAAGTTTCTGTTTGATTGTGAAACTCTTCCCGCACTGATCACACGTGTGTGGCTTCTCTCCAGTGTGGATCCTCTCATGTGTTTTCAGATGTGATGACAGACTGAATCTCTTGTCACAGTGTGAACACTTGTAAGGTTTTTCTCCAGTGTGAATTCTCTGGTGCTGTTTTAAATTGCTTGCTGTAGTAAAAGTCTTCTCACACTCAAAGCACATGTACTCTCTCACACCAGTGTGAATTTTTTGATGTATATGTAAATTTTGCAGCCGTGAAAAACTCTTTCCACACACAGAACATGAATGCGGCTTCTCCTTCGTATGAACTGTCAGGTGTTTCTTCAGGTATGATGACCCAAGAAATGTTTTGCCGCATTGATCACATGAGAACGGCTTCTCTCCGGTGTGGATCCTCATGTGAACATTAAGGGTTGATGATCGACTGAAACTCTTTCCACATTTATCACATGAGAACGGCTTCTCTCCGGTGTGAACTCTCATGTGAACATCAAGACTATCTTTGCGTGTAAAACTCTTCCCACACTGAGTACAGTTGAAAGATTTCTTGGCTCTTCTTTTCTTTAAAAATGTCTTTTTAGTCTTTGAGCGACTCAAAGGTTTTCCTCCAGGTTTGACATGATGTTCCTCCTCCACTTCACTCAGTTCTTCACTCTCCTCCTTCACTTCACTCAGTTCTTCACTCAATTCTTCACTCTCCTCACTCTCTTCCATCGGGTCTGAAATCAAAGAGAAAATTATTTATTTCATTTTCAGTACATCAAAATAATTTAAAGAGAGAAATATAAAGTGAAGGGCATGAAAGTGAGCTCTGATGTAATAGTAGAAAGTAGACAACTGCTATAAAATATTATGATAATTTGATGCCTTTTTATAAATTGATTATATGTCCTTGAAACTTTCCATGAATGAGGTAAATTTATCTTCCAATTATTATCTTTAAAACATTATAGGCACAAATCCCATGTTTCTTTAGCAAGTACTATTGAATATATTTGGTAAAGGACACAATTATCAGTAACACTTTAGAATAATGGTCCGTAGTTAACAAGTAGCTATGCAGGAAGTAATAGGTAGTACTGCATTAACACCGAACTTAATACTATTAACTAATATGGAAGCAATATTAACTAAGCAGTAATTAATATCTAATTAGTACAAAGGTAGTTCCTTGGTAGGTATTTGATTATTACTAAAAAAATATATACTCATTAAGAACTACTTGTGAACTAAGAAAGAATAACCAATTAATTACTAATCACAAAAGTAACATGTCTAAAAAGTGAACTATTGTGTTTTTTTGTTTTTTTACTCTTAACATGGTCATAACATTTCATAATCTTGTGCCTCAAATGTTTTTTTTTTTGTGGAAACCAGTTTATGAATATTATATCCCCCAAATACATTAGTTGAGATTGACTACTACTCTTGCCAAAGGATGGACGTATGTTCTCTGTTTATTTCAAATTTAAACATAGAATAATACTAATAATGATAATTTGTTTAACATTTTAAATAATTAGGAAGTGATGCTGACACTCATGATTGGATTAGTTCACTATGTCTCAGACTCCATACCTTTATGTTACAGTAGCCGCCTGAGGAGAACGTCTCTTTATACGAATATAAACATTAATGTTCTCTTGTCAAAAACAATTTGCATCCTTAATGAAGAAATTGTCTGCATTTATGTTGCGATAAGCGCAAAACCACATCTTCCAGATTACAATGTTTGTTAGAATATTACTAGTGCCTCACAGAAATGTATACATGTACAGTATGTGTCAAATTTAAAATTAAATAACTTGTAATACTTGTCAAAAACATGTTAACTCCTCACTAATTACTTAAGCGTTACTTTGTCATCCCGCAGGAACTACTAGTGATGTGGCCCATTATTTTAAAGTGAATGGCTGGTCACATTAGACTAGCCGTGACTTGCTCTGATTTGTAAGTCCTAGTTGGAGTACTGGTGAGGCCAAAGCCATGAGACCCAGCATCTTCTGGAATCTCTTGAGGGGAACGCGGGCGCCCGCCCTGAAAGACGTCGCCAGGCACCAAATAGAAAGTGTGTGTGCTTCGGTGAGGCGCGCTCTCATGCATACCAAGTCTTTTTCTATACCCAGGAAGGAGATGTTCCGGCTGGGAGATAGTGTGCTTTTGGAGAAATTGATCCTGAGGCCCAGGCATTCTAAGTGGTTGAGGAGCCAGGCTCTGTGAGTTATTAGTAGCTCCTCCGATTGGGCTATGATGAGCCAATCGTCGAGGTAGTTTAACACTCGCACTCCCCACTGTCTCAAGGGGAAGAGGGTGGCGCTAGAGACAGGCCGAATGGAAGTACTGTGTAGTGATGAGCCTGCCCTTCAAATGCAAACCTCAAGAATGGTCTGTGATGGGACGCTATCTGGATGTGAAAATAGGCATCTTTCAGATCCACTGAGAAAAACCAATCTCCCGGGCGAATATGTGTGAGAATTGTTTTGGTTGTCAACTGTGTTGGTCCTCACGCTATCCAGTCGTCGCAGTCCGAAGCCGCAAGGGAAAGGCTGTCATCCTTTTCCTCTTCTTCCTCGTCCGAAGCCCTGAACGACACGAGGTCCGCCGCTCGCAGAGAGGGGCGCTGAACGGCCTCTGTAAACCGGACTGGCGAGGGAGACCGCTGGAGAGAGAACGAGGCACGCGGGGACTGGGCCGGCTCAGGCTCCCTTTGTGAACGCCGCTTCTTACGCGGCTCAAGCAAAGGGGCGAGGAGCGGATTGTCATCGGTGAAGCAGGCGAGTCGAGCTCGCAGAGTGTAAGATCCATCACGTCACATTCGTGAAGGTACGGGCCGCTAGAGACAAGCCGAATGCTAGTACTGTGTACTGATAAGCCTGCCCTTCGATGCAACCCTCAGGAATGGTCTGTGATGGGGCGCTATCTGGATGTGAAAATAGGCGTCTTTCAGATACACTGAGAAAAAACTCCTGGGCCAATATACACGAGAATTTGTTTGGTTGTCAACATCCTGAACGGACGTGTCATAAGCACTTTGTTCAAGTGTCTGAGATCTAGAATGGGTCTGAGACCTCCATCCTTTTTAGGGACGAGAAAGTAGCGACTGTAAAAGCCTGACTCGTTCTGTGACATAGGATCTGTTTCGACAGCTCTCTTTTTCAACAGTTTTGACACTTTGGTACGGAGAACGTGGGCCACACCCTCTTCGACCGCTGGCTCGACCTTGGCTCGAAAACGCGGTGGTCTTCGAGCAAACTGGAGCAAATAACCTCGTTTTATTATGGTGAACACCCATTTCGATATTTCGGGGATAGCCTCCCAGGCTTCGGCCCTCATAGCTAGGGGTTGGATGAAAACAGGACCAGGGGCCTCATGTACAAAGACTTGCGTTGAATTCATACTAAAACATTGCGTACGGACAAAGCTGTAAATGTGCGTACGCACAAAAAAAATCCAGATGTATGAATCTCTGCGTACGAAGGATCCCACGCATATTCTCTTTGTACATCACAGTTAACGTAAAATTGAGCGCACATGCACGAGCACAACGCCCCACCCAGTCTCCTCCCTTAATTAAACTCATTTAAATATGGTAATGAGTCCACTTTGGCAAAAGTGGGAGTGGGAGAGTTTGGCTGATGCCGTCAATGCGGTGGGATCTGAAAGTCGCACTGTAGAGTAGACTGAGTACAGTTGAGACACTTTTTGCGTTTTGATTTTTCACACAAAAATAGACACTGAAAAGTTGAGACACCCATTTTTAATGATGTGAAGGTATAACTAGCCATTCATTGTAAATATAAAAAAAATAAAGACAAATAAAGAATTACAATTGGGCAACATTTTTGTTTATTCAACTATTTATATTCATTCATTTTATTTAAATTAGCACTGGTTAAAATGTATAAAGCAGGAACAAGATATGTAAGAATATTTATTAATAATACACAGTTTAAATATCACAAATATCACATTTTATTTTCATTTGTGTCCTATGCTGGCTATTACGGCGTTTAAACTGCTATCATAACTGAACAACTAAACAGTGTGTTTCCTAATAGAACTCTATCGGGGGTACAGTATGTGTCTCAGCTGTCCCCTGCTGGCCACCTCGCACATTTCTCTAGATTTTGCATTTACCTTGCATGACACAATAGCCTACCATGAAATATGCCAGTTTTTAGGGCACAGAATAACGTTTGTGGTGGTGATACCAGTTACGTTTAACAGTCACATAAGGATAATAAGCTATTCATTGTGGAGAGTGCATGGTGAAATGAACGTTATATCTTAGAAAAAAAAAAAATCCCCGATATCTTCGGATCGGAGATGTGTCCGTTGTTCAAATTTCCCACGATCAAAGAGGACACTAATATGCAAGTGCACAGCAAAAATCACAACTTGTGCTTGCTGCGAACGCATGTTATTTAAGGTGTCTCAACTGTACATGTCTCAACTGTACACACCCTAAATGACCTTAAAAAGAAATGGTCTGATAAAGGTGGACATTAAACCAAAGCTGTCATTGCCATAGACTAAGGGTTATATCAGTTTGCATATCTTAATTGCATAATTTATAGAAGAATATTCCCATAAGGCTCGTGTGACAATATATGACAATTATTTTATAAATAGCAAATTAATAGTAACGGTTGGTGGTGCGATAGACTTGTAGAACAATTCGTTGTGTAATGTTTGCAACTTCACTTCATTGCCTGTAAGAGTCGCCAACGGACAAAAACAATGAGAAATGTACGTACGCCAGACATGAAATTGGCGTGGAGGAGCGCAAATTCTCGTGTTAATTTCACTGTTAGTACATCCGACCGTGAGCGTGAAAGCTGGCGTACGCAAAGTTTTTGTGCGTACGCAAGATTGATACATGAGGCCCCAGGTGGCTGTGAGATAGGAGCCCGGCTGTCCGGCTGTCTACTGCTTCCCTTCCCTTGCGAGCAGCACTCATGCACAGGGGTGCGCGCCTCTATAGCGTCTATAGTGTGGGCTTGGGTGGAAACTAGCCCCAAAGGAACAGTTTTCACATGTAGCGGTGCGTTCATAGCAGCGGGCACACAGTCTACATTTGTTACCTTCTTATCCCTGATAGGGGAAAAAGATGACACCGTGTTGGAAGTATTTATGTGTAGGGGTGCGCACATCATAATGGGCACCTGAACTACATTGGCAGCGTGAGCTGGCTAGAGACTGTATGCACATGTGTGGAGGTGAAGACATTGTGGTGGGCACACCTTCTATGGCGAATTGGTTACTGTGGGGACAGTGCTTCTGTGTAGGCGTGCAAACTTTATAGCAGGCACATGACCTACATATGACACATATGTAGAGAAAAGAGCTCTTTTCTTGCTTTGTGTCACCGTGAAAACGGCGTTTGTTTGCAGGCAAGCGTGCATCACGGCAGACTCATTTGCTGCGGAATTTACATTTCCAGCCACCTGAACAGAGGGAACTGGGGAATGTCAGAAGTATTTGAGAGAGATCGGTCCGACCTCGGCGGGACTCGAACTCTCTCTTTTTCTCCCTGTGGCTTGGACGGCTTACAAGGCTCGGGGTCCAACGCAATCCTGGGTGGGGGGCCCCGCCTCTCAGGGAACAGAACGCGCCTAGCAGAGCGGGAGCGGCGATGGACTTCATCCGCTGGGCGGGGGCTGAGTGACCGGCGGCGCTGACACAATAGCCTGGAGGAGGCTTCCTACTGGTCTGAGGGCTCAAAGACGAGCTGGAACATTTCGGAAGGAAGTGGCACATCGCCTGTGATGCTTTCTGCGCCTCCTTGTAGCGCTCGGAGAAGCTCTTAACGACCGGAAGGGGAGATGGGGGAGTCCAGGAAAGCCGCCGTATCTGCCTCCTTCATATCCGTCAAGTTCAACCACAGGTTGAACTTGACGGATATGAAGGAGGCAGATACGGCGGCTCCTACACGGCAGATATAGCGTGTCTTCACCAAACAATGTCTTCACCTCCACACATGTGCATACAGTCTCTAGCCAGCTCACGCTGCCAATGTAGTTCAGGTGCCCATTATGATGTGCGCACCCCTACACATAAACACTTCCAACACGGTGTCATCTTTTTCCCCTATCAGGGATAAAAAGGTAATAAATGTAGACTGTGTGCCCGCTGCTATGAACGCACCGCTACATGTGAAAACTGTTCCTTTCCTCCTCCCGATGGCCTGGGCTGTAGACTTCGTAGCCCGCAGGGCCAGGTCAGTGGCGCTACGCAGGTCCTTGAAAGCCTCAGATTCAATGGTAAATGGACTGTTGGACTATTTATATAGCACATTCACAGACCTATGGCCACCAAAGCACTTTACATAGCCTCACATTGACCCATTCACACACTCATTCATACACCGACAGCGGTGTCAGCCATGCAAGGCACCATCTTCCACCTGCTTCCAGCTCGCCGGAAGCAGCTGGGGTTAGGTGTCTTGCTCATGGACACCTCGACACTTGGTCAGGTGGAACCAGGGATTGAACCACCAACCTTTCGGTTTGTAGACAACTTACATGAGCCACTGAGCCACTGCCGCCCCAATGATATGATGCAGCGCCTGAAAATAGGTCTAATAGGAACCAGGGATGGGCAATTTCGGTCCTGGAGGGCCACTGTCCTATAGAGTTTAGCTCCAACCCTGAAAAAAAAATCAACTTCCTGTAATTTACTAGTAATCCTGAGGACCTTGATTAGCTTGTTCAGGTGTGTTTGATTAGGGTTGAAGCTAAAATCTGTAGGACAGTGGCCCTCCAGGACCAAAGTTGCCCATCCCTGGGTTAAACAAACTTAGTCCCGGTCACGTTGGAAGTTACCGAGCTGGGGACTATTTTCAGGTGCTGCGTCATATCATTACGCCTGCTGGACCCATGGTATGGCAGCAAAGTTTCTTGATTATTACGCAGGAATGAGAGTATAGTTCCTAGCCATATCAGCCTAGAAAATCTCAACTTTATATTTTCTGTCGGTCTTAGTACGAGATCTAACTACAGAAGAGTCAAGTTTTAAATAGGAAAAATATCGAAACTCTGTGGTAATTTTTTTGAGAGAGATGCTAATGGTCTTGTCCGATTCAATGATCTATGCTAAGCTACGTTAAAAGTGGTACCGCCAGACCCGGAGATCGGCTGAATGGATTCGAAAACGGTAATACAAAAACTGTTTAACTCTGGGGGAGTTGTAAAATGAGCCTATTTCCAAAAAAAGTGGAGTATCCCTTTAAACCATTTCTCGGTAAAAATGAAGGAGGATATGCCTCCTTCATGGTGGATGGGTCGCCTCATAGACTTTATCTTTAGCGCCGTCAACATTGGAGAGGACTGAAGAGAACGAAGGCTTGATGCGAGCCGACGTCTGCGGCGCCTTCCACGACGGGGAAGAAGGGGGCGGGTCTCTGCTTAGGGGTCTGTCGGCGCCCTTGCAGGAACCATTCGTCGAGCCTGCAACGTGAGGGTTGCTCAGGTCGAGACGAGTCAAGCCCGAGGTCTGCCACGGCCTTGGTGAGCACGCAGAGAAGTTCCGCGTCAATGTTGGTCCTCACGCTGTCTTGTGTGGACAGAGGGGGGGCGGAAACAGACCCCGCCCAGTCGTCGCAGTCTGAAGCCACGAGGGAAAGGCTGTCATCCTTTTCCTCTTCTTCCTCATCCGAAGCCCTGAACGACACGAGGTCCAACGCTCGCAGAGAGGGGCGCTGGACGGCCTGTGTAAACAGGACTGGCGAGGGAGACCGCTGGAGAGAGACCGAGGCACGCTAGGACTGGGCCGGCTCAGGCTCCCTTTGTGAACGCCGCTTCTTGCACGGCTCAAGCAAAGGGGCGGGGAGGAGGTTGTCGTCGGTGAAGCAGGCGAGTCGAACCCGCAGAGTGGTAAGATCCATCACGTCACATTCTGGTCAGCCGCCCTTAGCGAGTGCAGCTTCGGCGTGATCGCGGCCCAGGCATGAAGCGCACAGAATGGGGTGGTCTCCACCGACGAGTTGGCCTCTACACGAGGCGCGGGTGGTGGGAGGCATTTGAAACAACGGAAAAATACCATTTTCAGGGTTCCCACTCTAAACCAAATGTCAAATTCCCTGACTTTTCCCTGACTTTCACTGACTAAAAAGATTAATTTCCATGACCTATAATGAACGGAGCACCGAGCTGTTTTGTTTTGTAGGAAAGCCTTACTTTAAAGTGAACTTCGTTTTGTATAAATTGTATCTTAATTATAATATATTTTTCATCAACCAATTGCCTGCATTTAATAAATGAGAAGCAAATGTACAGCAGACAATCAAATCAAAGTCCGTATTATTATTTTTGCAAAGGTCCCCTCAGGGGCTCCGTAGATCGGTATAGAAAAATTACATTTTGATAAATGGAAACTAAAATTGAAAGCAACAAACTAAATTCCCTGATATTCCATGAGTTGGACAAAAAATATATAAAATTCCCTGACTTTCAATGTCTGGAATAGACCTTTTAAAATTCCATGACATTCCAGAAATTCCATGACCCATGGGAACCCTGTATTTTAGAGTGTGAACGCAGCGGCGAACACACAGGATTTGCAATTAAAGGATATGGCGCGCCAGATGGCACAGGGAAACAGCGTGCTGAAGGTGGCGAATGAAGCCGGCATCCTCAGGAGCTTATCCTGCTGAAAGGCGTTTCGACGGCAGCGAGTGCTTCTATTCTGGAGGTCAGCGAAGTGGAGAAGTCCCTGAAGGAGTAAAAATCTGGAGCACCTAGGCGAGGCCCGGCAATATATAGCCTCTGACCACGCCCATACTGGCGGGCTCTGAAACGCCAGGGCGCCAGGCGTCCTGATTGGTTCTCGCGTCAAAGCTGCCTCGCCATAGGTTTGAGCAGTTGCCGTTTTGCCGTTTGCCAGTGCAGTTTGTGCATATTTTCTGCCTTTTCGGCAGCCGCAACTGGAAGTCATTAAAACACGGCAAAAAAGACGGGAGTGGAGAGAGATGTTTCTTCAGGCTCCGCAGCCCGGCCAAGCACCAAGAAAAGCTCCAAAAATATGTCACCCAACAGCATCATATTATGAGTTAAAACGGGAACGAAAATTTGTTACCAAATGGAAAGATGAATTCGACTGGGTTATTTATGAAGACGGAGAGATGTTCTGTGGCGTCTGTCGGCGGCAACCCAACCTGGCTGACAAGTAAGTGACGTTAGCTTAGGGCTGCACGATAATGGCTAAAATGATAATCACGATTATTTTGCTCAAAATTATAATCGCGATAATTATTCACGATTATTCTCATTTGAGAATCTACATAGAAAGAGAAGAGTCAGTTAACGGTTTTGCACAAGTATTTGCGCAAAATCCAAGCAGATTTGGTTTACACGAATTTTCCCAGCAAAGTGAGTAAACATAATAACATGCCAAATTGGCCAGTGATTTGACAGAGATACCCGCCAAAGTTCATTTTTAGCCGCATTTGGCGGGTGTTAATTTCAAACCATCAGACTTCATTTAACCAACTGCTACAACTTCCTCAGACAGCAAGTCAATACAAATGGCATGATTTAACGTTAAAGCATTTTGTGATACGTCTTCAAATTTGTGATGCGTCTTCTAAGCGACACATTTCGGTTGAAAATGAGACAAAGTAAAGATCCAGATCGCTCAGCAAATTCGTACTGCAGAGAAAAATAGTCTAACGTTAACTTACTTGCTGATACACACTGAAAACGGGCAGTGGCTGTCGTTTTCAACTGATTCACGACACATCTTGAAAACTGGTAAAAACTTAAACTTCAAAAAATAGAACAGTGAAACTCATTTAGAAACAGATTTAGTCACACAAACAGCACAAGTGGCTTGTGAAGAAACAGACTGGCTGTATAACAATTTCAAGCAAAAAGAATATCGCTGTGGAGATCAGTGCTTTTCCCGCAGTGTAGAGCGCGCGCGCGCTGGGTTGCCAGATTGCACCGACTAAGTAAAACACGGAGGGCATAAAATGTAAGAGAAAAGCTCTGTTTGGATAATTCGGGAGATTTAAGCTATTCAGATCTGGCAACCACAAACATCAGTGCTAGTGGGGACTTGTTTACAATGCAAGATAATGCAAATGTCTAATAAAAAAGCGTTTTCAGGATAAAAAACGAGCGGGCAAATATCGCGACGATTTTTAAAAATTAATCGAGAGAGGCAGATATCGTTATCGCGATTAAAATACGATTAATCGTGCAGCCCTAGCTAGTTAGCGTCGGCAGCCGTGTATTGTAAACAAGCATTAACAGCATTTGTATTGGTTAAATGTACATAGTTAAATATTATGTTCAGATGTAAAGTAGCTACACGTTTTAAATGATCCCTTGGTAAATCAGCCTCTGCTGGATAGAAAGTGGCAAAATCCATTGTTATGTCCATTGTTACAGTAAGTCTAGCTGTAGTTTGCAAATACTGAGGCTACCTACCGAATTTGAGTTAGCCAATGTCGCTAGCAATGCAAGCTAACACCGTGTCCTAACTACACGCGACGCGGCATGCGATAAAAGGTATCTTTTCCATGTTAATCAGAGTTTTTGTCCTAACCAGGCGCGACACGCGACGTTTCTAATTTTAGAAAACGGTTTCTATTTTTCTGCGACGTCGCGCTGGAACATCAAACACAAAGTGTGGCAATGATAATCTCAGGTACTGTTTATGTGATTTATTTAATTTTAAAAGCGTGAAATGTGACTTTGAATATCATTTAGTGCTCCAGCTTTGTAGCTGAAAAAGCAACAATGGATAATTCACCTCAGATCTTGAAATTAAACAAATGGAAACATGAACGTTCAAACTGTGAACAAACAAGTGTATTCTTTGACAAAGGTTGTTTTAGTAACTCAGTAGCCTATGTATTTTTTAAATGGTATAATATTTGTGAATTAGATTATGTAGCTACTTATCCATTTTCTTGCGAGTGCCGTCAAGATTATTTTATCGCGTCGCGTGTAGTTAGGACACAGTGTAACGTTAGTTTGTTATTAGCTGTATATAAAATTTCACTGGGTCTTGCAGTTTGGAAATTACTGAAATTATTATGAAATTATTCATAATAATTAATTTTTTACTGAAATTATTATGAAAGGTTATGTTCTACTAGCCATTTGCCTACTTTAGCAAGTCACAGTATTTCCAAGCCCTGATAAATGTACGTACTGTAACTGAGATGACGGTAGGGGTGTAACGGTACGCAAAAAATCACGGTTCTGTACGTACCTCGGTTTTAAAGTCACGGTTCGGTTCATTTTCGGTACAGTAAGGGAAAGAAATGCAAACATTAAACTGCAGGTTTTTTATTACTATAATTTTTTTTTTTAACAATTTATATTAATATATAAAATAAAAAAAGAATAAGAAATAAAATACTGCTGCAAAGTTCTCCACTAAATAAAATACTCTCAGTCTCAAACCAATATCACATAATAAAATATAATGAAAAATATAAATAAATAACTATGATTACAGTGCAGCATTACCAATCCCAGCTTGTAGGCCTGCTCATATTTAAAACATATATACATATATAACTTTTCCAAAGTGTAAAGGGTGGCTTTTCAAGCTCCGGCTTGTCCATACTGTCTATGGGCTTGTCTGCATTGGCCATGACGCTAGCTAGCGAGAGGCTGGGCTAAAGTGTGCCGTGTATGTTGTTGTACAGCGCGGTGTGTGATTTTTTTTTTTTTTTTTTTTTCGCCCTGTAGTCGATTTCATTGGTTTAGGTTACAGTGACGACGGGTAAAACTTTAGAATCAGCTGCAGGGCGGGATTTGCGCTGAACGCGGAGACTTCCGTCACTTAATATGTTCGTGTGGAAACACGAAAATGTACCTATGTTCCGCACACAAAATATTGCATTCGGTCATTCGGTACACACGTGCACCGAACCGAAAGCCCTGTACCGAAACGGTCCGGTACGAATACACGTACCGTTACACCCCTAGATGACGCAGTAAATAATTCCTCTTTTAAGTAATGAAGCCCCTGTTCAAGTGTTGAGCATTAAATTAACTGCATGGTCTGAATGTTACCAAGGGATCTTGGGACGAAGCTGCAAAACAGTACATAACAGAAAGTGTTTAATACTGCAGAAATTGTGTAAATGTTTAACAAGCAAGCATGGCAAGCATGGAAAGGAACCCCAAACAAACCATCACCAACTGTCGTTGGAAGAGCGAAACAAGTCACTGGGTATCTCAAGAACCTGCATTTAATCTACACTTCATGTGTGACACACTGGATCATCTAGCTCTTTTGAGCAAAGAGTTCCAGAAAGACAACAACACGGTATGTCAAGCGGTTGAAAGCCTGGAGACATGTTACTGGAACCTGACAGCACTCAAGACAGAAATGGGTCCACAGATGGCCAAAGTCTACGAGGCAGTGAAGACTAATGGAGAACACAGAGGAGTGCAGTTCCACGTTCGACATACAGTTCCAAGCTTGGAAGCGGAACGAGCTGCAGTGATTGGTAAGGAGAAATGTAGTGTTAGTTACATTATAGATTGGTGCTGTGTAATTTAATGTATTGGCAATAACGTAACTCAAATGATTATGTTTTGATCCAAACAGATGCCATCATCTTTCACTTAGAGGAGAAGCTGAGGGACCTACAAAGGGGAAGTCCAGTCAGTAAATTTAAGGCCTTTGATCCCTCTTGCTGGCCCAAATGGGATAGGTCAGATTCAGGGAGAGTGGTCAGGAAGACCGACTAGTCACTTCAGTGTCCTCCTGTGTAGGGAGGGCATAAGCACAGAAGATGTCATGTCCAACTTTCAAGACTACAAGGTCTTTGCCCAGGGGAGAACAGCTGTTCCAATGAGGGACACATTCTTAAATATTCTGAAGTCAGGTGTGTGTACTACTGTAAGAATTTGACACAAAAACTGTAGGGGTTCCTTCTCAATAGCCTTTTCTATATCTAACACCTCCTGGTGGCAGGGTAGTGTCAACAGTTAAGGTATGCTTAAACAGTATAAGGGCTCTGACATAGTCGACGCGAGCAACGCGAGCAAGCAACGCAAGAGACGCGAGCAACGCGCTCCCTTTCATAGTCAAAACAGTGGACGCAAGCAGACGCAAGCGTCACTTCCGATGAGTGAAATGCAATACACCGCTCACGCAACAGGGGGTAGTAGAGTCATAGTAGTAGCTCTGAACGCCCGTCTATTTCGCTTCAAACGCTCGCTTTCGCTTTGGACGCGTGAATGGATTCAAACGAACAGCGATACATGCGAATTTGACGCTCTATTCGCGTTTGGTGTGAACACAGCATAATAACAGGCTGCGATGTCAAGATTGCAATGCTGGAAATGTGTGTGACGTGTCAGAGAGAGAGAGAGAGAGAGGCACGGGCGCGATCGAACAGTAGAAACATAAAAACATACTCCCTCATTTTTTTCATACAGGACATCATTAAAACTGCAAAGTGTTTAACGTTAGCCTACTTATATTTATGTAAAACATACATAACAATGCGTAGTATTGCGTGCATCGGCGCGTCGCGTATCAAAAACTAGGACGACACATTTGGCTACGCATCGACGCATAATGGCGGCTGAAGCGTAGCGATGCGTAGCATTGTGGACGCGTATGCGTACCAATGCGTTGACTATGTAAGAGCCCTAAGTAAGACAAGGAAAACGTAGTGCCATTCAGTACGGTTGCTGTCATCAGAATGAAAGACCGATAAAATATAACCTTATATTTTCAGATGAGAGATGTGAACGCTTCAGGAGTTTGGTGACACTCCTGAAAATTTACTTGGTCCTGCCAGTCAGCACAGCTGTGTGTGAGAGAGGGTTCTCAGCCATGAAACGGATCAAGTTTGACTGGAGGACTCAGCTCAGTCCAGCTTCATAGGCTGCTATTTCTGTCAGTAGAGGGCCCAAAGTTGCAAGACTTTGATGCTGGATTGGTGGTGGACCTGCAGCCAAAGGCAGCGGCGCCCAGGATTTAACCCCTGGAAACAAGGCGTCAGTTCGAAGATACAGAGGATGAATAGTGTTCCAGTTATATGACTTGCATAGAGCCTGCATAAGGGTTCCCACTCTAAACCAAATGTCAAATTCCCAGATTTTTCCCTAACTTTCACTGACTAAAAAGATGAATTTCCATGACCTATAATGAACGGCAAAACAGGCTGCTGTTTTGCGGAGCACCAAGCTGTTTTGTTTTGTAGAAAACCCTTCTTTAAAGTGAAAAATTGTATCTTAATTTTAATTAAAATGATCATACATTTTATCAACCAATTGCCTGTATTTAATAAATGAGAAGCAAATATATAGCAGACAATATAATCATGGAGGCGCCGGCACGGTCACTTGCATTGCACGTGAACTGGAGCGCATCACATCATAAATTAACCGAAACTCTGTGTATGCCTCACATACATGAGAAATACATCTGAAGAAATGTCTTTAAACGAAACAATTCAAAACGAAAAGAAATAAGCTACTCTCTGATTATGTAATCCATGATGTGGGACCTGATATTCATTTATGTGATATTCATGCTTTTTTTCTTACAGTAAAGCACAGTCCACAAACAACCTCCCTATAATAAGACAAATATCTCTGGAGGCTCCAAACACACTCTCATCTCGTCCCTTTTCCCACATTTGTAGTAATGACACTATTATTATTATATATATAACCAAACCGGACATTTTAACACGTGCGCACGTGAAAGTCCGTATTATTATTTTTTTGCAAAGGTCCCCTCAGGGGCTCCGTAGAAAGATGTGTGAAACAGTGCGATCAAAAAATTGGTATAGAAAAATTACATTTTGATAAATGGAAACTAAAATTTGAAGCAACAAACTAAATTCCCTGATATTCCATGACTTGGACAAAAAATATATAAAATTCCCTGACTTTCAATGTCTGGAATAGACCTTTTAAAATTCCATGACATTCCAGAAATTCCATGACCCGTGGGAACCCTGGGTCAGATAGTTTTATTTTTTACACCAAGAGTCACCAAGAGTCACCACTACCTCTGGTGATACACTACTTTGTATTATGGAGTCTGGAGATCCTTTTACTGTTCCTTTCTACTTCTACAAATTCCTTTCTACTGTTTCAACTGAATTGTATTAATATTGATAGTGTTTGGATGCTTTTAATTGTTTTTTTCAAATTCTGCATTAGCAAAACAAAAAAATAAATGATATTATAAATCTTTACCCGGACAAGTGACTTTTGTGCATGGACAAGTGAAACATAAATTTACTTGTCCGAAGGACAAGTGCCTCAAAAAGTTAATGTCAAGTCCTGTGAATAATTCAGCATTTTGAACGAATTGGCCGAGTCAAAGATTCAATGACCCATTCATAAACATCTGTATCATTCTTGAAAGAATCAGTTGTTTGAACGAATCGTTTGAATGAATGACTCAATGACTCGCTCATTAAGACGGTCTCCTGCCGCCTCCTACTGGCGGTTTACTTTCATGTTTAAAAGTAGCATTCTTTATAACATTTCTTATTTGGGTAGTTGACAAATGGCCAAGAAAAAGTACTTTTTTTGTAAAACATAACTTTTTAAGAAAATATACATATATTCATGGAGTATGAAAACTGCAGTTTCAGAAAATAGTAGTGGTCACTCATTTTGTCAATGACTTCACATATTTTTTTCACGTTTTCACTCAACAGTACTGTAAATGTGTCCTATGGTGTGACATTTAAAAAGTACTAAGAAATTATATTAAATAACATAAAAAAAATACTTGAGACAGAATTGTTCACATTATTAAAACATTATTTTCTTAAAGTGATATTTATTTTACATGAAAGTACTAATTAGAATCATTTTCAACATGGATAGATGAACCTGATAAACTTTTCCCTACAAATGTCAATAAAACTTTTTCGCCAACCTTACAAAACTGTTTGAAATTGTACCTATTTAAGAGGAGATATTATTGTAACTCCCCTAATGTCAAACTTGACTCTTTTTTTAAAGATATTTTAAAATAAGTATATTTTTCTGTTGTTTTATGTTTGTCACACCATAGGACAAAACGTCACACTAAAGGACAAAGATAAAAAGTGGATAAAAGTGCATAAAAAAGAATCAGAATATACAGTGTTTATTGTAACAATAATAAAGGAGGACATTTTTTTTTTTTTTTTTTGAAACTTTATATATTTGTTTTAAAAGCTTCTTAAGGAGGTCTTGTCCTATGGTGTGACATCTGTGTCCTATGGTGTGACAGGCCAAAGTGTCACACCAAAGGACATTTCCTTTGACATTTTCTGTCACACCAAAGGACATTTGAGCTTTTGTTGCAGTTAATAACCATGCTAATACTAGCTGAACTGTTATTAGCAATTGGCATGATACATTTGCATAATATTACATAGTCCTGCTGTCAAAAATACAAATTTTAATTAAAAATTCAATTTAGGAGTGTCACACTAAAGGACAAAAAAACTTAACAACTTCAGTGGTCTGAAAACATAGTTAAATATTTGAACAATTCTGAGAGAAATACTTGCCATGTGCACTGCTCATGAGCTTCATAGGGGTCTTCAGTCACATGACCTTGAATGGGGTCTTTCAACTAAATTTAGTTGTCCATGATATTGCCCAACTTAATATCAGATTATTGCATAACACCAAAGGACATTTTTTTCTGTGACAAACTTTATAAAATTCCTACACTTTTAGAAATGTATGTATAGGAAAAGTGATGGCCATATATTGAAATAGACACTTGCACAATTATGCCAGGAGTGTTCATTAGGATGTTTTTATTTTCTTCATTTATAAAAGTTAATATTTATGAAATAATGTTGTCTACCATCACACCATAGGACGATTTTGAGATTTGGCTCAAAGTTGTACAAAAATAAAAAATAACTCGGGTATTTAAACAACAAATTCATGTAAAACAAGAAAATGTTTAACCATTTACAGTATTCTAAATGATGAAAATGTGAAATAAATTATTTTTTATCTTCTGTGACGGTGAAAAAGCCACGTCACGTCAACTACCCATATGTATATTAAAAAATATTTAAATATATAGTATATTATTATAGTATCTTATTAGGCTATTCTAATTTAATCTATTGATCAAATTTTAAAACTTAGAACTAAAGATGAAGCATACCGTTAATAAGATTTGGGGGGGGGGGGGGCCCTTTAAAGGTGCAGATGAGACAATATGCTTATTAAAAAATATATCAGAGCTGATTGAACACAGATGTATGGAAGAGGATTAGGGCCAGGCAATAATAAAAAAAATAAAACCATCTCAAGATTAATGTCATTATAATGCGAGTTTAAACTCGTTAAATTTCAAGAGAAAAAGTCGAAATACAATCTTGAGAATAAACTCATTACATTTCGAGAATAAAGTCGTTGTGTTTCGAGAAAAAAAGTCGAAATGAAAATGTAGAATATCATGTAGCCCAAATGTTCTCGAAATTTAACGAGTTTTTTCTCGAAACACAATGACTTTATTCTCGAAATTTAATGAGTTTATTCTCAAGATTGTATTTCGAGTTTTTTTTCTTGAAATTGAACGAGTTTAATCTCATTATAATGACTTTAATCTCGAGATGGTTTTATTTTTTTATTATTGCCTGGCCCTAATCCTCTTCCATACAGAGGAGAATATTTCTTCAGAATAAATTATATTTACAGCACACAGCTTTACTACACAACTTCCCTTTACCGACCATTTGTTAAAACAGAAACTTTTGCAGCCATGTCATAGTTGAACTGTTTATCTAAAAGTGCTGAAGTGCTTGAATGTTTCTAACATGAATGTTCTTCAGCCTCATGAATGAATGAAGAATAAACACCAACCTCTTTGTTCTTCAGGATCTTCAGTGTGTTTCATTCTGCAGGGTTCTGGATCACTCATGTTCTCTCTGTCCTCTTTAATAAACTCAGTCTTTGCAGATTTCAGCTCTTCCTGATGCTCGTCTTCACTTGTAGCTGATGGGAATTTACAGCATTTATTCCTGAATTACTGTGGGCGGAGCTTCACTGATGATGTAATTACAGAGGGAGGATCTTCTCTGATGATGAATTACAGTGGGAGGGGCTGATCTGCCAAAATCAAAAATATCAATTATGTTTTTTCCCAAAAAATTTTTTTTTTTTTATAATACATGACACTAAGCATTTATGTCTGTCTATCTAGGCCTATTCATTAGACATCCATCTATTTGTATTGCTAATCCTAACATTATTCTGCTTCTTCGTTAAAGCTACACTGTGTAACTTTTTTAGTTGATTCTTAGCAAAAAACACTTAGTTCTTTCAAAAATATATGTGTTCATTAATGTATAATTACTTCTTTCAAGTAATAAAGTATTCTCGTAAGTTTATAATCTGCCATTGAAAGTACATATGGGTAAGGGGTTCAAATGCCGGTCGCCATGTTGCCCCTCCATCTTGAAACTACATTGGCCAAAGAGGGACATACAAGCTTCGCCTTTCGCGTTTTTACACGCAGTGGCACAGTGACGAATGTGAGAGGGAGATTACTCGCGACTGCCGGCAGATTTGAAATAATACAGCCACCGTAGGAGTTAAAACGCCTTTGGAAGGGGAGGAGCTAGAAAGTAATATTCAGTTGGTAGTCATATACAATTTCACCACTAGATGGGAGCAAATCCCACACAGTGTAGCTTTAAAATCAGGTATCTAGAAATATAGAAAATAATATAAATAATTTAAGTTCTTACAAATATAAATAATGGTAAGAAAAACAGTTAAAATCATAAACAGAAATAAACGTATAGCCTAGTAGGCAACAAATCCCCTCAGTCTGCTGACACCAATAAAATTAGCTTTAAGTGTCAATTTACAGGAGATCTGAAGACATCAGCATAATAAATGAGAAAACAGGAACTATTGTCATGAAATAAAGAGTGTTTTCAGCAGATCTGTTAATATTGATGAGCCTCAGACTATCAACACTCATTCAACAAGCCATTCAGGATCATCAGCAGATCATCTCACTTTATTCTGAGTGTTTGCTGTTAGAAACACATTGTTTGAGTCAGGATACATGATAAAAGCCTGTAAAACTGCTCTATTGAAAGACAATACTGTTATTTCTCACAATATAACCACCAAAATAAGTGATAAATCACCAATAATAAAACAAAATAATTAAATAAATAACATCTTCAGGCAAATAACTACAACACCATAGAATCTAATCAGTGAATCTAATTTGACTTTAACTATTAATAGCAATAAAGTAATTCCATCATTATTAACATGTTACATTGTACAGAAACTGACAATGATCATAAAACTCTTAAAAATGAAGAAAATGTAATGTTTCCTGTGTCAAACTTCATTAATATTTGTCTATATTCCCATGCATGTATAGATTTGATATTTCCCACGTTCATTACTCAATACAGGGGCAATATAAAGTGTCTACATCAAATTTAATAAGTAAATGTAATCTGCCAAAGATCAAATGTCGACAAAGAAATAAAGGTAAACATGAAAACGGCAACAGAAACACTTGAGATAAATTACCTTCACAGATCTCAAACTTTAACTTGACATTCAGTAACAGTTCTCACTCCAAACATCGAGACAATCACACAAACGAACACAAACTCGCTCAGGTCTGAATGAACTCAACATATTCTCCTCATGCTCGCTGCTGCTGCACTAAATGTTTATTTCAGAAGGAAGACGCCAGAAAAGACGCACAAGTATCGCTGTGATCGATGAAAACAATCCAGAAATGAGCCTGTCGCTTAATCAAACTGTATAAAGTGTGTGTGATGGTTGTGTAAATATGAGAAATACCGTGAACTGCTCTCCTCACCTCAGAAGACTCGACGCTGCGTCCCAAATCGCAAACTATCCGCCCTAAACAGTCTTAGAAAACAGAATTAGTACATCCCAGATCGTAGTATGATGGTTACAAAGATACGGCTAATATTGCCCACAACCCATCGCGGGTTGGCCGAGGATTCGGTTAGAACTACAAACACGAGTGAAAAAGTGCTAAAAAACTACAAACATGGAGAATGCGCGAGTCTGGCGATTAATTATCAAACCTGACAAATGTATTTATTCAGTGTTGTCTACATTATATTGCATCTGCAGAAGCATTGTGAACTTTTGTAAAGATACGTTTAGCCATTAACTTTTAAATGAAAATGTTCAACAATGGTAATAAACTCGAGATTTTCCTCCCTCAGCGCAGGTCATTGTTCATTCAAATGCTAATTGCTAATGAGGCAGGAATGAGGCACATTAAATCCTAATTCTAACATGGAGACAGTAATCATTTCAGTTTATTTTGTAGAAACTGTGTTGAATTGTTCTGACTTCATGAAGCCTCGTGGTGTAAATGAAACATCAAACTGACTAGAACAAGTAGGCTACACTTAACCAAATAGCAAAGGACAAAGAAAAAAAATACTCATTGCCCTTAAACTTTAATAATAATAATAATAATAATAATTTGTGACATTTATATAGCACTTTTCTGGGTACTCAAAGCGCTTTACATGAAGGGGAATATCTCCTCAACCACCACCAATGTGCAGCTCCACCTGGATGATGCGACGACAGCCATTTTGTGCCAGAACGCCCACCACACACACACACACACACACACACACACACACACACACACACGTGATGCAAGAGTAGTTTGATTTCTAACATTATTCTCTCAACAGACATTTAAGTCGATAGTCTGGCGTTATAATTGATTTGCTTTTGGTGTACTGTGGAGTGGGTAAAACTGTTTTTAATGGCAGACTAGTAGTTACCGTTGACTCGCGCTAGCCTAGCACTGGCGAACTAAGCAACTGGAAGGACTGGATGAACATTTTTAAAAACAGTCTCCACTGATAAATAACACCCTGGCTAACTTGGAAATGAGGTCCGATGTCCAAAATCCTGAACCACCCCTTTAAGAATGTTACTTTAAAAGAAGATTGTTCTTTACTCAAATTAATTCCTTGCTTCTTTTTAAAACTGGCATTGTAGTCGATGAATATTGTTGCCTCTATTGTAGGTTGTTGTGAATAAAAGCATCGGCTAAATGTAAGTTTATTTAGATTCATAACATTTCTGTAGATAAGCAGCAAACACATCATCATATCAATCAATAGCCTATTGTAAACAGGACTTAACGCGGACACAAACAGTTTTATTACTTTTAAACCAGGAACACCAGCAACCTTCAGATGTCATTGTTGTGTCTCTATATGAATAAAGGGATGTGTCATGGAGAACGGGGAATGACGACACACAGCGATAATCAACTTCTCCTCCATGTTGCCGCTGATCAAGATATCAGGAGGAAGAGCGCATTGTTTACACATTCATATGTGCATTAATTAGCTAATGATTGCTTTGAAGAAATTATCAATAAAGCATTAAAAAGTCACACTTTAAATGCACTTTGCATGCTCATCATATGCGTTGAATGGGTGAACAAAACTGTATTTTAACTGTCATTGTATTAAATGTAGACTATGAAGATGTTTTTAAGTTTACACAAACGTATTGTAATAAACTTTTTCCCAGACTGAGAAATCATGGCTTATGAAAAGTGCATTTAAAGTAAGACTTTTTAAATGTCACATGATTTCAGCTCAGTAATCCTCCTCAGTTTCGCAGACAGTCGGAAACATACGTCGAAATCTTGCTTTGCCTACTTTTCACACCGATCGGCTGTCGCTCGGCGTTTTTCGCTTGATATTTGCATAAATTTGCATAAAATCTGCCCACCCTTTTTGACGCTCTCGGCCGCTCTTAACCGTCCGCTGTCAATCCCACAATGCACTGCGCGAGCGTGAAGCTCGACTTCCATAGGAATGAATTGAAAACGCTCGCTCCGCTCTGTGCCAGTGGACTCGCACCGTTAGGGAAGAGAGACCGCTCATGGCAGGTTAGATGAGCTGTTTCTCTCCGTCCAGCTCCCGTGAGGCTTCCATTCCTCCCTGACCTCCGCGCTGAGCTCGAGAAGGCATGGAAGAACCCGTATTCAGATAGTAGGAAATTACAGTAACAGAGACTGTTTTGTCTTTACAGCAGCTCTAGAATAAAGTTATTGTCCAGCTAAAGTTAGTTTTTGATTAATTCACTTTGGTCGCAACGATCATTAGTTATTAACTTAGGGGCCACTAACACAACACCGTTTTAACAGGAAATTCTACACAGACTTTAAACGCGAAACCTGTGAGAACGCTGATGGCGTGCACATGCGTTTCACAAGTTCAGTCTATTGGTTTGCGCATATGAATTTATGTGTGCAGGTTTGTAATTCCCTACAAACCAAGCCTTCAAAAACTACTTGTCTGGCCTTAACATTTTTGATACAGAATTTTATCACTTCGGGGTAGATACGTGAACCGAATTTTCCCGACGACGCTTCATCTGTAGAGTGGTAAAGGGATCCTCCACAGGGAGAGACTAGTTGGCACTAGTTGTCCAGGCGCAGGTCCTTCATCAGATCTGGATACGGCCTGGATCCGGCAGGCTGTGGGAAAACCTCGGGATAAACACAGACACTAAAATTAGCGTAGATGCCATTCTTCTTATGATGTAACGAGTACATCAGGATTTATGGGAAGTGTTCCCGGTTCCAGCTGACCTAATCTATGCAGCCTAACATTGGATTATAGAAGTCTATAATGTATTATGTGAATGCTAGGTCAGAGAGATGTGTCTTTAGTCTAGCTTTGAACTGACAGAGTGTGTCTGCTTCCCGGACAATGGTAGTGTTATGGAAAATTTTGATTTTCATTGATTTACAGTATTGATTTTCATTTACTTTCAATAAGACATTGAAATGACTCTTTGCTGGACTGCATGTGGTCTGCCAATATGACAAATGTGTGTGTGTGTGTGTGTGTGTGTGTGTTTAAACACTGGGAAACAGGTGAGACATCAGGAGGAGGCAGATTGAAAAGGGACCTCTGACCCCTAGAGGCCGTCTAATTTAGAACTTTTGAGTTTGTAAGAATTAACTCAGCAGGATTAGACCACTAGCAGAGAAACTTTCCCTTGTTTTGATAAGGGCCTGTAAGCAGAAGACCTTGAAAGCAGTATAAAGACTCCTCTGCCCTCACTCTCGTCGTCGCACTTGTTTCACAGACTGTACTGGTGACTTCTGTGTGGCAACTGGGCCTTCTTGTAAGAATAAAATACTTTTTAATGATCATTTGAATTTCAGAGTGTCTCTTACGCAGTTGATGATTGTTTAATGAATTTTTGCCACAACATTAGGAAGACTGTTCCAAAGTTTTGGTGCTAAATAGGAGAAGGATCTACCGCCAGCAATCGATTTTGATATTCTAGGTATTATCAACTGGCCGGAATTTTGAGATCGCAGTAGACGTGAAGCACTATAATGCGTTAAGAGCTTCCTCAAGTACTGCGGAGCTAAACCATTTAGTGCTTTGTAAGTGATCAGCAATATTTTAAAATGTATGCTATGTTTAATAGGGAGCCAGTGCAGTGTTGACAGAACTGGGCTAATATGGTCATACTTCCTGGTTCTGGTAAGATCTCGAGCTGCTGAGTTTTGGACCAGCTGTAGTTTGTTTATTAAGCGTGCAGGGCAACCACCCAGTAGAGCATTACAATAATCTAGCCCATGAACGCATGAACTAATTGTTCCGCATTTGTCATTGAGAGCATATGGTTTAATTCAGATATATTTTTAAGATGGAAAAATGCGTTTTTTTGTCAATGAGAGTATATGACGAAATTTATATATTTTTAAGATGGAAAAATGCGGTTTTACAGATACTAGACACGTGACTGTCAAATGAAAGATTGGTATCAAAGAGCACACCCAGGTTCCTAACCGACGACGAGGACTTAACAGAGCAGCCATCGAGTGTTAGGGCCTGCTCACATATCGCATCTTTTGCGCGCGCAAGTTCGTTATTTCAAATGTAGGCGCGCGGTATGCATGCTCATAATGAAAGCGACGCGGTCGCGGTGCGACGCGCTCGTTTTTTCCAAGCGCGTCCGCACTGCATCGAGATAAAAAACATCTCAACTTTTCAGAATGCCGCAAGCGCACCGCAGGTCACGTGACAAGAACCAAGCTTAGCAATGACAGACGCCTCCGGAGCGCAACCACCCGAGCGCTTTTGAAAAAGGAGAACGCGGCGCGCCTTGCGTTTTCTATGCGTTTTTAGGCGCGATATGTGAACGCCGCCTTAGACAGTATTCTAGGTTATTACGTGAGGAAGTTTTTTGTCCAATAATTTGAATCTCTGTTTTTTCAGAATTTAGAAGTAGGAAATTACTAGTCATCCAATTTTTTATATCATCTATTCATTCCGTTAATTTAGTGAATTGGTAAGTTTCATTAGGTTTTGAAGAAATATAGAGCTGATTATCATCAGCATAACAGTGAAAACGAATGCCATGCTTCCTAATGATAGCTCCTAATGGTAGCATGTACAGAGTGAACAGCAACGGTCCTAGTACTGAGCCATGTGGTACGCCATACTGAACTTGTGATCGATGAGACATCTCTTCATTTACTGCTACAAACTGATAACGGTCAGATAAGTATGATTTAAATCATGCTAGTGCAATTCCACTAATGCCAACATAATTTTGTAGTCTATTTAAAAGAATGTTTTGGTCGATAGTGTCAAATGCAGCACTAATATCGAGTGACACTAATAGCGAGATACAACCACGATCGGATGATAAGAGCTAATCATTTGTGACTCTAACAAAAGCAGTCTCAGTACTATGGTATGGTCTAAATCCTGACTGGAAATCCTCGCAGATATCATTTCTTTCTAGAAAGGAACATAGTTGTGAAGATACTGCCTTTTCTAATATCTTTGACAGAAAAGGTAGATTCGAGATTGGCCTGTAATTGACTAATTCTGTAGGATCAAGTTTTTTTTTTTTTTAACAAGCGGTTTAATCATAGCCAGCTTAAAAGTTTTTGGTACAAAAGAGACAAGAGACAAAGAGGAATTAATGATATTAAGAAGAGGATCTATGACCTCTGGAAGCATCTCTTTCAGTAGCTTATGTTGGAGAATTTTCCCTTGATTCATGCCTAAGTATGATGCAATGAAAATGACAAGCATGAAAATATAGGTCTGAAAAGGATGAGAGAATGGAAAAGTACCCAGTATGCATAAGAAATGCAAAGTGTCAAAATACTGTATGAAACAAAGCACCATTATGTGAGGTTTGACCAATTGAGAAGACATGTCGACCAGATGATCCCACAGTAGCTGCACGGGTCTCGAGCTGTCTGGCAGACATCTCCACATGGATGAAGGAACATCACCTGCAGCTCAACCTGGCAAAGACTGAGCTGCTCGTCCTCCCTGCCAATCCGTCTCTACAGCACGACTTCACCATCCAGCTTGATTCATCATCAATCACCCCATCAAGGTCGGTCAGAAATCTGGGAGTAACGTTTGATGACCAGTTGACCTTCACAGATCACATTTCAAAGACAGCTCGATCATGCAGGTTTGCGCTGCACAACATCAGGAAGATCAGGCCTTTCCTAACTGAGCACGCAACACAACTCCTCGTCCAGGCCCTGGTCATTTCTAGGCTTGACTACTGCAATGCTCTTCTGGCCGGACTTCCAGCATGTGCAACCAAACCTCTTCAGATGATCCAGAATGCTGCAGCTCGTCTTGTCTTCAACGAGCCCAAGAGGGCCCACGTCACTCCTCTGTTAATCTCTCTGCACTGGCTACCTATCGCTGCTCGCATCAAGTTCAAGGCACTGACGCTTGCTTACAGATCTATCACAGGCTCAGCTCCCTCCTACCTTCACTCACTCCTACGAGCCTACATCCCTACCAGACGCCTACGATCAATCAACGAGCGACGTCCCGTGGTTCCATCACAGAAAGCCACAAAATCACTTTCCAGATCATTCTCATTCACAGTTCCATGCTGGTGGAACACTCTCCCCACCCTCATCCGGAATGCAGAATCCCTGACAACATTCAAAAAACAGCTGAAAACCCATCTCTTCCGTGAGCACCTAAACTCATTAAAAAAAAAAAAAAAAAAAAAAAAAAAAAAAACCTTTCCCTTTAAAACCCCACTTATCATGCTTATGCTACTCTGAATAATGCCTGAACTTCGTATTTTGAACACTTCTTGCGTTGTTGTTTTTTGCCTCTTCATGATGACTCGCTTAATTTAGTCCTGATTTGTAAGTCGTTTTGGATAAAAGCGTCTGCTAAATGACTAAATGTAAATGTAAATGTTTAACTGTGTCAGGGTCACCAGACGTGACAGAGGGGAAGAGATAGATTTGAGGGTGCCCACTGGGCATCTAGCGATAAGAAAAAGTATAAGACATGAGGGTGCCCATTGGGCATCTAGCGATAAGAAAAAGTATAAGACATGAGGGTGCCCATTGGGCATCTAGCCATAAGAAAAAGTATAAGACATGATCACTGGGCATTGTAACCTCAGATGTCCGGATGATCAGCTGGCTTCTCCTTTATTGTTTGTACAATAAAGTAAATTCTTCTGACCTGGAACCTCGACTCTGAGGAACTTCTTTGAGACCTGAACCAAAAAGAACTTTGAATTTGCCACAACACTTAGTCGGTATAGGATCTAACATACATGTTGTCGGTTTAGATGATTTAATGAGTTTAGCGAATTCTTCCTATCCTATAGCAACGAATGAATCAAATTTTTCCTCAGGGAGACTACAATGCACTGCCTGATGCGATACTGTAGAAGACGGTTGCATAGTTACAATTTTGTCCCTGATATTATCAATGTTATAAGTGAAGAAGTTCATAAAGTCATTACTGCAGTGTTGCTTGGAAATTTCTGGGCTTGAAGCTTTCTTTGTCGTTAGTTTAGCCACTGTTTCAAATAAATACCTAGGATTATGTTTATTTTCTTCTAATAGGGTTGAAAAATAAGCAGATCTAGCACTCATCCTCATCTTCTACTCATCCTTCTTCTTCCTGCAAACACGGCGAGTGGAGTTTAGACTAAAAAGCACTATTTTTGTCATTAGACTACATGACCTTCTCCCATTCCTCCTCTGGATCATCCAGATGGTCATTGGCAAACTTCAAACGGCACTGGACATGCGCTGGCTTGAGCAGGGGGACATTGCGTGCGCTGCAGGATTTTAATCCATGATGGCGTAGTGTGTTACTAATGGTTGATACGGTGGTCCCAGCTCTCTTCAGGTCATTGAAGTGTAGTTCTGGGCTGATCCCTCACCTTCCTCATGATCATTGATGCCCCACGAGGTGAGATCTTGCATGGTGCCCCAGGCCGAGGGAGATTGACCGACATCTTGAACTTCTTCCATTTTCTAATAATTGCGCCAACAGTTGTTGCCTTCTCACCAAGCAGCTTGTCTATTGTCCTGTAGCCCATCCCAGCCTTGTGCAGGTCTACAATTTTAACCTGATGTCCTTACACAGCTCTCTGGTCTTGGCCATTGTGGAGAGGTTGGAGTCTGTTTGATTGAGTGTGTGGACAGGTGTATTTTATACAGGTAACGAGTTCAAACAGGTGCAGTTAACACAGGTAATGAGTGGAGAACAGGAGGGCTTCTTAAAGAAAAACTAACAGGTCTGTGAGAGCCGGAATTCTTACTGGTTGGTAGGTTATCAAATACTTATGTCATGCAATAAAATGCAAATTAATTATTTAAAAATCATACAATGTAATTATCTGGATTTTTGTTTTAGATTCTGTCTCTCGCAGTTGAAGTGTACCCATGATAAAAATCACAGACCTCTATATGCTTTGAAAGTAGGAAAACCTGCAAAATCAGCAGTGTATCAAATACTTGTTCTCCCCACTGTACATACATACATAGACCTATATATGATCCGAAGTAGCCTAACTAGCTACTTGAGTAGTTTTTTTTTTTTTTCTCGCATCATTTACGCGTCCAGTTCGCACGAAAGAGGCAAATTGAGCGTCTAGTGCAAGCGATTTTATCTGGTGCTTCTTGTGCATTCACGCATCTGATGCCCAAACTGAAAAATCAGATATTCCGGCCAGTTGATAATACCTAGAATATCAAAATCGACTGCTGGCGGTAGATCCTTTTCCTATTTAGCACCAAAACTTTGGAACAGTCTTCCTAACATTGTCTGGGAAGCAGACAGTCAGTTCAAAGCTAGACTAAAAACACATTTCTTTGACCTAGCATTCACATAACACATTATAGACTTCTATAATTCAATGTTAGGCTGCATAGATTAGATCAGCTGGAACCAGGAACACTTCCCATAAATCCTGATGTACTCGTTACATCATAAGAAGAATTGCGTCTATGCTAATATTAGTCTCTCTGTTTATACCGAGGTTTACCGCAGTCCGCCGGATCCAGGCTGTATCCAGATCTGATGAAGGACCTGTGCCTGGACGCGACGACAATGCAGTGCTGAAGTGTCAACTAGTCTCTCCCTCTGTGGGTGGATTTTAGGTGTTGCGTGATATCTCTGGTCATATGGTCATACACACTTAGGATGACTTGAGGGTGAGTAAATAATGGGATATTTTTCCTTTTTGGGTGAACTAACCCTTTAAAATGCTTTCTCAATGGAACTGCCAGCTCTGTGTAGTAATGTTGTTGCGTGATCGAGTTCGGCCCACGAGTAAACCGCTGTGTAGTATTGCTCCGAGCTGATAAACTGTTTGCGCTATGCAGCTCAGACGAGTAGCGTGGTTTCATTCTGCTTTCGTTTGCAGAAAAAGGTCACACAATTTGACCATTTACTTGCAGTCTAGAGCCCTGTATAGTGCTGTATTTCTGCTTTACATGAGCGCCACCTGCTGTCAGATAGCGAATTTGTGTTTTTGCATTGATCTGAACTGACAAATTAGACATTCCTGTTAGTTGAACATAAGTTAAAGGTACAATATGTAACTTTTTTGCTTTAAAAATAGCAAAAATCACTATCAGGCATGAAAACAGGTCAGGGGTAAAAAAGGTGAGAAGGATGCGGCATATACCCCCCCCCAAAATAAAAAAAATAAATGTAATGAGTGAGTAGGAACGCGTGAGTATTAACACGAACAGATGAAATAAGTACAAAATTCTCACTTATTAATAGAATTGAACCATACTCCACAGTGATGAATCCCCCCCAAAAACCTGTAAGCTGCATTGGCATAGTATTACCAGTGTTTCTCACAGGATTTTTGGATCACTGTGATGAGTCCACTACCTCTGCCACTCTAGGGGGGTTCGGGGGCATGGTCCCCCGTAAGAAAATGTTGTGCTTTTTAATGTTAAATTCATCAATCTGGTGCAAATTAAACAAAGAAAAATTCAAAACTCTTTTAGTTAAAGTGTCTGTCTACATTACTACTACAAGAATAGTTATATTAATCCCATGATAGTAATAGCCATATTGTAAAACAAATGCACTGAAAAATAAAGGAAACTTTCATAATTAGTTTTGTACTAATTTCTATACTTCACATTAAAGATGTGATTGGGCTAGCCCAGTGTCAATCAAGAAAAGAACCAGTGGGCCGCTGAACTATGTGTTTCATCGGGTGTCAGAGAAAAATTTATCACCCATTAAAAATGCCCCAAACAAGTCGTCTGTATGATAATCTGAAACAAGGACTGGTGAGCCGTTGTCCTGCTTCACTTCACAGATGCTGAGTGAAAGGAGAATAATAGAATGAAAGGATACTCATTAATTTATATGACACTTTATTCATCAGGACAACAGCTCGTTCAGCGCGTCATACGTCGTCCTTTCAGTTTCGGTTTTCAATCGATCAAGTTTTTTCACGTTCTCTCGATAAACCACCCCTTTCAATCCGATCGAAAATATTTGTAATAGAGCTGACACTTTGAGTTTTTAATGGGTTATGTTAAAGTCCTTCTTGTTATAAATGTTTTTATGAAATATCTCTAGTGAATGCATTATCATATCACCGTATTATTTACCGCCATGCGAGCCACAAATTAAAGCTTGGTGAGCCACATGAGGCTCGCGAGCCGCGCAATGAATAACACTGCTACTTGTTCCTGCTCACTCAGCGCTCACGGCGCCCGCGCCCGCTCGCGATATTATCTCGCCCACTTCTATATCAAAATATAAAAATAATGACATTGGCAACATCGCTGTCTGTATCTGACAGGACAGTTAACATTGTAAGCTAACTTACCTCAGGCTTGCTTTCCGACGTGCGGTTTGTTCGGCAGTCCAGTTGTCAGACTCGCGGTAAGACTTTGAAAACATTTCTGGCCTAACGTTACTCTGACTCGTATTGGCTGTCATGTTTCGGCATTAGGAATGATGATTGTTTTTTAAAGCTGCGAAGTTTATAGTAACTTTATAGGGGATAAATGCTGGCCTCGGCCTCAGCCTCGACCCCCCCCCCCCCCAAATAAATATTTTCTCATCGGATCTGCACAAATCACGTAGGTGACCCTTTTAGGTTTTAAAACGGCGAATTTCGCCGAAAGGTGAGGAGTTTTCATGCCTGACTATATCTATGTTATATATTTTTATATAACATATGTTTTATATTATTTTGTGTACTTACATTATCCCGACTGTTTCCAACAACTTTCAAACCAGGAGAAATTTGTAATTTAATTAGAAGACACGGACCATTTCTTTATTTCCGTTTTGTCGCCATCAATGGCGTCATATCCGCGTTCTCCCTGGTTTCCGCTCGTACTGCCATAGCAACCAGAGCCCTCTGATAGTAACCAAGGCAATAGACGTGGACAACTGTGTAGTTCGCAATGTCGTAATCTGCACACTGTTGTTGTTTCGTTCAAACATTATGGACCATGGCAAGCAGACTTTGGATAAAAAAGGAGAACTAAAACGAGAATCAAATATCAGCGCGGTGTTTGAGATGCCGAGAGCTCCCATAGACAGTATATAAACGAGAGCTCCACGTCCGAGACTTCGACCGCTCCTACATGTACTTTATTAAACAGGTGAGCACGTTTACATAAAATTAATCAATGTTATATACACTCACCTAAAGGATTATTAGGAACACCTGTTCAATTTCTCATTAATGCAATTATCTAATCAACCAATCACATGGCAGTTGCTTCAATGCATTTAGGGGTGTGGTCCTGGTCAAGACAATCTCCTGAACTCCAAACTGAATGTCAGAATGGGAAAGAAAGGTGATTTAAGCAATTTTGAGCGTGGCATGGTTGTTGGTGCCAGACGGGCCGGTCTGAGTATTTCACAATCTGCTCAGTTACTGGGATTTTCACGCACAACCATTTCTAGGGTTTACAAAGAATGGTGTGAAAAGGGAAAAACATCCAGTATGCGGCAGTCCTGTGGGCAAAAATGCCTTGTTGATGCTAGAGGTCAGAGGAGAATGGGCCGACTGATTCAAGCTGATAGAAGAGCAACTTTGACTGAAATAACCACTCGTTACAACCGAGGTATGCAGCAAAGCATTTGTGAAGCCACAACACGCACAACCTTGAGGCGGATGGGCTACAACAGCAGAAGACTCCACCGGGTACCACTCATCTCCACTACAAATAGGAAAAAGAAGCTACAATTTGCACAAGCTCACCAGAATTGTACAGTTGAAGACTGTAAAAATGTTGCCTGGTCTGATGAGTCTCGATTTCTGTTGAGACATTCAGATGGTAGAGTCAGAATTTGGCGTAAACAGAATGAGAACATGGATCCATCATGCCTTGTTACCACTGTGCAGGCTGGTGGTGGTGGTGTAATGGTGTGGGGGAGGTTTTCTCTGCACATTTTAGGCCCCTTAGTGCCAATTGGGCATCGTTTAAATGCCACGGCCTACCTGAGCATTGTTTCTGACCATGTCCATCCCTTTATGACCACCATGTACCCATCCTCTGATGGCTACTTCCAGCGGGATAATGCACCGTGTCACAAAGCTCGAATCATTTCAAATTGGTTTCTTGAACATGACAATGAGTTCACTGTACTAAAATGGCCCCCACAGTCACCAGATCTCAACCCAATAGAGCATCTTTGGGATGTGGTGGAACGGGAGCTTTGTGCCCTGGATCTGCATCCTACAAATCTCCATCAACTGCAAGATGCTATCCTATCAATATGGGCCAACATTTCTAAAAAATGCTTTCAGCACCTTGTTGAATCAATGCCACTTAGAATTAAGGCAGTTCTGAAGGCGAAAGGGGGTCAAACACAGTATTAGTATGGTGTTCCTAATAATCCTTCAGGTGAGTGTAGTTCAACAATGATAAAATGTTAGAATATGATCTGTATGTTATTCTAATGTTGATCTAGCTCACTGCTAGTCTCATACAGACAAACTAACACATAAATTTCAACATTCAAATGCAGTTTAGTGTGATAGTGTAATGTTAGACCAAGTGAAACAGCGCTGCGTTACCTCACAAGTTTAATTTGCCTAATAAACTGACCTGTGAGTAGTAATTCTGCACTCGTGTAGTTCAGTAGAATGAAATGCCCATATTCCTTTTATATCCGCGGGACTCGCGTCGCGTGTGGAGCTGATAGCTGTCTTTTAGCAATCCCGAACTGCTTCATATCACAGTCATGATAAAAGCATTGATGTATTTACTCATCCTTAAACATTATTAGATCGGTCGGCTTGACGTTGACGACAAAATCCATAGTTCTTAGCAAACGTTGCGTCATCAAACTACGCCTTTGTTATTGTAAGAGGTTAGCGACCCCTAGTGGTGAAAAAAATGACATACTGTACATTTAATGTTATCGGTATCGGCCGATATATGTTCATTTTTTAATGTTATGGGGCTATATATGTCCATTTTTAATGTTATCGGCCGATATATGATCATTTTTAATGTTATCAGTATCGGCCAATATATAATTGTGTGCTTGGCATTTAATGGTGAGACTTTTGTTTGTAATCAGGCTCTCAAAAATTTTGATTTAGATTTATCGGCGAAAAAAATTACATACTGTACATTTAAAAGACATCAATCAATCAACAAAGTGACAACAATCTCTCTGCTGTGGATCCTCTCATGTGATCTCAGATGTCCTGACTGACTGAATCTCTTGTCACAGTGTGAACACTTGTAAGGTTTTTCTCCGGTGTGAATTCTCTGGTGCAGTTTTAAACTGTTTGCTGTGGTAAAGATCTTCTCACACTCAAAGCACATGTACTCTCTCACACCAGTGTGAATTTTCTCATGTGTATGTAAATTAGGCAGCTGTGAAAAACTCTTTCCACACACAGAACATGAATGCGGCTTCTCCTTTGTATGAACTGTCAGGTGTATCTTCAGGTCTGATGCCCAGAGAAATGTTTTGCCGCACTGATCACATGAGAACGGCTTCACTCCGGTGTGGATCATCATGTGTTTTTTAAGATATCGTTTGCATGAGAATCTCTTTTCACACTGATCACACATGAATGGCTTCTCTCCAGTGTGAATCATCATATGAACATCAAGTTTCTGTTTGATTGTGAAACTCTTCCCACATAGATCACACGTGTGCAGCTTCTCTCCGGTGTGGATCCTCTCATGTGTTTTCAGATTTGTTGATCGACTGAATATCTTGTCACAGTGTGAACACTTGTAAGGTTTTTCTCCAGTGTGGATCCTCTCATGTGATCTCAGATATGATGAGTCACTGAATCTCTTGTCACAGTGTGAACACCTGTAAGGTTTTTCACCAGTGTGGTTCCTCTCATGTGTTTTCAGAAATGATGACTGACTGAATCTCTTGTCACAGTGTGAACACTTGTAAGGTTTTTCTCCAGTGTGAATTCTCTGGTGCTGTTTTAAAATGTCTGCTGTAATAAAAGTCTTCTCACACTCAAAGCACATGTACTCTCTCACACCAGTGTGAGTTTTCTGATGTGCATGTAAATATTGCAGCAGTGAAAAACTCTTTCCACACACAGAACATGAATGCGGCTTCTCCTTCATATGAACTGTCAGGTGTTTCTTCAGGTGTGATGACCCATGAAATGTTTTGCCGCATTGATCACATGAGAACGGCTTCTCTCCGGTGTGGATCCTCATGTGAACATTAAGGGTTGATGATTGACTGAAACTCTTTCCACACTGATCACATGTGAACGGCTTCTCTCCGGTGTGAATTCTCATGTGAACATCAAGACTATCTTTGTGTGCGAGACTCTTTCCACACTGAGTGCAGGTTAAAGATTTCTTGGCTCTTTTCTTTAAAAAATTATTTTTAGTCTTTGAGCGACTCAAAGGTTTTCCTCCAGGTTTGACATGATGTTCCTCCTCCACTTCACTCAGTTCTTCACTCTCCTCCTCCACTTCACTCAGTTCTTCACTCTCCTCCTTCACTTCACTCAGTTCTTCACTCTCCTCCTCCACTTCACTCAGTTCTTCACTCTCTTCCATCCGGTCTGAAATCAAAGAGAAAATTATGAATTAAATTTTTAGTACATCAAAATAATTCAAAGAGAGAAATATAAAGTGAAAGGGCATGAAAGTGAGCCCTGATGTAATAGTAGAAAGTAGACAACTGTTATAAAATATTATGATAATTTGATACCTTTTATAAATAGATTATATGTCCTTGAAACTTTCCATGAATGAGGAAAATTTATCATCCAATTATTATCTTTAAAACATTATAGGCACAAATCCCATGTTTCTTTAGCAAGAACTATTGAATATATTTGATCAATGACAATTATCTAACATGATATTAACATTAAAATATACAATACTGCCATATTTTGACACCAACTTTGAGATTGATATTTATTTGACTAAAACGAATTATTAATGGCCGGTCACATTAGACTAGCCGTGACTTGCTCTGATTTGTAAGTCCTAGTTTGAGTACTGGTGAGGCCGAAGCCATGAGACCAAGCATCTTCTGGAATCTCTTGAGGGGAACACTGGCGCCCGCCCTGAAAGACGTCGCCAGTAGAGATGCACCGATTACAATTTTCTGGGCCGATTCCGATTTTTCACTGAGTTTGACCTGCCGATACCGATTTTAGCCGATTCCGATTTAATTTTTTCTAACCACTTTACAGCACACACACATTTACATTTACATTTATTCATTTAGCTGACGCTTTTATCCAAAGCGACTTACAATTGCTATATATGTCAGAGGTCGCACGCCTCTGGAGCAACTAGGGGTTAAGTGTCTTGCTCAGGGACACATTGGTGTCTCACAGTGGATTCGAACCCGGGTCTCTCACACCAAAGGCATGTGTCTTATCCATTGCGCCACACCACCACCACTTATCCATTGCGCCACACCACCACACATATTTATTTTATATCTTTTCTGTAATAGAACATTTTACAATTTCCATAGTTCACACACATCTAAAGTGCAGTGTTGTGGAAGAACCATTTCCTTTTCACATTCAATATCCAATAATTTTATATATATATATATATATATATATATATATATATATATATATATATATATATACACACACACAGGCCTATTGCAATCACTTGTACAAACTGAATAATAAAACAAGTTTAAATGGGTATATTTTCTATAAATATTAGTCTTTGTTTTCTTTTCTGACATAGCCTACTCCAGTTCTTGTTAAAACACACAAATTCTGTGCATTTTAGGCACTTTTTTTGAGAAACCCTATTTAGGCTATTTTCCATCAAAAGTGTGCTTTCCCTTTAATTGAGCGTGAGCAGTGCAGCAAATAGACTCGGCGCCGAAACACGCGCTTCACTGCTCGCGACGCTCCTGCTTGACTCTCACGCGCTGCTCCTGCTTCCGTTGTGAATGCACTCATTGATTAACATGCACGGCGGAAAAAAAATACGCGCTTGCGGTCTGAACGGACGTAATTCACAAGGTTTTCTACATGTGCTCCGTGTGATGCTGATGTTGCGCGATGTTAATCATGCGGTGCCTGAGTGCATTTGACCGGCATAAAATCGGCATTTGTCAGACTGATAGGCCGGTCGCTGGTTACGGCCGATCACGTGAAAATCGGCCAATTCCGGTCACCAGCCAATCAATCGGTGCATCTCTAGTCACCAGGCACAAAATAGAAAGCGCGTGCGCTTCGGTGAGGTGCGCTCTCATGTGTACCGAGTCTATTTCTATACCCAGGAAGGAGAAGTTCCGGCTGAGAGATAGTGTGCTTTTGGAGAAATTGATACTGAGGCCCAGGCATTTTAAGTGGATGAGGAGCCAGGCTCTGTGAGTTATTAATAGCTTCTCTGATTGGGCTATGATGAGCCAATCGTCGAGGTAGTTTAACACACACACTCCCCACTGTCTCAAGGGGAAGAGTGCCGCGTCCATACACTCCGTGAAGGTACAGGCCGCTAGAGACAGGCCGAATGGTAGTACTGTGTAGTGATAAGCCTGCCCTTCGAATGCAAACCTCAGGAATGGTCTGTGATGGGGCGCTATCTGGATGTGAAAATAGGCGTCTTTCAGATCCACTGAGAAAAACCAATCACCCGGGCCAATTTACGTGAGAATTTGTTTTGTCGTCGCAGTCCGAAGCCGCGAGGGAAAGGCTTTCATCCTTTTCCTCTTCTTCCTCGTCCGAAGCCCTGAACGACACGAGGTCCGCCGCTCGCAGAGAGGGGCGCTGGATGGCCTGTGTAAACAGGACTGGCGTGGGAGACCGCTGGAGAGAGACTGAGGCACCTGGGGACTGGGCCAGTGTGATCTTGCTCGTCTCACCTCGCTCAGGCTCCCTTTGTGAACGGCGCTTCTTGCGCGGCTAAAGCAAAGGGGCGAGGAGCGGGTCGTCATCGGTGAAGCAGGCGAGACGAGCCCGCAGAGTGGTAAGATCTGTCACGTCACATTCGTGAAGGTACGGGGCGCTAGAGACAGGCTGAATGGTAGTACTGTGTACTGATAGGCCTGCTCTTCGAATGCAAACCTCAGGAATGGTCTGTGATGGGGCGCTATCTGGATGTGAAAATAGGCGTCTTTCAGATCCACTGAGAAAAACCAATCTCCCGGGCCAATATACACAAGAATTTGTTTGGTTGTCAACATCCTGAACGGACGTGTCTTAAGCGCTTTGTTCAAGTGTCTGAGATCTAGAATGGGTCTGAGACCTCCATCCTTTTTGGGGACGAGAAAGTAGCGACTGTAAAAGCCTGACTCGCTCTGTGACATAGGAACTGTTTCGACAGCTCTCTTTTTCAACAGTTTTGACACTTCGGTATGGAGAACATGGGCCCCTTCGACCGCTGTCTCGACCTTGGCTCGAAAGCGCGGAGGTCTTCGAGCAAACTGGAGCGAATAACCTCGTTTTATTATGTTCAACACCAATTTAGATATTTCGGGGATAGCCTCCCAGGAAACTAGCCCCACAGGAAACTAGCCCCACAGGAACAGTTTTCACATGTAGCGGTGCGTTCATAGCAGTGGGCACACAGTCTACATTTGTTACCTTCTTATCCCTGATAGGGGAAAAGATGACACCGTGTTGGAAGTGTTTATGTGTAGGGGCGCGCACATCATAATAGGCACCTGAACTACATTGGCAGCGTGAGCTGACGGGGGGCTTGAGACTGTATGCACAGTGTTTATGTGTGGAGGTGAAGACATTGTGGTGGGCACACCTTCTACGTTTGTTAAATTCCCTGCCTGTGATGGCGAATTGGTTACTGTGGGGACAGTGCTTGTGTGTAGGCGTGCAAACTTTATAGCAGGCACATGACCTACATATGACACATATGTAGAGAAAAGAGCTCTTTTCTTGCTTTGTGTCACCGTGAAAACAGCGTTTGTTTGCAGGTGAGCGTGCTTCACGGCAGACTCAATTGCTGCGGAGTTTACATTTCCAGCCGCCTGAACAGAGGGAACTGGGGGAACGTCTGAAATATTTGAGAGCGATAGGTCCGACCTTGGCGGGACTCGAATTCTCTCTTTTTCTCCCTGTGGCTAGAACAGCTTACGAGGCTCGGGGTCCAATGCAATCCTGGGTGGGGGACCCCGCCTCTCAGGGAACGGAGTGTGCCTAGCAGAGCGGGAGCGGCGATGGACTTCAGCCGCTGGGCTGGGGCTGAGTGACCGGCGGCGCTGACTTGGGCTGCTGTTGAGGAGGCTTCCTTCTGGTCTGGCGGCTCAAAGACGAGTTGGAACATTTCGGAAGGAAGTGGCACATCGCCTATGATGCTTTCTGCGCCTCTGTGTAGCGCTCGGAGAAACTCTTAACGGCCAGGCCAAAGAGACCGGAAGGGGAGATGAGGGAGTCCAGGAAAGCCGCCCTATCTGCCTCCTTCATATCCGTCAAGTTCAACCACAGGTGCTGCTCGAGCACCGTTAGGTTGGCCATGCTCCTCCCGATGGCCTGGGCTGTAGACTTCGTAGCCCGCAGGGCCAGGTCAGTGGCGCTACGCAGGTCCTTGAAAGCCTCAGATTCAGGTTCAGACTAGTCCAGGGAACGGAGAAGTTTGGCCTGAAAGACTTGCAGGACAGCCATTGTGTGAAGCAGCGGTGGCGTAAGCGCGGTCAGCGAGGACAGACGTAGCGCACCAAGGCTTGGATGGATGTGAAGCCTTAGTCTTCCATCCCGCGGCGGTAAGTGGACAAAAGTGGGCGGCCACCGCCTATTCTACCATGAGTCCAGCAGGCGTAATGATATGATGCAGCGCCTGAAAATAGGTCTAATAGGTTAGGCCAGGGATGGGCAATTTCGGTCCTGGAGGGCCACTGTCCTATAGAGTTTAGCTCCAACCCTGAAGAAAAAAATAAAATAAATCACCTTCCTGTAATTTGGTAGTAATCCTGAGGACCTTGATTAGCTTGTTCAGGTGTGTTTGATTAGGGTTGAAGCTAAACTCTGTAGGACAGTGGCCCTCCAGGACCAAAGTTGCCCATCCCTGGGTTAGACAAACTTAGTCCCGGTCACGTTGGAAGTTACCGAGCTGGGGACTATTTTCAGGTGCTGCGTCATATCATTACGCCTGCTGGACCCATGGTATGGCAGCAAAGTTTCTTGATTATTACGCAGGAATGAGAGTATAGTTCCTAGCCATATAAGCTTAGAAAATTACCATTTTATATTTTCTGTCGCTCTTAGTACATGATGTAACTACAGAAGAGTCAAGTTTTAAATAGGAAAAATATCGAAACTCTGTGGTAATTTTTTTGAGAGAGATGCTAATGGTCTTGTCCGATTCAATGATCTATGTTAAAGCTATGCTAAAAGTGGTACCGCCAGACCCGGAGATCGAAAACAGTAATACTCAACTGTTTAACTCTGGGGGAGTTGTAAAATGAGCCTATTTCCCAAAAAAGTTGAGTATCCCTTTAAACCATTTCTCTGTAAAAATGAAGGAGGATATGCCTCCTTCATATCCGTCAAGTTCAACCACAGGTGCCGTTTGAGCACCGTTAGGTTGGCCATACTCCTTCCGATGGCCTGGGCTGTAGACTTCGTAGCCCGCAGGGCCAGGTCAGTGGCGCTACGCTGGTCTTTGAAAGCCTCTGATTCTTAGTCTTCCATCCCGCGGCGGTAGGTGGGCAAAGATGGGCGGATGGGTCGCCTCATAGCCTTTATCTTTAGCGCCGTCAACATTGGAGAGGACTGAAGAGAAAGAAGGCTTGATGCGAGCCACGACGGGGAAGAAGGGGGCGGGTCTCTGCTGTCGGCGCCCTTGCAGGAACCACTCGTCGAGCCTGCATCGTGAGGGTTGCTCGGGTGGAGACCAGGAGCTTATCCCGCTGAAAGGAGTTTCGACGGCGGTGAGTGCTTCTATTCCGGAGGTCAGCGAAGTGGAGAAGTCGCTGAAGGAGTAAAAATCTGGAGCACCTAGGCGAGGCACAGCAATATATAGCCTCTGACCACGCCCATACTGGCGGGCTCTGACGCAAAAGGGCGCCCTGGCGTCAAAGCCGCCTCGCCATAGGTTTGTGCAGTTGCCGCAGCACAGCGAGCACAACTGAGCACAAGAGCGGTCATTGGCTGTGCTGCGGCAACTGCACAAACCTATGGCGAGGCGGCTTTGACACGAGAACCAATCAGGATGCCTGGCACCCTGGCGTGTCAGAGCCCGCCTGTATGGGCGTTTTAAAAAGTTTGCTTCAATATTACCTCTCGAAAGGGAACTATGAATAGTGACAGAAATAGTCAAAGGCTTATAAGTACTACACATCTTCTTTCAGCACTTCAAAACTATAATATCATGTGTTATTTTTAATGTGATAACATATTTTTTGGTCATCCTTCAAAGATTCCCCTAAAACTAAAAATTAAGATGTAGGAAAATTCTTATTTAAACACTAAATTACCACTGTAAACAGTAGGATGATTATTGGCTATTTTCATATACATTTTTTCACTCGTTTTACTTTTTAATGAATATTAAGACATCATGAATGATAATAATTAAAGTTAATGTCATCTACACCCTAAATTAAGCTTAGTGCTTTATTGTCAGCCCCAGTGCCACCAGATACTCTCTGCACCCAGATGAGAGTCTGGAGCCTGTGGGCTTAAAATAAAACTTCACATTGTAATATCTTTATGTTAAGTCTATTTATTATTAAAGAATTTGTCAGTTTGTCCGCTTGTCCGGGACAAGTGGATTTTTTGAAGGAACAAGTAATTTACGAAAATAGTTCCAAACAAAGATCACAGCAGAGCCGTATCGCATCTCACAGCAACACTTAACTGTGTTTCATTACTGAATAATTCAGCGTTTTGAACGAATTGGCCGAGTCAAAGATTCAATGACCCATTCATAAACACTCAATGACTCACTCATTAAGACGGTCTCCTGCCGCCTCCTACTGGCGGTTTACTTTCATGTTTAAAAGTAGCATTCTTTCCAACATTTCTTATTTGTATATTCAAAAATATTTAAATATATAGTATATTATTATAGTATCTTATTAGGCTATTCTAATTTAATCTATTGATCAAATTTAAAAATCTAAAACTTAAGATGAAGCATACATTTAAAGGAGAAGTTCACTTTTAAAATGAAAATTCTGTCATCATATACTCACCCTCATGTTGTTTCAAAGCTGTATGAATTTCTTTCTTCTGCTGAACAGAAAGGAAGATATTTAGAAGAATGTCAATAACCAGACAGTTTTTGGGTCCCATTGACTTCCATAGTAGGAAAAAATATATACTATGGAAGTCAATGGGACCCAAAAACTGTCTGGTTAATGATATTCTTCTAAATATCTTCCTTTCTGTTCAGTATATGATGACAGAATTTTCATTTTAAAGGTGAACTTCTCCTTTAATAAGATTGCGGGGGGGGGGGGGGGGGGGGGGGTGCCCTTTAAAGGTGCAGATGAGACAATATGCTTGTTAAAAAATATATCAGAGCTGATTGAACACAGATGAGAATTTTCTTCAGAATAAATTATATTTACAGCACACAGACAAAAAAAATTCTGGACAAGCAACTTTTTTACTCGGACAACAGAATGAGCCAAAGGACAAGCACATGAAAAGGCTTAAATGTCGAGCTCTGCCATGTCAAAGTTGAACTGTTTATCTAAATGTGGTGAAGTGCTTGAATGTTTCTAACATGAATGTTCTTCAGCATCATGAATGAATGAAGAATAAACACCAACCTCTTTGTTCTTCAGGATCTTCAGTGTGTTTCATTCTGCAGGGTTCTGGATCACTCATGTTCTCACTGTCCTCAAACTCAGTCTTTGCAGATTTCAGCTCTTCCTGATGCTTTGATGATCGTCTTCACTTGTAGCTGATGGGAATTTACAGCATTTATTGGGGAATTACTGTGGGCGGAGCTTCACTGATGATGTGACTGCAGTGGGAGGAGCTTCTCTGATGATGTGATTGCTGTGGGAGGAGCTGATCTGCCAAAATATCAAATTTTTTTCAAATATATATATATTTTTTTTATAATACATGACACTTCTAAGCATTTATGTCTGTCTATCTAGGCCTATTCATTAGACATCCATCTATTTGTATTGCTAATCCTAACATTATTCTGCTTCTTCATTAAAATAAAGGTATCTAGAAATATAGAAAATAATATAAATCATTTAAATTCTTCCAAATATAAATAATGGTCAGAAAAACAGTTAAAATCATAAACACAGAAATAAACATACATATAGTAACAAATCCCCTCAGTCTGCTGACACCAATGAAACGAGTTTTAAGTGACAATTTACAGGAGATCTGAAGACATCAGCATAATAAATGAGGTGAAAACAGGAACTATTGTCATGAAATAAAGAGTGTTTTCAGCAGATCTGTTAATATTGATGAGCCTCAGACTATCAACACTCATTCAACAAGCCATTCAGGATCATCAGCAGATCATCTCACTTTATTCTGAGTGTTTGCTGTTAGAAACACATTAATTGAGTCAGGATACATGATAAAAGCCTGTAAACTGTAATTTCTCACATGGATATGACATGGATAAAACATCAATAACACAAAAACAATCACTATGACACTCATCTTCATCAACCACTACAGAGAAATAATTACAGCAGCATAATATGTCCACATTAAATATAGTTTGATTTTATGACATTAATCAAGTAGGCCTACTTAGATCATTAAAATATTATGCACTGAAACTAACAATGATCATAAAACATTTAAAAATAAAGAGCATCACAAAGCAATATTGTTCAAGAGTAAAACGCTATTCATTTATTAACATTTAAGAGTTGATTTAATGTCTCCCGTGGCTCATTGTAGGCTCAACGTAAAGTAAGAGATCGATTCACATAATTCCCCTCACAGATCTCACACTTTAACTCTTTAATTCAGTAACAGTTCTCACTCCAAACATCGAGACAATCACACAAACGAACACAAACTCGCTCAGGTCTGAATGAACTCAACATATTCTCCTCATGCTCGCTGCTGCTGCACTAAATGTTTATTTCAGAAGGAAGACGCCAGAAAAGACGCACAAGTATCGCTGTGATCGATGAAAACAATACAGAAATGAGCCTGTCGCTTAATCAAACTGTATAAAGTGTGTGTGATGGTTGTGTAAATATGAGAAATACCGTGAACTGCTCTCCTCACCTCAGAAGACTCGACGGTGCGTCCCAAATCGCATACTATCCGCCCTAAACAGTCTTAGAAAACAGAATTAGTACATCCCAAATCATAGTATGCTGGTTCCAGAGATACGGCTAATAATGCCCACAAACCATCGCGCGTTGGCCGAGGATTCGGTTAGAACTACAAACACGAGTGAAAAAGTGCTAAAAACTACAAACATGGAGGATGCGCGAGTCTGGTGATTAATTATCAGTAAACCTGACAAATGTATTTATTCAGTGTTGTCTATTATATTGCATCTGCAGCAGCATTGTGAACCTTTGTAAAGATACGTTTAGCCATTAACTTTTAAATGAAAATGTTCATAAACAATGGTAATAAACTCAAGATACATTTTCCTCCCTGGGTCATTGTTCATTCAAATGCTAATTGCTAATTATGCAGGAATGAGGCACATGGAATCCTAATTCTAACATGGAGACAGTAATAATTTCAGTTTATTTTGAAGAAACTGTGTTGAATTGTTCTGACTTCATGAAGCCTCATGGTGTAAATGAAACATCAAACTGACTAGCTCATACAGAAATGTAATGTCAATATATGTAAATTACATATATAATGTAAGTGCCCATGTATGTCTGCTGCCTATATGAGAATATGCAAAATTCATATATGTAAAACACATAGACATATATGAAACATATATTTCAAAATATAGCAAAAATGGCAATTTTCATGTAAGTGCCATATATTTTCCCGTATGCACATAAATGTGAAATATATGTAAGACGCATATATGTATACATATTGTTCTATAGAACAAGAACACTAGCAAAGGACAAAGAAAAAACACTCATTGCCCTTAAACTTTAATAATAATAATAATAATAATTTGTTACATTTATATAGCACTTTTCTGGGTACTCAAAGCGCTTTACATGAAAGGGGGAATCTCCTCAACCACCGCCAATGTGCAGCTACACCTGGATGATGCGACGGCAGCCATTTTGTGCCAGAACGCCCACCACACACACACACACACACACACACACACTCACACGTGATGCAAGAGTAGTTTGATTTCTAACATTAATCTCTCAACAGACATTTACATCGATAGTCTGGCGTTATCATTTATTTGCTTTTGGTGTACACTGTACTGTGGAGTGGGTAAAACTGTTTTTAATGGCAGGCTAGCAGTTACCGTTGACTCATGCTAGCCTAGCACCGGCGAACTAAGCAACTGGAAGGACTGGATGAACATTTTTGAAAACTGTCTCCACTGATAAATAACACCCAGGCTAACTTGGAAATGAGGTCCGATGTCCAAAATCCTGAACCACCCCTTTAAGAATGTTACTTTAAAAGAAGGTTGTTCTTTACTCAAATTAGTTTCCTGCTTCTTTTTTAAACTGGCATTGTAGACGATAAGTTGTAAGTTGTTGTGAATAAAAGCATCGGCTAAATGTACGTTTATTTAGATTCATAACATTTCTGTAGATAAGCAGCAAACACATCATCATATCAATCAATAGCCTATTGTAAACAGGACTTAACGCGGACACAAACAGTTTTATTACTTTTAAACCAGGAACACCAGCAACCTTCAGTTGTCATTGTTGTGTCTCTATATGAATAAAGGGATGTGTCATGGAGAACGGGGAATGAAGACATACAGCGATAATCAACTTCTCCTCCATGTTGCCGCTAACAAAGATATCAGGAGGAAGAGCGCATTGTTTACACATTCATATGTGCATTAATTAGCTAATGATTGCTTTGAAGAAATTATTATTAAAGCATTAAAAAGTCACACTTAAATGCACTTTGCATGCTTTCATCATATGCGTTGAATGGGTGAACAAAACTGTATTTTAACTGTCATTGTATTAAATGTAGACTATGAAGATGTTTTTAAGTTTACACAAACGTATTGGTAATAAACATTTTCCCAGACTGAGAAATCATGGCTAATGAAAAGTGCATTTAAAGTAAGACTTTTTAAATGTCACATGATTTCAGCTCAGTAATCCTCCTCAGTTTCGCGGACAGTCGGAAACATACGGCGAAATCTTGCTTTGCCTACTTTTCACACCGATCGGCTGTCGCTCGGCGTTTTTCGCTTGATATTTGCATAAATTTGCATAAAAACTGCCCACCCTTTTTGACACTCTTGGCTGCTCTCAACGCTTTCACCTGTCCGCTGTCAATCCCACAATGCACTGCGCGAGCATGAAGCTCGACTTCCATAGGTATGAATTGAAAGCGCTCGCTCCGCTCCGTGCCAGTGGACGGCGCTATAACCCCTCCGCTTTGGTGTCTGTCTTTTGCGAGTGTGTTTAATATGTTTTTTCAACACACACACAGTACAATCATCAGTAATGCACGTGATTACATTTAGAAATAGACAAGCTTTGTTTCCAAATGCACCAAAGATATCCTTTCAATTGTATAAACCTTTATAAAACCAGCCAATATAATCACAATGACCACATCCAAAATGAAATAATTAACATATATATAACAACTGCAATACGTCTAATTTGTAAACAAAATGATTACGCACTAAATCCAGCATAAACTCCGGCACAATTTGCATATTTTTAAACTCTCAAGACAGACGTCACATCCCGAACCTCACAGCAATCGGCTGCCGACCGCGTTTTTATCTTGATGTTAGAGCCAAAATGCTGCTTTGTATTTGGGTTGTAATTGCGTTGTTTAACACTGGGTGGCGTATGTCTGTAACTTAGCCTTAGGTATAAAGGCAGCAGATACAATGTTGTTTACAGGTGTTTGACCCGGAAGGGCCAAATGTTTGTATTGTTACACTGATGGAAACTATGGATAATGCTGTATTAAAATAAATGGACCACTTTGGATTTCAACTTTCGTCTTTATGCATTTGGTTTAGCACAGGGCAATCAAGTGAGTAACATAGCGTGTCAACCACGCCTTCCCCGGGTTCAAACAACTAAGTAGTTCGGCATTAAGGCGAACTCCTTAACACTTGATATTTGCATAAAGTTGAGAACTGTCCAACCTTTTGATGCTCTCAACACATTCTCTGGTCCACTGTCAATCCCACAATGCACTGCACAAGCATGAAGCTTGACTTCCATAGGAATGCATCAATCCCTGTAGTGAGGGAAGTTGGTTTTCTAGTGCGCTCATTGAGGCATGATAGCAGTGAGGGCAGTGGCCACAGGGACTGACAGTCTAGTGTGTGACCAGAAGGGGTGAAATGTTTTGGCTTTTCTGCTTGAAACTGCCAGTATTGTGCTATGGGCCCTATTTTAACGATCTGAAACGCAAGAATCAAACGCAAGTAACTTTGTGGGCGGGTCTCGGGCGGGAGTGACTCTTGTGCCCGACGCAAATCTAAAATGTGTTGGTCTGAAGTCGCTTCATTACTCATAGGTGTGGTTTGGGCATAACATATAACACACCCTGAATATGTTTAGAACCACAAATGAACTTTCTTCTGTCGATCCTTGATTTTTTTTAATGTCACAATTCCAACTCTCCTCCTTTATCCGGGCTTGGGACCGGCAAAAGTGACCCAAAAGAGATACTCTGGCGGATCAATATTTGCCAGTGGATTCAGCACCCTGCTGCTCACAGACTTGATCAGGCTAACCAAGCTGTCAAGTAGCTTAAGAGGATCTACTTGCTCTCCCTCAAAAGCCTTGATGGCCAACTGTACCTCACCCAGCACTGACTTCAAAAAAGTCAGATACAAAATGTTTTGAGGGTCGCTATACATGGAATACAACACCTCAGCCATGTAGCAGTGTTCACTGGACTTGGTGACTGAGAAATGCAGCCTAAGCTCCTCTCACTGGTCCAAAATGCGTGAAACCGCATGTTCAATGTAGAGCCAACTTATGGCACAGACCTTGGTAATCTGTAAAGGTTTTTCCCCACAGTTGATGCTCTCATATATGGCCTTGTAGATCTGGCATCTCTTCCCTCCAATTCAACAAGCCCCAGAAATGTTGAGACCATTGTCTGCTTGGTGTCACTAAAGTACCTTAAAGTATCTCTAATGTGATCAAATGCTAGCATTGGACAGTGTTCAGCGATAGCTAATGCCATGGTGGCCCCAGCCTTTTTAGCAGAGTCAATTGTTTTAAGCATAAATGGCAGGTTCTTTTGGGTGGAACTATCATAAGACTTTGCCTTTTGAGTGTGTTTTTGAGTTGTCTTGAGTTTTTTTACATCGCTAAGTTTGGCGTAGAAATCAGCCTTACAATACAGACAGTATGCCCGTGTATTATCTCCAATAAACAGCTTAAACCAGCCTTTGAATTCAGGGTTTGATTCCCACTCCTTTCTGTATTTTTGAGTGTACAGTTTCGACAGGATGAGCTAGCCAGCTAGTTTAGCTTACGTCACAGAGAGGCACAAACACACGCCCCCTAGTGGTTACTCTGGAATTTCTAGAATGAACTCAATCTTGTGTCTTCTTCAGATCTTCTGCTCCAAGCTGTCTATAGAGGGAATGATGGATATATGAACAACTGTCCTCCTCCTCCTCCATAAACACCAGTGTTTGATCTGTTTCTGACACTTTATGAAGCCGATTCTGTTTTCAGAGGCGACTATGTCCAAATAATGCCCATATTATACAGAAATGTACAGTTCAATAACACAAATCATGCAGTTAGCCAGTGTTGGGCAAGATACTTGGAAAACGTAGCGAGCTAAGCTAGCAGTTACTCAACATTAAATGAAGCTTCACTACACTGAAGCTACCACCCTGGAAAATGTAGCAAGCTAAGCTACAGGAACATGGCAAAAGTAGTTCACTACAGCAAAGCTATTTTTTAAAATTACATTTTTATATTGAACCAACTTCATTCCAAATCAATGCTATCTCAGTGATCAATAAAATTGTAAGTCAAAAAGATTAGGCAAGCATAATTGTTCAGTTCAATTGTATATTCAACAACTGTTCCAAACCAATTTGGCAACTGTTACGTTCCACGTGTGTTTTGTCTTGTCTTCACTGGTCTGCGCACGCTAGTATACTTTGCACGTGTTGATTGTTTGTCCTCATTATCTCTTTCTGTTTCTAGCTCGCTCTCGGCTCGTAGGCTGCTGTGACTGGCCTAGCGGGTTGTCACTCATCATTGGGGCGGCGTCTGGGAGCCAATCAGAGTTGTCCAGCTGGGTTCAAAGGGATGGCGTGCTCATTCATGCGGTCTCTCTCTCGGAAGCGCTCGCAAGCTCGTGTAGCGGAATGAGTTATATGGCGAAGTCTTGCTCTTTGTAGTGGAATGAGTTATATAGCGAAGTCTTGCTCTTTGTAGTGGAATGAGTTATCTAGTGAAGTCTTGCTCTTTGTAGTGGAATGAGTTGTGTGCTTTGTGCTTGTACCTTTAGTACTTGTTATGTTTCAATTTTAGGGATAACAGCTTCGATGTGTATCCTGATTCAATGTTATGGGGTCCTGTAACACGGCTCTTTGGGAAAGAGAACGACAGGTTAGTATGCCGCGGTATACATATTGCCCGTAGTATTGTTTACTTGTTAGATACACTAGGTTAGGAGTGAGCGCCACTCTGTGTATGTTTTGTTTTAGTAGCTAGTTTATTTAGGTGCCGGATGCACTGAAGATTTCGGTTTTCTTTCTACCTTTTCCTTTGGTTAGGTTTAGGTTTAGTATAAGGATTGTTTTGTTATATTCTGTTCTTTCTTTAGGCGCCACTTTTTGGTTCCTTTCCCTTTCATTTGTTGTCTGATTTATATCTTTCACATTGTACATAGCGCACTTCATTATTGTTGAGAACTGGATCTAGTGGCTTCGGCTTTTTGTCAATAAAAATCCAGTTTGTCTCTGTAAGTTGAGTCTGTCATGTGTCTTTTCCTCTTCATTCAGCCATCAGCAGTGATAATAAAATAAGTGTTGCGAAACATCTCCTAGACCTTAAAAGTTCGTAACATTTAATGGGGGCTCGTCCGGGATATTAATAATAATTTTCATATTTTTCCCGAGTTATTATTACTGCTGGTGTGAGTGGTGGAATGACCATGTTCAGTACTTTCCTTGTAGAGTATGAATGTTCGCGAGGCAGTGATTAGCGGATGGGCTGGTTGATGATATGGTTAGTGATTCTGACAGGAGTAAGTATGGCTGATTTTGATTTAGACACCTTTGTTAGTGCACCTACGGTTGAGCAGTTAGAAAAATGTAGGAAAGATGATTTACTGAGTATTGCTGCTCATTTTCAGATTACTGTTTCGAGGCAGCGGCTCAAAAAAGAGATTAGGTCTACTGTGTCCCAAAGGTTGGTGGAACTAGGTGTTTTAGTGTTGCCTGCAGGTGTTGGTGAAGTTCTCCCTGGTGCTGACAGTCGCTTTGGTGAGGAGGAGCAGAGCGAGACGGCGGAGATGGAGGGTTCTGAAATCAAAGCTGTTTTGCCACCCTTCGATCCTTTTTCGCCAGACTCAGATGAGTCTACAGGAGGCGATGCGCGACTGAAGGTTCGCATTGCGCGACTCCAGATGGAGTCACGCGAACGGGCAGAAGCCCGTCGGGCTGATATGGAGTTTCGACTTGAAGTCCGCAGACTCGAAATCGAGGCGGAGACGCAGATTAAGCTGCGTGAACTTGAATTGAGTGCAGCCAAGGAGACACCTGTTCCAGTTACGCAACCCTTGCAGCCCGTTGGTGCTGGCTTGGGGGGGACCACCTTTGAGGTCAGTAAACATATTTCTCTTGTGCCGCAGTTTCGAGAAACAGAAGTCGATTCCTATTTTAGTGTATTTGAGCGGATTGCATCCACATTACATTGGCCTAAAGAGGTCTGGCCGTTGCTGTTACAGTGCAAGTTAACCGGTAAAGCTCAAGATGTTTGCGCTACGTTGTCCTTAGCGGATAGCGTGAATTATGAGGTAGTGAAAGCTGCGATTTTGCGTGCATATGAGCTGGTACCCGAAGCCTATAGGCAGCGTTTTAGGTGTCATAAGAAAAATTCCAGTCAGACTTTTGTTGAATTTGCGAGGGAGAAAGGCATTTTGTTTGATAAGTGGTGTACATCTAGTAAAATAAATGATTTTAAAGACGTGCGTGAGTTAATTCTTTTAGAAGAATTTAAGAATTGTATACCTGAGCGCGTTGTCGTTTACTTGAATGAACAAAAAGTGACGTCTTTATCTCAGGCCTCTGTCCTGGCAGATGAGTTTTCATTGACGCATAAAAATGTGTTTGCTTCGGTGCGCTTTGAGAAAGCTGCTGTTCAAGTGAGCTCGAGTAGTCCGTCTCGACCAAAATCAGTTAATCCAAAATCAAAGGAAGATCGGGAATGCTTTTATTGTCACAAATCTGGCCATTTAATTGCCGATTGTATTGTGCTGAAACGAAAACAGTCGAGTTCTGTACCTAAGAGTGCTGGTTTTGTAAAACGGATTGATTCTAAAAAAATTGAGTGTAACGACAAGCCTGATGCCAGTTACGTACCTTTTCTGATGGAAGGGTTAATTTCCGTTACGGGAAATTCTGAGGAACGGGTAAGAGTTCAGATGCTCCGTGATACTGGGGCCATGCAGTCCTTTATTAGTGCAGATGTACTGCCGTTTTCGGAGAAAACCTTTTGTGGCAGTCATGTTCTAGTACAGGGCATAGAGATGGGTCTCGTTCAAGTTCCGTTGCATCAAGTTCACTTAGAATCAGAACTATGCACGGGTTTGGTGAAAGTAGCTGTTCGTGAACGTTTACCTGTGAGTGGGGTACAACTTATCTTAGGCAATGATTTAGCCGGTGGAAAAATCATGCCTTTGTTGGAAGTCCTTGACAATCCAGTTGCGCTCGAACAACCTGATGAGTTATCGCAGTCATATCCTGAAACATTTTCGACTTGTGTAGTGACGCGGGCTCAAGCTCGTAAGACGGATGCTGATGATTTGGCTACATCTTTTATCGCACCTGTTTTTATCAATGATGTTATACCTGACGAAGTTAAAACTGTTGAAAATTCGCATGTTCCAGATACTCCGAGTGTAAAGCTGCGCGTGACGCGCGAGAGACTTATTGTTGCTCAAAAACAGGATAAAAGTCTTCAGAAGTGCTTTGCTGCTGCTGTTTCCACAGAGAAAGCTCAGGAGAGAAAAGCTGCATATTTCGTAGAGGACGATTTATTGATGCGTAAATGGTGTTCGGATATTGCAGATGATGCTGAATGGAGTAATGTGTATCAGATTGTGATTCCCTCATGTTACCGGCAACAAGTTTTGTCTCTAGCTCACGATCATGACCTATCAGGACATTTAGGTATTAAGAAAACTTATCACCGAGTTTTAAGACACTTCTTTTGGCCTAGAATCAAAGCTGATGTTACCCAATTTTGCCGCACTTGTCGTGTTTGTCAGATTACTGGCAAACCAAACCAGGTGATTCCGTGTGCTCCTCTTGTCCCTATTCCGGTAGTAGGAGAGCCGTTTGAACATGTTATTGTTGATTGTGTTGGTCCGTTGCCTAAATCTAAAACCGGTAACCAATTCTTATTGACAGTGATGTGTACTGCAACTAGATTTCCTGAGGCGATTCCATTGAGAAAAATCACGGCACCTGTCGTAACTAGAGCACTTGTTAAGTTTTTTTCTACGTTTGGTTTACCAAAAATTGTGCAGACAGATCAAGGCACTAATTTTTTGTCAAAAATCTTTACTCAAGTGTTATCTAGTTTAAATGTTTCCCACAGGATCGCAAGTGCCTATCACGCTGAAAGCCAGGGGGCACTTGAACGTTTCCATCAAACGTTAAAGTCGATGCTCAGAAAGTACTGTATGGAAACAGGGAAAGAGTGGGATGAGGGTGTGCCATTACTTTTATTTGCGATCAGAGAAGCAGTTCAGGAAAGTCTCGGATTCAGTCCTGCTGAACTAGTATTTGAACACACTGTCAGAGGACCTTTGAAGATGCTCAAAGAGAATCTGTTGTCTGTTGAGTCTAGCCCGAAAATGAACGTGCTGGATTACGTGAGTAAGTTCCGTGAGCGCTTGCATCAAGCTTGTTCCGTGGCAAGAGAGTCACTTGAAGTGGCTCAGGGTAAGATGAAGGGTCATTACGATCGTAAATCTGTACAGCGTACCTTTAATAAGGGTGATCAAGTGTTGGTGTTGCTGCCTATGGTAGGGTCTGCTTTATCAGCACGGTTTTCTGGACCATACGAGGTGGTAAGAAAACTTAGTACTACAGATTATGTAATCGGAACTCCAGATAGAAAAAGGAAAACTCGGGTGTGTCACGTGAATATGTTAAAGGTTTTTTATAATAGAAAAGCTGTTCAGAATGTGTCACTTGCAGAAGAAATCGTTGCTCCTGTGTCATCTCCTGTGTCATCTCCTGTGTCATCTCCTGTGTCATCTATGTCATCTATGTCATCTCCTGTGTTCACTTGTGCTGCTGTCGAGATTGCTGATCCGGAGGATGGAGTTGTTCTTCGTCATACTCATCAACAATGTGCTCGACTGAAGAATTCTGAGGTATTATCTGATCTTACATCTCATGTATCTGAACAACAAAGATGTGATATTATGCAGTTGATTGATGATTTTCCTGCCTTATTTAACGATGTACCTTCTCGCACTACAGTTTTGGAGCATGACATTAATGTGGGTGATGCTGCTCCGATTAAACAGCATGCGTACCGTGTAAATGCAGCGAAAAGAGATGTGATGCGAAATGAGGTTGAGTATCTAGTAGAGCATGGACTTGCTCAGTTCAGCTGTAGTCCCTGGAGTTCTCCATGCTTGTTGGTGCCGAAGAGCGATGGCACGGCGCGATTTTGTACTGATTACCGAAAAATAAATGCGGTGACTGTGCCCGACTGCTTCCCTTTACCGCGCATGGAAGATTGCGTTGACAATCTCGGTTCAGCCCGTTATGTCAGTAAGTTAGACTTGCTAAAGGGCTACTGGCAAGTTCCTCTTACGAGTCGTGCTTCTGACATTTCTGCGTTTGTTACTCCTGATAGTTTTCTTCAGTACTCAGTAATGGCTTTCGGCATGCGTAACGCTCCGGCCACTTTTCAGCGGCTTGTTAACATCGTGTTGTCCGGAGTACCTAAGTGCAACGCATACTTAGATGACTTAGTAGTTTACTCGACCGATTGGATAGAACACATTTCATCACTGCGAACAGTTTTCGAGCGTTTGGAGAAAGCCTCGTTGACTTTAAATTTAGCCAAATGTGAGTTTGGGCAGGCCACTATTACGTATCTCGGGAAGGAAGTCGGTCAAGGGGAAGTGCGTCCGTTAGAAGCGAAAGTTACGGCTATAGCTGAGTTTCCTGCTCCAACTACTCGACGAGAGCTCCGTCGATTTTTAGGGATGGCTGGCTATTATCGTGGCTTCTGCAGAAATTTTTCGACGGTTGCACATCCATTAACTGCGCTTCTTAGTCCATCCCGAACGTTTCTATGGTCTGAGGATTGTCAACACGCTTTTAATACGATCAAGGATCTTTTGTGTAATGCACCTGTTTTAGCCGCACCGAACTGTGACTCTGCTTTTAAACTTGATGTAGATGCGAGTTCTGTTGGTGCTGGAGCTGTGTTGATTCAGACAGGTGAGGATGGAATTGATCATCCGGTCTGTTATTTTTCTCGGAAGTTCAACAAGCATCAGTTGAATTATTCGACAATCGAGAAGGAGGCATTAGCACTTTTAATGGCACTTCAATATTTTGATGTGTATATCGGATCGAGTAACATTCCGGTCACCGTGTTTACCGACCATAATCCTTTAGTTTTTCTATCACGTATGTATAATCAGAATCAGCGTTTGATGCGCTGGTCTCTGATTGTACAAGGTTACAACTTGATAATTAAGCATAAGAAAGGTGTCGAGAATGTCATAGCCGATGCGCTGTCTAGAGTTGCCCATGGTGGCATTTGAACAACTATGTGTTTGAGATATCCCATATAGTTGATTCTTAAGGGGGGAAGTGTTACGTTCCACGTGTGTTTTGTCTTGTCTTCACTGGTCTGCGCACGCAAAAACAAACAAAACAACGTGATCCACATAATAACAAAACCAGGTGTCGAGAGTGTGTGTGTTTTCATCTGTATGTGTACGTATGCATATGCACTTGTGTTTGCCTGTATGCACAATTTAGACTTGGGCACATTTGCAGGACTAACTGTAAGTTAATTTAAAACTCAACTCAGCAAAATAATTAAAACCAGCTCCAAACAGTACCAACATGGCAAAAAAAAAAAAAAAACGTGTCCTCTAAATAACATTTTGTGTGTGTGTGTGTGTGTGTGTGTGTGTACTCATCTATCTATCTAAGTGGGGACCTTGGTGTCGTTACACACTCACCAACAGGGGACCACCAAGCCAAGTTGGGACATTTTTCAAGTCCCCTGTTGGTGATGCTTTAAAACATGTGCAGCTAAAAAAAGCTCTGGTGAATTTTGTACATTTTTGAGGGACATACTTGAAAAATGTCCTCACATGGCTCGGCGGTCCCCTGTTGGTGAGTGTGTAACGGCACCAAGGTCCCCACTTAGATAGATAGACGAGTACACACACACACACACACACACACACACACACGGTTGGTTCTATAAAAGATACTTATCTCTATTTTAAATAAAATGGTAATTAATAAAATACATAATTTTATATAACACGGAAAATATAAAATAAACATGATTGTAACGGGGTTTAGATGTTACGGGAAGAAGGAGGCGGGAACCGGCGAACATTCAACATATTTTAATGAAAAATAAACAAATACAAAAATGAAAGTAAAAGCCAGCAGCCCCTCACGGACGACTGCTGGCAACACAAACAGAAACAAAACATGAACTAAAAATCAGGCCTGTCCTCTCTCGCTCTTCACTGTCGTCGCTCCTCCTTTATGCTTCCGCTCCTCCGTGAGAGATGCGAGACCGGTGCGTCGTGCTCGCCACAATGATATTAAAATAAAAGCAAAACAATTATTATAATTTTAGCTAAATAAACATATAAATAAAAAATAAAAACACCTTACATTTTCCAAGAGCGAAGTATGTAGTTCCTTATGCAATAGTAGAGAAGAAAGATTAACTGCAAGTTAAAATTAATTGACAGATTTTACTCCATCTGTATCTATTTCATTGTTGAAAATGTTTATGGTCAGCTGCTGTTTTCTTTGCCATTTATTCACATTGGCCCTCATTTATCAAAAGTGCGTACACCAAATTTCCAGCGTACACCTGGCCTACACCCAAAACCACGGTGACTTTGAGATTTATCAATATGGACGTTGGCGTACGGCACGCTCAAATCCTACGCCAGCTCAGGAGGTGGTGTACGCACGTTTTGAGTGCGGGAATGCGCAGAAAAACAATTCCTAACACCACAAAACACACTGACAAACTAAAAGATATGATATATTATGACCCACTGTAAAAAAAACAACAACATAGTAATTATAATCTTCAGTGTTTATTTTTTGTGCAACATGCACTTCAATGTTTAATTTGTGTGATTTTACCAAAGCATTTGATTTGTAGGCATATGTATTCCTTCAGTTGCGAGCCTGTGCGCTTTACCTGACGTTTCAAGCCTTGTTTATACTTTCGCCTGGCTCCGCAGCGCGAGTCTCCGCAGACTGCGCGCGCACCTCCCCAAATTTATACTCCGTTTATACTCGACGCGCTCGCCGTTGTACTATTCTTTGAAACGATGGTTAGGCCAGGGTTAGGCCCGGCAGATGTGCACGGACTGGGTTTAGTAATGAAAGGCTTTCAATGACCAAAAAAATCATTCAGACAAACAAAATAACAAAAATTACATTCTTCTTCTTTTAAATAATAATAATAATAATACAAATAATAATAACGACATTCTTCTTCTAAATAACAATAAACGTCATTAATAATAAAAATCTAGAAATCAATTTTGTTTCTTTCCACTTCCCTGGTTTCGCTTTCTCTTTCTCTAAGAAGTTTCTCTTCTTTGCCGTCTTCCGTGTGTCCATGGCGTAAAATGAGGGCGTGGGGGGAGCGGAGACTTGAATATATAGGGGCGTGTTATTCTAATGACGATCGATTTCAGCCGCGGCATTTATCAAGGGCAGGTATTGCGTACACCTGGATTTCAGAGGTACGCACAGCTTCATAAATCAGGCGATGAGAGGAGTGTAAGCATAATCTTACGCCAATATATACGCCCGTTTATACGCAAGAATGATAAATGAGGGCCATTGTGCTTCATTCTCAAATGTTTGACAAATGTTTTTTAAAGAAGATCAGACAAGCATGAGGAATAAGGAATGAAATGAGGAAATAATGAGGAAAGCACATTCAGAAGGGTTTACTTCTAGCCTGGCTAACGTCTCTTAAAAACCTAAACATAAAAACCTAAAAAAAAAACTCTTTCTCTTTGAGACGTGGTCTGGAAACCATATGTTCATTTTCTCGTATTTGAGGCGTGGTTATGAATGCCCAGAGCCGTTTATTGGGCGCTACGAATGTCTATCAAATGCGCCTGTACGTAGCTCATAGCCAATCGTTTCAATTATACCAGATCACGTATGTAGAGCGACAGATATTCAAAGAAGACGACGATGGGTCAGAGTCCTGCACGGGTCCGATTTTGTAAATCCGCACCCGCCTGTACCCGCAGTGCTTAAAGTCCGCGTGAACCGGAAGTTGCAAACGACTTTTCTCTAGTGTTGTGACGTATTTCCCAGTGAAAAGGAATATTGAACAGAGGGCAGGGTTTTACTCTAGCGCTCCTCCTCTCCATCTCTCGCTCATTACGGACTAACGGTTTGAGGGGAGTGGTTAAGCGTTTACCAAACCAAGCCGTCAAACCTACGTCATCAGGGAAGGTCCAATGCAGAGGGGAGGGGCATTTTCAGATTTTGATTAAAGATTACGAAGCCAAAAATTTTTCATCAAAAATACAGTAAAACTTGTAATATTGTGGAATAGTATTACAATTTAAAATCTTATTTGAATATATTTCAAAATGTAATTTATTCCTGTGTTGTCAAAGCAATAATACAAATTTTATGAAATCCATTTTAACAAGATTACATAACACATTACCTCAGAAAAACTTTGGTTTTATTTTTTCAGTTTGACTCATGCTCCTTAGCCAGTGCACAAAGGAACAAAAAAAGCACAAAGTTTCCTTTCCACTGTCACTTCCGGGGCTTGATCGGGGCTTACTCGGGGCCAACGGCCAGGATTTCTGGCCCGTCGAATACCTTGGGCCAAAGCGGGCCAGCTCGGGCTAGAGGAGTGGTTGCCAACAGAGGAGGAGTTTACCGCTGGGAGACGGCAGCGCCGGATGATTCTGTCAGCATTTAAGACTTAAAAATAAAATAATTTAAATCGCGTTCATGTTTGAATGCCTTCTGTTTGTGATGCAAAAGACTATGCGCGCTAGCCGTTACCATAGTAAACATAGTAAACGCTTAAAGATACGCATAGTAAAAAAAACAACATAGCGAACGCTTGAAGAAATCAGACCAATCTTAAAGGCTATCACAGTCATGTTTTTTATTTTATCTGTCATAGCCTACGTCTCGTCTCTTTAAACCGGACTATCAACAAATAAAGTAGCCTAACTTTTTTTTTCGGGAGCTTCCTCTGTTTCTCTGACTGAAAATATCTGTATGGGAGTCGAGAGAGTGCTAAAGCTCCTCAGGTCGTATGGCATATATTTGTAGAAATTATCATTTTTTCTAAATGTGATGTAAATATGTCCTGCAACTAAGTTACCAGATAAAGAAACAGACGCGACTGAAAAAGTAAGTGTGTCCTCTTTCTTTTGTGAAATAGACCTAACGGTAATTTATTTCTGAGTGACTAATGTGCAATTTTTACATAAATTAATTCATTATGATCAATGTATCACTTTTTATTGTAAACCTGTGGTAAAACATCGATGCTTGGGTTTTAAATATTCAAGTAACGTTAGCTGCTAAACAAAAAAAAAAAAAAAAGCTAGCAAACGGCCGCTTTTATCGTGTTTGTTTTCAACGCTGTTTCCAGTGATTTCTGATTAGTTTTCTGATAAAACTTCCATTTGTTGGTGAAATGATGGGTTAGTGTGACGTTGTCCCAGAGAGGCGTGTTACGGGCGTGTTTTAGTGAAGCGCTGTGGAGCTTCTGGCCCGACAGTGGAAACGCATGCCCGGTGCTATTGGCCCGAGGCTATTAGACCGGCACGGCCCGTTTAAAGCCCTGGCCCGGCCCTGGCCCGACAGTGGAAACGCGGCTATTGACAGAGGAATTCCTCAAGGTTCCTCTCTAGGGCCTTTACTATTTTCATTATTTATCAATGATCTTCCGCGTAGCTGTACTGAATGCAATATCCAACTTTATGCTGACGACATGGTCATTTATTGTTCCAAACCTAATATTTATGACATCAGCACTACATTACAAAATGGTTTTGATTCAGTCCAGCGGTGGCTATTGTCCAACAAGCTTCTACTTAACAAATCAAAATCATATTCAATGCTTTTTCAAAAAAAGCCGAATCCTTCATCTGAAAATTCACTAAAAATTACATTTACGGATCAAACTCCCATAAAACCTACTAGGCAGGTCAAGTATCTTGGCCTTTGGCTTGACTCTGATCTTTCTTTTAGCAGTCATGTACATAATATAACTAATAAGCTCAACTGCTCACTTAGAATCTTATACCAATCAATTAACTGTTTTAATTTTCCTGCCAGAAAAATAATTGCTTCTCAACTTTTATTGCCAATCTTGGATTATGCCGACATTATATACCAAAATACTACAGCCTCCTGCCTTCAGTCTCTCAACACTGTCTACAATAGCCTGTGTAGATTTATCCTCCGCTGCCCCTACAGAACACACCACTGTGAAATGTACCATCAACTGTCCTGGCTGACCCGACCAGATAGAAGGCGTTTTCATTGGTTACAGTTTATTTTTAAATGTATTTATATGGACTATCCTTCCTATTTAAAACAATATCTAATTCCATTTAGCTCATTTTATAACTTGCAACACAATAAGCAAATCTATTATTTTTTTATGTGTTTTCTGTTTCATTTGTGTATGTGTTTTCTGTTTTATTTGACTGCCGCTGTAAGATCAATGTCAATTTCTGTACCTGGACATGAACGAGATGGTTCATCTCAAGGGGTTATTCCTCTTCAATAAAAAATGTCAAATATATAAAAAAAAAAAAACGAAATGAATGCTCTGCCAGTTAACTGGAGATGTTTTATTTATTTGTAGAATTGGTACATTCGTGCCGCGAGATGTTTTAAAAAGTGGTGGGGACATGTCCCACCCGTAAATTACGCCTAAGCTGATAACTAAAGAAAGAGAGAGAAGAAATACTAATAAAACTAATAAATAAAACTCCATAGCAGCATTCATTAGCCAAGAACACTGTTGTCATCCTTTACATACAGAACCCAACATACTACAGCAACAGGTGATGCCCACGCAACACACACACATATGCCCCCTAGTGGTGAACTCAATCTACTACATACACTTTAAATTCACTTTTGCTAGATAAAGGGGATTGAACGTAATGAAATTTATGCAGATGAGAATGAATTTATTGAAAGTGAAAAACAGGATCTCGTGTCTTTATCAGATCTTCTGCTCCAAGCTGTCTATAGAGGGAATGATGGATATATGAACAACTATCCTCCTCCTCCATAAACCAGTGTTTGATCTGTTTCTGACACTTTATGAACCCGGTTCTGTTTTCAGAGGTCCAAATAATGCCCATATTACAGAAATATACAATTCAGTAACACAAATCATGCAGTTAGGTAACATGTATCAATTGACAGAAGAAACAATGAGCTCATTAAAGCAGTTATTACAAGTTGTGATCATAATGATCACATGCCGAAGTTAGAAACTTTGAGTGATGTTTAGGGGCGTTGGAGGGTTAGAATCGTACTTACGGGGGTGGAAATCAAACCGCAAACTTTTTTACCCGCGGCAACAGCTTAAAAGTAGCCCAAGACTGCGGAAAAACCTTGAACTTGGCAACACTGACGGTAGGCTCGGGAAAGCCTTCGGCTGCGTTTACACTTGGCATTAACATGCAATCACCGTTCCTTTAAAGCCAATCAGGACACGGTGCGTTTACACCTGTCCTCATCAAGTGGCTTCTGTATCTGGATAACAGATCGGATCTCGCAAAAAAAAAATCCGCTGATCAGATAACATTCCCATCATAAGAGCGTTTACACTTGTCTTTTCAATGTGTGTGTGAACAACATCCGGACACAGGTCGCATGCTAATGCCAAGGGTAAACAGAGCCTTCGTTGCGCTGCTGTGACACAGTCGGCCTTCAGATGCAGCCCCTGAATCGGGACACAGCTTGTGAGTGGGGGACTTTAATGCTCAGTGCTGGTGATCATCTCCATGCTGGACTCCCAGGTGTAGTATAAATGAAGGCGCCATCTGGTGGCCCAGTATTGACTCTCAAATGGAAGAGAAATCTAAGACCTGCTTGTCATGCCAGCAAAATCAAAAATCTCCCTGCCTCTCACCTTCGCCGGCCCATCTGAGGAGCGGATGTTCCTGGTGGTTGTCGATGCTCACTCAAAAGGGCCAGAAGTCCACGTGACAGACTCCACAACATCATCTAAGACCATTCAAGTACTGAGAGGCTTATTCAGTCGTTATGGCAAACCTGAAACTCCACCACACACAGACACAGCACAACAAGAGAAACTCCAGCTATGCTGTTTTTACATCGCAGATTGCGAACACGCCTGGACTTACTGAAACCGAGTGTGGCTGATGCTGTTGATCAGGCACAAAAGGCCCAGTGTTCTCACCGGTCGGGTCACTCCAAACACAGAGAGTTTGATATTGTGCTGGTCCGGGATTATCGGCGCAGAAAGGAAAACTGGAAAACTGCTGCTCTTTCCTCTCAGACCGGACCAGTGTCCTATACTGTAGAGTAGGGGTGACCCCGAATAGTTGAAGATTCGATGCTTAAATCTTTAACAATGTCTGGGATAAGAAAATCCAAAGTGTGGATGTACACCATCAGAAAGGATACTCTCCAAGGCTGGATTTAGCATCAGGAAAACCATGATCGCACTTCTGCTGGCCAAAGTTAACATGTTTCACGCATAGACTGGGTTTCACGTTAGAATGTATTTTATCCGCGCGCACAATTTGAAAAGACTCCAACGGACACAGAGTGAAAGACTGGATTTGTTCTCGCGATCAGGTAGAGTACAAGTGATTTCAAAACTTTTCAGCCGGTTCTAATTAGATTTTTGGATGCTGTGAACATTTTTAGCTAAAAAGACTGCCTCCAGGTTAGCATTTATTGTTGTTTCTGCAGTTAAAAAGACAAAATTGAAAATTCTGGCTACTGTCGTTATTTTAATAATTTCTTTATTTTTAATTTATTTATTAATCTGTCAGGGTTATCTAATCTAACTATATGTGGCTTGTGTTTTGAATATATGTTCCCCTGCACTTTAGGCATTTTGCACACATTTGCTCATCTTGTGACTTGATTCTGATTTATTTCGTTTTGTATTTTTATTTATTAGAAAGGTATATTCTGTTCTAATTTAATTTAGTAAATTGTTTATTTTTTCGGTGCATTGATGTTGTGCTGTACTTAGAGCCTGCTCGCACAGGTAATTTAGCCGATTTAATTTGATTTGCATGTGAAATATAAATCTTGTCTGCAGTGTGGCCTTTCTGGAGTTATTTATGTTATTTCTTAGTTTTATTGATCCAAAATGGTTTTATACATTTTCTTCTATATCTTTGTGTGATTTTCTGTACATCGCGGCTTTGAAATGTTAAAGAGACTCATCCTTCTTCTTCCTCTAAACACGGCGAGTGGAGTTAAGACCAAAAAGCTCTATTTTTGTCTCATCAGACCACATGACCTTCTCCCATTCCTCCTCAGGATCATCCAGATGGTCATTTGCAAACTTCAGAAGGGCCTGGACATGCGCTGGCTTGAGCAGCGGGACCTTGCGTGCGCTGCAGGATTTTAATCCATGACGGCGTAGTGTGTTACTAATGGTTTTCTTTGAGACTGTGGTCCCAGCTCTCTTCAGGTCATTGACCAGGTCCTGCCGTGTAGTTCTGGGCTGATCCCTCACCTTCCTCATGATCATTGATGCCCCACGAGGTGAGATCTTGCATGGTGCCCCAGACCGAGGGAGATTGACCGTCATCTTGAACTTCTTCCATTTTCTAATAATTGCGCCAACAGTTGTTGCCTTCTCACCAAGCTGCTTGCCTATTGTCCTGTAGCCCATCCCAGCCTTGTGCAGGTCTACAGTTTTATCCCTGATGTCCTTACACAGCTCTCTGGTCTTGGCCATTGTGGAGAGATTGGAGTCTGTTTGATTGAGTGTGTGGACAGGTGTCTTTTATACAGGTAACGAGTTCAAACAGGTGCAGTTAATACAGGTAATGAGTGGAGAACAGGAGGGCTTCTTAAAGAAAAACTAACAGGTTTGTGAGAGCCGGAATTCTTACTGGTTGGTAAGTGATCAAATACTTATGTCATGCAATAAAATGCAAATTAATTATTTAAAAATCATACAATGTGATTATCTGGATTTTTGTTTAAGATTCCGTCTCTCACAGTTGAAGTGTACCTATGATAAAAATTACAGATCTCTACATGCATTGAAAGTAGGAAAACCTGCAAAATCGGCAGTGTATCAAATACTTGTTCTCCCCACTGTACATACATACATAGACCTATATATGATCCGAAGTAGCCTAACTAGCTACTTGAGTAGTTTTTTTTTTCATTGCATACTTTTTACTCTTACTCAAGTAACTATTAAGATTATTACTTTTACTTGAGTAAATATTTCTAAAAGTACTTGAACTTTTACTTGAGTACAGTTTTCGGATACTCTACCCAGCTCTGCGCAGAGTGTGACGTCATATCACTAGGGCTGTCAATTTTAGTCGTTTAGTCGACTAATCGGTCAATGCCGTCTTGGTCGACTGACATTCTCATTGGTCGACCAGTTGCATTTTTTTTTTTTTTACCAATAATTTGTTTTTTTCATTGATTTACTCCTTGATATTTATTTCTTTATACTCAGCTATATATTACTGTATTCTAAATATAATTAGCCTATGTTTTATCCCCAACTTTAAATGCTTTAATTTAGGCTATTTTGTAACAGCACCACAATTTAGCGCATGACGTAGAACACTCATTGGGAACCGCACCTGTTGCTGGCTGCACTGCTTCGCGCGCTCAGTAAGAAATATAGATTGTGCTGTTTTTGTTAATTTAGAACGCTAACTTAACTTGTTTTGGCTTTAGTCGACAAAATGTCCAAAAAATCTAAATCTTTTGTCTGGCTGCATTTTACAAAAAAAGACGAGAAGACTGTGGAGTGCAAGCTTTGTGGCCTAAAGCTAACTTACCACAGCTCAACGACCAATATGACCTATCACATAAAAACGGTAAGCGAGATATACGTGTCAGCTTTCTATGTCGAATGTCTAAAAGTTTATATATATTAATAAAAACAATAATAATAAAAAAGTTTATATATTTTATTGGTTATGTACTAGGTGCACCCCCAGGCCATGCCACAGGCATCAGGAAGCACCCAGACGCAACTGGAGTTTGTCCATCCTCTGTCAGCGAAGAGAAAGGAGGACATCACTAAGGGCATTGTGCATTACATCGCCCAAGATATGAGGCCAGTCAACACGGTGGAAGGAGAGGGCTTTAAGAACATGTTTAAAATCGTCGAGCCAAGATATACTGTGCCAGCAAGGGAGACTGTCATGCGTGCGCTACGTTCGCGGTTTGATGGCCTTAAAGGGATACTCCACTTTTTTCGGAAATATGCTCATTTTACAACTCCCCCAGAGTTAAACAGATGAGTTTTACCGTTTTAGAATCCATTCAGCCGAACTCCGGGTCTGACGGTACCACTTTTAGCATAGCTTAGCACAGATCATTGATTCTGATGAGTCCAGTAGCATTTCTTTCAAAATGACCAAAGAGTTTCAATATTTTTCCTATTTAAAACTTGACTCTTCTGTAGTTAAACCGTGTACTAAGATCGACGGAAAATGAAAAGTTGCAATTTTCTAAGCCTATATGGCTAGGAACTATACTCTCATTCCGGCGTAATAATCAAGGAACTGTGCGGCTGTACCATGGGTGCAGCAGGCGTAGTGATATGACGCAGCGCCTAAAAATAGTCCCCAGCTCGGTAACTTCTTCCAACGTGACCGGGACTAAGTTTGTCTAACCTATTAGACCTATTTTCAGGCAATGACAAATGCGGAACAATTAGTTCATGCGTTCATGACCTCAAGGCTAGATTATTGTAATGCTCTACTGGGTGGTTGCCCTGCACGCATAATAAACAAACTACAGCTGGTCCAAAATGCAGCAGCTCGAGTTCTTACCAGAACCAGGAAGTATGACCATATTAGCCCGGTTCTGTCAACACTGCACTGGCTCCTTATTAAACATCGCATCAATTATAAAATATTGCTGATTACTTACAAAGCACTAAATGGTTTAGCTCCGCAGTACTTGAGCGAGCTCTTAACGCATTATAGTCCTTCACGTCTATTGCGATCTCAAAATTCCGGCCAGTTAATGATACCTAGAATATCAAAATCGACTGCTGGTGGTAGATCCTTTTCCTATTTAGCACCAAAACTCTGGAACAGTCTTCATAACATTGTCCGGGAAGCAGACAGTCAGTTCAAAGCTAGGCTAAAAACACATATCTTTGACCTAGCATTCACATAACACATTATAGACTTCTATAATTCAATGTTAGGCTGCATAGATTAGGTCAGCCGGAACCGGGAACACTTCCCATAAATCCTGATGTACTCGTTACATCATGAGACTTTGGATAAAAAAGGAGAACTAAAACAAGAATCAATATCAGCGCAGTGTTTTCGAGATGCCGAAAGCTCCACGTCCGAGACTTCGACCGCTTCTACACGTACTTTATTAAACAGGTGAGCACATTTACATAAAACGAATCAATGTTATATAGTTCAACAATGATAAAATGTTAGAATATGATCTGTATGTTATTCTAATGTTGATCTAGCTTACTGCTAGTCTCATACAGACAAACTAACACATAAATCAACACATTCAAATGCAGTTTAGTGTGATAGTGTAATGTTAGACCAAGTGAAACAGCGCTGCGTTACCTCACAAGTTTAATTTGTCTAATAAACTGACCTGTGAGTAGTAATTCTGCACTTGTGTAGTTCAGTAGAATGAAATGTCCATATTCCTTTTATATCCGCGGGACTCGCGTCGCGTGTGGAGCTGATAGCTGTCTCTTAGCAATCCCGAACTGCTTCATATCACAGTCATGATAAAAGCATCGATGTATTCAGTCATCCTTAAACATTATTAGATCGGCCGGCTTGACGTTGACGACAAGATCCATAATTCTTAGCAAACGTTGCGTCATCAAACTACACCTTTGTTATTGTAAGAGGTTAGCGACCTCCAGCGGCGAAAAAAATTACATACTGTACGTTTAAAAGACATCAATCAATCAATAAAGTGACAACAATCTCTCTGCTGTGGATCCTCTCATGTGATCTCAGATGTCCTGACTGACTGAATCTCTTGTCACAGTGTGAACACTTGTAAGGTTTTTCTCCAGTGTGGATCCTCTCATGTGTTTTCAGATGTGTTGATCGATTGAATCTCTTGTCACAGTGTGAACACTTGTAAGGTTTTTCTCCAGTGTGGATCCTCTCATGTGATCTCAGAGATGATGACACACTGAATCTCTTGTCACAGTGTGAACACTTGTAAGGTTTTTCTCCAGTGTGAATTCTCTGGTGCTGTTTTAAACCGTCCGCTGTAGTAAAAGTCTTCTCACACTCAAAGCACATGTACTCTCTCACTCCAGTGTGAGTTTTCTCATGTTTATGTAAATTAGACAGCTGTGAAAAACTCTTTCCACACACAGAACATGAATGCGGCTTCTCCTTCGTATGAACTATCAGGTGTCTCTTCAGGTCTGATGACCCAAGAAATGTTTTGCCGCACTGATCACATGAGAACGACTTCACTCCGGTGTGGATCATCATGTGAACATTAAGGGTTGATGATCGACTGAAACTCTTTCCACACTGATCACATGTGAACGGCTTCTCTCCGGTGTGAACTCTTCTATGCGCATCAAGATAAGGTTTGTGTGTGAAACTCTTCCCGCATTGATCACATGTGAACGGCTTCTCTCCAGTGTGAACTCTCATGTGAAGCTCAAGACCATCTTTGCGTGTGAGACTCTTTCCACACTGAGTGCAGGTGAAAGATTTCTTGGCTCTTCTTTTCTTTAAAAATGTATTTTTAGTCTTTGAGCGACTCAGAGTTTTTCCTCCAGGTTTGACATGATGTTTCTCCTCCACTTCACTCAGTTCTTCACTCTCCTCCTCCACTTCACTCAGTTCTTCACTCTCCTCCTCCACTTCACTCAGTTCTTCTCTCTCCTCCTCCACTTCACTCAGTTCTTCACTCTCCTCCTCCACTTCACTCAGTTCTTCACTCTCCTCCTTCACTACACTCAGTTCTTCACTCTCCTCCTCCACTTCCATCCGGTCTGAAATCAAAGAGAAAATTATTAATTACATTTTTAGTACATCAAAATAATTCAAAGAGAGAAATATAACGTGAAAGGACATGAAAGTGAGCCCTGATGTAATAGTAGAAAGTAGACAACTGCTATAAAATATTATGATAATTTGATGCCTTTTTATAATTGGTTATATGTTCTTGAAACTTTCCATGAATGAGGAAAATGTATCTTCCAATTATTATTTTTAAAACATTATAGGCACGAATACCTTGTTTCTTTAGCAAGAACTATTGAATATATTTGATCAATGACACAATTATCTAACATGATATTAACATTAAAATATACAATACTGTCATATTTTGACACCAACTTTGAGATTGATATTTATTTGACTAAAACGAATTATTAATGGCCGGTCACATTAGACTAGCCGTGACTTGCTCTGATTTGTAAGTCCTAGTTGGAGTACTGGTGAGGCCGAAGCCATGAGACCCAGCATCTTCTGGAATCTCTTGAGGGGAACACGGGCGCCCGCCCTGAAAGACGTCGCCAGGCACCGAATAAAAAGCGCGTGCGCTTCGGTAAGGCGCGCTCTCATGTGTACCGAGTCTATTTCTATACCCAGGAAGTAGATGTTCCGGCTGTGAGATAGTGTGCTTTTGGAGAAATTGATACTGAGGCCCAGGCATTCTAAGTGGTTGAGGAGCCAGCTCTGTGAGTTATTAATAGCTCCTCCGATTGGGCTATGATGAGCCAATCGTCGAGGTAGTTTAACACTCCCACTGTCTCAAGGGGAAGAGTGCCGCGTCCATACACTTCGTGAAGGTACGGGCCGCTAGAGACAGGCCGAATGGTAGTACTGTGTAGTGATAAGCCTGCCCTTTGAATGCATCCTCAGGAATGGTCTGTGATGGGGCACTATCTGGATGTGAAAATAGGCGTCTTTCAGATACACTGAGAAAAACCAATCTCCCGGGCCAATATACACGAGAATTTGTTTGGTTGACAACATCCTAAACGGACGTGTCATAAGCGCTTTGTTCAAGTGTGTGAGATCTAGAATGGGTCTGAGACCGCCATCCTTTTTGGGGACGAGAAAGTAGCGACTGTAAAAGCCTGACTCGCTCTGTGATATAGGATCTGTTTCGACAGCTCTCTTTTCCAACAGTTTTGACACTTCGGTATGGAGAACGTGGGCCACGCCCTCTTCGACCATTGTCTTGACCTTGGCTCGAAAGCGCGGAGGTCTTCGAGCAAACTGGAGCGAATAACCTCGTTTTATTATGTTCAACACCCATTTCGATATTTCGGGGATAGCCTCCCAGGCTTCGGCCCTCATAGCTAGGGGTTGGATGAAAACAGGACCTGGTGGCTGTGAGATAGGAGCCTAATAGCCTGGGGACTATTTTCAGGTGCTGCGTCATATCATTACGCCTGCTGGACCCATGGTATGGCAGCAAAGTTTCTTGATTATTACGCAGGAATGAGAGTATAGATCCTAGCCATATAAGCTTAGAAAATTGGCATTTTATATTTTCTGTCGCTCTTAGTACACGATGTAACTACAGAAGAGTCAAGTTTTAAATAGGAAAAATATCGAAACTCTGTGGTAATTTTTTTGAGAGATGCTAATGGTCTTGTCCGATTCAATGATCTATGCTAAGCTATGGTAAAAGTGGTACCGCCGGACCCGGAGATCGGCTGAATGGATTCGAAAACGGTAATACTCAACTGTTTAACTCTGGGGGAGTTGTAAAATGAGCCTATTTCCAAAAAAAGTGGAGTATCCCTTTAAACCATTTCTCTGTAAAAATGAAGGAGGATATGCCTCCTTCATATCCGTCAAGTTCAACCACAGGTGCCGTTTGAGCACCGTTAGGTTGGCCATGCTCCACCCGATGGCCTGGGCTGTAGACTTCGTAGCCCGCAGGGCCAGGTCAGTGGCGCTACGCTGGTCTTTGAAAGCCTCTGATTCTTAGTCTTCCATCCCGCGGCGGTAGGTGGGCAAAGATGGGCGGATGGGTCGCCTCATAGCCTTTATCTTTAGCGCCGTCAACATTGGAGAGGACTGAAGAGAAAGAAGGCTTGATGCGAGCCACGACGGGGAAGAAGGGGGCGGGTCTCTGCTGAGGGGTCTGTCGGCGCCCTTGCAGGAACCACTCGTCGAGCCTGCATCGTGAGGGTTGCTCGGGTGGAGACCAGGAGCTTATCCCGCTGAAAGGAGTTTCGACGGCGGCGAGTGCTTCTATTCCGGAGGTCAGCGAAGTGGAGAAGTCGCTGAAGGAGTAAAAATCTGGAGCACCTAGGCGAGGCACAGCAATATATAGCCTCTGACCACGCCCATACTGGCAGGCTCTGACGCAACAGGGCGCCCTGGCGTCAAAGCCACCTCGCCATAGGTTTGTGCAGTTGCCGCAGCACAGCGAGCACAACTGAGCACAAGAGCGGTCATTGGCTGTGCTGCTGCAACTGCACAAACCTATGGCGAGGTGGCTTTGACGTGAGAACCAATCAGGATGCCTGGCGCCCTGACGTGTCAGAGCCCGCCACTATGTGCGTTTTAAAAAGTTTGCTTCAATATTACCTCTCGAAAGGGAACTATGAATTGTGACAGAAATAGTCAAAGGCTTATAAGTACTACACATCTTCTTTCAGCACTTCAAAACTATAATATCATGTGTTATTTTTAATGTGATAACATATTTTTTGGTCATCCTTCAAAGATTCCCCTAAAACTAAAAATTAAGATGTAGGAAAATTCTTATTTAAACACTAAATTACCACTGTAAACAGTAGGATGATTATTGGCTATTTTCATATCAATTTTTTCACTCGTTTTACTTTTTAATGAATATTAAGACATCATGAATGATAATAATTAAAGTTAATGTCATCTACACCCTAAATTAAGCTTAGTGCTTTATTGTCAGCCCCAGTGCCACCAGATACTCTCTGCACCCGGATGATAGTCTGGAGCCTGTGGACTTAAAATAAAACTGCACATTGTAATATCTTTATGTTAAGTCTATTTATTATTAAAGAATTTGTCAGTTTGTCCGCTTGTCCGGGACAAGTGGATTTTTTGAAGGAACAAGTAATTTACGAAAATAGTTCCAGACAAAGATCACAGCAGAGCCGTATCGCATCTCACAGCAACACTTAACTGTGTTTCATTACTGAATAATTCAGCGTTTTGAACGAATTGGCCGAGTCAAAGATTCAATGACCCATTCATAAACACTCAATGACTCACTCATTAAAACGGTCTCCTGCCGCCTCCTACTGGCGGTTTACTTTCATGTTTAAAAGTAGCATTCTTTCCAACATTTCTTATTTGTATATTCAAAAATATTTAAATATATAGTATATTATTATAGTATCTTATTAGGCTATTCTAATTTAATCTATTGATCAAATTTAATTTTAAACTAAAGATGAAGCATACATACTATGGAAGTCAATGGGGCCCAAAAACTGTCTGTTTACTGACATTCTTCTAAATATCTTCCTTTCTGTTCAGCATAAGAAAGAAATTCATACAGCTTTGAAACAACATGAGGGTGAGTATATGATGACAGAATTTTCATTTTAAAAGTGAACTTCTCCTTTAATAAGATTGCGGGGGGGTGCCCTTTAAAGGTGCAGATGAGACAATATGCTTGTTAAAAAATATATCAGAACTGATTGAACACAGATGAGAATTTTCTTCAGAATAAATTATATTTACAGCACACAGACAAAAAAAATTCTGGACAAGCAACTTTTTTACTCGGACAAGAGAATGAGCCAAAGGACAAGCACATGAAAAGGCTTAATGTCGAGCTCTGCCATGTCATAGTTGAACTGTTTATCTAAATGTGGTGAAGTGCTTGAATGTTTCTAACATGAATGTTCTTCAGCATCATGAATGAATGAGGAATAAACACCAACCTCTTTGTTCTTCAGGATCTTCAGTGTGTTTCATTCTGCAGGGTTCTGGATCACTCATGTTCTCACTGTCCTCTTTAATAAACTCAGTCTTTGCAGATTTCAGCTCTTCCTGATGCTTTGATGATCATCTTCACTTGTAGCTGATGGGAGTTTACAGCATTTATTGGGGAATTACTGTGGGCGGAGCTTCACTGATGATGTGACTGCAGTGGGAGGAGCTTCTCTGATGATGTGATTGCTGTGGGAGGAGCTGATCTGCCAAAATAAAAAATATCAAAATTTTTTCAAATATATATATATATTTTTTATAATACATGACACTTCTAAGCATTTATGTCTGTCTATCTAGGCCTATTCATTAGACATCCATCTATTTGTATTGCTAATCCTAACATTATTCTGCTTCTTCATTAAAATACAGGTATCTAGAAATATAGAAAATAATATAAATCATTTAAATTCTTCCAAATATAAATAATGGTAAGAAAAACAGTTAAAATCATAAACACAGAAATAAACATACATATAGTAACAAATCCCCTCAGTCTGCTGACACCAATGAAACGAGTTTTAAGTGACAATTTACAGGAGATCTGAAGACATCAGCATAATAAATGAGGAGAAAACAGGAACTATTGTCATGAAATAAAGAGTGTTTTCAGCAGATGTGTTAATATTGATGAGCCTCAGACTATCAACACTCATTCATCAAGCCATTCAGGATCATCAGCAGATCATCTCACTTTATTCTGAGTGTTTGCTGTTAGAAACACATTAATTGAGTCAGGATACGTGATAAAAGCCTGTAAACTGTAATTTCTCACATGGATATGACATGGATAAAACATCAATAACACAAAAACAATCACTATGACACTCATCTTCATCAACCACTACAGAGAAATAATTACAGCAGCATAATATGTCCACATTAAATATAGTTTGATTTTATGACATTAATCAAGTACTTAGATCATTAAAATATTATGCACTGAAACTAACAATGATCATAAAACATTTAAAAATAAAGAGCATCACAAAGCAATATTGTTTAAGAGTAAAACGCTATTCATTTATTAACATTTAAGAGTTGATTTAATGTCTCCCGTGGCTCATTATAGGCTCAACGTAAAGTAAGAGATCGATTCACATAATTCCCCTCACAGATCTCACACTTTAACTCTTTAATTCAGTAACAGTTCTCACTCCAAACATCGAGTCAATCACACAAACGAACACAACATCGCTCAGGTCTGAATGAACTCAACATATTCTCCTCATGCTCGCTGCTGCTGCACTAAATGTTTATTTCAGAAGGAAGACGCCAGAAAAGACGCACAAGTATCGCTGTGATCGATGAAAACAATACAGAAATGAGCCTGTCGCTTAATCAAACTGTATAAAGTGTGTGTGATGGTTGTGTAAATATGAGAAATACCGTGAACTGCTCTCCTCACCTCAGAAGACTCGACGGTGCGTCCCAAATCGCATACTATCCGCCCTAAACAGTCTTAGAAAACAGAATTAGTACATCCCAAATCGTAGTATGCTGGTTCCAAAGATACGGCTAATATTGCCACAAACCATCGCGCGTTGGCCGAGGATTCGGTTAGAACTACAAACACGAGTGAAAAAGTGCTAAAAACTACAAACATGGAGGATGCGCGAGTCTGGCGATTAATTATCAGTATCAAACCTGACAAATGTATTTATTCAGTGTTGTCTATTATATTGCATCTGCAGCAGCATTGTGAACCTTTGTAAAGATACGTTTAGCCATTAACTTTTAAATGAAAATGTTCATAAACAATGGTAATAAACTCAAGATACATTTTCCTCCCTCAGTACTGGGTCATTGTTTATTCAAATGCTAATTGCTAATGAGGCAGGAATGAGGCACATTGAATCCTAATTCTAACATGGAGACAGTAATAATTTGAGTTTATTTTGTAGAAACTGTGTTGAATTGTTCTGACTTCATGAAGCCTCATGGTGTAAATGAAACATCAAACTGACTAGCCCATACAGAAATGTAATGTCAATATATGTAAATTACATATATAATGTAAGTGCCCATGTATGTCTGCTGCCTATATGAGAATATGCACAATTCATATATGTAAAACACATAGACATATATGAAACATATATTTCAAAATATAGCAAAAATGGCAATTTTCATGTAAGTGCCATATATTTTCCCGTATGCACATAAATGTGAAATATATGTAAGACGCATATATGTATACATATTGTTCTATAGAACAAGAACACTAGCAAAGGACAAAGAAAAAACACTCATTGCCCTTAAACTTTAATAATAATAATAATAATAATAATAATTTGTTACATTTATATAGCACTTTTCTGGGTACTCAAAGCGCTTTACATGAAAGGGGGAATCTCCTCAACCACCACCAATGTGCAGCTGCACCTGGATGTTGCGACGGCAGCCATTTTGTGCCAGAACGCCCACACACACACACACACACACACACACACACACACACTCACACGTGATGCAAGAGTAGTTTGATTTCTAACATTATTCTCTCAACAGACATTTACATCGATAGTCTGGCGTTATAATTTATTTGCTTTTGGTGTACTGTGGAGTGGGTAAAACTGTTTTTAATGGCAGGCTAGCAGTTACCGTTGACTCATGCTAGCCTAGCACCGGCGAACTAAGCAACTGGAAGGACTGGATGAACATTTTTGAAAACTGTCTCCACTGATAAATAACACCCAGGCTAACTTGGAAATGAGGTCCGATGTCCAAAATCCTGAACCACTCCTTTAAGAATGTTACTTTAAAAGAAGGTTGTTCTTTACTCAAATTAGTTCCTTGCTTCTTTTTTAAACTGGCATTGTAGACAATGAATATTGTTGCCTCTATTGTAAGTTGTTGTGAATAAAAGCATCGGCTAAATGTACGTTTATTTAGATTCATAACATTTCTGTAGATAAGCAGCAAACACATCATATAAATCAATAGCCTATTGTAAACAGGACTTAACGCGGACACAAAGAGTTTTATTACTTTTAAACCAGGAACACCAGCAACCTTCAGTTGTCATTGTTGTGTCTCTATATGAATAAAGGGATGTGTCATAAAGAATGACGACACACAGCGATAATCAACTTCTCCTCCATGTTGCCGCTGATCAAGATATCACGGGTGAGAGTGCATTGTTTACACATTCATATGTGCATTAATTAGCTAATGATTGCTTTGAAGAAATTATCAATAAAGCATGCTTTTTTTTTTTTCATGTGACAATTAAAAAGTCACACTTTAAATGCACTTTGCATGCTTTCATCATATGCACTGAATGGGTGAACAAAACTGTATTAAACTGTTATTGTATTAAATGTAGGCTATGAAGATGTTTTTAAGTTTACACAAACGTATTGGTAATAAACTTTTTCCCAGACTGAGAAATCATGGCTTATGAAAAGTGCATTTAAAGTAAGACTTTTTAAATGTCACATGATTTCAGCTCAGTAATCCTCCTCAGTTTCGCGGAGAGTCGGAAACATACGGCGAAATCTTGCTTTGCCTACTTTTCACACCGATCGGCTGTCACTCGCATTTTTTCGCTTGATATTTGCATAAATTTGCATAAAAACTGCCCACCCTTTTTGATGCTCTCGGCTGCTCTCAACGTTTTCACCTGTCCGCTGTCAATCCCACAATGCACTGCGCGAGCATGAAGCTCGACTTCCATAGGAATGATTTGAAAACGCTTGCTCCGCTACGTGCCAGTGGACGGCGCTATAACCCCTCCGCTTTGGTGTGTGTCTGTTGTGAGTGTGTTTAATATGTTTTTTCAACACACACACAGTACAATCATCAGTAATGCACGTGATTACATTTAGAAATACACAAGCTTTGTTTCCAAATGCACCAAGTAAAGATTTCCTTTCAATTGTATAAACCTTTATAAAACCAGCCAATATAATCACAATGACCACATCCAAAATAAAATATTTAACATATATATAACAACTGCAACGCCTCTAATTTGTAAACAAAAGGATTGCGCACTAAATCCAGCATAAACTCCGGCACAATTTGCATATTTTTAAACTCTCAAGACAGACGTCACATCCCGAACCTCACAGCAATTGGCTGCCGACCGCGTTTTTCGCTTGATATCTGCATAAAGTCGAGAACCGCCCAACCTTTTGACGCTCTCAACACTTTCCCCGGTCCTCTGTCAATCCCACAATGCACTGCACGAGCATGAAGCTCAACTTCCATAGGAATTAATTGAAAACGCTCGCTCCGCTCCGTGCCAGTGGCTCGCACCGTTAGGGAAGAGAGACCGCTCATGGCAGGTTAGACGAGCTGTTTCTCTCCGTCCAGCTCCCGTGAGCCTTCCATTCCTCCCTGACCTCCGCGCTGAGCTCGAGAAGGCATGGAAGAACCCTGTAGTGTCCCTGTCACTACACTGGGGCATTAGGACCCACACAGACCACAGGGTGAGCGCCCCCTGCTGGCCTCACTAACACCTCTTCCAGCAGAAACCTGGTTTTCCCAGGAGTCTCCCATCCAGGTACTGACTAGACTTCAGTGGGCTTCAGTGGTAGACCAGTCTTGAGCTACAGGGTGATATGGCTGCTAAATAAAAGTATTCATTTATTTTATTAAAGATAAAAAACAGTCTAATGAAAAATCTAATGAATCTAATGAAAATCATTGTCATGATAGTAAAATGTCACAAAATCGAAACAGTCCTGAATACAGGTTTCAGTTTCTTTATTTTTCCTTCTTCATGCCGCCGCGATTGGCACAAATGTGTCAGGCAGTGTGGACGGTGGCAGTGGAGAGACACCTATAGGTGAACCTGGCGGACACTGAGGAGAAAGAGAAGGGCTTTGATGCCCTGGTCTCGCCATCTGAACTTTTTTGGCACCTCCTTTGTATACCACGCGATCTGAGTCTGCGCCCATCATCTGGCGCCGGGCTTGGCAGGGAGTTCACCCTTTCAGGCTGTAAGAGTATGGCAGGCCCCTTATACATCAAGGCCTCTGCTCTTCAAGTCACAGGTTGAGCTTTCATTTCACCACTGTGGAAGATTATAGGGACCTCACTCCCTATAGAAGGGGAAATTTCTCAAAGACTTTTCAAAGATAAAAATAAAGGGGGCAATTTGACTGTGGCCCTGGAGCTCCTATTGGTTAGGGAAGGTTATCGTGACGCCCTGACCATGAGCCTCCTCTAAGCTAGAGTCGGGTTATGAGCTTCTGATATGGTGGGTAGCAGTAGAACGAAACACATCACATGTAGAGAGTAGTTTGGCCTCCTCTTCATTAGGGAGTTATTTTTCTAGCCGTCGTTCATCTGAGCTCCAGATAGTTGATAAGGCAAGCGTTCAAGAGTCAAGTCAAGTCATCTTCATTTATACAGGGCTTTTGACAATGTAGATTGTTTTAAAGCAGCTTTACAGAGATAGTAGGAGATTACAGTAACAGAGATTGTTTTTTCTTTACAGCAGCTCTAGAATAAAGTTATTGTCCAGCTAAAGTTAGTTTTTGATTTATTCACTTTCATTGCAGAGATCATTAGTTATTAGCTTAGGGGCCACTAACACGACACCGTTCTCACTGAAAACAGAAAACTTTTAATACGTTCTGGCCGCTCATTTGCACGACAGCAGTGTTTGGTGGCTCAAGAATGCAAACTTTGCGGAGGGACTTTGACAAGTCTTGATATCATTCAGCGTGAGTGAGTGGGCTTCCTCTCGGCCGAGAGTTATCCTGGAAAATGAGCCGCTGCTCTACTGAGCTCCAGGCAAAGATCACGGTTCAAGCGTATGGCCTTCAGAGAGGTAGACCACCCTCGGTTGAGTGAAGGGGCTTCCTCTCGCTAAAGAGAGTAAAGGGCCGTATGCTGAAGCCTCCGCTCCCGAGAGCTCCAGATAGATCATGACCTCGAGTGCGGTCCTCTGTGGCACAGCTGGATAATCACCCTGTGGTGAGCGTGTCGGCTTCCTCCATTTCAGAGAGTCAGTGTGTTGAAGTCTGAGTTCCAGGTAGATGATGCTTTCAGGTCCAGGCCTGTGGTAAGGCCATCTTAATAATGTCCCTGTAGTGAGGGAAGTTGGCTTTCTATTGAGCTCATTGAGGCATGATAGCAGTGAGGGCAGTGGCCACAGGGACTGACAGTCTAGTGTGTGACCAGAAGGGGTGAAAGGTTTTGGCTTTCCTGCTTGAAACTGCCAGTATTGTGCTGTAGTCTCAGCCATTATTGTGGCATGTGCTCCCCTCAGCGTGGCAGTGTGGGAAATGTGTGACGCAGCGCGAGCTCCATTTCAAAAGGTAACGTCTCGGGTTACAACTGTAACACGACTGTAACCCTTGTTCCTTGAGAACGGGGAACGAGACAACGCGTCTTCAGACGAGAAGACACACACAATTCCCACGCAACACAAGCATATACGCCCCCTAGTGGTAACTCTGGAAGTGCTAGAATGAACTCAATCTACTACATAAACTTTACATTCACTTTTGATAGATAAAGTGGATTGAACGTAATGAAATTTATGCAGATGAGAATGAATTTATTGAAAGTGGAAAACAGGATCTTGTGTCTTTATCAGATCTTCTGCCCCAAGCTGTCTATAGAGGGAATGATGGATAGATGAACAACTGTCCTCCTCCTCCATAAACCAGTGTTTGATCTGTTTCTGACACTTTATGAACCCGATTCTGTTTTCAGAGGTCCAAATAATGCCCATATTACAGAAATATACAGTTCAATAACACAAATCATGCAGTTAGCTAACATGAATTAATTTACAGAAGAAACAATGAGTGATCATTCTTTTTTTGATGTTTTTAAATGATCACATGCCAAAGTTAGAAACATCCCGAGGTAGAAACAGAAAAGCAAACTCAGAGAACTCTCCACTATTTCTCATACCACTATTCCTTTAGTAATTGTCACTTTTGTATTTGTCATTCACCTCTTGCTCCTGTCGTCTTAGGCTTACTAAACACAACCCGGGTATTAATTGGTCGGAGAATCATGGAGCTCTTATTGTTCTGCCCATTGTCTTGTGTCTGCCTTGTCCCCTGTCTCTTCTCCCCATGTGTTGCCGGAGGAGCCTGTGGATCTATCTCGGGTCTTCAGTCGCTCCCGAGCAAAGTACTTTACGAAGTTGGACCTCCGCAACGCCTACCATTTGGTTCGGATCAGGAAGGGGGATTAATGGAAGATGGCATTTAACACTCCCACAGGAAATTTTGAATATAGAGTTCTTTGGCCTTACTAATGCCCCACACTCTAAGAAATATCTCAGATTCAGATTCAGAATCACTTTATTAGCCATTTGCAGTGGAAAAAATGTGCAAGGAGCTCAAAGTGCAATGTCAACACATAATTAAGCCACATAAAAGCTTAGAGTAAAATGCTGTACAATAAAAGTCCATACAAAAATTTAAAGTGCCTAGTTTAAAGTGCTTTGTTTAAAGTGATCACAGCTTGTGGAAAGAAACTGTTTAAATGGCGATCAGTAGAACACTTGACAGAGCGATACCTTCTCCCTGAGGGAAGCATCTCAAAAAAGGCCCCTGCAGGATGGCCTGAGGCATCATTGGCAAGTTGTAAAGCTCGGTTCAAGAGTCTAGCTTTATATATGGCCTCCAGGAGTGGCAAAGTGCAGCCAATGGTCCTGCTGGCTGAGCGAACCACTTTGTTCAAAGCCGCCTTCTCTTTCAGAGTGAGATTACCAAACCACACAGTAATACAACTGGTTAGGACACTCTCAATTACACAGTAATAAAAGTTCAAAAGAATCTTAGTATTTTGAGTAAACTCTCGAAGCCTACGTAAAAAGAAGAGGTGCTGTCTCGCTTTCTTAGCAATGCTAGTCGTATTAGAGCTCCAATTCAAGTCATGAGAAAGAGTCACACCCAAGAATTTACATTTCTCAACAATCTGCACATCAGAATCATGGATAGTAATAGGCAACTGATTCCTGTTGTGACAAAAATCAATAACAAGTTCACACGTTTTTGAAGTGTTCAAAAGCAAGTTATTTTCTTTACTCCATTGAACAACATTCTCCACCTCCTCGCGATAATGAGATTCATCGTTTGAATTAATCAGCCCAATGATAGTTGTATTATCGGCATATTTGATTATCACATTATTATCATGAGATGCTACGAGGTCATGAGTATACAATGTGAACAGGAGGGGGGCTCAAAATACACCCCTGCGGTGAACCAGTACAGCTCATCAGAAATACAACCATTCATTTTGACCCTTTGTGGTCGACAAGTGAGGAAATTTAAAATCCATTTACAAATGGCATCATCAAGTCCAAGACATTTCAGTTTATGGATGAGCTTTGTTGGGACCATTGAATTAAAAGCTGAACTGTAGTCTATGAATAGCATTCTAGCATATGATTTATGTACATCAAGATGCTTGTAGACAGAGTTCAAAGCAAAGGAAATGGCGTCCTCAACACTTCTGTTTTTTCCTATATGCACATTGTAGTGGGTCCACAGACACAGGGATTTGATCTCTAATAAAGTCCAACACCAACCACTCAAAGGTTTTCATCAGGACAGATGTCAGGGCCACTGGCCGATAATCATTCAGACACGTCACAGGTGTCTTCTTGGGCACTGGAATTAAGATTGATCTTTTAAAGCTAACTGGAACAGTGCACTTCCTAAGTGACATGTTGAAAAGATCTGTCAGAACAGGAGCGAGTTGTTTGGAGCACAGTTTAAGGACACGAGGAGGAATACAATCCGGTCCAGGGGCCTTCCTAACCTTCGTCCTGGACAAGACCCTCTGGACATCCTCCTGAGTGATGGTAAAGCTCTGCACATTACAAGCAGGAAAAACAACAGGTTCAACATTTTCAATTTTAAGACGACAATAAAAACTCATTTAATTCGTTTGGCAAAGATGGGTCAATATTAGTGATGGATCCTCCTTTAGGTTTCCAAGCGGTGATAGAATTTAACCCTTGCCACATACGTTGTGGGTCCCCCTCCATGAAATGTCCCTCTATCTTAGCTCCATAGGCTCGTTTAGCGGCTTTAATGGACCTCTGCAAAGAATATCTGGACAGCTTATAAGCAGCAGCGTTACCAGATTTAAAAGCCACGGCCCGCTGTTGTATTTTCCTATTCACATCCGCATTGTACCACGGGTTCTGACTAGCGTGCCGATTTATTACCTTTTTTGGAACACAGCAATCAATGTAAAAGTCAATAAACCCAGTCACTGCATCACAATACTCATCCAAGTTTTCTAAATGGAACACAGACCAATCAGTAGCATCAAGGCATCCCTGTAGTTTCACTTCACTTTCCTTCGTCCAGCACTGAACGATACATGATGAAGGTTTTGATTGTTTACTCCTCTGTATATATGTAGGAAGGAGTAGCGCAGAGGAGTGATCTGATTTTCCAAAAGCTGGTCTGAGGCTGGATTGGTAAGCAGATTTTACGTTACTGTAACAGTGATCCAGGATGTGTGCTCCCCTAGTTGGATGTTTAACATGCTGATAGTAGTTGGGAAAGGCAGTTTTAAAGTTACATTTATTAAAATCACCAACTACTATAGCCACAGCATTAGCATGGGAGTTCTCAAATTTGTGTACAATGTCACTTAATTCACTCAAGGCAACAGAAGTGTCCGCCCGCGGATGTATGTAAACTCCACACAGGAACATCACAGAGAACTCCCGTGAGAGATAAAAGGGGCGGCATTTCACAATGACTACGTTTACATGCAGCCAATAACCCGTTCAAAACCGGGATATTAGCAATAACCCGGTCGCGCACGGCCATGTAAACACCGGCAAAAACCCGGATATGCTCATATCCCGGTTTTTAAAAACCCGGACATTACCCCTGGGGTACCCCTTTTCTAACCCGAATATTTGGTCATGTAAACGCGTATCGGCATATCCCCATCAAAAGGAACATTGATTTGTGTTCTGCGCATGTTCTATTCGCAAGGAATCTTGGTCTTTTGAGTAGAGACGGCGCATACAGAAACCCGCGTGCAGTATACCGGAAGTAAACAAGAAGTAGAGGTTAACATGGCGAGACGCAGCACAGCAACACACTTTTGGAGCGAGAAGGAAAGCGCAAACAAAGGCGATCGCTATCTGCCCCGAACTATTCATTATCCGCATGCTGCTGCTGTTGTTGTTGTCTTTGGATACAGGAAGAAGAATTGGAAATGACGCATATTGCGTCTTAAGGTTGTCCGTACGTCCTGACGCTAACTGTGCGTCTCCGTTTACATCGGGATATTCCCAACTGATTACAAATTCCATGTATACAGGAGTAACTCTCTCTGCTCACGCATGTAAACGGGTTATTCCGAATGTTTCAGAAACCCAAATAGTGACCCTAACCCGACCATAACCCGGATATTGGCTGCATGTAAACGTAGTCAATAAGACATTCCCAAGTTAGCGTTGCAAGTTTTGTTCACGATGACACAATCCGTGCACCAAAGTTCGTTAATTAAAAAACACACACCTCCACCCTTCGATTTCCCGGTGCGCTCTTTCACCCTGTCCGAGCGGTGGACAGAGAAGCCCGGTGGCTGGAAAGAAGAATCCGGAACGCCGCTGTGTAGCCACGTCTCTGTCAGGCAGAACACGGAGCAGTCCCGGGCCTTGCGCTGGGTCTTGATGCGGCTCAGCAGGTCGTCCGTCTTGTTCGGCAATGACTGGACATTCGCCAGGTAGGTGGACGGCAGCGGGATCCTCAACTGGCGGCTGCGTAGCTTCACAAGCAGCCCCTCTCGCTTCCCTCGGTGTCTGCGCTTCCGCCGCTGATAGCCTGTAGCGTCCCCGCTCAGGGGCTCAGGTGTATGGCGTGTGTGGCGATGCCTCCGCCCCGTCTCCTCGCTCTGCTCCCGACCTCCGTAGCCTGACTCCTGGCCTCGCTCACCTCGAGTGGGGCACGCAACGAAATCAGCGCACCTCAGTCCAGTATTGACAGATGACAGTCCACAAACTTCCTCACGAATCCTCAAAAGTGTCTGGCGACCATAGCTTAAAGTGGCAAGGGCATCAAAGACGAAAACAAACATAAAACAGACAGCACACAGGAGAGCTCTTGCTTATGGCGCCCTGCCTCGGCTCCATCACTGTTTATTAACAGTTGAATTACTGTATATTTTTACAGAAATTGTCCATAGAACATAATTTACGGGTGTATTTCTGTTTATTTACGTTTCGAATTGCATTATGGGACTTTGATCTCTGCTGCAACTGCCGGACGTTTTAAGAAGAACGTCAATAAAGAATTTGCAACGTTCTGCCTTTCAGCGGTAAGTAATTTTTTTTGGAAAAATGTACGTTATTTAAGTGACTGTTTTATTTGCAGTGTTATAAATGTTATATTGTCTGGGTTCATCGTGTGTATACCATTTTGCATTTCCATGGCTATTGCTAACTTTAACGTTAACTAACTTAACGTTCGTGAGCTGCTGTTATTAACCAGCGCTTGGTTAGGGAGATTAAAGAGCTGTTATTTCTCAGAAGATTTAAAACTGACCAGGTTTGTGTAAGTTGTTTTTTGTAATATTAGGTCAGAGCAAATTATCACCCCTTATTGATCATGTCCCGCTTCTCCATTCTTTGTGGCAGTGGCCATAGAAGTTAACGCTAGTGTTTTCTTGGTATTGTAAGCTGCAAATGTTAACTGTTAAATGTTCAGTCGTGGTTAAGACAGTGTTAGTTAACGTTAACGTGTTGATGTGCGACATCAGTGGTGTCTTTTTGGGGGCTTCCCAAAGTTCCCTTGGCCTTTTGAATTAAAATAGCCCCACATCATCACATAGCCTTCACCATACCTAGAGATTGGCATGGAGTACTTTCCATAAGATCATCTCTCAATGCAAATCAAACCAGCTATTAGGCTAACTTAAATAAAACCATGCCAATCTCTAGGTATGGTGAAGGCTATGTGATGATGTGGGGCTATTTTAATTCCAAAGGCCAAGGGAACTTTATCAGGATGCATAGTATCCTGGATCCATGAAGTAACTGGCCTTTAAAAATAAAAATCTGCCTGCCTCTATGGGAATTTAACATAGGGGAGTCCAGACTTATGCACCCTGTATTTTAAGGAAGAACATTTATTTATTTATGATACATTATTCATTCACAAAGAAAATTGGTGTCCTTAAAGGTTGGATTTTTCCTAATTTTTTTAATCAAGGCATTAAATTCAATTTCCAAAAGATGATTTTTTATTCCTCTTTTTAGTCAACTTTAGCATGGGTGTCTAAACGTATGCATAGCACTGTATCTACCTACCCCTATGCTGTATACATTATTGCAAAACAAAATAGATTTAGCACGAGACTGCTTCAATTACTGGCATGATGTCCATAACTTGTAGTTTAGCTCTGATAAAGTTACAAAAAGTTTTGTAAAATGTTTTTGGTTTAGTTTTCTTTTTTGATTCATTGTCTTATTTGTTTGTTTTTATAGAAATGTAACATTTATTTGTATAAAAGCAATCAAACAAATAGTAAAAAACAAACAAACATATCAATGTGTGTTGTGTTGTCATATGCCAGATCAAGTAACTAAGTGACATTTAGGAATCACCAATATGGTGTGCCTGACCCCTAGTGGATTTATGGAGGTGATGCAGCTAAAAGTCTCTCAGAAAGCTAATTTTTTTATATTTTGACCTAAAATCTTTAACACAACTTGGTTAGAATTAAGGCTGAAACCTATATTAATTTTTTTTTTTTTTTTTATAAATAAATTAGCAGGGTAAATTAGCAGTTAAGGGGTTAAATTAGATTAACGATGAGGGAGGGGGACAGAATCGGCGATTAGTTGTACATTAATCTGTTTCCTACCGGGTGTCGATCCTGACGTTATTATTTAGAGTATTTACAGGGTACACCGCAGGGTCTTAAAAGTCTTAAAAAAGTCTTAAATTTCATATTCTAAAAATAAGGCCTTAAAAGTATTAAATTACATTTACAAAGTATTAAATTTCGTTTACAAAGGTCTTACAGTTTTTCTTGTCCTTTCGTAGGATTAAATAAATGCCGTAACGTCATAAATAAATATTTTGTGTGTGTGTGATTTTACAATTTACTCCGTTTAGTGTGACTATTATACGGCAGTACAGGTGACGTTACGGTTTACGTCAGTGTTTAGCTGAACGCTCTGGACTGTGGAGTGTTCGCGGTGCACGAGCTCTGGCATCCAAGCTCTGGAGCCATTCAGTCAGTTGTTGGGAAACAGCAGAGCTGGAAGACCCGGGGCGAGTTACTGGTCAGTGAACAGTTACAACAACAACAACAACAACAGAGAGACAGTTGTGTATGAGACGAGGACGGTGTATGTGTGTCGACGTTGCGCCGCTGTTGTAGAGTAACGTTATGTGAATGGCAGGGTTGGGGAGTAACGGAATACATGTAACGGCGTTATGTAATCAGGATACAAAAATCCAGTAACTATAATCCGTTACAGTTACGTCAAAAAAAGTAGTAATCAGATTATAGTTACATTTTGAAAAAAGGGGGAATACTATCAGGATTACAATGGTTTCATTTGAAACTAAATAAATAAGTATTTTGGCATAATAACACTATATTAAGCGCTGCTTGATTATACAGTAGTTCCTGGTTCTGTTGCCAGTAATGACTCACGTGTGCCACGCGCTGGTGCATGTGCAAATAACAGCTTTCTACAATCTCCTCAGACGCAGATTGAATCAGTGCTGCTAGTAGAAACGATGCTGCCTGCGGGTAAAATCGCTTTTAATTCATGGAAATTCCGCTGCTATTTTGTAGAAATTAGGAGAGTCGCTTTTTTAGTACCCAAAATGTCCTTTCTTAATCTTTTATCACGTAACGGGATGTTCGCTGTCTAGGTAACGTAGGGAAACTCCCACTGCCAACGCCACAAGTTCAGTCAGGCAAATTAAGAAAGATCACGGCTTTAGTCAACATGTAGGCCTATTTTAAAATAAACTAATATGTAGATTGTGTAAAAATTTTAAATGTTGTGTTTTTATTTTTTAGTTAAAAATTAGTTAAAAATAAAACAAAATAATCTGTAATACCATACATTAGCCACTAGATGTCTGTATAGCCCTTTACATAAATATATATTCAGGCCTGTGTGTATATTTTGCAAATATTGTGCACTGGACCAAATTCTTAATAAATAAAAGTTTATTTTTATTTATTTTTTAATAATATTTCTTCTTGCTTGACTATTTATATACGTGACCTTGAAGTAATCCAAAAGTAATCAGTTACATTACTTTCATATTATAGTACTTGGATTACGTTACTGAATACTTTTTTTATGAAGTAATTTGTAACTGTAACGGAATACATTTTTAAAGTAACCCTCCCAAGCCTGGTGAATGGAAACATCAAACTAACGCACATTAAACTTACATTGTGTATGTACTTTTCGTTTGTAGATGAACTACTACCAGTGCAGACAGATGACTCCCTAAAAGCCCCGCAGCCTTGCTTACCAACCTGTGCACCTGCTTTCTACTGGTACTTCTATGAAATACCATGAGGATTTTTTTTGTGTGTGTGAAAAGAACTACTAGTGCCAAATATGATGTTTCATTGTGGTATCTGTGAGTTTATCAGTGCCTCAGTTTCGGAGTACGTAAAGCACGTCAGGACCCATAGAAACATTAGCCGGGCATTTTTTCCTTGTGGCTTTCCAGACTGTGGAAGAAGCTTTTCCTCTTATAATTCTTTAAATGTGCACTTGTCCAGAATTCACCGTGACGGGAGAAAGCAGTCTTTTAATCGTCATATATCTGTGCAGTTAAAGTGTTCTTGGGAGTTTTGTGGCAAAGAGTGTGGAAGCATAAACTGTCTTGTATCCCACCTTAAGTGTCACTTGCAAGAGGGTCTTGAAGTGACATGTCCTTACAGTGGATGTGCAAAGACTTCCAAAGTCAGATCCTCTTTTACATCCCATTTATCAAGATGTATGTGATGTTACACATATTGCTCAAAGTCAAATCAGTGAGACAACCAGGGCTTGACAACTTTTTTGCTCACTAGCCAATGTGGCTAGTGGTTTTCCAGAGTTACTAGCCACACAGCATTTTTACTAGCCACATTTTTGTTGTTGTGAAATTACCTGATAAAAGTTGACTATGGCGTGCTAAAATTTACTTGAACTAGATTTACCACCCTTATAAATGTAAACCACTGTGCACACCCAAATCAGGGATAGGACACATCTGTCCTGGAGGGCCGTTGTCCTGCAGAGTTTCGCTCATAGGACAGTTTTGCATGTTAAAATATTATATGGTTTGATTTTTGAGTATGTGAGACAATTTGATTTAGTCTTCCCTGTTTCTGAGAAGATCTCAGTGATCGGCAGCCGTCGACTGATCAGCCCTGCAAACCTGCTGGTGGACCGTGGAACATGCACTCATCCCAGATAAACATAACTTATCTTGTAAATAGTTGTAAAAAGTACTGAAAGTAAAAATGTATAGGCCTAGAACAATTTATTTTGTAGCAAATGTATAAATTAATTGACATGACAAAAATAAATGTACTAAATAATGTACTAATAATAGTAAATTCGAAGCCTCGAAACAATATGGCCCATTTGGTTCGACTGTTTCATTGCTTCACGAAGCCTCGATCTGCCCACCACTAGATGCTGCAACATGCCCTCACCGCACTGTAGTGACTGCAGAACAGTAGTGATGTGACATTTGAACCGAGGCGTCGGAGCGTGTGTGGAGAAAAAGTGGGCGTGCCAGATGAAGCCGCGATTCGAGGCTTGTGTTGTTAACGTGAAAATCACGTGACTAACGACAAACGAGGCCTCGGTTTGTGTGGATACGTCATCGGTTCGGTCCGAGTGTCGCTTCCGGATAAAAGGCGGTTCGAAACTCGCGCCACCTTGTGGGTGTTGCAGGAGTAGCAGAAGCAGTTGTAGTGTCAGAGAGTTAGATAATATCGTTGTCATTGTCGTTATTGTGTCATATGTGAGGGCTGTATATTATTACATTATCAGGTTAGAATAGTTATAGTATATTATTATAGGCCTAGATATATTATAGTCTTGTTATATTCATTAGATAAGATTATTTGGATTGCTCTGGATTTTTGCATCTGGACTGGACTGCTTTTTGATTTGGATTGCCCTTTTGGATTTGTTTGCTTTATGTGACTCTTCCTTTTTCCTGGTAATGGAGCCAGCAAGAAAGAGGGAATCCTCCCCTGTCTGGGATCAACAGAAGCACCAGTGTCCTCATTTATACCAGCTGGCATTTTTACGTTCCCCTGCATCCCCTGTTCCTTGTGAAAGGATCCAAGGCTGGAGAGATTTTGTCCAAGAAGAGGAATCGTCTAAACCCCAACACACTTGAAATAATTCTGTTTCTCAATAAAAAAATCTATTGTAATCCTTCCTTCCGGACTATTCTGTTGCAGTTTACTTTAATCTGTTATCTATAATCTGCTAAATTAATAAATGTACTTTATTACACTCCCTCTAACATAAGCACTGCACTCAACACAGTGTCACTGTTGTTGTTCATACTGTCACTATCCAAACAATTTATGAATAATTAATTAACTGTGTGTGTGACTCTGCACAAGTAAATTCAGACAGAGAAAGATACTTTATATTATACACAGTAATGGACAAATGTCTGATCATGTCTTTTTATTATTGCAAATGAAAGGTTACAGACATCAACAGTGAGTACAAAATAAATAAATATTTTTATTTATAAAAATATTTTTATAAAATATACATTTAAATATAAATATACAAATAAATATAAATATGTATTTGTATATTTACATTACAAATAAATATTTTTATTTATAAAAATATTTTTATAAAATATACATTTAAATATAAATATACAAATAAATATAAATATGTATTTGTATATTTACATTACAAATAAATATTTTTATTTATAAAAGTATTTTTATAAAATATAAAAAAAATTATATAAAAAAAATATTTTTTATAAAATGAGGGAGGGAGGCGACACTGGTTCAGAATGAATTAATTTGTCTGCTATTTCTTTGCACAGTAGCTAGGTGTCACTAGTGAGCAATGCTGAATGAAGCTTCGAGTAATGAACCTTTGGCTGAAGCAATGGGCTGCGAGGTCTCAGTGGTTCAGGACGCCTCATTTTGCCATCACTACAGAACAGGCTTTGGGTTACACACCAAAATTACACAGCAAAATAAAATCACATACCACTTTACACCCATCCACATAGGCTACCTGAGATTGGACAAATAAGTGACCCGAACTACACGACTCCATCAGAAAAAGGGAAAGCAAGAGGGTAACCAGAAATGGCTAAATGCAAGCTCCGCTACTTGTGCGTCTTGCTTTTATTATAAGTGCAATCATGATAATGATTAACCAGCCGGTATCTGACACAGCTGAGTCTATGGAGAAATTATTCCCATTCTCCACCAGGGGGAGTAATGGAGGAAAATACCCAATCTGCTGCACGTAGTAAGCTTTGTGGTACGTGTTGTCATCACCACCATCATCACGATACCTCTGACAGATTTGCTTTGTATTCTGACTCATTCCTTCTGTTTTTTTTTTTTTTTTGTATTGGTAGAAAAACTCACTACACTCATTAAAGTCACGGACCACTTTTGCCTGAGCACAACACAGGTGAGCAGACCCAGAGCAAACATGGTGTGGCGCTGGCCTCGTGTTATAGAGACACCAGAAGCACAGCTGCTTTAGGTACACATGCGGTTATGGGTGTGACTGAATTAACAAATGAGGAATATGATGGGGCCTTCACTTCACCATGCTTATGGGACTATTTTTAGAGCATGAACAAAAACACTGATTTACTGTGAAACAAACAGAGAACTTTCAAACGCAGCTCAGAAACATATAGCAAATGCACAGTTTGCGATTTCCACTTCAGTTTTCTAACACGTGATGTTTCACTTCTGCATCTGGAGCGAGAAGCATGTTTATTAAAGTCAGCGCAAAGGATTATTAGGAACCCCATACTAATACTGTGTTTGACCCCCTTTCGCCTTCAGAACTGCCTTAATTATACGTGGCATTGATTCAACAAGGTGCTGAAAGCATTCTTTAGAAATGTTGGCCCATATTGATAGGATAGCATCTTGCAGTTGAGGGAGATTTGTGGGATGCACATCCAGGGCACGAAGCTCCCGTTCCACCACATCCCAAAGATGCTCTATTGGGTTGAGATCTGGTGACTGTGGGGGCCATTTTAGTACAGTGAACTCATTGTCATGTTCAAGAAACCAATTTGAAATGATTCGAGCTTTGTGACATGGTGCATTATCCTGCTGGAAGTAGCCATCAGAGGATGGGTACATGGTGGTCATAAAGGGATGGACATGGTCAGAAACAATGCTCAGGTAGGCCGTGGCATTTAAACGATGCCCAATTGGCACTAAGGGGCCTAAAGTGTGCCAAGAAAACATCCCCCACACCATTACACCACCACCACCAGCCTGCACAGTGGTAACAAGGCATGATGGATCCATGTTCTCATTCTGTTTACGCCAAATTCTGACTCTACCATCTGAATGTCTCAACAGAAATCGAGACTCATCAGACCAGGCAACATTTTTACAGTCTTCAACTGTCCAATTTTGGTGAGCTCGTGCAAATTGTAGCCTCTTTTTCCTATTTGTAGTGGAGATGAGTGGTACCCGGTGGGGTCTTCTGCTGTTGTAGCCCATCCGCCTCAAGGTTGTGCGTGTTGTGGCTTCACAAATGCTTTGCTGCATACCTCGGTTGTAACGAGTGGTTATTTCAGTCAAAGTTGCTCTTCTATCAGCTTGAATCAGTCGGCCCATTCTCCTCTGACCTCTAGCATCAACAAGGCATTTTCGCCCACAGGACTGCCGCATACTGGATGTTTTTCCCTTTTTGGGGCGGCAGTGGCTCAGTGGTTCATTTAGGTTGTCTACAAACTGAAAGGTTGGTGGTTCAATCCCTGGTTCCACCTGACCAAGTGTCGAGGTGTCCATGAGCAAGACACCTAACCCCAGCTGCTCCCGACGAGCTGGATGGCGCCTTGCATGGCTGACACCGCCGTCGGTGTATGAATGAGTGAGTGAATGGGTGAATGTGAGGCTATGTAAAGCACTTTGGTGGCCATAGGTCTGTGAAAGCGCTATATAAATGCAGTCCATTTTCACACCATTCTTTGTAAACCCTAGAAATGGTTGTGCGTGAAAATCCCAGTAACTGAGCAGATTGTGAAATACTCAGACCGGCCCGTCTGGCACCAACAACCATGCCACGCTCAAAATTGCTTAAATCACCTTTCTTTCCCATTCTGACATTCAGTTTGGAGTTCAGGAGATTGTCTTGACCAGGACCACACCCCTAAATGCATTGAAGCAACTGCCATGTGATTGGTTGATTAGATAATTGCATTAATGAGAAATTGAACAGGTGTTCCTAATAATCCTTTAGGTGAGTGTATAGCTAGGCTAATTTACTTTCATAATTACTAGCATACTTACTAATAGGTAAATTAAGTTTTGTGCAGATGTGTAATGTAAATATTATGTTTTTAATTTATTTGCTGCACAGCAGCCTATTTTACAGTCTACTATAATAATAAATGTTACGCTGTCAAGCAAAATGGGAACAGTGTTTGTGCTGTTTTGTGCGTTGTGTTTCTGGACGAGCCCCCATTTATATGTTACGAGCCCATTAAATTAATTAAAATGGAACATCATAACATATAAAGACCACAGAGATTCAGTGACGGTGCATAAATTATTTATTTATAAATGATTTAAATGATAGATAATTTGTCATAAACAAAGCATGGTGGTAAAAGAAAGCAACAAAAACAAACAGAAAGAAAACCCTGTGCACACATGTCCACCGGAGAAATATCACTTGCCTACCTCCCGTTCGAAAATCAAAGACAATGTTCTCCGTGAGTCTTCCGGGTTCTCTGACTGCTGCCCTAACTAAACCTAAACTAAATAACGTGAAAACCCAACACCAATTACCACCAGCTTTAAAATAATGTTATAAACTAAATCTAACAAACATGAGTTCCACGCCAGGAACGTGCTTATAGAAAACCCCGATCATCAAGTCGACACGGGGAAACTCCACGAAGAGGCATAACGAGCCAAACACACGGGACACCTCGGAGCTACGCTCCGTCTGCCACCTGAAGCGGATCGGAAGTGAGAGTCAGAGAGAGAGAGCGGATGGCAACAAAGGCATTTTTAAAGCAGTTGCGCCGCCCACAATCAGCAATCGGCGAGACGTCACGTGACCTATAGAGGAAACAGAAACACAACGCACAAAACAGCACAAACACTGTTCCCATTTTGCTTGACAGCGTAACAATAAATAATAATAATAATTTGTTACATTTATATAGCGCTTTTTCTGAGACCTCAAAGCGCTTTACATAGATGGGGCAATCTCCTCAACCACCACCAATGTGCAGCATCCACTTGGATGATGCGACGGCAGCCATATTGCGCCAGAACACCCACCACACACCAGCTTACTGGTGGAGAGGAGACAGTGATGAAGCCAGTCAGTATATGGGGATGATTAGGAGGCCATGATGGACAGAGGCCAAGGGGCAAATTTGGCCAGGATGCCGGGGTTACACCCCTACTCTTTTTCGAAGGACATCCTGGGATTTTTAATGACCACAGAGAGTCAGGACCTCGGTTTAACGTCTCATCCGAAGGACGCTATAGCTAAAAGTGTTTGTTAGATAGCAAAGCCCTCAGCTTATGTCAGAGGACATTGTAGTGATCCACTCAGAAACCAATTAGACTAGTGTAGTGAAAAATTTCTTTGCCTTCAGATGAGATAACATGGATCCAGAGGGAGCTGTAAGCCTAGCGTCCAAAGAAAAACAAATAGGAAGAGATATTGATTGGGAAAAATGTTTCATTTGTCAAGACAAATATGGAAAATACAGCCAAGATAAAGCCCTTTGATTGAAGTGATTTTTCAGGAAGTGGTGTCTTTGTGCTCTTTCTGGAGATTATTATAGTATAATATTGTGCAATATTTTTTGCAATATAATAGACACACCATTATTTGCATTGCGCTTAGCTTGACACTTGCTTATTAAATCTATTCAGTCTCAAAGGGATGAGACTGCCAACCTGAGAGCCAACCTCTGCCAACCTGAGAGCCACTGCTTTGATGGGGAAAAACATACCTTTGCCATACGACTATTACATAGTTATTACTACTAAATAGTTACTAACCCCTAACCCTAAAGAAGTGAGAGAGCAGTTTTGTTAGGATGGAATTAATAACTATAGTGATATGTGAATTAAATATAATTTGTGTTACAACCTGGTACACTAATTAAGTCAAATAGCACCATAGACCATCATCTACAGTTCTAAATTTCCGCCTTGACATTAAAGTATTATAACTTGTGCAGCATTGCACTGTCTCTCCCTACAAGCTTTAAACTTGGCTTGACTCATTCCCATAGATATGGGTACTGATTGATAGAGGTTTTGGGATACTAGGTTATGTTTCCAAGCTGATATTCACTTTGAAAACTGGTTCTCTTTAGGCGGAGATTGTTTTTTTTCATATTCTAGTTCTGTTGTCTCTTACACTGTACAATAAATGTTCATTCTGACACTTCAGCAGACATCCCATGAGTGTTGGCTTTCATTTGATACCATTTTTATGAATATGGTCCTTGTGGTTGTGGAGATATTCAACATTTACTGTTGGCATGTCGTGTTGAGCAGGAAACCAAAACATTGGCCTGAAAATGCTTGTACAAGTCACAAAAAAAAAATTCAGCTTGACAACCACCCTAATATCTTACCTATGGGTGTCTTCTAACTAAAAAAATAGGGTGACAGCTTGTACCAAAACATGTCCGCAAAAAGTCTTAACGGAAGCCCTTTTCAGAATTGGCCCCCTGACTAATTTCACAGAACTATTTCCACCTGCATAAAGAGTTTTAATGGCCCAAAGCGTTCTAACAGTAAAAATAAATAAAAGGGTGTCGACAGAATCAAAGGCTTTTATACCTATCATCAAAAATATAAGATCAAAAGTAAGTCTAATATTATCAAATATATGTCTGTTTCTCATAATCCCAGATTGATTTTCATCAATAATTGAATCTAATACTAATATGGACCTTTGGACAAAGACAAGAGCAAATATTTTATAATCATTATTCAACAGATATGGGTCTCACATGATCTGGGCTTAGGAATCAAACATATTATATCTTGTGTCTTAGGAAGTTCAGAGCATGTTAAGCTTTCAGAGTACACTTCAAAAAGAGATGGGGTGAGAATCTCAGAAAATTGCTTATAAAATTAAAAAATCATTACGGCATGATTTATTACATTTCAAGCATTTAATAGCTTCCTTAATTTCAGTAATAGTTATTGGGGAATCACATAATCTTTAGTCCTCTTCCGTATTATGCTCACTGAATTTAGATGTGTATAAATTAGAATAACAATCATAGCAAAAACTAGAAATTGTGTCAAAACTATCGGTAATAAATCAATTAGCCTACTGAAATAGAATTTAGTTTAATCCTCAACTTTTCAAGGTTAAAAAATAAGGCGTTCTGTACATGTTATCATTTTGCAGCTCTGTTAGACGCAGTCTCTCCATCCGACAGGTTCACAGCAGGAATGTTAGAAATAGCTAAGATTTCACATACAACTTTCTCTTCTATAACACACAACATGCAGTCCAGCTCAGCTTTAGATCTGACTGACCGCTCGCAGGAGAAGAAAACATGAGCTCTTCCCTGACTCCCTATTGCCCAAAACCTGGAGGAAAGGATTACTCTAAAGCACTGGAGAACAGAATATAACGGAGTATTAGCCATGTGAACAAGCCTCAAGTCCCCCTTCATAGACACCAAACCAAAGAATCAATGCTGTGTTCAGATTTTAATGCTGTTATCATAATTACCTAATCTTCCAAAAAACACTTCTATTGCTAGACACAAAGACCAGAGGATAATGGGAACGTTTGAGTCAGACACACACACACACACACACACACGCAACGTCTGAGCAGCGCTGCAAAGTTTGCTTTTAATAACCAGAAACACTGTGTTCATTCTTCAGAGATTGTCCCCGTTTGTACATAATAAAGACATTAATTGCCATTATAACCAGTTTATGGTAGAGGAGCAACTATTGGCTCATTTCAGTTTATATAAATATTTTTCATGTTTTTCCTTTGAATTAATATTAAACACTACACAACTGTTTAAAAACCATTTTAGTCAAAGTTTAGTTCATTTTATTTTTTCACTGAAGTATGAAGTAAGAAAAGTCTCATGAAAAACTAAAGCTGTTCTTCAGATTGTGAATTAATGACAGAAATCACATAATAATCAGTTCAGCACAAACTCACTGATTTCAGCACTCTTGGGAAAACTCCCGTTCTGGGGTGCGTTTCCCGGCGCCGATACCGTGGGTGCTCCGGGGCTCGAGCACCCACGGAAAATACCGAGCAACCACGTGTGCCAGACTGCCAGTAGGCGCTCTGGCTACATTCATTTAAAATGAATCATTGCAGTTGGTGCTATGTGAAGCGTCTGTCACACTGTGATTGGTTATGTCGCTGTCAGTCTAGTAGTATCGCCCATAGATATCTATGGTATCGCCTGCTCCATATCCTATCCACCAATCACAGCGTTTCTCGGATGAAAACGCCTCTTTAGTGACCCTGCTCTGTACGCAGCTGCAGAGCAGTTCTTTTAATTCTGTTCCTTCTGAAGAATTAACCGCAATGGTGAGTCAACAAATCTAATTTTTACTGTGTGGACTTGAGTGACAGAGTCCTGCGCGGGTTCGGGTAGCCTACCCGCAAATTTTCCTCAAACGGGTGCGGGTCGGGTCGGACACGGGGGAAACACGGGTCTAAACACGGGTTTAAAACAATCACGTGCAAACGTAAAAATATATGCACATTTTTAGGAACATATAAAAAATATGCCCGTATTTCAAGTTAATAAAATAATTTAAAATCCACATCAGTTTATTTGTGCCCACACCCTCCCAGGAGTCTCTAGTCTGACTATAGGCCTACCTACTTTCACTTTTAAAAAGTCATCATAACCGCGCGCGCGCGCGATCTGCTTGCAGTCGTCGAGATGGATGCTAAGGAGTTGAAGAAAAGAATAGCTAGTGGAGATGGTAAAGTTGTCGATAAAACTGAAGAAAATAATGTTGTGAAAGGCTTTGCTGCATGCATTTTCGTGTTGGATAGCCGCAAATGTGGAACTTTATCGCGGAGGAAGCACGCTTATAACCAAGCAGTTCTATCGAACAGTATTTTTCAAATTTAACACTGTTAAGTGTCGGCCGCTGTCCATTTCCTAAGGTTCTGAAATCTGAAATGCAAACTTTTTTTTTTTTTTTTTTTAAAGGGCGTGCGCCCATGAGCACCCACGGAGGAAAACATAAATCGGCGCCTATGCGTACAACTATATAGCTCGCTGCTTAACTACCATAGCACGATGCATCGTTGGAGAAATCAACTAGTCACGACTGTTTCCCGAAACCGTCTGTCGCAAAGTATTGTTCAACCACGTTGGATTATGACGTCTCGCACGTGGTGGACTAATAACTTATTTTAATTAATCTGTTTGAGATCGAATTAACGCTAGATTTTGTCATATAAGTTACAGACATGGCATCCGAAGACCATTTCTAATTCTTCTCAGTTATTTTGCTTTATTACCAGACTCAATATTTGGCTCGTTCTTACATAGTGGAGCATGTTCGCACATGCGCAGTCTTCAAAAACGGTGCGTTAAATCTCTTGACAAACTAAAAGACGTAAATTACATTTGTATGTATTCTAAATAAATAACACGGGTTGTAGCCTACTGAATGTCAGCTTGCTTATTTTGCTAAAGATAAGGATTTATTCAGTCTACATCTCATGTAAGCTAGAAACTATGCTTCTGTACATCGAGAGCTGTCGTTCCAACCACACACGTTTGCGATGCTGTTTGCGAGCGTTCGTTGGAACGATGGTTTCGGGAAACACCAAATCGTTGAACTATGCTGATAACGACGGAACTTGCGACCATAGTTGGCTAACGATGCTTTCGGGAAACGCACCCCTGATCAGGGAATCTGGACTGAAGTGCAGGCATAAATCTCTCATTTACAGTGTGTCGATGTGTTTTTCACTTGGAAGTGTGGAAACTGATGATTGAAATGAGTTTCGCCGAAGAGGAACACGTCTTTTGTGTCGTTTTACATCTGAGCAACTAAATTAATGCTAGGCCTGACTATTTAACGCACTATATTCTGATTATAAAGTAAGTATTACTGTTGTCCCTGTTAATGATCAGAGAAGAGACCGCCACACCAACAATAGACGCTTCAGCGGAAGTTCACGTGTTTCGAAGAAATGTTATTTTGCTTGTTTTTCAGTTAATCCCACATGACAATGCTGAAACCTTCTTGGAAAGTTCCTGCAATGCTTGAAATGGTGTCGATGTAGAAACACATGTAGCCTATTTGACTTCCTCTTTCTGTGGAGCGGAACATTATTATTATTATGCACAGGACATTTCAACATGCCAGAATACAACATAAGCATATTATTTTGAGAGCATCAACACTTGTAGGAAAACATTTAAGTTTTCCCAGAAAACGTCCACCGCATGATCATGCCTTGTGTAAGAGCCCATTCAACATGCCTTCAGTGACTGAATTATTATTATTCTCAGCTTATTGCTGTATTATTTAAGAAATTACTTGAAGTGTTCCTGTACTGCATTTACTCTAAGTTGTCCCTGTATATTTTACTTGAAGTTTTCTTTATATAATTTACTTGACGTTAACTTTAAAGCCACTCCTCCTCACTCAAAAAAATAAGCTGTTGAACGAACGCTGTTATTCACAACCTAACCATATAAGCCCTACTCTTCTGCACAATGGTAACGATCAAAACTTTAACATAATAGAAACTCTTTCAAATGTCAAACATACCTGAACATTAAACATTAACAGATGTTTCCCTTTACTCAAAAACACATTTCAAGATTTACTCTCCATTTCCAGCCATGTGCAAAGCATGCTGGGAACAAACAATGGTGTCTCTAAATAAAACCGCATAAATGAGCTAATAAATAGGTAGCCCCTAATCCTTAATTTTATGAGGTTTATCAGTTCCTCAATTCAAGCCTTAAAATTGTGCATGTTTCCTTAAAAAAAAAATAGGAAAATGCTTCTCTTGGTGTTATTAGTAAAATGGTCTCAATATTTTCAACAAAACACTGAACCACAATTTTCTTATAAAAAATAGGCTACATAAAATTGTTAATTATCATCTCAATTTTTTAAATGAAAATTACAAGTCTCATGATTCATTTTTTACAGTGTATTTATGCAGGATTGCGGATGAGGTTTAATCAATGTGTAGTGAATACTGAGTGCCCACAGCCGTAATCTAAACACAGTCGCCACTCTTCTGCATAATGGTAACCACAAAATAAAAAAAAAAACATTACAGAAAGTCCTCTGAGTTTCTAACATAAGTGAATATTAAACACTAACATTAACTAACAACATCTTTCCATTTACAGAAAAACACATAAAATAATACTTTAATCCCTGAATTTAACTATGAGAATATCATGTTTAGTGCAGAAGATGCGCTTTTATGGCACATGTTGCGCATACTGTCAAACGTGCATGCGTTCTTTTGCTTTTTTTAAGAAAGCGTTTTATTTATTATTTTTGCAGTGTAGTTGTTCACCTGTAATTAACAGCGCTTCGTCAGAAGTACAAACACAACAGCCGTTTTTAAACCCTGTCCAGTGGCTGAGAGGAAAGGAGTAAACACGGTCACTAGTAGGCTGTGACAGCTGTCAATCAAAATGTGGAGCGGTGATTCGTTCCGTGTGTTCACTGTCAGAAAACAAGTGGATAATTCGGTAAATTAACATTTTTATTTAACAGAATTGATCAGCTTGTTCCTGCTGTGGTTGTTTTAATTCACAGCCCTTCTAAAAATATGTTGTTTTATATTTTATTTGTAAATTATTTATTTTGTTGGATTTTACTTGGACTTGGACAGAACTGTTTCAAAACTAGTTATCTAGGCTATGATGCTGCTGCCTTTGGGCAGTGATATTGAGTTTAAATTACATATAAAATAAAGACATGTTATTGTGATGTAATGGTGTAATGGAAGGGACTAAAGAACAAAGTATTTTTATCAGCTGAAAGGCAGAATACAAATGTTTTTTTGTTTTTTTTTAAGTTAGATAGACATTAACAGTTTCAGGTTATGTTTTAGTGTTGGTAACATGTCCCACACAAACTAGTAATCGTCCCACATTTAGTTTGTTTAATGGTGGTCACCCTACTTGGGGTTCAGAGTATTTTTACCTCATCAATTTCACTACTACGGAAGCCCTGAACCGTAAAAAAACAATTCTGTAAAAAAAATAAAAAAAAGAGTATTTCGAGATTAAAGTCGAAACATTACGAGAATACAGTCTTCCGTAGAAGTTGCGTGTGTGCGCATTCATAACGGTGCGCGTCCACTGGCGCAGAGCGCGTGTTTCCGCGGGCACGGAGCGCGTCCACTGGCGCAGAGCGCGTTTCCGCGGGCACGGTGCGTGCGTGTTTGTGTGTATGTAATGCGTTTGTGAAGTCGACCTGCCTCGGACATGGATCTACCAAAATAGTAGCTTTTTACTTTTATCTGGGCTTTCAACAAAAGGAAATTCTACACTAATCTACCAACATGCATTTCCATGGCGTTGCCTATAGACGAGCACACACACTCCGCCGGAGTAGATTCACAATCCGGTCCAAACTGTGGCAGTGTTTTCGTGCTCGTCTGTAGGCAACACCATCTGGGTCGAGAACACTTAACAGTAACCGCACTGTCTCCCTCTTCACCGTAAATGCTCTCTGGATACATTTTAAGTGCATCATTCTGTAGCCTATCCAATCATTTGGCAGATATAAAAACCACTGGCATTATTTCCATCATTATTTCCTCAGATATAAAAACCATTGGCACTGGTGGTTGAGGAGACATACCCAGAAATGAATATAAAGCGCTTTGAGTGTCTTACCTACAGTAGACATATGAAAGACCTATAATGGTAGCCTGATGCCATGTTGGTAGATTGGCACCTGTAGAATTTCCTTTTGTTGAAAGTCCAGATAACAGTAAAACGCGCCACCGTTATGAATGCTGTGCGGCGATGTGGAACAACAGCAAGCACACACGCGGAAGTCCTCTACGGAAGACTGTCTTCTCGAAAATATGTCGACTTTATCTTCGAAATGTGTCGACTTTATTCTCGAAATGTGTCGACTTTATCCTCGAAATGTGTCGACTTTATCTTCGAAATGTGTCGACTTTATTCTCGAAATGTGTCGACTTTATTCTCGAAATGTGTCGACTTTAATCTCGAGATGTGTCGACTTTATTCTCGAAATGTGTCGACTTTAATCTCGAGATTTGTCAACTTTATTCTCGAAATGTGTCGACTTTATTCTCAAAATGTGTCGACTTTATTCTCGAAATGTGTCGAATTTATTCTCGAAATGTGTCGACTTTATCTTCGAAATGTGTCGACTTTTTTCTCAAAATGTGTCGACTTTATTCTCGAAATGTGTCGACTTTATTCTCGAAATGTGTCGACTTTAATCTCGAGATGTGTCGACTTTATTCTCGAAATGTGTCGACTTTAATCTCGAGATGTGTCAACTTTATTCTCGAAATGTGTCGACTTTATTCTCAAAATGTGTCGACTTTATTCTCGAAATGTGTCGAATTTATTCTCGAAATGTGTCGACTTTATCTTCGAAATGTGTCGACTTTTTTCTCAAAATGTGTCGACTTTATTCTCGAAATGTGTAGAATTTATTCTCGAAATGTGTCGACTTTATCTTCGAAATGTGTCGACTTTATTCTCGAAATGTGTCGACTTTATTCTCGAAATGTGTCGACTTTATTCTCGAAATGTGTCGACTTTATTCTCGAAATGTGTCGACTTTAATCTCGAGATGTGTCAACTTTATTCTCGAAATGTGTCGACTTTAATCTCGAGATGTGTCGACTTTATTCTCGAAATGTGTCGACTTTAATCTCGAGATGTGTCAACTTTATTCTCGAAATGTGTCGACTTTATTCTCAAAATGTGTCGACTTTATTCTCGAAATGTGTCGACTTTATTCTCGAAATGTGTCGACTTTATTCTCGAAATGTGTCGACTTTAATCTCGAGATGTGTCGACTTTATTCTCGAAATGTGTCGACTTTAATCTCGAGATGTGTCAACTTTATTCTCGAAATGTGTCGACTTTATTCTCAAAATGTGTCGACTTTATTCTCGAAATGTGTCGAATTTATTCTCGAAATGTGTCGAATTTATTCTCGAAATGTGTCGACTTTATCTTCGAAATGTGTCGACTTTTTTCTCAAAATGTGTCGACTTTATTCTCGAAATGTGTAGAATTTATTCTCGAAATGTGTCGACTTTATCTTCGAAATGTGTCGACTTTATTCTCGAAATGTGTCGACTTTATTCTCGAAATGTGTCGACTTTATTCTCGAAATGTGTCGACTTTATTCTCGAAATGTGTCGACTTTATTCTCGAAATGTGTCAACTTTATTCTCGAAATGTGTCGACTTTAATCTCGAAATGTGTCGACTTTAATCTCGAAATGTGTCAACTTTAATCTCGAAATGTGTCAACTTTAATCTCGAAATGCTAGATTTGTTTGTTTTTTCTCTGTTTTTTGCTTTGCGGTTCAGGGTTTCCGTACACACCTGTCTAGTAGCCTACAATTATGTGGTTTTGTTTTAATAAGTGGAGCTGGTAATGTCCTCCTCTGCTGAGATCTTCACAGATTTAATGTATTTTATTTTCAGTTGATTTCATCTTGGGCCTAGTCCACATGTACACAAGTTTATCCTCCTCCATTTAAAAAAAAAAATCTTGTCCACGTGAAAACGAGCTTGCCAAACCAACAGGTGGTGATATAACCATAACCGTAAAGCCATGTTGGCCAATCAGAAGCCTGCTGGAAAAAGGTTATTACTGGTTCTGGTAGGCTGACAACATGTTGTCATGAGCAGTGAGCGGTGTAGTTTTGCATACTGACGCTTCTGTTGCGCAATATAATGAGAGAACTTTTCCACAGTCAAAAGTTAGTCATCATCATCATCTTTTTTATTTAATGCCATGTCAGCAATCAGAGCTATCTTCATGGCAAAAATTAAATTACAAAAACACAAATATCATATAAATACAATAAAACAGAACAAAAATAATCAGTCATATTATACAATATATTTTTTCAAGTTAACATAATAAAAAATCCAAACCCTTTTCAAGGTATAATCTCATTAAAAATGTCTTTAACTGAAGTAACTTCATAAAAAAGCACTCTACTCATGTTATGACCAGGACAATCTAATAAAATATGTTTGACAGTTAAAGGAATCCTACAAAACATACATAATGTTGGGTCTTCACCTTTAAGTAAAAAAGCATGGGTCAAACTTGTGTGACCTATACGACATCTGGTGTAGCAAAAGTTAATCACAGTCCTGCCTCCCACTCTCCCGCCCAGACCCTACACAGGTATTTTTCCTGGCATTTCAGTGACATGCAGATCCTGATCCTGTTTTTCCAGCAGAAAAACTCAGTTTGCTGTTTGGAACATTTTTAGTTATTTATTCGTTATTTCACTTGAACTAAAACCCATTTAATAATTTTTGATCTGGGAATGTTAGTTCTGTTGAACATCCCCAGAACAGAGTCTAGAGAATTATTTAATTTCTTTTGGTTTTTCAGAATATAGCCTGTGCTTTATGTTGTGCATGTGTGTCTCACGCAGTTTATAGTGTAAATTAGTGATTCTAAAATGCTGAATGTGGAAGCGCTAAACATGCTTTAATGCATTAGACAGTAATGTTGGAGGATGAAGCAAGCAGATGAGTCCAGAACGAGCACAAATATTGTCATTTTGAAAAGTGATTATTTTTGATAATCCATTATTTTGTCGGGTGGTCAAAATAAAGGTGTGTTCCTTTAAGTCAATGCCACATAAATATGCTTGAATTTTTCTAAAGCAATTCTATTAATAAAAAACTGTATTCAAACTCGTGTTCAAACTCGATTGTTGTGACTCCTATATATGTAAAACAGAGTGGGGAAATGTTCAGGGGAATCCCACAGCTCTCAACTGTGATTGGAGGGTGAGGAGATATTGGGCTAGTCCTCATTCCTTTTGGACGTGTTTTTAGTCAGTTTGTGGGGTATAAATGTACTTTAACAGAAGCTGCACTTTTAGGACTGAAGCCCAGCTCCGGCGACACCACCGAAGACCTATTGAGCTTTTTAGACCTGCCACAACCAGAAATGTCTGAAAACCGAGAATTAAGCAGCACTGCAGATGAAGGTAACTCTTTTTTAATAGTTTCATATTTTACCAACATCAGCAAAATAATAGGCCTACTAAAATGTAGAGTTTACATTTAAATAAACTACACACAAAAAAAAAAGTTCTAGTGAATTTTGTGTACTTTGGTAAATGTTGTGTGTATAAATAGGGTGTAAATTCCCAAGCACTCTTTGAGAGTGTGTTGTGTGGGACTGGTGAATGTACGGTTAAAAAACGGCAGCTTTACTTTATTAGTACTTTATTGTGTAGTATGTAATTTTTTGTCTTTTTTAATGTTGCTGCAACGTGATCTCATGAGATTACGTGTGTATTTTTACGTAAAGTGTAGTTCTACCATACGTACATATATTTACGTTTTATAGGGTAGACTGGGTACAGTTGAGACACTTTTTGCGTTTTGATTTTTCACACAAAAAATAGATACTGAAAAGAAGTGAATTTCCACATGGCATGCCACATGACATTTCATTAGCTTGTAGACAAAGATATTATCAATCAATAATACCCACAAGTAGTTTATATTTTCCACAATTACCTAATAAAAATAAGGTGCTTTTTGTCTCAACCTTGTCTCAACTGTACCCATATGTGGTACAGTTGAGACAGTGCATGGTACAGTTGAGACACCCATTTTCAATGATGTAAAGATAACTTACCATTCATTGTAAATATAAAAAATAAAGACAAATAAAGAAAATAACAATTGGGCAACATTTTTGTTTATTCAACCATTTATATTCATTCATTTTATTTAAATTAGCACTGGTTAAAATTTATAAAGCAGGAACAAGATATTAAAAATATTTATTAATAATACACAGTTTAAATATCACAAATATCAAATTTTATTTTCATTTGCGTCCTATGCTGGCTAATTACGGCGTTTAACCTGTTATCATAACACTGCACAATTAAACAGTGTGTTTCCTAATAGAGCTCTATCGGGGGTACAGTTGGTACACGTGTGTCTCAACTATACCCCGCTGGCCACCTCGCACATTTTTCTAGATTTTGCAATTACCTTGCATGACACAATACCATGAAATATGCCAGTTTTTAGGGCACAGAATAAAGTTTGTGGTGATACCAGTTACGTTTAACAGTCATATAGGGATAATAAGCTATTCACTGTGGAGAGTGCATGGTGAAGTGAACGTCCTACTTTAGAAAAAAAACTTTACCCGATATTTTCGGATCGGAGATGCGTCCACTGTTCAAATTTCCCACAAACAAAGAGGACACTAATATGCATGTGCACAGCAAAAATCACAACTTGTGCTTGCTGCGAACGCAAGTTATTAAAGGTGTCTCAACTGTACCTATGTCTCAACTGTACCCAGTCTACCCTACACACAGAAACGTATAATACTGACGTATTTACAGCACTAAAACGTATAACATTTACATATTGACAGCACAAAAACGTAATTTATTTACGTATTTAACAACTTTACCGACGTACATATTTGTACGTATTCTTATTTATGCATATTAAAATCGTGGCATTAATGTTTTGACTCTATTGCGTTCAGTTGTCTTATCAATTAAATTTTCAGTCGCATTTATTAATACGTTACTCATAAATAATAACATTTCACTCTGTTCGTGCCTTGTGCTGCAAACTCGTTTCAGAGGATTAGCCTACATGGTGTTAAACAAGAATACACTTAAACCTTAAAAAATACCTTCTTTAGTCGTTTAACCATTTTGTAATATTTGGTTTATTTACCGTTAAACACAAAAGGCGTTTTCTCCTATAGACCCATAATACACTAAAACACAACATTATTTCACAAAAGACATAAATTTTATAAGCTTGATGTAATCCAAATCTTTAGAATCCATACGTTGTTTGCAAGAAACAGATCCAAATTCAGCCCTTTATCCAGCGATCTTCATCTCCATTCTCAGCAGCGACCGTAAACGTCAAATCCCGCGCTCGTGGTGAATTCAAATTCAAAAATTGCGCCCGAAGCGTTACGACATGATTTACCGCAGTGATATCAAACGCTCATTGGCTCTCGAATGCTTCGTCACAGATTGCGACATACCGTGTTTAAGGTGTACTACATTTGAAATGGAGAAGCGCGCGCGCCTTCACCTTCACAGAGCGAACAGCGAACCAAAACCGGATTAACATTTTCATGGATTAATAACTTAAATTCTGCTCTGTAACTTTACCTTCATACAAAACTATTATATAGGCCTATTGCCGGAGAGGACTGCGACACATCGTCAAGTGAACGACTTTTGGTACCGGTTTTGACATTTTCTCAATAAATAAACTATTGTGATTATAAGTGTTTGTTGTTTTTCTTTATAATTGTAGCCTACGTAGTTTTAAGAAATTGTTAGGTTTAGGTTTAGGGGTAGGATTAGTGGCTCAAACTATCTTTTAATGCTATATTGTTAATAAAACTGCCATTTCCCTACACATATCTGTCCATTACGTTTTATCCTTTTAATATTGTAAAATGGGTATGTTTAGGTGTGGGAGTAGGAGGGTTAAGGGATTTTACATTTATAATCTATAAAATGGTATACGGGTAAATTATACAGATCTTTATGACATGGAATATTCATAAATAGTTTACATTTTTTAGCTGTAAAAACGTAATAATGTTACGTTTAAACGTTGCAGATACGTCCATATTATACGTTTCAGCATGTATCCAAACGTACAAAAACGTACGTTTTCTATCTTTGAGAATTACGTATTAATACCTACGTATTAACAATGAGACCAGGCTGGTTTTTTTCTTTGCAACTTTTTGGCCGCCTATCTTGGCCAGGACTCCCTGGGAGAAGAGTTACTGTAACTCAATGGGACTTTTCCTGGTTAAATAAAGGTTAAATAAAAATAAAAAATTTTCAATACACAGCAAAATCCCCAGTGTTAAATCAACATCCCTTACATACAGGGTGTTAAAATGAACACTGAAGCAGTGTTGAAGTTAAAGGACAAGTTAGGTATTTTACACTTAAAGCTGCATTCAGTAACTTCGGGATTTCTTCGCTGTATTCTCGCTTTTTGCTCGCAGGTTTCTCTCTAGAGCTCCCCCCACAGCTTCGGAATAGATATTTGACAACACTGTTGTAAAAACTTGTTGCCTATTCTCAGACACCAGAGGCTAGTAGATCAACGACATCAAAGCAGATGGGACATTCTTTAAAACGTCTTCTTCATTGGGGTTCGGACAGCGTGAGGGAGCGCAATAATGACGGCATTTTAGCAGATTTCTTTTGGCCGTAAAGCAATTGTTTACATCGCGAGACCTGATATCACGCGAGACTTCCTGACGCGGCGGCCGGTGGCCCGCCGCCCCAAAGTTGCAAGTGCCTATTTTCCGCTCACGGGCACCAGGGGGGTGCGAAACGACCACCATTCAACCCGAAATAAGTAATATAACCATTCCAATGACTCCGAAGCTGTTCAGTTAAGGTAAAAAAGTTACTTAGTTCACCTTTAAAGCCCTGTTTACAGATCGTTTCTGATGAAATACAACGGTTAAGATTAAAATTTGGACACATGCTGCTATCCCGAGAATTTTAGGTTTCTTTCGCCCCCCCCCCCCTCCAAGTTTTTTTTTTGACAAAAACTTAAAATTCTCGGGACAGCAGCATGTGTCCAAATTTTAATCTTAACCGCTCATCAGAAACGATCTGTAAACAGGGCTTTTAGTGTAAAATACCGAACTTGTCCTTTAATGAGATAATTAAGAGATTATTGACCATTAGTTAGAGTTAGTATTAGATTTTTTTCTCATTAGAAAATAGAGAAACACAAGAACTACAACTGACTTTCCAGCCATTACACATTATTGCACTTATGATTAACAGTTTTACTTTATTACTGCTTTTACTGCTATTTAGGAGAACTCTTAGTGGAAAGATACAATGTTTTGTGAATACGGCCACTGGTTAGTAATAAGTGAAGCTGGTAATGCTGTTTGTGGAGTTGTTTAATCCTCCTCTGCTGAGATCTTCACAGATTTAATGTCTTCTTTTTCCAACAATTTATTTAATCTAAGGCTGTGGTTGAAGTCTTTAACAGGGCACTATCTGAGGGGACAGCCATTTGAACTGGTGTCCGAAATCATAGTTGAATGCAAGTGATAGTGAAACACAATAGTTAGGGCACACCCACTACACATTACTGCTAGTCTGATAGAGAACAGCTCCACATTTTCCAACTCCGTGAAAACGTCTCCTGGACATCTCCTTGCACAAGAGGGATTAGCATAACAAACTATGAAGATGCAGAATATCACATTTGCTTTTATTTTTATAGGCCTTTTAAACAACTAGAGCCACTCTGTTTAGAGGATTGTGTAGACAAAACAAATCCTAGACTAAATCACATCAACCACAGAACTTGAACATATTGCAAGGTTCAGTAAAAATATTTTTTCATCTCCATAATGTCCTAATCTTAAAATAAGTAAGAAGACAGCTATGAGGTTAATTCCCTTGTGTGTTAGTTTTAAATGTCTGTCCATATGCACTGCATTAATGCTAATATGTTTTATTTTCAGATTCAGAATCTGATATAATTTATACCAGACATCTGCGGGAAGGACAACCCAGCGTAGATTTCACTGTTTCAAGTGACTTTAAACATAAACCATATAAACTTCAAACTTCAGACAGGCCTGGAACAAGCCTTGCATCAGCTGGTGTTAGTGTAGCCAATGCCATAAACATGATTGACACATTTGACAGACCAGCAGCTACCTGTGCAGAGGGCATCTATGCTGGAACTGGAGCATATGCGAATGGTCCTGAGAACAAACCAGGAAAGAGAGTCCCCAAGGCTGGAGCTTTTGCAGAAGCAGGAGTTGGACGAGCTAAAGCTGCATTCAGTGTGTTTGACGCACAAGCCAAAGGCCCCAACGCCTCAGCTAGGGCTGACGCCAATGTGGTTGGAGCCAGTGCAATAGCTCGAGCTGAACTCGCCAGCGCATCAGCTACAGCCGGTCCACTTGGTGTGAAAGTGGGACTTGGAGTTGACACAGGTGTATCTGTTGATCCACTAGGTGTGGAGGTAAAAGTCCTGGGAACTGGATTCACATTTGGTCCAAGAACCAGTATATCTCTTCTGGGTTCAGAAGTGTCTTGTTCAGTCATGTAGTCATATAGATATTACCTTTAATATGTATGTGTAACATCTTGCTATGAAATCATCAACATAAATGCTGAATCCCTGACAATATTCAAGAAACTTTCATCTCTTCTGTCATCACTTCCCAGTGATCTCTCCAGTGTGCTCATATTATGGCGACAATGTGAGGTCACCACGGCTAGAAATGTTAAGAATGTTTTTAGAGAGCGTTATAACCTACCTTTTACCAGAACATTCTGGTAGCAAAAATAAAATTAGCTGCAAAATAACACGATATTCTCAAAACATTCATAGAACAAGAACATTGATTTTTAGCTGGGATGAGCTCATATGGAGATCACACAGTGATTGTGCTGTGAGTTACACTTTAAGATCACTGTGACTCACATTGATTACGTTGTCACCAAATGGTGAGATCAAATTAATGACTGGGTTAACTACTGTACATCCTGCTGAAAAACAACAACAACAAAAGTATTTCTTCCACAATCTTTCACTTTTCTTTAATCCCTCCCTGTTCTAGCTTGTGCTATTCTAAAGGATGTCTGAAACTCTGTGTTATGAGCACTTCTCGTGTTCATTTGCCTCTAATGATGATGCATCACTGTAAAAAATACTGATTATGTTTGCTACTGAAAAAAACGTGTATTTTTTCCTTAAAAATGGAATGTGCAAAGATATCATGTTAATGTGAGATGTCCATAAAAAACACTTCTGTAATTTTTACTTCTCAAAGTTATAAAATAAAGATATATTTACAGAAAAAAAGTCAAATTTAACAATGATTTTTTTTTATAAAACTAAATAACAAAAAAAAACAGGCCTTCTACCTTAAATAAAGGAAAATGTCATGAAGTATGATAAACTGATATGTCCACAAGTATACATAAATACAAATGAGTGCTGATTGAGCTTTAAAGCCTGCTCTCAGTAATTAAAAACACCCCCAAAAGAGACAAGAGAGCAGGAAAGACTCTGAGATGTCTTTATTGCTGTGGAAAATGTGGTCATGTGGTCAAGAAGACCTCGGCCATAGGAAAGACAGAAACAGTCCTTAAAACAGACTCTCCTGCATTCATTTATAGACGAACTGATCTCTAAATGAACATGCATCCCAGGATGATCTACTCTCTAGTCTCTTTTGAAACTATTATTTCTTTGATACTGTGTTTTTTATGATAGAACCTATGGTCAATGTAACCTCACCTAAACCATGTTTGGTCTCTATAAATTGGTACTTTGATGATCAAAATGATTGTGTACTATGTCGATTGCTGCGCAACACATTAGTATTACAAGCATCTTTAATATCTTAATATCATCTTTAATCTTTAGTTTCTTCACTAGCCCATCCGAAGCACGTCTCAAACAGCGAATATTGAGTTCTCTTTTAAGTCTTGCGCTTGAACGGACAAATTAACACAAACATTATGACAGTCAACAGGTGAGCATCCTAGCAAACATAGTAGGTTATGTCTTAAGTGTACAGGATCCGTGCATTACTGCTGTCTGTGTTTTTAATGTTAATAAAAAACAACAAAAGACAAGGAAATCACTCGCTGCTCTTGATTGAATAGCTTTTCTATTTTTTAATAAGTATTTATCTTTAATGTATACAGTAGGGCTGGGTACTATTGACACAAATTTCACAATTCAATTCGATTTCGATTGTTGGGTAGACTAGTGTGGTGCTGGTGGATATTGAGCAGACATAGGTCGTCCGGTCAGAGACGAAGTACACTTTAATGGATCGAGGCTTGTAGAGACATTTACAGTCGCAGGATTGAGTTGAGTGAACAATTGCAGTACAAGTAGTAGAGGGTATGACAGAGTAGTTTGAAGTGTAACGTATGAGTGGTTTTGTATATGAACGCACTCTGCAACAACAACAATAACAGCAGGACACTAGCAAAGTCTCTATACGAGCTCTCCGTCCGGTCAATATTGACCCGTTAAAAGGAAATTACTGAGTCATCAGAGTAATGCGTCTTAAAGCCACAAGGGGGTGCTAATGTCTCAATATATGCATAGCTGGCCTTTTCAACAGATTACGATTCGATTCAATATTGATTATTTTGGATATCAGGTACAATACATGGCAAATTTTCTCAAGGAAAATAAATCTATTGTTATAATCTAATGTAAAACTATTATTGTAAACTATGGGAGTCAGTTGTAGCCTATAGGCTTTTAACAATATAAGATTGTTTTAAAGCAGCTATACAGTGATAGTAGGAGATTAAAGTAACAGAGATTGTTTTTGCTTTATAGCAGCTCTAGAATAAAGTTATTGTCCAGCTAAAGTTAGTTTGGATTTATTCACTTTCATTGCAGAGATCATTAGTTATTAGCTTAGGGGCCGCTAACACGACACCGTTCTCACTGAAAACAGAAAACTTTTAATGCGTTCTGGCCGCTCACAGTGTTTGGTGGCTCAAGAACGCAAACTTTGCGGAGGGACTTTGACAAGAGAGCCCCCTTGATATCATTCAGTGTGAGTGAGTGGGCTTCCTCTCGCTAAAGAGAGTAAAGGGCCGTATGCTGAAGCCTCCGCTCCCCAGAGCTCCAGATAGATCACGACCTCGAGTTTGAATAAATAGCTTGATAATCACCCTGTGGTGAGCGAGTGGCCTCCTCTCATTTCAGAGAGTCAGTGTGTTGAAGCCATTATTATATTTGATAAAGAGTTTAGGTTAAGCCAATTTGCTGATGATACATCCATTTTTTTAAAAGACAAATCTATGGTTGAAAAAACAATTAATATCATTCAAACTTTCTCCAAAGCATCTGGCTTAACTCTCAATTTAAATAAATATGAAGTACTTCCAGTTCATACAAGTGTGGATTCTACCATTAATAATATTAAAGTTGTTCAAGAAGTTAAATATTTAGGAATCACAATATCCAAAAACCCAATTAGAAGGCAAGATGTAAATATTGCCAATCGAATCGTTGACACGGAAAAGACCTTAAGTCATTGGTTAACCAGAGATTTAACAGTATTTGGTAGAGTTCTTCTGTCTAAAGCTGAAGGTATATCCAAATTATCTTATCCTTGTCACTCTCTTTATGTCTCCTCCAGCAATATTAGTAAAGCCAACTCTGTTTTATTCCATTTTTTGTGGAGAAATAAAACCCACTATATTAAGAGATCTCAACTAGTCAGAGATTATAATGAAGGTGGAATTAAGGCCATTGACTTTGAGGCACTAATAGGTGTGTTTAGGATTAAATGGATTAAAGAGTTTCTTTCTCAACCAAATTCAATGTGGTTCCACATTCCCAGAAGGTTGTTCAATAAGTTAGGTGGCCTGGAATTTCTTTTAAGGTGTGATTTTGAAGTTAATAAAATCCCTCTTAGAATGTCTAATTTCCATAAGAAAATCCTTCATTTTTGGAAAATGATATTTACACATAATTTTACTCCCCATAGATCCACACTCTGGAATAATAGGGTCATTTTAATAAATAAAAAATCATTATTTAAGAGGAATTGGTTTGAGAAGGGCATTTTATTTGTGACTGATATCCTAGATCGCAGTTGTAATTTCCTTAGTTTTGAGAGTTTCAAAGAGAAATATGACGTGGCTTGTACAACAAGAGAATTTGACAAAATCTGTAAAGCCGTTCCTCTTCCCCTTTTACAATTAATTTGTGGTATCTTAAAATTTTACAGTAGTGAGCCTTCTCTTCCGGCCCTACTGATTAATGGTCTAGATTTAATTGATAAGAAATGTAATAACAAGGTAATTGGTTTGGTGTTAAGATCTAAAATATATGCAGATTTTAACAAACCACTGCTGGTTCCTGAATCTCTATCGCAGTCCACTATGGTAAAGGCTGTCTCAAAATATGTTAGATGGCCTGTTTCTCCCAAAGTTAAAGAAACTCATTTCAAAATAATACGTAATATTTATCCAGTTGCTGAATTTCTTAAAAAGCGATTTAAATTCATGGTGGACGCTTGTGTCTTTTGTGGAAATTTTGAGGAAACAGTAGAACATTTATTTGTCTTTTGTCCGGTTACCAAAGAGTTTTGGAAAGATATCAAGGTTTGGTTGTCTCTAAAAATAGATGGTGTTCCTTTGCTTGATACTGTTGAAATTCTGTATTTTGTGGAAAATTTGGATATGTCCGTATCGGACCTAATTAATGTGATCATTCTTCTGTGTAAATATCATATTCACTGCAGTAAATGGAAAAATTCTAAGCCGTCATTTAATTGTTTCATCAATGATTTTAAACTTTTTGTTTCATCTCTCCAAAAAATTAAAATGTACAAGTCAGCCAAAAAAATACTTTGTGACATAACAGAATTTTTACTGTTTTGAGTGTTGTACTGCTCCTTTGTTTCTATAGGTTGTTGTTCAGGTTATTTTATAGCTCCCTTGTTATTTTAAATTTTTTCTGAATATGCCCCTTATTGTAATTGTTTGTATTGTTTTTTTGTTCCTCTGCTAGAGTATGTATCTTGTTGTTGTGTGGTTCAATAAAAAAAAAAAATAATAAAAAAAAAAAAGTGTGTTGAAGCCACCGCTCCAGGTGCGTGATGTCTCAAGTGTATCACCCAGACTATCACCCTGTGGTGATTGTGTAGATTTATTTTTGGTGAATGGTGATAGTCATACATATTCTCATTTCAGAGAGTCATTATGTTGAAGTCTGAGTTCCAGGTAGATGATGCTTTCAAGTCCAGGCCTGTGGTAAGGCCATCTCAATAATGTCCCTGTAGTGAGGGAAGTTGGTTTTCTAGTGAGCTCATTGAGGCATGATAGCAGTGAGAGCAGTGGCCACAGGGACTGACAGTCTAGTGTGTGACCAGAAGGGGTGAAAGGTTTTGGCTTTTCTGCTTGAAGCTGCCAGTATTGTGCTGTAGTCTCAGCCATTGTTGTGGCATGTGCTCCCCTCAGTGTGGCAGTGTGGGTAATGTGTGACGCAGCGCGAGCTCCATTTTGAAAGGGAACGTCTCGGGTTACGACTGTAACCCTTGTTCCCTGAGAACGGGGATCGAGACACCGCGTCTTTCGCCAGAAGGACCAGTGTTGGGAGTAACGCGTTACAAAAGTAATGCATTACAGTAGCATATTACTTTTTGCTGTAACGCAGTAGTGTTAGGCATTACTAATCCATTTTCAGCAATATTTTACTCGGTACATGTTCAGTAGCACTTGCGTTACAACAGACTTTAAGCCCAAAATTTAATTGTTCAAAAAAAAAAAAAAAAAAAAAACGGGGGAAAAAACTGCAAGCCCGCGAGACATTAACGAATAAAAAATGCAAGCAAGTTATTACCTGTTCGTGGTCAGTCAATAGCCGCGTGTGGTGTCCAAGTGTGTAAGACTAAAATGACAGCTGCTCGCGCTGGCCAGTGGAAAAGCGGCTAATGGGAGAATATGGTAAAAGAAGACTGTACATTCGCAAGATGGACGTATGCACATTAGCCTACTCTATTTGTTTTGTGTTTTCTTTCTAACCAGTTAGCCTATGTTTAGGTGATGTTTTTCATCATGTTTTCATCACGCAATCATGTTTTTGGTGCGGTGGTGACGCGTACGGGTGGCGCTGCCAATGAAAAGAAATCTAAAAGCTGTTACAAAAAGACGGCAAAAGTTATGATTATGAATATGTCAAATATAGCAAGGAGACATTTTAATTGTTTATTAATAAACAAGTGTTTTCTGTGTCGTTTGCTGACAAAGCTGACGATGCGGACTCACGATCTTCGCAGTACTGAACGCGCCCGAGAGAAATTTTCCACTACACAGTACCAGCTCGACTCGGCTCAGTTTGGTTTTCCACTGTGTAAAAGTTGTACCTGTACCTGCTTCCAGGTACTTTTTTTCGTACCACCTCCGGCGAGGTTCTAAGCGAGCTGAGGCGATACTAAAATGTGACGTGAAAACACGGCAGACTGCTGATTGGTCAGAGAGAATCGTCATTCACTGCGTCATCATTGCACGCGCCTGACGGAGTATCCTGAATAAAAAACAGCAAAAACAAAAACATCCAAAAACAGCAAACAGGAGATTTCCTCCTTTGCCCTGTGTGTGTGTGGGTAGCGGGTGTGTCTCGCGCGTCTCGCGTAAAAGATTAAGTCAAGGCAGTTTCCTGCGGCGTCGCTATGACGTCCAGGTAATATTGTGGAGGTACTATCCGCAATGGAAAACGGAGCGAAACGCGAGCCGAGCCGAGCCGAGCTGAGTCGAGGCGAGCTGGTACTGGTAATTACATTATTAAAGTTATTGCAGTTCCTAGATAATCCACAAGGTGGCGTTCAAGGGACGCACATGGAGTTAGTTATATGAGACGCCATTATAGTGTCATTACAGGCAGTATATACACCCGATATACGAAACAGCACATAACACAATATTTACACAAATACAGGCAAACAACCATATAAATCACCATCCAGAGATATATCTCACACTATGAAAGTACTCATGCATTACTTATATTAAACATAAGAGATGAACTTGGCGCTTAGACGCTGGCGCGAGCTGCCGCGATGGTGAGCAAAACGAGCTCGTGATAACTCAATAAAGTACACAAATCTGCTTTAAACGGATATATAACATCACAAGATAAAAGGAAATAAACAACTTACATTCTTGTCATTAACTCGCTCACATAAGACCACTATATACTGAAGGAAAGATGAGATATTAATCTTCGGCATCGGAGCATTCATATTTCGTTCGTCTCTTACTGACTAGGCACTGACACACGTCATACATTAAACGACTCTCTGATTGGATGAAACCTTCTTAACGTTGATATTTTTCTAATGTCAGTCCTTTATTAATGGAGTATATAAACAGACGTTTCAATATATTGGTATTAAATGCATTTTCTGAGAATTTATATTTCAAGTTTTTTATTGCAAATGTCACGTTCATAACGCTGGAATTGCCCAATTTTTAAGAATTTATCCTCAACTAGTTTTGTGGTGTAGGTCCACGTATTTGATAGCCTAATGTTAATTTCAAATAATACTAATTTAAAGATGTGGTAGCATTGGATCTGGAATGGATGGGAAGGATAACTCTGGGAGTTGGAAGGGAGGTGTCGTTATTTTGCTTTCTCACACCGCGACACAAGTTCGTGGATCTGAGTGTCGCGATTTCGCAACGCGGTTTCATATAGCATATCGTTACAGCCTTAGTCATTTTAGAATGTTAAGTTCTACTTGTAGTTATTTTGGTGAAAGTAACTCAAATATAATACAGGAGTAATGTAACGCATTACAATTCTGAGACAGTAATATTGTAAGGTAAAGGATTACTTTTAAATAACAGTAACAAGTAATGTATAATGTATTACAGTTTGAAAGTAACTTGCACAACACTGGAAGGGACACACATAACTCCCACACAACACAAGCACAGTACCACCTAGTGGTAACTCTGGAAGTGCTAGAATGAACTCAAGTCTACTACATAAACTTTAAAGGTGAACTAAGTACCTTTTTTTTACCTTAACTGAACAGCTTCGGAGTCATTGGAATGGTTATATTACTTATTTCGGGTTGAATGGTGGTCGTTTCGCACCCCCCGATTCTGTTATCAGAGGCAGCAATGTCCAAATAATGCCCATATTATACAGAAATATACAGTTCAATAACACAAATCATGCAGTTAGCTAACATGTATCAATTTACAGCAGAAACAATGAGCTCATTAAAGCAATTACTACAAGTTGTGATCATAACGATCAAATGCTGAAGTCAGAAACTTTGAGTGATGTTTAGGGGCGTTGGAGGGTCAGAATCGTACTTACGGGGGTGGAAATCAAACCGCAAACTTTTTTACCCGCGGCAACAGCTTAAAAGTAGCCCAAGACTGCGGAAAAACCTTGGACTTGGCAACACTGACGGTAGGCCGCGTTAGTAGGATCCTTCAGCTGCGTTTACACTATTAACATGCGATCACCGTTCTTTTAAAGGCAATCAGGACACAGTGTCCTCATCAAGTGGCTTCTGTGTCTGGATAACAGATCGGATCACGCGTTCCCCCGAAAAAAAATAAAGGATGGCTCCAGTGCAAAGTCGACCTGAAGTGGTGGGTTTTCTTTTAAAAACAGTTTTCAGTCGGGGGACATTTTACAAATCTGGCAAAATGAGGAGGATGAAGAGGCTGCTAATAATGTGGATAGATGCCGTAATGGAAACGGTACAGAGAAACGAATGTATACTTGTGCACCTGAAACACAGCTCTCGGACGACACCTTCCCAAAGTGTTAGGAGTTTTCCTGTCCGGGTCCACAGACTACATAACAGGCTACACTTATAAAACGTTTAAAGTTTGGGTAGTTCAAAAAGAAAGAAAATATATGACAAATGTCATGATTTGTGTTGCATACCTCATAACTGAGTTTACATTCATCTGGAGTGACACCAGCTATAGTGTTCAGTTACATTAGAAAGTGATCCCGTTATTGCCATACTTTAAGATGAATTCCCTGTGTTTCTATAAGTTTGGAGATATGAAAATGTGATTAAGAGGGGAGAAACTGAGATGTTTTGGGGTAATTCAGTCTGGCCTGTTGCCACTGGAGGGCGCTCCAGGTCACGTGTTGTTTGGCTGATGCTGACAAAGTAATAAAACGAAGAACAAGTTGTTTTCCCTTTACTCGCTGTGTGTGTGTCTGTTCCTAAGAAGATAAATATATAATCAGTATTATATTAGCATATTGATGCAGACATAATAATAGCCTATATATTTTAGCCCCTCTTTTGACTATTACAAAGCATTTGATTGTTTAGAATATGATGTTATGATGTTAGACGAGGCAGAAACACAGTCCTGATCCTCGGACTCCCGTTCCCAAAACCATCAATGATATTTTTACTGATGGTCTTTATAGAGTTCATTTAGAGAAACTTTTCATTCTTCTCTTAAACTTTTATGAATGTCGCTGCATTTTGCCTAGACCTTATTTTACATGTAGTTCTAATAGGCTATTTTTAACCCAAATGCAGCCTGTTGAGTCATGTAATTGGGTTATTTTTTTATTTTATTTTAAATGTATAGGTAAATATGACATTATAATGGGTTTATGTTAAGATTGTTTTAAGTTTACTTAAATTAAAAGTTGTTATATTTTTAAAAGCCTATTAAATGTTAAAATGTATAGCTTATAATTATAAATTAATGCAGAATGGCTTTAATTAATGGCCTTAATTCATAAAAGACTTAGCCTACATATATTTTTAAAATATAGGCCTACTACCTCTGTTGTTTCGTTCATTTGGATATTAAATGTTAAATTACAGTATAAAAATGTGTGTGATTAATTGCGAGTAGCCTAATTACAGAATTTTTTTTATAAAAAAACAAAAAAAAAAACATGTCCAACCGTTTCTGTTAAATTACAACTATTTCCTATATTTCCATTTTCTAGATCAATAATCATTTAATCATATGCTATTCTGAGAGTTATTGTTTTATGACCTAGTGCTCACCTTTTTTGGACACTTCCCTTTGTTTCTTTCAAACTGTAGTAATCAGTTCTGCTCTGCCTTTAGTGGTGTTACTGGCCAACATGAACATCAACTTACAGTGAGTTTTGCCAGATCAGCGACTTCCTTTCCTTGGACTTCCGCATTTGCACTCGTTCATTTCAAAAATTGCCGCCGGAAGCAGCACCGCGACAGCTGATTGGCTCTCGCGTATTTCCTCATATGACTACGTGTCTTCTCCTTCCTTTCGTTTGAAATGACAGGCGCGCATTTACGAGTGACTCGAGATTTACGTTTTAAACGAACTATTTAAATTCTACACTCAACTTCACACGAAGTTGAGGAACATGAAGCTGGAGTTTGTGAGGGTGAAACACAGATGGAGGAGAAGCAGGTCAGTGTGTGTGTGTGTGTGTGTGTGTGTTCAGGAAGTGTTCAGGAAGTGCAGAAGACTGAAGGAAACAGTGGGAATGTGTCGTGGATCATGAGAAGGAATGACAGCAGAGACTCTCTTGAAGATTGTAAGTTGTTTTGTTGTTGTTTGCCGCTTGGAAAGTGTTGTTAACTAAAATGAACATTAAGAAAACGTGCAGGCGTTCTTTTGCCTTTTTTAAGAAAGCGTTTTATTTATTATTTTTGCGGTGTAGTTGTTCACCTGTATTTAACAGCGCTTCGTCAGAAGTACAAACACAACAGCCGTTTTTTAAATCCATCCAATGGTTGAAAGGAGTAAACACGGTCACTAGTAGGCTGTGACAGCTGTCAATCAAAATGTGGAGCGGTGATTCGGAACTTGTTCCTGCTGTGGTTGTTTAATTCACACCCCTTCTAAAAATATATCAAAGTTTTTGGTTTAATATATTTTATTAATATATAGCCTATAAGACTGACGATCTAATTTCATGTTTTATATTTTATTTGTTCATTATTTATTTTGTTGGACTTGGTCAGAACTGTTTCAAAACTAGTTATCGACATGATGCTGATGCCTTAATTTGGGCTCAGTGATGTTGAATTTAGATAACATATAAAATAAAGATAGACAGACAAGTTAGATAGACATTATATAACAGTTTCAGGTTACGTTTTAGTGTTGGTAACATGTCCCACACAAACTTAGTAGCCTAATCGTCTCACATTTGGTTTGTTTAATGGTATTTATTTTTACCTCATCAGTTTCACTACTACGGAAGCCCTGAACCGCAACGTAAAAAAAAATTCTGTAAAAAAACCAAAAAAAATGTTTTCTAGCATTTCGCGATTAAAGTCGAAACATTACGAGAATACAGTCTTCCGTAGAAGTTGCCTGTGTGCGCGCATTCATAACAGTGCGCGTCCACTGGCGCAGAGCGCGTGTTTCCGCGGGCGCGCTGTGTGTGTGTGTGTGTGTGTAATGCGCTTGTGAAGTCGACCTGCCTCGGACATGGATCTACACAAAATAGTAGCTTTTTACTTTTATCTGGGCTTTCAACAAAAGGAAATTCTACACAGGTGCTAATCTACCAACATGCATTTCCATGGCGTTGCATGGCGTTCACAGACTCCGCCGGAGTTCACAATCTGGTCTAAACTGTGACAGTGTTTTCGTGCTCGTCTATAGGCAACGCCATCTGGGTCGAGAACACTTAACAGTGTCTTAACACTGTCTCCCTCTTCACCGTAAATACGCTCTGGATAAATTTTAAGTGCATCATTCTGCAATCATTTGGCCGGATCCCGTGATTTCCTCAGATATAATAACCACTGGCATTATTTCCATCATTATTTCCTCAAAACCACTGGCACTGGTGAGGAGACATTCCCTGATATGAATGTAAAGCGCTTTTAGTGTATGCCTACAGTAGACATATGAATGCGGTGTATTTTATAACGTCCTATAATGGTTGATGGTAGATTGGCACCTGTAGAGTTTCCTTTTGTTGAAAGCCCAGATAACAGTGAAACGCGTCATGATGCTGTGCGGCGATGTGGAACAACGGCAAGCACACACGCAACTAATACGGAAGACTGTATTCTCGAAATGCTAGATTTGTTTTGTTTTTTTCACAGATTGTTTTTGCTTTGCTTTGCGGTTCAGGGCTTCCGTACACACACCTGCAGTACACTTATGTGGTTTTGTTTTATTAATACAGTGTATAGGGGAGACCGGGGACGGTTGTAACACGGGGCTAGTTGTAACACTACCAATTCCACCAATCAGGGATAAGATATGAGTTATGTGACAGTTTCAGTTTCCTCAGGCTTCCTTTACGATCGCACACGGAGGTTTTCAAGTCTGCGTTGCAATCTCTCCTGAAGCTACAGCAGAAAATCAAATTCTTAGGTAAAAAAACATAACAATATAATATTTTGTTTAGTACTTCTACTGTTGTAGATAATGTTGTATGAGTTATATCAGGTCAAACTGTAGTTTCTATAGTAAAGAATGGTGTATCAACCTCCTACTAATTCCAAAGCACCATGCTAATACAGCTAGTTAAACAGTATAGTGACAGTGGCGGGGTAGGTTGTAACACGTGTTTTGAAAGTGACCTTAATTTGGACCTTTTATGCAAACTCAATTTAATTTGTGAATGATAAATAACATATTTAAAATCAGGTCAAAGTTAAATAAATACCAACACATACACTGCAAAAAAAAAATGTCTTACTTAGTATTTTTGTCTTGTTTTCAGTCCAAATATAAAAAAATTGATTAAACCGAGATGCAGTTTGCCTATCAACTCGCGGTGGAATTCAACATACAGCATCCACAAACCTGGAGAAGAACACACAAAATATGCACATACACTCCCCATATTCACACATATTTTATTGTTGCAGCCATTCATTTAAAAATAAAAATGTTGTTAATAAAAACCCTTAGTTTTTGTGCATTTTGTCTACCTGTTACAACTTACCCCAGTATGTGTTACAACCTACCCCAGTAGTGGACCACCTTGTATATTCATGATCATCTCACAAAGTCTGTGATATATTTGAAGAAATTTAAATTGTTGCCATCTGTAGTAGACAAATATGGGTACTTTGCCTAAAAGTTTCAGACGTGTAGCTAAAAAAAAGGTCGGTTTAGGTGCTGAAGAAAAAAGTGTTACAACCGTCCCCGGCCTCCCCTACTACAGTCGCTAGGACTATCATTGCCCCGAATGATTTAAATCGAGCACCGAAAGTTTGGCCTGAAACAGGTCTCTGGGTTTAGGGGAAATATGATACGAATTAAGTAAATATTTGTTGTTTAATCGTAGTTCGGAGCTCTCTCTCTCTCTCTCTCTCTCTCTCTCTCTCTCTCTCTCTCTCTCTCTCTCTCTCTCTCTCTCTCTCTCTCTCACACACACACACACACACACACACACACACACACACACACACACACACACACACACACACACTCTCACTCTCACCTCAATCTCACAGCAATTAAAAAAACAAATGAACTCTTCAGTAGCTATATCACGCGCAAATGCGGCGCGCTCTCTATCGCTTCAAATAAAGCGCAAAATAAACTACACTAAAAAGATATGTGTTAAAAATAACACATGTTGTGTCAGTTTTAAGTTAACACATGTAGTGAGTGTGTTCAGGGGCAACAAATGGTGTCAAATTTAACACAATAAATGTGTAAGTCATTTTAACACACAAATTGTGTAAGTTTTAACAATAAAGCGAAAGGGGCAGATGCAAAAATATTACCCGTTTAATCAACAGTCGAGGGCAGAATGTGCACACAGTGTAAGACCGTGTTTCAAGCTGCTTTTGACAAAAGTTCATGAAGAGATATAAAGTTCACCGAGTTTGCACTTTGAATTAAATTAAAATGTAGCAACTGACAAAATATTGTACATAAATAACCTTTATTTACACTGGCCTGTTTGTTTGAGAACATCAAACACTGCATATACCATTCACAGTGATGGCGAGTGTCGCGCGCTCTTATAAAATGAGCGCTTTTTACGCGCTCTGTAAAAAGAGATGTTAAAAATTACACATGTTGTGTAGATTTTAACATTTTGTGATTTATAAAAAATTGTAAAAAATTGTAGATTTTATACAAATTGTATCAAAGCAGCTTCACAGTATTAAATTAAAATAATACAACAAGGTTTGTTTCTAGTGGAATTTATTGATTGATAAAAATAAATTAATATTCCCAAAATATCCCAAACTGAGCAAGCCAAAGGCAACAGTGGCAAGGAACCGAAAAACTCCATCAACAAGTGACCTGACGGTGACCTAGAACTCCATCACGTCACCCAATGGAGAAAAAAAAAAAAAACCTTGGGAGAACCCAGGCTCAGTCGGGGGCCAGTTCTCCTCTGGCGTTTATGAACTGGCGTTTATGTATTTGTGTTTTTCTCCTCATTAATAATAATTCATTTCACACCTGTCTAGTACAATTATGTTTTTATTTTTATTTTTTTATTAATAGCCTACAGTGTTAATAGCCTACAGTGTTAATAGCCTACAGTGTAGGCTATTAAGATACTTTTAACATACTTTTAAGTTACCGATACTTTTTCTTTATAGGCTATACCCCGGGCGTCGCTAGGACTAATCATTTAAATCGATTTCCCCGAATGATTTAAATCGAGCACCGAAAGCACTCTCTCTCTCTCTCTCTCTTTCTCACTCTCTCTCTCACTCTCACACTCAGAGATCTCTCTCACTCTCACACACAAACACACTCAGAGAGAGAGAGAGAGAAGCACAACGTGAGTGATTTCAGCCCGCCACAGTAAACAATCTCTCGCAGCAATATAAAAATAGAAATAAACTCTTCAATATCAAGCGCAAAAGAAACTACGAGCTGCGTCGTGTTTCTGTCGTCAATTAAGTATTGAAATAAGCCACTCCTATTTTTCATTAGGCCTATTAATATTCTAACTTTGTATCAATATTTCAGTCATCAAAACTGAAATTAGGTTTGACCAAAAAATATATCTGATCGTGCGTGACTTTCTTTTAATATATTTTTATATTGTTCTTCTTCGCGCGATTTTTTTTTTTTATCCCCCAAACTACTTCAGCTGCTGTAGGCTACACCAAACTCTGATCCCTAAACCCGTCAGTGTGACCTTAACCAATGAAATCCGCCGAGGGCGGGGCTTCTGCTTAACTGCTTTGCGCCCAGTGGGATGTCTTTTACATTTTTGATAGAAAGATTAAAAACGGGAAATTATTTAAACGGAATGATAGCGGGATAGCAATACGGGAGAATCCCGGGAAAACCGGGAGGGTTGACAGGTAGGCTATACATACGTTGCCTTAATCAAAAATGTTCATTAACTTTAGCATTGCGTGATATTTCAAAGTGATTTCCGTCCGAACAAATTCCCCAAACCAGAAGTGACAGTGACACCCATAATTCAAAACGCAGATCGTCAGGAACAAGGTTGATGAGTATAAATGCTAAATTTATAAGTATAAATGTATATCAACACAATTTGTTAGTATAAATATATTTGCATGGTCCTCGAGTGTGTTGGGATATTTCAGCAGTGTCAGCACTGGGACTGTTCACCGTTTGTATCACTCCGCGTGTATAACACCAGAACCAGAACCAGGCGAAATGAGCGAATTGAACTTTAGCTATACTTGCATCTTGATTTAAGAATTTTTAGACATTTTGACTGAAAATGTGTATATATAGTAAGTGTAAAACTTTTTTTTTTTTTTTTCGCAGTGTAAATGTTGTCTATGGAATGTCCCCATAAAACATCGAAACTCAACATTTGTGGTGTGTGTGTGTGTGTGTGTGTGTGTGTGTGAGAGAGAGAGAGAGAGAGTCTGGTGGTGTGTATATATGAATTAGGACTACATATTAAATTATGAATAATATTGTTTTAATGCTGTTAACATATAGGCCGCCTACAAATACACCATATAGTCTGTATGAATTCCTGTAATCTTGTCGCCCACCCCAAGCCCCGGATGTTTTTAACTCTGACTGGAAGTGTAATGTGACAACATGCCCCATAGGGGAGGTTAAAAAATAATTAAAAAAATAATAATTAATAATTTCTGAACATTGATTCTCGGTCTTTAGTTACCTTTTTCTCGTGTTTTCTCAATAGAATTTATAAAAGAATAGAATAGAATAGTTCTAATAGCGTCTCCTAGTAACTCAGTGTGACAACATGCCCCGCCTGAGCAACTGGGGTTTAACCCCGGCGAGTGTTTCTACTGTTAGATCTATAGGGTTGGGGACCGTTCACATTTTAACCTGAAGATTCCTCAATAACTGTAGAGAAACTGTGAGTCATTTATAGAAGTGTTATTGACATTATGACAGAGCTGCCTTGGTCATGTCTGACATTTTCTCTGATGCTCGAATATTAATAATAAGCAACCATTGTAGTAATAACAACAACAAAAAGGTTTTGTTGTGAATTTTCTAGTTATCAAATAAATACATAAAACATCAATTTAATTTATCTTTTATATGAAATTAAACTTTTTTTGTCGAAAATGCGGCTACATGCGGTAGCCTACAACTGACATTTACACTGTTAAAATTACAACATAGAAGAAACATTAAAATATAATATGGAATATAAATATAATAATTTATTATTATTGGTGTTAGTATTAGGCCTCTAATTAAATTGAGATATCTAAATTCTACTACAACATATACAGTATTATCAAGTAAAACCGAACTTTTATTTTGACGGGTTGTGGTGAAGACCTTTGAGTTTCCGTGTGTTAATGATATAATGATAGTTTTTCTTTAATGAAATTGTAAAATGCTGATGAACTTCAGTGACTCTCAGAGCGGCTCTGGAAATGCATTCATGTTCTCATACAGGCTACCGCATGTAGCCGCATTTTCGACAAAAAAAGTTTAATTTCATATAAAAGATAAATTAAATTGATGTTTTATGTATTTATTTGATAACTAGAAAATTCACAACAAAACCTTTTTGTTGTTGTTATTCTGAACACTTCTTGCGTTGTTGTCTTTTGCCTCTTCATGATGACTCGCTTAATTTAGTCCTGATTTGTAAGTCGCTTTGGATAAAAGCGTCTGCTAAATGACTAAATGTAAATGTAAATGTCATAGTGAGACTGCAGAGGCTGGAAAACAGCGAAGCTTGTGTGTGTGTGTGTGTGTGTGTGTGTGTGTGAATGGTGAAACTCGCCAAATATGCCGCTGTTCTGCTTTCCAAAACAAATACAGAGTGGTAACTCTCTCGAGGAATGCTCGATCAACATCAGCCATCTTGCAAACAGACAACCGCTTCGCACTTGCCCCGCCCACAAGAAGCGGATTTCGCCTCGCGTCAATTTCGCTTCAAACTTTTGCTTTTTACGCGCGTCAATTTCGCTCTGGACGCGCGAATGGATTCAAAATGTTCAAGCGTCCAACTAAATTTGACGCGCTATTCGCGTTTGGTGTGAACGCACAGTAACGGTCCCATCATTTTATCATCTCATCCATGTTTGTTACACACAAATCATGCAGAAAAACTGAAATCGCCTGATGTGTCGAGTCAGCTTTAATTATAGGCCCAAGTCAAGTCATCTTCATTTAGCCTATATAGCGCTTTAACAATATAGATTGTTTCAAAGCAGCTTTACAGAGATAATATGAGATTACAGTAATAGTGATTGTTTAGGCTTTACAGCAGCTCTATAGGCTAAAGTTATTGTCCAGCTAAAGTTAGTTTTGATTGATTCACTTCCGTTGCAATGATCATTTGTTATTAATTATTAGCCTACATATTCACATTATGACATTAACCTTAGCTGCCAGGAAATTAAATAATAATAATAATAATAAAAAAATAGAAAAAATTACCTGGTCCAGTGCTTTCAAAGCATATATATTCAGCACTTTTTTGTTTGTTCCAAAAGATTTACATATAATTTAAAGTCGTTTTTTAAATATGAAAAATTTGGTTTGCATTCTTTACATGTAGGCTATATGGTATTTCCTAATAAAATAAATACTAATGTTGTTCTTTACATTCCAAGTGGCCCTTAGTATAAAAAAGCACACATTTCTCTCATACACTTCAGTTTTCTACTAATAAATCTTTCCGAAATAATCTTATAAGTAGATATAGGCTACAGTGAAAAACAAATGCAAAATAGTTTTTTTTTTGTTTTTTGTTTTTTCTGGTGCACAAAATATGAAATCTTAAGCTTTAAAAAAAAAAAAAAAAAAAAAAAAACAAGCTATAATTCTGTGTGACACTTACTTGATTTTATTTTTAGCACAAAATTTGTCAATTTCCATGCGTTGACCCACGATATTTAACCAAATAAAGACAGAAAAATAGCATTTCTAATATCCTTATCGCTACATAAAAAAAAAACAAAAAAAACAAAAAAACCACAACGATCATCCATGCTGATTTCCACGGAATTAGTTATTTATCATGTACATCAATATGAAAGATTGAGACATGAGTTCCAAACACGTGTTTATTTCACACACACACACACACACACACACACACACACAAAATCTTTATTCCATTAAACGGAGGCATTTAAAACAGTTAACAAGTTAAATGGCCACAATGGGTCTCTTTCACTAATAACTGCGTGGATTATTTCGTATTTACACAGGATTTGTCACAAAAAGTATCCGCCTAATTCACAACACGTTCGTAGGCCTACACATGAATTTGTTCTAATCATCGTTGGTGAATTTAGAGTGTTTCTAAATGAGCGTGCACGAGGTTAGTCATTTACATTAAACACGCCCACGCCATCTCCATATAAGGGCTTTCCGCACGCCCTCTCCTTACAGTGGTTCTCAATATCCTGACCACATCTAAACAATAAACTCCAGTTTTACAGTCTAGGGTCAGGGTATTAGAAAATAATATATTGGGTTTGAGCTGAGCCAGAAACAGAGGCACTCGGTGCTTTTTATAGCCCATATCACAACAATTCAGTGTTTTCAACCACATCATTATTTTAGGTCTCAGACATTACAATAAAAGTAAGCTACTGTAAAAACAACAACAACAAACAGTTTTTTTATTCAGATTCCACATGCAAGCTGCAATAATAATCCTTTACATTATAATTTTACGAAGTGTTTTATTCATATCAGATGCTTATTGTGTATGAAACAATAAGGTTTGCTCTATTTTTCTCCCAGTTCAAAGGGCTTTCAAAAGATTGATGAATTTACGCGATGTAAATCCGACATATCCTCTGAATTACGCGTTATATCAATGATAATTAAATGTTTAAACGACAGAACACCTTCACTTTCTCATATTTGACAATCAAAATATATCATACAATTCATTCTAGTTAGCAAGTTTGTGAATATTTTGAATAAAAGGGGAAAGCGAAATAAACGCGAGGCTACGTGTGTGTGTGTGACTGCGTGACGCGTCGCCAAGGGAATAATTGTCCTGAAATAAGGACTAGAATACAGAGCCCCTAAAATATAATGCTTTTAAAATCCGTATGCTCACATATCAGGCACTGCATGGCCTGGCCCCTCTGTATCTGCGCTTTTAACTTTATACACACCCAAGCGCGAAAGTTTTCACCTATCCACCTTATTCCTGGCGAGTTTACTGCGTGTTGAATTATGGGTGGCACTTCCGGTTTGGGGAACTTTTCCGTTCAAAAAGACTGAAACGAATCATTTCAAATCATAAGGTTGTGCTGCAAATAAAGCTGATCCACTCAATGAGCTGTCCGTTTTCTTTCATGTTTTATTTAAGAATAACATGAGGATAACGTATTTTAACGTGACATGTTATAACAAGAATATCAATGGCAAGAGCTCTTTTCAGTCGCTGCTTTCTTTTCCTCATGATTATTTTCTTTGTTCCTTTTGCATTCCGCTGTAATAGTATGAACAATGACATCATACTGCACATCTGTGGTCTGTTCTCCCGAATTTAATTTACGATTTATCCCGTTAATAATTCTCTGGAATGCACAGAATCTCTCGTTTTTCTCCTTAAATCCTCACGTCTCTTTCCAGGTTTGTTTTCACAGGTGAATAGCCTATAATTTATTATCTGTCAAAATGACTGAAATCACTTTGAAATAGTATCACGCAATGCTGAAGTAAATAGCCTGTCGCTGGTGTCAGCTTCTCCATTTGAATATCCCCGTTATCAACGTAGTGCATAGCAACAGTAAAAATGTATCTTGACTACGGTTTCCCCCACTCTACCCTAACATGAACACGTAACTTCTTTACACGATTATAAGGCCGTACGAAATAAGTGCTTTTTGCGTACGTTCGGTTTCAGTTATTCCTATTATTAATAAATTAAAAATAGCCTACATTTTATTGCGATTATTTTTTTCGCGGAGGACTATTTTTCTAATATTAGAATGTTAGAAAATCTAATATTCAAGCTGTTTTCTAATTTTTCTACTTTTAATATTAAATAAAAAACGACTGATCGAATGATAGGCTACACGGATTCTCTTGAGCCACTCCAGCTCTGTGATTGGCCAAGATGATCCGTTAAGAGCTTTTACTGTTATTTAGGAGAACTCTGTAGTGCTAAGAGAATGCTTTCATATCAAATTTAATTTATTTATATAGGCTAACTATCAGGTAGAAATATCAATTGTGTAGCAGTTAAATTGACAGGTTTATCTACGTAATTAACATGCCTTAAATCTCTTCTATTGACGGTCAACAGGCTCATATCGAGTGTGATCATATGTGAACATGATCATATCGAGTTTCATTTAGATTCTGAAACTCTTTTCTTATGAGTCAAAGCAGATTCATAAAATGATCCTCGACATGAGCAGCTCGACCTCGTCCTCTCCAGCGTGCATGCGCTTTGAAAATAACGCGCGTCTGTAAGGCGTCACTGTCACGCGGAATAACACTTATCAAACTCAAGCTGGTCGCCGTTTATATCGAAGTCTATTTTAGACTTCAGTAAATCCAGATCATTTATGTTCACTTTTTTTTTAGTGCAGGATCATATGGCAATTATTATTATTTTCTAATTAAGATATTAAATCTTGAAAGACGTACATTGTTTATTTTCTTCAGAATGAAATTGCCAAAGTACAATTGAAGTACAAACACAAATATAGTAATGTAGCCTACAATATTGTTATCATTTTTAAATAATGTAAATACATGCATAAAATATCCCAAATAACTTGTGTGACAAAACGGGTTAGATGAGAGTCCAGCTGATTCCTGAGAGATCTGGAGGCTCGAGTATTAAACTTTCCCGAGATTTCATCCTAAAAGTGTTAATTAATTAATCTATAGATTAATCTCACACGCACAACAGTTTCAGATTTACAAAGCCACGAGTGCGAACAGAACTATTTTCTCAGGACTAGAGTTTAGAAACATGAATTTCCAGCGCAACAGGTTTACAGCGCGTAACATATGCACGTAAAAACATGTTTGGCGTATAAATGGCACGATAAATAAAGTTCGTGGCATAGATACACACTTTCATGAGATCGTCTTATCGCGCGCATAATTTAAAACATTAAAACACTGCAGTTTTCAACACCAGTGCATCGACTACATCTATATTCATCAGTTTTGTTTAACTTCTGGACGATGACTTTATGTAGTTTGAGTGCTTGACTTCATTAATGAGTGTCATATTTAATCTAAATCAAATGTAAAAGAGAGTTTAAACTCTTCTGTTTCCTTCTTCGCTCTCTCCAGTTTAAGAGTGTGTATTAATGTGCGCACAGATTAATGGCAAATGTTGTTGTTGTTTTTGTTTTGTTTTTTACTCTTTTGAGTGCATTTTAATAAATGATAACTGATGAGAAATAGTCTCAGTGATCGAGATGCAGGAGTGAGTGTGAGCCTCGAGAAAATATGTAATTCAGTGAGGAAAATAATTAATAATGCTACTGAAACTTATTGAAGCTCCAGCAACCCGTTTTCTCACACTTCAGCTCATAAACATGATTGTTTACATTTTACATAATCTTTTTTTTATTCTTTTTTCTTTTCTTTGTTTTTTAGAAAGCTAATGTGTTTGAACACTGAACTCATGTAATCTACCTCTGTTTAAACAGTATATTTCCTATTAGTATTGTAAAGAATAAGATAACTGAAATCTGATGAAGAATGCACGATGGCGAGATGTTTATTAATGTGTTTTATGATGATGTGATGATCTACTTTCAGGAGATGAGGGTGAGAGATGAGCATGTTGTGTTCGTGACCACTTACATGTGTGTATGACTTCTGAGAAGGCAAAGTGGCGGGAAATCATCAACTGCCAGTTTGTGGTTAGTTATTCCAGACGGGCTGGTTATTCTTAACATTTGCACACATTCATTCTTTTTCAGAGTTGTAACTCTTTAAATCCTGGTTTGATTACATAATAACACACACGTTTTGTTTTTTTATTAAGAAAAAAGGTAGTTATTTTTTTACAGTCTTGGATATGTTGATTATTAACAACAACATTATTGTTATGCAGGGTCAGATTTAAAAACTAAACAAATAAATTAAAGTTTGATCATCAAGGTATGCTTTTTGTAACTGACCTTTAAGAACTTGTATAGCAATGAAATGAAATGAAATGAAATGAAATGAAAGTAATAATAGGCAAGGCAAGGCAAGTTTATTTATATAGCACATTTCATACACAATGGCAATTCAAAGTGCTTTACATAGAAGAAATTAAAATAATAAAAGAAATAAGAATAATTAAAACAGTTTAGAAAAATAGAATAAAATACAGTACAGTTCAAACAGTCGGACGAACATTGGCACAGTGCTCATTCAGTAAATGCATAGCTAAACAGATGTGTTTTGAGTCTGGATTTGAATGTGATTACTGTAGGAGCACGTCTGATCTCCTCTGGAAGCTGGTTCCAGCTGCGGCTGGCATAATAGCTAAAAGCGGACTCGCCATGCTTAGAGTGAACCCTTGGTATCTCTAGCTGATATGATCCTAATGATCTGAGTGATCTGTTGGGTTTATATTCAGTGAGCATATCTGCAATGTATTGAGGTCCTAGGCCATTGAATGATTTATATACCAGTAATAATACTTTAAAATCAATCCTAAATCTAACTGGGAGCCAGTGTAAAGACCTGAGGACTGGTGTGATATGTTCATATTTTCTGGTTCTGCTCAGAATCCTGGCGGCAGCGTTCTGTATGAGCTGCAACTGTCTTATGGTCTTTTTGGGAAGGCCAGTGAGGAGTCCATTACAATAATCCACCCTGCTGGTGATGAAAGCATGAACAAGTTTCTCTAAGTCTTTCTCTATGTCTGGAAACAAAGCATCTAATTCTTGCAATATTTTTCAGATGATAGTATGCTGATTTAGTTATTGCTTTGACCTGACTACTGAAACTAAGGTCTGCAAAAAAAAAAAATTTAAGCAAAAATTATGCAAAAAAAAAAGGCCTATTTTATCTAAAACTGTGAAAGGTTATAGTCTATAAAAAATAAAGCTTTGATTAATTATTTTATGACAAACATATAAGTGAACTCATTAGTTATAAACTCAAATAATAATAATAATAATAATAATTATTATTATTATTATTACATTTTAGGCTATATATTTAAAATACGCTTTTGTCTAAAACTTGCAAAAAAGGAACAAAGCAAATGTCAAATATCAGTCATAATACAGGTTAGACCATAATAATAAAGTGCTAAGATTATCACAAATAAACAAAAGATTTTGATGCACGCCATTCATATTAAATCGTATATTCCACCCCATACCCGCTACAATTGAGGATCACTTTAAACATGCAGACGCAGTTAAGACAATTTGGTGTATTCCACTTTAATACACAATAAAACAATATACAGTAAAATTCGTTAACAATGTAGTACCTCCTCCTGGTGCTAAAATGAGGGCGAGCCGCAAATCCGTGAGTAGCCTACAGTTTACAAACCCGTGGGAACGGATTTCGAAATTAGAAGCGCGGACTTGATGGAGTTTTTCGGTTCCTTGCCACTGTTGCCTTTGGCTTTCTCAGTTGGGGATATTTTGGGAATATTAATTTATTTTTATCAATCAATAAATTCCACTAGAAACAAACCTTGTTGTATTATTTTAATTTAATATTGTGAAAAGCGCTGTACAAATATATTTGACTTGACATAAACAGCTCGAGCGTCGTCCTCGCAGCGTGCACGCGCTTTGTAATAACGCGCGTCTGTAACGCGTCACTGTCACACGGAATAACACTGATCAATGAATTCGGTTCATTTTTTGAGTGCAGGATCATATGCCAATTATTAATTTCTAATAAAGATATTAACCTTGAAAATGTAGACGTACATTGTTTATTCAGAATGAAAGGTGTGCCAAAGTACAAACACGAATACAATGTACAATATAGTTATAATTGTAAAATAATGTAAATACATGCATAAAGTAGCCCAAATAACTCCTTTGTGAGCCTATTCTTCATGTCTCATGCTTTACCTCGAGTCTTTAAAAGCGTATCGTTTCATAAGTTTATTAGCATAATGATATTAATTATTAACTCCTGTGGTGAAGGCAGCAGTGAACTTTAGTTAATCTGGGTATTTCTTGTGTATGATGGCCTAAATATTTCCAAAATGCCTGAAAACATGTCAATGTCCTTTAAATATATAATAATGATTATCTTCTAGGGCTCGAGTGTGTGACTGCTGATGATGGAGATAACCGGTGTCTCTCCCGGAGGATCAGGACAGATCGAGAGAGGACAGGCCTGTGTGTGTGTTCTGGTATATATGTGTGTGTGACAGCAGTTTGCGTTCTGTGTGTTTTTCATTTATTGTATTAAAGTCTTTGGCTGTTCGCCGGTTCCCGCCTCCTCCCCATAACATTTAACATTATTACAATGAAGTATGCGTGTGAGAAACAAATATAACCTTGATTTTCTTTTTCCAAAGAAGATTGACTTGACCAGTAACTATCCCCGTACATCAGACACTGTTATTTTCACTTTGTTTTAAACAAGGCATGTGTATTTCAATGTTTAATAATACAAGTTTGTTGTAAATGTCATTTTATTAAATGTTTAGATCACTGGGATCACAGACCACGTTTGTCCGCAAGAGCCTGTGTGAAGTGTGTTAATATGTGTGTTAAATAAGTGTTTTTGCTCATCGTATGTCATATATGGCACGACTTCTCATTTCTGAATGCAAATTCACAGAATCAGTTGCTTTTTTTATTCAAAATGAAACTACTATCATGATCAGTCTATTATAGTTGCAGTAGGCTAAATGTGCGAATTACTAAATGTTCTATTATTTTAGCTGCTAAATAAATGTAATTAAAATGTGTAATTAAAATGACATTTGATTGTGATGATGAAATGAAACGATGCATTGTAAGAAATAGCCGGTGCATTTCCCCGTAATGTAGATGTTTCTCCGCAGACTTACAGCTGGTATCCGCACGAGTCACGTGACCGAAAACTATGAACTATGAAAATTTAAACTAAAATAATAAAACTTAAATTAGAGGAATATTTCCCACTGATCTTCTGTTTCATTAATAAAGTTTGATTTGCTACATATTCCCGCTTTTGTGTCTTCTTTTCCTGACTAGATTAAATTGCACGCTAGATTACCAGTGCCAGTATAATACAGAGTAGGCTATTATTAAGAAGTTAATAAATAAATAAAAAGGAGCGGGTATGCCGGTCAAATAAGTCGCTGCAGGTCCATGTAGTGGCATTTACATTTGGGGAAATTTAGTTGTGGTATCTATCTCCAATATGAGTGAGTCAGACTATTACATGAGAAGCAGCAGCAGCAAACACACCTTCTCTTCAACACTTGTAATAGACACGACAGCTGTCACTCAAGGACACTTTAAATGTTGGCTCCTCCCTGAATGACGTATAAGCAGCGGTTCGCGCTCTAAAATTTCATTGATGAAACACATGATAGTTTTTTTTCATTCATTCAGCAAACGAGCCGCTAAAGGTAAGAAATGCGTTGCACAGATATAGGCTATTATGTTTAAATGCAGTTTGACCGTGAACCGTTTTTCCTGATTGGCAGGTTCATAAACCACATTGCCAAAAATTAGGTAGGTTATTCTTGCAGAAGAAGAAGGGATGCAGAAGTGTAACACGTTTATGAAAAACATGTGCGATATTTTGAACATGAAACTTACGCGACTCTGAAGTAAATAAGCGATCGCTGTTTCTGATGCTCGAGATTGAACTCCAATGCTGTTGTTGTTTTTTTTATAAAAATGAATGCATTCAATTAAAAATGCAATGCATTTTCCTCGTTTCCCGCAGGTCCTTAAAATACTTGGAAGTCTTTCACTTTTCAAAGCGCAAAACTAAAAAAAAAAAAAAAAAAAAAGAGTCACAGTAAACAGTTTTAATCGTAATATCCATCATCGGTCTGATCACTGATAAAGTCAGCTCAATATAGGCTATACTAGAGAAATATCTTTTCTTTTCTTTTTTTACATCACGAAAATCTGGCAAGAAAGTAGACCTACATTTACTAAATTATACTTTTATACAAATATTTCTATACTGAAGCACGCACGCAGAGCAATAAACGCTTCCGGCTTTGCGTTCGTCTTTGTTCTGTTGCGAGTGCACGTGATTGATCTACTTTAGGCTACTACTGGTCACCATTGACTTATATAGCCTAGTATTTACTATGGAAGTCAATAGAGATCAGCAACTGTTTGGTTACCGAAATTCTTCAAAATATCTTCATTTCATTTCTCATTTCTTCACAACATTAGAGTGAGTAAATAAGGACAGAATTTTCAATTTTTGGGTGAACTATAAAAACAAGGGTCAGCATAACACTGATTACATTCACTTTACACATGTTTATGTAAACCTTGTGTGTATTTGACAGTATTAGCACAATCAGATGCAGAAGATAAAGTCCAGTAATCTGGCGCTGTTTGACAGGTTATAGTGTCATCAGAAGATACTGAAAAAACAGCAAGCGAATGAAATGTTTTACCGGCAAGGCTTTAACGCACATGGGATGTAAATAATGAACTTGTGTGATTGCGAACAAGTGCAGTGTCCAGTGAGTGTCAAGCCATGTTTATACTACTTTCGCCTGGCTTTTAGTGCGCGCGCACCTTCCCAAACAGTCGAGGCGTTTATTCTCGACGCGCTCGCCGTTGTAATATTCTCTGAAACGACAGGGGGCGACTCGAGTTCTTGTCCTCTACACACCATCAGGATTCAGCGGTGAGAAGAATTAAGGTACACACGTGAATCTTTATTTTAGTACACTTCACCAAACCCACAGTACAAAAGAATCATGTAAAGCAGTAAACCTACTATTTATTAAAAAAATTTACTTGTGACATTAGAACAAAATAAATGGATTGTGCGTAGCCTATTCAGCTATAACGATATCTTGCATATTATCTAATATCAATAAGCATTTTTTATTTAGTTTCGTGAACATTTTGTGTAAAACATGGACCTTTGTTTTTATTAAAATGGCTTATGTCTGCTATTACGCTCCTTTTGTAAGCAACTAATTTAGACGCATAAACTGGGTGCTGGTTATGGCAAGCCAAAGTATTCATAGACGGCTGGTCAGGCGTCTGATTGCACACTGACACGTCAAAAGCGTGCGTTTCGACAGATTTGCCGTAAAAGCGCACGTTCTTAACGTGATATTTAAAACGCAAATTCTCGACATGCGCTTTGGGGTCACCGAAAACGTTTTTGACGCACATTTATCGTAACAAAAATGGCCGTCGAAAACGTGTGTTTTGAGTAGGACAAAACGCACGTTATGAACGTGTAAACTGGTAAATCAAACAGGCAGTGCAAACGTGTGTGAAGTGTCCAAACAGGCGAAAAGAATGTGCTCGTTCCCTAGTGCTCTCGAAATCACACGTCGAAGGCGTCATTGCTCAAGTCTGTCATGCTTTTGTCCCTATATGTGGTAATTAGGACTCTTGTATTATCATTAAACCCAAGCAAAGCAGCATGGAATTATCGATGGCAAATTTGACAGAGGAGAGGATTATAATTGGTGAGTTATTATAATCCAGTAGCTATCATTTGGGTAAAAAAAGTAAAGAAAGAGAGAAAACGGACAGTTTTTTATTTCAGCACCTCGGACAGTCCCCTAATCCCTTCGTTCGTCGGACAGTCCCCTAATCCCTTTGTTCGTCGCCGGACAGTCCCCTAATCCCTTCGTTCGTCGGACAGTCCCCTAATCCCTTCCTTCCTAGGACAGTCCCCTAATCCCTTCGTTCCTCGGACAGTTCCCTAATCCCTTCGTTCCTCGGACAGTCCCCTAATCCCTTCCTTCCTAGGACAGTCCCCTAATCCCTTCCTTCCCCTAATCCCTTCGTTCCTCGCTCGGACAGTCCCCTAATCCCTTCGTTCGTCGGACAGTCCACTAATCCCTTCGTTCGTCGGACAGTCCCCTAATCCCTTCCTTCCTCGGACAGTCCCCTAATCCCTTCGTTCCTCGGACAGTCCCCTAATCCCTTCGTTCGAGACACTTCTCGCAAATTTTCTAGTTGTAATTTCAACGTTCACTAATAATTATTAAAATCAAAAGTTGTATTTGTTAACATTACTTAATGCACTGTGAACTAACAGGGTAAAAGGGTACACTTCTCAGATTAATGAAGAAGTAAAACAAAGTAAAGTTAAAAAAGTTATGAAGTTTAAGTTTATGAACATTTTAAATACTGTATATAAAATACATATTGTTGTTTTATATATATATTTACAAAACATTTTCAACCCTAAAACTTCAAGAAAATCAATGCTAAATATCTGGAAAAGTTTTGGGCCAGATTTTAGGTTGATGTTAGCCTGGCTAAAGTCAGACCACTTTCTCTTTGAGACGTGGTCTGGGAACTACATGTTCATTTTCTCGTATTTGAGGCGTGGTTTACGAATGCCCAGAGCCGTTTATTGGGCGCTACAAATGTCTATCAAATGCGCCTGCACGTAGCTCATAGCCAATCGTTTCAATTATACCAGATGACGTATGTAGAGCGACAGATATTCAACAAAGAAGAAGACGATGGGTCAGAGATTTATGTGTACACCAGAGTCCTGCACGGGTCCGATTGTGTAAATCCGCACCCGCCTGTACCCGCTAGGGATGGGGAAATGAAGCCTCATGAATCACTGAGGCTTTCCCCTGACTGTTCCGGGAAAAGATTCAAAGCTTCGAGAGTGTCGAGAACAGCGCCGAGAACAGCGCCATCTGGTGCTTATTTAAAATAAAGCAGCCAGAAGCCTGTGTTACGCCCATAGACAGTATATAAACTGGACACAGCGACCCCATTGGATTCAACGGAGGCAAGTGAAGTCAATTAGAAGCACTAACTTCCTGATGTTCGAGCGTACTGCGCAGACTCACACTGAGCTTGACGACGTAGATGTGACGTGAGCAACCCGTCTGTCTTCTTGTAGCTGTGCCAAACGAAATCTGAATCATTCTCTTCCGAAACTTGAAGAGACAGAGAGTGTGAGTAGGAGGTGTCCATGAGCTAGGAGCAGGAGAAACTTTTGCTAAGTATTCTGATTAATTACTTTGCCATTTTGCCTCCACGTCCCCCCGATTGCCCGCGAGCTTCTCCTCCTGTCCATACGGTAATCTCTCTACTGTGCGACAGAGAGTCGCGTTGGTATGATGCAATCGTTAGCCTATTTTTACAAAAACTGCTTCTACGGGGCCATAACGTAAGATACAAGGTAATGGAGCCTTTTATACATTTTCGTGTTTCTTTAGAAATAAATAATGGACAAATGGAGTCTTTAAACGCCTCAGATGTAAAGTTATTCGCTGTCAAAGTGACGCCAAAATGAATGGGAGTCAATGGGATGCTAACAGTAGGTGATGGTCTGATAGCCAATGGCGGTGCCCGGGGAAGCTTCAACATAATATGAAACGCTGCCCCCTGGTTACGCCTGGTTCACACCGGATGCGGAAGCGTCGCGGAACGGAAAATCACGCGCGGTCCGGCGCCTGCCTTTTCACACTAGACGCGTATTCGCGGCGGTCGACAAGCGCTTCTGCTCAGTTGTTGTTTATTCAGAGCTATTTTTTTACATCATGGGTAAGTAAATAACCTCATAAAATGAATACACCATGTTTCTGTAACCAAGAAGTTTGTACACTTCTTGTATCAATACTTTTTGTTAATACTCGCGGTATTTTAATTTGAAAATTGCTTATATTTTGACAATTGACCGGATGTCTCGTTTCTTGGTGTGACTTCCTGCCGGAATGGACGCGAATCACTCGCGGCTCGCGCAAAAAATAGACCAGACGCCGAAACTGGCGCTTCACGGCGCGGGCCGGTCGCGGCGTGCCGCGGCGCTCCGCGTCTGGTGTGAACGACACCATAGGTTAACATGGGCGCCGAAAGGAAGCGGCCTCCGTTCCGCGCCGCTTCGGCGTCGCTTCGGCGTCCGGTGTGAATGGGCCGTTACATGTTTGTGTTTGATTTGTTCATTAAATAAATTCATTTTCCCATTAAAGTGTGACAATAAAATATAATAGCTTATAAGCTTATATGATTCAATAAGATTTAATGTAGGCCTTCTCTCTCTCTCTCTCTCTCTCTACACACACACACACACACAATGAATAAGGACATTGTCTGATAGGTTCATCTGTTATTAAATGTCAATATCAGTAATTGTAAATATCAACCAGACTGAGGCAACAATGACTCGTTAAATACGATCTGAAGTTCGAGCCTTCTGACACCCAAAGCGAAACGCGCACGTGACTGGACAGTGAGACTGAAAAGGTGTGTTCGACATCGGCTGCGGCTGGATGTAACCGATCGGCGAGAGTAGCCGCGTGCAGGCGGGGAGAAGCTGCAAACGGAGACGTGAAGTCGGACACTTTCTGGTTCCCGTAGTGACCGCTCACGTGTTGTTTGCATACTTTACCACAGCTGCAGTGAAATAAATGCAATATTTGCCAAATAATACACAGATGTTTCAGAGACATTTTCAGTCATACTTTATGTAGCTACTGCTTCATACAGCGTCTGTTTGAACAAGAATAAAGTTCAACATAAACTAGCTACTATCAATGAAGTGGAGTCTACGTTTTTTAATCAGTTTTAATTTGATAAACATGACACAATATAACATCGCAAATACATGAAAAGAGTGTTTACTGTTATAAAAAAAATTATTTGTGAGCTTTAGAGGAACTAAAGCTGTTCGAGTAAACGGGAAACACACGTGATCGTTGTCATGCGGTGAATCCGGCCAATCGTGGAACAGCTGTGTCGTCATCAGCCCTTGTGCAGCCCAGTGCAGCCGCTCTTGAGAAGCTGTGCTTCTCCGGCTACTCTCGAATCGCTCTCGCGGTACTTTGATGGCATACGTCACAGTCACGTGGTGTCGGCGCTGTATCAAGTCGGACAAAATTTCGAACCGGGATGCACTGCTTCAAGTCAGCCGCCGATCGGATTGCGCAGAGCTGCATGAAGTCGAACAAGCCTAAAGTGAGGCTTCATTGAGAGGGGGTAAAATCTTTGCGTGGCAGGGGGAGCTGCCACTCGACCAGTCACGGATATATGCGCCTGCCACTCGACCAGTCACAGATATATGCGCCTGCCACTGCTTTATATGCGCCGGCCACTCGACCAGTCACAGATATATGCGCCTGCCACTGCTTTATATGCGCCGGCCACTCGACCAGTCACGGATATGCGCCGGCCACTCGAACTTACACTATATGTAAGGTTTAAAAAAACAATCAAATGCAGCGCGCGTCTCGTGGATCGCGCCGGCCAGACCAGCCACACAATCTCTCACTGTTTACATCTATCAGACACTCCTAATGATACACAAAAGCACACATACAGTGCAATACATATCTTATTTACCTATTTCTCATCTTATCTGTTTTTTTTATTTGCACTTTTTCCCCGTATGGGAGCGCGCTCGTGGCTAAGCGAATCAACGAAGCGTCGCACCAGCCACACGATCTCTCGCTGTTTACGGCCACTACCAGCCACGCGATCTCTCACTGTTTAACATCTTTCAGGCACTCCTAATGATACACGAGAGCACAAAGACAGTGCAATACATATCTTATTTACCTATTTCTCAACTAAATCTTATTTTTTATTCGCTCTTTTTACCCGTATATGGGAGTGCGCGGTCGTGGCTCTGTTAGCGTCGCGCCGGCCATATACCAGCCACACCAGCCACAATCTCTCACTGTTTACATCTATCAGACACCCTTAATGATACACAAAAGCACACATACAGTGCAATACATATCTTATTTACCTATTTCTCATCTTATCTGTTTTTTTATTTGCTCTTTTTCCCGTAAGGGAGCGCGCTCGTGGCTAAGCGAAGCGTCGCGCCAGCCACACGATCTCTCGCTGTTTACGGCCACTACCAGCCACACAATCTCTCACTGTTTACATCTATCAGACACCCCTAATGATACACAAAAGCACACATGCAGTGCAATACATATCTTATTTACCTATTTCTCATCTTATCTGTTTTTTTATTTGCTCTTTTTACCCATAAGGGAGCGCGCTCGTGGCTAAGCGAAGCGTCGCACCAGCCACTCGATCTCTCGCTGTTTACGGCCACTACCAGCCACACGATCTCTCACTGTTTACATCTTTCAGACACCTAATGATACACGAGAGCACAAAGACAGTGCAATACATATCTTATTTACCTATTTCTCAACTAAATCTTATTTTTTATTCGCTCTTTTTACCCGTATATGGGAGTGTGCGGTCGTGGCTCTGTTAGCTTCGCGCCGGCCATACCAGCCACACCAGCCACACAATCTCTCACTGTTTACATTTATCAGACACCCCTAATGATACACAAAAGCACACATACGGTGCAATATATATTTTATTTACCTATTTCTCATCTTATCTGTTTTTTTTTTATTTGCTCTTTTTACCCGTAAGGGAGCGCGCTCGTGGCTAAGCGAAGCGTCGCACCAGCCACACGATCTCTCGCTGTTTACGGCCACTACCAGCCACGCGATCTCTCACTGTTTACATCTTTCAGACACTCCTAATGATACACGAGAGCACAAAGACAGTGCAATACATATCTTATTTACCTATTTCTCAACTAAATCTTAAACTTTATTTATTCGCTCTTTTTACCCGTATATGGGAGTGCGCGCTCGTTGCTCTATTAGCTTTGCGCCAGCCATACCAGCCACACAATCTCTCACTGTTGTTTACATCTATCAGACACTCCTAATGATACACAAAAGCACACATACAGTGCAATACATATCTTATTTGCCCATTTCTCATCTTATCTGTTTTTTTATTTGCTCTTTTTACCCATATGGGAGCGCGCTCGTGGCTAAGCGAATAAGCGTCGCACCAGCCACACGATCTCTCGCTGCATGTTTGCGGCCACTACCCAGCAAACACAGAACGTTGGCACAACGTAACCAACCTTCTAACAACGTTTTAACAACATGGCCAAAAGGTTGCTATAACTACGTTGTGTAGTGAAGGTTGTTACAGCGTTGTCACAATGTTGGCATTAAACCATCGTTCAGGGCCATTGCTTAAGGTTGTGCCTAGGGTGTCTTGACAACCACTGGACTACATAATGTACTCGTCACTGCCCTGAAGCGGGAAAATCAGCCTTTTAAATTCCAACCACCTGTTGTTGGGCTCATTGTGTTCTCATTCATCATCGAGCAAGGCTACGTGAGTATTGCGTTTAGCCTACCTCAGCTGTCAAACACAACCTACAGCTTAAATTTCTAATGTGATTAATGAAGCATCGCTCGCACTGTTTAGTTTTTCATTTGATTTTTCCGCTATTTAGTCTCATTCGTTTCTTTGCTGCTCTGGATTTGTGGATGTTTCCCCGGTGACACCTGCTCGGCTACTGTCTGCCATAGAGACCCGGTTTTGTTCATTAAATGTTCTGATCTGCCTTTGCTTTTTATGTTTTATTTATTATACTTAAAATACATTTGTATATTCGTTTATTTCTTCTTTTTTTTGTGCAATTTGATTATATGCAGTTTTAATAAAGTTGAATTAACGAAACCTTCTGTCATTTTTACTCTTCAAAGTGTAGGCTACACTTGCAGGTGTTGATAGCCCCATTAAATAATAATATAGATAAACAATAAAAAGTATATAATTATCTAACAAAATACACCATATACAAATATTGTCAGAACGTCGTCTCTCAGTTGCTGAATGTCGCGCAACAACGTTGCTACAGCCCTGTCACGTCTTACAATTCTACGTTGTTACAATGTTGCGAGCACGTAGACAGCGACGTTGCCATAGCAGAAATGCAACGTGCCAGAGACGTTGCCACAACGTAAATGTGTTTGCTGGGTACCAGCCACACGATCTCTTACTGTTTACATCTTTCAGACACTCCTAATGATACACAAAAGCACACATACAGTCATGGGCGTCATTGGTTTGAAATGTGCTGGGGACAGAGACGCATTCGGAAGTGCATTTTCAGAAGTGCTGGGTACAATGACGCATTCATTTTTTTTCTCTCTTTCGCGCAGGTTATGTTTTGGAAGACGATGTCCTGTAGCTCAGGCACGGCCCCACTTTTCAACAAGCCCACCCAAAAGTTTCAAAAAAAAAAAAAAAAAAAACTTTTACTATATTCTAATTTTGTCAATGATTATAAAAAAAATCGCCAATAAGCTCATAATTTGTGCTAAAATAGTGTTTAGTTTTAAAAACCATTTTAAAAAGCTGGTTATATTTTGATGTTTCTGTGCAAGTTCAGCAGACAGTGAGGTTCGGGTTTGTTCCGATCAGAGCTCCTGAGTGGAGAGCGCATTTCTGAATATTCCGCTCCGCTCGTCCACTTCGTAAAAGTAATGATTATGAATGATTGTTAATAGGCTATATCTTCATTAACTAGAGATATAATTAACAGAACATCTAACAGAACATAGCCTAATTTGTTTATTTTTTTTACACCTTGTGTTCTTATTTTGTTTAACGAAATGTCAATCTTCGTGTTTATAACAGAAGATACAATACAATACAAAAATATTCAAGATGTATAACGGATTGTCACCTTATAAACAGTCCTTTTTTAATGGAATAATACACCCTTATAATAAAGAAAAAGCTTCAGTGATAAAGAATATGAACGCAATGCATTTAATTATACATTAAGCGTTTTCCTTTCATAGAAACCCTTTATTATAAAGAAAATAGGTGGCTCTTAACGTGTCTTTCTATGGGAGGATGGCATAGCGGTGCATAGCAAATATTCAATGCATTCAATGAAAATATTCAATGGTATTCAAAGAAACAAATAAAATAAATAAATTATTGTGGCATTAATTAGCCCATAAACAATATTTATTTTAAAGCCTAAACAAATTTGTTTAAAGAAAAACACCAGCGTTTGGCGTTTATCTGTATAGGCTAAGTGTTTCAGCCGCCCTTTTCAAACTGCCGCAATAAAATGCAACAGAATTTGATTAGTTAAACATGAAGAGGATTATCCGTCTGGCATGGCCGCTGGCTCTAACGTTAACCTAGATAAATGTTTGCTATTAGGAAGCGCATATCCAAGTGTTTGTGCAGAGTGTGGAGCGCGCACTATGACATGGATGGAGGTGCCGGTGCCATCACTCGCATTTTCCTATCAACAGTGGAAACAACTTAAAATACTCCATTTCTGATCATACAGAATATAATAATACATCAGTCGCAACTACTTTTATTTGTGTAAACTCACAACAACAAGAAAACGGTGTGCCTTCTGTAAAAAAAAAAAAACGAACAGGGCGCGCTTTCATGATCTCTGTTAATTGGAGCGCGCCTCAAAAATGAACTGACAAACAGTGTATAGACAAGCCTCACAGACATGAGAAATATAACTATAAAGTTACTGAAAAAAAATGTCCACCAAAGAAAAAAAAATCCAAACGAAAGCAAATACGGTAGCTACCATCTGATTATGTAATCCTGTCCGTATGAAAGGCGCATCTAGGCTACATTACAGCGGAGATGTGGAGATAAGTATGCAGGCAGCCTACACTGATTTAGAAAAGACTAGTTCATTAATAAACAATTAAAATGCATCGTTATTTTAAAACGACATAAGATCTCGTTATTAGACATAATTGAGGTGAAAAAATAATATGTATGTGGCAGCAATGCGTCACCGTATGATTCTGCTATATTTAGCCTACTTTTTATAGCTATATTAAATCCAGGCAATTGGTTCATGAAACATTGATTAAAATTAAGATATAATTAATACAAAACGAAATTCACTTTAAAGAAAGGCAGCTGTTCTGTTTGAGGTCTCTGTGAAAGTTTTAAAGCAGTCTTTTAGTGCCGCTTTCAGAGCGCTGCACGTCCGTAACCATAAACTGACACGTTGTTTTTTCCCTCATAAATGCGAACACGGAAAATAAAATAAAATGAATATTATAGTGTTTTTTTGTTGGGTCAGACAATGATTACCAAATTTCTCTCTCATATTGCTCCACATAACCACTGAAAACGGTGAAAAAAAATCGAACCAAAAGTCAAATTAATATGGACGGAAGTTAAGTGGTGGGTACAAAATGACTCATGACGAAATCTGGTGGGTACGCGTCCCACTGTACTGTGCACTGTATGTGTGTTTTTGTGTATCATTAGGGGTGTCTGATAGATGTAAACAGTGAGAGATCGTGTGGCTGGTAGTGGCCGTAAACAGCGAGAGATCGTGTGGCTGGCGCGACGCTTCGCTTAGCCACGAGCGCGCTCCCTTACGGGTAAAAAGAGCAAATAAAAAAATAGATAAGATGAGAAATAGGTAAATAAGATATGTATTGCACTGTATGTGTGCTTTTGTGTATCATTAGGAGTGTCTGATAGATGTAAACAGTGAGAGATCGTGTGGCTGGTAGTGGCCGTAAACAGCGAGAGATCGTGTGGCTGGTGCAACGCTTCGCTTCGCTTAGCCAGTAGCCACGAGCGCGCTCCCATACGGGTAAAAAGAGCAAATAAAAAAACAGATAAGATGAGAAATAGGCAAATAAGATATGTATTGCACTTTATGTGTGCTTTTGTGTATCATTAGGAGTGTCTGATAGATGTAAACAGTGAGAGATTGTGTGGCTGGTGTGGCTGGTATGGCCGCGGCGCGACGCTAACAGAGCCACGACCGCACACTCCCATATACGAGTAAAAAGAGCGAATAAAAATAAGATTTAGTTGAGAAACAGGTAAATAAGATATGTATTGCACTGTCTTTGTGCTCTCGTGTATCATTAGGAGTGTCTGAAAGATGTAAACAGTGAGAGATCGTGTGGCTGGTAGTGGCCGTAAACAGCGAGAGATCGTGTGGCTGGTGCGACGCTTCGCTTAGCCACGAGCGCGCTCCCATACGGGTAAAAAAAGCAAATAAAAAAAAAACAGATAAGATGAGAAATAGGTAAATAAGATATGTATTGCACTGTATGTGTGCTTTTGTGTATCATTAGGGGTGTCTGAAAGATGTAAACACAGTGAGAGATCGTGTGGCTGGTAGTGGCCGTAAACAGCGAGAGATCGTGTGGCTGGTGCGACGCTTCGCTTATAGCCACGAGCGCGCTCCCTTACGGGTAAAAAGAGCAAATAAAAAAAAACAGATAAGATGAGAAATAGGTAAATAAGATATGTATTGCACTGTCTTTGTGCTCTCGTGTATCATTAGGAGTGTCTGAAAGATGTAAACAGTGAGAGATCGTGTGGCTGGTAGTGGCCGTAAACAGCGAGAGATCGTGTGGCTGCTGCGCTTATAGCCATGATGAGCGCGCTCCCTTACGGGTAAAAAGAGCAAACAAAAAAACAGATAAGATGAGAAATAGGTAAATAAGATATGTATTGCACTGTATGTGTGCTTTTGTGTATCATTAGGGGTGTCTGATAAATGTAAACAGTGAGAGATTGTGTGGCTGGTGTGGCTGGTATGGCCGGCGCGACGCTAACAGAGCCACGACCGCACACTCCCATATACGGGTAAAAAGAGCGAATAAAAATAAGATTTAGTTGAGAAACAGGTAAATAAGATATGTATTGCACTGTCTTTGTGCTCTCGTGTATCATTAGGAGTGTCTGAAAGATGTAAACAGTGAGAGATCGTGTGGCTGGTAGTGGCCGTAAACAGCGAGAGATCGTGTGGCTGGTGCGACGCTTCGCCACGAGCGCGCTCCCATACGGGTAAAAAGAGCAAATAAAAAAAAAACAGATAAGATGAGAAATAGGTAAATAAGATATGTATTGCACTGTATGTGTGCTTTTGTGTATCATTAGGAGAGTCTGATAGATGTAAACAGTGAGAGATTGTGTGGCTGGTCTGGCCGGCGCGATCCACGAGACGCGCGCTGCATTTGTTTGTTTTTTTAAACCTTACATATAGTGTAAGTTCGAGTGGCCGGCGCATATCCGTGACTGGTCGAGTGGCCGGCGCATATAAAGCAGTGGCAGGCGCATATATCTGTGACTGGTCGAGTGGCCGGCGCATATAAAGCAGTGGCAGGCGCATATATCTGTGACTGGTCGAGTGGCAGGCGCATATATGCAGTGGCAGGCGCGTACATCCGTGACTGGTCGAGTGGCCGGCGCATATAAAGCAGTGGCAGGCGCATATATCCGTGACTGGTCGAGTGGCAGCTCCCCCTGCCACGCAAAGATTTTACCCCTACAGGCTTCGTTTGTCATCGATCACGTGACTCTAGTCAACCAATACACGCCTCGATACGGGGCTTCACTACAAATTAGGCTTGTTGAACCGGCGCTGCACAGACCGATCGGTGAATGACATCAAAGTACCGCGATAGCGAATAGAAAGTAGACGGCTCCTATATGCTTTTGAATTGCTCTCGCGCTACTTTGATGTCATAAACCGATCGGTCTGTGCAGCGCCGGTTCAAGTCGAACAAGCCTATTGTGTCGCTTATGTGATGCGCGCATCGAAGCTTCAAGGTGTGTTCGACATCGGCTGCGGCTGGATGGAAACCGATCGGCGAGAGTAGCCGCGTGCAGGCGGGGAGAAGCTGCAAATGGAGACGTGAAGTCGGACGCTTTCTGGTTCCCGTAGTGACCGCTCACGTGGTGTTTGCATACTTTACCACAGCTGAAGTGAAATAAATGCAGTATTTGCCAAATAATGTTTGTAGCGGCCCTTCAGCTTCGTAGAAAAGAGGCAGAGAGTTATTGACGGGTGCTTTCGATTTATTTTGTTAAGATGCAATAAACTTCATTGCTGAAGTGTTCATTGTCTCGTTTCTTTGTTGCAAACGTTCTCCATGCATCACAACACTGTGTTCACACATTGACTTCATAGCACCATAACAATCGCATCACAGCACGGTAGCACCGTAAAACTACAAAGAAAACAAAGAAACAATACATAAATATCAAACAAAATAAACTCAAAACAACATACACAAAATAAACTGTGTTCAAAGAAATCAACACATGGTACCAAAGAAATACAGGGAAAACAAACTAAACATACCTCGCTCTGCTTGCCAAAGGGATACTAAAGCTTGAACCATTTTCTCAAGCTGGTTAGCTCAAGAACAAACGTGACAATACTCTTACTCTGTTTCCTTTCCCTTATATGCAATAAATGTATTCCGCCATCTAGTGGTGACGCAAAGCAAAACAAATTAAAGGGGAAGGCCATTACACTCCCACCAATCATGTTATGATAAATTAACAAAACAAACCCATACAAATATCATACATGATTTCAACCTTCAATGACCCTTTTTCAACATAACACACAAAATACAACAACAACAACAAAAAAATAATAATTTTATACCTTGTGTTTAACCCAATTGTCTAATGTTCGAGTCACTATCAATGAATCATTCGCTTTCAAGTAGAACCACTAATTTTTGAATTGGTCGCTCAATGATTGAAGGTTTAGAGTGATGCCCTAACTTAGTCTTTAGTTTTCGTTCTCCTGTTTGAACTTTAACTCGTCGGACTAAGCCATCGTTCCCTTGAGTGACCTCAACTACTCTACCTAACTGCCACTGGTTCCTTGGCTGCAGACAATTCCAATCTCGGAATGCTTTTGATCTTTGCGGGTGCAACTCGAGCTTTGGTCATTACAGGACTACAGTGTACTTCATCTTTGTCATTCTTGAACCTAAGATAGGAACATGCGCCATACCCCAGGTTAGTTGCATCAGAGAAAAGTTGCAATTCTGTCCAGACAGGGTTACTAAAGGATGACAGATGATAGCATCTTTGATTGCTGAAATCTTTCAGGTCATGAAAACTACTTTTCCACACCTCCCACCGTAGGAATAAGTCATCAGGAAGAGGATCGTCCCATCCAATATTTTTACGGCACAACTCCTGTAAAATGCACTTTCCCTTCAAGAGGAACGGAGCAACAAACCCAATAGGGTCGAACAAGGAAGCAACAATTGACAAAATCCCCCGACGTATTACAGGCTGATCTTTCAATTTGATGTCAAAGCTGAATGTGTCATCTTTTGTGGACCATTGAATGCCCAGAACGTATCCTGTCGTTTCAGGAGTCAGGTTAAGAGGTTTAGTTGTTATTGCCCACTCTGATGAATTCACACAACGAAGAACTTCATTCTCATTTGAATTAAACTTGTGAAGGCGTAATCCTCCATGCTTACACAGGGATTGAGCTTTGACAATCAACTCCTTTGCTTCATTGATCAATGGAACAGAAATCAAGCCATCATCAACATAAAAGTTCTTCTTTAAATGTTGCAAACGTACCATAGCAAGCTTCTTGTTATTAGGTAGTGAGGGAGGACTAATGCTCTTGAAAGGAAGGGGCAGTTGAAAATGTCCATCTTCTTTATGTTTGATGTTATCACTAAGCAGACGTATAAAACGGACATCTTCCTGGGAAACATATTTATCCTCATAACCTTTCTCATTAAAGTCCGACTCTAATACCTTTAAGACATCATTAGCTGAGGGGACGAACAATTCTTTCACTAGGACTCGATGAATGAAACTTTGACTTCCTTGTCTGTCCAGATAGGGATTACAAGATCCAATGATACTCCAACCGAGCTCTGTTTTCTGTGCAAAAGGCTCATTTTCAGTGCCAATAATGGCCTCTAAGGGAGCTAATGCTGAAGGACAATCGTATCCAATCAATAATCCTATATCACAGGTCTGGAGTGGTGGCAACTCATTGGCAATGTGTTTGAAGTGAGGCCATTGCAGTGCAGTCTTTCTAGTTGGAATATAAGCTTTATCCACAGGAATAAAGTCACAAGTATAGGCTTGCTGTACTTTAATACATTTCCCACCTTGGAGTCCTCGAACTTGCAGGCCACTAACCTTGTTACTTGCGGTGACTGTATCTGTGGTCGTCATAGTACTAAGTCTCAGCTTCACTGCTTGACTGCTTACTTGGAGCTCATCAAGAAAATCTTTCAACACAAAAGTCGAATCACTCTGTGTGTCAAGTAAAGCGTAAGTGAGAATCTCATCTTGTGGCTCATCCACTGTTGAAATAAAAACAGGAACAATGCTAGAGGTAGCAGAAGCACGTCGTGTTACTGTATGAGACATAACCTTTTGAACTTCTAAAACTTGACTTGTGTGCACTTCTGTAGGAGTGAACCCCGTTCTTGACACATTCATAGGCCCTCTGATTCTATCTTCATGCAGGCAAGTTGGATGGCGAAAGCTACATATGCCACAAATATGCCGTCTTTTGCAATCTTTGGAAATATGGCCCTTTCTCAGACATCCAAAACAGATATGATTCTCACGAATAAAAGACCTTTTGTCATCCATGGACTTTTCTGCAAAAATAGGACATTTAAAGATACTATGCGTTTCACACCTACAGACAGAACATGGTGATATCTTGAATTCTGTTCTTGTTGAATCTTTAACTTGAGCATTTGTGTTGAAAGCTCTTGTTCTTTTGGGAAATATCTCATCTGAAACCTTAGAACTCAGTAGAAGTGAAGAAGTGAATGGATTGCATGCTATTTTTGACTCCTCCTGCAAGAACTCTGCAAATCGTTTAAAGCTTGGATAAGCGCCAGTCATGTCTAACTCTTCAACCACAATTTTGCTCCATTTACGTACAATCCACTCTGGTAATTTCTTGAGTAGTTTATAGTTTTCCTCACAGTCATTCAAAATAGCCAAACCTTTAACATGTGGAATAGCTTCAACACAGCCTTGTAGGAAGTCAGTGAACTCTCGCAAGGAAAGTGGGTCATTTACTCCCACCTTAGGCCATCTCATGAGTTTTTCTCGAAAAGCTCTCTGAACAATAAACGGATTTCCATACCTCTCTTCAAGGACCTTCCAGGTGCCCTGGTATGCATCGTCAGAATTTCTATAAAAGAAACCTTCCACAGCTTTTCGAGCTTCTCCAGCAAGATAGGTTTTCAAGTAGAACATCTTCTCGCTTGCAGGAATCAATTTACGATCAATAAGTGCTGTAAATGACATTTTCCAATCAATGAACTTCAAAGGATCACCAGTGAAAGTCGTTGGCTCTGGGACAGGTAATCGACTTATGCTTAGAGAGTTCGCTAACACTTGAGCCAAGTTTTCAGTCTCATGAGTTGTCTTTACCTCTTGAAATACTTGTCGAGGATGGAATGACTCTACCCGAGGATTCAGCTGGGGTTGGTTATCAGCCTCTCTCCATGCAGACCGGTTCATATTACCTCTTCCCTCCTCCTCTTCAAGATTACTCTCACAATTGTTGTAGGCCTTCACTCGAGCTGCGGCTACCTTGACTTCTTTATCTGCTTGTAGCATCTGTAACCTTGTCTTTTCTTCTTCTAGTCTTAGACGCATCTCTGATTCTTTCAGTTTCATCTCTGCTAGCATTCTTGCTTCGTCCAGCTTCCAGTTATTCTCCATCTCAAGTAGTCTGGCCTGCTGATTGTGAATTTCTTGAAGAGACTTTGCTTGCTCTACTTTGGCTGCGAGTTCTGCTTTTGCATCAGCTTGTTTACTGGAAGCTTTGGAAGAGGTCTCCGATGTTGTTATGCTTTCTGAAGCTTGAGATGATTCTGAGATGATGGTATCGGTGTTGGTGCAACCAAAGACAGATGCATAATCATCTTTCTTTAATATCTGCCTTACTCTCTCTTTTACCACATCTTTGTTTTGAACGTGCTCAACAGTTTCTATTCGTTTGCTCACCAAATCAGAAATTTCTGCAGTCAATGTGGCACAAACATCTACTCTTTTAACAATCTCTGCAGTTGTTGTTTGATTACGCAATAAGGGAGCATAGTGCTGGGTAACTACATCATGTCTAGTTTGAATGTCCTTCAATATATGTTCAAGCTCTTTATGTGTGCAACAGACTTTCAATTTAGACCTAGATTCCTTAGCTGTATGCCTCCAGGAGTCATAAGCTTTATTAAAAGCTTTCTCTTGCTTCTTTGCCTCCTGTTTATGCATCTCTAGGCCTTTCTCTGTACGATTTCTTTTTCGAGAACTTGATCTTGATCTAAACGGTTGCATTTCTGTTTGAACATTTAAATCCTTATCAGAAACTAAACTTTGACTTGCTTGCGCTGCCATTTGCTCAACTGTGTCTTCCATTTTGTCTGTCTACAAACTTAAGAGCAATGCATTGCTCATATCAGACATCTATAATTTAGACACTCAATTAATCAGCAATGGTAATAAGTCAAATTGCATATGCAACACAATCATAAATTCTTTGACATTCAACATTTTACACGTGTTTGTAACGTATACTATAAATATAAACCCAGCATTAACCTGCAGCGATCAATACCTTGTAAAGGAATACTCAAATCAATAACTTGAACATCATGAATCAATATTTCACAACTCATTCAACTTCATATCTTGAAACTTCAATTTTCTTTAAAATTCAAAATATTAAAAAACATCTAAAGTGTCTTTAATTGTAAAGGTTTCAACTCACACAGTCCAGGAAGTTGTATTTGCAGTCTTACTTCATGTAACGTTCTTTTACTGAAAGTTTACCTTTTCATCTGTAACAGTAACGTTGATATGCGATCACCATCCAAACGTTCATGAATGAGCCGCGTTCCAAACTGACTGTGTGATTTTACAATCCTGATGAGGTATCCGTCTCGTGCTGACGTGACGCGATGCAATCAGCGCTTTAGATGCAAAGTCCAGTGTCCCACTCACGCGATGAAACAACAGCAACACGATGAAAACCTCATATGTAGCAGCGAGTTTTACTGTAGCGGCCCTTCAGCTTCGTAGAAAAGAGGCAGAGAGTTATTGACGGGTGCTTTCGATTTATTTTGTTAAGATGCAATAAACTTCATTGCTGAAGTGTTCATTGTCTCGTTTCTTTGTTGCAAACGTTCTCCATGCATCACAACACTGTGTTCACACATTGACTTCATAGCACCATAACAATCGCATCACAGCACGGTAGCACCGTAAAACTACAAAGAAAACAAAGAAACAATACATAAATATCAAACAAAATAAACTCAAAACAACATACACAAAATAAACTGTGTTCAAAGAAATCAACACATGGTACCAAAGAAATACAGGGAAAACAAACTAAACATACCTCGCTCTGCTTGCCAAAGGGATACTAAAGCTTAAAGCTTGAACCATTTTCTCAAGCTGGTTAGCTCAAGAACAAACGTGACAATACTCTTACTCTGTTTCCTTTCCCTTATATGCAATAAATGTATTCCGCCATCTAGTGGTGACGCAAAGCAAAACAAATTAAAGGGGAAGGCCATTACAATGTTTCAGAGACATTTTCATTCAATACTTTATGTACTGCTTCATACAGCGTCTGTTTGAACAAGAATAAAGTTAAACATAAGCTAGCTACTATCAATGAAGCGGAGTCTACGTTTTTTAATCAGTTTTAATTTAATAAACATGACACAATATAACATCGCAACTACATGAAAAGAGTGTTTACTGTTATAAAAAACTGATTTGTGAGCGTTAGAGGAACTAAAGGTGTTCAAATAAACACGAAACACATGTGATCGTTGTCATGCAGTGAATCCGGCCAATCGTGGAACAGCTGTGTCGTCATCAGCCCTCGTGCAGCCGCTCTTGAGAAGCTGCACTGGCTGAGTTCTCCGGCTACTCTCGAATCACTCTCGCGGTACTTTGATGGCATACGTCACAGTCACGTGGCGTCGGCGCTGGATCAAGTCGGACACAATTTCTAACCGGCATGCACTGCTTCAAGTCAGCCACCGATCGGATTGCGCAGAGCTGCATGAAGTCGCACAAAGCCATGAAGTCGAAACCGCGCCCAACCCGTTTTCCGTCAACAGCACTAATTAAAATCTGCACCCGACCCGCTTAAAATAGTTCCGACACCCGACCCGCACCCGAAATAAAATCAGTTTGGAGTCTAGACTATCACATTATAGACACACTTACAAAAATGTTTATTGCCAGGTCATACAGAAGTTATTACACGACAATTAACACAAGGACAACTTCAGCCGAAGCTGCCAAAAGGCCGGTACATGAAGAACATGGCTAACGTTACCACAAAACTGAGTAGCCTTATCACATTTTACCAATCGAACAGACGCGGCTACAACACTATATGCCACGCAATTTAGTCTAGCCTACATCTGACGATTTTGGGTTCAAACACGCCCTGCACACCACACATACTTAACAGTGTTAAATATGAAAAATACCGTTCGATTGAACTGCTTTCTTACCACAGTTTCTGCGTGCTTCCTCAGGGATGAAGTTCCACATTTGTGGCTATCCAACACGAAAATGTTTGCAGCAAAGCCTTTCACAATATTTTCTTCAGATAACTCCAAATTTCTCCCACACACTGGACTTTATTTTTGATGACGTATTGTCGACAATTTTACAATCTCCACTAGCTATTCTTTTCTTCAACTCCTCAGCATCTATCTCGACGACTGCAAGCAGATCGCGCGCGCGCGGTTATGAAGATTTTTTAAAAAAATGAAAGTGGCCTTGGTAACGTTATAGATCCTGGGAGGGCGTGGCGCTTCGGCACAAATAAACTGATGTTGATTTTAAATTATTTTATCAACTTGAAATACAGGCATATTTTTGTAGATGTGTTCCTAAAAATATGCATATATTTTTACGTCTCATGTTAGATCCATAGATATAAACAAACTGCTTCGGTGTGTCGCATAGATGTCGTCATCGTCTTGCTGCTCCCTCCCCGTTCTGTGATTGGTTCCCTAACTGAGGCAAAAATCTGGTCCATGGTATCCAGACTGCCTAGCAGCGTGAATAAAATCGCGCTGCGCACAAGGCAGCATGGGGAAACCCAGGCTAGGTTGATGTCTCAATAAATGAGCTTTAGGAATGAGTTTATTGTGCGCAGTACCAAAGTTTTCCACTAGATGACATCCAGACTCCACCGATGACTCTTTGATTTCCATATATGTTGATCTGAACCTTATATTTCCATACTATTCCAAATATTTGTGAAGTAGACATCCTATTCAGAAATAGTTAGGGCAGTAATGTTAATATTTGAATTCAATCTCTAAAAACCTACAAGCTCCAGGTCTTGGTTACTTGATTGAATACATTTTTTAGACTGAAGATAGCATCTACAGAGGTGTAATACATGACATACTGTACATTGCAATACATCTGTTTTACATGTTTGCTGTAATAAAAACACTTGTCATGCAATATAATATACAATAATTTGTTCTGTGATTTATATAACAGCTTCCTCTGAAACATGAATAACATCAGTGTGTCCTGTGGAGAGATGGAGAGGGTTGTGTACAAACTTCCCTCTGATTTACTGAATCACACACTCAATGGAGTCTGTGAGCAGAGCTGGCTCTCAGAGGTGACTATCACACACACACACACACACACACACACACACACACACACACACGTACGCATACACTCATAATCTGATCCTCTTGTGTTTGGTGTGTTCAGGACGGGCGTCTGTTAGCAGATCCATCATATCCTGAAACACTGAGTAATCCTGCTATTTCAGTCTCATCTGATCGTCTCGTCACATCTCGCTGTGTGAATGTCCTTCATGAGATCCTCTGTGACGCTTCAGGAGTAAATCAACCCTCAACACATCATTCCTCTGTTTTCATATTTAATCTTTCATTAACATGATTCTCTAATGCTTCTTTCTTTCATCACAGTCTCATCACAGTCTTCAGACCATGTTCAGAGGTGAGAGAGACACTTCAGTGAAACACATCAATCAGGGATGCACGATATATCGGCCGATATATGTCAATTTTTAATGTTATCGGTATCGGCCAATATATGTTATTTTTTTAATGTTATCGGCCGATATATGTCCATTTTAAATGTTACTGGTATCAGCTGATATATGTCCATTTTTAATGTTATCGGGATCGGCCGATATATGTCCATTATTAATGTTATCGGTATCGGCTGATATATGTTCATCTGAATGTTATTGGTATCGGCGGATATATGTCCATTTTTGATGTTATCAGTATCGGCCGATATATGTCCATTTTTAATGTTATTGGTATCAGCCGATATATGTCCATTATTAATGTTATTGGTATCGGCCGATATATGTCCATTTTTAATGTTATTGGTATAAGCCAATATATGTCCATTTTTAATGTTATCAGTATCGGACGATATATGTCCATTATTAATGTTATCGGTATCGGCTGATATATGTCCATTTGAATGTTATTGGTATCGGCCGATATACAGTATGTCCATTTTTAATGTTATCAGTATCGGCCGATATATGTTCATTTTTAATGTTATCGGTATCAGCCGATATATGTCCATTTTTAATGTTATCGGTATCTGCCGATATATGTCCATTATTAATGTTATCGTATCGGCCGATATATGTCCATTATTAATGTTATCGGTATCGGCTGATATATGTCCATTTGAATGTTATTGGTATCGGCCGATATACAGTATGTCCATTTTTAATGTTATCAGTATCGGCCGATATATGTTCATTTTTAATGTTATCGGTATCAGCCGATATATGTCCATTTTTAATGTTATCGGTATCTGCCGATATATGTCCATTATTAATGTTATCGTATCGGCCGATATATGACCATTTTTTATGTTTTCGGTATCGGCCAATATATGTTAATTTTTTGTTTTATCAGCTGATATATGTCCATTTTTAATGTTATCTGTATCGGCCGATATATGTCCATTTTAAATGTTACTGGTATCAGCTGATATATGTCCATTTTTAATGTTATCGGGATCGGCCGATATATGTCCATTATTAATGTTATCGGTATCGGCTGATATATGTTCATCTGAATGTTATCGGTATCGGCGGATATATGTCCATTTTTAATGTTATTGGTATCAGCCGATATATGTCCATTATTAATGTTATTGGTATCGGCCGATATATGTCCATTTTTAATGTTATTGGTATAAGCCAATATATGTCCATTTTTAATGTTATCAGTATCGGACGATATATGTTCATTTTTAATGTTATCGGTATCAGCCGATATATGTCCATTTTTAATGTTATCGGTATCTGCCGATATATGTCCATTATTAATGTTATCGTATCGGCCGATATATGACCATTTTTTATGTTTTCGGTATCGGCCAATATATGTTAATTTTTTGTTTTATCAGCTGATATATGTCCATTTTTAATGTTATCGGGATCGGCCGATATATGTTCATTTTTAAAGGCACAATATGTAACTTTTTTGCTTTAAAAATAGCAAAAATCACTATATCTATGTTATATATTTTTTTTAGTTGTGTACTTACATTATCCCGACTGTTTCCAACAACTTTCAAACCGGAGAAATTTTAATTTAATTCAAAGACATGGCACGTTTCTTTATTTCCGTTTTGTCGCAGTCAATGGCGTCATATCCGCGTTGTCCCTGGTTTCCGCTCGTACTGCCATGGTAACCAGAGCTATGAACCAGAGCTCTCTGATAGTAACCAAGGCGACAGACGTGGACAATGTAGTTCACGCTGTTGTTGTTTCGTTCAAATATTATGGAAATTATCGAAAAAAATGACATACTGTACATTTAATGTTATCGGTATCGGCCGATATATGTTCATTTTTTAATGTTATGGGGCTATATATGTCCATTTTTAATGTTATCGGCCGATATATGATCATTTTTAATGTTATCAGTATCGGCCGATATATAATTGTGTGCTTGGTATTTAATGTTGAGACTTTTGTTTGTAATCAGGCTCTCAGAAATTTAGATTTAGATTTATCGGGCAATATATCAGTTATTCGGCTTTCAAATATAAAGAACTATTGGTTATCGGTATCGGCCAAAATGTTGGTATCGGTGAATCCCTGAGATCAGTGTGTCCTGAATCAAACTCTGTGTTGAACTGAATCTTCTGTAAGTGAATCATGATGATTGTGAATGTGTTTTTCAGTGAGGAATGAAACTGCAGCGACTCCAAACTCAGGTGAGTTTCAGCTGATAAACGTGTGTCTAATTCACTAATAAAACACTGATTCAGATCTGATTCAGACTCAGTCCAGTGTGAATGTTTTCTGTCATATTCTCTGATATTTGTGATCGTTGTGTTTTAAAGATGTGAATGAAGTGACTCCGTCTCTCCAGAACTCAGGTAAAACATCAAGAGCTTTAAACATAAACTCTAATATTGATTTATCATTATAGATCAGCTGATCTGATATTTGATCACTTGTATAGATCAGTTGTGGTGGCTGTTTGCTCTCTTCATCTTCATCTTCATCTTCATCATCTTCATCTGTTTTATACTGCGTAAAAGGATCTTCAGGTGAGTCCAGACTGATCTTATAACGTCGTACTTCAGTCTTTATATCTGACACTAGTTCACAAGAGCTCAGGTCATCGTCAATCACATGTACATTCATTTGATCAGATTATTTTATGATTCTGCCACGTTTAGTAGAACAGCTTTCTATGAATTCATTTATATTTGTATAGATTTTGGTGTAAGAAACCAAGAGGTTAAAATATAATTTATGATTTGACCTCTGTAGCAGTCAGTGACGTCTCAATAAGCCCTGTTTTACAGTGGATGTAGAACAGCTAAAGGGGTGTTGTTAGGCTTCGAACGCGGCTCAACCAATCAGAATCAAGAACTGGAACAATCCATTTTATAATGAATTTTTGACTACGTTTGACTATGACCGTTTAAATGTTTATATTTCAACAGTGAGTTGGAGTAGATAGTCATATATCATTAGAAGACTGCATTATAAACGCTCTAAATGTGCAGTTTAAACTCAGTTTATTGCCCTGTATAATTCTAGAAAGCTGATGGAATGGAGATCAGGATTGATTGGGGGGATCAGCTTGAATCGGTGAGCACCGGTAGATCTGCCTTCTGCAAACAACCTCAAGATCATGTTTTCTGGAGAACAAAACATGAAGATAGAGTAAATTTCAGGACAAGCTGGAACTGAAAACTGAAGGCTGCTATTGTGAACACAAGTACAGTCACCATTACGTTCATTGTCACGTTCTTTGTCTCTGTCATCGTCTTCTTCACTGTCACTGTCATCGTCATTGTCTGCACTACAGTTCCCATGATACTCCTTGGCCCACATCTGCCAGTCATCATCATCGTCATGGTCTTCAGCTGTTGTCTCGTTATCATCTGTGTATTTAAGTTCCCTTCATGTCCTTGTCGGTGATTGTGTGTGTTTGTGCTCGCTATGTGCCTCACGTGCTGTTTCGTTCTTGGATTATACTTCCATTGTGTGAAATAAATCTTTGTTACTTTGTACCCGTTGCTAGTGGTGGCCAGATCGAGGCTTCGGGAAACAATGAAACATTTGAAGCAAATGTGCCATATTGTGCAGACACCCGTCTCAACGGTGACACCTAGTGGTCACTTGCAGGTGTTGATCTGAAACAACCTTGACAACAGGCACTAAAAGATTTGTTGTTTTTTTATTATTTTATTTTTCTAATAAAATGAAGCTTGTAACCTGTAGGCTCCTCACTGTGCATAATGTTATTTTGGTCCTGCAAAATGAATATATAAAAGAAATCAAGCCACAATGTCTCACTTTTTTTATAGATTTTTATTCAAAAATATTAATTTCTCTGCTGTGGAAGGACTTAGCCTACTACTTTCTTTACAGATAATTTCTCCAGCCTTTGAAAACATCCTCTCACAAGGGACACTTGTTGCTGGCATGCAAAGATAATTTTTTTTAGCATGGACATACAAATAATTATATTTCAAACAATGCTTAGATGGCCCAGCAGTGTCAGTAGCAGGCCGAGGTACAGGGGGAATGCCATCCTCTGCACCTGCAGAATGGCAGGATGAGTGCTCCTCAAATGGCGCATCATGGATGATGTATTGTTGCAGTAGGCTAGCTGCCGATCACAATACACACATCTCACTTTATTTGGGGTTTCTAAGTGGAAATGCTCCCACACCACAGATGTACGGCATCTCTTCTGGGGAGCCTCCATTTTTATCTATCTATCTATCTATCTATCTATCTATCTATCTATCTATCTATCTATCTATCTATCTATGTATCTATCTATTAGTCTATCTGTCTATATATATTTCTATCTATGCATCTATTAATGTGTCACTATATGTATACTCTGTCTTTCTCTAGCCTATCAGTCAATGTGTTGTGCAAATTTAAATGTAAGCCTAAATATAACTAAACAAATCGCACTATAAATGTCACCATATCACCAAAAATCCGCTATCTCAAAATCAAACTCCTCTCACAAAAACCCACGAGGTCAAGATGCGTTGACTTCACTTTTATACAGATATGCGATTGTGTGGTATGTTCCCGACCGTGCCAATCAAACGCTGATTTGGCGGACCATGCCACCTGTCGAAACACTTGTGAAACTCTCAGAAGCTTCAATTAGCCGCAGTCACGTGACATGGGTGTTTTGAATCCCGCTTCGGATCAGTGTTTTCGAAACATCTGCGCTTCGGGAACTCGAAAAGCTTCGGAATGTCAGTTTCGCGTCAGCCATCCCTAGATTATAGCCTACTACCAGAACCCGTCTACGAAGAGCCTGGCCACTCCCTATTAAGTCCTATTGTACTGAATTGTGGTTGTAGTTCCACCAGAGCTCACTGGGGGCGATCGCCCATGAGTGAAAAATGAATGGGAGTCAATGGGGCTAGACGGCTAAATCTGTCTCTTTCACCCGATTGCCATTGAGAAATCTCAGATTTGATTGTAGGTTTGGCAAGTTCAACATGGGTTATAGGTCGAAAGTTGAATGAACGAGTACTTATGTCCTTTCAATTTCTAACAGGTTGAGTTGTTGTTGCCCATAACACGCTAGCATTCTGCTAATGAACGCTGGTTGATCAGTGAAGGACTGATTACGACCAGAGATACCGCTTGATGGCATTGTGGCGTCCGAAGAGGGACCAGAAACAAACAAAACAGAAACTCTTCTAGCACGTGTATTTACCTGTGTCAGCTGTGTTGTGTATTTACCTGTGTCGGCTGTGTCGTGTGTTTAGGCAAGGCAAGGCAAGTTTATTTATATAGCACATTTCATACACAATGGCAATTCAAAGTGCTTTACATAGAAGAAAAAAAAAAAAGAAAAAAAAAATGTGACTACTGTAGGAGCACGTCTGATCTCCTCTGGAAGCTGGTTCCAGCTGCGGCTGGCATAATAGCTAAAAGCGGACTCGCCATGCTTTGAGTGAACCCTTGGTATTTCTAGCTGATATGATCCTAGTGATCTGAGTGATCTGTTGGGTTTATATTCAGTGAGCATATCTGCAATGTATTGAGGTCCTAGGCCATTGAATGATTTATATACCAGTAATAATACTTTAAAATCAATCCTAAATTTAACTGGGAGCCAGTGTAAAGACCTGAGGACTGGTGTGATATGTTCATATTTTCTGGTTCTGCTCAGAATCCTGGCGGCAGCGTTCTGTATGAGCTGCAACTGTCTTATGGTCTTTTTGGGAAGGCCAGTGAGGAGTCCATTACAGTAATCCACCCTGCTGGTGATGAAAGCATGAACAAGTTTCTCTAAGTCTTGTCTGGAAACAAAGCATCTAATTCTTGCAATATTTTTCAGATGATAGTATGCTGATTTAGTTATTGCTTTGACATGACTACTGAAACTAAGGTCTGACACACCGAGATTCCTGACTTGATTTTTAGTTGTTTGACCCCTAGAGTGAAGGTATGCATTCACCTTGAGAACTTCATCTTTGTTTCCAAACGCAATGACTTCAGTTTTGTCTTTGTTTAATTGAAGAAAGTTTTGACATCCAACTGTTGACTTCATCAATGCATTGGCACAGGGAGTCAATGGGGCTGTAATCGTTAGGTGATAGGGCTAAATAGAGCTGTGTGTCGTCTGCATAGCTGTGGTAAGCAATTTGGTTCTTTCTCATTATTTGGCTCATTGGGAGCATATACAGGTTGAACAGGAGTGGCGCAAGAATTGAGCCTTGAGGGACTCCACATGTCATGGATGTCCACTCAGACTTATGGTCTCCTATACTCACATAATAACCTCTCCCATCTAAGTATGACCTGAACCATTTTAGGACTATCCCAGAAAGCCCCACCCAGTTTTCCAGCCTGTCCAGAAGTATGTTGTGATCGACAGTGTCAAATGCAGCACTGAGGTCGAGTAGCACCAGCACTGATAATTTGCCTGAATCAGTATTTAAGCGGATATCGTTTATTATCTTTATGAGCGCTGTCTCTGTGCTGTGGTGCAGCTGATTGAAGACAACTTTTTCAATGATCTTGCCTATGAAAGGTAGATTTGAGATCGGTCTATAGTTGCTTAATATGGTTTTATCCAGATTGCTCTTTTTCAGGAGGGGCTTGACAACTGCAGTTTTCAGGGAGTTTGGAAAACTCCCAGAGAGAAGTGAGGCATTTACCACTTCTAGAAGATCTGCTTCTAAACTGTTTAACACACTTTTGAAAAAAGATGTGGGAAGCATGTCAAGAGCGCAGGTTGATGTTTTAAGTTGCTGTAAGGTTTCTTCCAAAATTTTGCCATCAATTTCTTTGAAATCAGACATAGTAACTACTTTCTCAGGTGGTCTGATCTGTCTGACCCCAGTGCAACTCAAGGATGTGCTGATCACCTTTCTGATATTATTGATTTTCTCAGAGAAGAAAGAAGCAAACTCACTGCACTTGCTGTCTGAGAGCATTTCACTGGGAACCTGGCTTGGGGGGTTTGTCAGTCTCTCTACAGAAGCAAAAAGTGTTGTTTAAATTGCTGTTTATAATATTTGAGAAGAAAGTCTGTCTAGCTTTGCCTTGTTCCATATTGAAAGCATGAAGGCTGTCTTTGTAGATGTTATAATGGACTACAAGTTTTGTCTTCCGCCACATGCGCTCTGCTTTTCTGCATTGTCTTTTCATAATTTGCACTGCTGTTGAGTTTCTCCAAGGTGCTTTTTGTCTGCCACTCTTCTTCCTGACTTTCACAGGAGCAATATCATCAATTACACCTTTAACTTTTGAGTTAAAAGAATCAAGGAGAAAATCAACAGAGTCTGCAGATATGCTTGGTGTTAAGGATATAGCCTTCATAAATATATAGTGTTCTCATTTAAGCATCTCTTCTTGACAGACACAGATCTAGCTTCAGTGGCAGGAGAGATCAATATATCAAAGAAAATACAGAAATGATCAGACAGTGCTACATCCTTAATAACAATCGATGAAATGTTTAGACCCTTACTGATAAGTAAATCTAGAGTGTGTCCACGATTGTGTGTGGGTCCATGTACATGCTGATTCAGATCAAACGTTTTTAAAACAGTTTTGATTTCTTTTGCCATATTGTTCTCTGCACTATCTATATGGATGTTAAAATCTCCAGCAATGGCAAAACAGTCAAACTCTGAGGTAATTGTTGATAACAGTTCTGTAAAGTCCTCAGCAAAGGCTGGAGAGTATTTTGGAGGCCTGTAAATAATGATGAGTAAAATGCATGGAGCACCTTTTAACACAATACCCAGATATTCGAAAGACGGGTAATTCCCAAATGATGTTTGCTTACATTGATAGATATCTTTAAAAAGAGCAACTAGACCCCCACCTCTCTTAACAGCTCTGCAGACACTCATAAAAGTAAAGTTAGGAGGGGCTGTTTCATTGAGGACTGTTGCACTGCAGCTGTCTTCTAGCCAGGTTTCATTTAGAAGCATAAAGTCCAGGTTGTTTGTGGTTATTAAGTCGTTGACTAGAAGTGATTTATTTTTAAGTGAACAAATATTTTAAAGTGCTAACTTGACAGTCTTACTTTTTGTCACAGCAATCTTAGATTGACATGTAATAGGCACCAGATTAGTTGAGTTTGCTGTACGGCTATTGAAGGCCGTAGACTTTCTATCTTGTAATAGAACAATAGAGAAAGATACAGGCACACTGGGTTCCCGCTTGTTCTGTAAACATTTGAGAAAGTTACTGTTATCAGAGCGGGGACCCGACACATATCACTGAGAGCTGGTATCAGTTGTTTTTGGTTCACCTCGAGCAGATGGAGGAGAGTGTGGGCCCTGGCGTTGTGGCAGAGGCCGAAGAGCTCTCACAGAAGGGCGAGGGCGAGCTGGGCCCGCAGGCTTTGGTGTTTGCGGTGCCCATCGTTTTTTGGTTGGTATCTGGGGGCTTGCAGCAAAAGAGTGGGATAGTTTGGTTCCAGCATGCACCAGTTCTTCCATTTTCTGTGAGAAACACAGAAGTGGAGATGCTGGGGAGAGGGATAACGTGTCTAGTGAAAGGGGCTGTTGCTCAGGTGTTGTCGGAGGCTGTAATATGCTGTCCTGGCTTCCCTGGCTGTTTTCCAGGAAGTCGTCCTTGGGTGCTGAATCTTCGAGCATTTCTAATATGTCTGTCTGTGGTGAGCTCTGTGGGCAGGGCTCTGCTGAGATTGTGTCCGTGAGCAGAGTTTGTTGTGGTGGAGTGGTGGTTTACCTGTGTCGGCTGTGTTGTGTGTTTACCTGTGTCGGCTGTGTCGTGTGTTTACCTGTGTCAGCTGTGTTGTGTGTTTACCTGTGTCAGCTGTGTTGTGTGTTTACCTGTGTCAGCTGTGTTGTGTGTTTACCTGTGTCGGCTGTGTTGTGTGTTTACCTGTGTCGGCTGTGTCGTGTGTTTACCTGTGTCAGCTGTGTTGTGTGTTTACCTGTGTCGGCTGTGTTGTGTGTTTACCTGTGTCGGCTATGTCGTGTGTTTACCTGTGTCAGCTGTGTTGTGTGTTTACCTGTGTCAGCTGTGTTGTGTGTTTACCTATGTCGGCTATGTCGTGTGTTTACCTACCTGTGTCAGCTGTGTTGTTTGTGTTGTGTGTTTACCTGTGTCAGCTGTGTTGTGTGTTTACCTGTGTCAGCTGTGTTGTGTGTTTACCTGTGTCGGCTGTGTCGTGTGTTTACCTGTGTCAGCTGTGTTGTGTGTTTACCTGTGTCGGCTGTGTTGTGTGTTTACCTGTGTCGGCTGTGTCGTGTGTTTACCTGTGTCAGCTGTGTTGTGTGTTTACCTGTGTCGGCTGTGTTGTGTGTTTACCTGTGTCGGCTGTGTCGTGTGTTTACCTGTGTCAGCTGTGTTGTGTGTTTACCTGTGTCAGCTGTGTTGTGTGTTTACCTATGTCGGCTATGTCGTGTGTTTACCTACCTGTGTCAGCTGTGTTGTTTGTGTTGTGTGTTTACCTGTGTCGGCTGTGTTGTGTGTTTACCTGTGTCGGCTGTGTTGTGTGTTTACCTGTGTCGGCTGTGTTGTGTGTTTACCTGTGTCGGCTGTGTCGTGTGTCTGTGTTGTGTGTTTACCTGTGTCGGCTGTGTCGTGTGTTTACCTCTGTCGGCTGTGTCGTGTGTTTACCTGTGTCAGCTGTGTTGTGTGTTTACCTGTGTCAGCTGTGTTGTGTGATTACCTCTGTCTGCTGTGTCGTGTGTTTACCTGTGTCAGCTGTGTTGTGTGTTTACCTGTGTCAGCTGTGTTGTGTGTTTACCTGTGTCAGCTGTGTTGTGTGATTACCTGTGTCAGCTGTGTCGTGTGTTTACCTTTGTCGGCTGTGTTGTGTGTTTACCTACCTGTGTCAGCTGTGTTGTTTCTGTTGTGTGTTTACCTGTGTCAGCTGTGTTGTGTGTTTACCTGTGTCAGCTGTGCTGTCGATGCCTCGAGAGAAAAGAAAGTGCAGAGTGCGAATGCACCAAAGTGACTGAAGAATTGCCGTAAAGCAGTATCTCTGGTCTTACGATGTGTATGACGTCATTGACGTTTTAAAAGACTTTTTAAAGCAAATAAGTGACTAAAAAATCTAACACCCAGCAATGTGTAATTTCTTTGCATCTCCTTTCGAATACAACATTCAAATTACTAGACAAAAGATTATATCCTGAGAAAAGTGGATTTTGATGGATATAGCGCCATAGACCTCCATTCATCCTGCACTCGTCCTGTGAGCGCCCTCATGTGGAGCCAGAGTGGAACTGCACTCGCCCTGTGAGCGCCCTCATGTGGAGCCAGAGTGGAGCCTCATGTCTTCAGCCTCATTGAAGTCCCAGCGTGACGAGTAGGCTACAGTTCATTTTCTAAATGCTGCACCTTAATGGAAATTAATTCAAATGTTACGTTTTTTATTAGTCGGTTGCAGAAGTACTGACATACTTTATTTAGAGACAGGGCCATCGTTTGTTCAGTAAACCGTATCGGTTGCTAAAGTTACCTCTGTTCTCTCTAGAAGAGGGAACGAGTATTGCGTAAGTAGCTTACGCTGCGGGTAAAGTCATCTTTTCTCGAGATATGAAGCCAAAAATTATCCTTAATTTAACAGAAATTGGAAGTCTCGGGAGAAGCGAGAATGAGAACGAGAACGAGCGCGAGCGCGAAACACGAATTGCTTTACGGCAATTCGACATAAACACACACGCATGTATGATGTATTACCAGATTACTCACCGGCCACCTCGGATGACATAGCTCCACACGATACAGTTGGCTTGCTCCGATCATAACAAACGTACATGAGCAGCGGTAGAGAGGGGGAGGAGGCTGCCGCAAGTGAGTTTTTTACGACCGTGTTGTGAAATATACGCCCCACAGCTGTAGGGGGAGCTCGTGGGGAAAACATGCAACAACAAAAGGGAAAATCAGCGAAGAAGTGACTAGAGTTCGCTAGAGTTGCCGAGTTCTCCTTTAAGTAAAGTTACAGTCAACACGGTAAATAATATCTCAGCAATTATTCTCGTGTGCGTCGTCTTCTAAGTTCACAGTGATAATGCAAAATGGATGACCAGCCGTGTCGAGCTAATACCCCGGGACATCCCGCCCATTCTTCAAGCTCAAACTGTGTAGCCCTGCACTATAGAGACTAGCCTATATTTTGTTTTTCTTTCACCAAAAAAATGTGTTTAAGATTATTCACCTCTCTCCAAAGACTTAATAAATTTCGATTACGTTCACTTTGCACAAAACACAGAATCATAAAAAATAAAAAATAAAAGATTTGCAAGCCGTTCTTTAACAAAACTTGGTAACAAAAACATAATTCATCATAATCAACTGCTGAAAAGCACTTTTCTAAGTTTTTAAAGTCATTTTTCGGCTGCTTTCATGCCAATGTCAGGGATTTTCAACCACCACTATGAAACGCTAACTTGCTAGCTAGCCAGATCTCTAACACCACATAACTAACTGCTTAGAAATCCATTTTTGTTTTAACTATAGGCACTTTTTATTAACCTCGTAACTTACCTTTATACATCAGACAGCATCGTCAGTGCCAAGAATACATTCCTGCATCGTGTCGTCTGCAGGCACTTGCTGTTGTAAGAGAGCTGGATCAGAGAGCATATGTCAGACTTATTAAAGTACGGACTTTTTGTTGTTGGAACGTTATGAAATAATTTTAAATAGGTTAAATGATTGCATTACTATTCGTTGGAAGAATATTTTCTTTTTTTGAAGAGAGAGCATACTTACACGTAACATAGCCAGTAACCTGAAGATGGCGCCTTCGTTCTCAGCTGAATAGGTATCTTTACAGTAATTTGCTGTCATATCACAGCAGATAGTTAATAGTCAGAGAGCGAATCCACATTACTCATTACTGTGATATTACAGCAAAACAATAAAAACAGTATTTAACTTTTTTTTTTTTTTTTAAATAGCCTACCTCGGTTTTAACTTTAACGAAGATGCTTAGTGGAAATATAGCGGAGTAAAAGTATACATTTTATTTAGGAAATGTAGTGGAGTAAAAGTGAAAGTTGACATAAATTTAAATAACGAAGTAAAGTACAGATACGTGAAATTTCTACTTAAGTACAGTAACGAAGTATTTGTACTCCGTTACATTACAACACTGGTTTTAAGTTACGGTTCACAGTGGGAAAAAGAAACAAAACAATATTTTTTTATTTTTTATTAAACGGTGTTCTCTTACGAGAGGTTCTCTCGTATTGCGTAAGTAGCTTACGCTGCGGGTAAAGTCATCTTTTCTCGAGATATGAAGCCAAAAAATATCCTTAATTTTAATAATCTTGTCAACGCAGTGCAGCAGCCAGCAGACCTAGAGCAGGCTTACTAGCTTACTTGGCTGCCCTGCGGCAACTGCAGCAGCCTATGGCTGAGCCCTGGCTTGACGTCATGCCCAATGAGTGCGCTCGGCGCGCTGCACGCGTCACAGCCCGTCAGAGGGGCATGGCTTAGTGTATATAGGTAGGCTCAGAGGCTGCTTTCTCTGGTTTTTGTCGCTTGAAGCGAGTGAGCTCATGGCGCGAGCACGGCGGGTTACGCAATACTTGTTCCCTCTTCTAGAGAGAACAGAGGTTACGTTAGTAAGTATGCTAGCAGTGAATAGCTACATGCTAATAGTGATTAGTTAAGTGTTAAATCATGCCAAGATCATTCTAAGAACTCTATAAAAACTCCATAGTAACCATCTGTGACAACTACCAACCACCTAGTAACACCATATCAACCGCCCTGAATACCTTAGCAACCACCTAGCAACACCATAGCAACCACCAGAACACCCTAGCAACCGCCTAGCAACCCCCTAGCAACACCATAGCAACCACCCAGAACACCCTAGTAACCGCCTAGCAACACCATAGCAACCACCCATAATACCCTAGCAACCGCCTAACCACCCAGAATACCCTAGCAACCGCCTAGCAACACCATAGCAACCACCCAGAACACCCTAGCAACCGCCTAGCAACCACCCAGAACACCCTAGCAACCGCCTAGCAACACCCTAGCAACCACCCAGAATACCTTAGCAACCGACTAGCAACACCCTAGCAACCACTTAGCAACAACATAGCAACCACCTAGAATACCCTAGCAACTGCCTAGCAACCACCCAGAACACCCTAGCAACCACCCAAAATACCTTAGCAACCGCCTAGCAACACCATAGCAACCACCCAGAACACCCTAGCAACCGCCTAGCAACCGCCTAGCAACCCCCTAGCAACACCATAGCAATCACCCAGACCACCCTAGCAACACCATAGCAACCACCCAGAACACCCTAGCAACCGCCTAGCAACCACCCAGAATACCCTAGCAACCGCCTAGCAACACCATAGCAACCACCCAGAACACCCTAGCAACCGCCTAGCAACCACCCAGAACACCCTAGAAACCAACCAGAACACCCTAGAAACCGCTTAGCAACCACCCAAAATACCTTAGCAACCGCCTAGCAACACCTTAGCAACTGTCTAGCAACACCATAGCAACCACCCAGAACACCCTAGCAACCGCCTAGCAACCACCCAGAACACCCTAGCAACTGCCTAGCAACCACCCAAAATACCTTAGCAACCGCCTAGCAACACCCTAGCAACCACCCAGAACACCCTAGCAACCGCCTAGCAACCACCAAGAATACTCTAGCAACCACCTAGCAACAACATAGCAACCACCCAGAACACCCTAGCAACCGCCTAGCAACCACTTAAAACACCATAGCAACTGCCTAGCAACCACCCAGAACACCCTAGCAACTGCCTAGCAACCACCCAAAATACCTTAGCAACCACCTAGCAACCACCCAGAACACCCTATCAACCGCCTAGCAACACCATAGCAACCACCCAGAACACCCTAGCAACCGCCTAGCAACCACCCAAAACACCCTAGCAACTGCCTAGCAACCACCCAGAACACCCTAGTAACCACCTAGCAACCACCCAAAAGACCCTAGCAACCACCCAAAATATCCTAGCAATCGCCTAGCAACCACCCAGAATACCCTAGCAACCACCCAAAACGGCCTAGCAATCACCCAGAACACCCTAGCAACTGCCTAGCAACCACCCAGAACACTCTAGTAACCACCCAAAATACCCTAGCAACCACCCAGAATACCCTAGCAACCACCCAAAACAGCCTGGTAACCACCCATAACACCCTAGCAACCGCCTAGCAACCACCCAGAACACCCTAGCAACAGCCTAGCAACCACCCAAAATACCCTAGCAACCGCTTAGCAACACCATAGCAACCACCCAGAATACCCTCGCAACCGCCTAGCAACACCATAGCGACCACCCATAACATCCTAGCAACCGCCTAGCAAAAAACGTTCTGCTCCAAACTTTCTCAAGCCAACTTCTAAGTTTGTCTCGACGAACTTTCGCATCTTGAACAATTTTTTTGGTGAAAGAAAAACAAAATATAGGCTAGTCATAGTGCAGGGCTACACAGACACATAAAACGTCTTTTGCGCAAGCCTCACTTACCCTTACAGCAAGTTGTGAAAAGGTTATCTGAGATGCCAAGTCCAGACTCACCAAAGCCCTTAAGGAGTGCAACTTAAGTCAGACACATTTTGACGGTCCAGTGCTCCATAGCCTAAGTCTTGGCAAACACTTTTTCACAAAAAGCTGTCGCTGAAAAGTACACTCTGTCAATAGTGCAAGAGATAAGTGTGTGCAAATAGTTGGCCACATTGCTATTTTAAGAAATATCATTAAGGTAGATGGAGTAGGGATTTTTGATGTAATGTTTTTTATTCTCCACAAGATGTTGCTTTACAAAAGTTGATCGGAACTGTAACTGAACTTGTAAAAGAAGTCAAGGAACTGTGTGAGGAATGTCAGGAATTCTTCAGACAGTCCTTGCCAACCACAGTATAGGACACTGGTCCTGTCTGAGAGGAAACAGTAGCAGTTTCCCACTTTTCCTCTCCTTGCCGATAATCCCAGACCAGCAGTGAAGGCCGTGTGTCCACCGAAGCGTTTTGGCCATCTGAAAGCGCTAGGTGCTCTGCTAGACGAAGAAGACTACCAGTAAGTAAATAAGTAAAAAATATTCTTTAGTAAAAGAAGACTGGGAATTATGTGTCATGACGTGCTTTTTAAGTGCCAAATTTAACTCAAAATGTTAACTGTACTGTTATTAGTCTATGCACATTATATCATTAGTAACATTAAATATAACACAATAAACCAAAGTATATCAGTAGGAGTTTCCTTAAGTCTTTCTGATTTTTCTACAGGCCGGTTTACTACAACAGTAGAATAAAATTCTGAAATTATGGTTTATAGTTTTGGTGTGCCACCCCAAGATTTTAAGTGGCCCCATCTGGCCACCCCTATGAAAAATCTCTGGAGGCGCCACTGCGGGTGCAACTGCACTTCAAGCACGTGCAACTGTTCCGTCGGTGCCTCCAGATACAAATGAATGTGCTTTTTTTGTTCATTGGTTTATTTGTTTATTGGTTTACTTTTGAGTCTGTATGATGTTTTTTTTATTTTATTTTTTTTACATGGAATTGAGTGCTTTGAGTTGAATGAATTAAAAGGACAAAGAAGAATGTGATTGAAACAGGGTTTTTAATTTTTTATTAATATAGTTGGTTGAATATTGATTCAATGTTATGAGCATGTTTTTGTCTTCAATATTAATAATGTTTCAACAAATGTGGGTGCAAAAGTGACGTTGAAACAACATCACTTTGTAATGTTGAAGCAATATTAACACCATTGATTTGTGGTTGAAATCTGAACATTATTTCAATATTAACCGAGGGTGCAAGAGTGATGCTAAAGCAACATCACTTTCTAACGTCATTTCAATGTAATCAGCGTTGACGCATCAACACTGACTCAACATTGTTTCAATGGTTACATGCTATCTGGGTTAGCTGGACAATAACTTTATTCTAGAGCTGCTATAAAGACAACACACCCCCAAGCCAAACAATTAATTTCCTATTATCAATGTAAAGCCGCTTTGGAACAATCTACATAGTTAAACCCCTTTATAAATGAAGAAGACTCGACTGTGTGAGTGTTTCTCTGAGTGTCCGGCAGGAGGCGCCACATCCTCTCCACTCTCACTGATGACGTGTGATCTTCCGCTCCTGCGCTCCTGTGCGCTTCTAGTGCAAAGAATACATCAATCAAAGGGGCTTTTTAAATTTATTTAAATGTATCCAAAAGAGAAATCAATTTAAGGGCTTTCTGAATTTTTTTTTTTTTTTTTTTTTTTTGCACAAGAGCTTAACCTCATTTATCCACTGATTAAAGTTGGGTTTAGATTTAAACCGTCTGCATTTATGAATGAAAAACTTTCTAAAACATAACAAGAAATTAATAACAAACTCACAATCTTTGTTTTCCAGACAAACACCAAACCTAATCAACTTCACCGTGAGGGGTGGCATTTCAACCCTCCTAGACCTTAACCAATTCATATCACAATAAAAGAAGACATGCTCTAACTTTTCAATATTTGTTTCACAAAAAACACAAACGGTATCAACCGTTCAACCGTATCAAAATCTTTAAGCACATATTCCCGTCTAATTGGGTTTGGGTAATAAGCCTGTAAAATAAAACTTCTGATGATTTGTGCAGTTTTTATCACAGAAGTCTAAGGAGAGCTGCCTCAGTTCTGGGAGATTTTAGAGTACAACGTGTCTTCTTTAAAGATACACTGTGCCATATTTTCCCCCATCTAGCGGTGAAATTGTATATGACTACCCAGTGAATATTAGTTTCTGTTCCTTTCAATTCCGAGGGCGTTTTAACTCCTACGGTGGCCGTATTATTCCTGTAATGCGGCTTCCAGTTCCACTTCGTCCATGACAATAATACGTCTAAAATGAATAAAACTACAGGACAGATGTCAGGAGGCAAACGTCACCCGTGGAATCGGCTATCCCAGCATAATCAGATTAGGCTAACGTTACAATGTGTACAAAGTAAAAGCAATTAAAAATAACTCAGATTTACAGTGTCCTTTTTTATATAGCTTAAAAAATTGTGCCTTTAAAAACTATTCATCACCTGAGATCCGTCGCAGCACAGATTTATGTTACAAGGTAAACAATACTTTTTCACCATTGACGCGAGGATGAAGTTATACTAGAGGTCGCTCTGGCGTTATGCACAACCATGCTATGGTTAGACAACTATAAAACTTTGAGTTTACACAATTAGGCTGAATTACCTGTCGAGAAGAAAGCAGGAAACTTCCGTTTTAACATCTTTGCTCCTCATGAGCTCTTTCCATCTGGGAAATTACTCCAATATTGACTTTGGTCTTGCTGATTTGACTGTGGCGTTGACGTTTTAATTCTCTCTTTCAAATGTGAGTACACACACACACACACACACACACACACACACACACACACACACACTATCTTTCAAATCTGCCGGTGTTGTGCCGAATTTCGACCCCCTGCCAAATTTGAACGACCCCCCCCTCGTTGAAGTCAGTTCCTGATTCCCTAATCCTAACCCCACCCCTAATCCTAACCCCTCCCCCACAACTAATCCTAAACCTACCAATACTAGGTGGGTAATAATTTGGCAGGGGGTCGAAATTCGGCACAACACCGGCAGTCGCGAGTAATCTCGCCCTCGCATTCGTCTCGGTGTCACTGAGTGTAAAGCGCGAAAGGCGAAACTTGAGTTTCCAGGTCTGTCCCTCTTTGGCGAATGTATTTTCAAGATGGAGGCGCAACATTCGGGCGACTCGCTCATATGTATTATAAATGGCAGATTTTATGCTTACGAGAATACTTTATTAGTTGGTGGAAGTAATTACACATGAATGAGCACATATACTTTTGATAGAACAAAGTGTTTTTTGCTAAGAATCAACTTAAAAAGTTACACAGTGTAGCTTTAAGTCACCGGCCATTGGCATGTGTGGCAAAAAGTTAGTTTAAGGCCCTGTGTGTAAGGATCATCTAGGGCTGCATTATCAACCAAATTTAAGCTGGAATGGTGAATCGGCTCAGCATTCAGAAATCACAAAGTCTAAATAAAATATTAATATGCAGAGTGTGTTTCCCTGAACTCCAGGAGTGGGGTTATGTGTCGTGGATCATGAGAAGGAATGACAGATGAGACTCTCTTGTTGATTGTAAGTTGTTTTGTTGTTGTAAAACTCTTTTGTTTGTTTGTTTGCAGTTACCGGTTGGAAAGTGTTGTTAACTGAATCATTCAGGCAAACGACCTAGACATCTGAATTAAACTGAATCATACAGCAAAAGTCTTCTGAGACGCGTCTCTCTGTAGGCAAGGCCGTGGTTAGCTGGTTCCCTCTGACGTCACAACTTCCAGTAGGAAGATTCAACTGCGGTCGCCACTGTTCAACCTGAAGAGGGCAGCACTCAGACGTTTTACACCATATATTGTAGAATTAAAACACTAATGTAAATAAAATTACTTGAATCAATGAACAGCATTAATAAAGCCCCAGTCTTACAGATCATTAACTAAAAAAAGTTGTTTTAGTTACCCTTTAAGGTTCAATGTACTTAAACCTAGAAAGTGTAATGTGACAACATGCCCCATAGGTGGGGTTCATTGTAATATGGACATATGACAGATTAAAATGTTCTCATCAAAACAATACACAAGACAAACTAAAATACTATTATTAACTTTTTCATGTAAAATAATGGCATTTTTTAATAATTAAAAACAAACAAATGTTTGAGTTTGTCAACAAACACACTACAAAACACAGCTATACAGCATGGTTCAAAATATAACAATAATTAATCATTTCTGAACATTGATTCTCAATCTTTATTGGCCTTTTTCTCATGTTCGCAGGCCTATTATGTTTTCTCATGTAAAATATAATATGAAATATAAATATGATAATTTATTATAGTGTAAGTATTATTATTAAATTGAGATATCTAAATTATACTGTATAACAGTCATATATTATCAAGTTAAAAAAGTATGGACCACTTTATGGTTTCAATGGTGCCGCGTCATTGCTTGTCACGTGACACACCGCAGCAACAACAGAGCTGAATGATGATGATCTGCTTTTGTCATTTTTCCTTTTTTATTCAAAATATTCACAAATTTGTTAGATATGGCATGAAATATCACAAAAGTGTTCACAAGTGGAAAATAAGTCATATCTGACATTTAATTGTGACATAAACACACTGCAAAGTAATTTTTGAAAAATATTTTATGACTATATAATGTGAGCAGACACTGATGTAATTCTCAGACGGACGTCTCTCTGTAGAAGAAACAGCGGATATACAAGCTGAAGCAAGAGGATCATTTCAGCATGAGCTTCTGCATGAAGATGAAGGTTTTCAGACAGAAATCCAGCGGATAAACAGACTCCAGTCATGGAAGAGGCTTGAGAGACACTAGATTGAGTCTGGCCTGTATGAAACACATCAGGGCTTCAGTCTCTAACTTTACTGTGGCTGTGATGATATAGATGAGACTCTGTGCTCTGACCAGATGATGATTCACAATAAACCTCATTCATATTCACAGGACATTCAACAAATATCTGCTCGTTCACACACACATATATAATTCCTCCAAACCCCAGAGCGATGAAATCTTCCCGTCTGCTCCTGATATGATGAGCTCATGATCTGGATCATTAATGTTTATTAGTGAAGGTCTTGCTCTTGTTCACAGAGGCGTAAAGTTGATCCTGTGGTTGATCTTCTCTTCTTCTGACGGCAGCATAAGTCACTGTATCATCATGATCCTGAAAGAACAGATTCTGTCTATCAATGTTTTAACCAGTGCGATTATTATTATTATTATCAGAGCATGAGCTTAATTTATCTGAGAGTCAAACTCAGGTGCTGGTATCTACTCACACTGAGTGATTTTACTGGCTTTGTATTGAAAGAAGTGACCTCAGAATAAGTCACATCATCTGTCTGCTCCTAAACATCAATGCAAACATGCAGAGAGTCAAGTTTAACACACACATCAGACATATCTCTCACTATAATATGTAGAATAACACAAAAGCCTTTAGTAAATCACATTATTGAACTATTGTAATGTTTGGTGATTTAGTGGACTCACATTGGCTCTTGCCGCGGGAGGAATGGACATGTTGATCGTCTCATACGTCCCTGTATGTTCATCCTCATCTTTGACCTTCAGAACAAACAGTTAAACTGCATGAGTGACACTTTATTGAGCTTTAAAGACAGTAATCAAATCTAAATCACTGCATTACTGAACTCACCGCAGAGTCGCCAGTCCCTCTTTTATTATCTGAAAACAAGTGCCTCATGAAATATGAGTATTTATGATCAAACACACATGTGCAAAACACAGAATCTTAGCAATAAGATTTTGTTCAATCATTAAAGTGAGAGATAAAAACGTCTCGGTTATGTAACCTCAGCTCCCTGAGATAACGGGAACGAGTATTGCATCTCTGCTAGATGCTAAGGGGGAATCTCCTTTTCTCAGTGCGGCGATCTGAGCGCATCTATTGGCTGGCCAGTGGGAACTGCATGAACCTATGGCGAAGCAGCGTGTCTGTGCGAGCCAATCGGGGCAGGGGCGGGGCAAAGGAATCATATTTAATTAGACAAACGCCAGTCGTGTAGTGACATAGCACGGCTGTCTACGCAATACTCGTTCCCCTTATCTCAGGGAACTGTAAGTAACCGAGTCGTTCCCTTTCAGAATGTTTACTCGTATTGTCCTTTGTTAAGAATATTGGGCAGTGAGAGTTGCCTTCAGAGGCAAAGAGTTCGACCTCTGCCCTGCCAAAGATACTCCAGATTAATGCTATGGGGATGGAGGGACCATTCCCCTGGGAACACGTTGTCCAGGGACAGCATGTCTTCTCCCTGGTTCAGTCTCTCAGAGAGCGCAGGTTGAAGAAGGTGCCGGGCTAGTCTGTACTGAGGCCATTACATGAGTTCACTTTGGTGGTTTATTTAGGACACTACCGCCATGTTGTCCGACAGGACTACTGATCCCTATGCCGGATATGATCTGCTTTAATAGGCCCAAACTAGAGGCAGGAAGCGCTGAAGGAGAGCGCTTTGTACAGTGTATATCTGTCCAACAATTTATTGATCATTTGGTTATTCAGTTTTAAATTCCAGTTATTGTGCGTTTGATGCCAATTCATAGTCCTTGTGATGTGTGTGATCTAACAGTCACACGGTAGCGAGTCGTTTAAAAACAGCAAACTCCAGACAATTAAATTCATTTTATGCAAATCCATAGCCCCTTTTCTACAGATCAAGCATTATAGCGTTTTGCCGGGCATCCTGCCGTAACCGGGCGAGGCGCCCGCGCTGTTTGAATGGAGAATGATTGACAGCTGCAGGGGAGGGAAGACGAGCTTTCCGAACTTTAGTTAAATGATGTAAATATACTTCTCCCAAACATTAAGCTATGGAATGGCTTCAGATGACTTTGAATATATTGCAGGAAAACTTAATTAGTGCTTGTCTGTTTCTTTTGGTCCATGACTCCCCCTTGTGCCGTAGGCCTTTAAAAGAGCGCAATAATCACGGTTGCCTGAAACAATCGCGGTTAGATCAAATAATCGCGATCAGACGGTTATTTAATTATCGCGACATGCCTACTGATCCCAATGCCGGATATGAGCTGCTTTAATAGGCAGATGCCCCGCCCCCTTCTGCAGGCTCTGAGCCGCGATTGGCTGCCGCAGACACGCCTCTTCGCCATAGATTCATGCAGTTCCCACTGACAAACACAAGCTCAGATCGCTGCACTGTTATCGGTGTGCAGTGGCACTACGGTTTTGAGTTAAAGGCTTCAAAATTCTGAGAATAGGCGTTTCCCTCGTAACTCACCAGCTGTTTTTCTGCAGATCAGCCAGAGAAGAGCCAGAAGGAGAACAGCGACTGCAGCGCCAGACATCACTGTGACTGAAGAAGAGATCGAGCACAGAGTCAGAGACGGACAGGGCAGATTGGGACAATTATAGACAGACAAAACAGTATATACACTGAGGTAAAATATCTATATGGTAACATTCATATTTTCTATAGAATTATGTTAGACGAAGCTGTGAATAACATCATCAGTGGCGTAAAAGCATCATCATCATCATCATCATCATCATCATCATGTACCTCGTGTAGAAGGACTCGCTGCTGTCGTTGAATCAGCTGGAGCTGTAAAGGACGAATGTTTGTTCAGATGATTCATACTGTACAAAAGCATCATTATATTTTAACTAGTTAAAACACAGGATGACTTTTAACACTGATTCATGAGACTCATTCGTTTTCTCACCTGAATACTTGACAGTGTATCTGACTGAGGTCTCGAGTCGATTTCCCTGAGTAAGCTGACATCTCCACTCTCTGTTGTCATCTTCATTCAGGAGTGTTGTAGTCAGAGTGAGGATACAGTGATATTGATCTGATGATGATAATATCTGATATCTGGAGTCTGTCTTCAGATCAACACCAGCCTGATTCACCCACAACCAGGGTGGGGATTATGTAATTTTAGAGGCAAGGCCATTTGGCCTCTACCTTTTCTTTTTGTTTAGGGGCACCAAGGCCATATGACAGGGCACAAAGGCCATAGAGTACAATTCGATGGTTTTCCCATTCAGATTGATACCATAACATCCTAATTTGGAATAAGACATGGATTATGACTTTAAAAAAAAAAAAAAAAAAAAAACATTTTTTAATGAGAGAGAGAGAGAGAGAGAGAGCGAGAGAGAGAGAGAGAGAGAGAGAGAGAGAGAGAGAGAGAGAGAGAGAGAGAGAGAGAGAGAGAGGGAGAGAGAGAGAGCGCGCCATTACATCCAGAAGGTATACACCCTCACACAACAATAGAAACAACACAAATGCCAATAAAAGCATTCAAAATATTCATTCAGTCCTCTATATCATGTGACAATGTGAGTGTGAGCGAGAGAACCATTTCATCCAGAAGGTATAAAATAATCGGATAAAAGAAAATGAGTGTGTTTTTAAACAACCAAAACAAATAATGCATAACGAAAATGATCAAGCATTTGGCTTTTATTTCTCAAAAAAAAAAAGAAAAAAGAAAAAAAAAGACAACAGAGGTATTTATTCCAACTCCAACATTTGGTTCCAAAACTAAGCCTATTTATTGAAATGTTTACCCATTTAGTGTTTATAAGTGCCAGTGCCAACATAACAATTCAGTTAAGTCAACTTTATACTGTAAAACATGAATAACATGTAAAACTATGAATACAAACTTAAATAGTAAAGGCCATTTGGCCTTAGTTTTGTCTTCTTAATACAACATTACAAAAAAAGGATTGCACCTTCTGCAAATTACCCACCGGAGAACAAAAATAAATGAAATGAATATAAAATATTAAGCCAAACAGGTACACAATGTATACAATTTATAAAAAAATAAAATAAGTGTAGCTTTGAAAAGGGGGATGTTTTATTGCAAATATGCATTTTGTTAAATAGAAAAAGAACAGCATTTTGTTTCTCACTTAGGCTAGTTGAAGTATATTAGCACGTTTTGTAGTATTATATTTTTTTGTTAATTAAAATGTTCTATGCTCAATTACTTTGCTATAGCCGATTATGTCTTCCCCAAAAGTACGAGTGGATTTGGAGAAGCAGGCTGGGGAGTTTCATTTTTTGTTGTTTTTTGTGACATAGCCTACAAACAAGGTCTCGCAAAGATTGCAATACAATATTTGTTCCTCCATCACGTCCCGGTGTATACGGTGAATGCATCCTGAAATTATTGTTGCGTGGCTGCATAAAAGTTTAAGCATATGTGATATTGCCGCAATTGGTCTGACTGGCGCGTGAGAGAGACGAGGGTGCATGTGTGTGTGTGTGTGTGTGTGAGTGAAGGGGTTCTTTTTTTAAGCTATACTCTCTTGCAATTGAACGTGAATACGTTCGTTTACTACTTAAAAACATCAAAGCTAAACATCATATGTAGTCAAACCGCATCACGACATCACTACAAATACAGTATGGGATTAAAATCAGCGAACATCAATGTATAGGCTTAGGCACGGGCGGAAATATTGGCGCTGGGTTAAAAAAAAATGCGAGGGACAGAATCGTTACCTTGTTTCAGCGACGCTGAAAGGAAACGATCCCAAACTTTAGACGTTCTCTGCCGTTTATGGACATCTTTACTCTCCGCCATCGCGCCAACTAAATTCTAAATGTATCACGCGCAATGGTGTGCTTCCTGAACATTGAACAACGGTCCGTGTGAAACAATCAGATCCCTGCTCGCTGTAATTTAAAGCAAGCGCACTATGCCGCACTGGCGCTTTATACATGGAATTTGGACAGGGCCAGGGCACACAGGCCACTGTGGCCGTACAATGATTTTTTTTTCACGGGACATGAAGGCCAAAGTGTAGGGCAACAGCGGCCATGGCCGCGTGGCCGCGGTATAATTCCCACCCTGCCCACAACAGCTCAACTTCCCACAGAACTGACCAAATAATAGCAGGAGTATAGAGAATACGTTTCTGGAACATCATGACTCTAGTCTTCTGGAGGTTGACGGTCAGGGCCCAGGACTGACAGTAATCCTCCAGCAGATCCAGGCTGTCCTGAAGCCCCTCTTTAGTGGGCGACAGGAGGACCAGGTCGTCTGCGTAGAGAAGACACTTGATCTCTGTGTCGTGGAGAGTGAGACCTTGAAAGGGAGCATGTTCTAACGTATTGGCCAATTGGTTGATGTAGATGTTGAAGAGGGTGGGGCTTAAACTGCAGCCCTGTCTCACTCCGCGCCCCTGGGGGAAAAATTCGGTTCTTTGGTTTCCAATTTTAACAGCGCATTGGCTGGCTGTGTACATCGATTTGATCAAATCATAGAATTTCCCCCCTACTCCACTGTCGATAAGCTTTAGGTATAATCCTTCGTGCCAGATTGAATCAAATGCTTTCTTGAAATCAACGAAACAAGCAAAAATTTGTTCTTTGTTTTGATGTACATATTTGTCAATTAGTGTTTGTAATGTAAAAATGTGATCGGATGTGCGACATTTTGGGAGAAAGCCAGTTTGGGATTTACTCAAGGCATTGTGCTTCATAAGGAAGTGTAAAAGTCTGGCGTTTAAGATGCTGCAGAGAACCTTCCCCAGGTTACTGTTCACACAGATGCCTCGGTAGTTGTTGGGGTCTAGTTTGTCTCCGCTCTTGTGGATGGGGCTGATGAGGCCCTTGTTCCAGATCTCAGGGAAGAACCCGACACACAGAACATCATTGAACAGTTTGAGCATGGCCAGTCTGAAGCTTTGGTCTGTGTGTTTCAGCATCTCGTTCAGGATGCTGTCTACACCACAGGCTTTCTTGGACTCAAGGACTCCTAATTTTTCTTCCAATTCTTTCATTGTTATGGGGAAATCTAAAGGGGTCTGATATGCTTTAATTGATCTTTCCAAATTGTCTAGTTTATTAATTATTTCATTTTGATTATAATTTTGAATTTAAGTTGGGGTGTATAATTCCTGGAAGTGGTTTTTCCACTTCTCCTCATCTTGGATTGCCAGAACTTCTTGATTTGGTTTGTATAACAATTTCCATTTATCCCAAAATTTGTGTGAGTTTATAGATTTTTCGATTTCTTCAAACTGGTTTTGCAAAAACTGTGCTTTTTTCCGCCGGAGTGTGGCTTCATATTGTTTTAGTGCCTCACAGTAAAGAAGGCGGAGGTCCGGATTGTCTGGTTGTCTATGTTTTTGATTTGATAAATTTCTGAGGTTTTTTCTCAGAGCCTTACAGTCCAAATCAAACCATTTGTCAGTCTCTAAATATGTTTTCTTTGGTTTAACAATTGTCAAATTACATTTTTGTGCTGTTTTGTAGAATATGTTGTTTAGGTCTTGTACTTCCTGATTGATGCCGAATTGGTTTTTAGGGTATTCCTGTATTTGGAATGAATGTATGAGGGATTGTATTTCTGAGGATTCAACAGCAGTGCTGTAATTACTGGCACTGTCTACACTCTCTATCTCTCTTTACCTCCTCTTACTCTCTACTCTCTCTCTCTCTCTCTCTCTCTCTCTCTCTCTCTCTCCCTCTACACACACTCTCTCTCTCTCTCTCTCTCTCTCTACACTCTCTATCTCTCTTTACCTTCTCTTACTCTCTACACACTCTATCTACACACACTCTCTACTCTCTCTCTCTCTCTCTCTCTCTCTCTCTCTCTCTCTACACTCTCTATCTCTCTTTACCTTCTCTTACTCTCTACACACTCTATCTACACACACTCTCTTACTCTCTCTCTCTCTCTCTCTCTCTCTCTCTCTCCACTCTCTCTCTCTGTACACTCTCTATCTCTCTTTACCTTCTCTTACTCTCTACACACTCTATCTACACACTCTCTTTACTCTCTCTCTCTCTCTCTCTCTGTCTATACTCTCTGTTTAATGTTTTTTAAGCAGTGGAGTAACCCGAGCCAGCTTGAATGCTGTAGGGGAAATGCCAGTATGGAGGGATGAGTTGATGGTGTGTGTGAGTGCTGGTAGAAGTGTGTGAGAGACGGCTTGTAGAAGGTGTGAGGGGACGGGGTCTAGAGGGCAGGTGGTAGGATGACTGGAGATTAGGCCCAAACTCGAGGCACGATGCGTCCACTGAAAGAGCAGATCAGACAGATCGCCAACTCTCTGGACCGATGCCCGAACCAGCAGAAGGGCAGTCTTTAAATTCATCAACTGGGTTCAGAGATGATCACGGCTCTATTGTGGTCAAACTGTGAGTTCTCTCACTCAGCAGTAACATGTTTCCAGACCTCAACAGTGAGATCACAGCTGTGAAAACACTCAGGAAATCATGTAATGTCACACTTAGAGCACAGCCCACAGACACCTCGCTGTAAAGAGAAATCTATTTATTATATAAATTCTCATCATCTGGCAATGGAATTTTGTCAAATATTCCTTTCTTAAAATTAAACTGAACTAAAATAATCATTATTACTATAATTGTAAAATATAACTAAAATAATCGTTAATTACTGCAAGCGGACAGGTAATTAGCAGCTTAAGAGAATAGAGGATTTAATGAGAATGATCTAAAAGAGTAAAACTGTCCTCATTTTCTAGCCTGCACTGTGTTTCATAAACAACAGTCTATTTTAGCCCATTATGGCCCATGTCGGAAGTCACTTTTAGGAATTGAATGGCTTAGATCAGAACTATTTCACAATGACAGTATGTATGAAGCCAGAGTCAAAATTAATCTCTGAAAGTTTTGTCTGTTTTCTCACCTGAACTCTTGACAGTGTGTGTGTCTGTGGTCTTGACTTTTATTTTCTCAATATTTTCTCAAGACTTTGTGGTTATTTTAGTCTGTTCATAAGCACACCAATATTGAGATAAGGGTTTATTGAAATAAAGTTAATAATATTCAGAGGCTACTTAGAGAGATCTAATAATAAACTAACCCAGGACCCCTCCCGCTTAAATCTAAGGGAGAGGGCGCTACATGTGTATATGTTAAAGTATCATGAACCATGTAATACACATGTTGGCGCTGTCACACTCCTGACAATCTGAGTGTGTAAATCATGCTAGAGTTGATATTTATTGACACTATACCACAGTTAAGTGTCTTTACATGTGTGTGAAACATGTCTGAGAAGTGCATATTGTGAACCGCACTGGCTCAACACACATCTACTCTGAACACAAGGATATTCTTTAGCACACGAGAGCATTACTGTGAGTTTCACTTCCTTATTTTAGCAGTTTCCTGCATGCCGTTAAAATCTAGAAATAAAATCATTACATTATTAGTGATAAAATTGTTTTGTTACTTAAAAGTTATCCACTATCCATGACTCCTGAATTATGAAACAGTATTTTTAAAGTAATTATTAGCATCAGTTCCAGTTTGGTCAAACAGAAAGTATATGCACACACTACATGAGCGTCTCTAAAGAAGAGATTAATCTGTCTCAGGGAGTGTTTCTACACATGGATTATAATGTGCTGTTTTACTCTGAGGAAGAAAGATCAGATCCAGCCTCCTTTATCAACACTACAGATGTTCTGGAAGATAGATCTGGGATGTATTTCTCAAGCACCACTGATTTAACTTTCACCTCCCTGAACTTCTGGACCACTGTCTCAATGGTGTTATTAAAAGCCCGGAAGACTTTTATTCCTCCTTGAGCCCCAAAAGGTTTACCCACAGATGCCACTCAATGGCAACTATTGCAGGAAGAGAGCGGCCGATGGCTCAGGACTTCAGGAGGTCTGTGGAGCGCCGGAGCTCCAGGACTGCATCTGGAGACACTCCCTCGCCTTGATGAGGTCCTTCATTTAGTCGGCTTGCAACATCGCCTTGGTGTGCAACAGGAATCGCCTCCAGCCGGGCCCACTGCCACACATGCCTGGCAAGGAATCACTCCTCTAATCTATCTGGAGGAGACTCCTCTATTCCACCGGCCATGGCAAGGGTCATCATGTCCAACTCCTGGAGAGAGGGAGGAGACAGGCTTACTTAAAACATGGTCTCAACTCTCCTCAGAGATAGACCGGGCCAACAACATGCTCTCTGCCAGATCGGACGGGCCTGCCGATGCTTCTGGTTTGGGCATGAGGAGCTAGCGGCTGAGTTTTGATAAAGGCAGAGATCCGACTCAAACTCCTCCGCCAGCTCCACCTGTGAGCCTCATAAACAAAGCAGTGGGACTGGACCGCTATGTGCAAATGCTTTGCTCTCATCCCTCTTAAAGAGAGCCAGGCAGGATCTTCTTCACTGTGAATCGATCGCATTGAGTACAGCCAGACCCTCGAGAGCTAACCCAGCGTGCTTTGCTCCAAAACAGATTACACATCATCAGGTGTAGTGGAGCATTTCCATGACGTGATGCACTTTTTAAACCAACTAGCCATCTGTGTGACACTTTTACAGACAAACAGCTTTCTGAAGACAAAAGAGCTGATGATGTTTTACAGCCTATCAGGGCACCTGTGATGTCATCCGACTGCTGTAGCCAATCAGAAATCTAATTTCTTCTTCCTTGCACTGCTCGCCTAACAGACATTTCTTGCTGGATGAAGGACCTTCAACTAAACCTTGCTGAGACAGAACTGCTCATGGTCTCGGCCAACCCAACACTTCATCACAACTTCTCCACTCAGCTATTGATGATCAGTTGAACTCCACAGACCACAGTGCTAGAACTGCAGATTAGCCTTATACAACATTAGGAGGATCAGGCCCTTCCTATCGGAGCTTCACAACTCCTTGTCCAAGCGCTTGTTCTCTCCAGACTGGACTATTGTAATGCTCTCTCCTTCCAGCATCACTGTCAAACCTCTGCAACTGATCCAGATGCTGCAGCAAGAGTGTGTTTATCGAGCCGAAGAGACGCACGTCACTCCTCTCCTCATAAACCTGCACTGGTTTCCAACAGCCGCTCGCACCAGATTCAAGGCCCTGATGTTTTCCTACAGAACAACCACTGGCTCTGCTCCTCTACACCTAAACTCACTACTCCAGACCGATGTGTCTCCAGAAGCTTGTGTTCTGCAGGTGAACGGTGTCTTGTGGTGCATCATCTCAAAGAGACACAGAATCACTTTCACAGACCTTCACCTGGACTGTTCCTGCTGGAGGAACGACCTGCCGAACTCAACCTGAGCTGATGAGGCTTTAGCCATCTTCAAGAAACGGCTGAAAACGCATATATTTCATCAACACTCGACCCATTAATACTCACACTTACTATCCTATATTACGATACATTACGAGCTCATGAAGGGGAACAAACATCTCAGGAAAGGAGACTTATTAAACACAACTGCAGAGGTTTTATTAAGAAAATTATAGCAATCATTCAAAATGAAAAAGATGCTAAAAACAGGAATGAACAGACAAGATCCAAGAATCCTCAAATCAGCTCCATCACACAGAACAGAGAGAGATTATACAGTCTGAGTCTGTCCATTACTGTATTAATATTATATTTAAAGCAGTTTACATATGAAGCGCAAGAGAATGACTTTCAACACTGTCTGCAAATATATCCATAAAACCAAGAAAATTTTATCTAAACTTGATTATGTCACTATAAGTGATCAGAGTTTTTTCTCTGTTTTCTGAGAAGAAGAAAATAAAACAATGAACAATCCTCTGTAAGTTTCTGCTATTGTAAATATTGCTGCAGATTGGCTCTAAACTCATCAGTATTTTATTCTAATATTGTCGGCATCTCTATTTCCTCTGGGTGCTTCGAGTCCTTCCTCCCTGCAAAATAAAAGCATTGACTGACCTCTCGTATGTGTTTTTATCATGATTGCAGATTGTTCCAGATCAGATGAGTGTGAATCATCAGATTGTGTGCGGCTCAAAACTCACCAGCTCTTCTTGCACAGATGATCTGAAGAAGAATCACAGTAGGAGCAGCAAAACTGCGATCTCAACAATAATCACAATCACTGCAGGAAACATGAGAGGAAGAAGAGAAACTGTACATGACTGAAGTCAAGGGTATTCAACTATCAACAGTTATTGATGAAGCATTTACAGACTGACTGATAGTTTAATGTTATAAAGCTGTCAGTATAAATGAACGTGTCGTACCTCTGTATAATGATCCAGCAGTCACACTGACTTCAGTTTCTGATGCTGTATCAGCTGGATCTGTGGATCACGTCTGTTAGTTCAGTTCAACACATAATGCCACATATACACAACATCATCATCACATAATACTGGAGCTTCACATCACAGAAATGATGAATATGTGCACGAGTCTGTCATCTATTATCTTCTTACTTCACTCTCAAGCTGTCAGGAGGAGAATGACTATCGCCATTCACCAAAGATAAATCTATTTATACAGTGATCATGTGATCATGAACCTTGTGTAGGAGCTGCTGCTGTAGTTCGGCTTGATGTCTTCTCAGAGTTTGAGCTTCTGACTGGAATCAGTGTTGGTGAAGCGACTGGATCTGCAGAAGATGAATGTTCAGACGCATCACCTGTAGGACATTAACATCATATGTTCATATCGATCATGACCTGCAGTTTGTGTTCATCATCACAGTTTACAGTGGCAGTAGTTGAGAAGAGACTGTACTGTATTACTGTATAACTGTATTACTGTGTTACTGTATAATTTATTCCTGGTTTATATGAGAGTGAAACTCAGTTGAGCTTCTGCAAATAAACCTTCAGCTTGAATGAAGGACATAAGCCTTATAATTCCTAAAGCCGACCTCCTACATGGGTCATACTAGGCTTTAATACACTCGTCTGATTTATGCAATATATCATGTATGACCCATGTAGGAGGCCAATATTGGGAATTATAAGGATTGTTAACCCTCTGGGGACCAAAAACGCGCCCGCGCGTTTTGCTCGTTTTTTTTTTTTAGCAATGAAAAATAAACACTAAATGCTCTGTTAATTTTGATCTTTCATTTTCGTGTAATACATCAATCGATCCTGTTCAGTTTCTATTTTTTTTCTGTTTACTCACAATAAAAATAAAGTGTTTTGCTTTTTGACAAATAAAGAAAAATTAACATGATGCGATTTCTGCCTTCTCTCTGTCAGTAAACTCCCATTTGAAACGCGTTCGAAAATGATCTATAACTCCGCGAAAATTCAGTCAAACAGGCAAACAGACCCACGGGCATAAAGCTTGAGATCGCATCTTTTAAATGAAGTAATTTATATAAAAAACAAATATTCTTAGTTTCTGTAATCTGTATACAAAGAGAGCGACTCCAGTCGACCTCATTACGAGATGATTCACAGTAATTTGACCACTCCCCGGAGAGCGCGCGCTATTCAAATGCAAATTCTGAGAACCATTTCAGTCTGTGAAACGCCCCCACATCAGCTGTAAACAAAGCGCGTCGCGATCGAGTGAGGCATAATATAGCCTAACGTTACCTTATGGAGAAAAGTTTCCTCAGAACAGTGCTGATATGAGGAGCAATATCTCCTGATATGAGGAGCAATAGATCCCGCTGAGGAGTGAGGTAGGCTGTTTTCTTTTCTCAAGTGTTGATGTGGAATAACGTTATGGAATAACGTTAGTGTAGGCCTATGTAAACCGCAAAAAGAACAATCGCATTTCTATAATATGACTCGCCTTTCTGTGAGATGAATGAAGGGTACATATTTGTAAAGACTGTTTAGCCTAAATATGAATCGCGCATCTGTGTGAAAGAATAAACTGCTTTGCTATAGCCTACTGAGATGAGTAAAAATCGACTGGAATATGTTGAAATAAAATGTATTTGTATAAGCAACGTATTAAACTGCAAATTAGCATTTATATGCCCTGATATTTCATAAAAACAACGTTACAGTCAGTCACTTGTTGACTAGATTTGGGTACAGTTTTTAGGCTACTGTAGAATATACTGCCACATCAAATAACTTTTGTTTAGCAATTTCTGCTCATATCTAACGTTATATATATATATATATATATATATATATATATGCTATATTCAAACTAATGAATACATATGATAAAATGTAGGCCTATAATCTTTTTTCTTTTTCTTTTTTACAAAGAAAGAGTACACTTGAAATATTGTTGAAATTGTAATTATTGTTGTAATTGTAACATTTTTAATAAAATAGCAAAACATATTTACAAGATAGATGTAAGCGAAATCTTAAATGGTCAATATAAGTCTTCTTCTAAATACATCTTTTGTCCTTGCATTGTGGCTCAGTCAGTGTCACACCTGAATGAATGGCTAATTATGCAGAGTCATTATGCAGAGTGGGTGGGACTGGGTAATCTAAGGTGTAAACTACTCCTCCCCCTCGCATATTGGCTTTCCAAGCAAAACCTGTTTTACACCATTTAAATCAATGTATTTTTTTGTGAACGATAAAGCAAGACTATTTTCACATAATTTTGAAGCTAGAACTCAAAGGGACAACATCCATTAGTCAAAAGTCTTGTGGACACATATTTAATATGTGTTTTGTGGTCTTAATTCAGCAACTTTCATTTTTATTTTTTTCAATAACCACGCATAAACATTATTCTCTTAAAAATACAAACATCTACATACACGTTGCTCGCATATTATGGTAGCCCTGTTTGTGCTATATAGAGTGAATTTACACCTTTGCCATTAACATGTTTATAAATAACTGAAAAAAGCACAAATGTCAGAGCATGTCAGAACATCTCAAGGACCCCAAAAACAGCTTGGTCCCCAGAGGGTTAAGCAGTTTATGACTTTGACCACTAATATTTTACAACTCCAAAACGTATGAAGTAGAGTTGGGGTACTCGGACTCGAGTCCAATTTTGAATGAACTCGGACTTGTCACGCACTCGGGTGAATTTGTACTCTGACTTGACACAGACATTTTAGACTCGGAAAATTTGCCAAGTACAGTCGAGTCCGGGCACTGGAGGACACAATATTTTATTATTCAAAAATGAAACGACGCTACTTACATTGTGTTGTTTCAGCGTTGAGCATTGTATCCAATCACAGACATGTATATTATGCGCATGAACGCAGTGGCCAATCAGAGGCGTTTTGAGTCACCATGCGGAGAATTCGCTCAAAATGTTCAGTATCAGCGCAAGCTTTATCCTTTCGCAAATCTCCTCATAAACAACAAAGTCTAGACGCGATGTAAATAAGAGATTCACTGCAATGCGGACAATTTAAGTGTTTATGACGAGAGTTTCAGTGAGAGTGCAGAACGCGGTAAGTAGCCTAAGTGATGGCTTAAAGGGAGTGCTACTCACAATCTAAATAATAGTTTTGTTTTTCATGCTTCTAGAGGACCAGTGGTTACATTCACACTGTAAAGTTTAAGGAGTGATAACTGCATTTAAATGTGGGAGTGAACCCGCTAAATTATAGTCCTGTGAGTCATGAAATTGTGATGATTTAGTAACCATAGCAACATGAGAACGTGATAACCATTGTAACATTTTGAGGTCTAATAATGTTATGATTTTTGTTACATTTACACTTTAGTCATAAGTTTACATCCACCTTGCAGAACCTCCAAAGTGTTATTTTTAATAACAAGGATCATAAAAACCTGAAAAAGCTTTTTCACATTACAGATGTTTAAGTATAGCCTAGTCCACAGGACAAAATACAAACACAAAATACAAAAATTACATAGCTTGATTTTTAATACTGTCATTACCTGAATGATTCACAACTGTTTTTTTTTTTTTTTTTTTTTTTTTTTTTATGGTTGTTAGTGAGTCCCTTGTTTGTCCCGAACCGTTAAACTACCCAATGGTCTTCAGAAGAATCCTCCAGCTCCTGCACATTCTTTGCTTTTCCAGCATCTTCTGCATATTTGACTCTTTACTAGCAGTGATTGTATGATTTTGAGATCCATCTTTTCACACTGGGATTCATACACAACTACCGGTATTACAAACACTGCAAACATTCAGTGATGCTCAAGAAGGAAACATCCATTCAGAGCCAGGGGCAGGGCGTGTAAATTGTTCTTATTTTGTTTAAAAATGTATTAATTAATTTAATACTGCCCTTCAGAGGCTAAATACGATATTAACATGTAAAAGAAAATAAGAAAAATGTACACATCACCATCTTCTTGCTCAAACGTTTACCCCTGGCTCTTAATGCATCGTGTTGCATATTCTTGAGCATTACCTTGCAGATTCTGAATAATGTGACCAATCATAATGCAGATATCCACCATTTTTGTCTGACAAAAAACAAACCAAACCAAAAGGTGTGTATTGACATCTTTTTGCATTTCTAATGTTCATTCATGTTTAAATCGTGCTATAACTAAAATAGATGATCAGTTCACATGCTGCTTGAACTAAGGCGCTATACAGTAAAGCGCCACAAAATGGTATTTATTGTTTGAATTTCACAAAAATTACTAAATTTTAAAGCTGAGATTTTATTTTATACCAAAAGGAACCTGCTCTGTCTTGTCGGCGCATTGTCAGTATCGTCTTAGCTCCACAATAAATTTTTCACTGTGTGAGAGCATGATGTGTGGAGTGAGAGCAGAATGGCTCGTCAGACGTAGCAACAATAATTAAAGGTAGGGTAGGTAGGATTTGTCTAAAAAACTTATTTTCCAAATTTGTTTAAACTTTATTTATACATCAATACATAATTAAAATGTAAGTACTCTGAAAAAGAAAGTATAAAAATCGAGTGTCTGTAGACCTCTCACGACTGTTTTAAAGACAGCTCATTATTTCCATTCACTCCACCCCCTCCCTTCTGGGCTCCTTACAAAGCCACGCCCCCAAAACACATGAACGCGCGACTCCGACCGCTGAGCTGAACACGCATTATAAGACGAGCGGAGAGGAAGGAGCACAGTGCATGGTAACACAGTCTCACCCCAAAACATCACGTACTGACGGGTCTTGACCATACGGCAACATACGACGAAAAGGGTACCCCTAAAACGTCCATATGTGACGATTCGGGTTAGGAAGCGCTGCTGGTGCGCTTATGTCTTCGTCTCATATGGACGTTTTAGGGGTACCCTTTTCGTCGTATGTTGCCGTATGGTCAAGACCCGTCAGTACATGACATTTTGGGGTGAGACCGGGTTGTGCATGTAGTGACATCATGTCAGAATCACATGTAATAAAAAAATCTAATGCTAATTGCTTATGAATATAAACAAATAAGATGTATTTTAGTACTCACTATCAACCTAACATATTGATATTGGTAAAGTTTAAATTTAAAATATATATTTTTTGATTCGCTAACGAGCTAGTTATATAAGCTAAAAACAGGTTGCATTGATACACTTTTTTACATTACCATCAGTTACATTGTGATGAAGATGAATTTCGTGTAAGATTCATAACATATACAGTATGGTGTTCTGCATGTAGGGGTGGGAGATATTGACAAAAATGAATATCTCGATATTTTTTTCCAATATCTAGATATCGATATTCAGGCGATATTTTTGCCATCCTTCAAAGAAATGTGTGCAAACTGGCAAAGAAGGTCCAGTATGTCTTTTGACTTGCTGCATTTGACCTATATTATTGTAGGCTATAGAAAAAAACAAAAAAGGAGCTAACTAAACAGAATCTTTGGCAGCCCCTACTTTTTCCACTTACAAAAAAAAAAAAAACTTAACTAGGCACTTCTTGCAACAGTGATTATTAAATCAAACGACAATATTGTTGATGATCAATTCAAAGTAAAAAAAAAACATTTTCAAAATGGTATAAATCCATCCATTTTCCCCAAAACGCTATAAATCCATAATTTTTTTTTTCAAAAATGTATGGTTTGTCTTTTTAAAAACGTCTTTTGTCTTTTATTTTTCGTGTTTGCATTTATGAGGAAAAAACAATATTACGTGACAGTTCTCCATTATGGACGCGAGCGCTCTGAAAAGCGGCACTTAGACTTTCAAACTTTCACAGAGACCTCAAAACAGAAAGCACAAAGCCTTTCTTTAAAACGAATTTCGTTTTGTATTAATTGTATCTTAATTTTAATATTTTTTTCATTAACCAATTTTCTGGATTACATACATAAAAATAAATATAGGTTATCAATCACAACATAAGGTGCTTGAACTGGAGATTATATCATCCCTCGCCTCACAGGCCTAAAAAATGTGAAATATATTTACAGAAAGCTGGTTCTAAACAAAACCATCCAAAACAAAATAAAACTATGTAGCCTAATAAATGTGCATTTCTCTGGTGCGTTCACTAGCCTACTGCGAAGATCGCGAGTCTATCGTCAACTTCATCTTTGCAGCCGACACAGAAATTAATAAACAATTAAAATGTCTTATTGCAATATTTTACATATTCATAATCATTACTTTTGCTGGATCTTTGAGGCAGCTTTTTAGGTTTATGGCGTTTTGGAAAAGAGCTCTTCACGTTTCACCAAGGCACAGCGGCCCTTCAGCACATAAGAACAAAAAGAGAAAAAGCACGGACTTACTACTTACGAAACTTTGATGTGGTTGAACAGGTGAAACAGTCACAAATTCCTTTGCAACTCAAACCTTCTCAGTACGAGTTATGAAGAAAGAGAACAGCATTACAGTTTTCAGCGCGTCCTCCTTTGATTGCTGTGTTGTGACTGGAAAAGTGCGTGCAGGAGCACATGCGCAAAACGTAGGTTTGTAAAATGCCCTTTTGTAAAATAAAAATAATTTTAGGGCGAAGCAGGAGGTCGTGCAAGAGGCCGTGGCGTGCAACTAGGGTCCGAGGAAGTAGAGGTCGAGGACGGGGTGGTCGCTGGAAATCCACGACGATATTGACAGGCGTTTTATTTCTTTGTTTATCCAAAGACTTTTTTGTTCATTACCTTTTCTTGTACTGTCTTCTTTTTTTGCCTTGTTTGCCTTCACTAACTGCATGCCGGTAATGTGAATTTTGATTGCTCTTTCTCTGACATTGTTTTGCTATTCCCAGGTTCCATGCCTCTTGAATTCCTCAAATCAAACGTGCGCGCGCAAGTGGGCAGATCCCGTGGCAAAAGGGTGGTTGCCATGGTTGCGAGAGAGTGACAGTCGCCTAAGCCAATCCTTTGTTTCGTCCCGAATGGAAATAATGAGCTGTGTTTAATGCAGATTAAAGGGTCTAGAGTCACTTGATTTTTATACTCTTTTTTTCAGAGTACTTACATTTTAATTATGTATTGTTTTATATAGAAAGTTTAAACAAATTTGCATTTTTTGTTTTTATAAAATCCTACCTACCCTGCCTTTAAGAGGATCGGGTCTTTGTGAAAGGTCAATTTCAAATCATTGAAATATTTGTGGACTCAGCTGGACTCGACTCGGACTCGGATGTTAAGGACTCGGACTCAAGTCCGACTCGGGCCCATTTGGACTCAGACTTGATTGGTAAGGACTTGGACTTGACTCGGACTCGACAAAGGTGGACTCGGACCCAACACTAGTATGAAGCCATCAGAAGAGTAGAGCCAATCTGTGGAAGTTTTCACAAATCTGTCAGAAAAGAGTGTTTTCTCACCTGAATACTTGACAGTGTATCTGACTGAGGTCTTGAGTTCATTTCCCTGAGTAAGCTGACATCTCCACTCTCTGTTGTCATCTTCATTCAGGAGTGTTGTAGTCAGAGTGATGATACAGCGATCTTGATCTGGAGCTGATGATGATAATATCTGATATCTGGAGTCTGTCTTCAGATCAACACCAGCCTGATTCACCCATAACAGCTCAACTCCCCTAGAACTGACCCAATCATAACAGGAGTATCTATATGAGAGTCCAGTATATGAATACAACTGACAGGAGAGAGTCACAGAGCGGCCTGGACTGATCTCAGTCTGTGAGGATGATGAAGATGAGGATGATGATGATGAGGATGATGATGATGAAGAAGAAAAAGAAGAAGATGATGATGATGATGATGATGATGATGGAGACACTGAAACTGAACACAAGACACAAATCACAGACTCTTCAATCATCATCTGAGTTTAAAGGGAGAATCTGCCCTTTTTAAATTGACCACATAATCATAAACTTACCATGAAGAACATGCAGCAAAACACGTGCATCAGGTCCTTGTTGTTCTCCATTCACATATTGTCTGCAGATGTATAATCCATAATCTTCTCCTGTGATGTTCTTGATGTTCAGAGAGCAGTCAGACTCCAGACTCAGTCTCTCATGTCTCTATGTGTCGTTCTTCTTTATCCCTCCAGTAATCAGTTTAACTCCTGAATCACTGAAGCTGTTATAGGTCCATGTAGTTGATTTGCAGTCAGAAAGAGTTTTATTACAGGACAGAGAGACATTTTCACCAGAACTGATGAACACATCATCAAACACTTCACTGGTTCCTGAAACACAGTATATCTCAGTGATCATTATGATATAATAAATGAAAACATAAAACATATCAGTTTTAAATCATAGTCTTTTTTCTCAAACAACACACTCTCCAGAATAAACTATTAGTCTTTATCAGAGAGCTGTTCAAATCACTGACACACTCTTAATATGAAGATAATTCTTCATCATCAGATGTTTGAGTGACACTATGTCCAGTATCAGGAATAATACAGTATGATCTGTGTGTATCAATACACAACTCTGAGATCACAACGTGAATGTGTGCAAGAATAAACTGAGCATGTTCAAATGAACTCTTTCCAGACTAATTCCACTAAATGTCTTTAGAGAAAATACAGATTTCTTTACCTGTGAGAAGTGAAGAGAGAATGATCAGTCCCAGCAGACACAGATCACACTTATCAGCCATTTTCTGTTTCTGTCAGTCTTCCTCTTCATTATATATAGTTACAGCTCCTCCTTTAAACATCATCAGCTCCTCCTGTGGTTATTAACTTCCTCTCATCTGACCAACCGAGTGTTTACATCCGTTGCTATACAGTGACACTATCCCAGTGTAACTTTGTCCTCTCTGTAGATTGGGCTCATATAGACTCTGAACTGTGTACTTTACCACTGAGGATTTTGCTCTGTGGTCTTGAATTGTCTTGACTCTGAGTGACACTCAACTTTCCTCTACAAAAAACCCATGTAAAGTGTTGAGTGTTGGATGTAAACCCGGGGTAGGAACTAGTTCATGTAATCTGGATTAAATTGATAAATGAATAATCGTCCACAAGATTGTTAAGTGTTGAAGTGTTGAAGACGGCACATAAAATAATAGGGGACAGCACACATCCTTTGCACTATATACCTTTGTGCCTAGTATTTAAATGTATTGTGTTGTCTATGTATGTGAACCACCAATGTAGACGGAACTAATTGCCCCAAGGGAATTAATAAAACTTTAAACTATGAGCAGAAATGGACAGAGATCACCACACCTGAGTTTGAGTGATGAAACATCCTCATATACCCATACCCACATGTAATATATGTAAATTTTTCAAATTACATGCATGAAGTATATTGTCATATGAAGTAAAAACACACATGAAACCTATTAGAAATAGGAACTATTTACTTCTGAATTTTTCGGCCCAGCCCTCGCACGCCTGAGCTCCACTGCCATACACCGGAGACAGTGTCTGCCTTCCGGCTGAAGCACTGGAAATGGTCTTGTTCGGCTGTGGTGAGGACGATGCTATGTCCACGAGTGTCTCTGACTCGGGTGCCAAATGAACGTCCCACAGAGACCCGCCACTTTCTTTCCCGAGCTTCTCGAGGAGCGCTCACGATCATGCACTCCCCTTACTCAGCCTGAGCCCATGCACAAGGGACCCAACAGCTGGCGACAGTGGAGGGGGTGTAAAGATACGGGATACACGTAATAATCCCACAATGTCCCGTAGAGGACCCCGTCACGGCTCGCTTATGTCCGTCCTGTGGTTGGAAAACCACCTCACTGCCTTGAGCCATGTCGAGCTACAGCCCACATCGCTGAAAAGGCATATGTTCCAGCGGGACCCTCATCAACAAGGACGCCCGGCAGATAAACAACGCAGCATTCCTGATGTTCGTGCCAGGAGGAAAAGAGCGCGGCCTGTGAACAACGGAGGACCAGCGACAAAGAGAGTGTGTTCTCGCTCAGAGTTCCCTCGGCGGCCAGCAGAGAACCTCGAGAATGTTTGTTTAAGTGTTGTATTGAAACCGATGTGTTCAGTAGCAATAAACATAAAACATTCTGTGCCTCATCAAAAGAGCTCTTTTCCTCCTCTGACTATTGCCTATTGGAGATATTTGACAGAGCGGATGCTCGGCTCAACTCGAGCTCACCTGTCACTTGTCATTATTTTAGGTGGCAGTTACGTAATGTTAAAAATAGATTATTTTCGAGAAAAATATCCTCAGAAGTCACGCTTTAAGGGTAATAGAATCCAACGGAAAGAGAGATCGAGACGAACGGGAAAAGTTAGAAATACACATGAAAGAAGAATGAAACTATCTGGATTAAGGCCAAATCAAACGTGATGACACTGACAATTTATTTAATTTAAACAGTTTATTGAACAGCTGAATAATGATTATTTTTTGTTTTGTTTCTGCAAGGCCATTTTTTTTTCTTTTTTTTTTCTATTTCTTATGTCATCTGAGTCATTGCCCTATTGAATCCTGATCTGTCCCTGCCATGGATGCTCTGTCTGTGGTTTGGACATGGCGAGCCAATCATTTACATTTAGTCATTTAGCAGATGCCTTTGTTCAAAGCGACTTACAAATGAGGAATACAGCAAGCGAGTCATCATGAAGAGGCAAAAACAACGCAAGAAGTGCTCAAAATGCAAAGTTCAGGCACTGCTTAGAGTAGCATAAGTCAGACAAGGGAGGATTAAAGGAAAATAAAATAATTATTTTGCTCACGGAAGAGATGAGTTTTCAGCTGTCTTTTGAATGTTGTCAGGGATTCTGCATTCCGGATGAGGGTGGGGAGATCATTCCACCAGCAAGGAACCGTGAATGAGAATGTTCTGGAGAGTGATTTTGTGGCTTATCATCTGGTTAAAATGTGAGAAAGAGCTGTGTGTCATCAGCATAGCAGTAGTAAGAGAAACCATGAGCCTGTATGATGTGTCCCAGTGATGTGGTGTAGATGGACAAGAGGGGTCCAAGCACTGAACCCTGGGGAACCCCTGTGGTCAGTTGATGTGCTCTGGATACCTCGCCTCTCCATGCGACCCTGAAGGATCTACCTGTGAGATAGGACTCAAACCAGTGGAGTGGAGTACCTGTGATACTCAGGGATGAGAGGGTGGACATAAGGATCTGATGGTTCACAGTGTCGAAGGCAGCAGATCCAGGAGAATGAGGACTGATGATTTGGAAGCAGCTTTGGCGATCCCCAGGGCTTCTGTGGCCGACAGTAATGCCGTCTCGGTTGAATGCCCTTTCTTGAAGCTGGATTGGTTGACATCCAGCTGGTTATTCTGAGACAGGAAAGATGACACTTGGTTGAAAGCAACTCGTTCAAGTCTTTTCGCTATGAATGGTAGGAGAGAGACAGGTCTGTAACTCTCTGAGTGATGTGTTTAATGTGGGTTTTTTAAGCAGTGGAGTTTTCCAAGCCTGCTTGAATGCTGTAGGGGCAATGCCAGTATGGAGGGATGAGTTGATGATGTGTGTGAGTGCTGGTAGAAGTGTGGGAGAGACGGCTTGTAGAAGGTGTGAGGGGACGGGGTCTAGAGGGCAGGTGGTAGGATGACTAGAGATTAGGCCCAAACTCGAGGCACGATGCGTCCACTGAAAGAGCAGATCAGACAGATCGCCAACTCTCTGGACCGATGCCAGAACCAGCAGAAGGGCAGTCTTTAAATTTATCAACTGGGTTCAGAGATGATCACGGCTCTATTGTGGTCAAACTGTGAGTTCTCTCACTCAGCAGTAACATGTTTCCAGACCTCAACAGTGAGATCACAGCTATGAAAACACTACGGAAATCATATAATGTCACACTTAGAGCACAGCCCACAGACACCTCGCTGTAAAGAGAAATCTATTTATTATAAACATTCTCATCATCTGGCAATGGAATTTTGCCAAATAATGAACTGAATGGCTTAGATCAGAACTATTTCACAATGACAGTATGTATGAAGCCAGAGTCAAAATTAATCTCTGAAAGTTTTGTCTGTTTTCTCACCTGAACTCTTGACAGTGTGTGTGTCTGTGGTCTTGACTATTATTTTATTTTCAATTTCTATTCGATTTTCACCATTTTATTTGAGTAAACTACTTCAAGTTTCTATTTCACTTACAAGACTTTGTGGTTATTTTAGTCTGTTCATAAGCACACCAATATTGAGATAAGGGTTTATTGAAATAAAGTTAATAATATTCAGAGGTTACTTAGAGAGATCTAATAATAAACTAACCCAGGACCCCATCCCGCTTAAATCTAAGGGAGAGGGCGCTACATGTGTGTATGTTAAAGTATCATGAACCATGTAATACACATGTTGGCGCTGTCACACTCCTGACAATCTGAGTGTGTAAATCATGCTAGAGTTGATATTTATTGACACTATACCACAGTTAAGTGTCTTTACATGTGTGTGAAACATGTCTGAGAAGTGCATATTGTGAACCGCACTGGCTCAACACACATCTACTCTGAACACAAGGATATTCTTTTGCAAACGAGAGCATTTCTGTTAGTTTCACTTTCTTATTTTAGTAGTTTCCTGCATGCCGTTAAGGGGGTCGGCTGCGCCCCTGCTTTGATCTTCAGGCAGGATATGCAGAGTCCAGACCCTCAGATTGCGAGCTACGGACGGGGCCTACGCCAAATAACCTTATTGCTTGCTGGGCAGTTAATAAATGTATAATTTGTCACAGTATTTATTCTCCCAAGTCTTTCTGGTAGAACTTATGGTTATGGATATTTACATCTCCCTTTTCCAGGTACTTTGAATTAGTGTTTATGCTTTCTAGGTTTTTAAATAAGCTTGATATGTGTTTGGGAAGATATTCTGTTTATGTTTTGTTGACATGTCGAGAATTTCGGTATTATATTTCGTCTTTTAGACTAATGCTAATTAGTTCAGCTTGCATTGTTCAGAATGAAGTACAGCTTCCAGTCTAATGCTGAAATTGTTGCTGTTCTTCAAGGGATGACCCCAGAGGTCCGTGGTCTCTTTGACCAAGTCGAAACAGTTGCCCGACTCCTCCTAGTTGTGCCTGTGTCATCAGCAGAGTCAGAAAGGAGGTTCAGTAGCCTCCGGAGGCTGAACACATGGCTACACAGCACCATGACCCAAACCCGCCTCAACAGTGTTGCTGTGTGCCATGTACATAAAGACAAGCTGGACAGGGTAAACAGAATAAAAGATTGCTGAACAGTTTGTCTCCTGTAAGGAGGGCAGAAAGACCACTTTTGGTTCTTTTAAATGAGAGGTAGTTGGTGTTCATTGGTCAGTTGGTTGTTGTTGTTGGTTGCATTTATATATATATATATATCTATATATATATATATATATTTTTTTTTATATATATATGTTGTTTGTATATCTGGAGTTTGTAACAAAAATAATTTCCCCCTGGGATTATTAAAGGTACAATATGTAAATTTTTTGCTTTAAAAATAGCAAAAATCACTATATCTATGTTATATATTTTTTTTAGTTGTGTACTTACATTATCCCGACTGTTTCCAATAACTTTCAAACCAGGAGAAATTTGTAATTTAATTCGAAGACACGTCACGTTTCTTTATTTCCGTTTTGTTCGCCGTCACTGGCGTCATATCCGCGTTCTCCCTGGTTTCCGCTCGTACTGCCATATCAACCAGAGCCCTCTGATAGTAACCGAGGTGACAGACGTGGACAACTGTGTAGTTCGTAATGTCTATCTGCACGCTGTTGTTGTTTCGTTCAAACATTATGGACCATGGCAAGCAGATTTAGGAGAAAAAAAAAGGAGAACTAAAACGAGAATCAATATCAGCGCGGTGTTTTCGAGATGCCGAGAGCTCCCATAGACAGTATATAAACGAGAGCTCCACGTCCAAGACTTCGACCGCTCCTACATGTACTTTATTAAACAGGTGAACACATTTACATAAAACTAATCAATGTTATAGAGTTCAACAATGATAAAATGTTAGAATATGATCTGTATGTTATTCTAATGTTGATCTAGCTTACTGCTAGTCTCATACAGACAAACTAACACATACATTTCAACACATTGAAATGTTATACTTTCAGTGTATAGTGTAATGTTAGACCAAGTGAAACAGCGCTGCGTTACCTCACAAGTTTAATTTGTCTAATAAACTGACCTGTGAGTAGTAATTCTGCACTTGCGTGTAGTTCGGTAGAATGAAATGTCCATATTCCTTTTATATCCGCGGGACTCGCGTCGCGTGTGGAGCTGATAGCTGTCTCTTAGCAATCCCGACTTGCTTCATATCACAGTCATGATAAAAACAGCGATGTATTTACTCATCCATAAACATTATTAGATCGGTTGGCTTGACGTTGACGACAAGATCCATAATTCTTAGCAAATGTTGCGTTTTTATTGTTAATAAACAAACCACATCCTTCCCCCGCACCTTTGAAAAGCTTGCTACGCCCCTGTACACATGGATTATAATTAGTGGTCGACCGATACATCACCAAGGCCAATATATAGGCCGATATTTGGCATTTTTAAAATATCGGCATCGGCCGATAAGTTTTTCTGATTGGCCGATGTGTTTAAAGTGGGACTTTTATTTTGACGGCACTCCAGACTTTTATTTTGACGGGCGGCGCTGAGAACACCAGCGCCTGAGAAGAGAGCAGCCATCTAAAGTATAAGCACGTTTGTTTTAAAGATTTGTTTTCTAATTTATTAAATATTGATTAAATATATACAGTATATATATATAAATATATAAATATCGGCTTTATATCGGCCATCGGCCACCCTGCACTCGAAGATATCGGTATAGGCATTGGCCATCAAAAAAACAATATCAGTCGACCACTAATTATAATGTGCTGTTTTACTCTGAGGAAGAAAGATCAGATACAGCCTCCTTTATCAACACTACAGATGTTCTGGAAGATAGATCTGGGATGTATTTCTCAAGCACCACTGATTTAACTTCCGCCTCCCTGAACTTCTGGACCACTGTCTCAATGGGGTTATTAAAAGCCCGGAAGACTTTTATTCCTCCTTGAGCCCCAAAAGGTTTACCCACAGATGCCACTCAATGGCAACTATTGCAGGAAGAGAGTGGCCGATGCCTCAGGACTTCAGGAGGTCTGTGGAGCGCCGGAGCTCCAGGACTGCATCTGGAGACACTCCCTCGCCTTGATGAGGTCCTTCATTTAGTCGGCTTGCAACATCGCCTTGGTGTGCAACAGGAATCGCCTCCAGCCGGGCCCACTGCCTGGCAAGGAATCACTCCTCTAATCTATCTGGAGGAGAGTCCTCTTTTCCACCGGCCATGGCAAGGGTCATCATGTCCAACTCCTGGAGAGAGGGAGGAGACAGGCTTACTTAAAACATCTGTCTCAACTCTCCTCAGAGATAGACCGGGCCAACAACATGCTCTCTGCCGGATCGGACGGGCCTGCCGATGCTTCTGGTTTGGGCATGAGGAGCTAGCGGCTGAGTTTTGATAAAGGCAGAGATCCGACTCAAACTCCTCCGCCAGCTCCACCTGTGAGCCTCATAAACAAAGCAGTGGGACTGGACCGCTATGTGCAAATGCTTTGCTCTCATCCCTCTTAAAGAGAGCCAGGCAGGAGCGGAGCGTCTTCACTGTGAATCGATCGCATTGAGTACGTGAATCGATCGCATTGAGTACAGAAAGACCCTCGAGAGTTAACCCAGCGTGCTTTGCTCCAAAACAGATCACACATCATCAGGTGTAGTGGAGCATTTCCATGACGTGATGCACTTTTTAACCCAACTAGCCATCTGTGTGACACTTTTACAGACAAACAGCTTTCTGAAGACAAAAGAGCTGATGATGTTTTACAGCCTATCAGGGCACCTGTGATGTCATCTGACTGCTGTAGCCAATCAGAAATCGAATTTCTTCTTTCTTGCACTGCTCGCCTAACAGACATTCCTTCACCTGGACTGTTCCTGCTGGAGGAACGACCTGCCGAACTCAACCTGAGCTGATGAGGCTTTAGCCATCTTCAAGAAACGGCTGAAAACACATATATTTCATCAACACTCGACCCATTAATACTCACACTTACTATTCTATATTTACATTTATTTTACATTTATTCATTTTAGCTGACGCTTTTATCCAAAGCGACTTACAATTGCTATATATGTCAGAGGTCGCACGCCTCTGGAGCAAGTAGGGGTAAAGTGTCTTGCTCAGGGACACATTGGTGTCTCACAGTGGATTCGAACCCGGGTCTCTCACACCAAAGGCATGTGTCTTATCCATTGCGCCACCACCACCCCGTAATGTATATTACGATACATTACGAGCTCATGAAAGGGAACAAACATCTCAGGAAAGGAGACTTATTAAACACAAATGCAAAGGTTTTATTTAGAAAATTATAGCAATCATTCAAAATGAAAAAAGATGCTAAAAACAGGAATGAACAGACAAGATCCAAGAATCCTCAAATCAGCTCCATCACACAGAACAGAGAGAGATTATACAGTCTGAGTCTGTCCATTACTGTATTAATATTATATTTAAAGCAGTTTACATATGAAGCGCAAGAGAATGACTTTCAACACTGTCTGCAAATATATCCATAAAACCAAGAAAATTTAATCTAAACTTGATTATGTCACTATAAGTGATCAGAGTTTTTTCTCTGTTTTCTGAGAAGAAGAAAATAAAACAATGAACAATCCTCTGTAAGTTTCTGCTATTGTAAATATTGCTGCAGATTGGCTCTAAACTCATCAGTATTTTATTTTAATATTGTCGGCATCTCTATTTCCTCTGGGTGCTTCGAGTCCTTCCTCCCTGCAAAATAAAAGCATTGACTGACCTCTCGTATGTGTTTTTATCATGATTGCAGATTGTTCCAGATCAGATGAGTGTGAATCATCAGATTGTGTGCGGCTCAAAACTCACCAGCTCTTCTTGCACAGATGATCTGAAGAAGAATCACAGTCGGAGCAGCAAACACTGCCATCTCAACAATAATCACAATCACTGCAGGAAACATGAGAGGAAGAAGAGAAACTGTACATGACTGAAGTCAAGGGTATTCAACTATCAACAGTTATTGATGAAGCATTTACAGACTGACTGATAGTTTAATGTTATAAAGCTGTCAGTATAAATGAACGTGTCGTACCTCTGTATAATGATCCAGCAGTCACACTGACTTCAGTTTCTGATGCTGTATCAGCTGGATCTGTGGATCACGTCTGTTAGTTCAGTTCAACACATAATGCCACATATACACAACATCATCATCACATAATACTGGAGCTTCACATCACAGAAATGATGAATATGTGCACGAGTCTGTCATCTATTATCTTCTTACTTCACTCTCAAGCTGTCAGGAGGAGAATGACTATCGCCATTGACCAAAGATAAATCTGTTTATACAGTGATCATGTGATCATGAACCTTGTGTAGGAGCTGCTGCTGTAGTTCGGCTTGATGTCTTCTCAGAGTTTGAGCTTCTGACTGGAATCAGTGTTGGTGAAGCGACTGGATCTGCAGAAGATGAATGTTCAGACGCATCACCTGTAGGACATTAACATCATATGTTCATATCGATCATGACATGCAGTTTGTGTTCATCATCACAGTTTACAGTGGCAGTAGTTGAGAAGAGACTGTACTGTATTACTGTATTACTGTGTTACTGTGTAATTTATTCCTGGTTTATATGAGAGTGAAACACAGTTGAGCTTCTGCAAATAAACCTTCAGCTTGAATGAAGGACATAAGCCTTATAATTCCTAAAGCCGACCTCCTACATGGGTCATACTAGGCTTTAATACACTCGTCTGATTTATGCAATATATCATGTATGACCCATGTAGAAGGCCAATATTGGGGATTATAAGGATTGTTTATGACTTTGACCACTAATACTTTACAACTTCAAAACGTATGAAGCCATCAGAAAGAGTAGAGCCAATCTGTGGAAGTTTTCACAAATCTGTCAGAAAAGAGTGTTTTCTCACCTGAATACTTGACAGTGTATCTGACTGAGGTCTTGAGTTGATTTCTGTGAGTAAGCTGACATCTCCACTCTCTGTTGTCATCTTCATTCAGGAGTGTTGTAGTCAGAGTGATGAGACAGTCATCTGATGATGATAATATCTGATATCTGGAGTCTGTCTTCAGATCAACACCAGTCTGATTCACCCACAACAGCTCAACTCCCCCATAACGGACCCAATAATCACAGGAGACTGAATACAACTGACAGGAGAGAGTCACAGAGCGGCCTGGACTGATCTCAGTCTGTGAGGATGAAGATGATGATGAAGATGATGAAGATGATGATGATGATGAAGATGATGGAGATGATGATGATGATGGAGACACTGAAACTGAACATAAGACACAAATCACAGACTCTTCAATCATCATCTGAGTTTAAAGGGAGAATCTGCCCTTTTTAAATTGAGCACATAATCATAAACTTACCATGAAGAACATGCAGATAAACATAAGCAGCAGGTCCTAGTTCTCCATTCACATATTGTCTGCATCTGTATAATCCATAATCTTCTCCTGTGACGTTCTTGATGTTCAGAGAGCAGTCAGACTCCAGACTCAGTCTCTCATGTCTCTCTGTGTCTTTATTCTTTATCCCTCCAGTAATCAGTTTAACTACTGCTGAATGTCTGTTAAAGTAGGTCCATGTAGTTGATTTGCAGCCAGAAAGAGCTTTATTACAGGACAGAGAGACATTTCCACCAGAACTGATGAACACATAAACTCCACTGGTTCCTGAAACACAGTATATCTCAGTGATCATTATGATATATATTAATAAATGAAACATAAAACACACCAGCATAAAAAGCAGAAGTTTTAAATCATAGTATTTTTCCTGACTTAAAGCAAACCACACACTCTCCAGAATAAACTATTAGTCTTTATCAGAGAGCTGTTCAAATCACTGACACACTCTTAATATGAAGATAATTCTTCATCATCAGATGTTTGAGTGACACTATGTCCAGTATCAGGAATAATACAGTATGATCTGTGTGTATCAATACACAACTCTGAGATCACAACGTGAATGTGTGCAAGAATAAACTGAGCATGTTCAAATGAACTCTTTCCAGACTAATTCCACTAAATGTCTTTAGAGAAAATACAGATTTCTTTACCTGTGAGAAGTGAAGAGAGAATGATCAGTCCCAGCAGACACAGATCACACTTATCAGCCATTTCCTGTTTCTGTCAGTCTTCCTCTTCATTATATATAGTTACAGCTCCTCCTTTAAACATCATCAGCTCCTCCTGTGGTTATTAACTTCCTCTCATCTGACCAACCAACCATCACTGGTGAAATAAACATAAAGCCTAATGTTGCAGTGCATGATGGGAACCACCAATCAAAGCTCATCCATGTCTCCCAAAATAATCATTATTGCTAATATAGCGTATAACTGTTGAGCTGAGTGAACCTGAAGGTAGTGATGGTGAGATGAAGCTTCATGAAGCTTTAAAGCTTTCCAGCCTGATGTGTGTAAAAGTGGTTGATTTCTCCAGGTTTGGAATGCACACAGCGCCACCTGCTGGTCAATGCTGATATCATGCAGAACAAATCCTCAGTGGTGTGTTATGGAGATTAATTTGACTTCATGCAGGGCTGCCAATGCTGAGAATCAGGCAATCGACACTTTTCACTCGCTCTCACGACACACATCCAGTTTCTCACGCAGAGGAAAATCATGAAGCAAAGAGGACTGACACCGACAGACAAGGTTACTATTGATATGAAACACACTCTCAGCTCTCAGATTCTGTCCATTTTATCACGAAATTCAACAATAAATACGGTTTTGGTGCTTGTAAATGTGATGTGACAGATCTCTGTATCACCTGAACCGATCATCTCTTACTCTTCACTACTAGTTAATAGCAAATAAACACGAATGAACAATAGGTGTGTTGAAAGATACAGTACAACTTACCGAAATGTAAATCCCTCATACATAATATCCATCAGTCAGTGTTTTTCACCCGTGGAAGAGCTCAATAACAGCTGGAGAACACTATAACCTACACGTGACGTTACATTTACCTCAGGAACATTAATGACCATAGCACGCTAGTTGGCTAGACAAATTAGCTTATAGAGAGTATTTTGCTAAATATGTGCACAATATTACATATTTATTTTTATTTATTTTTTACATTTTTTTTTTTACATATATCGTTAAAATATTATAACATTATAATAAAACCCTATTATATTTCATTTGAGTTGTTATTTTTAACCTTTAATAATAATAAAAGCTGACAGGGCATTTACAGCATTAGGTGAGATATGTTTTTTTTCTTGAGGAAAATGAACATGTATCTGTACCTAATATTTATCGAATCGGATTCAAATCACAATAAATTTATTGAAAATTTGTGTCAAGCAATAATAAAAACAGTAACCTACCAGTTATTGTACCATGTAAACATTGTAACGATATTTTTCGTACTTTTAGAGCACAACAGAAACTTTCCATATCATATTCTTCTGATGACGACATTTTCACATTCAGCGCAATTTCTCAGTAGAACTACAGTTCCCAGCAGCCATTGCGTCTCCGTTTCCAGTGACTTGTGTAAACAAAGATGGCGCCGTCCAGAGAGCAACAAGCGTGGGTCATTCCCGGAGGTTTTACTGGTAACAATTAGTTCATTAACGTTTATAAATGTAATAACATGCGTATATTCGCTTGTGATGATGATAACAGGCTGCATGATGAGCTTCGGTTAGGGTTAGGCTTGACTGATTCATTCTAGTGTTTCAGCGATGTGTGTGTGTGTGTTAAAAAGGTAAAAAAATGTCAGTAAATCAATTTAAAAGATGGAACTACTATATTATATACACTCATTACACGCAAAGTGAGATATTTCAAGCCTTTATTTGTTATACTTTTGATGATTATGGCTTACTGCCTATGTAAAATGCAAACATGTTGCTCACATATTATAGTAGCCCTGTTTGTGCTGAATAGTGTAATTACACCTTTGCCATTAATATGTTTATTAATATTAAAGGTTGTATCAGCGATTGTGGGTGACGTCACTTCTGTTTGTGTTTGAAGCGGGATCCCAAACAAACCAAGTTAGCTCGCCCCTCCCTCCCGTTTCGTGCATCATGTCGCCTACGTTAGCTAGAGCTACCCAAGTTTAGTCGAGCTTCACTCATATTTTTCAAGAAGGATATTTTCACACACAGTTCACATCCAAACAAGTCAGCACTAGCAGCTACTCACCTGTCCAGAAGAAACAGTGAAACCTCGGCGTACGATTTAAAATATTTCAGTTCTTTAAGTTCTCTCCACCTTTCAAAAGCCTTCCTGACAACTATCCGTGTCTTGGAATAAACACGATGGTATTCCCTCACCCTAATCCTCCTCCTTCTCTTTGGGATTATTGACTCAGCCATGTTCAGCCATTTCTCTTGTTCATTGATAGACGCTGGCTTCTTCTTCAGCTCTGACTTCGCATGCAGCCGTGCACGAGCGCTTTTTTGGGCCTGAAATCGCTGATACAACCTTTAATATATTAATGTTTGAATTACTGAAATAAATTAACTTTTGCACGATATTCTTTATATATATCCATCTATCTATCTATCTATCTATCTATCAATCTATCTATCTATTTTATTTAATCTATTTAATTTGTGTATCGTTCTTTCAGATGATTGTTTAATTTGTATAATATATTATATCATGTGTTTTTGTTTTCCAGATCTTTTGAAAGCATCAAAATTCATTGCCTGCAGTGCCACGAGCCGCAGGAGGACATCGCTTTACATCTGGCCACTGTATGCCTCCGAGACCGTACAGATGCTGAAAGGGCAGCCGAGGTCCAGAGAGCAGAGGCTTCTGCAAGAGAGTGGATTCGCAATGGAAGGGTTTGGGATTTCCGTGATGTCTGCACGCTGTTGCCTGATAGAGGTTGTCAGGTGGCGTTGACGAAGGAGCTTATTCGTCTGGGTTTTTTGGTCAATAACCAGCCTGACATGGACCCCGGCGGAGAAGCTCCTTATCGCCCAAATCTTCCTCTGCTGACATCATCCCATCTCATTGTCAAAAGTAAGTGCATTATAGTTTGCAGGCATTGTTTTCAGTGCGACTTTGTCATCTCAGAATAAAGGTTTTAATAACACTGTTATTATGTTATCACATAATCTCCACACAGGACGTGCGTAGGGCGGTTGGGGTGGACGCCAAACTTTTATCAGCACACCAACAGGACTCAATACATTTATACTTGGCCCGTAGCGCCGGTGCGGTCCTTGATGAGGACTTGGTGGAGGCAGCCGAGCTCTTATCCTCTATGGCTGGGTATGTCTCTTCATTCATCAAGGACATAACACAAAATATTTGTATATTATATTACTATAAATGTTGTATTCCTCACTTATACAGGACTTGTTCAGTCGAGGGGACAGCAGCAGTTGCTGAAACCAGCACGCGGCGGTCTTTCTGCCAGTTTGTGGAGGTGTTTCCTGTCTCACTGCAGGGCCAGCCTCCATCTAAGAGGCAGCACAGTGAATCTGGCTGTTCTGGAGACAGAGCGTTCTGTGATAAGTGGCGGCTTTCACAATATGCTCAAAGGAAAGACTATCTTCTCGGTAAGTCTCCAAATCTATCAATACAGCATTGGCACCCATTAATTCAAGACTGATTCACTGTGACAAATGACTTGCATGAGTAAAGTCTTGTCATTCTGTCTGTCAGGTTACTTCAGTCTGCGGAGGCCTTCAGCCGCAAAAGTGGCAAGGCTGATTGGTCAGGAGGGGTGGACGACCCATTGCCCCAAAGCAGAGGAGGTGGTCAAGAGCAGAAGGTCGAAACCAACCCTTATGTGCAGCACTGTGTGGCTGAGCCGGCCTGGACAGGTCTTGCTATTAAAGATTGTGGTCCTCCCAAAGGTTTCGGTAAGAAAACCTTTCAGTTATTTTCAAGGCAAGAAAATACAAAAATGTAAATTGTACCTTTTAACAGCCATTAACTGCACCAAGAACTAGAATTAAATCCTGAAACGTTTGTCTACATGCAAAGTCAAGTCATGTCAAGTATATTTGTATAGCGCTTTTCACAATACAGCTTCACAGTATTAAATTCAAAGCAGCTTCACAGTATTAAATTAAAATAATACAACAAGGTTTGTTTCTAGTGGAATTTATTGATTGTTAAAATCAAATTAAATATCCCCAGAATATCCCCAACTGAGCAAGCCAAAGGCAACAGTGGCAAGGAACCGAAAAACTCCATCAAGTGACCTAATGGTGTCCTAAAACTCCATCAGGTGACCCAATGGAGAAAAAGTATATTCAGTAACTCGAAATGTAATGTTTTCCTAATTACAGGAGTGGTTGTGACCAGAGACTTTTTTTAGATCTCGAGTGGCTGGACGAGTAAGCCCCAGTCCATTTCTTTTGTTCAAAAGTTCACTTCACTCTTTTACATGTAAAGTTAGCCCATATTTTGTAGTTTTGTATTTTATTTTTTTATTTGTTTCATTTTTACAAACAAATATTTATTTTTAAAGTTACATTTTTATTTATTTATATTTAATTTACTACCAATCTTTTATATAGTGATAATATGATGGGCTCATGTTCATAAAATTGGTCATAAATCGTTCCATGATTTCCCATCATCCTCTCTGGCCCTCACCTGCATGCACTTACCTGACTCCTTACCTGCACGATACCTACCTGAACAACTTGTCTTCAGTCATCTTCTTCCTTCATCCGTCTTCAGTCATTGCCTCGATCTCCATTTCAGAACAGACATCTATCCTGAACACTGTATTCATCAGTTACTCTCCTGCTTCCATCGCTGCGATCACATACTTCTGCAAATAAACCTGTTGATTACTTTACCTGTGTGAATCCTTTACCTGTGTGAAAAAATAAATCAGTGTTTACAACATTTATAATAAGTGCACCATATATGGTATAAATACTTATAAATATAACATATGTGTATATATATGTTATAACATTTAATAATCCATAAGCATTTCACAGATTATATGTACACTAATTGTTTAAAACAATTCTGTCAGTACACCATAAGTTATAAAAATGAACTAGATCAATGTGATTAATGCCATTCATAGTTTCCATCCTTATGTTGTGTCTCCCTCTAGTGGGCAAGCAACATTTATTTATTATACGTGTTTTAAACACTTGTGAAAATAACATATAATTATAAAATATATATAAATATAACATTCATGCATTTATAACATTTGGAATTTGTTGAAATATTTACTTTTATTTTATAATATTATTATTTTCTATTTTCCATTGGTTAATGTTACTAAATCATGATAACTAGTTTACTAAATCAATGTGATTAATGCCATTCATAGTTTCCATCCTTATGTTGTGTCTCCCTCTAGTGGGAAAGCAAAATTTATTTATCATACATGTTGTAAACACTTATGAAAATATATATTTTTTTAACTTTATATAAATGTAACATTTATGCATTTATAACATTTAGAATTTTGCACTTTTATTTTATAATATTATAATTTGTCATTTTCCATTGATTAAATCATCATAAGTATTTGGACGGGACTAGTTTCACAGGGGGACGTTAGAGAAATTTCTGTTTCAAAGACGTACTTTGAGATTTTAATCCTGTCCGAATCTGCCATGTCTGTCTTTTTCTCACACGACTTCTGTAAAAATTCCAGAGCAAATTATCTACTGTTTTTCATCAAACTCGGCGGTCCTCAGAGAAATCTAATCCCGTCCGAATGCGAATGTCTGTGATTGCCGAAAATGTTTTTTTTTTTCCAAAACGCTTTTTCTTGTGTGTTCTGGTCAACGTGAACTACCGTACAATCTCTCAATATCGCGCCGGTATTCAAGTTTCTGCTGTTTGCGCACCGATAATGGATGTAGATGTGTTCGGTACACTGCGAAGAAATAAAAAAATGAAATCAACAAGAAGAGCCAAATCACGTAAACTGTTAAGACTGGCTACTGTAATATCAGTTTCAGGTAAGATTACTTTCATTTCTGCACTTAATTACATAACGTGTAAATTATATAAGTTAAAAAAAAAATGTATTCCAGTGGGTTTATTATAAGAACCCAGTTCTGTAAAATCATGATGATAAATGTATGTTTAGTTTTTTTTATACTACGATTTTTATAAAATGTTTACAAAACACTAAAAATACGTTAGGACGTTTTACTTTATATTTCAAAGAGCTTAATTTTAAAAGTACTTAATTTCAAAATACATTTGATCAAATTTCCTACGCAACCCACGCATTCTGAACACGTGATCTTCTGCAATGCCCACATGTAAAACACAGACACTCCTACCTCGGTAATAAACACGGAGATGTTAGTCTCCGAATCCGTACATGAAATCACAGACGTAAGTTAGGTTGATAAGAATTGTAACTCAAACGTCGTTTGGAAAACGAGTCCCGTCCGAATAGGGCTTAAGAGTCCAAAAACAGTATCCACATTACCTAAATACATCTCTTATAAAGAAATTGGTACTCACCAAGGAGAAAAATAAATCAGAGACAAAAAAAGATTTAGTTCAGATCCTATCACGTCAGTGTCTTTTCTTCTCGTCGCGTTCAGATTCACATCGCACTCTTCTCAAAGCGTGGGCTTTTTAAAGAATTAATACCTCATAAATCTACTTCTCAACTTGTTAATAATCTATTGCTGGATTATTAAACAGTTTGTTCTCCCTCAAATCACTCAATCGCATCTGCTCTCACTCTCGTGTCGTTCGCAATCTCTCTACATTTCTGCTTGTGCGCGATCTTCTGGAACTCTCCAACAGGGGGCGGGGCTAACCTTTCACCTCACCAATCAGCAATCAGTTCAGGAACCTTTTCCTTTTTATAATAAAATAAAATAAAAACATTTTACTACATGTTCTCTTCTGACTATTAGTTTTATTGCGATATAAATAAAATAATACTAATTATTAATATTAGTGACCCGAGTTAATGACCTGGGTTACATAAATCAACTATTTAAATGTAAATTCACATCTTATTATTCAGACATATAGTAATAGTTACTCAGTGTGTCAATAATTAATGGTTAATTCAGGTAGTTATAAAGCATTTAGTTGTGGTCAGTTAACTGTTTTTATGAGCTCATCTAAAGTGAGGACTAGTTATGCCTTGTAAAGCTTTTACAAAGGAGATTTTGCAAAATACTCCAGTCCCGTCCCAAACCGAGGGTAACGCCCCCTAAGTGTTCTCCACGCTTGTAAACAATGGGGCGGTACTTCCGCCTACGTCTAGCGTGACCTTTCCAACGTGATTACGTAATGCCTGGCGCGTCGCACACCAGCACAAGACGAACAATTGTGGTTAAAAAGTATATACATGTTTATTTGCTTTAGAAAATGTTCGATCGTTTCGCTAGATAAGACCCTATTCCTCAGCTGGGATCGTGAGGAGCCCTTTGAAGCACTTCAGAGCCCTTTGAAACTGCATTGATTCGGACAATTTGGTGACCGTTGAAGTCCATTGTGTGGAGAAAAATCCTGAAATGTTTTCCTCTAAAAACTTAATTTATTTTCCACTGAAGAAAGAAAGACATGGACATCTTGGATGGCATTGGGGTGAGTAAATTATCAGGAAATTTTCATTTTGATGTGAACTAATCCTTTAAGTAATGGGGGAATGTAGTGTTAGTGTATTAGTCAGGAGATGGCGCTGTAGTCCACATGTTGTCACCTATAAAAGGTGTAGAGTAAGAGTTGAAGTGTGTTGTACATGCTGACCATTATGTAACATCTGGCACTGTTGGATTGCTTTAGGATTTTAATAAATCTATAAGAACTGAGAACTGAGAACTTTCTTGGCCTCATGCTTACCAGGATTTAAACATTACAACATCAGCAATTGCTGGTATACTGGAAATCTCTGAACACATCTAGTGTGTGTAATCAGAAATGTCCTGTATCTGATCATCTCTGTGCATCTCAAGTGTATGGACGTGTACGGGGTTTTCACACACCTTAAGTTTCACTGAAATGTCCAATGTCCAATTAAAACCGTATTGGGGACAAATGTGGGCAAAATTATTTTTATTTATTTAAAAAAAATACTTTCCTTAATCTGAGCGGTACAAGACTTGGCTACTTTTCCTAAGTTTGACAACTGAACACACACAAGAAAAATTGACTCGATTCTACAAAGTTAAGTGGGTGAAAAAATTCTGATCATTTTTTGTCAAAAAAAAAAATCAATAGATCCAAAACAATGCATATCATACATACACACAAATGAAGGGGTGATCCTGTACAACATTCTCAATGTGGCAAACACACACACACACACAGACTCAATCGAACTCGCGCAGTTTTCTCAAGCCCTAACCCGGCCCTGGCCCGACAACGTCTGCAATTTATCACCCCGAACCCGACCCGACCCGACCCGAGACCAACATCAATATCACTGTAAGCTCTCTCTGATGCGCGCTGTCTCTGCTAGACGCACACGCACACACACACACACACACGCTACTAAGAGGTACAATTTTATTATAGGCCTCAAACATAACTACCACCACCGACAATTATGCCCACAGATATTAATACAGACTGTCCATTACAGAGAAGCATAAGCATGCAGTGGAGAATATTATATAGCCAAATGTGATCCAGCAGTGAATAAAGATTTACGGCCGACCTTTCTTAGATGTTAAGTAACTTTACTGAAGAACAACGTTTCAAAGAACTCTTCGCCAACTGGCTAACGTTAGATAATAATACAAATATAATAAAAAAAAAACTTGTACATGTACGTTGGTCATCATTCGCTGTTTATTGGTGAGTGTTGTGAAGAAGAAGAACAGCATCCACTGTTGAAGGCTTCAGGCTCAGTGTTTGTTGTGGTGATCAAATCAAAACTCTTTCAAAATGCAGCTTTTCCTGAAGCATTGGGAACTTTCAGTAACTCCCCACGCTCCAACTTCTCCCTGATGCTCTGCATGCTCAACTGTCACCTGATGCACTGCACTCGCGTAATCGCATATTGCGTTGCATATTTATAATATTATCAATATAACAATATTTCATACAGTAGCCTGCGCTCTGCACGTATATTATGGGCATGATGAAAGGAGAGAAGCTAAATGAGCCCGAGTCCGACCCGAGCCCGATCTGTAATAATAATAATAGTAATGTCCCGACTGCTCCCAATAAGTGACAAAATAACGCCAACATTTTCCTATTTCCATGTAGAGATTTGTATAGTCACAGCGTGTTCAAATAACAAGGTCACATGAGACACAGCCTCTTCTAACCATACACACACTGGGAACTATATTCTCAGAAGGTGAAGCACTGCTACTTCTGCGGAGGGATTGAATCAGATATTCAGTGTAGGACTGAAAATAATCCAAGATATCTGAAAGGAACAAAGACATTTGCTTTACTGTTTTCCACCCCTCTTTCTCCCACAAGGAGCATTTGTAGCTCCTAAAGGCACAGAGGGGCTGATAGTGAACAAGGCCTGTAGGCCAAGATGTGTGTACTTCGGGGTCGATGAACTGTCACACCTTTAGTGCGGTGGGGGGAGTGTGATTATCTGATTGGTCAGTTTGAACGTCTCTCATTTGGGTTAAAGTCACATGGTCAGGAAAGGATAAAACAAGATTGTGTAAGGACCACCCATTGGCCCAACGACGGCGAAGGTTTAATGCGTGTATGTCTTTTCAGTGCTCCAGTGAAGTTCACTTAATTTATTGGAATTTAGTTTTAATATTACTTTAGCTCCACGCTTAATCTGACTCCAATTTCAAATGATAATCAAATTTAGATTGTGTTTCTGATTAGAAAATATCCTGCAATAGTCAGAGGGTGCAGTGCAAGTATTTTACCCTATGCAGCCGCTCACTGCAGACCCATAGGTGTAATTTTTTTATAATATTTGCAGCGTACAACATGCTAAGTCATGAGATAGTCAGAAATCAGGAGGTCTTCCTAAGATGTGCCCCATGGTCCATTCATAGTGCCTTCAGTTTGATCTATCCTGGACAAAGATTTGCGGAAACACCAGACTGCACATTAATCTACTAAAATGAATGATTTCTAAAACTTCAGAATAAATCAAGATGTAACATTTATTTGTCAGGTAAAAATGTATCATGCCAATTACAGAAGTAAATGATTAAAAGCCAATTCAGAAAATACATGACATCATTTACTCAAAGATGACTTGTAAGTAAGCAATGTATTCCTGACAGAGACACACAGCGGTGTGAGAGTGCTTTCCAACAGGAGAACCCTGAAACAGCACTGTATGGGGGGTGATCCTGGTTACAGGGTCCCAAAGACTGCTCTGTCCCCTCGCCTTAAGTACCAGACCAGAACAAAAGGGGTTATACAAATGTTGTTTAGAGTTGTTTTTTCCTATCCATGTACCCCAGGGGGGGAGCACCTGGTTTCAGGAGATATTGTAAAGAGATATCAGCCAGAGAGGAGATCCAGGATTCTCCTAAATTCTCAATCTTTCTCATTAAACCAATGACTGCAATGAAATTAAGACCATTTTACCAATCGCACTGCGACACTTAAAATGATACCAAACATGAAAAGGAAAAACAACATATTCACAAAATACATCATATGTGTTATATAGACATTCTTAATGAACTTTCAGTGTCTTGAGGAGGGAGAGGGGGGGATGAGATGAAGTCAAACAAGGGGACAAGGAGATAAGTTTGGTCAGGGCTATGTCCTGTGCTCTGTCTTTGCTATCTGCTGTCCAGGGGGCATTTTATGGCTTTATTGCAGGGTGAGCTTTGTTTTATCAGGGAAATCAGTCCTTACAGCCTTACAATTGCAACTGTTGCTCTGTCTCTTCTTCTCTGGGTCCCTTTCTTGGGGCTCTCTCTCTCTCTCTCTCTCTCCTCTTTTCTTTTACTCTCTACCTCTCTTTACCACCCCTTTCCTCATACTCTCTACACTCTCTCTCTCTCTCTCTCCTCTTTTGTTTTACTCTCTACCTCTCTTTACCACCTCTTTCCTCATACTCTCTACACTCTCTCTCTCTCTCTTTACCTCCTCTTTTGTTTTACTCTCTACCTCTCTTTACCACCTCTTTCCTCATACTCTCTACACTCTCTCTCTCTCTCTTTACCTCCTCTTTTGTTTTACTCTCTACCTCTCTTTACCACCTCTTTCCTCATACTCTCTACACTCTCTCTCTCTCTTTACCACCTCTTTCCTCATACTCTCTCTCTCTCTCTCTCTGGTAACATATTTCATATATGCTGGGTACAATTAGTGGTACATGTTATCATCATCTCATACATCTATTTTGTAACTAGTGTAATCATAACCATATTTTGTCATTAAACCTTTTCAATTACAAATAATGTGCTAACTAGTTTTGATTTGGTATTGACTTTGAAGTGCTTCATATTGCAATACAATATCATCTCTCTCTACAGCAACGCTCTCCCACATATTAAGCTGTTGTAACTGCGCTTATTTCCGTTGCTGGTATAAGTGGCAGTGGGTGGAATAGACAAGAAATGTGCAGTTTTCTACCATCTTGCTGACAACGTTTCTTTAGTCATTCGGCAGTCTTGCAGACTGAACCCCTGCAGGAAATCCACCCTTACAGGCTATTCTTAGCATTACTGCTAGTTTCACTTCTTTATTTTAGTAGTTTCCTGCATGCCATTAAACTCTAGAAGTAAAATATTGAAATTATTAGTGATAAAATTGGTTCGTTACTGAAAAGGTTTCCACTATTCATGACTCCTGAATTATAAAACAGATTTTAAAAGTACTGTAAAGTAATTATTAGCATCAGCTTGGTAAAATAAAGCTGCATTTGCACATGAGCGTCTGTAAAGCAGATATTAACTGTCTTCAGGGAGTTTCCACACATGGATTATAACGTTCTGCTTTACTCTCTCCAGCCTTGAGAAATATATCAGATCCAGACTCCTTTATCAACACTACAAATGCTCTGGAAGATCTGGGATGTATTTCTCAAGCACCACTGATTTAACTTCCGCCTCCCTGAACTTCTGGACCACTTTGCTAAAACACTTGAACGAGTCGTTTTCCACCAACTATCTCCATTTCTCACACAGAACATCCTCCTGGACAACAACCAGTCTGGCTTCAGAAGCGCCACTAAACTGAGACGGCCCTGCTCTCGGTTATTGAAGCTCTGAGACTGGCAAGAGGAGCCTCCGAATCCTCAGTTCTCCTCTTGCTGGATCTGTCTGCTGCTTACAGTTAACCACCAAGAAGAGCATCTCAGGAACAGTGCTTCAAGTCTGACCTCTCAGTGGGTCCTTCAGGGTGTCGTGAGGTGTTTAAGACCCAATATCTAGCTCTCGGTTATTGAAGCGGCTTCTCAACTACAACTCGCTTCAGTGGACTTACAGATACATTACCAGCTCATGAAGGGGAATTAACATATTCCTAACAAACATCTCAGGAAAGGAGACTTATTAAACACAACTGCAGCGGTTTATTAAGAAAATTATAGCAATCATTCAAAATGAAAAAATATGCTAAAACCAGGAATGAACAGACAAGATCCAAGAATCCTCAAATCAGCTCCATCACACAGAACAGAGAGAGATTATACAGTCTGAGTCTGTCCATTACTGTATTAATATTATATTTAAAGCAGTTTACATATGAAGCGCAAGAGAATGACTTTCAACACTGTCTGCAAATATATCCATAAAATCCATATAAATGAAAATAAATCTGTCTTTTTATATGTAAAAAACACACATTTTAATCTAAACTTGATTATGTCACTATAAGTGCTCAGAGTTTTTTCTCTGTTTTCTGAGAAGAAGAAAATAAAACAATGAACAATCCTGGATCTGGGGTGTGAGAGGACGCTGGCTCAGCTGGATGCCGCTTCTCAACCCATGTGTTTTAGTTATTTGTTATTTTAATATTTGTTTTATTCTGCTACCAACTTTTTAAATGATTTTATAGCCTATTAGGCCTACCTCTCATCTCAACATTTAAATGTGAGGTTCCTGTTGAGCTTGGATTGCTGATCGCTTTTGAGGTGATTCCTCGGCGTCTTCCTGTTTCGAGTGGCGGGTGCGGCACCTGAACGAGGCTGAAGTCGGTGTATGTCTGCGTGTGTGGATTTACTAACGGTCTGATGCTGCTGCGGCCTCTGCATTTTAATCGCTGAACGATTCCCGCGACTCTTCACAATTCTATCAGGATTCCATTGGATATAAGCATGCTGTTTCCCTTTACTACATTCTTTTCACTGGTCTATGCTATAACTGGATTCTGTGGAACACTGGAATCAAGATTGTGGAACATCAACATGATAAGGTACTCATATTCTGAGCTTTTTTCATTGGATAATCATCTGCCTCCCAGCACCTGTATTATTAAAACTTTGCGATCATTCAAACTTTTGCATCGGCCAAGATATTTGCATCGTGGCTCCCGCCGATGTTTCTATCCTTCGCCTGTTGGAATAAATGTACTTCACTCCTCATCTAGGCGTTCAAGACATCTTAATTTTCGTGGCATCTGCTCATCTAACTTACATTTTCCTCAGAAGTCGTTGCAGAATCGCGTAAAGAACGCAAGTTCTAAAATTAGACTCGCTCAATTAAATGTGCGTTCAATGAACAAGAAAGCCGCGCTGCTTCACGATAAAATATTGGATAGAAAACTTGATTTTCTCTGTCTCTGTGAGACATGGCATCAACCAAATGACTTTTACAACCTTAATTTAGCCAAACCACCTGGATTCACATACATTGACAGACCTAGACTCACTGGTAAAGGTGGTGGTCTTGCTATTCTATATAGATCTGATTTGTCTATTGCAGAAGTTACAACACCTGCTGTGTCATCTTTTGAATGCCTGACTATCAAAATTAACAGCACTTCACCAGTACTAGTTGTTTTAATCTATCGCCCACTTAAGGCTGATGCGAGGTTCTTTTCTGAACTTGCAGAATTATTGACTCTGCTAAGTCCTATTTGTCCAGACATGCTGCTAATAGGGGACCTGAATATTCATGTCGACAATCCAAACTGTTCCTCTGCAGCTGCCTTCCTGCATGTGTTAGAGTGTTTTAACTTCATTCAACATGTCGACTTTTCAACTCATAAATCTGGACATACATTGGACCTGTTATGCTCTGTGGGTATTGGTATAGATCAGCTTTCAAAGGATGAAGTTAATTTTAGTGATCATAAATTACTGACAAGTGAATTTACCATCTCTGCCTCCCTGCAGTCTTCTAAACAGCGTGTCATATCCTTTAGGAATATTAGGAATATTGACCCTGAAAGGATTTCTAACCTTGTTGCGGAGCTTCCTGTGCTTGGCTCTATTGACTGTTACAACTCTGCACTTTCCTCAATTCTCAATGTTGTTGCACCAGTGAAAGAACGAGTTGTATCTTTTTCCAAGTCGTCTCCCTGGTACACAAATGATCTGCGTGCACTTAAAGTTGAAGGAAGGAAGATTGAGCGGTTGTATAAAAAATCAGGCCTCACCGTTCACAAATTAATGTTTGAACAACACCAGCTGCAGTATCATCTTGCTTTGAAGACTAGCAGAGAGGCATATTACTCTCACGTTATCAATAAAGGTGCTGCTAATCCTAGGACGTTATTTAAGACAATTGATAGCCTTCTCAAATCTCAAAAGAAAACTGTCTGTCTTTCTGATGAGATGTGTAATAATTTTAACAAATATTTTACAGAGAAAGTTCAGAGTATTTATAGCTCCATCTCCTTTGACTCTCCTTTGCTGACTAGTGAGTCTTACTCAAAAAACTCACCTTCTACTGCCCTTTCGAACTTTACTACTGTCAATGTAGACAATGTTTTTAAATTGATCATGACTATGAGTTCATCCACGTGCTTTCTTGACCCCTTGCCTACTGAGGTTCTAAAGAAGTGTTTATCACATGTCGGCCCTTCCATCACTGTAATTATTAACAACTCCCTAGCCACTGGCCAGGTTCCTCCGGCCCTTAAGGTGGCCGCTATCACACCTGTTCTAAAAAAAACTGGCTGTGATGTTCGAAATTTAGCTAACTACAGGCCTATTGCGAACCTGCCCTTTGTGGCAAAGGTTCTCGAACGAGTTGTTGTTGGTCAGTTACAGCAATATCTGTCCAATAACAACTTTTTGGAACCGTTTCAGTCTGGTTTCAGATCTGGACACAGCACTGAGACTGCACTTGTAAGGGTCACCAACGACCTACTTGGTTCTGCTGACACTGGTGCTTGCAGTATTCTAGTCCTGCTAGACTTAAGCGCAGCTTTTGACACTATATGTCATATTATCCTTCTTAACAGGTTGCGTGTGTTGTTAGGCATCTCTGGTGTTGTGTTCAAATGGTTTGAGTCCTATTTAGCAGATCGTTTTCAGTATGTTTGCATGGGGAAACATAAATCTGAGGCCACATTAGTTCAGCAGGGTGTCCCGCAGGGGTCAGTGATAGGGCCGACTTTGTTCTGCATTTATATGCTCCCACTTGGTGACATTATCAGAAAATACGGTCTGGGGTTTCATTGTTACGCTGATGACACGCAGATCTATGTTAACACACTCCCGGATCCTAATCTTGCAATCACAGCTCTGAGCGCATGTATGGAAGAAATTAAGTTATGGATGCATGCCAATTATCTTAAACTTAATGAATCAAAAACAGAATTTCTACTTGTTGGTATGCCGACAGCCTTGCACAAGTTTAACTGTCAAAATCTGATCACTGATTCTGATTTACTGGCCCCAGCATTACAGGTGCGAAATTTAGGTGTTATTTTTGATTCACATTTGTCTTTTGATGCCCATATCAAATTGGTTTCAAAATCAGCTTTTTTTCATCTAAAAAATATTGCCAGAGTTCGGCCTTTTATATCTCTGCAAGATGCGGAAAAGCTTATCCACGCATTTATCACGTCGAGACTGGATTATTGTAATGCACTATACTCTGGTCTCCCTGATAAACATATTAAGAAATTACAGTATATCCAAAACTCGGCCGCACGCGTATTAACACACACAACTGTTCAGCAGCATATTTCCCCTGTTCTTTATGAACTCCATTGGCTTCCAGTAACGGCACGTATCGATTTTAAAATCTTGATTTTAACATATAAAGCCATTCATGGGATAGCACCGGAATACCTTTGTGATCTAGTTGTTCCTTACATTCCAAATCGTTCTCTCCGCTCGTCTGACTCTTCTACTCTACAGCAGCCCACATTCAAATTAAAGTCGATGGGTGGACGCTCCTTTACGGTTACCGCCCCGTGGTTGTGGAATAAACTTCCATTTGCGATTAAAAATTCCTCAACTCTGGACTGCTTTAAGAGGTCTCTAAAGACCCATCTTTTTAAAAATGCTTACTGTCTTTGAAGTGTATCTTATTTATATTTTTTTTGTCTGATTTTTCTGTTTTTAATTATTGTTTAATCATCTTATATTATGTTTACTATACTGTGTAGCGCTTTGGGTTGGAGAAAAGCGCATTACAAATAAAATGTATCATCATCATCATCATCCTCTGTAAGTTTTTGCTATTGTAAATATTGCTGCAGATTGGCTCTAAACTCATCAGTATTTTATTCTAATATTGTCGGCATCTCTATTTCCTCTGGGTGCTTCGAGTCCTTCCTCCCTGCAAAATAAAAGCATTGACTGACCTCTCGTATGTGTTTTTATCATGATTGCAGATTGTTCCAGATCAGATGAGTGTGAATCATCAGATTGTGTGCGGCTCAAAACTCACCAGCTCTTCTTGCACAGATGATCTGAAGAAGAATCACAGTAGGAGCAGCAAACACTGCCATCTCAACAATAATCACAATCACTGCAGGAAACATGAGAGGAAGAAGAGAAACTGTACATGACTGAAGTCAAGGGTATTCAACTATCAACAGTTATTGATGAAGCATTTACAGACTGACTGATAGTTTAATGTTATAAAGCTGTCAGTATAAATGAACGTGTCGTACCTCTGTATAATGATCCAGCAGTCACACTGACTTCAGTTTCTGATGCTGTATCAGCTGGATCTGTGGATCACGTCTGTTAGTTCAGTTCAACACATAATGCCACATATACACAACATCATCATCACATAATACTGGAGCTTCACATCACAGAAATGATGAATATGTGCACGAGTCTGTCATCTATTATCTTCTTACTTCACTCTCAAGCTGTCAGGAGGAGAATGGCAGTAGTTGAGAAGAGACTGTACTGTATTACTGTATAACTGTATTACTGTAAGAGGTGGGACAAAGTCATTGTTATGCAAGTCACAAGTAAGTCTCAAGTCTTTGCCCTCGATTCCCAAGTCGAGTCGAGTCAAAGATGAGGCAAGTCCCGAGTCGAGTCACAAGTCAAAGCCAACAAGTCTCAAGTCGAGTCCAAAGTCCTAACATTTTAGTTTCGAGTCATTTCAAGTCCTATTACCACAGAAATAAAATGTATACAAATCATGTATGTCTGTAAGATTTTTATTTATTTAAACCTCTTTTTATACAATGACATTAATCAAATACAGTGTGGGGAGGTGGGGCAATTGTGATGCAATTATTAATAATTGTGACGTAATTTTTGCATCACAATAAGTGTATTGTGATTGTCAAAACATTTTTGTAACTAAACTGAATTTTATTAGGTTTAGTGACAACATGTTACAATGTTTACATGGTTCAATTTCTGGTAAGCTACGCTTTTTTATGATTTCAGTTCAATTCAATTATTGTGATTTGATTTAATATTGACTCATTTGGATAAATATTAGGTAGGCTACACAAGATAGGCATTAATTTTTCTCTAGAAAAAAACAACAACTCACCTAATGCTGTAAACATACAGAGAGCCCTATATCAGCTGGCAGTATTATTTAAGGTTAAAAATAACAAATTAAATATAGGCTAATGCGTTTTTTTATTATAATAACAACTTTATTTAATGATATAAGTAAAAATATAATAAACATGCAATATAGTATTTAGCAAAATACTCTCTATAGCTCTTTTTTTCTAGCCAACTAACATTATGGTCATTAAATGGCTTTCCTGAGGTAATGTGACATAATTGTTCTTCTGCTGTTTTATTGACCCCTTTGATTGATATGTCGATATTATGTATGAGGAATATACATTTCGGTAAGTTGTACTGTATATTTCAACAGTGTTCATTCGTGTTTAACGTTATTTACTATCAGCTAGATATGATCGGTTCACGTGCCGCTAGGGATCTGTCGTGTCACATTTACAAGCGCCAAAACGGTATTTTTGTCTGAATTTCGTAATAAAAGTGACAGAATCTGAGAGCTGAGATTTTTTTTATATCATAACTAACCTGCTCTGTCTAGTCTGTCGGTCTCCGTGTCCTCTTTGCTTTGCGATTTTTCTGTGCTTGAGAAAATGGATGTGTGACATGAGAGCGTGTGAAAAGTGTCAATTGCGTGAGTTTCACAGTGAATGCGTGAGAGTTGGCAGCTATGTTAAGTTACGGTACATCCGATAAGGTGCTTAGCATTCGTTCAAATTCGTAGCATGCGTTGTTGCGTGTTGCGCTTCATTGGTTGTCTTGCAATGTGCCTGCTTAGATGCTGTCGAATCAAAACAACGTGGGACTACAGTGATTGGATGTCGTGCTTAGGCAGCGCGCGTGCTCGCTGCATGCATACAGGTGGTGCACATTTTTTTCACAGATGCAGATAAACTGAGAGCGGCGCGGCCGTGTGAACATTTTTTCCCCAGTTTTCATGGGAAGTAGCAAGTCTTCTCGAGTCAAAAGGCGCAAGTCCAAGTGAAGTCACGAGTCATTGATGTTAAAGTCCAAGTCGAGTTGCAAGTCTTTGTACATTTTGTCGAGTCGAGTCTGAAGTCATCAAATTCATGACTCGAGTCTGACTCGAGTCCAAGTCACATGACTCGAGTCCACACCTCTGATTACTGTATAATTTATTCCTGGTTTATATGAGAGTGAAACACAGTTGAGCTTCTGCAAATAAACCTTCAGCTTGAATGAAGGACATAAGCCTTATAATTCCTAAAGCCGACCTCCTACATGGGTCATACTAGGCTTTAATACACTCGTCTGATTTATGCAATATATCATGTATGACCCATGTAGGAGGCCAATATTGGGATTTATATGGATTGTTATGCAGTTTATGACTTTGACCACTAATATTTTACAACTCCAAAACGTATGAAGCCATCAGAAAGAGTAGAGCCAATCTGTGGAAGTTTCCAGAAATCTGTCAGAAAAGAGTGTTTTCTCACCTGAATACTTGACAGTGTATCTGACTGAGGTCTTGACTTTATTTCTGCGAGTAAGCTGACATCTCCACTCTCTGTTGTCATCTTCATTCAGGAGTGTTGTAGTCAGAGTGATGATACAGAGATCTTGATCTGATGATGATAATATCTGATATCTGGAGTCTGTCTTCAGATCAACACCAGCCTGATTCACCCACAACAGCTTAAATCCCACAGACCTGACCAAATAATAACAGGAGAATCTATATGAATACAACTGACAGGAGAGAGTCACAGAGCGGCCTGGACTGATCTCTGGACTGGTCTGTGAGGATGATGATGATGATGATGATGATGATGATGATGATGATGGAGACACTGAAACTGAACACAAGACACAAATCACAGACTCTTTAATCATCATCTGAGTTTAATGGGAAAATATCTGCCCTTTTTAAATTGACCACATAATCATAAACTTACCATGAAGAACATGCAGATAAACACGTGCAACAAGTCCTTGTTGTTCTCCATTCACATATTGTCTGCATCTGTATAATCCATAATCTTCTCCTGTGACGTTCTTGATGTTCAGAGAGCAGTCAGACTCCAGACTCAGTCTCTCATGTCTCTCTGTGTCTTTATTCTTTATCCCTCCAGTAATCAGTTCAACTGCTGAATAACTGTCATAGTAGGTCCATGTAGTTGATTTGCAGTCAGAAAGAGCTTTATTACAGGACAGAGAGACATTTTCACCAGAACTGATGAACAGATGATCCACTCCACTGGTTCCTGAAACACAGTATATCTCAGTGATCATTATGATATATATTAATAAATGAAAAATAAAACACACCAGCATAAAAAGCAGAAGTTTTAAATTATAGTATTTTTCCTGACTTAAAGCAAACAACACACTCTCCAGAATAAACTATTAGTCTTTATCAGAGAGCTGTTCAAATCACTGACACACTCTTAATATGAAGATAATTCTTCATCATCAGATGTTTGAGTGACACTATGTCCAGTATCAGGAATAATACAGTATGATCTGTGTGTATCAATACACAACTCTGAGATCACAACGTGAATGTGTGCAAGAATAAACTGAGCATGTTCAAATGAACTCTTTCCAGACTAATTCCACTAAATGTCTTTAGAGAAAATACAGATTTCTTTACCTGTGAGAAGTGAAGAGAGAATGATCAGTCCCAGCAGACACAGATCACACTTATCAGCCATTTTCTGTTTCTGTCAGTCTTCCTCTTCATTATATATAGTTACAGCTCCTCCTTTAAACATCATCAGCTCCTCCTGTGGTTATTAACTTCCTCTCATCTGACCAACCGAGTGTTTAAATCCGTTGCTATATAGTGACACTATACCAGTGTAACTTTGTCCTCTCTGTAGATTGGGCTCATATAGACTCTGAACTGTGTACTTTAACACTGAGGATTTTGCTCTGTGGTCTTGAATGTTCTTGACTCTGAGTGACACTCAACTTTCCTCTACAAACCCAAGATCTAAACCCTGTCTGTGAAACCAGGCCATACTGCGCTAGCAATGTGAGCATATTATTACTGTTAACCCATTTCATTTGAGTCCACTAAAAAACTATATTTCACAAACTATATATGTGACCCTGCCTGTGAAAACCCAGGTAAAGTAATTTTTTTGTGATTCAATGTTTTCTACATAAAATCATCCTACACAATGTACAGAACATTCTGTGAAAATATAACCTTGATATCTTTCATATTGACTGAGTAAGGCCATGTCAAAGATTTTCTAAAATTCTGGCTCAGAAAATCATATTTTTGAGAAATTCCAATTAAAAATAGGTTCTTTTTTAAAACTGCAACACATTTGATCCATAGTTATCCTCCATATGTGCCATATAACACATTAAAGGTGAGATTCTCCCCTTTTTAGTGATATATGACACATCAGTGGAAAAATTCTTAAAGTTTTGTAAAACAGGTCTATTTATTATGATGTGCATGTCCAAAAAGCTAAAAGCATAAAAACATTGAAATGAATGGGGGGGGGACCACAAGAGCTTGATCGTAGCAACAATTACCATGTCAATTCAGTGGAATGATTTGTATAACTTTATTAGTAAAATGCAGTGAAATGTCAATAATATATCAATTAAATAACATAACATTTCTCATTCTCTGAAATTATCATTCTCTTACTGGCCCACGGTGTAACATTGAGTAAATCTGGTGTAAAAAAATAAAAAAATAAAATTTAATTTCAAGGGATAGTTTACCCAAAAACTACAATTCTGTTATCATTTACTCACCCTGATGTTGTTCCAAACCTGTATGAGTTTCTTAAAAAATAATAAAGAACACTTTTCCCCATTGAAATACTTGCAGTTGCAAGAGAAACTGATTTTCAGTTTCACTTTCACATCTGGACTTCCAGCATTCGAAGCAAATTCTTCTTGCTGGTGTTCCCTCTTCATGTTTGCCAGACAAATAGCTTGGGGTTCAATCACCAAAACTGGCTTGTCCTCCTCATCATGTTGGTCACTGCCTGAAAAAGCAAAGATCGTTTTTTTTTCAATTCAAAGCAAGATACCTAAAAACATGATTGCGTAACATGCAAGAATGCGAAGTGGGTTTAATTCCACATTTAAATGATGCATTTTATATGATAATGAAGCATTTTATATGAAAATATCAGAAAATATGTTTTCAGTTTAGTCAGACTGGATCTGATAAATTGAGGGGAGGGCATAGGAACAAGAAACAGCCTATAGGTGGTAAGCAGACTTCAATTCAGAGTGTAATGAAACAAATAAACATCATGCCATAAACGTAATTAATTTAAACTGACTCAATCCCAATCAACAAATGTAATAAACATTTAAATCCACTATTTTTGTATCACAGATATGTGTTAGCATTACATTGGCTGGACACTGACAGTATACATTTACATATACATTACAAAAAAATAATAACAAGAACTTACCGTCAAATTCCTCGTCAGTTTCGTCAAAGAATGTGTCCTGTTCATCATCACAATCATCCTCCAGAAAATAATCCGCAATAAAACCGGTTAAATCATAATTTGGGGATTAAAATCAAGCAAGCTGTTTAAGCAAGCAGCTATTTTACGTTCCTGCTCATACTTTGGTGTCGCCGATGAAGCCATGTCAGATGTCAAAACAACGCATTAACGTTAACATCCAGCAAATAACACGTAGCAGGCAGAAATGTCCTTAAAATAAGTTTAATATTATTGGCAGAATACTGAGCTACAAAACAAATAAGCAGTTCTTAAAATATTGGCTATGACAAGAAAAAATCACCACAGACATCTAAACCCGGCTTAAATCTCTCTCTTTTATTTTCATTGTGTTGACCTGATCACCGCTCGCGGATTGATATTAAAGTCTGTTTTTACTCTTTTTAATAGAAAAGAAGTTTCTGAACCGAATGATATACGAATCAGCAGTGTTGTTGCGCGAAATAAACCCAGAGACAATTGAAATCAATGTTGAGGAAGCCCACGTCCGTTTTTTTTTTTTTTTTTTTCACTAAGTACAACGTAGTGTCAATAAAATCATTAATTTCAGTATTTATCATGTTATAAATGAAAATGTAAGTATTGCATCTCAAAACCATTGGTATAATCTATCATTTACAGCAATAAACACACATGGACTGTTTTTGTCATTTTTATGGCTATGACTAACGCTCGTTAACTCATAATTAGATTCTGCGACTTTAGCCGGGGTTTCACAAGCGGGGTCACATATATATGAAGAGTTTGGTTCTAAAACGCGAGAAACGCCATTTAAAAAAAAATTTAGTTCCCGCAAAAATCTGTATTGTATAGGGTCGGTATTGAAAAGTCAATTATACATTTTACGTAAATTGCGATATCCGCCGTGTTATTCTGTCATGTTTTGGAACCAAACTCTTCATATATATATAGAGCTGCGGCATCATTCAGACACACACACACACATCACTAGTTACATTCAACATAAAGCTTGGAATAAATGTTGGAATAATTTTTTCTTCTTCTGAAAATGCTTCTCCTGAAAACTCCCCAGAAATTGAATATGTTAAAGACTGGTTGAATGCATTGAGTGTAACAGATGATGATGAACCAGAAAACAGAAATGTTAATGTGACAGACAAAGTTGAGATTGTTATGGACGATCTTGTAGTTGAACACCTCCAGAGGATTCACGCAAAGAGAGCTCGCAAGACAGAGAAGAAGGAGAGAAAGATGCTGACAAAGGTCTTCCACCAAGACTCAACCCCCTCGAGACGAACCGATTCATCGTGCACAGCAGTTAATAAAGATTATCAGACAAGTTGAAAGATCAAATAAGAAAATAATAGACATTGCATACAGTTTTATGGCTGAAAATGTAATAAAATGTTCAAGTCAAGTCATCTTCATTTATATAGCGCTTTTAACAATGTAGATTGTTTCAAAGCAGCTCCACAGAGACAAACGTATAATTTAAGGTAACAGAGATTGTTTTGGCTTTATAGCGGTTCTTTAATAAAGTTATTTTCCAGCTAAAGTTAGTTTTGATTGATTCGCTTCCGTCGCAACGATAATTTGTTATTAAATTAGGGGCCGCTAAGACGACACCATTCTCTCTACACAGACTTTAAGCGCGAACCTGTGAGAAACGCTGTCACATGCGCATTAAGAATTGGCTCTATAGTTATGTACGTTTGAATATATGTGCGCAGGTTTGGAATTCCCTACAGACCAAGCCTAAACAAAGTACTGGTGTTTCCTTATAATTTTGATACAAAATTTTATTTTATCAATTCGGGGTAGATACGCGAATTGAGTTTCCCGACGACGCTTTATCTGTAGAGTGGTAAAGGCATCCTCCATAGGGAGAGACTAGTTGGCACTTCAGCACTGCGTTGTCATCGGGTCCAGGCGAAGGTCCATCATCAGATCTGGATACGGCCTGGATCCGGCAGGCTGCGGGAAAACCTCGGGATAAACAAAGACACTAAAATTAGCGTAGATGCCATTCTTCTTATGATGTAACGAGTACATCAGGATTTATGGGAAGTGTTCCCGGTTCCAGCTGACCTAATCTATGCAGCCTAACACTGAATTATAGAAGTCTATGTATTATGTGTATGCTAGGTCAAAGAGATGTGTCTTTAATCTAGCTTTGAACTGACAGAGTGTGTCTGCTTCCCGGACAATGGTAGGAAGGCTGTTCCAAAGTTTTGGTGCTAAATAGGAAAAGGATCTACCGCCAGCAGTCGATTTTGATATTCTAGGTATTAGTAACTGGCCGGAATTTTAAGATCGCAATAGATGTGAAGGACTATAATGCGTTAAGAGCTTGCTCAAGTACTGCGGAGCTAAACCATTTAGTGGTTTGTAAGTAATCAGCAATATTTTAAAATTGATGCGATGTTTAATAGGGAGCCAGTGCAGTTTTGACAGAACCGGGCTAATATGGTCATACTTCCTGGTTCTGGTAAGAACTCGAGCTGCTGCGTTTTGAACTAGCTGTAGTTTTTTTATTAAGCGTGCGGGGCAACCACCCAGTAGAGCATTACAATAATCTAGCCTTGAGGTAATGAACGCATGAACTAATTGTTCCGCAATTGTCAATGAGAGCATATGGCGTAATTTAGATATATTTTTAAGATGGAAAAATGCGGTTTTACAGATACTAGACACGTGACTTTCAAATGAAAGATTGGTATCAAAGAGCACACCCAGGTTCCTAACCGACGACGAAGACTTTACAGAGCAGCCATCAAGTGTTAGACAGTATTCTAGGTTATTACGTGTGGGAGTTTTTTATCCAATAATTAGAATCTCTGTGTTTTCAGAATTTAGTAGTAGGAAATTACGAGTCATCCAATTTTTTATATCAGTTATGCATTTCGTTAATTTTGTGAATTGATAAGTTTCGTTAGGTTTTGAAGAAATAAAGAGCTGAGTATCATCAGCATAACAGTGGAAGCTAATTTCCTAATGATATCTCCTAAGGGTAGCATGTACAGAGTGAACAGCAATGGTCCTAGTACTGAGCCCTGTGGTACGCCATACTGAACTTGTGATCGATGAGACATCTCATCATTTACTGCTACAAACTGATAACGGTCAGATAAGTATGATTTAAACCATGCTAGTGCAATTCCACTAATGCCAACATAGTTTTCTAGTCTATTTAAAAGAATGTTGTGGTCGATAGTGTCAAATGCAGCACTAAGATCGAGTAACACTAATAGACAGACACAACCACGATCGGATGATAAGAGCAAATCATTTGTAACTCTAATGAGAGCAGTCTCAGTACTATGGTATGGTCTAAATTCGGACTGGAAATCCTCACAGATATAATTTCTTTCAAGAAACAGTTGTGAAGACACTGCTTTTTCTAATATCTTTGACAGAAAAGGTAGATTTGAGATCGACCTGTAATTGACTAATTCTGTAGGATCAAGTTGCGTTTTTTTTAACAAGCGGTTTAATCATAGCCAGCTTAAAGGTTTTTGGTATGTATCCTAGAGACAAAGAGGAATTAATGATATTAAGAAGAGGATCTATGACCTCTGGAAGCATCTCTTTCAGTAGCTTAGTCGGTATAGGGTCTAACATACATGTTGTAGATTTAGATGATTTAACGAGTAGTTTAGTAAATTCTTTCTCTCCTATAGCAATGAATGTATAAAATTTTTCCTCAGGGAGGCTACAATGCCCTCCCTGATGCGATACTGTAGTAGACGGTTGCATAGTTATAATTTTCTCCCTGATATTATCAATCTTATAAGTGAAGAAGTTCGTCAAGTCATTACTGCTGTGCTGCTTGGAAAACTTCGGTGCTTGAAGCTTTCTTTTTCGTTAGTTTAGCCACTGTTTCAAATAAATACCTAGGATTATGTTTATTTTCTTCTAATAGGGTTGAAAAATAAGCAGATCTAGCAGCTTTTCTCTGTATGCAGTCGAGCTCTTTCCATGAAATGCGAAATACCTCTAGTTTTGTTTTCTTCCAGTTGCGCTCCATTTTTCTGGCTGCTCTCTTAAGTGCCCGAGTGTGCTCGTTGTACCACGGCATTGGACTATTTTCTTTAATCTTCTTTAAGCGCAACGGAGCAACTGTGTCTAAAGTGCTGGAAAAGAGAGAGTTAAAAGTTTCTGTTGCAATATTAAGTTCTTTGAAGCTATCCGGGATGCTAAGATGATGAAACTGATCAGGAAGATTATTAATAAAGCAAACTTTAGTGGCAGAAGTGATAGGTCTAACATATTTATAACACAGAGTCGACTTTGCAGCCTTGGCTAAATTAAGTTTACACGAGACTAGATAATGATCTGAGACGTCATCGCTCTGCTGCAGATTTTCAATGGCATCAACATTTATTCTGTGTGATAATATTAGATCTAGACTATGATTACGACGATGAGTAGGTCCTGACACGTGTTGTCTAACTCCAATTGAGTTTACAATGTCTTTAAATGCCAAACCCAATGCATTTTTTTCATTATCGATGTGTATATTAAAATCACCAACAAGTACTTAGTACTTTATCTGCAGTCAATATTAATTCTGATAAAAAGTCAGCAAATTCTTTGATAAAATCTTTATGGTGCCCTGGTGGCCTGTATACAGTAGCCAGCACAAATCTCAAACGTGATTTATCATTTATACTATATATTTTTACATCAAGTACTAACACTTCAAAAGAATTATATTTAAAACTTGATTTCTTAGTGGTTTTGAAAATATTACTATAAATTACAGCAACTCCTCCCCCTTTGCGTTTCAGACAAGGCTCATGTTTATAACAGTAATCTTACGGGGTGGACTCATTTAAAGTAATGTAATCGTTTGGTTTTAGCCAGGTTTCTGTCAAACACAGCACATCTAGGTTATTATCTGAAATCATATCATTAACAATGAGTGCTTTTGAAGTAAGCGATCAAATATTCAGCAACCCAAGCTTTAGCATTTGCTCATCTGTATTACAGCTGTTTTTTATTTGTTGAACATCAATTAAATTTTTAACCTTAGTTGGGTTTAAACGTTTTTTGGATTTCCAAATTCGGGGAACAGACACAGTCTCTATATGATGATAGCTAGGTGAAAGAGGCTCTATGTGATGGAAATTTATCTGATCTGTTCAAATGAAGATGTGTTGAATTTGCAGGGCGAGCTCAACCTAAAGCCTAGTTTGAGCTTGGCCTGCAAACTTAAGGGTCATAGGAAGAGAGTGTATGTGTGTAGCTATAGGTCCATGACATGTTTAAGGGTGTTAAAACCACATGTGTTTTTCAAGAGAACTTGGAGCATCTCTTGCTTCACAGATAGAAAAGGTGTAAAGCTTAAGAGGGTCAAAGGGAACAGGGGAACTTTCCATATAGAGCTTTAGGTGTGTGTGCTGCATAAGACAAGGGTGATACGATCTGTAGATAATCTGAATATGTGCTTTCACAAGCTTACGTTAATGAAGGGACTAAGATAAGTCCCAAGCATTACCTTATAAGGGAATTAACTGTACTAAGGCCTTCTTGCAAGAATAAAGTACTTCAAAGACAAGTGGGTTTGCTTTTCACTGCAGTCTCACCACTAAACAGATCATTTCTGCAACAAGCGGGACAGCACCAACATGTGTTAGATGGTTTAAAAAGGCTTGATACATTAACATATACACACACATAAACACATAAATAAATAAATAAATAAATAAATAGAGTTCTTGGAAGTTTTGTTGTTTCATAATCTTGTAAGTGGGCAGTGCTTTTGTTGAACAGAGTTCTTTAGACTGGATAAAAGAGGGTGAAAGTGATTAATAGAGAAGGTTGTATGTGCTTATTACAGTAATAACAGCTTATTACCACCTATAGTTACGTTTTAAAGTCAAGCGCCCTCTAGCGCTGCTGTTAATAATGACAGTGCCGTGTGTACTATTGTTGTATTTTGTACAAATACTATTTGTTGTACTATTTGATGTGCTTTTTTCAAAAAAGCCATATTGCAAAGTAAAGTAAACTCATCAAATTAAATTATTATTATTTTTACAAATACTTTAAATTATAAATAAATCTTTTGTAACAAAAAAAAATAAAAAAAAATAAAGCTTATGCTTTAAAAGCACTGCAGATGATAAAACCATGATTTATATCAAATCAAATCAAATCTTATTTATAAAGCACATTTAAAATCAACCTTGGTTGGCCAAAGTGCAGTACATGAAAAAAAAAAAAAAAACAGAAAAGGCAAAAATGACTAGAAACACGAAAATAAAAATAAAAACGAAGACAAGAAACGCAGTAGAATTACAAAGAATTGAAAGCACAAGAGAAAATATGAGTTTTAAGCACAGATTTAAATTCAGCTAGTGTAGACGCAGTTCTAGCATATAGTGGGAGGTTATTCCACAACTGAGGGCCAGCCACTGCAAAAGCTCGATCACCTCTGCATCGTAAGCGAGATTGAGGGGCAGACAGAAGATGCTGATCTCTTGACCTAAGTGATCTGGGTGGGTTGTGATTGACGATTAAATTTAGGGGCTTGATTACAACGAGCTTTGTAGGTGAAAGTTAAGATTTTACAATTCGATATCGAACTGGCAGCCAGTGTAGAGAGCGCATAATTGGGGTAATATGACCACGTTTACGGCTGCCGGTGAGCAAACGGGCAGCTGCGTTTTGGACCATTTGAATACGAGAGATTGCAGACAGAGGAAGCCCGACATATAGTGAGTTACAGTAGTCCAGTCGTGTGGAAATGAAAGCATGAATGACTGTCTCGAAGCTGTCTCTACTTAAATATGAGTTAACTTTGGCTAGCCGGCGAAGGTGATAAAACTAGCGCTAACTGTGCTGTTAATTTGTTTGTTTAATTTAAGACTACTATCAAGATGAAAAACACAATTTTTTAACGTTGGATGTGAGGTGTGGTGTGAGTCCTTAGGTCAGTACAATTACTGTTAGAGAACTCATTTGAACCAAATAGAATGATTTGGGTTTGATCATCGTTCAATAGCATAAAAAATTATTTGTAAGCCACAGTTTAAGTTGATGAAGACATGCATCTAATCTCTCAAATGCTTGGCTATCTTTGTGTTTTATGGGTATGTAGATTTGGATGTCAAATCTAGTGGTAAGACACACCAAATCTACTCATGATAGTTCCCCGGGGTAACATATACAGAGAGAACAGTAGAGGTGCCAGAACCGATCCCTGGGGCACACCACAGGTGAGGTGGGTCGCTGAGGATGTTTGAGTGCCAGTCGAGATAAAAGGATCTTATGATTAACGAAATCAAATGCTGAGTTCAGATCTAATAGCACTAGGGCTACAGTGTCCCCAGCATCAGTAGTCATGAGAATATCATTGAGGACTTTTAGAAGAGCAGACTCAGTGCTGTGAAGGGTTTTGTAGCCAGACTGAAAGATGTCAGAGATAGAGTGAATGAGCTAATAATTCTGCAGCTGCATAAAAACTGATTTTTCGAGAATTTTAGATATGAATGGCAGGTTGGATATAAGTCTATAATTCTCATATACAGCAGGATCAAGTGAGGGCTTCTTAAGAATGGGAGTCACAGTGGTGACTTTAAAACAGTTGATAATTGTTGATAATGTTCAGAATGTCAGATCCAACAGTATTGATAACCAGTTTTAAAAAGCGAGAGGAAAGAATATCTTGGGGAGAGAAGGTGGACTCAATGTTATTTCCCTGCATGTCTGGAGGGAAACCAGCTCGAATTCGCTCCACTGTACCCAATAAAAAATAGGATCGGGTGCCAGCTTGGGTGGAACTGGAAGAAGTGTAGAAAAAAAACACTGGTCTGAGAGTGGAAGGTCACTGATTTCAATATCAGCCACCGATAGACCGTATGATAGTATTAGATCTAGTGTATGACCGTGACAGTGTGTGGGACCATTTACCCATTAAACATACATTACATTTAAAAAGTCTTTAGCTAAAGCAGAAGCAGGGCAGCATACATGAATGTTAAAATCACCAATTATTAAAATACGGTCATATCTCGTCAAAGCATCCCCCAGGAGATCAGAAAACTCATTGATAAAGTTACTAGATGAAGGTGGACGATAGATTAGCAAGAGTAGAATAGGATAGAGGGAATTTAAATTAATTTCCTGGACTTCAAAGCTCGTAAAAGTGGCCGTTGACAATAAACGACACTGAACATTGTTTTTAAAAATAGTCACGAGTCCCCCTCCCCTGCCGGTTAACCGGAGAGTGTTGTAGCGACACCAGCTCAAAAGAGGGGGAATGGACAATTATTGATTATTAATCATCAATTATTAATTATCAATAATCAATAACCGATACTACTGGTTATCACTTACACACTTTAAATTACCCAAAAAGGTAATACAAAGCCCATATAGTTGTATCTCTATATATAAACAATTAACCACAACGAATTACAATTAATTATGAATATACAGAATGTGTTAATATTTGAATAACTTTCCCCAAATCTTTTGGAATTTTAAAACAAGACATTGAACTTGAAATTAAGAAACTTGAGGTTGAATTTCAGAAATTGATATTGGAAAATTTTGAGACTGTGTTTATCATTTATTTGAAATACTGTGTGTTACTGTTATATATATATTTTTTTATTTAGTTTTTTTTTTTTTTCATTCTTTCAATTTTGCAACAGAACAAACAAATAGAAAAACACACTTACCTTTTCATTAATTAGCTGCATTCCAGTGGTCTGAGTGGTTAATTGGTTTTATTATTTTCTTACGATCGTCTTTGCTAATTTTTCCTCCAAACACGTTGTGCTAGGATGATCCCGTGCTGGCCTCTAAACATTGGAGACTTCAGTTCCCTTTCTTTCTTTTCTTTTTAGTCTAAAACTAAAAACTAAATGATATATTTGGGGGAGGCATGTGCAGAGCCATTTTCTTTTAAATTTTGGTAAATGCCATGATGAAAAACTTTACTTTTTGGGTTTCCAACTCATCAGCCATGGTGTTTGCCACTTCCAGACATTCGTTAAATTGTTTTAATGACTCTGATGCCATTTGTAGATGTTTTTTAAAGAGAAATAATTAAATGATAAAGTTAGACGCATTAATCTGGTGTCTCAGTGAATTATTAAAATACACAGTCAACAAACATCACATGGTGTCAAGAGGAAAACCACGGAGCAGTTGAAGCCTCCTAACTCCATATTTTCAGGAGAGCACAGGGACCGAACCAAACCATTGATGCACACGTCACTCACTTGAAAAATAAGGCGAAAGACTGTGAATGTGGACGATTAACTGATGACTTGAGTAAAATTGTCTGTGGTGTTAACAATGACACCGTGAGAGCTAGGCTTCTCAGGGAAACAGGTTTGACCCTAGCAAAGGCAGTGGATATCTGTCGTGCCAATTAAATAACACAAAGCCATATTATGAAAGTGCTGCATGAAGAAGCAGAAGAGGCTGTGAACAAAATCACCAAGACAAAGTCAACTGTCAGACAGGCGAATGTCAAGCACACGGGGACAGAGAAGGAAGAGTGCACGAGGTGTGGTGACGTACATGAGCCAAGGAAGTGTCCGGCTTATGGCAAAATGTGTAACGAGCGCTCGCAGAGGAACCATTTTAGCCACATGTGCAAAACACCACAACAAAAAGGCAAACCTAGAAGATTGTAGAAATAAGTCCATGAGATTGAACAAGAAGATGCTGAATTGTTTATACGTACCATCGAAATTAAACGAAGTGAGCAAACAGCTGGCAAATGGCTGACACAAATGAATACAGTCTCTACCATGGAAAGTGAAAACAAGAAATGGACTCAGAATTGAATTCAGAATAAACAACTGCAACTGTGACCTTTAAGCTAGACACAGGAGCAGAGAGGAACGTGTGGTCCTTTAAAGACTTTGAGAAAACCTCTGACAAGAAAACACCTCTGAAGAAGTCTGACTGCACATTAGTTACATATTCTGGCCACACGATGGAGACAAAGGGTAAAGTAAGGCTCAAATGTGGTTACAAAGACAATGAGTTTGACCCAGAATTCCACATTGTAGAAGAGGATTCACCAGTAACCCTAGGAAGGTTAGAAACAAGTAAAAATTTCATTGTATGGCTGTACAATGACAATAAAGGAATCAATCAAGAGAAGCGTGCTCAAAACTCGGACTGATTAAAAGAGTGTACAAAGCAGAGAACAAAGACCAAACTGACATTCTGAGTGGATACCAAGATGTGTTTACTGGTTTAGGATGTGTACCAGGACTGTCCCACATACAGCTCAACCCAGATGTTGCTCCAGTCTTAAGACTTAATTTTGTCTTCAGGGAAATCCTGGAAAACTTAAAAAAAGCAATGTATGCAGTTCTTTCCTACCCAATCAGAAAACTCCTTTTCCTCTGTTTCCAGGTACGAAACGATGGGATGGCTCGCCAGTCCAAACCCGGGATAAGAGTCCACAGCCAGGACAGGATTCAGGATCACAGCAGCAATTTTCAGACACTCACAAAAGAGAAAAATAAAACACAAGAAAAAAACCCGGCCTTGCAAAAACAAAGCCAAACCAGGGTCCGAAATTAACTTTTTGGCTCACCTGCCACGGGGACTGGTAGATGAAAAAATCCACCAGCCAAGCATATTTTTTACCGGCCAAAATAATAAACAGCCCTTTTTTTGTCACATACATTCATTTCAGTACTTTTAATTGAGATAATAAGGTAGGCATATTATGTTGAATACAAACATAAAAAATTGTCCAGAGCAAAATTTGAAATGTATAATAAATAAAAATAAAAAAATATAAAATATATATATATATATATATATATATATAAATAATTATTTTTTTTATATATAAATAATTAATTATTATTATTTTATACAATATATATTGATCAAAATGAGAGAAATACAAGAAATATTACTATCATTAGGGTGAAATAATTTTATTTTATTTTTTTGTCAGTTTTGTTTCCTGACTCATGTGCAAGGGATGTACTCGGCTAAGTTACTTACGTAACCTCGGTTCCCTGAGAGATAAGGGAACGAGTATTGCGTTGCAAACGCTATGAGAAAACTAATTTTATCGAGAAAAGACCGGCCATGCATGGTGTGTAAAGCAGAAGCAGCCTGGCCAGCGGCGGAGTATGCACGATCCGCGAGTGCTGAAGACGCTCTGCACGGCTTTGATGAGCAGGACACAAATGGGCGGCGACCGCTTCTTCCAGTGGCGGGAGCTTCACATATCCTTTTTCCTCAGCACCGTCAACAGATAGAGCGTTAACTGTACGTACACACCGCCGCCGACTTGAGCTGCAAAGAAGCTCTGGCCGCCCTGTCAAGGATGCTTGTCAAAAAGTACGGGGAAGCTTGACGCTTGTTCGCTCTGAATAGTGAGTGCGCGCGCGCGGCCGGGGCTCACTCAAGCCTGGTTTATACTCGACGCGTCCGCACGAGCGCGAAGGTGCGCGCGGCAAAAATGACGTCAATGCGGTGTGGGCGGTCGTGCGCGTTGGGTTCGCAAGACCCAATTTCGCCTGGCGGTGTGCGCGACATTTTTTGTAACAACGCGCGCGGCGCCGCATCCGAAGATGAACGACTTCGAGCCGAATCTGGCCGAGCTCGAACTTCTCACCACACCGGCACCCAGTTTGCACGTCTAAATGAGTTGCTTACATTTAAAAAATCAGCATACAATAGCATACAAAGTATTTTTAATGAACATAAAGGTCCATGTTTAATAAAAATGTTCACGAAACTTAATGAAATGTTTAGTGAAATTAGAAAATATGTAAGAGATAGTTAATTTAGTTATGTTTTATACACATTCTCATATCCATATATTTTGTTTTATTGTCACGAGTAATAATCTCAGGGTTTACTGGGTTTTACACGATTATTTTTGTGGTGTTGGTGGCGGTGTACTAAAATAAACACTGTCACGTGTATATAGCTTTCTTCTTCTCACTGCTGATTCCTAAAGGTTTAGAGGACAATTACTCGAGTCGCCCCCTGTCGTTTCAAAGAATAGTACAACGGCGAGCGCGTCAAGTATAAACGCCTCGTCCGTTTGGGGAGGTGCGCGCGCAGTCTGCGGAGACTCGCGCTGCGGAGCCAGGCGAAAGTATAAACAAGGCTTCACTCGCTCTCGCTCTCTCTCTCTGCTCGTAGGAAGCAGAAGAGCGCGTGCGCGCTTACAATTTTATTATTTTGGTATGAACATTCACCCGCCACTGTGGCGGATAGCCTTTAGAGATATACTCGCCAAACGGAAAATCTACCCGCATTTGGCGCTTGGCGGGTGTTAATTTCGGACCCTGAGCCAAACCAATCATCAGTAACTCATTCAAATAAACAGTTTCTAATGACCAAAATGCTGTATCAGTTATTTGGATATAGGCAACACACACATGCTAGTCACCATGTGCTTGATTAACACACTAGAGTCTGTGTACAGAGCTAGCAAAGCTAGCAGCGCATGGCACACACTTCGCAACAGAAAAAATATAATCTTTCAAACATTTAAACATACCTATATGCACTCACAGATTGTATTAGAAAACACTTAAAGCATTTTCAAACATTTTTTATATCACTCATCACTTTTTCAAATGTATTTTTCACATTAAGAGTGCAAAAACAGTATCCACAATACCTAAATACATCTCTAATTAAGAAATTGGTACTCACAGAGGAGAAATATAAATCACTGACAAAAAAAAAAAAAAAGTATTTTCTCAAAGAAACAGATTTAGTTCAGATCCTATCACGTCAGTGTCTTTTCTTCTCGTCGCGTTCAGATTCACATCGCACTCTTCTCAAAGCGTGAGCTTTTTAAAGAATTAATACCTCATAAATCTACTTCTCAACTTGTTAATAACCTATTGCTGGATTATTAAACAGTTTGTTCTCACTCAAATCACTCAATCGCATCTGCTCTCTCTCGTGTCGTTCGCAATCTCTCTACATTTCTGCTTGTGCGCGATCTTCTGGAACTCTCCAACAGGGGGCGGGGCTAACCTTTCACCTCACCAATCAGGAATCAGTTCAGGAACCTTTTCTTTCTTTTGGGATTATTATAAAATAAATACCTTATACTTCCTGTTCTTTTCTTACTATTAGTTTTATAGCGATATAAATAAAATAAAATAATAATAATTATTAATATTAGTGACCAGAGTTAATGACCTGGGTTACATAAATCAACTATTTAAATGTACGTTCATACATATTATTCATACATATTGTAATATTTACTTAGTGTGTCAATAATTAATGGTTAATTCAGGTAGTTATAAAGCATTTAGTTGTGGTCAGTTAACTTTTTTTGTGAGCTCATCTAAAGTGAGGCCTAGTTATGCCTTGTAAAGCTTTTACAAAGGAGATTTTACAGTTATCTTCTAAACAGAAAAAGGAAACAAACACAACACAGTGATACAGAACACAGAAATATTTAAGATTTATACATTTAGAGTGTGTACATTTAAATAGTTTATTGTTTACTTACACTTTATAAGTGATCACTTTTTAAATAGTGTGGCGTTAGCCCATCTTACTCCTGTGTTTTTTCCTGTTCCACCAAGCCATGGCATTTGGGAGTACGGTGCAAAATACTCCAGTCCCGTCCCAAACCGAGGGTAACGCCCGCTAAGTATTCTCCACGCTTGTAAACAATGGGGCGGTACTTCCGCCTACGTCCAGTGTGACCTTTCCAACGTGATTATGTAATGCCTGGCGCGTCGCACACCAGCACAAGACGAACAATTGTGGTTAAAAAGTATATACATTTTTATTTATTTTTTGAAAATGAGCAATCGTTTCACTAGATAAGCCCCTATTCCTCAGCTGGGATCGTGCAGAGCCCTTTGAAGCACTTCAGAGCCCTTTGAAACTGCATTGATTTGGAAGTCCATTGTGTGGAGAAAAATCCTGAAATGTTTTCCACTGAAGAAAGAAAGACATGAACATCTTGGATGGCATTGGGGTGAGTAAATTATCAGGCAATGTTTATTTTGATGTGAACTAATCCTTTAAGTAATGGGGGAATGTAGTGTTTGTGTATTAGTCAGGAGATGGCGCTGTAGTCCACATGTTGTCACCTATAAAAGGTGTAGAGTAAGAGCTGAAGTGTGTTGTACATGCTGACCATTATGTAACATCTGGCACTGTTGGATTGCTTTAGGATTTTAATAAATCTTTAAGAACTTTCTTGGCCTCATGCTTACCAGGATTTAAACATTACAACATCAGCAATTGCTGGTATACTGAAAATCTCTGAACACATCTAGTGTGTGTAATCAGAAATGTCCTGTATCTGATCATCTCTGTGCATCTCAAGTGTATGGACGTGTACGGGATTTTCACACACAGGTTATACACATTAATTTTCACTGAAATTTCAAATATGCTAAAAGGAATTGGATTGGATGCAACCCTCCAATAGCGCGCCAGGTGGATAAGCCAGTTTGTGATTGGTCCCCACAGATTTGTAACGGAAGCAGGATAGAAGAATGTACAGGTTTCCAGCCTGAGCTGGAAAAAATTAAAAAAAATTATAAAATGAAAATACTCACATATTACACATACACACCATTATAAACAAATTACTCATACTGGGCTTTAGCTCAAATAGTGCCCTTCTCTTTCAGCATAGACATTTAATAAACAACATATTGACTAAATGCAGTTTGTTTAAACCATCATTTAACTCAATTTGACATTGATTAAAACACACACACACACACACACACACACACACACACACACACACACACACACACACACAAACATGGATCCATTATACACAGCATGTTCTCAGTAACACAAGAGACCAATAGAACGAGTGGGGGCCCCAGGCAAAGTTAATCAATGAGGCCCTTTTTTAGATATATGTATTTTATACATGTTTTATGTAATATATACGATTTTATTGTAAATATATCTTTATACATTATATTATTATCCAAAATTCAAAAAGTAGTCAAAACAGAACATCTAACATTATGTGCTTATTATGTGCTTACAACATTATGTGCTTGAAATATCAAGATGCGCTATTTTTGAGACGTGCTCCAGTTCACGGAGACCATGAAAGCGCACCCTGATTGTTTTATTAATAGTATTAAGATTCAGCTTGAGTCAAAATGATTGATGGCTTTTTAATTAATTATGATTGATGGGTTTGACCTTTTGACCTTAATCATTTCAACATTATACTTTTGAGTATACATTCATACATTGAGGTAGTGAAGAAAATTATAGACTGGCATTACATACATAAAGTAAAACAATAACGATATTTACAGACGGTCTAACCAGAATAGAAAATCGCGGCAGGCTATCATGTTTTGCTCTAGGTATAGCTGACCAGACTTTCAACTATTTCACCAATGTCAGTTTTTGCATTTTTTGACACCTGTGACACACAGAGATCTGTCACAAATGTACACATACAGAGTATTTCGGTGACTCCGAACTCGTCACTACATACACGCAACACATCCAGAACTTTTCTGAGGATTCGATCGGCTCTTTGCCATTAAAAAACATGGAGGTCACATCTGTCCATGAATTTGTCAGACCTCTTACAACATCTGTTTCATTTTTGAGATTTGTTACATGTTTGATATCCTGCGCACAATCGTTTTTCATATCACACGCAGCATCGATGATCCTGTGCATCAAGCCAACCATCTGGCCTCTAAAATGATCTTTAAACATACTGTCTAACGTAGCTCTTAAACGACACTCTTTGCCCGTGGCGCACTCACACACCCCCGGCTGCTTGTGCACAGCATCGCCAGAACTCAACGGGCAGTCGCTCTCCATCAGGTTTTGCATCGCCATTTCAGAAGTTTTTAGATTTTTAGGGTCTTTAACAAAAAGAGCCTCCAAAATCGTGGAGGTCAGAGGTCATGCTTCCTGCTACAGTATCATCAGCTCTCCCCAAAGTCTATTAACGCATATAAATCTTTCGATGCCTATAACTGTACTAAATGGTCACGTACAAGACTTGTGTGGTAGCCTACAATCCTCAGTTCTGCCTAGCTATAAGAACTGAGAACTTTATTGGCCTCATGCTTACCAGGATTTAAACATTACAACATCAGCAATTGCTGGTATACTGGAAATCTCTGAACACATCTAGTGTGTGTACTCAGAAATGTCCTGTATCTGATCATCTCTGTGCATCTCAAGTGTATGGACATGTACGGGGTTTTCACACACCTGAAGTTTCACTGAAATTTCCAATATCCTAAAAGTCCCAAAGTATGGGGTTAGGATTGTTGCATTATTCCAAATAAATAGATTGAGATTCACAAACAAATGTAAAGAGATTCACAAACAAATGTAAAGATATTCACAAAAATGATCAAATTCACAAATAAACAGATTAAGATCCAAAAATAAATGTAAGAGTTTCACAAAAATGTATAAAACTAAATGAGATTTACAAATTAATAAAAAAATTAAACAAATGTGTTTTGTCACGAACACAACTCTGCCTGGCATTTATTTGTGAACCGCTATCTGTGCATCTGTAAATCGCTGCACGCATCTGTGGATTTTGAAACACTTCTAGCGTCAACATGCAGAAAAAGCCACAGATAAGTGGACTCCACCCACCGTTTACTCAAGCCAATCAGATAACAGCTACATTGCTCCAGAATAAGCAGAGAAAACTAAGGGGGGAAATATACTAAACAATAGCAAGGATCCTCTGGAACAGCGGGAAGAACAAAACACCACTAAAATAGACAGATTATACTGACACGACTGACAGAACGGTCAGAGGAGAACCTTGACAGAGAAAGTGAAGAGAGAATGATCAGTCCCAGCAGACACAGATCACACTTATCAGACATCTTCTGTATCTGTCAGTCTTCCTCTTCATTATATAAAGTTACAGCTCCTCCTTTTTAACATCATCAGCTCCTCCTGTGGTTATTAACTTCCTCTGTTCTGATCAACTGAGTGATTAAATCCTGCTAGAGTTGCTGTATAGAGACACGATGCCACAGTGAAGTGCTGCTTTACATGAGTATTGTGAACCGCACTATCTCAACACACATCTGCTCTGAACACAGTTTATAAGATATTCTTTTGCACACGAAAGCATTACTGTTAGTCTCCCTTCCTTATTTTAGCAGTTTCCTAAATTATAAAACAGATTTTAAAAGTATTGTAAAGTAATTTTTAGCATCAGCTTGGTAAAATAAACCTGCATTTGCACATGAGCGTCTGTAAAGCAGATATTAACTGTCTTCAGGGAGTTTCTACACATGGATTATAACGTTCTGCTTTTCTTTCTCCAGCCTTGAGAAATATATCAGATCCAGACTCCCTTATCAACACTACAAATGCTCTGGAAGATCTGGGATGTATTTCTCAAGCACCACTGATTTAACTTCCGCCTCCCTGAACTTCTGGACCACTTTGCTAAAACACTTGAACGAGTCGTTTTCGACCAACTATCTACATTTCTCACACAGAACATCCTCCTGGACAACAACCAGTCTGGCTTCAGAAGCGCCACTAAACTGAGACGGCCCTGCTCTCGGTTATTGAAGCTCTGAGACTGGCAAGAGGAGCCTCCGAATCCTCAGTTCTCCTCTTGCTGGATCTGTCTGCTGCTTACAGTTAACAACCGGTTTAATCATAGCCAGCTTAAAGGTTTTTGGTACGTATCCTAGAGACAAAGATGAATTAATGATATTAAGAAGAGGATCTATGACCTCTGGAAGTATTTCTTTCAGTAGCTTAGTCGGTATAGGGTCTAACATACATGTTGTAGATTTAGATGATTTAACGAGTTTAGTAAATTCTTCCTCTTCAAATTTTTTCCTCCAGGACACTACAATACACTGCCTGATGCGATACTGTAGTAGACGGTTGCATAGTTATAATTTTCTCCCTGATATTATCAATCTTATAAGTGAAGAAGTTCATAAAGTCATTACTGCCGTGTTGCTTGGAAACTTCGGTGCTTGAAGCTTTCTTTTTCGTTAGTTTAGCCACCATTTCAAATAAATACCTAGGATTATGTTTATTTTCTTCTAATAGGTTTGAAAAATAAGCAGATCTAGCAGCTTTTAAGGCCTCTCTGTAAGCAATCGAGCTCTCTTTCCATGAAATGCGAAATACCTCTAGTTTTGTTTTCTTCCAGTTGCGCTCCATTTTTCTGGCTGCTCTCTTAAGTGCCTGAGTGTGCTCGTTGTACCACGGCGTTGGACTATTTTCTTTAATCTTCTTTAAGCGCAACGGAGCAACTGTGTCTAAAGTGCTGGAAAAGAGAGAGTTAAAAGTTTCTGTTGCAATATCGAGTTCTTCTAAGCTATCTGGAATGCTGAGATGGTGAAACTGATCAGGAAGATTATTAATAAAGCAATCTTTAGTGGCAGAAGTGATAGGTCTAACATATTTGAAACACGGAGTCGGCTTTGCGGCTTTTACATGTTAATGGCAAAGGTGTAAATTCACTCTATATAGCACAAACAGGGCTACCATAATATGCGAGCAACGTGTATGTAGATGTTTGTATTTTTAAGAGAATAATGTTTATGCGTGGTTATTGGAAAAAAATAAAATGAAAGTTGCTGATTTAAGAACACAAAACACATATTAACCCTCTGAGGTCTGAGCTGTTTTCTGGGCCCTGGAGGTGTTCTGACATGCTCTGACATTTGTGCTTATTTCTGTTACTTGTGACATTTTCATGGCTAAAGTCTAATTACACTGTATTCAGCACAAACTCTGCTACAATAATATATCAACAGCATGTATGTAAAAGTTTGTAGTTTTGAGATAATGACATTTATGCGTGGTTTGTGAAAATACAAAAAAAAATTCTCACTGAAATAAGGTCATGAAACCCATACTGATTATTTCTTCACAAGACTTTTGAAAATTGTATGACATAGCCTAGAATATTTGCTCTAAAACTATGTGAAAATCACCCTGACTGCTCATTCAGAGAAGACAATATATTGATTTAAAAATTTTACGACGTGTTTTGTGTGAGAAAGCTCTATGCGTGAGCTCATTAATATGTATGGTTTTCACACCTGAGAAAGACAAAGACCCTCCTCCAACTGTCCTATTAGGAGCTATCAGGCCCCTGTCATTCTGAGCAACCTTGCACAATACTGTAAATGAGGAGATTAAAAAAAGAATGGCTTTTAGATTGTTTGGATTTATTTACACAACATAATCCAAATAGACACAACAAATGGCAAAAAAGCACTTATTGAAAGACAGAGACCTTTGTGCCATTCCTAAAAACATTGTACATACCTTTCATTTCCAAGGTGTTTGATTTTCACTTTACCATGTTCATGTTCCAGAGACTCATGTGAATGTTGAAGTCGGCAGGACTCAGTGGCATCTGGGCCCTGTAAAAAAAAATTAACATACTGATATCAAGAGAAAGGCCTGCACGATTTTGGAAATAAATATTAGATTTTTCTGGTTAAAATTGCTTTTTAAAATTCACAGAATACACACACACACACACACACACAAATGTTTCCAACAATATATAATATAATGAACACCAGGTTTGTTGTGCCTTGTAGGCATAGCAGTGCTGGGTAAAATAATAACAACAATAGATAGCAGTATAAATCTTCCAAAAGATTTCAGTAACAACCAAGCTAGAGAAAAATATATTGATTATCATGTTACTTCAAATGTTTCCATTCGTTATGATGATATGAAATGAGATAATAGTAAAAACATGAAGCCGTTTGGTGTGTTTTGCTTTTCAAATTTTCAAATGATACATTCAAACGCGATCGCGCTGCAAAATATGATACATTCAAACGCGATCGCGCTCAAATATAAAACATTATGGTTACCATACATATCTACGTTTGACCAGATATCCACAAACACAGTAGGCCTAACAGTAAACACGGGTCTAAATATTATAATATTCCCCATATATCTAGCAACAGTTCAACTGCAATGTGACATTTATGCAACAATAACAAACTAATATGTAAGAATTTCTTACCTTAAATCTTTCTTGTCTTCAAATCGCATTCTTCTTCTTCTGAGGTAGCCTAAATCCAATGTAAGCTCACGGTGCGCCTAACTCGACGAAAAGTGAAGTGTTTTGGTGTTTTGTTTTTGAGGTAATGAGCGCGATCGCGTTCCATGTGGAGATTTGCATGTGAATGTCTTTTGCGCTCGTAGGCGTGGCCAAATTAACTGTAATGAGCAAGCGTTTGAGAAGCTGGACATCTTGTTGGTTTTGTACAAATTACTTAAACAGAGAATATTTGTTTTCGTTTTGAACCCGATCGTTTTAAAAGTACACACTTAAATGTTTATAAAGGTATATGGCTCATAAATGTGTGACAAGTATTCGCTGAGTTTTGTTTCAGTTTATAGACGTGCTCAAGAAAAAAAAGTTCACCGCGACGGAGAGGCAGAACGCACACCCTGTTTATTTTCTTTATTTTACAAAAGCACAATGTTTTGATTTGATTGTAAGTGGACACATACAAAAGTAGAAATATCACAGATTCTTTTTTTATATTTCTTTTTTTCTGTATGACCATAAATGATGGAGTAATTTAAGTTTATAGTTCTACAATGTGGAGAAAATCCAGCAAAACGCGGGGGCGCGTTTGCCGACCTCAGAGGGTTAAATATGTGTCCACAAGACTTTTGATTAATTGATGTTGTCCCTTTGAGTTCTAGCTTCAAAATTATGTGAAAATCATCCTGCCTAATCGTTCACATAAAACACTACATTGATTTAAACATTGTAAAACAGTTTTTTTGTCAGAAGAGGTTTATGCGTGGGAGTGGTAATGGGTCATCATTATTAATGAGATTCAGACCAGGGGTGTGACATAGACGCTCCCCCAAGTGCTAATGGGCCATCAAGTGAGGCAGCCTTAACAAAAAATGAGGAGATTCAAATGTTTTGTTTTTCAATCTGTTTTATTGTAATTTTGTTTAAAGTTGAAAACTATTTTTATCATATATTTTACAGAGTACTATTCCAGCACATGCATAACTGATGGACATTTAGCAAATCTGATAAAGCAACACAATATAAGCTCTTTTATATTAACATTACCAATCAATAATTGTTATATTGTGCATATAACAACACATTTGTTGCAAAGCCACACAGGCACATATAGGCTACATTTGTATCATCACTAAGTATATAAACAAAATGTAACTAACATCTGTAAAAAAGTAGGTAAATATGTACTTACTCTTTCTGATTTCTGACTGTGTTGCTAAGCGCACTCCGAGTTGCAGGCGGAGGTAGTGAAGCTACATTCCTTTTAAAAAAGTTGAAGAATATTATTACATAAATATAACTATAGTAGCATTAGTCTATAATGAATAACTGATGTAAATAATTTTAGACGCGTGCAATAAGCCTATATGCGTGTCAATGGGCCATTACCGGAGAGGCACACCGCAAACATTAGCCTAACACATTTGTGCACTTCATTAACTGGGTATATTTACACATTTCAGCACATTTACACACATTTACAACTGATATTTGCGAGCATGCATCGTTAATGATAATGAGGCAGCATTTATATAGTCAAAATATAATCTAAACACCTACTAGGCCTCCTTTCTAAAATAATTTCTAAATTCTATCTTTCATACATAATGATCTAAACATATCATTTAGGCTACACATACAAATACAAATTTCCTAACCAAGGGGTGTAGCATATGTACACAAAAAAAACAAAACAAAACATTTTTGACGTTGAAATGGTACGATATATTAAATTCATGGTATAGATATGCACTTTCATTAGATCGTGTTGAATATAGGTAGATATCAAATGTCAATACTCTGGATGGCAAGTCCACCCAGTATAATATGTAAGCTCATGTTTTGAATAGCTTGTCAACTAATGCAAGTAAGAATAAATACTTACTCATCCGAAATTCTATCCACGGCTGGATCAATTCGCACTTCAAAATACAAACGGTCGTCATCAGAGTAGTCGCGCTCCTCTTCTGATGAAAATCTGGACTCTTCGTCGCTAGTATCCAGGACGAACTGAAGGGCTTCCGCACCGGTGTACCGTGTCATCTTCCCAACGCGCAGGTGACTGAATGATGAAACTTTAAGCGTTTAATGCATTTGCTTGGGGGCGTTTACCTGTTTTGCATAGATGGCTTAGCACATTATCTTGTGAATAGCGCACTCCGTGAGTAGGCGTGAACGAATTAAAGGGGTGGTTTATTGCCTTTTTTCTTTGCTTGATTGTGTTTATGGGCTGCAATATAACATGTCTTCGTGTTTCGTTTGTTAAAAAACGCCTTATTTTTCATAAATTTCACCTTTATTGTAAGCCGCTTCCTCCTCTGTCATTTGAACGACCGGTTGACTTCCTGAGTCTATGAAACCACTCCCTCAGAAAGAGGCAATGAGCTCAGATTGGTTAGTTCGGCCGGTGTGTTGTAATTGGCTAAACTGCGTCCGGAATCTTCACGCCCATTACCTTTACGGGCGACAATTACATGTGCTCCTGGCCCGGTCAAATGTAATGGTGTCAATATTGCCTCATCAGTTTGAGCCAGAATCAGACCCAGAGAGCGGTGATGAAGAGAGTCAAGCAGAACCTCCGCAAACACGGCTCTTACTAAACGTTTCTGAATGGTAATTTTTTTTTTATTATTATTATTTTCTCAAAGAATTTCCACACGCTGATACTTGAAAATGCTACTGCTGTTTGTTAGCTTTTGAGATACGCTTTCCCCCGATTAAACATTTAATATAACTGAATACAGGACTGAGTAATACCGTTTTTTAAACATATTGTTTTATTGATAGAATGAACAACCGTTTAACTATTCACAAAACTTACCGGTAGTTTACTCAGTTTGTTGTTTTCTTTAGGTGTACATGTGATAACAGCAGCTGAAGTTCGGGGTGCGATAATTTTTTGAAGTTTGCACACGTTTCTTATACACACAAAATAACATCGAACTAACTAGCTACTATAACCAAACAGCTTTGGCATTGGTTTGCGTTCTTGATCAAATAAAAAAATTACGTCATAAAGTAGCTATACATGGAAAATACGTTTACAAAATTTGTACATATTACAAATTCGGGTCCAAAATGTTTATACGCATCTGTCATATACTAAAGCCAGCGCTGGCATTTTTTTACATCCTTGATAAAACTAAAACATTACGTCTTAAATTATACAGGCAAATACATTTAAAATGATTAAATCTTACTTGCAGGTTGTGGCCTCTGGTTTTAAAGCTGTAACGTTAACTGCTTCATGTTGGAGTAATAGTTTCTTGTTGAATCCGACATTGAACTCGTGTAGATTCTGGAAGCTGTCTTCCGTAAAATGCGCAGCACAGAGAGCTAAACTACGATTGTAATTGTCAGGAACATAATCAAACTTAAATTTTAACCATTGTTGACGAACTACAGCGTCTGTAGGAAGCCTGAACACAGAAGACCTGACAGCTACACAGCTCTCTCCACTATAACTCCTCCTCTTCGACAGCAGAACATGTTCCGGAGGGAGGGTTGATGTAAATGTATGGGTTAGTTACGTATAAAACCCGGGAAGTATCTCGTTGTAGTCCCATTCGAGTCGTTTTTGTAGGCATTAAACTTCCTGATTTTTAAAAGACGATATCTCCGCTTACGTTGAACTTTCAGCGCAGCAACTTTGCAGATACTGTTCATGCACCAACAGCAACATTACACAGTATTTAAAATGAAAAAAGTGAAATAGCAATCAACCACCCCTTTAAAGTCAATGAGCTCGACTGGAATCGCTCTCTTTTTATACAGATTACAGAAGCTGATAATATTTGTTTTTTATATAAATGACTTCATTTAAAAGCTGCGATCTCAAGCTTTATGCCCGTGGGTCTGTTTGCCTGTTTGACTGAATTTTCGCGGAGTTATAGATCATTTTCGAACGCGTTTCAAACGGGAGTTTACTGACAGAGAGAAGGCAGAAATCGCATCATGTTAAAGTTTCTTTATTTGTCAAAAAGCAAAACACTTTATTTTTATTGTGAGTATACAGAAAAAAAATAGAAACTGAACAGGATCGATTGATGTATAACACGAAAATTAAAGATCAAAATTAACAGAGCATTTAGTGTTTATTTTCATTGCTAAAAAAAAAACCGAGCAAAACGCGCGGGCGCGTTTTTGGTCCCCAGAGGGTTAAGCACCAATGCTTCAAAAGAATTATATTTAAAACTTGATTTCTTAGTGGTTTTGAAACTATTACTATAAATTACAGCAACACCACCCCCTTTGCGTTTCAGACGAGGCTCATGTTTATAACAGTAATCTTGCGGGGTTGATTCATTTAAAGTAATGTAATCGTTTGGTTTTAGCCAGGTTTCTGTCAAACACAGCACATCTAGGTTATTATCTGAAATCATATCGTTAACCCTCTGGGGACCAAGCTGTTTTTGGGGCCCTTGAGATGTTCTGACATGCTCTGACATTTGTGCTTTTTTCAGTTATTTATAAACATGTTAAAGGGGTGATGAACTGAGAAATCAAAATTTACTTGAGCTTTTGACATATAAGAGATCATCATACTACAATAATATCCTGTAAGTTTCAGAACTGAAAACTACCTTGTTAGTCCAATAAAAGCTTTTATAGACATCAGGCTCAGCAAACGACTCGTTTTTCAAAGTGGGGAACTATGACGTCAAAGAGGATAAAACACCGCCTCCACAAAAGAAGATCAACGCCTACTTCAACACGGCCTGTTTAGCCCCGCCCACTGATTCGCCCAAACATGCTAAATAACATAGGACGACATGATAATTGCTTACCGGATCGAGCTACTTCCAAGCAATAAACCAATAAACATGCTGTTTACTAAATATTGTGCAGTGCCTGTTTGTGGAAGAAGACAGTCTGCATAAGCTTCCTTCGGATTCCAGCATGGTTAAACTTTATTAAATCAGTCAATCACAATTTCCCGACACGGATCTGCCAGCAACATGTAAGTAACCATGTGTACTCTAATGCCTGATCTGCGATCAGTGGTTTCTGTGTAATTATTCAAGTTCAGATTCTCTTAAAATCGTTCAATACTGTTTATGCATCAGTGACTAAATGATCAACTTCACATAATTTCTCGTAGTATTATGAAAATAATTGTTATTAAATTAGATTAAATCAGAAAGCGATCAAAGAACGATCCCTTTCCATTCGCCCAAGCTGTCAATCAAACAGCACAGAGCGAGCCGCGAGAGCTTATCTGGACACTTACCAAACGAAATAATGACACTGTTACACTACACAACGAAGCTCTTACTGTGTATTCACATCGTGTTTGCATTGTGATTTGGTGTAAGCATTTGTGAGAGTGCAAAAATTGCGTTGCAATGATAAGATCTTTATTCACGCGATCAACAGACTGTCTGTCATCTGCTCAGTCAAAGCTCATCATGCTGCAACCTTTCATGTGATGGAATAGATTTAAATATAATGCTTTAAACGATACTTTTCACGATTTGTTCATCTCGATAGCTGTAATAGTAAAAACGTAGTAACAGTTTTTGAGAGAGTTCATGTAATACTAGCTATTTCATATGCAAGCATGTCAGCCAATCACAGCAGTGGGCGATTGCACTGCAGTCTCACAGCAGACACGCCCCTTAAAACGGAGCGTTCAAATCTGAGCCTGAAATCAGGCTTGGAAAAATGGCTTTTATTTATAAATTATGACAATTTTTGATGTAAAAATCATACTAACATTATAAGGGCACCCCAGGAAACATTATAAAATAATAAAACGATGTCACTCCGGACTTCCGGTTATGGCGCTTTGCTGAAGAGACGCACGAGTTAGCCCCGCTGTAATCTGTTTTAAGATTTCTTAAATATATTCCAGTTCCGTTCAACTTTTGAGCTCACTTTGTTTATAAGTGAATACTGTTCACGATGTCACCTAAACGAGCAAAGCAAAAGCCGAAGAAAGTAGAAAATACAGAAGATACCTCCGACTCCGAAAGCATGGAAGAGGGGGCGCACCTTACACATGGCGACAAAGACTCATCGCCGGTTAGTGGAGATCAAGCAGGCGGCTTACACGCTGATACAAGTGGTATCTTACAAGCAATAAACTCAATGAAAGTGGATATGACTTCTCAGTTCGAAACTGTCCTTTCAGCTGTACAAGAAATCAAAAACCAAGTTGCAGAGTGTTTCGGAAGATTAACGCAGACAGAGGAACGCATTTCTCAAACGGAAGATTCGGTCTCCACACTTCAATCAACGACCAGCTCTCTTGAAAAGAAAGTCTCTGCGCTTACTTGGAAAATAGATGATTTGGAGAACCGTAGCCGACGCTCCAATCTGAGGCTCCTAGGTTTACCAGAAAAATCCGAGGGCAACGATGCATGTACGTTCTTAGAAAGCTGGCTATCTGAAGCACTGGATATGGAACCACTCCGAAAGCCACTGGCCATAGAGAGGGCCCATAGGATCGGTTATATGCGAAAAACTGCAGCCGACGCGAATTCAACCCCGAGAGTGATGATCGTGAAGTTTTTGGACTATAGAGACAAGGAACGCGTGATGCGTGCGGCCAGAGCAAAAAAAGATGTACTGTTCAAAAATCACCGAATCATGTTCTTTCCGGACCTTTCTGCTGAAGTGAACAAACAACGGAGGCAATTCGACGAAGTAAAGAAGAAGCTGCGAGCTAAGGGACTGATGTATGGATTCATCTTTCCAGCACGCCTCCGAGTGACCGTTGATGGCCAGGCTCACGTCTTTCAAAGTCCGTCAGAAGTTAACGACTTTCTAATGAGCATGTAAGATGGTGCTATTTTCTGTTCTTTGTTCACTTTCAAGAACACATAAGCAATAGACAAATCAATAGGTTGAATTCCTTATAATGGGACGATGTAAATTGCACAGCGGGGCTCAAATGCGATGCGATTCACCGTACGGATCTTTTCCCTAAGTTAAATTGGGTAGATTCAGTTAAGGAAGTTAGAAGTAAAGAATTGTTTGGATTTGCTGGTGGTTCTCGGCAGGTCGCAGTTGTGGAGTTAAAGTGTTTTTTTTTGTGTGTGTGTTTTTTATCTACTTTAAATTGGATGCTTATAAACATGTTGTTTATTTCAGTTTGTTTTAATTCTTATCCTTACAAGGTACAGGTGATTTTTAGTTTTAAAATATGGAAGAGTGTTGGATTATTTCATAATATAAAAGGAAATGACAGATACCATTGGGGTTAAATTTATTTCGTGGAACTGTAGGGGGCTACATACTTTTTCTAAAATCAAACAAGTGATGTCCAGATTAAAGCAACTACAGTCTAAAATCGTTTTTCTTCAAGAAACACATCTAATGCCCAAAGACATATGTAGAATACGTAATAGGTGGCCTGGTCAGGTATTTGCAGCTTCATTTAGTTCTCAAGCGAGAGGGGTAATTACAATGATTCACAAATCAATTCCATTTCAGATGGATAAGACAATACAGGATCCTTCAGGTAGATACCTAATTGTTCAAGGAACATTATTATCTAAACGACTGAATCTTATTAATGTTTATGGCCCTAACGATGACGTACCCAAATTTTATAATAACCTCTTCTTAACTTTATCCACCTTTTCTGGGTTTTATGTGATGGGAGGAGATTTCAACTGCACATTGGATCCAATTAGAGATCGTTCATCTGGCCTTGATCAATCCCATAAACAGACTAGAAAGACCCTAAATTATTTTATAAAGGATTTAAACCTTGTTGAAATATGGAGACATTTGCACCCTAAAGATATTCAATATTCTTGCTTTTCCAAAACACACCAGTCCTATTCTAGAATTGATTATTTTCTTATTTCTGTAACACTTATGTCATACATTACTGATTGTTCTTATGATTCTATTGTAATTTCAGACCATGCCCCTATTTCACTCACCTACATTGACCCTAAATTACTAGGAAACCCTCCAAAATGGAGATTTAATCCCAAATGGCTCCTAGATGATCAATTCAATAAACATATTCTACAGCAGATAGATATGTATTTTGACATTAATACAACACAAACATCAGTTAGTATAAGATGGGAGGCTTTTAAAGTCTTCATTAGAGGTGTTATTCTAAGTGTCACAAGTAGTAAATCAAAAAGCTTTAAGAAAGAATTGACTGAACTGGATACTAAAATAAAACTTTTAGAAAAGACCTTATCAAATAAAAATGACTCAAATATTCATCAGGAACTGCTCAATCTTAGAACTAAATATAATGAACTATCTGCCAAAAAAGCAGCAGCTAGTCTAATGATGTTAAGACAAAATTATTATGATCAAGGTGAAAAGGCAGGGAAATTGTTAGCTTGGAGAATTAAACAAAAGCAATCAGAAAGAACTATAAATTCTATTGAAGACAATTGTGGCATCATTACAGTGGACCCAGTAAAGATAAATGACACTTTTAAATACTTTTTTGAGACTTTATATTCCTCTGAATATGCAGATAACAGTACACAAAAATAATTTCTTGACAGTCTGTCTATACCTATTATTTCTGAAGAGACAAAACTGTCTCTAGATATGGACATAACAGAAGAAGAGATCACAGAAGCCATCAACAGTTTAACAGCAGGTCGAACACCGGGACCGGATGGCCTTAATGTAGATTTTTACAAGAAATTTAAAAGAAAACTTGCCAGACCTATTTTAGATATGTTTAAAGAATCCTTTGCAAATAGTATACTCCCAGAATCCTTAAGACATGCTCTCATTACACTCATACCCAAGCCTAACAAAATAAACAACCCAGTCTCTTACTACTGCGTATCTATACCACGAGTTTTCATTTTCATTTGGCGTAGTATTTACACGCCAAAGTCACATTTCGCGTTCATATGGTACGCAAAACCCTCCCGTTAAACTTCTATTGATGGAAAATGCGTATGCATTGCACGCAGAAATGTATTATAGTTAACGTCATCGTCCCGCCCCTTAATCGTACGAAGATTAACGATTCCATCTCGTGCAGATGCCGAAGGTGCATGCAGAAATACGTGTTATTTATTTTTTATTTTATTTATTTATTTATTTTTTTTGTACAGAAACATAACTCATAATCTCTAATGGGGGCGAATGGTCACATCATTTAATCTATTGATTCGTGACACGGGCACGTTTATTTAGTTATTTTCGTAATACCAGCACGTTTTTTAAACTAATGTATTTTAAATGGGAAGCGTCTTTTGTGATCACAGCACGATTCTTTCTGCCTATCGGGCTGCAGCAGAGAACCTGTTTAATCAACATTAATTCACGAGATTTTATCTTGTCATGGACCATGGTTTATGTATTTTTTTTTTAATGTTATTTTTCGATCTTATTGCCAGGGAAGGTGGATTGCTTTGCTGTTTATTGATATTTAAAAAAATATATTTTATCAGTATGAAATCGCGCTGAAGAAGTCTCGTTCCGAACACATCGCGATATTTGGCATCAGTTCACGTGTGCCAGATGTTGGTAAGTAGTAATAAATAAATACGATGTCCTAATAATGTGTGATATAATGTCTTTTCTGTTTGTCGATATTAATAAGATTAGCTCACATTCAGTCACTGCATTATATCTGCCATCGCCACGGAGGCTTTGCGTTTCATTGCTTTCTAATTCTAAACAGGGTGATTAAACACCGTCTGTCACGTGACGTGCTGTTGTATTTGTAGTAGAAGCACAGTAAAAACAACACTTACCATGCTTTAACCACATTAACATTAGTTTTACTGTGATAAGTGTAGTAAAAAGACAGTAATCACAAAACTGACCATGCGTTTACCACACTATTGGTAGTTTTAATGTGATACGTATTGTAAATGTACAGTAACCACAATACTTACCATGCTTTTACTACAGTAACCCTAATTTTACTGTGATAGGTGTGGTACAAGGACAGTAACCACAAAACTTACCATGCTTTTACCACAGTAACCCTAATTTTACTGTGATAGGTGTGGTAAAAGGACAGTAACCACAAAACTTACCATGCTTTTACCACAGTAACCCTAATTTTACTGTGATAGGTATGGTAAAAGGACAGTAACCACAACACTTACCATGCTTTTACCACAGTAACCCTAATTTTACTGTGATAGGTGTGGTAAAAGGACAGTGACCACAAAACTTACCATGCTTTTACCACAGTAACCCTAATTTTACTGTGATAGGTATGGTAAAAGGACAGTAACCACAAAACTTACCATGCTTTTACCACAGTAACCCTAATTTTACTGTGATACGTATTGTAAAAGGACAGTAACCACAAAACTTACCATGCTTTTACCACAGTAACCCTAATTTTACTGTGATAGGTGTGGTAAAAGGACAGTGACCACAAAACTTACCATGCTTTTACCACAGTAACCCTAATTTTACTGTGATAGGTATGGTAAAAGGACAGTAACCACAACACTTACTTACCATGCTTTTACCACAGTAACCCTCATTTTACTGTGATAGGTGTGGTAAAAGGACAGTAACCACAAAACTTACCATGCTTTTACCACAGTAACCCTAATTTTACTGTGATACGTATTGTAAAAGGACAGTAACCACAAAACTTACCATGCTTTTACCACAGTAACCCTAATTTTACTGTGATAGGTGTGGTAAAAGGACAGTAACCACAACACTTACCATGCTTTTACCACAGTAACCCTAATTTTACAGTGATAGGTGTGGTAAAAGGACAGTAACCACAAAACTTACCATGCTTTAAACCTCAGTAACCTTAGTTTTACTGTGATTGGTGTAGTACAGGGCAGTAATCACAAAACTTACCATGCTATTCTCCAGAATTGGTAGTTTTAAAGTGATATTTGTTGTAAATGCATATTAAACACAACACTTGCCATGCTTTTAATGCTTTATAATGTAACATCCAATATTTGTAAGGCAGTACTTTGTCCTTTAAAGAATCCTATATATTATTAATTATACATAATGATATTTTCTTTTCTTTTTTTTCAGCTGAAAAGACCAAAAGGGCCTTTCGGACTCAGTCAGCCCCATATTGTTTGAGGACAAGTAAACGGAGGAGACGGAAAGCTGCATAGGTAAATATTTGCAATGTATGTGTTGTTTTTAACCCTAAATCAAATAATTTATCAAGCATTTGTTGTTTCTTAAACCTTTTCTCACAAAACCCATAGCCCAATCCGTATGAACATAGTCTGAAGGTCTTAACAATTCACAAGATTTAACAAGTTGTCAAATTCGTACGATACTCTTACATATTTGTATACTCGTACACAATCCTGCAGCTTTTACTCCTAGTGCTGTCATTGGCTACTGCCTCAATTCCTGTACGGAATTATCGCGATATTTGTAAATCAGTTGAGCCCCTTCTTGGAAAGTAGTCGGATGTCCCACACACTGTTAGAAAGTTGATATTAATTGCATTGTATTTATTACAATTATTACAAATTGGTCCCCGTCTGTTTATGTTCCAGTGATACATGATGTCTCTCCACACCTCATAACCTACCTCTGTTTGCAAGAGTGGAAAAGCTTATCTGACATTATCATGTCATCAGATACTCAATTATTTTGTCGTAATCAGAGCAGTTACACTGCCCTACCCGTTTGCATGTAAATCATTTTCATACGATTATTGCTTGCTTTTATAGACATACTTTTATTCATAGAAATGCCCACATATCAGTGAACTTATAACATAAAAATGCTTTTAACATTTAATTATGCAACACTCTTTACAGAAAAATATCCCACAGTTATGGATAAACTCACAACGTCATCATCAAGTGCTGTGCTGGGCACATTGGGCATCAAGTGTCCTCCAACGTATTCGATCCGTGGCCAGGTTCTTCACATCTTCCCATGGGACACTGACATTCTTCAGGTCTTCGTGAAACATCTGTCTCTGTGTCTTCCTTGGTCTTCCCTGTCTCCTGCATCCTCCTGGTGGTGTCCACTTCATCACTGTGTTTGGGTGTTGTTGTTTGGGCATGCGTAGGATGTGTCCAGCGAGGTGCACCCTTTGCTCTGTCTCAGTTTCTGAAAGTCTTCATGTAGTCCCACTCCTCCTCGTGATCTATTTGATATATGCAGAACCAATGTTGAAAATAGTGATTTATCTTTTTCCATATTGTTAAAGCATTTTGTTTTCTCTTTCAGCTTCATAAACTGTACTTGATTTCTGCCTAATGCCTTTATAAAAAAGGGTCAGTGCACATCAGGTGTTTTGCTAAAGGACATATTCATTGCATAGTTACAATAAAAGTGACCAATAATCACAAGGATATAGAATGAAAGTTGAGAATGTAAAATGTTGTGCTTATGTTTTTGCCTATTTGTTCTTTAAAGCAAAGAAACAAATGTATTTTCACATAACAAAGTTGAATCTCATCTCTTGGTTTGTAAATATATAACTTCATCATAGCAATTTTTTAATGTTAATGTATGTGTCACTATAATAGATTGCCCCTGTATCTGGATATTTTTAATTAACTGATTTTTATACTGTTGTGCTGTAGTTTTGGCACTACATTTGTCTTTAAACAGTTTGACATTAAATATTGGAATATGCTTTCAAAATTGTGTCCATTCATTTGTGCTTTTGTTACATTTATTTGAATATAATTGATATACCTTTAATATACTATACACTGTAAATGTTAGAAGCACTTTAGAACATGCAATTATCTTTAATTAAAATACTGCAAAACTACCCCTGCTGTAGGACATTGCTTAGAAAAAAGTTTCTCTTTCAAATGTATTTATGCATCAGTCTAATCAAAAAAGCTAATTTGTAGCATTGATCATGTGAACTCGTTTTTGGATGGTTACCACACAAAGGAGTCTTTTGTTTTTAAATATGAGTTTTATAATTTAATTAGAAGGAATACATGTTTAACAGCCTAAATATAAAATATTTAAGGTATCTATCCCTGCAGGCGGAACCAGAAGAGATGTCATCATTTGCCATAAATGGGCATGTAAGTGTGACGCATCTGTTCAGCTGGGTTGTTATTGGCTGTGACTTTATCGCAGAACTCGCTGTGATTGGACGATCGTTTAACACATATAAAACGGCGCTTCATGTTACAAAGTTTGTTTTGGTGTTATTATTACGTTAGTTATAGATTAAGCTAACTATAAAGTGTCTCTATGTTGTGAGAAGTTACTCCTTTACTGAGATCCTAACCCTAACCTTAAGCATGTCTGCACATTTCAATGAACTACACAGCACCATGCTTCTGGTTCCACTGATAGAATGACAGAGACATGTGGGTAATGTAGTTTAAAACGTTTAGTAATGAAACAATAAATGTTAAATAAATAATATATTTAATGGACAACTGGATATCTAAATATGTTCATTGTGCAAACCTTTATGACATATATGAGGGACAGGCTGAAATTTGATATTTTACTGTGAGCACTTTAAAAATAACCTTTATGCCAGCTTTCCATATATGTCTGATTACTGTGGCCAACATTATTTATTAAACATTGCATAAGCAGTTGTCCTGCCGATTTTCTCTTTGATACACTAACCGGACTTTGAGTTACAGCCATTTGAAATGTGCATTTTTTTGCTCTTCTGGGGGCCGTTGCTGGGCCCCTGGAGGTGGAAGGGCAATACAATCTACACAGATCTACACACAGTATTACTATTACACAAAGATAATGCACCATTCAGTAAAACAACAAAAAAACAGTGCCAACATTTCCTTTTCACCCCTTCTGATTGCTGCTTATATGCCTGACATCAGTAATGTCTGCTTTCATTTGAAAAGCAGTAGTAGATGTACTAGAATGATCAACATGGATCATCTTCAATTATGCTTGAAGTGTTTATAGGAAGATAGCCCACTGCAGCCTCTTGTAATTTAGTTTCCCTTTATTTCACTGAAACGTGACATACATGCAAGTATATGCAACTTATGTTGCATTGTTGTCCCAAATATCATTAACCAGATCTAAGTTTTTTTGTTCTAAGTAAAATAATCATGGTCATTAATTATATGTAGTTGTTTTTAAATTATGAATTTAAAACTAAATTACTAAAGTACTAAATTACTAGTACTAAATTACTAAATTAAAATGACTAAAACTAAATTAAAAATAAATACTAAATAAATAAGAAATTAAAATTTCTAAAATAGAAAATTCTATTTATTGTACCAAACACCACTTTTTCTATACACAATATTCACCATACTTTATTAAACAACACTTTATTGGAGGACTTTATTAAACAACACTTTATCAATAAAGTTGATAAAGTAGCATAAAGACAAATGATATTCAAGATAAATAAAAATGTGTCTTCAAAAATACATTAACATCATGTTGATCCATTCACATCTGCTGAAGCCATAAACTGAGTGCCAGAGAATCATATTCAGTCACCTACAGAATTTTAGATTGATTTGGAATATAATGATTCATTTTCACTATGTATAGTATATTAAAAAGGTATATCAATTATATTCAAATAAATGTAACAAAAGCACAAATGAATGGACACAATTTTGAAAGCATATTCCAATATTTAATGTCAAACTGTTTAAAGACAAATGTAGTGCCAAAACTACAGCACAACAGTATAAAAATCAGTTAATTAAAAATATCCAGATACAGGGGCAATCTATTATAGTGACACATACATTAACATTAAAAAATTGCTATGATGAAGTTATATATTTACAAACCAAGAGATGAGATTCAACTTTGTTATGTGAAAATACATTTGTTTCTTTGCTTTAAAGAACAAATAGGCAAAAACATAAGCACAACATTTTACATTCTCAACTTTCATTCTATATCCTTGTGATTATTGGTCACTTTTATTGTAACTATGCAATGAATATGTCCTTTAGCAAAACACCTGATGTGCACTGACCCTTTTTTATAAAGGCATTAGGCAGAAATCAAGGACAGTTTATGAAGCTGAAAGAGAAAACAAAATGCTTTAACAATATGGAAAAAGATAAATGACTATTTTCAATATTGGTTCTGCATATATCAAAGAGATCCTGAGGAGGAGTGGGACTCCACATGAGGACTTTCAGAAACTGTGACAGAGCAAAGGGTGCACCTCGCTGGACACATCCTACACATGCCCAAACAACAACACCCAAACACAGTGATGAAGTGGACACCACCAGGAGGATGCAGGAGACAGGGAAGACCAAGGAAGACACAGAGACAGATGTTTCATGAAGACCTGAAGAATGTCAGTGTCCCATGGGAAGATGTGAAGAACCTGGCCACGGATCGAATACGTTGGAGGACACTTGTTGCCCAATGTGCCCAGCACAGCACTTGATGATGACGTTGTGAGTTTATCCATAACTGTAGGATATGTTTTCTGTAAAGAGTGTTGCATAATTAAATGTTAAAAGCATTTTTATGTTATAAGTTCACTGATATGTGGGCATTTCTATGAATAAAGGTATGTCTATAAAAGCAAGCAATAATCGTATGAAAATGATTTACATGCAAACGGGTAGGGCAGTGTAACTGCTCTGATTACGACAAAATAATTGAGTATCTGATGACATGATAATGTCAGATAAGCTTTTCCACTCTTGCAAACAGAGGTAGGTTATGAGGTGTGGAGAGACATCATGTATCACTGGAACATAAACAGACGGGGACCAATTTGTAATAATTGTAATAAATACAATGCAATTAATATCAACTTTCTAACAGTGTGTGGGACATCCGACTACTTTCCAAGAAGGGGCTCAACTGATTTACAAATATCGCGATAATTCCGTACAGGAATTGAGGCAGTAGCCAATGACAGCACTAGGAGTAAAAGCTGCAGGATTGTGTACGAGTATACAAATATGTAAGAGTATCGTACGAATTTGACAACTTGTTAAATCTTGTGAATTGTTAAGACCTTCAGACTATGTTCATACGGATTGGGCTATGGGTTTTGTGAGAAAAGGTTTAAGAAACAACAAATGCTTGATAAATTATTTGATTTAGGGTTAAAAACAACACATACATTGCAAATATTTACCTATGCAGCTTTCCGTCTCCTCCGTTTACTTGTCCTCAAACAATATGGGGCTGACTGAGTCCGAAAGGCCCTTTTGGTCTTTTCAGCTGAAAAAAAAGAAAAGAAAATATCATTATGTATAATTAATAATATATAGGATTCTTTAAAGGACAAAGTACTGCCTTACAAATATTGGATGTTACATTATAAAGCATTAAAAGCATGGCAAGTGTTGTGTTTAATATGCATTTACAACAAATATCACTTTAAAACTACCAATTCTGGAGAATAGCATGGTAAGTTTTGTGATTACTGCCCTGTACTACACCAATCACAGTAAAACTAAGGTTACTGAGGTTTAAAGCATGGTAAGTTTTGTGGTTACTGTCCTTTTACCACACCTATCACTGTAAAATTAGGGTTACTGTGGTAAAAGCATGGTAAGTGTTGTGGTTACTGTCCTTTTACCACACCTATCACAGTAAAATTAGGGTTACTGTGGTAAAAGCATGGTAAGTTTTGTGGTTACTGTCCTTTTACAATACGTATCACAGTAAAATTAGGGTTACTGTGTTAAAAGCATGGTAAGTTTTGTGGTTACTGTCCTTTTACCACACCTATCACAGTAAAATTAGGGTTACTGTGGTAAAAGCATGGTAAGTGTTGTGGTTACTGTCCTTTTACCACACCTATCACAGTAAAATTAGGGTTACTGTGGTAAAAGCATGGTAAGTTTTGTGGTTACTGTCCTTTTACAATACGTATCACAGTAAAATTAGGGTTACTGTGGTAAAAGCATGGTAAGTTTTGTGGTTACTGTCCTTTTACCACACCTATCACAGTAAAATTAGGGTTACTGTGGTAAAAGCATGGTAAGTGTTGTGGTTACTGTCCTTTTACCATAGCTATCACAGTAAAATTAGGGTTACTGTGGTAAAAGCATGGTAAGTTTTGTGGTCACTGTCCTTTTACCACACCTATCACAGTAAAATTAGGGTTACTGTGGTAAAAGCATGGTAAGTGTTGTGGTTACTGTCCTTTTACCATACCTATCACAGTAAAATTAGGGTTACTGTGGTAAAAGCATGGTAAGTTTTGTGGTTACTGTCCTTGTACCACACCTATCACAGTAAAATTAGGGTTACTGTAGTAAAAGCATGGTAAGTATTGTGGTTACTGTACATTTACAATACGTATCACATTAAAACTACCAATAGTGTGGTAAACGCATGGTCAGTTTTGTGATTACTGTCTTTTTACTACACTTATCACAGTAAAACTAATGTTAATGTGGTTAAAGCATGGTAAGTGTTGTTTTTACTGTGCTTCTACTACAAATACAACAGCACGTCACGTGACAGACGGTGTTTAATCACCCTGTTTAGAATTAGAAAGCAATGAAACGCAAAGCCTCCGTGGCGATGACAGATATAATGCAGTGACTGAATGTGAGCTAATCTTATTAATATCGACAAACAGAAAAGACATTATATCACACATTATTAGGACAGCGTATTTATTACTTACCAACATCTGGCACACGTGAACTGATGCCAAATATCGCGATGTGTTCGGAACGAGACTTCTTGCAGCGCGATTTCATACTGATAAAATATATATTTTTAAATATCAATAAACAGCAAAGCAATCCACCTTCCCTGGCAATAAGATCGAAAAATAACATTAAAAAAAAATACATAAACCATGGTCCATGACAAGATAAAATCTCGTGAATTAATGTTGATTAAACAGGTTCTCTGCTGCAGCCCGATAGGCAGAAAGAATCGTGCTGTGATCACAAAAGACGCTTCCCATTTAAAATACATTAGTTTAAAAAACGTGCTGGTATTACGAAAATAACGAAATAAACGTGCCCGTGTCACGAATCAATAGATTAAATGATGTGACCATTCGCCCCCATTAGAGATTATGAGTTATGTTTCTGTACAAAAAAAATAAAATAATAAAAATAATAAAAAAATAAAAAATAATAATAACACGTATTTCTGCATGCACCTTCGGCATCTGCACGAGATGGAATCGTTAATCTTCGTACGATTAAGGGGCGGGACGATGACGTTAACTATAATACATTTCTGCGTGCAATGCATACGCATTTTCCATCAATAGAAGTTTAACGGGAGGGTTTTGCGTACCATGTGAACGCAAAATGTGACTGCGTGCAATGCATACGCATTTTCCGTCAATAGAACTTTAACGGGAGGGTTTTGCGTACCATATGAACGCGAAATGTGACTTTGGCGTGTAAATACTACGCCAAATGAAAATGAAAACTCGTGGTATAGATACGCAGTAGTAAGAGACTGGGTTGAAATAAATACAAAATGTGATTCATTTCGACCAATCTCATTACTTAATACAGATGTTAAAGTACTAAGCAAAATTTTAGCAAGGAGGTTGGAGACACTTCTACCTAAGATAATACACAGAGACCAAAATGGATTCATTAAGGGTAGGCAGGGTTTTCATAATGTTAGAACCTTGCTTAATGTTTTATATCTTAAAAAAGGGGCTTGTGATGCGGCCATTCTTTCCTTAGATGCCGAAAAGGCTTTCGACAGGGTGGAATGGCCGTATCTATTTGAGGTCCTTAAAAGATTTGGGTTTGGGGAAATTTTCTGTAAATGGATTAAGATACTTTACATGCATCCTATGGCTGAAGTACTAACTAACAATATAGTTTCTAAGGCTTTTAACATCCAAAGGGGTACTCGTCAAGGGTGCCCCCTTTCACCCCTTCTTTTTATCTTAGCAATTGAGCCACTTGCCATCGCGGTAAGATCTCATAGTAATATACTAGGTATCAGATCAGACACAATAGATTTGCGCATTTCGTTGTATGCAGATGATGTAATTCTATACTTGACAAATCTGGCTCACTCCATCCCTTCTCTAATACGACTTCTTTCGCTCTTTGGTAACTTTTCTGGTTATAAAATAAACCAATCTAAATCATGTATCCTGTTACTGAATGATGGTGATAGTCAAATACCAACTGTAACACAATTCAATGTGGTAGATTCCTTTATTTATTTAGGAATTAAAATAACGGCGAATATAGATCATATATCTTTGGTTAATTACCAACCTCTTTTGAACACGGTCTCTAAATTTATTGAACGGTGGAAAAATCTACCTATATCGCTAATTGGACGTGTAAATATAATAAAAATGAGCGTACTACCTAAAATATTATATCTGTTTCAAAATATTCCTCTCTGCCCTCCAACCTCCTTTTTTACAATACTTCGGAGATCATTCACTGACTTCATATGGAATAATAAAAGAGCTCGTGTTCGGTTATCATTATTATACTTGCCTTATAATAGGGGTGGTCTTCAGTTTCCGAATCTACAGTGGTACTACTGGGCAGCACAGTTACGATCGACCTTATATTATTTCTCATCTGAACATTGTGCATCTTGGGTGGATATTGAATCTTTCTTCATAAAGTCAAAATTACCCCTTAATCTCTACCTCTATTCGGCAGACATTAAATCCCTCAGAAAAGATAAAGACGTTCTATCTTTTAACCCTATCCTCATTAATACAATTAACGTCTGGTGTGATGTATATAAATATCTAGGGCAGTGCAATACTTTATCATGTTTTACTCCAATATGGGGAAACAAGCGTTTTAAACCAGCTAGATCTGACCCTGGATTTAAAATGTGGTTTGATAAAGGGTTACAGAAAATTGAGGATTTCTATAGGGAAAAGGATCTAATGTCCTTTGCCGAAATTGTAGCGCAATTTGATATTCCCAAAAAACATTTTTTTAAATTCCTTCAATTTAGGAGCTATGTTTCTTCTTATCAAGGTGCAAAGCTTACAAAACCTAATAAGACACCTCTTGAAGAACTGTTATCAAAATCTGCCCAAACTAAAGGTTTAATATCTATGTTTTATAAAATGTTAGAATCACACTCTAAAGAATCATCAGAATCTAAATTGGCTTCCTGGAGAGAAGATTTAAATGTAAACATTCCCTCGGATGTTTGGGATGGAATATGTACGAAAGCTCATGTACAAACAGTTAATAGTAATCTTAAATTAATTCAGTACAACTGGATTATGAGAACTTACATTACTCCAGTTAGGTTAAATAAAATTAACCAGAATATCCCAGATACGTGCATCAAGTGCTCAGATGATAAAGGTACACTTTTGCATTGCATGTGGAACTGCCCAAAGGTGCAGGAGTTTTGGAAGGAGGTGGCTATATTTATTTCTCAGATGGTGTCTATAAATCTACCAATGAAACCCGAAATTTTTATTTTGGGAATTATTCCTGAGAATACTGTGGACCATGGCAGCACTCGTAAACTTGTTGATATTAGTATACTTCAAGCAAAGCGTCTAATAGCCTTGTATTGGAAGAAAGTGGAAAAGCCATCTATCGTACAGTGGATCAATAACATGTCCTTCTGTTTAGCTATGGAAAAGATAACTTATATCTTGAAAGGTAAAATTTCTTCTTTTGAGAAAATTTGGACACCCTTTATATCCTTTATATCAAATTTGGATTTTGGGAATGTACTAAATAAGACAGGAGAAGACAAGCTAACTTGACACTTGACCTATCTTATTTATCCCCCTTTTCATATTTTTGTATTTTTTATTTAAAGAAAACATTGTTAAATAATGATTTGTTGTATGCCTTCTATGCGTGTTTTGTATTTTCAACTTCCCCTTCCTACTGTATTACTTTCTGGAATAACCTGTGTTGCTATTTAAAATAACCTGTGCCTTGTTTTATTTTATTTTATTTTTTAATATGAAAAGATGTAACCATAATATTGTTGTATTACATTGTTATAGTTTGATACATCTCAATAAAAAGATTGTTAAAAAAAAAAAAAAATAATAATAATAATAATAAAACAATCCAGTTCATGACCCCTTTAATGGCAAAGGTGTAAATTCACTCTATATAGCACAAACAGGCCTACCATAATATGCGAGCAACATGTATGTAGATGTTTGTATTTTTAAGAGAATAATGTTTATGCGTGGTTATTTAAAAAAATAAAAATGAAAGTTGCTGAAATAAGACCACAAAACTCATACAAAATATGTGCCCACAAGACTTTTGACTAATGGATGTTTTCTCTTCGAGTTCTAGCTTCAAAATTATGTGAAAATAGTCTTGCTTTATCGTTCACAAAAAAAATACATTGATTTAAATGGTGTAAAACAGGTTTTGCTTGGAAAGCCAATATGCGAGGGGGAGGAGTAGTTTACACCTGAGATTACCCAGTCCCACCCACTCTGCATAATGACTCTGCATAATTAGCCATTCATTCAGGTGTGACACTGACTGAGCCACAATGCAAGGACAAAATAGCCTATATATTTAGAAGAAGACTTATATTGACCATTTAAGATTTTGCTTACATCTATCTTGTAAATATGTTTTGCTATTTTATTAAAAAGGTTACAATTACAACAATAATTACAATTTCAGCAATATTTCTGCAAAAAAAGTACTCTTTCTTTGTAAAAAAAAAAAAAAAGATTATAGGCCTACATTTTATCATATGTATTCATTAGTTTGAATATAGCCAACATTGGAACATCTTAGTCTATGACTTTATTTTTGACAAAATAGTATTTTATATATATGAGCAGAAAAGCTTATTTGATGTGACAGTATATTCTACAGTAAAAACTGTACCCAAATCTAGTCAACAAAATGTTGTCTTTCATACTTCGCCTGACTGTAACGTTGTTTTTATGAAATATTAGGGCATAGCCTATAAATGTTAATTTGCAGTTTAATACGTTGCTTATACAAATACATTTTATTTCAACATATTTCAGTCGATTTTTACTCATCTCAGTAGGCTATAGCAAAGCAGTTTATTCTTTCACACACAGACGCGCGATTCATATTTAGGCTAAACAGTCTTTACAAATATGTACCCTTCATTCATCTCACAGAAACGCGATTCATATTTAGGCTAAACAGTCTTTACAAATATGTACCCTTCATTCATCTCACAGAAACGCGATTCATATTTAGGCTAAACAGTCTTTACAAATATGTACCCTTCATTCATCTCACAGAAACGCGATTCATATTATAGAAACGCGATTCATCTTTTTGTTTACATAGGCCTACACTAACGTTATTCCATAACGTTATTCCACATTAACACTTGAGAAAGGATAACTTAGCCTACCTCACTCCTCAGCGGGATCTGCTCCTCATATCAGCACGGAAAATTTTCTCCATAAGGTAGGCTATATTATGCCTCTTTGTTTACAGTTGATGTGGGCGTTTCAAAGACTGAAATGGTTCTCAGAATTTGCGTTTGAATAGCACGCGCTCTCCGGGGCGTGGTCAAATTACTGTGAATCATCTCGTAATGAGCTCGACTGGAGTCGCTCTCTTTTTATACAGATTACAGAAGCTGATAATATTTGTTTTTTATATAAATTACTTCATTTAAAAGCTGCGATCTCAAGCTTTATGCCCGTGGGTCTGTTTCCCTGTTTGACTGAATTTTCGCGGAGTTATAGATCATTTTCGAACGCGTTTCAAATGGGAGTTTACTGACAGAGAGAAGGCAGAAATAGCATCATGTTAGTTTTTCTTTATTTGTCAAAAAGCAAAACACTTTATTTTTATTGTGAGTATACAGAAAAAAAATAGAAACTGAACAGGATCGATTGATGTATTACACGAAAATGAAAGATCAAAATTAACAGAGCATTTTGTGTTTATTTTTCATTGCTAAAAAAAAAAACGAGCAAAACGCGCGGGCGCGTTTTTGGTCCCCAGAGGGTTAACCCTCTGGGGTCTGAGGTGTTTTTGGGGTCCTTGAGATGTTCTGACATGCCCTGACATTTGTGCTTTTTTCAGTTGCTTATAAACATAGTAATGGCAAAAAAAAATTACACACTATTTAGCACAAACAGGGCTACCATAATATGTGAGCAACAAGAATGTACATGTCTGCATTTTTGAGAGAATAATGTTTATGCGTGGTTATTGAAAAAACTAAAAACTAAAGTTTCTGAAATAAGACCACAAAACACACACTAAATATGTGCCAATAAGACTTTTGTCTAATGGATGTCATCGCCTAGTGTTTTTTCTTCAAAATTATGTGAAAATCACCCTGCCTAATCCTTCACATAACACAATACATTGATTTGAATTTTGCAAAGCACTTTCTGTTTGGAAAGGCCATATGCGGAGTGGGCGTCACAGATCATGCATATGTAGTGGTTCACACCTGAGGACCGCATACTTAATGAGCCATTCATTCAGGTGAGTCACTGAGCCACAAGAATGCAAGAGCAACAGTTGGAAGCATCTCAATTCTTTTTTATTTTTCCACATATTGTGCTTGCAATTTGGCCTATAATAGCCAAGGAAAACATGTAATTGTGCCGTTAATTCTCATACTGTATTTTCAGTTTTGGAATATTTATCCTCTCCCCAAATTTGTCACTAATAAAACACAATAAAAATTATTTAAAGAAAAGGCTTATATTTACCTTTTAATAGTTTGTTTACATCTACCTTGTAAATATTTAAATAAACAACAATTCAAGTGTAATCTTTCTTTGTACAAACTAAAGTATACATTTTATCATACATATTTCAAAGTTAAGGATTTGATTGATTATTTGATTATTTTTGACAAAAAAATTGGCAAATAAAAGCTTATTTGAGGTGGCAGATATTTTACAGTAAAAATGTATAATCTATCCAAAACTAATCAACGAAATGTTGTCTTTCATATGTCTGTAACATAGGTCTTTCATTTTTATTATAAGGAATATAAATGCTAATTTGCAGTTTAATACGTTGCTTATACAAATATATATATGTGCATACACACACACACATATACATGTGTATATATTTATACACAAAAATAAATTTTATTTATATTTTTTATATACATTTTTTTTTCCACAAATTGTGCTTGTAAATTGTATAATATCCAAGGTAAACATGTCTAGTAATTGTGCAGTAAATTCTCATACTGTATTTTCAGTTTTGGAATATGTATCCTCTCCCCAAATTTGTTACTAATAAAACACAATAAAAATCTTTTGATATTTGAGCTGATATGGGGCTCGAGAAAACACAGCCCCTCACAGGTTTGCGCCGTGGATTCCCGCGAGTCAGACGCGGATACTGTGTTTGTTTTAGGCTCGCGCAGTGTTCACTCGGACGCGCGCTTCAATCCGTTGTGGAGACTCTCTTTTCGTTCCAGTGAAATTACAAAACAAAATACACACACACACGTCTCTGCCTGATATACAACCACTCATAAACATAATCTGATTTGACAAAAAAAAAAAAAAAACTATGAGTGCAGATTTGGAACTTAGAACCTCTGACACGCTAGGCAAATGTTCTACCACTAGACCACTTGAGTTCACGTATTTACTCACGTGAAAACTCGGTGTTTACTCGGCGTGATCAATTCGCTCTTGAACATGCTGCCGTTCGTCTGAGTTACAATCTTCCTCTGAGGAAAAGCCAAGGTGAGTTATTCCTCGCTGTCCAGGATCATCTGAAGACCGTCTTTACCGGAGAAACGCGCCATCCTCTCTAAACGCGATGAACTATCAGTGAATCTGATCTGATGAAACTTCGTGTTTTCAAGGCATTGATCGGGGGGCGGGTGCGAAGCATAGATCACCTAAACTATTTACCATGTCAATAGCGCCGGGGGCGGGGCGGCCTCAGTTCATTATAGAGATAATTAGGCAGAAGGAAAAAACGGTACCTCTCCTTGCTTTCAAACGGATTACATGAGTTGAAAACATTTGTTTTTTTTATTAATTACTTCATTTAAAAGAAGAGATTTCAAGCTTCATAAAGACATATATCACGTGCCTGTGTGAGAAGTATTCGCTGAGTTATGATTCATTTTCGGACGCGTTTCAGAATGGACTACACGGACAGAGAGAAGGCAGAACTCGCTCCGTGATTATTTTTCTTAATTTGGCGAAAAGCACAACACTTTGTTTTTATTGTGAGTATACAGAAAAATAATACACATTTAACAGAATCGATTGATGTATGAAACTCCTATGGAAAATCAAAGTCAACAGAGTATTTATGAGTTTCTTTTACACTGATAAAAAAAAAGCGAGCTGGTATCGCCGGCGATACCGCCGACCTCAGGGGGTTAAAAAACCGCAACTTGATCCTTCAGAATTAGTCAATTACAGGCCGATCTCAAATCTACCTTTTCTGTCAAAGATATTAGAAAAAGCAGTATCTTCACAACTGTGTTCCTTTCTTGAAAGAAATGATATCTGCGAGGATTTTCAGTCTGGATTCAGACCGTACCATAGTACTGAGACTGCTCTCGTTAGAGTCACAAATGATTTGCTCTTATCATCCGATCGTGGTAGTGTCTCTCTATTAGTGTTACTCGATCTTAGTGCTGCATTTGACACCATTGACCACAACGTTCTTTTAAATAGACTCGAAAATTATGTTGGCATTAGTGGAATTGCACTAGCATGGTTTAAATCATACTTATCTGACCGTTATCAGTTTGTAGCAATAAATGAAGAGATGTCTCATCGATCACAAGTTCAGTATGGCGTACCACAAGGCTCAGTACTAGGACCGCTGCTGTTCACTCTGTACATGCTACCATTAGGAGATATCATTAGGAAACATGGCATTAGCTTTCACTGTTATGCCGACGATACTCAGCTCTATATTTCTTCAAAACCTAACGAAACTTACCAATTCACAAAATTAACGGAATGCATAGCGGATATAAAAAATTGGATGACTCGTAATTTCCTACTTCTAAATTCTGAAAAAACTGAGTTTCTAATTATTGGACAAAAAACTTCCTCACGTAATAACCTAGAATACTGTCTAACACTTGATGGCTGCTCTGTTAAGTCTTCGTCGTCGGTTAGGAACCTGGGTGTGCTCTTTGATACCAATCTTTCATTTGAAAGTCACATGTCTAGTATCTGTAAAACTGCATTTTTCCATCTTAAAAATATATCTAAATTACGTCATATGCTCTCATTGACAAATGCAGAACAATTAGTTCATGCGTTCATGACCTCAAGGCTAGATTATTGTAATGCTCTACTGGGTGGTTGCCCTGCACGCTTAATAAACAAACTACAGCTAGTTCAAAACGCAGCAGCTCGAGTTCTTACCAGAACCAGGAAGTATGACCATATTAGCCCGGTTCTGTCAAAACTGCACTGGCTCCCTATTAAACATCGCATCAATTTTAAAATATTGCTGATCACGTACAAAGCACTAAATGGTTTAGCTCCGCAGTACTTGAGCGAGCTCTTAACGCATTATAGTCCTTCACGTCTATTGCGATCTCAAAATTCCGGCCAGTTAATAATACCTAGAATATCAAAATCGACTGCTGACGGTAGATCCTTCTCCTATTTAGCACTAGGGATGTCCCGATACCACTTTTTACAGAACGAGTCCGATACCGATACTGTAATTTTCAGTACTCGCCGATACCGATACCGTAACCGATACCTGAATTTTCACTGCATTTGTCATTTTTAAATGTATTAGTAGATAAACCAAAAGATTATAAATCATATTAGTTGGCTTAATTTGTTCATCAAATATATATATATCTTTCAGTTATTTTCATGCTTAATTAAGCCTGCTAAAATGCATATGAGCTTCTGTAAGCCTACTGTCACTGTTCATTCTATTGCTCTATCATATTTTATCTTTCATTTAATAGCACAGCACATATTTAGAGCTGCTTCAGCAGGGCTCAGTGCTGAGGACTGGGTCAGCGGTTCAAATGTTTGTCAAAACCAGTGAAATATCAATTATTTAATCCAATTTTGATACTACAACAAAAACTAGCAGCCTAATATATGTGAATTTAAAACAAGTAAGCAGTCAGTAACAAAATAAAAACAAACAATTTAATTACAAATAGGCCAAATATATACAATAGAACAAAGAAAGGCTACAAATGAAATAAACAGTGTTTTTAGAGTTTTTCGGGTAGATCTAACAGGTACAGAAATTTGAATAAAGTAATCAAATGTGAAAAAAAGCATATTCATTACTGTATGAATTATATATAGATGGATATTTTTCTATAGTTGAAAAGGATAGCCCATTTAGTCAAGAGCAGTGAGTAATTTCTTTGTCCTTTGTTTGATTAACATTAAAACACAGAAGCAGGTTTATCAAACTGCTGCCCCTTTAAGACCGAGCGCACGGACCGCATTTGAACATGCTACGTTCATTTGAGATATAACCGACTTTGTTTACTATAGGATACTCACCAAGACGGGCGTTATTACATAGTTGTGTGTGAATTCGTCCGTACAAGCGCAAGACGTGAAAGACAATTTAATTCAGTATTCGCGCGCTGAGACGCTGGTTTGAGGGGCGCGCGCTTCGGATGTTTGCATTCATGAAACTTCTTGACCTCTGCACACGTCCTGTAATAATGTAGGGAACCACTCGTTATACTTCAGTCAGGTAACAGTTCATGTTTTACTTTACTTACATATACGATTTAGTTTTCATCCAAATAACACGTGCTGAGTGAACGATCAGCAATCAAGAGCATTCAACAGAAGTGCGCTTATCGCTCTCTGTCTCTCTCTCTGCCTCTCTCTCTCTCTCGTCAGTTAACGTTAATATAATAAGCTAAAGCTACATGCCTCGTTTAATTTCGTTGCCATTGACATCGGACTGAACAAACTTTCCACTGTTGTCTGTTTAAAGGGATGTGCTCGACCAGCTCGTGCGTCTATGACTCAGTTCACCTCGACAAAGCACTCGCGGCGGCCAGTTTCGTTTCGCAAAATGTACGTGGTATCGGTGCGTGGTATCGGCGAATTTTTATGACTACGAGTACGAGTATATGAGGACAGTATCGGCCCGATCCCCGATGCCAGTATCGGTATCGGGCCATCCCTATTTAGCACCAAAACTTTGGAACAGCCTTCCTACCATTGTCCGGGAAGCAGACACACACTGTCAGTTCAAAGCTAGACTAAAAACACATCTCTTTGACCTAGCTTTCACATAATACATTACAGACTTCTATAATTCAATGTTAGGCTGCATAGATTAGGTCAGCTGGAACCGGGAACACTTCCCATAAATCCTGATGTACTCGTTACATCATAAGAAGAATGGCATCTACGCTAATTTTAGTGTCTTTGTTTATCCCGAGGTTTTCCCGCAGCCTGCCGGATCCAGGCCGTATTCAGATCTGATGAAGGACCTTCGCCTGAACCCGATCCAACGCAGTGCTGAAGTGCCAACTAGTCTCTCCCTATGGAGGATCCCTCTACCACTATACAGATAAAGCGTTGTCGGGAAACTCAATTCGCGTATCTACCCCGAATTGATAAAATAAAATAAAATTCTGTATCAAAAATTATAAGGAAACACCAGTACTTTGTTTAGGCTTGGTTTGTAGGGAATTACAAACCTGCGTACATATATTCAAACGCACATAACTATAGAACCAATTCTTAATGTGCATGTGAACGCCATCAGCGTTTCTCACAGGTTCGCGTTTAAAGTCTCTGTAGAGAGAATTGTGTCGTCTTAGCGGCCCCTAATTTAATAACAAATGATTGTTGCGACGGAAGCGAATCAATCATAACTAACCTTAGCTGGAAAATAACTTTACTAAAGAACCGCTATAAAGCCAAAACAATCTCTGTTACCTTAAACATTGTTAAAAGCGCTATATAAATGAGGATGACTTGACTTGACTTGACTTAGTGTGTCAATAATTAATGGTTAATTCAGGTAGTTATAAAGCATTTAGTTGTGGTCAGTTCACTTTTTTTGTGAGCTCATCTAAAGTGAGGACTAGTTCTGCCTTGTAAAGCTTTTACAAAGGAGAATTTACTGTTATCTTCTAAACAGAAAAAGGAAACAAACACAACACAGTGATACAGAACATAGAAATATTTAAGATGTATGAATGTACATTTAAATAGTTTATTGATCGTTTACTTACACTTTCTAAGTGATCTTATGAACCACTGACAACAACTCCTAAATAACCGGTTAGTAAATAATGCAATACTTCATTTAGAAATGATAAATTGATCATTAAAAAGTGAGAAAATACAATTATTAAACACATTATAGATATGCTTATAAATAAAAAAAATAAAGCATTTATAGCTGTATTTATAAACTGATAATTAATGTCTATCCACGCTTTTTAAATGATGAATTAACTGTTTACTAATGTTTAACTAATGATTAATAGCGTGCAGTTATTATAAAGTGTTACCAAACCACAATTCAACTTTAAAAGTGTAAGAAAGAAAAAGAAACAAGAAAGAAATCCGCACTTTTTAAATATGCGGCAATGTGTGCAGTGTGTGTGCGTAAGAATGGAATGTGTGAATGTTCGCTAGATCAGACCCTATTCCTCAGCTGGGATCATGCAGAGCCCTTTGAAGCACTTCAGAGCCCTTTGAAACTGCATTGATTTGGACTTCAACAATTTGGTGACCGTTGAAGTCCATCGTGTGGAGAAAAATCCTGAAATGTTTTCCTAAAAAAAATACATTTTCCACTGAAGAAAGAAAGACATGAACATCTTGGATGGCATTGGGGTGAGTGTATGATCAGGACATTTTCATTTTGATGAGAACTAATCCTTTAAGTAATGGGGGAATGTAGTGTTTGTGTATTAGTCAGGAGATGGCGCTGTAGTCCACATGTTGTCACCTATGAAAGGTGTAAAGTAAGAGTTGAAGTGTGTTGTACATGCTGACCATTATGTAACATCTGGCACTGTTGAATTGCTTTAGGATTTTAATAAATCTATAAGAACTGAGAACTTTCTTGGCCTCATGCTTACCAGGATTTAAACATTACATCAGCAATTGCTGGTATACTGGAAATCTCTGAACACATCTAGTGTGTGTAATCAGAAATGTCCTGTATCTGATCATCTCTGTGCATCTCAAGTGTATGGACGTGTACAGGGTTTATATATATATATATTTTAGATTTTATATATTTTATTATATATTTTATGGTTTTAGATACATTTCTAGTAGCCTATAGCCTACGCTGTGTTTCTGTTTATTTTTGAGACACGCTCCAGTTCACGGAGACCATGAAAGCGCGCCCTGATTGTTTTATTAGTAGTATTAAGATCCAGCTTGTGTCAAAATGATTGATGGCTTTTTAATTAATTATGATTGATGGGTTTGACCTTTTGACCTTAATAATTTCAACATTATACTTTTGAGTATACATTCATACATTGAGGTAGTGAAGAAAATGATAGACTGGCATTACATACATAAAGTAAAACAATAACGATATTTACAGATGGTCTAACCAGAATAGAAAATCGCGGCAGGCTATCATGTTTTGCTCTAGGGTAAAGCTGACCAGACCTTCAACTATTTCACCAATGTCAGTTTTTGAATTTTTTGACACCTGTGACACACAGAGATCTGTCACAAATGTACACATACAGAGTATTTCGGTGACTCCGAACTCGTCACTACATACACGCAACACATCCAGAACTTTTCTGAGGATTTTGCCGATCGGCTCTTTGCCGTTAAAAAACATGGAGGTAACTCATCTGTCCAAGAATTTGTCAGGCCTCTAACGACATCTATTTCATTTTTGAGATTTGTCACACGTTTGGTATCCCGAGCACAATCGTTTTTCATATCACACGCAGCATCAATGATCCTGTGCATCAAGCCAATCATCTGGCCTCTAAAATGATCTTTAAAGTATACATACAGTCTAGCGTAGCTCTTAAATGACACTCTTTGCCCGTGGCGCACTCACACACCTCCGGCTGCATGTGCACAGCATCGCCAGAACTCAACGGGGAGTCGCTCTCCATCAGGTTTTGCGTCGCCATTTCAGAAGTTTTCAGAAGTTTTTAGATTTTCTAATAGTCCCCTATTCGATGATGAAAGATACTGTTAGTTCCTGGAATCTCCTGAGTGAGTCCTTGCAGCACAATAGTCCAGACCTAGTGCGTTAACGCTTGGAAGTTTGGGTTTTTGGGTCAGAAGCATGAGTCGAAGAAGCGTAGTTTGAGTCAGGCTCAGACAAACAGGAATGTTGAAGCAGACTTTGACAGTCTATGTAACAACCAGACAATGTTCCTTCAACTTTTGATCAATGAGATGATGCAGTAGCACAGCAGTCCACGGCTAGTAGAGCTAGAGCCCTTCAGTTAGGAAAACCGGGTTGTATTGGGGTGTCGTCATCATGACGTCGTAAACAGCTATATAGGATTAAAGCCACACTGAATCAGAAGTAGCATCATGGAGAAGTTATGCATATGCCCCCAGAGAGATTACTATTAATAACATCAAAATATTTTTTTTATTTTTTTTATGTGTGAATTGTTCGCAATAAGTTCTGTAACAAACATTTAGAAAGTAGCTAGGATGCATTTCATTTTGCACATGCTTTGAGTAAATTTTACCAAATATTAAGACGTTAAAGTTCAGTTATAGCCCTTTAGCGCATTCAAATGTATTGAGTTGAAATTAAAACGTGATATAAATCTTGCATAAAACACGTCATTACCGAATTCAGGGGTGTTTAATAGCTTCAATAGTTATTAGGCACCAGCTGATTTAAGACAAAGAGACTTTGCATTTAAAAAAAAATAAATAAATTAATGATTTTATTTATTCATCTAAAACTAAAATTATTGGATCAGTAGATTTTATATTATATATTTGGGAGCATGTCTATGTTCCCACAGCCCTATGTTCCCACAGCCCTAACCCTAACCCTAACATACCTAAACCTACCCCTCACAGGAGGGAGACTTGTCTGGGATGTTATTGGGCTATCCCTGTACCAGCACAAGCACTAAAACCTACCCTTCATAGGGGACATAGTTAAATGAGAGAACATAGGACTGTGGGAACATAGGGCCTAATTTTCTAAATTTTCTGTAAAAAAATAATTCTTAGAAATGTGGGAACATAGGGCTGTGGGAACATAGGGCTGACCCCATATAGGGAATATTATAAGCATTTCATTTATATACTTATAAAGAACAGAATGTTTTTCAACTTTAGTTAAATTAGCAAAGATATTTATTTTATATTATATATTTATTGTATAAACATTTTATTTATACTTTTAAAGAACAGAATGTTTTTCAACTTTAGTTAAATTAGCAAAGATATTTATTTTATATTATATATTTATTTTATAAGCATTACATTTATATTCTTTTAAAGTTCAGATTTTTTTTTAAACTTTAGTTAGTGTGATATATACAGCATTATTAGAAAACCTCTTTTCCTCACTTCCACTGTCCCCAGCAATCCCCCTGTGCTCTGGAATGTGGAGGGAGGGAGGGAGGGAGCTCCATGCTGATGCTTACATGTGACACACATTGTGATATCTATAACCCTCATAACTTCCATTATATCACACACATCCTGATATCTATAACCCTCATAACTTCCATTATATCACACACATCCTGATGTCAGAGCTCAAAAATAACCCTCATAAATAGAGTTCAAATATTAAACAATGGATCCCCTTATACTCACGAGGTCATAGACATATTATCCTATTATTCAATTATCCTATTATTCAATTACACACAAGGTCACCGCTAGGGCAAGGTCAGGTCAAGGTCAACACAAGGGCAGGGGGAGGGGCAAGGTCAAAAGGTCAAACCCATCAATCATCATTACTTAAACAGCCATCAATCATTTTGACAGTAGACAATCATTTTGATTAAGTAGCTGTGTCCCAATGTGAAGGCCGTATTCGAAGGCAGGTTACGTCAGATAAAACTCTTCCGCATAGGATCCACCCGTGTATCCTCGCTCATGACTCCTCGGGAAGCTCCTCACTCCTCGACTCCTCGCGGTGCAATTAGAGAATTGAGATGTCCTTCAAGATGGCTGTGCTCGATCGGTTTCCAGGTCATAGGATGGAGGACGGAGGAGCGAGGAGACGAGGAGACGAGGAGGATATTGAGAAGCACCCTTCGTTTCCCCATGAAAGGAAGGATAAAGGAATGGATCCTTAGCGGCCTATCCTACCCCATAAGTCATTGCGCGCCGGTGACGACAGCATTTTTATTTTAAAAGATTGCGGCCGAAAGTTCGGTGGTGGATGGCAAATTCACATTTAAATGTAAGTATTATGTTTTCATTTACTCAAATAGTTAGCGAAACCACAGTTTAAGAGCCACAAGTTTTTCTTTCTTATAAACATCATCTTAACTCCTTCGTCACCATTGCGTGGCTTTATTTCTCAGGTGGTTTGAGGCAGAACTTGTGCTAATATTACTTTAATAATTGTTTCATGGAGCAAGGATCAGACAGCTCAATTTATTAAACTGCAGTCAGAAAATTAGCATTTCTTTACGGGGGTGAAAAACTCCGCCAGCGTAGCTTGGAGGAAAGACAACGACCTATCTGTAATATTTGCACTAGTCTGTCTCACGTGTATTATAGGAAATATCACTCACCCTATAAAGCCCACAACAATAAGAAAAGCAGTAGATAAGGCAATGGGGTTTCACTTTTATGTGTTTTTGTAGTGCTGTCATGAAAGCTATGTCTACAAAGGTTTTAACCACATTTGAGTATCCAGAAATATGATTTCTGAAGTATTTTGTATGCATGTCCAGATGTGTCATATTTTACAGTGTTAACAATGCACTAATGTTAAGATTGCACCGCTGTGTTAATATTTCTCAGAAGTATTTCTGCTTTTTTGAGCAGTTCTGGAGAAAATGGCTCTGCTGGGGAAGGTAACTCCCATACAAGCAAAAAATAATGGGACATCTTAAAAAAAAAAAAAAAATTCCAGGTAATAAAGTAAATACACACATCTTTCTCATTTATTTGTCGGTTTGTATTTTGTCTAATTCTTGTGTGATTCTGTTTATCCAGATTTGTTAGCGGTTGTTTATGATCATCATTCATTTACTTCATACTTAACGTTGAGCATTATTCATATTATAATCTCTAAAATGCTTATATTATATAAGCATTTGTAAAGTCCAATTTGTAAAGACTTTATAAAACTGTAAAGTCCACCCGGCCCTGGGTGTGACTGACAGTTTTAAGTAATGGGGGAATGTAGTGTTTGTGTATTAGTCAGGAGATGGCGCTGTAGTCCACATGTTGTCACCTATAAAAGGTGTAGAGTAAGAGTTGAAGTGTGTTGTACATGCTGACCATTATGTAACATCTGGCACTGTTGGATTGCTTTAGGATTTTAATTAATCTTTAAGAACTGAGAACTTTCTTGGCCTCATGCTTACCAGGATACTGGAAATCTCTGAACACATCTAGTGTGTGTAATCAGAAATGTCCTGTATCTGATCATCTCTGTGCATCTCAAGTGTGTGGACGTGTACGGGGTTTTCACACACCTTAAGTTTCACTGAAATTTCCAATATCCTAAAAGTCCCAAAGTAAAAGAATGGGGTCAGGATTGTTGCATTATTCCAAATAAATAGATTAAGATCCACAAATAAATGCAAGAGTTTCACAAAAATGTATAAAACTCAAGTAAATAAAATGAGATTTACAAATGAATAAAAAAAATGAAACAAATGTGTTTTGTCACGAACACAACTCTGCCTGGCATTTATCTGTGAACCGCTATCTGTGCATCTGTAAATCGCTGCATCTGTGGATTTTGAAACACTTCTAGCGTCAACATGCAGAAGAAGCCACAGATAAGTGGACTCCACCCACCGTTTACTCAAGCCAATCAGATAACAGCTACATTGCTCCAGAATAAGCACAGAAAACTAAGGGGGAAAATATACTAAACAATAGCAAGGATCCTCTAGAACAGCGGGAAGAACAAAACACCACTAAAATAGACAGATTAGACTGACACGACTGACAGAACGGTCAGAGGAGATCCTTGACAGAGAGAAGTGAAGAGAGAATGATCAGTCCCAGCAGACACAGATCACACTTATCAGACATCTTCTGTTTCTGTCAGTCTTCCTCTTCATTACATATAGTTACAGCGTGGTTATTAACAATGTGGTTATTAACTTCCTCTGTTCTGATCAACTGAGTGATTAAATCCTGCTAGAGTCGCTGTATAGAGACACGATGCCACAGTGAAGTGTTGCTTTACATGAGTATTGTGAACCGCACTATCTCAACACACATCTGCTCTGAACACAGTTTATAATTACACTGTATTCAGCACAAACTCTGCTACAATAATATATCAACAGCATGTGTGTAAAAGTTTGTAGTTTTGAGATAATGACATTTATGCGTGGTTTGTGAAAATACAAAAAAAAATTCTCACTGAAATAAGGTCATGAAACCCATACTGATTATTTCTTCACAAGACTTTTGAAAATTGTATGACGTAGCCTAGAATATTTGCTCTAAAACTATGTGAAAATCACCTTGACTGCTCATTCAGAGAAGACAATATATTGATTTAAAATTTTTACGACGTGTTTTGTGTGAAAAAGCAATATGCGAAGGGGCGGATCATCTCATTAATATGCAAGCTTTCCACACCTGAGAAAGACAAAGACACGCCCTAATGGCCCTATTAGGAGCTTATCAGGGCCCATCATTCTGACCAACCTTGCACAAAGAATGACGAGATTAAAAAAAGAATGGCTTTTAAAATTGTTTGGATTTATTTACAACATAATCCAAAGATACACAACAAAAAAACACTTATTGATAACAATGATCCAAAGAAAGAGACCTTTGTGCCATTCCTAAAAACATTGTACATACCTTTGTTTGATTTTCACTTTACCATGTTCATGTACAGAGACATGTACTGTGAATGTTGAAGTCAGCAGGACTCAGTGGCATCTGGGCCCTGAAAAAAATAAAAAATAAAAAAAGTGAACATACTGATATCAAGAGAAAGGCCTGCACGATTTGGGGAATACATTTTAGATTTTTCTGGTTAAAATTGCTTTTTAAAATTCACAGAATACACACACACACTCACACAAATGTTTCCAACAATATATTATATAATGAACACAGGTTTGTTGTGCCTTGTAGGTATAGGCTATGCGCAGTGCTGCATAAAATAATAACAATATAGCAGCCTATATACATTTTCAAAAAGATTTCAGTAACAACTAAGCTAGAGAAAAATATATTGATTATCATGTTACTTCAAATGTTTCCATTCGTTATGATGATATTAAACTAGATAACAGTAAAAACATGAAGCCGTTGGGAGCGTTTTGCTTTTCCAAAATATGATGCATTCAAACACGATCGCGATCAAAGATATGATACATTCAAACGCGATCGCGCTCAAATATAAAACATTATGGTTAGGCCTACCATATATACATATCTACGTTTGAGCAGATATCCACAAACACAGTAACAGTAAACACAGGTCTAAATATTATAATATTCACCTTATATCTACAGTAGCAACAGTTCAACTGCAATGTGAAATTTATGCAACAATAACAAACTAATATGTAAGAATTTCTTACCTTATCTTTCTTGTCTTCAAATCGCGTTCTTCTTCTGGGGTAAATCCAATGTAAACTCACGTCTTTCAAACTCGACGAAAAGCAGAGACTGATGAAGTGTTTTGTTTCTGAGGTAATGAGCGCGTTCGCGTTCCATGTGGAGATTTGCATGTGAATATCTTTTGCGCGAGTGGGCGTGGCCAAATTAACTGTAATGAGCAAGCGTTTGAGAAGCTGGACATCTTGTTGGTTTTATACAAATTACTTAAACAGAAAATATTTGTTTTCAGTTTGAATCCGATCATTTAAAAGTACACACTTAAATGTTTATAAAGGTATATGGCTCATAAATGTGTGACAAGTATTCGCTGAGTTTTGTTTCAGTTTATAGACGTGCTCAAGAAAAAAAAGTTCACGCGACGGAGAGGCAGAACGCACACCCTGTTTATTTTCTTTATTTTTCAAAAGCACAATGTTTTGATTTGATTGTAAGTGGACACATACAAAAGTAGAAATATCACAGATTATTTTTTTATATTTATTTTTTCTGTATGACCATAAATGACGGAGTAATTTAAGTTTAAAGTGCTACAATGTAAAAAAAGTCCAGCAAAACGCGGGGGCGCGTTTTTCGACCTCAGAGGGTTAAAAGTATTGTAAAGTAATTATTAGCATCAGCTTGGTAAAATAAACCTGCATTTGCACATGAGCGTCTGTAAAGCAGATATTAACTGTCTTCAGGGAGTTTCTACACATGGATTATAACATTCTGCTTTACTCTCTCCAGCCTTGAGAAATATATCACATCCAGACTCCTTTATCAACACTACAAATGCTCTGGAAGATCTGGGATGTATTTCTCAAGCACCACTGATTTAACCCTCTGAGGTCTGAGGTGTTTTTGGGGTCCTTGAGATGTTCTGACATGCCCATTTGTGCATTTTTCAGTTGCTTATAAACATATCAATGGCAAAAAAAAATTACACTCATATAGCACAAACAGGGCTAACATAATATGTGAGCCACATGTTTTCATTTTTGAGAGAATAATGTTTATGCATGGTTATTGAAAAAACAAAAAATGAAAGTTTCTGAAATAAGGCCACAAAAAACATACATATACATATATATATATATATATATATATATATATATATATATATATATATATATATGTGTGTGTATGTATGTATGTATATATATATATACAGTGAGGAAAATAAGTATTTGAACACCCTGCTATTTTGCAAGTTCTCCCACTTGGAAATCATGGAGGGGTCTGAAATTGTCATCGTAGGTGCATGTCCACTGTGAGAGACATAATCTAAAAAAAGAAATCCAGAAATCACAATATATGATTTTTTAACTATTTATTAGTATGATACAGCTGCAAATAAGTATTTGAATACCTGTCTATCAGCTAGAATTCTGACCCTCAAAGACCTGTTAGTCTGCCTTTAAAATGTCCACCTCCACTCCATTTATTATCCTAAATTAGATGCACCTGTTTGAGGTCGTTAGCTGCATAAAGACACCTGTCCACCCCATACAATCAGTAAGAATCCAACTACTAACATGGCCAAGACCAAAGAGCTGTCCAAAGACACTAGAGACAAAATTGTACACCTCCACAAGGCTGGAAAGGGCTACGGGGAAATTGCCAAGCAGCTTGGTGAAAAAAGGTCCACTGTTGGAGCAATCATTAGAAAATGGAAGAAGCTAAACGTGACTGTCAATCTCCCTCGGACTGGGGCTCCATGCAAGATCTCACCTCGTGGGGTCTCAATGATCCTAAGAAAGGTGAGAAATCAGCCCAGAACTACACGGGAGGAGCTGGTCAATGACCTGAAAAGAGCTGGGACCACCGTTTCCAAGGTTACTGTTGGTAATACACTAAGACGTCATGGTTTGAAATCATGCATGGCACGGAAGGTTCCCCTGCTTAAACCAGCACATGTCAAGGCCCGTCTTAAGTTTGCCAATGACCATTTGGATGATCCAGAGGAGTCATGGGAGAAAGTCATGTGGTCTGATGAGACCAAAATAGAACTTTTTGGTCATAATTCCACTAAACGTGTTTGGATGAAGAAGAATGATAAGTACCATCCCAAGAACACCATCCCTACTGTGAAGCATGGGGGTGGTAGCATCATGCTTTGGGGGTGTTTTTCTGCACATGGGACAGGGCGACTGCACTGTATTAAGGAGAGGATGACCGGGACCATGTATTGCGAGATTTTGGGGAACAACCTCCTTCCCTCAGTTAGAGCATTGAAGATGGGTCGAGGCTGGGTCTTCCAACATGACAATGACCCGAAGCACACAGCCAGGATAACCAAGGAGTGGCTCTGTAAGAAGCATATCAAGGTTCTGGCGTGGCCTAGCCAGTCTCCAGACCTAAACCCAATAGAGAATCTTTGGAGGGAGCTCAAACTCCGTGTTTCTCAGCGACAGCCCAGAAACCTGACTGATCTAGAGAAGATCTGTGTGGAGGAGTGGGCCAAAATCCCTCCTGCAGTGTGTGCAAACCTGGTGAAAAACTACAGGAAACGTTTGACCTCTGTAATTGCAAACAAAGGCTACTGTACCAAATATTAACATTGATTTTCTCAGGTGTTCAAATACTGATTTGCAGCTGTATCATAAAAATAAATAGTTAAAAAATCATACATTGTGATTTCTGGATTTTTTTTTTTTAGATTATGTCTCTCACAGTGGACATGCACCTACGATGACAATTTCAGACCCCTCCATGATTTCTAAGTGGGAGAACTTGCAAAATAGCAGGGTGTTCAAATACTTATATGTGACCAGTCACGGAAAGTAGGGACACAAGTCGGTTCTGGGGCATTTTGAGTTATTCACAGATTCTGAAAGTGTAGTCTCCAAGCTTTCCAACGATGTGTAACACATGGAAATCTGATAATATATGGAGAAGTTATGGCCATTTAAAGGTAGGCACTCACAAACGCACAAAGGGGAGAAAACAGCGTCTAAAGATTCTCACCTCTCTCCTGCTGGGAGTGACAATAGGGCTCATTTACATCTCATTTAGATAAGCCATACCCCCCTGTAAAGCTGTAAGCACGGGGGGAGCAGAAAGGCCAGGAAAATGTGCCATCAAATAAAAAATAGAAAATAAAGTTTGCAGGTAATATATAAATAAATGTCTCTTAGCATCTACCGATAAAACTGTATAGGCAACTCTTGTGTACACTGAATAAAAAATAAGATAAACTCTAGACAATGTTCAAATCAAAAACAGGATGTGCTATGTGATATGTATATATATATAGTATGAGTAGGCTATTAGTAGGCTATAGCATTCATTTCATTTGTTTTTTAAATAAGATACTAGCTGAAATGTGTTTTTTTTAAATCAAGTGATCAAAGTGCTCGTTGCTTCGGCGATCAGTGGCGCAGATGCAGTGTTTTCTCGTGTGGCTCGCGCACACACCCCATTGTCTTCACTCGACGCGCGCTTCAATCCGTTGCGGATACTCTCTATTCGTTCTGTTTAATATCACAAAGCATAATGCAAACGTTTGTGTGTCCCTGCTTGATATACAACCACTGCTGAACATAATCGTTTTGATGAGAGAAAAAAACTATACGAAAAAAAAATATATATATATATACGAGGGCGGATTCGAACTCAGACCCTCTGACACGGCTGGCGAAAGCTCTACCACTGGACCATTCAGATACATGTTAGATAAGTTGGCGGATCTATATATTGGCACTGACAACATGTATTAGGCTACATCTCATTAAACGACAAATTAAACCCCATGTAACCTACTATTTAAATCGATTGCTGGACATTGTAATGTTATTGGCGTCCATCTTCATTGAATTTTGAAATCAGATAGAGCCGGCCAGAGCGCTGCATAATAAGTAGCCATGCCGGCTTATTCAGTATGGAAATACACACCGACAATGACACGCCCCTACTGCGTGCTAGAATCTCCGAAAAACAAGCCGATTTCAACATCAAAATGTACGCTTTTAAATATACCAATACTGCTATCTCAAACATGCAGAGGCTTCTTCGTGATCTCAACTAACAGATTCTGCAAAAAAACGAAAATCACAAATTTTGAAAAAAAAAAGCTTCTTTCTCATTTTGCTCGAAAGTTGTGCTGCCGACTTGTGTCCCTGGTTTCCGTGACGGGTCACATATATATATATACACACATTACCAAATGGGTTCACAGTTGGAAGCATTGCAATTTTTTTTTATTTTTCCACAAATTGTGCTTGCAAATTGTATAAAACTTATACAAATAGCCTACATTTTATTTCAACATATTTCAGTCGATTTTTACTCATCTCAGTATAGCAATACAGTTTGCTAAAACATCATCATTCATTCACACACGCAATTTAAATTTAAACTGTCTTTTTGCGAGCTGTGGTAAACAGCGCGCATCTCTGCCGTTCATTCATTCATAAACAGAAACCCGATTCACGTGAGAAGGAAAAAAAACTGACCGCATTCCTCAGCTCGCTCCTCGATATACCCGCACTTCTGAGGTACATTTCCATTATTATTATTCCTCACAGCGCTGCGAGACGGTGTAAACAAGTAATGATCTGAATGTGTTTTCTCGAGCTGATATGGGGGCGTTCACAGAGGATTGCCTCAGCCATTTGCGTTTGAATAGCGCGCGCTCTCCGTGGGCGGGTCACATTACATTTGAATTAGCTGTAATGAGCTCGACTGGAATCGCTCTCTTTTAATACAGATTTCACAAGATGAGAATATTTGTTTTTTATATAAATTACTTCATTTTAAAGAAGAGAATGCAAGCTTCATGCCTGTGCGTCTGTATGCCTGTTTGACTTAGTATTCGCTGAGTTATTGTTCATTTTCGGACGCGTTTCAGAATGGACTACACTGGCAGAGAGAAGGCAGAACTCGCTTCGTGTTTATTTTTCTTTATTTGGCAAAAAGCACAACACTTTGTTTTTATTGTGAGTATACACAAAAATAATACACACTTAACAGAATCGATTGATGTATGAAACTCCTATGAAAAATCAAAGTCAACAGAGTATTTATGAGTTTCTTTTACACTGATAAAAAAAAAGCGAGCTGGTATCGCCGGCGATACCGCCGACCTCAGGGGGTTAACTTCCGCCTCCCTGAACTTCTAGACCACTAGACCACTGAACGAGTCATTTTCGACCAACTATCTACATTTCTCACACAGAACATCCTCCTGGACAACAACCAGTCTGGCTTCAGAAGCGCCACTAAACTGAGACGGCCCTGCTCTCGGTTATTGAAGCTCTGAGACTGGCAAGAGGAGCCTCCGAATCCTCAGTTCTCCTCTTGCTGGATCTGTCTGCTGCTTACAGTTAACCACCAAGAAGAGCATCTCAGGAACAGTGCTTCAAGTCTGACCTCTCAGTGGGTCCTTCAGGGTGTCGTGAGGTGTTTAAGACCCAATATCTAGCTCTCGGTTACTGAAGCGGCTTCTCAACTACAACTCGCTTCAGTGGACTTACAGATACATTACCAGCTCATGAAGGGGAATTAACATATTCCTAACAAACATCTCAGGAAAGGAGACTTATTAAACACAACTGCAGAGGTTTATTAAGACAATTATAGCAATCATTCAAAATGAAAAAAGATGCTAAAAACAGGAATGAACAGACGAGATCCAAGAATCCTCAAATCAGCTCCATCACACAGAACAGAGAGAGATTATACAGTCTGAGTCTGTCCATTACTGTATTAATATTATATTTAAAGCAGTTTACATATGAAGCGCAAGAGAATGACTTTCAACACTGTAGGCAAATATATCCATAAAACCATATAAATGAAAATAAATTTTGTCTTTTTTTTTATATAAACATGATTATGTCACTATAAGTGCTCAGAGTTTTTTCTCTGTTTTCTGAGAAGAAGAAAATAAAACAATGAACAATCCTCTGTAAGTTTTTGCTATTGTAAATATTGCTGCAGATTGGCTCTAAACTCATCAGTATTTTATTCTAATATTGTCGGCATCTCTATTTCCTCTGGGTGCTTCGAGTCCTTCCTCCCTGCAAAATAAAAGCATTGACTGACCTCTCGTATGTGTTTTTATCATGATTGCAGATTGTTCCAGATCAGATGAGTGTGAATCATCAGATTGTGTGCGGCTCAAAACTCACCAGCTCTTCTTGCACAGATGATCTGAAGAAGAATCACAGTAGGAGCAGCAAACACTGCCATCTCAACAATAATCACAATCACTGCAGGAAACATGAGAGGAAGAAGAGAAACTGTACATGACTGAAGTCAAGGGTATTCAACTATCAACAGTTATTGATGAAGCATTTACAGACTGACTGATAGTTTAATGTTATAAAGCTGTCAGTATAAATGAACGTGTCGTACCTCTGTATAATGATCCAGCAGTCACACTGACTTCAGTTTCTGATGCTGTATCAGCTGGATCTGTGGATCACGTCTGTTAGTTCAGTTCAACACATAATGCCACATATACACAACATCATCATCACATAATACTGGAGCTTCACATCACAGAAATGATGAATATGTGCACGAGTCTGTCATCTATTATCTTCTTACTTCACTCTCAAGCTGTCAGGAGGAGAATGGCTATCGCCATTGACCCAAAATAAATTTATACAGTGATCATGTGATCATGAACCTTGTGTAGGAGCTGCTGCTGTAGTTCGGCTTGATGTCTTCTCAGAGTTTGAGCTTCTGACTGGAGTCAGTGTTGGTGAAGCGACTGGATCTGCAGAAGATGAATGTTCAGACGCATCATCTGTAGGACATTAACATCATATGTTCATATCGATCATGACCTGCAGTTTGTGTTCATCATCACAGTTTACAGTGGCAGTAGTTGAGAAGAGACTGTACTGTATTACTGTATAACTGTATTACTGTGTTACTGTATAATCTATTCCTGGTTTATATGAGAGTGAAACACAGTTGAGCTTCTGCAAATAAACCTTCAGCTTGAATGAAGTGCATAAGCCTTATAATTCCTAAAACCGACCTCCTACATGCAGGGCAGGACTTAGGGTGGTGGGGGCCCCTGGGCTTGAGTCACTTTCGGGCCCTACCTTCTATACATTACTTTAAATAGAACAAAATGATACATACACAAGCTTTGTATTAGAGCTACACAATTCTGGATAAACTGAGAATAAAAATAGAGATCACGATTCTGAACAAACAACTAAACAAAATAACATAATTTATGTTAATTACTGAAGTCTATTAAAAATGTTTAATTAATCTGAATTATATAAAAAAAAAAAAAAAAAACTTGGGTTTGAATGAATGATTCAATTCCTCAATCAAATGCACTTGTTTCAATAGATGAATCAGCATTTTTGAACGAATCTCCTGAATGAACGATTCAATGACAAATGTTTTTTAAAAGTCATTTGTCGTCATCTGGTGGCATAACAATATAATCGATCCAAACGTTATTTGAAGTGCAAAGCTATTCAAAAGGTGACTGGTACCATAGACAGTGTTACATGTTAAAAAACGTAATAATTTATTTATATGACCACCGATTGAAGCTTGAAAAAGTTATTTTCCAATAAATAAATAATGATTAAAAAAGTTCAAAGTGATCATAAGTTTATTGCAATGCAGAAATGTCTTGGTCAGAATGAGAATAAAACACTTATTTACCTGGAAAACATATGTTTTGATCGTGGCATTTCTTTGAGATTTAGAATCCAGAATTCCTATAGGCTAATTATTGTTTCTTTTATGAATTTAATAAAGAACTCTGTCTCGTATTCTGTCCAAACGATCCATGTAGGCTACTTTTGTGTCCATTCGTTTTTCCTTTTTTAACCCGTAATTGAAAAACGAAAAATGAACGGTTGTTGTCTTTTTAAAACGCAAAGTTGAACACCAACATTTTAATTTGAACTGGCTACACCAACTGCTGCGCAAAAAAGTAAATATCGACGAATTTTCAGATTTTTGTTTATGACTTTTTGCCCCTTTATAAAACATTTAAAATATCCACAAATTAATATGGAAAACATGTCGATTTTACTGGTTTTCAAAGGCCAAATTAGAACCTGGAATTTATGTTTTTCCCGCAGTGCTGAATGAGAAGAGCCATAATATTATTAATAAACTATTGCTTTGGCTAAAATCACATCTCCATCTCCGCTAAGCAGATGCGCTTTTAGAGAGAAATGCACATTTCATACGGATTAATCAGAAGGTATTAGCTTTCGATTCGAATTTGTTCGTTTTAAAGTGGACATTTCAAGCTTTAGCCTACATAGGCTATATTTTGTTTCAGTTGTCGTGCTCCAGTTTACGGAGATCATGAAAGTGCGTCTGATTGTTTTCTTTTATTTTACAAAACGTTTTCTTGTTATTGTGAGTTTACACAAATAAAAGTAGTTGGGAATAATGTATTATTATTTTCTGTATGACCAGAAATGATAGAGTATTTTAAGTTGTTTCCACTGTTGATAGGAAAATGCAAGTGTTCGCGGCCGCGCCTCCGTGCCATGCAGTGCACGCTCCACACATTTAGCTTTGTTCCTTTCTTGCATAAAAGCGTCTTCTAAATATAGCCTATTAAATGTTATAATTTAATAATATAAAATTATTATTATTTGCGTAGCTATGGACCTCAAACACACGGCGTCTTCTAACTGTGGTGACTGTAAATGCGCAAAAACTGTTTCCATTGCAGTTTTGCGAAATATTCCTTTTTCGAATTGCCTGAAAAACCACCTCATGTGAGCGTAAAACCTCAAGATGACTGACATTTAATTTAGCTAATTAAATTACATTTTTTTCATTGCAGGGCAGCCGGGCCAGGTAACAATGCTAGACCAATCAACAAACTTTAAATGAAAAATTAAATGACTGACATATTATTGAAAAAATCAAACGTAAACGGGCGGGGCCCCCTATTGGGCGGGGCCCATGGGCTTGAGCCCAGTCAAGCCCAATGGTAAGTCCGGCCTTGCCTACATGGGTCATACTAGGCTTTAACCCCCTGGGGTCGGTGGTATCGCCGGTGATACCAGCTCACTTTTTTTCTTATCAGTACAAAAGAGAGTCTAAATAGTCTGTTGATTTTGATTTTACATGTAAGTGTTACACAATAATCAAAACGCTTAAATGTCTTCTTTAATTTGTGTACACTCATAATAAAAACAAAATGTTGTGTTTTTCGTAAAATAAAGAAAATAAACATGATGCGCGTTCTGCCGTCTCTCTCAATGTGATACTCATTCTGAAACGCGACAGAAAATGACCTGTAACTCAGCGAATGTTTGTCACACAGACTTGAAACGCATGTCTATACAACGCTTGGAGTATCTATTTTTAAAGTATGTAAATTATATAAAAAACAAATATTCTCTGTTTAAGTAATCTGTATGAAAGCAGCGGCATGTACAGTTTCTCAAACGTGTCCTAATTAACTTTAATGTGACCACACCCACGCGCGCACGAGCGATTGACATGCAAATGATCCACGCGGAGAAACGCAGACCTGTACCCTCGTCATCACCTCAAAACAAAGAATCAGAGACTTCGGTAACTTACTCCTCTGCTTTTCATCGAGTTTGGAAGACTGTGTTTGTGCTGTGCTGTTTCACTTGGATTTGCCTCAGAAGAATTAGAAGAACGCGATTTGAAGATGAGAAGATTTTTAAGGTAAGACATTACATGTTAAACTGGTCGTGCCAGATTAAAATGTATGTTATGAAATGAGATTGAAGTAAAAACATGAACTAAGCCTAATATTGTACATGTATATGTATCTATAAATAGACAACATGTTGAAATGTGAACTAGACTGGTAGGCAATACATGTCCGACACAAGGATGTTTTTATATTCTATAATAAAACACAGCATGATAAAAGTAGGCTAGTATGAGAGTATACTATGGTGAATATTATAATGTTTAGAACCGTGTTTACGGTTAAATACTGTGTTTATGGATACCTGCTGAAACATAGATGTATAACAATAATTAGTTTAATAGTTTTGAGCGGCTTGATCGCTTCAGTAAATGTTCTCTGCACGCGTTTGAAAAGCAAAATGCGCCAAACAATCAGCATCATTTTTTTTTACTCCAAATGTTTATTTTCGTTATGACATTATGAAATGAGATTGAAGTAACATATGATTATCAATATATGTTTCTCTAGTGCAGTGAAGTGTTGAAGTGTTCCTTTTTAACGATTTATAGGCTATTGTTATTATTATTTTATGCAGCACAGTACATAGCTTATGCCTACAAGGCACAACAAACCTGGTGTTCATTTTATATTTATATATATATATATATATATATATATGGTAGGGATGCACCGAATATTCGGCCACCGAAAATTTTCGGCCGAAAATGGCCCAAAAGTGCATTTTCGGTTTTCGGCCGAAAGACTTTTATCACCGAAACAATACGGCCGAAATGTTGTGATGACGCAAACAGCAGACACCGCGACCTGCACGTGCTTGTCTGAAGCAACATTACATATCTGCGGTGTGGACGTATTTAAATATATCTAAGAGTGACCCACGGACAGCGATTTTCAAAACACAGACATCCCAAGTCTTCCGGAAGTTCCGGGAGTCTCCCGCGTATTGATACCGGCTCCCTAATGCCCGCAAATTAGTTTAAATCTCCCGGAATCGCGAGCGAGCATGAGCGCGCATACGTAGCGCGCGCGGCAGAGAGAGGGAGCAAGAGACCTTTGCGTGTGTGTGCAGAGCAGCCGTCATTTCTCAGAGGTTTACCTGAGCTGTTTATGGTTTTTGCGACTCACGTCCATGAGCATATAACTGCATATATTATTTTGGGCTATGGCAGTATTGACCTAAATGCACTTTGTTTTTATGAGAGAACATTTCATTTTTAAACCTTTCTCCAGGCCAGTAGGCTTTTACATTATTATTTAATGTACACATGAGTGGGGTCAAGTTAAACATTTAATTTTAAACTTTGCAAATGCTAAATAAATATTTGCATAAAATTTTAATGGATTTATTCTTTGAAACTTTAATATTAATTTATGCAATTGCAATGCCTTGATTTTAGTAAACTTAGTACACAGTCATAGCCATAAATGCAATGGTACTAACAATAATTGGCATAATTTCTTTCGGTGTTTCGGTTTTCGGCCTTGGTTTCCTCTTTTTCGGTTTTCGGTTTCGGCCAAGAATTTTCATTTCGGTGCATCCCTAATATATGGGTGTGTGTGTTCTGTACATTTTAAAAAGCAAATTTAACCTGAAAATTCTAAAATGTATTCCCCAAATCGTGCAGCTCTAGTTTCTCTTGTATGTTCACAGCGGGGTTTTTTTTTTTTTTTTTTTTAGGGATCAGATGCTCCTCTGAGGAGTCCTGCTGACTTCAACATTCACATGAGTCTCTGTACATCAGCATGGTAAAGTGAAAAATCAAACACCTTGGAAATGAAAGGTATGTACTATGTTTCAGGAATGGCACAAAGGTGTGTGACTGGTTAAGTCTCTGTCTTTAGTTCAGTGTGTTAAATAATGTGCTTTTTTGTCATTTGTTGTGTATCATTGGATTATGTTGTGTTGTAAATAAATCCAAACAATCAAAAAGCCATTCTTTTCTAAATCTCCTCATTCTTTGTGCAAGGTTGCTCAGAATGACAGGGCCTGATAGCTCCTAAAATAGGGCCATTAGGGAGTGTCTTTGTCTTTCTCAGGTGTGAAAAGCTTACATATTAATGATGTGATATATAAAATATATATAAAAATATAAAGCTTAAAGCTTTCTCACACAAAACACGTCTTACAAATCTAAAATCAATATATTGTCTTATCTGAATGAGCAGTCAGGGTGATTTTCACATAGTTTTGGAGCAAATATTCTAGGCTACGTGATACGATTTTCAAAAGTCTTGTGAAGAAATAATCAGTATGGGTTTCATTACCTTATTTCAGTGACAATTTTTTTTTTGTATTTTCACAAACCACGCATAAATGTCATTATCTCAAAACTACAAACTTTTACACACATGCTGTTGATATATTATTGTAGCAGAGTTTGTGCTGAATACAGTGTAATCAGACTTTAGCCATGAAAATGTCACAAGTAACAGAAATAACCACAAATGTCAGAGCATGTCAGAACACCTCCAGGGAGGGTTAATATTCCAGATTAGTAATATTATATCAAATAAAAAAGGCAGTTGACTAAAATCTTCCATATCACAAAAGTGAAAGCAAAATGGCCAGGATCCATGCATGGCATGACCCTCCCCGATAATTTATTGATTAGCCTACCGGTACTTCTGTACTAGTTTGCGCTTGGCAAAGATGTTCGCCATTGTTGTTTTTTTTAAACCATAAACTCTTGCTTTCTCGTCTTACTAGGGCTGTAACGATAGACCAAACCTAGTAACCAAAGGTTCGTATCACGATTTTTTATTTTAGATTTGAAAAAAATCATGTTTTCGGTGCTGATGCGGTGTGACGCGTTCAACATGTCGGTGGCGCTGCCAACAAAGCATCTAAAAGCTGTCACAAAGAACCGGCAAAAGTAATGATTATGAATATGTCAAATATAGCAAGGAGACATTTTAATTGTTTATTAATAAACAAGTGTTTTCTGTGTCGACTGCAAAGATTAAGTTGACGATGCGTCGCGATCTTCTAACCGGAACGCGCCAGAGAGAAATGCACATTTCATAAGCAGAAGCAGTCTGTTTTCCTTCGTTTTGAATTGTTCTGTTTAAAAGTAGACATTTCAAGCTTTCTATATATTTCTCAGGTCTGTGAGGCAAGTAGCATTACGCTGAGTTTCGGTTCATTTATGAGACAAGAGTCCAGTTCACTCGCCCGCGCCTCCGAGTCATGATTATCTATTTTCTATAGGCTATATTTACTTCTTATTTATTAAATCCAGATGAACCATTGATTAAAATTAAGATACAAATAATAAAAAAACGAAATTCACTTCTATTTTTATAAAAACGAAATTTATTTTTATAAAATAAAAATAATATTGTATGTTCTGTGGAGGCCGATCTTTATTCATCCGGTGGGTATATATCTTTTGGTTTGCACAGTGTAATTTATAGCCTAGAATTACTAAAAAATATTTTGCCACCTAAAAGTTAAAGATTTGTTGTGTCACGTCACATGTGTATTTCCCTCATATTAAATATAAAATGCATGTGTAGACTGATATTTTTCTAATGTCTTGACTCCTTTCAGACGTTTCAAAATATTGGTATTAAATGCATTTTCTGAGAATTTATATTTCAAGTTTTGACTGCAAATGTCACGTCCATAACACTGGAATCGCCCAATTTTAACGAATTTACTAGTTTAACTAGTTTTTGTGGTGTAGGTCTATGTATTTTATTATGTTAACTTAAATTGCTTTAAATTCAGGGATGCAAACACATGTATGGTCAAAAAAGAGAGAGGTTATCGAAGCCCTCGCCCCGCGGCATATATCCAGATACTTACATAATTGTGATGAATTTAATCCTTTGCAAGTTATCATTTTGCAGTGTAAGATTACCGTTAACACCTTTAAATATTACATAAATGTATTAGCCTATGTATTTTTATTAAACTTAGTGAGTATATAAATCAGCATCAAAGAGTAATTCTTGAAAAAATCTGCACAGTAATTTGATAAAATCTAAACATGTTAATAAAAACAAATTACTATTAGTAGGCCTAGGCCTACTCTTATAAAATTCAATCAGGCAATCATACATTTCACAATTTTATATTTATATATGAATGTCAAGAATTCAGAAGTGTAGGCTATATATAAATAATATACAATTAAATTATTGTGCAGGCTAGGTATAAAAAATATATGCTTTTAAAAATCTTTCAGTGCGCAAAACCATGATAATATGAAACGCTTCAAAACAGAGCGCACAAAGCGCGTATGTGCATCGCGGGTGCAGAATGATGTGCTCAAAGCAACATGGAGTCACAGTGTGCAGAGCTGCACAGCAACACAAGTGCGCATTTAAAAGTTCACTGCACAAAGCGAAGAATGTCGAGCGTACGTTATATCTGTCCAACAGTTTATTGATCATTTGTTTCTTCACAGTTTTAAATTACAGTTATTGTGCGTTTGATGCCGATTTATAGTCCTGGCACACGAGTCGTTTAACAACAGCAACAAACGTAAAATACAAATACACAAAATAAAGTTATTTTATGCAAATCCAAATTGGAGAGAGTTTTACCGTGCATCCTGCTGTAACCGGACGAGGCGCGCGCGCTGTTTGAATGTAGAATGACAGCGCAGAGGGAAAACGAGTTTCCGTAAACTTTAATTTAATGATGTAAATAGACTTTTGTCCCTCACATTAAGCTATGGAATGGCTTCAGATGACTTTGTGAAATTATAATCAGACCCTCTCTGACCCAAGTCACCCAAACTGACGTGAAAAAAGCGTGAGGCGCCAAAAAGCGCACTGTTTGCATCCCTTGGCTTTGCCGGGTAAACATTTCTTTGGCATTCTTTTCTGACATGATGCACTTTTTCTAAGCGCGAACTGAAGTGCGCGCGCACTGTCAAACAGCGCCAAACTGGATTTTTGTTGGGTCAGACCCATCTGATATCGAAGGGGGGCTGATAACGCGAGATCAAGATGGTGGATCAGATGCTGATCCAAGATGGCGGCGCGAGTACATCGCGAGGCTCGCGGTCTCTCCAGATTCTGTAATTTAGCAGTATTTTTCTTGCTCATTTCGGGTCTGTTCGTCCAGAACAGTTGTGCCTTAACATCGTACACCCAAGGTGAGCTTTTGGATATTGGTTTGCGAATTTCCGACAGTTTTATGGACAACCTTCGACTCCTTCCTGAGATCGCCAGATCACCCGAGGCTATGCACTCTGCCCGGCCGGGCGGAAGTGCTCGCAGGCGCCGGCGAGATCGTAAACAAAGGCGGGGGAAGCGCGGAGGACTAAGAGCTAAGCTAAAGCTAACACCACACCGGCTCTCTTTACCCAGCATTTTCCTTGCCAATGTACGGTCGCTGTTGAACAAAATGGAGGAGATTCGATTCGACTCAACATCACATACAGCAAGAGACTTTTGAACTGTAATGTTCTAATTTTCACGGAAACATGGTTAAACAGCGGAATACCGGACAACGCTATTGAGCTAGCGGGACGCCATACATTCCGGGCGGATAGAACATTACATGGCTCCGGTAAGACCAGAGGTGGTGGATTGTGCATTTACATTAACAAAGCTTGGTGCACAAACTCTGCTATTGTTGGGAGACATTGTTCAGCTAACCTTGAGTTTCTCATGGTTAAATGTAGACCGTTTTATCTACCGCGGGAGTTCACTTCCACTATTATAACTGCAGCCTATATTCCCCCGGATGCTGATGCCAAGTTTGCTATGAAAGAACTTCACGCAGCCATCAGTAAACAACAGACCGTTCACCCGGAAGCTGCGTTTATTGTTGCGGGTGATTTTAATCATTCAAACTTAAAGTCAGTGCTACCGAAATTTCACCAGCATGTTTCCTGTCACACCAGAGGAAACAAAACCTTAGACCATGTTTACACAAACATGGCTGAAGCTTACGTCGCGACACCCCTCCCCCACTTGGGACAGTCAGATCACCTTTCTTTGTTCCTCACCCCCAAATACGCACCTCTGATCAATCGCGTGAAGCCATCAGTGAAGACCATCAAGGTGTGGCCTGCGGGGGCAGATTTCTCACTCCAGGAAAGGTTTCTACACACAGACTGGAGTATGTTTGCTTCTCAAGCCACCAGTGGCTCTCACACGGACATTGACTGCTACACCTCCTCTGTACTGGATTATATTAATACCACCATTGACAGTGTTACAACCCAGAAGCAGATCACCACATACCCAAATCAGAAGCCATGGATGAACAGGGAAGTGCGACTCCTATTGAAGACACGCAATACTGCCTTCAGATCAGGAGATGCACAAGCCTATAGCACATCCAGAGCAAATCTGAAAAGGGGCATCAAAGAGGCCAAGCACTGCTACAAGCTTAAGATAGAGGGACACTTTTCCAACGCTGACCCTCGGCGCATGTGGCAGGGCATTCAGGCCATCAGTGACTACAAACCCTCTCACTCCACCCCCGCAGCCACTGATGTCAACTTCCTGAACGAGCTAAATGACTTTTATGCTCGCTTTGAAAGAGACAACAGAGAAACTGCCACCAAGCTCAAATCCTCAGCTGACCACCCACCGATCACACTCTCCTCCACAGATGTCTGCAATGCACTGAGCAGGATCAGCGCGCACAAGGCTGCTGGACCAGACAACATCCCTGGACGCGTACTCAGGGCATGTGCGGAGCAGCTCGCTGGGGTTTTTACAGACATTTTCAACCTGTCTCTTGCCCAAGCAACTGTACCAACATGCTTTAAATGCACTTCCATTGTGCCAGTGCCAAAACACTCCAGCCCGAAGTGCCTTAATGACTACCGCCCTGTAGCACTCACACCCATCGTAATGAAGTGCTTTGAGCGGCTGGTCCTGGCACACCTAAAAGACTCTCTACCATCCACATTGGACTCACACCAGTTTGCCTACCGTAGCAATAGGAGCACAGAGGATGCAGTCTCCATGGCACTGCACTCTGTGCTCACACATCTGGACAATAAGAACACTTATGCACGCATGCTGTTTGTTGACTTCAGCTCAGCATTCAACACTGTCATCCCAACTAAGTTAATAGCCAAACTTGGAGACCTGGGCTTCAACACCTCCATGTGCAACTGGATTTTGGACTTCTTGACCAACAGACCCCAGAATGTTCGATCAGGCTCCAACTGCTCCACATCCATCACACTCAACACTGGTGTACCACAGGGCTGTGTGCTAAGCCCGTTCCTCTACTCCCTCTTCACCTCCGACTGCAAGCCTGTGTACGGATCTAATTCCATCGTCAAGTTTGCGGACGACACTACGGTGATTGGTCTCATCAGCAACAACGATGAGACTGCCTATAGGGAGGAGATCAAGCACCTGGCCACATGGTGCACCGAAAATAACCAGCTCCTCAACACCACCAAAACGAAGGAGCTCATCGTGGACTTCAGGAAAGTGTCAAGAGGCACACACGACACCATCCACATCAATGGAATGGCTGTTGAGCGTGTCTCCAGTTTCAAGTTCCTGGGGACCCACATCTCGGCGGACATGACCTGGACAACCAACACCTCCAGCCTGGTCAAGAAGGCTCACCAGCGCCTCTTCTTTCTGAGGACACTGAGGAAGAATCAGCTTTCCTCCACTATCCTGGTGAACTTCTATCGCTGTGCAATAGAAAGCATCCTGACCAACTGTGCTACAGTGTGGTATGGGAGCTGTTCTGTTGCAGAGCGCAAGGCACTGCAGCGGGTGGTGAAAACCGCCCAGCGCATCACTGGGACTCCACTACCTGCCATCGAGCACATCCAGAGGAAACGCTGTCTGCATCGAGCTCGCAGCATCCTTAAGGACTCCTCTCACCCAGCCCACAGACTGTTTTCTCTCCTGCCTTCCGGCAGGCGTTTCAGGTGCCTCCGGACCAGGACCAGCAGACTAAAGAACAGTTTTTTCCCCAGAGCTGTCTCTTTATTAAACTCTAACCCTCATTGATCCCACTCCCACTCCCCACTCCCCTCTCCCTCCTCACACCTGCCTCCATTTTGTTATTTGCAATACTATAATGTTCATTTGCACTGCTGACTGTTATTACAGTAACAACTGTTTACATATGCATCTTGCACTACTACCTTGACTGGAATATGCTCATTTGCACTGCCGACTGTTTATTTACAGTACCGACTGTTATATATACATTGCAATATCGTACCTTAACTGTAATATGCAATTACTTTCCACTGCACTCACTCGGATAGCTTCTGTCCAAACTTTATTTGCACTACTTTAAATCCATTGTTATACTGCTCATTAGCCTAACTTATACATATATCTATTTGTAAAATTCTGTTTATAGTAATATCCATCTGTATATTATGCTCACATTCTGTTTATAGTAACAGCCATCTGTATATATATTCATAGTACATATCTATCTGTAAAATTATGTTTATAGTAACAGCCATCTGTATATTATATTCAGTACATATCTATCTGTAAACATTCTGTTTATAGTAATAGCCATCTGTATATTATTATATTCAGTACATATCTAGCTGTAAATTCTGTTCACAGTAATAGTTATCTGTATATTATATTCATAGGACAATCTATCTGTAAATTTTTGTTTATAATAGTATTCAACTCTATATTTATTCAGTACATATCCATGTTCTGCACTTATGAACCACTGTATATCCTGCACTTGCTGCTATTGCACTTCTGGTTAGACCTAAACTGCATTTCGTTGCCTTGTACCTGTACTTGTGTAATGACAATAAAGTTGAATCTAATCTAATCTAATCTAATCAACATGGAGCTAAATGGAAAAAAATAGCACCAAACAAGCCACTTTGAAATGTTGCTGTTTTCATGAATATAAAAGTTGGGTGACCCTCCCCCTAGACTAAAAAAAGTTGGATGACCCTCCCCTCAACAAAGAATAAAAAGACATGACCCTCCCCTATTTTCCTCCGGTGGCCCCTTCCATAAATACCGAACGGTCCCTAAAGGGATACTTCAGGATTTAGCATTAAGCTTTGTATTAGTAGAAAACCTGTAGTATTTTCGAATTAACATGCTTTCCACCCTCATATCCCCCTGAGAGGAGAGATTTATGTATTTTTTGTCTGGAAAAAATCCTCCAATGACGCAAAAATCGTCATTTTGCGTCATCGGAGGATATTCCGGCCAGAGGGTAAAGACTACAGCCAGTAGGAGGAGCTGTTCCGCATGTTTTCAACCCGCCCATAGAGGGTGGGATCTCACTCACAGAATGTACACACAGTGTCAGCCGTCTTTCTTTGGAAGCTAAGCTAACAGGCTCTTGTTCTGTGGAGAAAGCTGAGTATTAGGGGTTACCATCCTCTTTTTCCCGGACATGTCCGGCCGTCGAGATCGTCCAAAATGTCCAGGATTCGGCTTTTGCTTTCTGCGGTCGCCATTCATTGTTTACATGCACACCTTTTGTTTCAATCTAACTGAATTCATTCCGATTGGTGAATCTGAATGTAGTGTTTACATGAACGTTAAACAAGTGATCGGTTGATGTGCGTTTTAACATTGCTAAGAAAATTCCCGCTCCTCCGTGAGAGATACGAGACCGATGCGTCTCAGTAATGACGCCGCCGGCCTCGTGCCGTTCTCCCGCGGCCCTCCGCCTCGTCCTGCTCGCCACAGTAAACATGATGAATGGCGACTGTAGAACGCAAAAGCCGAATCCCGAACATTTTGGGCGATCTCGAAATCCCGGGCAAACTCGTCACGGAGACTCACTAGTAGCCTAGCCTTGTTTTAAACAGCGCTCTCTTAAGAGTCTCTTGTAATCGTAGGCTCTTAAGCGTAGGCGTGGCTTGGGAGTGGCCTCCTAGGGCAGCGAAGCAAGTGCATTCTGGGAGTTGTTGTCTTTCATCCACATAAGCCAAAAATATATTTTCTGGCTTTTCTCAGTCTAAAAAGCTCCAAATTAAAAAATTTCTTCACATTTCTTCTAAATAAATGACCTATTTTAAATACACATTCATCTTTCCAGTGGTGAAGTATCCCTTTAAATGTTTAATAAAAGACAAATATGCTTAGTTCCTTGAGATTTATTTCAGTTGTTCTTTGTAAAGAAAAGCCAGTGGTCAAGTGCCTGCAACAAGAGATATTAGACACATGCCTCATGCAACAAATAAAAAGGAAAAGTTGGCTCTACACTGCCCACCTGTAGGCCTATGTCTCCTCTGTCTGTGCAGACTCTTCTCTAGGCCTTTCTGTAGATGTGGAATCCTGCAACTTATATTGCAGCCATAAAGCATAAATTAAGGATTATGATAATTAAAGGATAAATTAAGTAAAGTTATTTATGCACTTGCAGGTAGGCTAGTTCCTCCATATGACAGTTATCTGAGAGGGTTTATTCAATGGAAACAAATGGACATTACAAAGTCTTATACTTTCTTTCCTTTGGAAAGTTAGAAAATGGAAAGTTAGAAATATGTGCACTTACTGCACATATTTCAGCACCACTTTCTTGGGAACAGATACAAGTGTGTATTATGTAAAAGTGCACAAAAGAGGAAAACACAATGTCATTACAATGAACTACACTCGGGAAAAATTAGATCAATAACTCATGGCAAAATATTTTTACATTAACATAAGTTTATCAGTTTTCACTTTCACAAGTCAAAGCAATTCATCATTACTCAAGATTTAACAGTTGAAATGACTATACGGCCTTAATTTAACCCTCTGGGGTCGGCAGTATCGCCGGCGATACCAGCTCACTTTTTTTTTATCAGTGTAAAAGAAACTCATAAATACTCTGTTGACTTTGATTTTCCATAGGAGTTTCATACATCAATCGATTCTGTTAAGTGTGTATTATTTTTGTGTATACTCACAATAAAAACAAAGTGTTGTGCTTTTCGCCAAATAAAGAAAAATAAACACGAAGCGATTTCTGCCTTCTCTCTGTCAGTTAAGTCCATTCTGAAACGCGTCTGAAAATGAACCATAACTCAGCGAATACTTCTCACACAGACACGTGAGATATGTCTTTATGAAGCTTGAAATCTCGTCTTTTAAATGAAGTAATTTATATAAAAAACAAATATTCTCAGCTTATGTAGTCCCTTTAAAAGCAAGGAGAGGTACCGTTTTTTCGTTCTCCCTTCATTATCTCTAATAAGCTGAGGCCGCCCCCGGCACTATTCACATGGTAAATAGTTTAGGTGATCTATTTGCATCGCATACGCCCCCCCGGATCAATGCCATAAAACACAGTTTCTTCATCAGACTCACTGATAGTTCATCGCGTTTTGAGTATGGCACGCTTCTCCGGTAAAGACGCCCTTCAGATGATTCTGGACAGCGAGGAAGATGCACCTTTTCCTCAGAGGAAGATTGTAACTCGGACGACGAACGGCAGCATTTTGAAGAGCGAATTGATCCCGCCGAGGACACAATTTCGGAGTAAGTTTTACTGTTATATAATTATTTTTCTGATAATATAGAACTTATATGAATTTTCAGACTATATTTTGCTTAGTTTTGGCTATCTTACAGGATAGATTGCAATATCCATAACATTTGTGTAACGTTATATGCTCAAGTGTAAACTTGTTCAATGTGATAGGCTATTACTCTCTAAACATATTTGTATATTAAATATATTTCACTCAGTTTTGATTAGCTTATAACACTGATTATCATGCTAAAATACTGCCTTATGGTTAATGTAGCTTATTTGTGAATATCTGCTTAAGTGTAATGTGATTTAGTCTAAATAAATGGTTAGACTATGACACTGCTTATCATGCTTCAATACTGCCTTATGCACAGATGTTTGTGAATACAGGTGTAAATGTTTGAAATGTATTGATGTGTCGTTCGCGAACGATCCGTTCATTGCGTGCGTCACTAAATACGTGCGGTCATGGCCTATAAACAGATACTCGCGGTGATATTTCTCTGTCCTATGGACCATCAACAGATATATACATACATTGTGCGTCCATAACAATTAATTGCCCATCAGTTTACTTTGGATAATGTATGCTAACAGTTTTTGTTGTTGTTGTTGTTGTTGTTGTTTTTTAGGAATGTGGCTGCAGCTAGCTCTCCTTCTCCAGCACCCCGCAGAGGGGCACGCAGGTCTCGTTCAGTTCTCAGTGTGATGGAGAATCTTCCCGAGTAAGTCCACAGACTTAATATTTACAGATGAAATATAATTGTTTACATCGTCATAATATAAAAGTACATATTCTTGTGTGATATTACAAAACTGTTGTCTTTTTTTTATCCATGGCCATTAGTGATCGATAATGATAATAATACAGTGTCTTTGATTGTGTTATCAGTATGCTCACAGTGTGTTTTGTTTTGTTTTTTACAGATGTGACAATGAACTTGTCCAAGCACCTGTCCCGAAGAGAGCCAAGGCTAACCAGCAGGCAAGCAACATGCAGTCCACTCTGGCATGGAAAACAGAGACTGATGTTGACATGGTTCCCGCATCAATGGGGCATAAGCATTTACTGTGAGATACCTGCCTTTACTTTTGTTTATCGCTCACAATTGCTTTGTTTATAGCAGACTGATTATTTTTTTATTTTGCTCACATTTGATTTGCTTAGAGCAAATATAGAACATTTAGTTCCTCCACATAGAGGAATTACAATAAAACAGATTATAAAACAAAACCTTTGAATCTCCTCTACTTCTTTTGTTCTTTGTTCAGGCTGCCTCACTTGATGGCCCATTAGCCAGTGGGGGAGTGACTGTCACACCCCTGGTCTGAATCTCATTAATATTGATAGGCCATTACCACTCCCATGCATAAACCTCTTCTGACAAAATAACTGACTTACAAAGTTTAAATCAATGTATTGTTTTTATGTGAACGATTAGGCAGGATGATTTTCACATCATTTTGAAGAAAAAACTCTAGGCGACGACATACATTAGTCAGAAGTCTTATTGGCACATATTTAGTATGTGTTTTGTGGCCTTATTTCAGAAACTTTAGTTTTTAGTTTTTTCAATAACCATGCATAAACATTATTCTCTCAAAAATACAAACATATACATGTTGATCACATATTATGGTAGCCCTGTTTGTGCTATATAGAGTGAATTTACACCTTTGCCATTAACCCTCTGAGGTCGGCAAACGCGCCCCCGCGTTTTGCTGGACTTTTTTTACATTGTAGCACTTTAAACTTAAATTACTCCGTCATTTATGGTCATACAGAAAAAATAAATATAAAAAAAGAATCTGTGATATTTCTACTTTTGTATGTGTCCACTTACAATCAAATCAAAACATTGTGCTTTTGTAAAATAAAGAAAATAAACAGGGTGTGCGTTCTGCCTCTCCGTCGCGGTGAACTTTTTTTTCTTGAGCACGTCTATAAACTGAAACAAAACTCAGCGAATACTTGTCACACATTTATGAGCCATATACCTTTATAAACATTTAAGTGTGTACTTTTAAATGATCGGATTCAAACTGAAAACAAATATTTTCTGTTTAAGTAATTTGTATAAAACCAACAAGATGTCCAGCTTCTCAAACGCTTCCTAATTATTTTTAATTTGGCCACGCCTACTCGCGCAAAAGATATTCACATGCAAATCTCCACATGGAACGCGAACGCGCTCGTTACCTCAAAAACAAAACACTTCATCAGTCTCTGCTTTTCGTCGAGTTTGAAAGACGTGAGTTTACATTGGCTTTACCCCAGAAGAAGAATGCGATTTCAAGACAAGAAAGATAAGGTAAGAAATTCTTACATATTAGTTTGTTATTGTTGCATAAATTTCACATTGCAGTTGAACTGTTGCTAGATATATGGTGAATATTATAATATTTAGACCCGTGTTTACTGTTACTGTGTTTGTGGATATCTGCTCAAACGTATATAGATATGTATATGGTAGGCCTAACCATAATTATATTTGAGCGCGATCGCGTTTGAATGTATCATATTTTGGAAAAGCAAAACGCTCCAAACGGCTTCATGTTTTACTATTATCTCATTTCATATCATCATAACGAATGGAAACATTTGAAGTAACATGATAATCAATATATTTTTCTCTAGCTTAGTTGTTACTGAAATCTTTTTGAAAATGTATATAGGCTGCTATATTGTTATTATTTTATGCAGCACTGCGCATAGCCTATACCTACAAGGCACAACAAACCTGTGTTCATTATATAATATATTGTTGGAAACATTTGTGTGAGTGTGTGTGTGTATTCTGTGAATTTTAAAAAGCAATTTTAACCAGAAAAATATCAAATGTATTCCCAAAATCGTGCAGGCCTTTCTCTTGATATCAGTATGTTCACTTTTTTCTTTGTTTTTTTTTTTCAGGGCCCAGATGCCACTGAGTCCTGCTGACTTCAACATTCACAGTACATGTCTCTGTACATGAACATGGTAAAGTGAAAATCAAACACCTTGGAAATGAAAGGTATGTACAATGTTTTTAGGAATGGCACAAAGGTCTCTTTCTTTGGATCATTGTTATCAATAAGTGTTTTTTTTTTGTTGTGTATCTTTGGATTATGTTGTAAATAAATCCAAACAATTTTAAAAGCCATTCTTTTTTTAATCTCCTCATTCTTTGTGCAAGGTTGGTCAGAATGATGGGCCCTGATAAGCTCCTAATAGGGCCATTAGGGAGTGTCTTTGTCTTTCTCAGGTGTAAAAAGCCTTACATATTAATGAGATGATCCGCCCCTTCGCATATTGCTTTTTCACACAAAACACGTCGTAAAAATGTTAAATCAATATATTGTCTTCTCTGAATGAGCAGTCAGGGTGATTTTCACATAGTTTTAGAGCAAATATTCTAGGCTACGTCATACAATTTTCAAAAGTCTTGTGAAGAAATAATAAGTATGGGTTTCATGACCTTATTTCAGTGAGAATTTTTTTTTGTATTTTCACAAACCACGCATAAATGTCATTATCTCAAAACTACAAACTTTTACACACATGCTGTTGATATATTATTGTAGCAGAGTTTGTGCTGAATACTAGGGCTGGGTACCGAGTTCGATACTTTTTAGGTACCGACCGAATTGCCTCGATACTATCGAGTATCGAAAAATGACTTGATTTTCGGTACCAGATTTCGATACCTAAGGGGTTAACTCGTCAACGTCAGTGCTCAAACAAATACATATGAAATGCACAACGACACGCCTAAATTCGCTCACGCACATACACGCAAACTCTACACACACGAGACGCGCGGAACTCTCCGCACATACTCTTATGAGACGCGCGCGCGCACACGCAAACTGTCCACGCACATTCTCATGAGACGCGAGCCTATGGACGCGAGCACACACACACACACAAACTCGCGCACATACTCAATGACACGCAAGCACACACACTCACAATACCCTAAAGATGTGGAAAAGTCGATCAAAAGTGTGGCTACATTTCTCCAGGCTCGATGCCAACAGCGCGCGATGCAGTATTTGTGGTAAAATAATGGCTGCAAAGACGGTACCGCGACAGATATGATGAAGCCCTTGACAGTGCACGGAGTAAACATAAGAGCAGAAAGTTGCTGCGTCTTCGACTGGTAAATGAAGAGATACCTTGTTGATCACTCTGACTGTGTTTATATTGCAATAATGACCTAATGAATGTACACTGCCGTTCAAAAACGTGTTGGTCAGAATTTTTTTTCAGTAAGCATGCATTAAAGTGATCAAAAAGGACCTTCCAAAAACTGTTTTCATATTTCAGCTTTGACAACACAGGAATAAATTACATTTTGAAATATATTCAAATAAGATTTTAAATTGTGATACTATTCCACAATATTACAAGTTTTACTGTATTTTTGATGAAATAAATTCAGCTTTGGTGAGCATGAGCTCATTATAAAAAAAATATTTTGTACCTTATGTATATGTATAAGGAATATTTTGTTCCTTTGTGCTTTTTTTGTTCCTTTGTGCACTGACTAAGGAGCATGAGTCAAACTGAAAAAATAAAACCAAAGTTTTTCTGAGGTAATGTGTTATGTAATCTTGTTAAAATGGATTTCATAAAATTGGTATCGAAAAAAGTATCGATCAGGAACCGGTATCGAAATCAAGGTATCGGTATCGGTATTGGTATCGAAATTTTTTGAACGATACCCAGCCCTACTGAATACAGTGTAATTAGACTTTAGCCATGAAAATGTCACAAGTAACAGAAATAAGCACAAATGTCAGAGCATGTCAGAACACCTCCAGGGCCCAGAAAACCCCTCAGACTCCAGAGGGTTAATGCAGCAAAACTTATTTTATAGTGTAGGCCAGTGGTTCCCAAACCTGTCCTGGAGGACCACCAACATTGCACGTTTTCTTTTTCTCCCTAGTCAAACACACCTGATTCAACTCATCAGCTCATTATCACATGGGTTAATGAGCTGATGAGTTGAATCAGGTGTGTTTGACAAGGGAGAAAAAGAAAACGTGCAGTGTTGGTGGTCCTCCAGGACAGGTTTGGGAACCACTGGTGTAGGCTACTAAGATCTTTTCTTTTTTTTCTAAGCCTTTATCTTGGTTGCTTTTATAAACAGACAACCATTTATTTAACAGTGCCTTTTATAAAAGAGACTATAATATAACTAAAAATTACCATTATGTAGAATATTTTTGTACTTCACTTTTATTTGTTCCCATGTTCTAGTGTGGTGACTCTGACATTACAATGAACAAAGTAATTATGCAATTATTAAAATACAAAAATATAGGCTAATAAGTGATAAAAACATCTAGCATGGCCACTTCTAACGGATTTAAATTGTCTGCTACTTTTTGCCAGCCCTCTCTCCTGGCTTTTGCAGACTTTGAGGTGTTCCCTGGCGTTTTGATTAAACATTAAAATTTCCGAATAAACTTCGACTATTAGTTCTTGCTCTGCTGAGGAGAAAAACTGAGCGCGCTCTTTGGCCACGCTGAGCAGCCAATAGCAGCGTTGCTGATCAATGTTTCTACTATCCTCCAATAACACCAGAGCAACAACAACTTTCACCAGACACTTTTTCACTCTCTCCAGCATCGCCACTTCTGTGCTTCTCACAGAAAATGGAAGAACTGGTGTATGCTGGAACCAAACTATCCCACTCTTTTGCAAGCCCCCAGATACCAACCAAAAAACGACAGGCACCGCTACCACCAAAGCCTGCAGGCCCAGCTCGCCCTCCCCCTCCTCCTGTGAGAGCTCTTCGGCCTCTGCCACAACGCCAGGGCCCACACCCTCCTACATCTGCTCGAGGTGAACCAAAAACAACTGATACCAGCTCTCAGTGATATGTGTCGGGTCCCCGTTTTGATAACAGTAACTTTCTCAAATGTTTACAGAACAAGCGGGAACCCAGTGTGCCTGTATCTTTCTCTATTGCTGTTCTATTACATGATAGAAAGTCTAAGGCCTTCAATAGCCGTACAGCAAACCCAACTAATCTGGTGCCTATTACACGTCAAACTAAGATAGCTGTGGGGAAAAGTAAGACTGTTAAGTTTGCTCTTTTAAACATTCGCTCACTTAAAAATAAATCACTTCTAGTCAACGACTTAATTACCACGAACAACCTGGATTTTATGCTTCTAAATGAAACCTGGCTAGAAGACAGCTGCAGTGCAACAGTCTCAATGAAGCAGCCCCTCCTAACTTTACTTTTATGAGTGTCTGCAGAGCTGTTAAGAGAGGTGGGGGTCTAGCTGCTCTTTTTAAAGATATCTGTCAATGTAAGCAAATATCATTTATCATTATCGTATTTTTCAAACGGTTCCGGTGCTTAAACGGTTCTTGAAACGGTACTTAAGAAAACGAAACCGCACACACTTTATCAAAAAAAATAATACCTCTGTGTGTGTGTGTGTGTGTGTGTGTGTTTGTGTGATTTTCTGAAAAAGATTTTCTGATTTCTGATTAAATGAAAAATTGTGCCGTTTAAAAGGCTACTGATGTAGCCGAAAACACTTGAGTTAAGATCAAAATTTTGTCTTCTCATATTATGACTTTTACAAAACAGAGAAATATCTGACTCTGAGCAGAAATGTTTAACACACACAGTATAGCCTCATATAAATATACTTGATACTGATATACTTCATACTTGATATGCAAGATTTGCAGTTGGCATTAAAATACTAGACTTACCCGAAGAGGAACACTGGCAGCTGAACTTGAACTTTAGTCAAGCGTGTCAGAGGTTTTGGGTTCTAATCCGCATAGGTTTTTTCTTTTTTCAAAACCGATTATGCTCATCAGTCGTTGTATATCAAGCAGGGACACTTTGTGTCCATTTAATTTTGTGATTTCACCAGAACGAATAGATATGAGGCGCCGTCTAGGGCTTAAATCAAACTTCATTCACGCACATATGAAACCCTTGCATACAAACTAAGTAGTCACACATACATGTATACTGCTGAATGCTAAAACTAATACATATGAAATGCACAACGTCATATCTAAAGTCGCTCACGCAGACACACCCAAACTCTACACACACGAGACACGCAGAACTCTCCGCGCACATACTCATCTGAGACGCGAGCACACACACACACACACACACAAACTTGCGCACATACTAATATGAGACGCGAGTACGCACACACAAACTCCCCGCGCACATAATCATATAGACGGCGCCTCATAAATAGATAGATCTCCGCAACGTGAGCGCGCGTCCGAGTGAAGACAGTGCGGTGTGCGCGAGCCACAAGAGAAAACACTATATCAGCGCCACTGATCGCAGCAGCTACGAGCACTTTGATCACTTGATTTAAAAAACACATTTCAGCCCTAGATCGTCTCTTATTTAACAAACAAACTAAATGCTCTGCTGGTTTACTGGAGATGTTTTATTATTGGATCATTCTGCCGCGAGATGTTTTATAGGGGGCGGTAAAAAACGTCAGGCACCGAAATCAGGCACCGAAAGTTTCGTTCTTATTCGGTCTCGTTACTACCGTTTACGTCGGAACCGGTTCCCTATTGGAACCGGGTTTCGGTACCCAACCCTATTTGGGAATTACCTGTCTTTTGAATATCTGGGTATTGGGTTAAAAGGTGCTCCACGCATTTTAGTTATTATTTACAGGCCTCCAAATACTATCCAGCCTTTGCTGAGGACTTTACAGAGCTGTTATCAACAATTACCTCAGAGTTTGACTGTTTTGCCATTGCTGGAGATTTTAACATCCACATAGATAGTGCAGAAAACAAAAGAAATCAAAACTGTTTTAAAAACTTTTGATCTGACTCAGCATGTACATGGACCCACACACAATCGTGGACACACTCTAGATTTACTTATCAGTAAGGGTCTAAACATTTCATCGATTGTTATTGAGGATGTAGTAGCTGTCTGATCATTTCTGTATTTTCTTTGATATATTGATCTCTCGTGCCACTGAAGCTAGATCTGTGTCTGTCAAGAAGAGATGCTTAAATGAGAACACTAGTGTCCTATTTATGAAGGCTATATCCTTAACACCAAGCATATCTGCAAACTCTGTTGATTTTCTCCTTGATTTTCTTTTAACTTAAAAGTTAAAAGTGTAATTGATGATATTGCTCCTGTGAAAGTCAGGAAGAAGAGTGGCAGACAAAAAGCACCTTGGAGAAACTCAACAGCAGTGCAAAATATGAAAAGACAATGCAGAAAAGCAGAGCGCATGTGGCGGAAGACAAAACTTGTAGTCCATTATAACATCTACAAAGACAGCCTTCATGCTTTCAATATGGAACTAGGCAAAGCTAGACAGACTTTCTTCTCAAATATTATAAACAGCAATTTAAACAACACACGCACTCTTTTTGCTACTGTAGAGAGACTGACAAACCCCCCAAGCCAGATTCCCAGTAAAATGCTCTCAGACAACAAGTGCCGTGAGTTTGCTTCTTTCTTCTCTGAGAAAATCAATAATATCAGAAAAGTGATCAGCACATCCTTGAGTTGCACTGGGGTCAGACAGATCAAACCACCTGAGAAAGTAGTTACTATGTCTGATTTCAAAGAAATTGATGGCAAAATTTTGGAAGAAACCGTACAGCACCTTAAAACATCAACCTGCGCTCTTGACACACTTCCCACATCTTTTTTTCAAAAGTGTGTTAAACAGTTTAGAAGCAGATCTTCTAGAAGTGGTAAATGCTTCACTTCTCTCTGGGAGTTTTCCAAACTCCCTAAAAACTGCAGTTGTCAAGCCCGTCCTGAAAAAGAGCAATCTGGATAAGACCATATTAAGCAACTATAGACCGATCTCAAATCTTCCTTTCATAGGAAAGATCATTGAAAAAGTTGTCTTCAATCAGCTGAACAAATTCTTATGCTCGAATGGAAACTTTGACAATTTTCAATCTGGTTTCCGACCGCACCACAGCACAGAGACAGCGCTCATAAAGATAATAAACGATATTCGCTTAAATACTGATTCAGGCAAATTATCAGTGCTGGTGCTACTCGACCTCAGTGCTGCATTTGACACTGTCGATCACAACATACTTCTGGACAGGCTGGAAAACTGGGTGGGGCTTTCTGGGATAGTCCTAAAATGGTTCAGGTCATATTTAGATGGGAGAGGTTATTATGTGAGTATAGGAGATCATAAGTCTGAGTGGACATCCATGACATGCGGAGTCCCTCAAGGCTCAATTCTTGCGCCACTCCTGTTCAACCTGTATATGCTCCCAATGAGCCAAATAATGAGAAAGAACCAAATCTCTTACCACAGCTATGCAGACGACACACAGCTCTACTTAGCCCTATCGCCTAACGATTACAGCCCAATTGACTCCCTGTGCCAATGCATCGATGAAGTCAACAGTTGGATGTGTCAAAACTTTCTTCAGTTAAACAAAGACAAAACTGAAGTCATTGCGTTTGGAAACAAAGATGAAGTTCTCAAGGTGAACGCATACCTTCACTCTAGGGGTCAAACAACTTAAAATCAAGTCAGGAATCTTGGTGTGACACTAGAGTCAGACCTTAGTTTCAGTAGTCATGTCAAAGCAATAACTAAATCAGCATACTATCATCTGAAAAATATTGCAAGAATTAGATGCTTTGTTTCCAGACAAGACTTAGAGAAACTTGTTCATGCTTTCATCACCAGCAGGGTGGATTATTGTAATGGACTCCTCACTGGCCTTCCCAAAAAGACCATAAGACAGTTGCAGCTCATACAGAACGCTGCCGCCAGGATTCTGAGCAGAACCAGAAAATATGAACATATCACACCAGTCCTCAGGTCTTTACACTGGCTCCCAGTTAGATTTAGGATTGATTTTAAAATATTATTACTGGTATATAAATCATTCAATGGCCTAGGACCTCAATACATTGCAGATATGCTCACTGAATATAAACCCAACAGATCACTCAGATCATTAGGATCATATCAGCTAGAAATACCAAGGGTTCACTCTAAGCATGGCGAGTCTGCTTTTAGCTATTATGCCAGCCGCAGCTGGAACCAGCTTCCAGAGGAGATCAGATGTGCTCCTACAGTAGTCACATTCAAATCCAGACTCAAAACACATCTGTTTAGCTATGCATTTACTGAATGAGCACTGTCCCAATGTTCGTCCGACTGTTTGTACTGTACTGTATTTTATTTTATTTTTCTAAACTGTTTTAATTATTGTTATTTCTTTTTATTATTATAATTTCTTCGATGTAAAGCACTTTGAATTGCCATTGTGTATGAAATGTGCTATATAAATAAACTTGCCTTGCCTTGCCTATCGATACATATCCCCTTGCGCACCAGCGCATGAACGCGCAATTATCTCAGATAACTCAATCTAGCTATACTAATCATATCCGGCAGGTGTGTTTGAAGAACCTAATTAGCCGGATCATGATTAGCACGATGATATCATCTTGGATGTCTCATTTGATCTCGGATGTTTTAAGCAACGTATGAAGAACGAGCCCCTGGTGATGTGTGTGTGTGTGTGTGTGTGTGTGTGTGTGTGTGTGTGTGTGTGTGTGTTCTGTACATTTTAAAAAGCAATTTTAACCTGAAAAATCTAAATTGTATTCCCCAAATCGTGCAGCTCTAGTTTCTCTTGATATCAGTATGTTCACAGCGTTTTTTTTTGTTTGTTTTTTTTCATCAGATGCTCCACTGAGGAGTCCTGCTGACTTCAACATTCACATGAGTCTCTGTACATGAACATGGTAAAGTGAAAAATCAAACACCTTGGAAATGAAAGGTATGTACTATGTTTCAGGAATGGCACAAAGGTGTATAAGTCTGGTTAAGTCTGTCTTTAGTTCATTGTGTTAAATAATGTGCTTTTTTGTCATTTGTTGTGTATATTTGGATTATGTTGTGAATAAATCCAAACAATCAAAAAGCCATTCTTTTCTAAATCTCCTCATTCTTTGTGCAAGGTTGCTCAGAATGACAGGGCCTGATAGCTCCTAAAATAGGGCCATTAGGGAGTGTCTTTGTCTTTCTCAGGTGTGAAAGAAATAAAATATTCATGATGTTCACGCCTCTTCGCATAAAGCTTTCTCACACAAAACATGTCTTGCAAATTTTAAATCAATATATTGTCTTATCTGAATGAGCAGTCAGGATGATTTTCACATAGTTTTGGAGCAAATATTCTAGGCTACGTGATACAATTTTCAAAAGTCTTGTGAAGAAATAATCAGTATGGGTTTCATGACCTTATTTCAGTGAGAATTTTTCTGTGTGTTTTCACAAACTACGCATAAATGTCATTATCTCAAAACTACAAACTTTTACACACATGCTGCTGATATATTATTGTAGCAGAGTTTGTGCTGAATACAGTGTAATTAGACTTTAGCCATGAAAATGTCACAAGTAACAGAAATAACCACAAATGTCAGAGCATGTCAGAACACCTCCAGGGCCCAGAAAACAGCTCAGACCTCAGAGGGTTAATACACTCGTCTGATTTATGCAATATATCATGTATGACCCATGTAGGAGGCCAATATTGGGAATTATAAGGGTTGTTATGCAGTTTACCACTAATATTTTACAACTCCAAAACGTATGAAGCCATCAGAAAGAGTAGAGCCAATCTGTGGAAGTTTTCACAAATCTGTCAGAAAAGAGTGTTTTCTCACCTGAATACTTGACAGTGTATCTGACTGAGGTCACGAGTTGATTTCTGTGAGTAAGCTGACATCTCCACTCTCTGTTGTCATCTTCATTCAGGAGTGTTGTAGTCAGAGTGATGATGCAGTGATATTGATCTGATGATGATAATATCTGATATCTGGAGTCTGTCTTCAGATCAACACCAGCCTGATTCACCCACAACAGCTCAACTCCCTCATAACTGACCCAATAATCACAGGAGAATATAGAATACAACTGACAGGAGAGAGTCACAGAGCGGCCTGGACTGATCTCAGTCTGTGAGGATGATGATGATGATGATGATGATGAAGATTGAGACACTGAAACTGAACACAAGACACAAATCACAGACTCCTCAATCATCATCTGAGTTTAAAGGGAGAATCTGCCCTTTTTAAATTGACCACATAATCATAAACTTACCATGAAGAACATGCAAATTAACATAAATATCAGGTCCTCGTTGTCTGCCATTCACATATTGTCGGCAGATGTAAGATCCATAATCTTCTCCTGTGATGTTCTTGATGTTCAGAGAGCAGTCAGACTCCAGACTCAGTCTCTCATGTCTCTCTGTGTCTTTATTCTTTATCCCTCCAGTAATCAGTTCAACTCTCCCTGAATGTCTGAATCTGTTCTCGTAGATCCATGTAGTTGATTTGCAGTCAGAAAGAGCTTTATTACAGGACAGAGAGACATTTTCACCAGAACTGATGTACAGTCCACTGGTTCCTGAAACACATTATATCTCAGTGATCATTATGATATATATTAATAAATGAAACATAAAACACACCAGCATAAAAAGCAGAAGTTTTAAATCATAGTATTTTTCCTGACTTAAAGCAAACAACACACTCTCCAGAATAAACTATTAGTCTTTATCAGAGAGCTGTTCAAATCACTGACACACTCTTAATATGAAGATAATTCTTCATCATCAGATGTTTGAGTGACACTATGTCCAGTATCAGGAATAATACAGTATGATCTGTGTGTATCAATACACAACTCTGAGATCACAACGTGAATGTGTTGTAGCGTCTGGACCAATCAGACACACACAAATTATTCATTTATTTAATGAATAATCCAGCAAACTCACTCTCCCAACTAAGGCCTGTGAAACATCCTCCAAAAACTAACATCCCAAATGAAGCTAACAGACTGGCAGGACGTGGTGTCTTGTTACAGGACACACACTGAGACTGAGTTTTACGATCTAAAGGAATGTCCAGAAAGCTGTGAATCTCACTTAAATTCTGGCAGAGGAGAAATAAACCCTGTAATCCTATATATTCTATATATAACCACTTGAGAAATGTGTAAACATGTATCTAATTTTCCCATCTCATGATTTTCTTTTATGTGGTGTGGCTTTTGTATTCTTGTAAACTCTATTGGGTTAATGTTTCAGACTTTGCATATTATGGTTAACCAAAATCATATGTGTGGAATGTTTGGTCTTTAAAAAATCCAATCTTCGTCTCCGATTTGTAAATCTACATTACATTTTGCTAACTTTGTGACGCAGTACTGTAGTATTATAAGCATCTTAAAGAGTCTTGTGTGAAACATCCAATCAAATTACATGTTCAAAGGAACAATAGGTCGTAAAAATTTCCCTCCAAAGGAAAATCCCTTTATTGGCTCTTGCACCTCCAGAAAGTGTTACTTCTTCACACTTTAAAAACCCAAGATCAGCTTTTAGCTCTCTCTTACTCCTTTACTGAAATGCTGACGTGAAGATGATGCTGAACTAGAAGCCTCTAAGGACCCCAAGCTTGTGCCAGGCTGCGGCCTTGTCTTTCCATTCACCAAAGATCCTCTGACTCCCACTGGTTCTCTCTCATCAAGACCACATCAGAAAAGATCAACTGGAGCCTCAACAGATTGCATCAGGACAGTTTAATTCAAATGGGCGAGACGTGCAAGTATCAAACTTAGTCTCATTATTTAATACATTAAGTATCCTTACCCCTTTAAAGAAGAGTGTGTTAGAACTAAACTGATGGTTTGCTCAAGGCTGTTGATCTGCTGAATGTCAAACAATGCTATAACTTCTTGCTTTCCTGTATTCTGCTTCAGCTCTCTTTCCCTTGGTAAACCGTGTGCATGTATGTGTGTGTATGTTAGAGTAGTTTACGTGTTTAGTCTAGTTAATAAAGTCTTGTTCATGGCACACGTAAAGTTGTCCGTGTCTCAAGCTCATAACTGGAGTCACTAATCATTTAGATCTTGGCTACTGCTCTCAGTAGTACTGTAAATTGAGAAAGACATTTCCCACGCCCCGGAAATGTACATTTCTTAGAGTTAATAAACAATTAATCCTGAGAGTTCACAGGACAAACAGGTTAATTGATTGTAATATTAATTTACAACATTAAGTTAATTATATTAACTGATCCAAATATTCATAATCAATTATTGATTATTAATATTTCATAGAGCTAATTTGCTACAGTGTGCAAGAATAAACTGAGCATGTTCAAATGAACTCTTTCCAGACTAATTCCACTAAATGTCTTTAGAGAAAATACAGATTTCTTTACCTGTGAGAAGTGAAGATAGAATGATCAGTCCCAGCACACACAGATCACACTTATCAGCCATTTTCTGTTTCTGTCAGTCTTCCTCTGCATTATATATAGTTACAGCTCCTCCTTTAAACATCATCAGCTCCTCCTGTGGTTATTAACTTCCTCTCATCTGACCAACCGACCATCACTGGTGAAATAAACATAAAGCCTAATGTTGCAGTGCATGATGGGAACCACCAATCAAAGCTCATCCATGTCTCCCAAAATAATCATTATTGCTAATATAGCGTATAACTGTTGAGCTGAGTGAACCTGAAGGTAGTGATGGTGAGATGAAGCTTCATGAAGCTTTAAAGCTTTCCAGCCTGATGTGTGTAAAAGTGGTTGATTTCTCCAGGTTTGGAATGCACACAGCGACACCTGCTGGTCAATGCTGATATCATGCAGAACAAATCCTCAATATTTGTTAGGTGGGTTGTGATACATTAACATACACACGCATATACACATGTATAAATAAATAAATAAATAAATAATTGAGTTCTTGGAAGTTTTGTTGTTTCATAATCGTGTAAGTGAGCAGTGCTTCTGTTGAACAGAGGGGAATGATGGAGTTCTTTAGACTGGATAAAAGAGGGTGAAAGTGATTAATATGGACTGGACAGTGTAATGGCCGCCCAACAATACAATTTAAACAAACAAAACACTTTCTGAGACAAATTCAAGCCCGGCCACCCATGTGATAAGGCGGAGTCCTACCCGCTAGACTACAGTGATGCTTCGAGATACAGCCGCCCTCAGTCTTATGCTGATTCTCAGTCACAAAGCCTCCAGAAACATATATATCTATACAAACAATCAATCAGTAATATTCGGGCGCCAGACAGGGATATTCCTGCCAAAGAAATCCCGGATAGCTGAATAAAAGCCCCCCCGTCACACACTACAAAGAGAGAATAAAGGAAAACAAAACCACATCAGAATCTGATACGCAATTTTCTGTCTTTTAATGCTGTCTAGGTTTTGAATCACTAAGAAACACAGGAAACACTTTATAATAACTGCATGCTATTAATCATTAGCTGAGCATTAGTAAACAGTTAATTCATCATTTATAAAGCATTAATAGACATTAATAAGCCATTTATAAATAGTTATAAATGCTTTGTTCTTGATTTGATAAGCATATCTATAGTGTATTTTAACAATTGTATTTTCATACTTTATTAATGGCATATGTATCATTTCTAAATGAAGTATTGCATTATTTCCACACCAGTTGTTCAGGAGTTGTCAGTGGTTCATCAGATCTGAAGTGTAAGTAAATGATAAGTGTAGCACACGGCGGGTAGCACTCGTCTCAGTTACTAGCTCGCTATAAAAGCAAAACTATGGACCAGAATCAGAAGATTTGGATCGACTCACTGAAGCAAAAATTAGCAAAGATGATCGTAAGAAAAGAATAAAACCAATTAACCACTCAGACCACTGGACTGCAGCTAATTAATGAAAAGGTAAGTGTGTTTTTCTACTAGTTTGTTCTTTTGCATGAATTGTATCTTTTGAGATTGAAAGAATGAAAGAAAAACTAAAGAAAAACAAACAGATAACAGTAACACACAGTATTTCGAATAAATGATAAACACAGAGTCAACATTTTCCAATATCAATTTCTGAAATTCAACCTCAGTTTCTCAATTTCAAGTTCAATGTCTTGTTCTCAAATTACAAAAAAAAATTACTGAGTAGGACAGTTGTTCAAAAATGAACGCAGTTCAGTCCATGAAGAGAAGGGGGGATTCATTTTGTCTATTTTTGTCTAATAATATGTAAAAATATGTTGATGCCACAAAGCAGGATGTTATAGTTTCCTGTAAACATTGCTTCAAATCTAACATTGTAAATCATTCTAGTTAGCTGTTATTATGTTGTTTGTTTTGTGTTTTTATGAAATGCTGCCTAATTATTAGGGATGGGACGGTATGAAAATTTAATATCACGGTTATAGTGACCAAAATTATCGCGATTATCAATATTATCACGGTTTTGTTAAAACGAGATGAAAGTGTTCAAAAAGAGTTGATGCTCACACTTCAACATTCGACATTTCAACAAGTTTTATATTTCAAAATCAGCAAACAACAAATAAAACAAGCAGCTCTATGAAGCTCTATTTTTAAAGCATTTCCTTCCTTATAATGACGGTCGTCAATAGCAACGCATTATAACACTGCACACATCCATTGTAACGGCCACCTAGTGTTAAGTAGTGTTCATGACATGAATGTGGATGTGCTTTTTAAGATAACTTCTTCTATGGCGTAAGTTATTGTATGCGTGCTGTTTTTATGTGAGCGTGCACGCACAGGGAGAGTGAGATTGATCGCGCAAAGAGGAAGATGACCGCTCTACTGACCGTTGTTTTATAATGTGTTTACTTCCACTTTGATTTGTAGCGTGTTTTAGAGTGTTTTCTTTTCCCTTTTAACATTCGCCTCTTCGACATGTATGTGAAGAGTGTGCTTAACTGAGAGAAAACATCTATAAAAGTCTCGTGGAACTACCAGTTCATTTGCACTGTCTTGTATCTGGGCGGACTTCAAACTCTCTGACAGACGTTACACCATGCATCACAATGGACGCGCTCTCTCGTTTCATTCAAATACAACTTGCCGTCTTGCGTCTCCGTTTTACGCTGTACATAATGGATTTATAAACAGGTAAGATTTAAAACATTAATCTCAATTCAATGTCCCCGTAATTATGTGGTAAAAAAAAAAAATCGGTGTAATAAGTGTATAATGAATATAAATTATTATCCCTTAAATGTTACTCTTAATAGTCTTGTTTGAACTTGTTCGTTCGTCTTTGGCTAAGCCACTTGCTGCGAACTTTTCTTCACGGAAGCTTCACGTTTATTTCAAGTGATTGATATAAAATAGTTCAACTTAAAACAACATTTTATGCCCAATTATTTCCCAGACGTAGTTTTGGTATTGAGGTCAAAGTTAACTTTCCTTGCGTTCGCTATATAACAGTGGGTAATGGTCACACAAGACGACTCGGCAGATCTGAAGTTTCCCCCTATTGCAGCGACTTTTTCTTGTGCATGTTCTGCAGACAGGGTGACCATCCTCGATTAAGTTTCCCTCAGGACTTTTGTTAAAGCCAAAATATGACCACACCTCAGAATTGGTTCTTTTAAAAGGCTGAAACATCCCCCGAGCACGGTCACTGCCTTCCGCAATTCCTTCTTGAATAAAAAAACAACAACATTGCGCGCTGCGCCTGCGTCAGACTGTTACTGAACAGGATCTAAAATCGCGATAATCAAACACGGTTTTAATGATAATTAAAATTTAAACGATATTACTAACTCACTTTTAACTTTAGATCTTTAGATAGTAGAACTTTAGATTAAAGGAATTTCTTAGGTTATTTTTTATATATTTTATGTACTTTTGTATTTTGTAATTTGCAATTTATCATTATTATTACTTTTGAGATGTCCTGTATATGTCAGTTGTTTCTATTTGTGCATAAAGGAGCTTAATAAAGCTTGACCTTGAGCTTGAGATTCAGCTTGAGCTTGACCTTGAGCTTGACACCGGGGGTTATTCTGCTGTATCTTACACAAGCGGCTCATTCTGCAGCGGAAACTGTGAACAAACACTGTGCAGAAACAGTGTCCACACACACACACACTTCTTCACGCTGGAGGAAGATGTTGAAGACAACAGCAGTACAGAACTTTCTAAAGAACACTTTTAAACTTTTAGCACAAACATTGGATTTATCATCTTCCCAAAGTCAGACTCAAGAGTTTTGAGTCTGGAAATTAAATATTTTTTAAGTAAAAGTCATTCTAACCCTGAGCTGCTGTGTCTGTTGTTTTTTTCTTTTTCTTTTTGTGTTGTAATTTTGCGCAGATTTGGATAACAGAAGCCTCGGCATTACCCATGGGCCTCGGCATTACCCATGAGCCTCCGCATTACCCATGAGCCTCCGCATAACCCATGAGCCTCCGCATTACCCATGAGCCTCTACTAGCACAGCTTGATTACTTTTATATTTCAGATTTTACATGTGGCATTACATTACACCTCAACTGTTACATAATTGTTATTATTTATTGCACATTTAATAAATATCTATATTCACATAGCAATATATTTCATGTTCATTTGTATGCACAGGCTTAATATTTAATCTTAAGTTTTATATCCCATTTTAAAACATTAAGTAATTTGTAAATTAAGTAATAGTGAATAAAAAAGTTGAGTAAAACAGTTAGACGCATTAATCTGGTGTCTCAGTGAATTATTAAAATACACAGTCCACAAACATCACATGGTGTCAGAGGAAAACCATGGAGCAGTTGAAGCCTCCTAACTCCATATGTTCACCAGAGCACAGGGACCGAACCAAACCATTGATGCACACGTGACTCACTTGAAGAATAAGGCGAAAGACTGTGAATGTGGACGATTAACTGATGACTTGAGTAAAGGTTGCATTGTCTGTGGTGTTAACAATGACACCGTGAGAGCTAGGCTTCTCAGGGAAACGGGTTTGACCCTAGCAAAGGCAGTGGATATCTGTCGTGCCAATGAAATAACACAAAGCCATATTATGAAAGTGCTGCATGAAGAAGCAGAAGAGGCTGTGAACAACATCACGAAGACAAAGTCAACTGTCAGACAGGCGAATGTCAAGCACACGGGGACAGAGAAGGAAGAGTGGACGAGGTGTGGTGACATACATGAGCCAAGGAAGTGTCCGGCTTATGGCAAAATGTGTAATGAGCGCTCGCAGAGGAACCGTTTTAGCCACATGTGCAAAACACCACAACAAAAAGGCAAACCTAGAAGACTGTAGAAAAAAGTCCATGAGATTGAACAACAAGAAGATACTGAATTGTTTATACGTACCATCGAAATTGAACGAAGTGAGCAAACAGCTGGCAAATGGCTGACACAAATGAATACAGTCTCTACCATGGAAAGTGAAAACAAGAAATGGACTCAAGAATTCAGAATAAATAACTGCATACTTACCTTTAAGCTAGACACAGGAGCAGAGAGGAACATGTGGTCCTTTAAAGACTTTGAGAAAACCTCTGACAAGAAAACACCTCTGAAGAAGTCAGACTGCACATTAGTTACATATTCTGGCCACACGATGGAGACAAAGGGTAAAGTAAGGCTCAAATGTGGTTACAAAGACAATGAGTTTGACCCAGAATTCCACACTGTAGAAGAGGATTCACCAGCAATCCTAGGAAGAGAAGCATGCTCAAAACTCGGACTGATTAAAAGAGTGTACAAAGCAGAGAACAAAGACCAAACTGACATTCTGAGTGGATACCAAGATGTGTTTACTGGTGTAGCAGGACTGCCCCACATACAGCTCAGCCCAGATGTTGCTCCAGTCTTAAGACTTAATTTTGTCTTCAGGGAAATCCTGGAAAACTTGAAAAACGCAATGTATGCAGTTCTGTCCTACCCAATCAGAAAACTCCTTTTCTCACAACTCCTTTTCCTCTGTTTCCAGGTACGAAACGATGGGATGGCTCGCCAGTCCAAACCCGGGATAAGAGTCCACAGCCAGGACAGGATTCAGGATCACAGCAGCAATTTTTTCAGACACTCACAAAAGAGAAAAATAAAACACAAGAAAAAAACCCGGCCTTGCAAAAACAAAGCCAAAACAATCATCAGTAACTCATTCAAATAAACAGTTTCTAATGACCAAAATGCTGTTTCAATTATTTGGATATAGGCAACACATACATGCTAGTCACCATGTGCTTGATTAACACACTAGAGTCTGTGTACAGAGCTAGCAAAGCTAGCAGCGCATGGCACACACTTCACAACAGAAAAAATATAATCTTTCAAACATTTAAACATAACTATATGCACTCAATGATTTGTATTAGAAAACACTTAAAGCATTTTCAAACATTTTTTATATCACTCATCACTTTTTCAAATGTATTTTTCACATTAAGAGTGCAAAAACAGTATCCACATTACCTAAATACATCTCTTATGAAGAAATTGGTACTCACCGAGGAGAAATATAAATCACAGACAAAAAAAAAATATATATATTTTCTCAAAGAAACAGATTTAGTTCAGATCCTATCACGTCAGTGTCTTTTCTTCTCGTCGCGTTTAGATTCACATCGCACTCTTCTCAAAGCGTGGGCTTTTTAAAGAATTGATACCTCATAAATCTACTTCTCAACTTTTTAATAATCTATTGCTGGATTATTAAACAGTTTGTTCTCCCTCAAATCACTCAATCGCATCTGCTCTCACTCTCGTGTGGTTCGCAATCGCTCTACATTTCTGCTTGTGCGCGATCTTCTGGAACTCTCCAACAGGGGGCGGGGCTAACCTTTCACCTCACCAATCAGGAATCAGTTCAGGAACCTTCTCTTTCTTTTGGGATTATTATAAAATAAATACCTTATACTTCATGTTCTTTTCTTACTATTAGTTTTATAGCGATATAAATAAAATAAAATAATAATAATTATTAATATTAGTGACCAGAGTTAATGACCTGGGTTACATAAATCAACTATTTAAATGTACGTTCATACATATTATTCAGACATATTGTAATATTTACTTAGTGTGTCAATTATTAATGGTTAATTCAGGTAGTTATAAAGCATTTAGTTGTGGTCAGTTAACTTTTTTTGTGAGCTCATCTAAAGTGAGGACTAGTTATGCCTTGTAAAGCTTTTACAAAGGAGATTTTACAGTTATCTTCTAAACAGAAAAAGGAAACAAACACAACACAGTGATACAGAACACAGAAATATTTAAGATTTATACATTTAGAGTGTGTACATTTAAATAGTTTATTGTTTACTTACACTTTCTAAGTGATCACTTTTTAAATAGTGTGGCGTTAGCCCATCTTGCTCCTGTGTTTTTTCCTGTTCCACCAAGCCATGGCATTTGGGAGTACGGTGCAAAATACTCCAGTCCCGTCCCAAACCGAGGGTAACGCCCGCTAAGTATTCTCCACGCTTGTAAACAATGGGGCGGTACTTCCGCCTACATCCAGCGTGACCTTTCCAACGTCATTACGTAATGCCTGGCACGTCGCACACCAGCTCAAGACGAACAATTGTGGTTAAAAAGTATATACAGTTTTATTTGTTTTAGAAAATGAGTGATCGTTTCACTAGATAAGACCCTATTCCTCAGCTGGGATCGTGCAGAGCCCTTTGAAGCACTTCAGAGCCCTTTGAAACTGCATTGATTCGGACAATTTGGTGACCGTTGAAGTCCATTGTGTTGAGAAAAATCCTGAAATGTTTTCCTCAAACTTAATTTCTTTTCCACTGAAGAAAGAAAGACATGAACATCTTGGATGGGATTGGGGTGAGTAAATTATCAGGAAATTTTCATTTTGATGTGAACTAATCCTTTAAGTAATGGGGGAATGTAGTGTTTGTGTATTAGTCAGGAGATGGCGCTGTAGTCCACATGTTGTCACCTATAAAAGGTGTAGAGTAAGAGCTGAAGTGTGTTGTACATGCTGACCATTATGTAACATCTGGCACTGTTGGATTGCTTTAGGATTTTAATAAATCTTTGAGAACTGAGAACTTTCTTGGCCTCATGCTTACCAGGATTTAAACATTACAACATCAGCAATTGCTGGTATACTGGAAATCTCTGAACACATCTAGTGTGTGTAATCAGAAATGTCCTGTATCTGATCATCTCTGTGCATCTCAAATGTATGGACGTGTACAGGATTTTCACACACAGGTTATACACATTAATTTTCACTGAAATTTCAAATATGCTAAAAGGAATTGGATTGGATGCAACCCTCCAATAGCGCGCCAGGTGGATAAGCCAGTTTGTGATTGGTCCCCATTATTTAACTCAATTTGACATTGATTAAAACACACACACACACACACACACATACACACACACACACACAAACATGGATCCATTATACACAGCATGTTCTCAGTAACACAAGAGACCAATAGAGCGAGTGGGGGCCCCAGGCAAAGTTAATCAATAAGGCCCTTTTTTAGATATATGTATTTTATACATGTTTTATGTAATATATACGATTTTATTGTAAATATATCTTTATACATTATATTATTATCCACAATTCAAAAAGTAGTCAAAACAGAACATCTAACATTATGTGCTTATTATGTGCTTACAACATTATGTGCTTGAAATATCAAGATGCGCTATTTTTGAGACTCCAGTTCACGGAGACCATGAAAGCGCACCCTGATTGTTTTATTAATAGTTTTAAGATTCAGCTTGTGTCAAAATGATTGATGGCTTTTTAATAATTATGATTGATGGGTTTGACCTTTTGACCTTAATCATTTCAACATTATACTTTTCAGTATACATTCATACATTGAGGTAGTGAAGAAAATTATAGACTGGCATAACATACATAAAGTAAAACTTGGGGTGGTGTGGCGCAATGGATGTGTCCCTGAGCAAGACACTTAACCCCTAGTTGCTCCAGAGGTGTGCGACCTCTGACATATATATAGCAATTGTAAGTCGCTTTGGATAAAAGCGTCAGCTAAATGTAAAACAATAACGATATTTACAGACGGTCTAACCAGAATAGAAAATATCTGCACGCTATCATGTTTTGCTCTAGGTATAGCTGACCAGACTTTCAACTATTTCACCAATGTCAGTTTTTGCATTTTTTGACACCTGTGACACACAGAGATCTGTCACAAATGTACACATACTGAGTATTTCGGTGACTCCGAACTCGTCACTACATACACGCAACACATCCAGAACTTTTCTGAGGATTCGATCGGCTCTTTGCCGTTAAAAAAAATGGAGGTCACATCTGTCCGTGAATTTGTCAGACCTCTTACGACATCCGTTTCATTTTTGAGATTTGTTACATGTTTGATATCCTGCGCACAATCGTTTTTCATATCACACGCAGCATCGATGATCCTGTGCATCAAGCCAACCATCTGGCCTCTAAAATGATCTTTAAACATACTGTCTAACGTAGACACTCTTTGCCCGTGTCACACTCACACACCTCCGGCTGCTTGTGCACAGCATCGCCAGAACTCAACGGCAGTCGCTCTCGATCAGGTTTTGCGTCGCCATTTCAGAAGTTTTTAGATTTTTAATGTCTTTAACAAAAAGAGCCTCCAAAATCGTGGAGGTAAGAGGTCATGCTTCCTGCTACAGTATCATCAGCTCTCCCCAAAGTCTATTAAAGCATATAAATCTTTCGATGCCTATAACTGTACTAAATGGTCACGTACAAGACTTGTGTGGTAGCCTACAATCCGCAGTTCTGCCTAGCTATAAGAACTGAGAACTTTATTGGCCTCATGCTTACCAGGATTTAAACATTACAACATCAGCAATTGCTGGTATACTGGAAATCTCTGAACACATCTAGTGTGTGTACTCAGAAATGTCCTGTATCTGATCATCTCTGTGCATCTCAAGTGTATGGACATGTACGGGGTTTTCACACACCTGAAGTTTCACTGAAATTTCCAATATCCTAAAAGTCCCAAAGTATGGGGTTAGGATTGTTGCATTATTCCAAATAAATAGATTGAGATTCACAAACAAATGTAAAGAGATTCACAAACAAATGTAAAGATATTCACAAAAATGATCAAATTCACAAATAAACAGATTAAGATCCAAAAATAAATGTAAGAGTTTCACAAAAATGTATAAAACTAAATGAGATTTACAAATTAATAAAAAAATTAAACAAATGTGTTTTGTCACGAACACAACTCTGCCTGGCATTTATTTGTGAACCGCTATCTGTGCATCTGTAAATCGCTGCACGCATCTGTGGATTTTGAAACACTTCTAGCGTCAACATGCAGAAGAAGCCACAGATAAGTGGACTCCACCCACCGTTTACTCAAGCCAATCAGATAACAGCTACATTGCTCCACAATAAGCAGAGAAAACTAAGGGGGGAAATATACTAAACAATAGCAAGGATCCTCTGGAACAGCGGGAAGAACAAAACACCACTAAAATAGACAGATTATACTGACACGACTGACAGAACGGTCAGAGGAGATCCTTGACAGAGAGAAGTGAAGAGAGAATGATCAGTCCCAGCAGACACAGATCACACTTATCAGACATCTTCTGTTTCTGTCAGTCTTCCTCTTCATTATATAAAGTTACAGCTCCTCCTTTAAACATCATCAGCTCCTCCTGTGGTTATTAACTTCCTCTGTTCTGATCAACTGAGTGATTAAATCCTGCTAGAGTTGCTGTATAGAGACACGATGCCACAGTGAAGTGCTGCTTTACATGAGTATTGTGAACCGCACTATCTCAACACACATCTGCTCTGAACACAGTTTATAAGATATTCTTTTGCACACGAGAGCATTACTGTTAGTCTCCCTTCCTTATTTTAGCAGTTTCCTAAATTATAAAACAGATTTTAAAAGTATTGTAAAGTAATTTTTAGCATCAGCTTGGTCAAATAAACCTGCATTTGCACATGAGCGTCTGTAAAGCAGATATTAACTGTCTTCAGGGAGTTTCTACACATGGATTATAACGTTCTGCTTTACTCTCTCCAGCCTTGAGAAATATATCAGATCCAGACTCCTTTATCAACACTACAAATGCTCTGGAAGATCTGGGATGTATTTCTCAAGCACCACTGATTTAACTTCCGCCTCCCTGAACTTCTGGACCACTTTGCTAAAACACTTGAACGAGTCGTTTTCGACCAACTATCTACTTTTCTCACACAGAACATCCTCCTGGACAACAACCAGTCTGGCTTCAGAAGCGCCACTAAACTGAGACGGCCCTGCTCTCGGTTATTGAAGCTCTGAGACTGGCAAGAGGAGCCTCCGAATCCTCAGTTCTCCTCTTGCTGGATCTGTCTGCTGCTTACAGTTAACCCTCTGAGGTCGGCAAACGCACCCCCACGTTTTGCTGGATTTTTTTCACATAGCAGCAACATACGGTCATATTAATAAAATAAATACATGATTATAAACTATAGAGGGTCTTCTTTTTTTGTGTACACTCACATTAACATCAAAACCTTGTTTTTATTTTTAAATAAATAAAATAAACAGGGTGTGCTTTCAGCTCACTCTGTCTCCGCAAAAATCTTTCTAAAAACAAGTCTGGAAAATGAACTGAAACTCAGCTAATACTTATCACACAACCATGAAACATGCGTCTAAAGAAAGCTTTAAATTTCTACTTTTAAATAAAACAATTCACATTCAAAACAAATATTCTCCTGCAATGTAATCTGTATGAAACTAAAGAGAAGTACAGTTTCTCCCGTCTCACCTAATTATCGGTAATGAGTTCACACCCACTCGCAGAGCGCGCTATTCATAAGATAATGAGCTGAGATGATCTATGCAAAATAAGGTAAACGCCCCCTGAAATGCCTTAAAACCAGCAAGTTTCATTTATTCACTTTCCTGCGCTGTTGGAAGATGACACGAGTTCAAATTTTGCTCAGAAGAAGAGCAGGACTCTGACGACGAACGTTTGTATTTTGAGCGAGGAACGTTGAGCGACTTGATCCAGCCATGGATAATATTTCGGGTGAGTAAGTCTTTTTAAATTTACTTGCATTAGTTGACACATGTTCGCATTTATGAGGAAAAAACGTTGAAAAATTACGTGACAGTTCTCCATTATGGACGCGAGCGCTCTGAAGCAGCACTAAAAGACTTTCAAACTTTCACAGAGACCTCAAAACAGAAAGCACAAATCCATTCTTTAAAACGAATTTAGTTTTGTATTAATTGTATCTTAATTTTAATATTATTTTCATTAACAAATTTCCTGGATTTAATTCATAAAAAGTAAATAGGCTAGCAATCACAACATAAGGTGCTTGAACTGGAGATCATCATGAACCAGACCATGGCCTACTCGCCTCGCAGGTCTAAAAAATGTGAAATATATTTACAGAAAGCTGGTTCTAAACAAAACCATCCAAAACAAAAAACTATGTAGCCTAATAAATGTGCATTTCTCTGGTGCGTTCACTAGCCTGCGAGTCAATAGCCTATCGTCAACTTCATCTTTGCCAGAAGATAATAAACAATTAAAATGTCTTATTGCAATATTTTACATATTCATAATCATTATTTTTGCTGGATCTTTGAGACAGCTTTTTAGGTTCATGGCGTTTTGGAAAAGAGCTCTTCACGTACAAACACCGTTTCACTAAGGCACAGCGGCCCTTCAGCACATAAGAGAAAGAAAAAAAGAGAAAAAGCACGGACTTACTAATTACGAAACTTTGATGTGGTTGAACAGGTGAAACAGTCACAAATTCCTCAGCGCGTCCTCCTCTGATTGCTGTGTTCTGACTGAAAAAGTGCGTGCAGGAGCACATGCGCAAAACGTAGGTTTGTAAAATGTCCTTTTTTTTAAAATGACATATGATAAAATAAAAATAATTCATATATCATTTTACAAAACGGTTTTGCGCATGTGCTTCTGCGCGCACTATTTCGAATTTATGTAACGTTTTTGACGACACGGGACCATGGGCTGGGCCACTCGGAGGTTGCTTCCGGGAATAGTAGGCTACTGCCCTACAGTATTAAAAGTCGCATATAATTTATAACATATTATTGTTTATAAGGTTATAGTGTGCGTTATTTGTTTTCTCTTTAACTTCTTTCAGCTCTTTTCATGTTTGGGGGGTCGGATTGTACAAATTACTTTTATTTATCGCTCACAATTGCTTTGTTTATAGCAGACTGATTATTTTTTTTATTTTGCTCACATTTGATTTGCTTAGAGCAAATTTAGAACATTATGTTCCTCCACATAGAGGAATTACAATAAAACAGATTGAAAAACAAAACCTCCTCTACTTCTTTGTTCAGGCTGCGATGGGCCATTAGTCATTGGGGGTGTCTATGTCACACCCCTGGTCTGAATCTCATTAATATTGATAGGCCATTACCACTCCCATGCATAAACCTCTTCTGACAAAAAAACTGTTTTACAACGTTTAAATCAATGTATTGTTTCATGTGAACGATTAGGCAGGATGATTTTCACATCATTTTGAAGCCAGAACTCGAAGTGACAACATCCATTAGTCAAAAGTCTTATTGACAGATATTTAGTATGAGTTTTGTGGTCTTATTTCAGCAACTTTCATTTTTATTTTTTTCAATAACCACGCATAAACATTATTCTCTTAAAAATTCAAACATATACATGCTTGATAATCACATATTATGGTAGCCCTGTTTGTGCTATATAGGGTGAATTACACCTTTGTCATTAACATGTTTATAAATAACTGAAAAAAACACATATGTCAGAGCATGTCAGAACACCTCCAGGGCCCAGAAAACCCCTCAGACCCCAGAGGGTTAACCCTCTGGGGTCGAGAAACGCGCCCGCGCGTTTTGCTGGATTTTTTTCACATAGCAGCAACATAGACTTAAAATACGCCCAGGCAAATGTCTTAAAACCAGCAAGTTTCATTCATTCACTTTCCTGCGTGCTTGGAAGATGACACGATACACCGGTGAGGAAGCCCTTCAGCTCGTCCTGGATAGGCTCGTCCTGGCGACTTGATCCAGCCGTGGATAATATTTCGGATGAGTAAAGGCCCGTCCACACGGAGACGCGTTTCGCTGTATACGTATACATTTTTTATCGTATTGGCGTTTCGTCCACACGGATCCGGCGTTTTGGGAGACTGAAACCGCTATTTTTTGAAACCCGGTCCCAAAGTGGATAAATCTGAAAACGACACCCTTGCGGTTTCGTGTGTACAGCCAATCCGTATATTTTGTGAAACGATGATGTCATCACATCACGTGTCGTCTGTGTCACGAGTAACAGCAACAACAATAATGGCGGACTTATATGATTGTATTCGTGCTGCAGAAGCTACTAAGCCTACTAGCTTTATTACAGCAAAATCTATTGCTTCTCTGCAACTGTGGTGAGCAAAAAGCGATAATCTTTGTCTTCTTCTTCTTGGTTCGTATACAGCGCGCAAGGTTATGCGCATGCTCAAAGTCTTCTTCTCCGTGTATAGTGTATCTCTGTGGCAGAATTACAGCGCCCCATACTGGTCTGGCATATATACTACACCGTTTTCAGTCGGTTTCAGTGGTTTCGTGTGTACGCAGATATTTCTTGAGACAACGCCGTGTTTACGGAATTTTTTTTTTAAACGAGGAAAAAAAAAAATCGGATCGGGAACGCACCGGCTTCGTGTGGACGTGGCCTAAGTCTTTTTAAATTCATTATCACATGGGTTAATGAGCTGATGAGTTGAATCAGGTGTGTTTGATTAGGGAGACAAAGAAAATGTGCAGTGTTGGGGTGCCGGCAGGACAGGTTTGGGAACCACTGGTTTAGATCATAGGCCTAGTATGTATGACAGTTAGAATTTGGAAATTAATTAAAAAAATATTATGTTGAGATTATATTTTGACTATAGCGTTTATGCTGCCTTATTATCATCAACGAAGAGTGCTTGCAAATATCTGTTGCAAATGTGTGTAAATGTGCTGAAATGTGTAAATATGCCCAGCTGATGAATTGCAAATGTGTTAATGTTTGCGTTGTGCTATCTCCGGTAATGGCCCATTGACACGCAATATCTAGGCATACAGCACGTGTCTACAATTATTCGCATCAGTTATTCATATAGACTAATGGTACTATACTTATGTAATGCAACGAAATATTTATGTAATAATAGTTTTCAACTTTTTTTTAAAAAGGAATGTAGCTGCATCACCTTCACCTGCAGCTCGGAGGGCGCGCACTCCGCGCAGCAACACAGTCGAAAATCAGAAAGAGTAAGTACATACTTACCCATGTTAGTTCAATTTTGTTTATATACTTCGTGATGATACAAATGTACATGTGCCTGTGTGGCTTTGCAAAAATTGTGGTGTCATGTACGCACAATATTACAATTAGTAACATAATGTTAATGGTAATGTTAACATAAAATAGCTTATTTTTGTTGTTTTATCAACATGCTGATTGCCCATCAGTTATGCATGTGCTGGCATAGTACTTTGTTAAACCTTTATTAATATTATAATTGTTTTAGTAATGTGGTAGCATCACTCTCAACTTCACCTGCGACTCGCACTGGGAGGGCACACGACAGGTGTCGTTCAGTTTTGAGAACAACTGAAAAGTAAGTACACTTATTCCCTTTCTTTCAGATATTAGTATAATTCTGTTTACATATTCCGATTTTACATAGTCCATACAAACATTATGTGTCTGTATGGCTTTGAAAAAAATAAAAAATAATCCATCCATATCTTTTCAATATCTGGGCACTATTACTTTTAGTGATTGAAATACAGTTGTTGTATTTTGTGTAATAAACATGCTCACAGTTGTTTGTTTGTTTTACAGCTATAAAGATGATGGTGATCATCAGACACCTGTTGCAAAGAGGGCCAAGACAAACATTCAGACAAGCAACAAGCAGTCAACTCTATCATGGAAAACAGAGACTGACATTGATATGGTTCCACAGACTCTGGGATTCCTGCCTGCACGGGAACCTGGACCACAGCTGAGTCCTGCTGACGCACACACTCCTCAGAGTCTCTTCAAAATGTTTTTTTCTGAGAATGCAGTGTCAACTCTGTGCCACTGCACCAATGCTCAGGGCATAAGCATTTACTGTGAGATACCTGCCTTTACTTTTGTTTATTTATCGCTCACAATTGCTTTATTTATAGCTGACTGATTATTTATTTATCTCAAAACTGTGTGTTGAACTTTTGCATTTGGATGGCTATAACAGGGTCATTTAGAAAATGAACTCGAAAGCCTTTAAATCCTAAACGAAAACTCCACGAAAATTGGTGAGCATATGTGAAATAACATTGTAAACAAGCATGCACAATTTTATGGAGATCGGACCATAGGTGGCGCTATAAGTGTTAAAAAGCTTTGAAAACCATATATTTCCTATGTTAAATTGGCTGGAAATGGTCTTTTCCATGTATGATGTCAGTGGTTAAATGGTTGCCAAATAAAACTTAATGTCTTTTTATGCATTTGTGCTTAAAGGCCTTAAATGCTTGAACCCTGATAAATGCTGCTTGCAGCTTTAATTTAAAATTTATCTGAAATTAAAAATCTTTGGGAACTTTTGGGATACTGGAAGTACACAACTGCAGGAAATATATCATACTTTGCAAGTGATTTTTGGTCATTTTATTAAAAAAAAATAATAAAAAAAAATAAACTTACATATTGTAGCTTTAAACACCTTACATTTTGATTCCCTGTTAACTGTAGTAACAAACTGTCAGAATAATATACCCATTTGTTGACATTTAGCAAGAAACCTTATAATTTAGAAAATAAAGTCGTATGTCAGAGGTTATGTCTACCTTCAAAAATAAGGGTGTCCTCCCTTGAGATGTAGCCACATCCTCCAGTGTCATATTGCATCAACCAAAACCATTGTATCATTTAAAGAAATAGTGTATCTTTAAATAAAGACCATTGTCATGCTCTTAAAAGTGTTAACCCACTAAGCACAGTAAATCAAACTAAACGGCCCACTTTGCCTGCATTCACCCTACATTTATTTTTAAGAGTGCATTTACTATTAGAAACTATGGCCAAAAAGCCTCTGAAAAGACCAAGAAAAAAAAAAACATGGGAATGTTCAGGTTATGAAATATACTTTAATGTAGGACACATACAAAGAATACACAAGGAAAATCATGATTATCCTATTTGAATCTGCCCTTCCACCATATCCGACTCCCTCATCTTTGACTCTCAGTGCCTTCCTCCACATATTTTCTTGGGGGGCACTTCAGTCTTCTGCCACAGACTTGGAGTAGTAATACCAATCACACCGAGAGCAATTATCGGTCCAGCATTCCCACTGAGTTTACTCTCCTCATCTGAACCCATTCCCAGATCATCCTCCTTCTCATGAACCGCCACCGCACGTCCCAGAATGGAATAAGGCCCAAAGAGCTTGGCGTCTGGAAGCGTCAGGAACTGCCTTATAACTCCTTTCTCAGAAGCAAAGTTGCCCAGGTCTCCAGGATGATGAGGGTGGTCAACGCCGTTTGGATTATAATGAGGACCAACAGTGATGCAGCCTTGACTGAGGTCTCCATACTGATGGATGTGCATGGCACGCTCTTGACGATCGATGGCAGGCAAACCACGGAGGTTGATTTTCACTTCTAAATCTCCATTGGGGAAGACCTGCTTGAAGAGGATTTGCCCAAAGATCTTTGGCTGGTTACGTGGCAAATTGGAGCCGGGAGTTACTTCACAAGTGGCATAGATTGTGTTGTCAAACTCCACGACTTCCGGCTGTGGAGCTTCGGCAGGCAAACACTCCTCGTTGTGGAACTCTCCTCCTTGTATATGCAGCACCAGCAATATCAGAGGGAATATTAGGATGATTTTCTCCATGTTGATCTTTAAAGCCTACAATGAAGAGTGGATTCAGTGAAATCATGCCATTTGGTTTAAGAATGTAGTATTTTTGATAAAAGGTCAAAGCTTTGTTGCAGGGAACTTTGAGAATGGAAGTTGCATTAGGTAAAATAGCACAACCAGATTAGTTTGCAACGGAAAACCATACAAGAACCCAGACAGCAACCAGATCCGGCCCACATCTGTAATCCATGTGTACCAGATGTGGGCCGACACCATGTTGCTGTCTAGAAAACTATAATTTTTGAATTGCTATGTACCCTTGTGAAAAAAAAAAAAAAGAAAAAAAAAAGCACTTATTGGTATTGGATGTGTACCTGTACAAAAAAACAAAAAAACAAACAAAGCCAAACTAAGAGTTTTACTTTAAAGTAGATTAAGTTTTTTAAAAACTTCTTGCTGTGCTTTAAAGTACACTTAATTTGATCTGCTGTAGCCTACATGTTATTCAATATTAAATATAAAGTTAAGATTTTCTGATTCTGATATTTTTCACAAGGACAGGTAAAATAAAAGACAATATCTATACTTTTGCTTAAACTAAACTTTTTTTAGTTGTACTAAATCAAGTCAGTTGATGGAGAAAATGGAATAAAAAAAATACATAAAAAAACAAGCCTAAAACAGCAAAGGTGCACTACCGTACAGTAAGGATGGCTGACGCGAAACAGTCGTTCCGAAGCTTTGCGAGATCCCGAAGCGCAGATGTTTCGAAACACTGATCCGAAGCGTGATTCAAAACACCTATGTCACGTGACTATGGCCAAACGAAGCCTCGAAGTGTTTCACTAAGTGTTTCATCAGGTGTGGTCCGCCGAATCAGCGTTTGATTGACACGGTCGGGAACAGACCACACAGTCGCACATCTGTATAAAAGTGAAATCAACGCATCTTGACCTCGTGGGTTTTTGTGAGAGGAGTTTGATTTTGAGATAGCGGATTTTTGGTGATATAGTGACATAGTGCGATTTGATTAGTTATAGGCTATTTAGGCTTGCATTTAAATTTAACTGGAATTTAAATGAAACTGGAAAGAGATAGCAGTAATCTTTCCTCATTTGTATGTCCTAGCTAAAAAAAATATCTCCGCCGTCGGCATCAATGGCCTCGTGGTCAGTGCGCCGACATGTAGCGTCTTTGCACTCGGGCATCCCGAGTTCGAGTCCCGGCTCGTGGACCTTTCCCGCCTCGTTTTTTTGTCATCTCTCTACTGTCCTGTCACAATAAAAGGAAAATCACCAAAACAATATATATATATATATATATATATATATATATATATATATATATATATATATCTTTGCATGCCAGCAACAAGTGTCCCTTGTGAGAGGATTTTTTCAAAGGCTGGAGAAATTATCTGTAAAAAAAGAAGTAGTCTAAGTCCTTCCACAGCAGAGAAATTAATATTTTTGAATAAAAATCTCTAAAAAAGTGAGACATTGTGGCTTGATTTCTTTTATTAATATTCATTTTGCAAGACCAAAATAACATTATGCACAGTGAGGAGCCTATAGGTTACAATCTTCACATATTAGAAAATTATAATAATAAAAAAAAAACACATTTTTTTTAATGGCTCGTCAAGGTTGTTTCAGATCAACACCTGCAAGTGACCACTAGGTGTCACCGTTGAGACGGGTGTCGGATTGATTCGAAGCCTCGAAACAATATGGCACATTTGGTTCAACTGTTTCAATTGCTTCACGAGGCCTCGATCTGGCCATCACTACCGTACAGCTGAAAAGTTGTCCTCAATCCGTGTGGAGCCTGAATATCGCAATCACAAAAATACTACAACGCTTAATCCGTGTGCAGTCCTGACCTGGGGTTGAGAGAATGTTCCTTTTGGCGGCTCTTATAGGAACTCATGTTGAGCTACAAGTTAACCATGATAGTCTGTTAGTCACTAATTAAGTTCACCTGTGTTTCATTTAGCTCCCTTTGTTTGCCTGTTTATATATAGCACTCAGTTTATTCAGTTCTTTGTCTTGCATTGCACAATGTGTTCTCCAGTGTTTTGTGTTTATTAAAAGAAGTACTGCTATAGATTCCTCTTCTCTTCATTTGGTGGCTCATTTGTGACTCATTCATTCTTAGTGTACAATTCCACTTGACGTTCATGCTTGACACCACTTCTTATAGCAGATATTCATCAAACATAAATGAATAGCTGACAGTTCTTCCTTTTCAAGAAACCATTTCTACAGACTCTGATGTACCAAGCCTGACAAGCCTATATTACACATGCAATTGGACTGTTATTTGCAGTTTTTTTTACAATTGCTATGACAGATTTTTCAATACAATTTTCCAAAACTCTTAACACGGTTAGTTAGCACTACATCCGTCTATGTAAGCTATACTATTAACACATTTCGTGTTGCTTTAACACAAAATGCATACAATTCACACAAGCTCAAACAAGACCAAAACAATGGATTTGTACTGCCAAATTTACCAATGCTTTAACACTGTATGTCAGAACAGATAACACCATGTTCTAAACCTAACCTTACAGGTTAAAGTCAAGGTAAACAGCTGTTTATATTGTGAATTGAAACACAAATATATCCCACTAAATATAAAGCACTCTGAGATGGGTCTTTTTTATTGAATTTCTGCAGCAAAAGACCTACAGTAAACCCAACAAAACAAAAATGTAGAGAGGCTTCAAAAGAAACTGCAGTGCAAAACACAATCTATGATCAATACAATATACTGTCTGTTGTATAAGGGCAGACCTGACACGTATACAATAATGCAGTTTCTGTAATTCCATCTGATGTTAGTGTTTTTATGACATTGTGCTATGATTGACTAAATCTTCCTGTTGGACGGCTATGTTATTTGATTTTGAGACATGTTTGCAGTGTTTTGGTAGGCATAGTGTATTATTGTATTTAGAAAATTAAGTGTTGGAGCTTAGTTTACGGTGTGTGATTTTGAGCATGAAATGAACTGTTTTGCCAATTGTGTGTTGGTGCGTTAAGAGTTTAGGAAATTTGTTAAAAGTATTGAAAAAATTGTCATAGCGATTGTAAAAAACTGTACTTGTCTTTGAAGGCAGAAGTAAAAATTTCTGAGGGAATGATTCTTCTATGGCATCGATGTTAAAATCCCCTTTTAGTAGATTGAATGCAGGTAAGGTGGGACACTTGTCATTTAGATACAGTACCTAGATGTTTCTTTCTTTTTATTACTTTTGTTAACTTTAAGGTCCGACTTTAATATTTCATTTTGAATACAGTTGATATGTGTCATTTGCAAGGTATATACCAATAAACATTTTGAGATCATGCACTCCAGACAAATTTCTTTTCAGGTAATGTGACCCATCCCTAATTTATCAAAAATGATCATGGATCCTAAAAACACATGATTTATTAACACGTCACACAAACATATTCCACAGCATATTTATGATTTTGATTTTATGATTTTATGATGAATTTCAGATATCTTAATGAACTCTACAGCATATTACAAATGGAACTACAACACATGCAACAACAAATAGGCTAACAAAAATTCAATAAGAGGAACATTTTAAATGGTAACCATATTGTAAAACTTTTTTTGTCTGTTTTCTCTAAACACTGTAGATAAACTTAAATTGTGTCCATATTTTAAAGCGTTATATTCTGCATCTACATTTTAATATTAATAATAATAATAATTCGTTACATTTATATAGCGCTTTTCTGGGTAATCAAAGCGCTTTACATGGAAGGGGGAATATCCTCAACCACCACCAATGTGCAGCATCCACCTGGATGATGCGACGGCATCCATATTGGGCCAGAACGCCCACCACACACCAGCTTAATGGTGGAGAGGAGACAGTGATGAAGCCAATCAGTATATGGGGATGATTAGGAGGCCATGATGGACAGAGGCCAAGGGGCAAATTTGGCCAAGATGCCGGGGTTACACCCCTACTCTTTTTCGAAGGACATCCTGGGATTTTTAATGACCACAGAGAGTCAGGACCTCGGTTTAACGTCTCATTGGAAGGATGGTGCTCTTTGACAGTATAGTGTCCCCGTCACTACACTGGAGCGTTAGGTCCCACATAGACCATGGGTGAGCACCCCCTGCTGGCCTCACTAACACCTCTTCCAGCAGCAACCTGGTTTTCTCAGGAGGTCTCCCATCCAGGTACTAACCAGGCTTGCTAACCTCTTACAATAACAAAGGTGTAGGTCGATGACGCATAAGCGGAATTATGGAACTTGTCGTCATGCCGAAGGATCTAATAATGTTTATGGGTGAGTGAGTACATTGATGTTTTTAACATGACTGTGGTATGAAGCAGGTCGCGATTGCCAATGAGAGACAGATATCAGAGCCACATGCGAGTCCCACGGATATAAAGGAATAAGGACATTTCATTCTACCGATCTACCCGCAAGTGCTGAATTAATTCTCACAAATACCCCTTTTCCACCAGCATGAACCAGGTGCCAGTTCAGAGCCAGAGCTACAGTATTGCCAGTCAGGAGTTGGTTCGTCTGACGAGCTTTCTAAGATCCGGTTTGCCTTTCCACAAGGTCACTGTATACATCTCATGTTGCCCAGCAACGCTAGCGTGGCAGCACCAAACACAAACACACCAGGCTTGTTCGAGATGGTTCGGCTTCTCGCAGACCGATCGGCTCATGACATCAAAGCACTGCGAAAGCAATCCAAAAGCACAAGGACTCGTTTGCTCTCCAAACACTCCCGCAGCTCCGATCGGTCCGTGCCGCTCCGATGCATCTCGAACAAGCCTTCCATCAACAATGGAGGTCGTTGCGTTACTACAGTATTGATGCTCATGGCTTTGCGAACCTACATCGGCATCCAAACACGGTAAAATGAAGAGGTTCGAATGTAGATTAATTTAGATGGATGTGAAACACAGCAGGCAGTCGGTCAGAACTGCGTAAGTTGAATTACTTGAAGAGACACACCAAACAGGGTCCAAGTTTAACTTGTTTACTGAAGAGCTGGTTGAGTTTACATGTGTGGTTCTATAACAAATTACACAAGAAAAATAAACATTAATATATACATATATATATATATATTCTACAACATAATCATTTAAATAATTAACAGTATGCATGCTGTATACAACATTCACATTAATAAAGTACTATTGAACAATGTTAAATACTTATTCTGAACATTGCCACAAGGCGGCGCTAGAAGCGCGTAAATACCGCGACTGGGCATGACATATGCATGTGATAAACAGCTGATCACCATGTGATAATAATCATTTCCGAATTAAAACATCCAACAATAAAATAATGTCCAATACATAACGTCTACCTCAAATAACACATAGAAACTCTAAACATACTAAATAGAAAGAATAATTCTGTCAGAATGATACTAATCGACTACTGTTTAGACTATTGAATATAAACTACTAGTTTCTTGGTATCAACAGGAAATATTTGGAAATATAAACTTACTTGACATGCACGCACACAGCAACTCCATATAAACTTCACTGAATCGTAATCAAACTACTATAGATGAACTACAATGAAGCTGCCCGAACTTAACACTCTCACATGCGTTGCATCTTCTCTCTAACGCGGTTTCCGCTTCAGCCCAGGTGACGCTACAATAAGTAGCGCTGTGATTGGTCAGAATCATCCAAGCCATTTAAGGGCATCCGGGCCTTTTGTACAGCCGCCCCCGAATTCAAGAACTGAATTCGATCATCTCACAAAGGTCTATATCTGGGCCTAGTCATCCTCAGGTAGGGCCGGAAGCTGGATGAGGCGAGCCACGACTCGCGTGTAGGTCTTACCCTTGACATCTACATTGGCTGTTCGGACCCGCCCATCTGCGCCTGGGAACACCTGGGTGATTCTGCCTACTGGCCAGAGGGCACGAGGAAGTTGAGGATCGACAATCATGACCACGTTCCCGCTCTCTAATGACCTTTTCTCTGTCTTCCACTTCTGGCGAGCTTGGAGACCGGGTGAGTAATACTTGAGAAAATGTCTCCAAAAGTGTTCTGCAAGCAGTTGGCTGTGGCGCCAGCGTCTGCGACTCAGAATCTCGGACTCTTGGTAGACTACTTGAGGTAAGGATGCGTCTCTACGGCCAATCAGAAAGCAGTACGGGGTGATTGGATCAGGGTCAGCCACGTCAGATGAGGTATACCCAAGGGGCTTTGAGTTGAGAATACCTTCAACCTCAACCAGAACTGTTCTCAAAACTTCTTCAGTAACAGTCTGAGCCCCGATGGTCACTCTGAGGGCTGTCTTAATCGAGCGGATCTCCCTCTCCCAGCAACCGCCGAAGTGAGGGGCGCCTGGCGGGTTGTAAACAAACTTTATCTGCTGGCTGGCGAGGTGACTCTGTAGCTCCTCTTGGAGGTTGGCGAAAGACTCATTTAATTCACGTTCTCCTCCCTTAAAGTTGGTGCCTTGGTCGCTCAATAACTCATACGGTTTCCCTCGTCGTGCAATGAACCGTCGTAGGGACATCAGGAACGAATCAGAATCAATATTGGTTAGAAGGTCGAGATGGACTGCCCTGGTGGTCATACACTTAAAGACTATGCCCCACCTCTTCTCGTTACGGCGGCCGATTTTAACTAAGAAGGGGCCGAAACAGTCCATGCCAGTTGAGTAAAAGGCTGGACGGAAGTATCTCTGCCTGGTAAGGGGTAGGTCGGCCATAAAGGGGACTTCTGGGCGGCCTCTCCATTTTCTACACTCTACACACTGGCGCTGGTGTCGGCGGACAGCTTCACGGCCTCTAATAATCCAGTATGTCCTTCTGATCTCGGCGAACAGTCTCTCTGCACCGGGGTGATGCAGCCTCTCGTCATAATCCTTGATGATTAGCTCTGTGGTCGGATGTCGAGGGTCTAGGACAACTGGATGAATAGCCTCCGCTTCTAGTACCTCACAGTGACGAAGACGGCCTCCTACACGAATCAGTCCAGCAGCAGCGTCGAGCTCAGGGGAGAGTGAGACCAGCCTGCTTGTGGCTAACACTGGTTTGCCTGACTTCAGAAGCTTCAGCTCATCGGGAAAGGACTCTGATTGAGCTTGGCGAAGGACTGCTTGTTGAACGTCTCTTTGGAGGTCAGAACTGGAGGTGTAGGCCGCCCCGTGAAGCTCCTGCCCATAGGCTTTCAGGTACTCTGACAGCGTGTTGTAGTGCGGTGGCTTAAGTGGGGGTGCAGTTGTGGTCACTAACCCGGAGAAGGCAGACTGTCTTAATTCACTGTTTGGCTCTTCAAACGATAGAGGGGGCTGTCCAGGCCACCTATCTGGTGGCAGCTTGAGGAAGGCTGGTCCCAGGCTCCACCGGCTCCCTGTAGCAAGGTCACAAAGAGGCTTGCCTCGCGTGATGTCATCCGCTGGATTGTCTGCAGATCTGACATAGCACCAGGTGGCCGAAGCTGTTATCTCTTGTATCTCTGCCACCCGTGTTCCTACGAACACCTTGTAACGACAGGAGCTGGATGTCAGCCATGTGAGCACGGTGGTAGAGTCTGACCAGAACGTGGTGGAGTGAATAGGAATTGTAAGCTCTGTAGTCAGGAGTTGGGAAAGCTGCGCTCCAGTAAGCGCGGCACACAGCTCTAAGCGGGGTATAGATTGTTGCTTGCGGGGCGCAACCCGGGATCTGGCGGCTATAAAGATGACTTCTACCTGACCTTTTTTGTCTTCTATCCGTAGATAAGCCACCGAACCGTATGCCTGCTCCGATGCGTCACAGAAAACGTGGACGTCGTATCTACATGACGAGTGATCCATCTGTGAGCTGGCATAGCATCGGGGTAGAGATATCTTCTCTAATCCACTTAACTCCTTCTCCCACTCAGACCATGAAGTAAGGAGTTCCTCAGGTAATTGCGGATCATCCCAGTCGCGCCTTTTATCCCATAATCGCTGTACTAATATCTTCGCCCGGGTGGTGTAAGGGATAATATAACCGAGGGGGTCATATTGGCTAGCCAGTACATGGTAGATGTTGCGCATTGTCACAGTGGAGCAGCGGCTAGCTCTGTGCTTGTAACGTAGGGTGTCGGACTGACAGTGCCAATGTAATCCGAGCGTAGACTCGTGGACGTCTTGTTGGCCTTGACTAAGCCAGAGGTCACAGGTATCGGATCTCGACTCAGAAGGGAGGTGAGTAACCACGGACGGGCAATTGCTGGCCCATTGTCGAAGCTCAAAGCCTCCGGCGGTTAAGAGAGAACATAGTTGATCAACTAGGTCTCTGGCCTCTCGAGGGGAATGAAGACTATGTAAACAATTATCAACATAGAATGATTTTTCAATTACCTCTCTGACTGAGTCTCCAGACTGGCTGTGGTCTATGACGTGCCTCTGAAGGGCGTAAGTGGCACAGCAGGGACTGCATGTGGTACCAAAGGGGAGAACTTGCCATTGGTACACATTAGGGGGTTGCTCCGGCTTCAGGTCACGCCACAGGAATCTGAGTAAGGGCATGTCATCAGGGAGTAGCCTCACCTGGTGAAACATGCCTCGAATATCACTGCTTATGGCTACCTGATGCTCGCGGAAGCGGAGCAGAACTGCTAGCAGTGATGAGCTTAGCGTAGGTCCTGGAAGAAGAAACTCATTTAGGCTGTGACCTTCATATTGGAAGGAGCAGTTATAGACGACCCGGTTCTTGTTATTATGCTGCACCATATGGTGGGGGATGTACCATGACTCTGTGAAGCTCGCAACTTCTCTCGGTTCCAGCTTGGCTATGTAACCTGCCTCCTTCAGCCTAGTTATCTCAGCCTGGTAGGCCAAAGCCTGGTCTGGGTTCTTAAGCAGTCTCCTTTCAACACTCCTGAGTTGAGGGAGAACAGCTTCTTTGGTCATGGTCAGCTGTGGCATGCTCTGCCTCCGAAGCAGTGGTGTAGCATACCGCATCGTCCCTTCTACCTCCACTCGGACCGTCTTTTCCTGCAAGAGTCTGATGGCTTCTTGGTCTAGCTTGGATCTCGTCACTACCTTTTCGCTGCGGTAGGGAATCACATCCATCTGCCATAATCTCTCAACGTGAGCAAACAGGTCTGCGTTGGGGAGGACAGAGGTGAAGAAACACTGGTGCGTGTTAATCTCGTGACGAATCTCATGCGTAGGACCTTGAAGAGTCCATCCCAGGCGGGTCTTGACTGCTGCGGGTCCACCTGGTGGGCCTAACCGGACTGGTTCAATGGGCGTGATGAGGTGGGGGCAATCTGATCCGATCAGCAACATTGGCTGCACTTTATCCATCTGCTGCAACGGGAGGCCAGTTAGATGTCTGTATCTCTTCTTTAAGGAAGCCACCGAGTATGTGTGTTCAGCAAGACCTAGTCTCTCAGCTGTAAAGGCATGTTGGATGAGGTATTTCTTGTGGGGATGAGACACAGATGATACTGTGAAGGAGACAGCCGCCCCATGAAGCACCTGCTGATCCTGTCTCACTGTTCTCAGTATCAGGTCTTCTGGTTGTCCTCTGAGGTTCAATTGCTGTGCGGCTGCTTGAAGGAGAATAGTCCTCTCAGACCCGTCGTCGAGCACTGCATACGTCTCTAACGATGCATCTCCGTTCGTGATGATTACCTTACTCACTTTCAGCATGACTCTACGGCTACTGACAGAACGGTCAACGTACAAGATGTCTTTCGTAGTACTCACAAGACAGGAGTTTTCTGGGGGTTTGGGCGCTGTACTGGCGGTCACAGCTCTCTCGTTCAGATCATGCAATATAAGGAGGTGTTTCCTGTTGCAGGTCTTGCACAAGGCTTTCAGTGTGCATCTGGAAGCGTGATGATTGCGGCCGCATCTCCAACATCTATTATTCTTACGAATCCAGGCCTCCTTCTGGTCCCTAGTCAACTCTTTGAAGTTGTGACATCCATTCAGAAAATGATTGGCATTATCACAATAAGGGCAGTAGGCACGTAACTTCTCTTGGTACCTGGCAGAGCTGGGCCGGGACTCTGGAGCGAACACTCTGCGTTCACTGTCTGCAGCAGGTTTCTCTGTACCCAGTAGGAAACTCGTAGATCTCCCAGGAAGCTTGGAGTCGTGACGACCTTCTCGCTTCTTAGTAGTTAAGGGTGGAACATATGTAACGGTCTTGGCAGTGTCATCTTGGACCTGGAGCTCATACTCTAACCAGTCCGCAAAGTCGATAAGAGTGGGGACTGTGATCCTAGAAGGATGGACATACCTCTTAAAGCTGATCTGGAGCTCGTGAGGGAGCTTGCCTTGGAGTCTAGACACGTGTGAACCGCATTCTAATTCAGATGCTCCCTCAGACCCCAATTGTTCCAACATACTCACTAATGAGCGTACACGGAGGGCGAAGAACTTGAATGCTTTAACGTCACCCGGCTTAAGATTGGGACCTTCTAGTACTTCCGCGATATTCCGCAGCACAAGCTTGTGGGGTTGACCATACATCTTCACAAGAGCTTGCATAGTGTCTGTATATGGTCTCACAGAATTACAGTAGGAATCTGCTACTAGTAGGGCCTCTTCTAGCTCTAAATGATCAGTCAGGATCTGATACTTAAAGCGTTCACTCGCATTCACTGGCAGAAGGTTCTCTAGTGCCATCCGTAATCTTGAGAACTGTCTAGGATCAGCTGCTGTCAGACTGGGGATGGTAGGCTTAGGGCCTCGATATATCTGCTCCTGGACGTGCTGCATCTCCGCTCTAGGCACCAATTCTGGGCATGGAGGCAGACAGAAGTCTCTATCACTCTGGCGACGACTATGTCTGGGACTAAGCGTCTCATCCTCATATTTTACAGCTGTTACCGGCTGGGCTGTGTTGGTGTAGGACATCTGTGGAGGGGCACGACGACTCTCTTCAGCAAATGGATGCTCTGGCCTGGATGAGAACGTTAAGTCTTCCATCTCGTTTGTCAGCTGCTCACACTGGACCGATCGGTCTAGAGGAAGCTCACCAGCATACACTGCCGAATCTCTCTGTCTATGGACGGACGGTGGCACATGAGTGCGAGGGGCTGGAACTGGCGTTACTGGTCGACGAGGAGTCTCTCTTCCTGTGGCTATCTGCTGAATCTCCCGCTTTAGTGTAGCATTCTCTGCCTGGAGCCCTCGCATTGTGGACAAAATCTCAGGTAAAATGTGATTGCGTAGCTCATTGTTGTCTCTTTTCATCTCAGTCCACATAGATTTAATATCAAACAGCTGCTGGTCTTGGAGGCGGAGCTGATCATACTCTTGCGACGCATGTCCAGTTGGATCTGGCCATTCATCTCGTAGTAGTAGATCATCTGCGTACGGTGACTGACTCTCTGGAGAAGATGATCGTGAGACGCTATCAACCGTGGGCGGAAACAAAGGTAGTGCTCTCTTCATATGTGCTGAATCAGAAACTTGGTAATCTGCTAGATGTGCAGGTAGTCTTATTTGTCGTCTAGGTCGGACAACAGGAGGATCTGGTTCAGAATGGGATGTCATCTCTCTACTGTAATTCACTATCCGGCTCGAAGGACCATTAAAATGAAGAGGTTCGAATGTAGATTAATTTAGATGGATGTGAAACACAGCAGGCAGTCGGTCAGAACTGCGTAAGTTGAATTACTTGAAGAGACACACCAAACAGGGTCCAAGTTTAACTTGTTTACTGAAGAGCTGGTTGAGTTTACATGTGTGGTTCTATAACAAATTACACAAGAAAAATAAACATTAATATATACATATATATATATATTCTACAACATAATCATTTAAATAATTAACAGTATGCATGCTGTATACAACATTCACATTAATAAAGTACTATTGAACAATGTTAAATACTTATTCTGAACATTGCCACAAGGCGGCGCTAGAAGCGCGTAAATACCGCGACTGGGCATGACATATGCATGTGATAAACAGCTGATCACCATGTGATAATAATCATTTCCGAATTAAAACATCCAACAATAAAATAATGTCCAATACATAACGTCTACCTCAAATAACACATAGAAACTCTAAACATACTAAATAGAAAGAATAATTCTGTCAGAATGATACTAATCGACTACTGTTTAGACTATTGAATATAAACTACTAGTTTCTTGGTATCAACAGGAAATATTTGGAAATATAAACTTACTTGACATGCACGCACACAGCAACTCCATATAAACTTCACTGAATCGTAATCAAACTACTATAGATGAACTACAATGAAGCTGCCCGAACTTAACACTCTCACATGCGTTGCATCTTCTCTCTAACGCGGTTTCCGCTTCAGCCCAGGTGACGCTACAATAAGTAGCGCTGTGATTGGTCAGAATCATCCAAGCCATTTAAGGGCATCCGGGCCTTTTGTACACACGGCGAATCCAACGTGTCTGTGCAGCTCGCCGTAACTTGCATAGACGGAGATTACAATCAAGCTGCTATTAGCTCGATTAGCTGCTATTTGAAAAATGGCGGTCACAAGTTTCTGTTCGTCTTGTTGGTCACGGTAACCCCGCCCCCAGCCCCTGACGCAAGCGGTTCTTACTTCTAGACCAGCAATGTTTTGGTGCTACTTAAGAACCACTTTTCCTGGATCAGAGCTGGTGCTCTGGGTGTCAAAAAAACAAAGAACCCATTTGAAACTAGGCTCTAGCCGTGAACCAGCACCAGCACTGCCTTGGTGGAAAAGGGTTAACAAGTCAGTTTATTTGGCGAATTAAACTTGTGAGGTAACGCAGCGCTGTTTCACTTGGTCTACAGCAGAATCGCAATCACAAAGAAATTCAATAAAAAAAGACCCATCTCAGAGTGCTTTATAGAATGTACGGTTACAGTATACCATATGGTCATGCGATTGAAAGAACCTCAACACCTGAGTGTGTTTCCTAGATGGGAATCAGCTGTGATTTATATTATTGCATAATTCAATCAGCTGTTTCTCAGTAACAATAGGATAAAATACAGGGGATATATTTGTGTTTCAATTCACAATATAAACAGCTGTTTACCTTGACTTTAGCCTGTAAAGTTAGGTTTAGAACATGGTGTTATCTGTTCTGACATACAGTGTTAAAGCATTGGTAAATTTGGCAGTACAAATCCATTGTTTTGGTCTTGTTTGAGCTTGTGTGTAAAAGAAGTTCAAGCATTTTAAATTTGTGTTAATTGTATGCATTTTGTGTTAAAGCAACACGAAATGTGTTAATAGTATAGCTTACATAGACGGATGTAGTGCTAACTAACCGTGTTAAGAGTTTTGGAAAATTGTATTGAAAAATCTGTCATAGCAATTGTAAAAAAAACTGCAAATAACAGTCCAATTGCATGTGTAACATAGGCTTGTCAGGCTTGGTACATCAGAGTCTGTAGAAATGGTTTCTTGAAAAGGAAGAACTGTCATCTATTCACTTATGTTTGATGAATATCTGCTATAAGAAGTGGTGTCAAGCATGAACGTCAAGTGGAATTGTACACTAAGAATGAATGAGTCACAAGTGAGCCACCAAATGAAGAGAAAAGGAATCTATAGCAGTACTTCTTTTAATAAACACAAAACACTGGAGAACACATTGTGCAATGCAAGACAAAGAACTGAATAAACTGAGTGCTATATATAAACAGGCAAACAAAGGGAGCTAAATGAAACACAGGTGAACTTAATTAGTGACTAACAGACTATCATGGTTAACTTGTAGCTCAACATGTGTTCCTATAAGAGCAGCCAAAAGGAACATTCTCTCAACCCCAGGTCAGGACTGCACACGGATTAAGTGTTGTAGTATTTTTGTGATTGCAATATTCAGGCTCCACACGGATTGAGGACAACTTTTCAGCTGTACGGTAGTGCACCTGTGCTGTTTTAGGCTTTTTTTTTATTTTTTTTTATTCCATTTTCTCCATCAACTGATTTGATTTAGTACAACTAAAAAAAGTTTAGTTTAAGCAAAAGTATAGATATTGTCTTTTATTTTACCTGTCCTTGTGAAAAATATCAGAATCAGAAAATCTTAACTTTATATTTAATATTGAATAACATGTAGGCTACAACAGATCAAATTAAGTGTACTTTAAAGCACAACAAAAAGATTTTTAAAACATAATGTACTTTAAAGTAAAACTCTTAGTTTGGCATTACTTTTTTGTACAAGTACACATCCAATACCAATAAGTGCATTTATTTTATTATTTTCACAAGGGTACATAGCAATTCAAAAATTATAGTTTTCTAGACAGCAACATGGTGTTGGCCCACATCTGGTACTCATGGATTACACACGGCCCAGATGTGGGCCGGATCTGGTTGCTGTCTGGGTTCTTGTATGGTTTTCCGTTGCAAACTAATCTGGTTGTGCTATTTTACCTAATGCAACTTCCATTCTCAAAGTTCCCTGCAACAAAGCTTTGACCTTTTATCAAAAATATTACATTCTTAAACCAAATGGCATGATTTCACTGAATCCACTCTTCATTGTAGGCTTTAAAGATCAACATGGAGAAAATCATCCTAATATTCCCTCTGATATTGCTGGTGCTGCATATACAAGGAGGAGAGTTCCACAACGAGGAGTGTTTGCCTGCCGAAGCTCCACAGCCGGAAGTCGTGGAGTTTGACAACACAATCTATGCCACTTGTGAAGTAACTCCCGGCTCCAATTTGCCACGTAACCAGCCAAAGATCTTTGGGCAAATCCTCTTCAAGCAGGTCTTCCCCAATGGAGATTTAGAAGTGAAAATCAACCTCCGTGGTTTGCCTGCCATCGATCGTCAAGAGCGTGCCATGCACATCCATCAGTATGGAGACCTCAGTCAAGGCTGCATCACTGTTGGTCCTCATTATAATCCAAACGGCGTTGACCACCCTCATCACCCTGGAGACCTGGGCAACTTTGCTTCCGAGAAAGGAGTTATAAGGCAGTTCCTGACGCTTCCAGACGCCAAGCTCTTTGGGCCTTATTCCATTCTGGGACGTGCAGTGGCGGTTCATGAGAAGGAGGATGATCTGGGAATGGGTTCAGATGAGGAGAGTAAACTCAGTGGGAATGCTGGACCGATAATTGCTCTCGGTGTGATTGGTATTACTACTCCAAGTCTGTGGCAGAAGACTGAAGTGCCCCCCAAGAAAATATGTGGAGGAAGGCACTGAGAGTCAAAGATGAGTCGTCGGATATGGAGGAAGGGCAGATTCAAATAGGCTAATCATGATTTTCCTTGTGTATTCTTTGTATGTGTCCTACATTAAAGTATATTTCATAACCTGAACATTCCCATGTTTTTTTTTCTTGGTCTTTTCAGAGGCTTTTTGGCCATAGCTTCCAATAGTAAATGCACTCTTAAAAATAAATGTAGGGTGAATGCAGGCAAAGTGGGCCGTTTAGTATGATTTACTGTGCTCAATGAGTTAACACTTTAAGAGCATGACAATGGTCTTTAAAGATACACTATTTCTTTAAATGATACAATGGTTTTGGTTGATGCTATGACACTGGAGGATGTGGCTACATCTCAAGGGAGGACACCCCTATTGTTGAAGGTAGACATAACCTCTGACATATGATTTTATTTTCTAAATTATAAGGTTTCTTGCTAAATGTCAACAAATGGGTATTATTCGGACAGTTTGTTACTACAGTTAACAGGGAATCAAAACGTAAGGTGTTTAAAGCTACAATATGTAAGTTTTATTTTTTATAAAATGACCAAAAATCACTTGCAAAGTGTGATATATTTCCTGCAGTTGCGTACTTCCAGTATCCCAAAAGTTCCCAAAGATTTTTAATTTCAGAGAAATTCCAATTTTAAATTAAAGCTGCAAGCAGCATTTATCGGGGTTCAAGCATTTAAAGAGCATCTTGCAGGTTAGAAGACCTAACAAGTTAATGTATAGAAAAATAATGTAGGAACTAGATTTTCTTTAAAAAAAAATTATAAATACACTACAGTGGCTTCTGGAGTCGTTTTTGTGAGAAAATTTTACTTCCGCATCTGAAAATGGGCGTGACGGGCGAGAGTCGTGACATAGCGCGAGGGAGAGCGGTCCATTCAAACAACAGGGAAAAATAGATTGATGACATTTCGGATGCTGAGGAAATTGTTGACGAACCACAGCCATACAATTATGAGCCTGCTAGGCTGCCAAGAGAGCAGGGACAGGCCAGGATTAATGTTAGACAGAACATAATGGAACTTACAATAACAGAAACTAAGCTTTGATCAGGCGTTTGTCATGCTCATTAATATCCGCCCAGACTAACGTTACGTGATATAACTTAGCGGTTTCTCATCGAGAGACAGAGAGATATTTATTCCTGATAAATTTTTTGTTCCATAGGTGCTTGTGTGGGAAATGCGAGGCAATGTTTACAGCTGAGGAAAGTCAGTGTTGCAGGGAGGTGGATGCATACTGGGCCTTAGTGGAAAATGCCAAACTTCCATGGTTGCAGTTAGTGTTACTACAGTAAAGCCATGGTGAATGTTGCTGATCTGTGGACACTGGATAGTTTGTTCATTCATTGCACAATGTTTATTCCTGGTTTCCACGTCAGCACTGTTTGATCCGTTAATAACGGAGAAATGTGAATATTTCTCACTAGATCTCGCAGCGATGTTATTACTTCAGTGGCGAATTCAAATGCTTTATTTACTGGATCTCGCAGTAACAGTGTTGCTTGATCAGGCTCGCGCTGCACTGGTCCAAACTGATAAACGGTCCACACAAACAAAAAGTGTTAGTCACATTGTTCATTACTGGAATATAAATACTATCTTGGCACTGGAATATAAATACTATCTTGGCACTGTACAATAAGACATGTAGTTTTCAGATATGAATGCATTCTTTTTTATTATACCATGGAATAATGATGGTATTGGTTTTAAAACATAACCCATATAATGTATTTTGTACATTATATAATGTAATTGTTTGTAAATATGCATTCAGCAGAGGATTTAGTTGTTCACACTGCACTCAGAATGTGTCAGACAGTAACACATTTTTCACTCATTTGGTTTTGTATTCACTATCAATTTTAATTGAATCATTGTTCAAGACAAAAATAATAATAATGCAGTTCTCAACAAATGCTAGATAAAAAAGTAAATACTTGAAACTAAGAGTGGTTGAAAATAAGAATAGATCAAAATAAAAAGCACACCACATTTCAAATGAAATTCCAGATTTTCGTATATAGATAGTTTCCAGATAGATTTTCTGGGTATGATTTTGGACTCTCGAGCTCATCAGAACAGAGTATACAGTCCATTAACGATACACTGGCCTCTTTTGTGAAGGGCAGAGCGGTCGCCCTGAAAACGCTTCAGAGACTCTTGGGTCTGATGGCAGCTGCCGCCTGGGTTTGCTGCATATGAGACCATTGCAGCGACGGTTACAGAGTCGTGTAATGGTTACTGACATGGTGTCAGGAATTCAGAAGCTGGGATCTACGCCATCTTCCTTGCTTTGCTTATACCTTCAACCTCATTGTTAAGAGGGCAGTTGAAGAACATGACGTGTTGGAGCAGAGCCAGGAGACTGGTGACTTTTTTCAGGAGCAGCACTAAGGCCACTGAAAAGCTAATCCTTGCCCAGGAAAGGATGGGCAGCCAGCCCCTGAAGCTTCTCCATGAAGTGGACACCAGGTGGAACAGCACGCATGATCTGCTGCAAACACTCATTGACCTCAGAGAGCCTGTTGGTGCTGCTTTGGCTAGTTTGTCAAGCGACATCATGCCACTTTCAAGTGCTGATTTTGACATCATTTCTGAAAGCCTTGAAGTACTGGCACCCTTCAAGCATAACACTAAAGAGCTCTCTGAGGAGAAGAGAGTGTCAGAAAAAAAACAGCCCTGGCAAGAAATACATCTGCTTCATTCTTAGGGATGGCTCTTCAGCAGTACATGTAATGTTCAATCCATCCGTGTGCTTGCACTGGCCACATTGCTGGAGCCTAGATTTAAGACACTTGGGTTTGGCAGCCAGGATAATGCCCGTGAAGCTGCTGACAGGTGAATGTGCTTCAGTGATCTGGCTAACCAGTGAGCAAGCAGAGGCATCATCATCTCAGGCAGCTCGAATCCACCATCCTCAGATGACCTGTGGGAGCTCCTGGATAGCTGGGTCAGCGAGACACAACGGCATCAAAGCTATAATGCTGATGCCACCATAGAGGTCAAGAGATACATCAATGATACACACCTCCCTCGAAGTGAGGACCCTCTCAAATACTGGCAGGCCCAAAAATGGTGCAATGAAAAATCACATAGGACCAATTTATTGGCGTATTAAACATTGTAGTTAGAAGGTGAGTAATGACAAATATGCTTATTAACATATACAAATAAACCTTACAACGATATCCCATTGAACAAAACATTTGAATGACACAGTCGGTGTAGGAATTATTATTGAGTATCAAATGGCGAAGTTGAGCACTGTGTCAAAAGCTTTGAAGCACCAACACAGTTTGTTGTATCTAGTTAGAGATTTCATCAGCTCCTCCTGTGGTTGTGTAACTTCCTCTCATCTGAACAACTGAGTGTTGAAACCCTGCTAGAGTTACTGTATAGTTACACAATCCCACAGTGAAAGTGTGTAACGTGTGTGTGAAAGTGAAAGTGACACGTGACGGCCAAGTATGGTAACCCATACTTGGAATTTGACCTCTGCATTTAACCCATCCAAGTTAATACACACATTAGGAGCAGAGTAGTGAGTAGTTAACACACACACACTGCAAACGTGGATACACACACCCAGAGCAGCGGGCAGCCTTTGTGTGGCGCCCGGGGAGCGATTAGGGGTTAGGTGCCTTGCTCAAGGGCACCTCAGTCATTTCCCACCGGCTCTGGAATTGAACCAGCAACCTTTGGGTTACCAGTCCAACTCCCTAACCACTAGGCCATGACTGCCCCAGTGAAACATGTCTGAGAAGACACACCTGCTCTGAACGATGGATATTAGCTCTGAAGGATATATTTTGCACATGAAAGTATTTCTGCTGTTAGTCTCCCTTCTTTATTTTAGCAGTTTCCTGGACTATTGTAATGCTCTCAATGACTTGACTGCAGAACAACCACTGGCTCTCTTATCAAGCACTTATTAAACACAACTGCAGAGGTTTTATTAAGAAAATTATAGCAATCATTCAAAATGAAAAAAGATGCTAAAAACAGGAATGAACAGACAAGATCCAAGAATCCTCAAATCAGCTCCATCACACAGAACAGAGAGAGATTATACAGTCTGAGTCTGTCCATTACTGTATTAATATTATATTTAAAGCAGTTTACATATGAAGCGCAAGAGAATGACTTTCAACACTGTAGGCAAATATATCCATAAAATCCATATAAATGAAAATAAATCTGGCTTTATATATGTAAAAAAACAAAAAACATTTTAATCTAAACTTGATTATGTCACTATAAGTGCTCAGAGTTTTCTCTCTGTTTTCTGAGAAGAAGAAAATAAAACAATGAACAATCCTCTGTAAGTTTTTGCTATTGTAAATATTGCTGCAGATTGGCTCTAAACTCATCAGTATTTTATTCTAATATTGTCGGCATCTCTATTTCCTCTGGGTGCTTCGAGTCCTTCCTCCCTGCAAAATAAAAGCATTGACTGACCTCTCGTATGTGTTTTTATCATGATTGCAGATTGTTCCAGATCAGATGAGTGTGAATCATCAGATTGTGTGCGGCTCAAAACTCACCAGCTCTTCTTGCACAGATGATCTGAAGAAGAATCACAGTAGGAGCAGCAAACACTGCCATCTCAACAATAATCACAATCACTGCAGGAAACATGAGAGGAAGAAGAGAAACTGTACATGACTGAATTCAAGGGTATTCAACTATCAACAGTTATTGATGAAGCATTTACAGACTGACTGATAGTTTAATGTTATAAAGCTGTCAGTATAAATGAACGTGTCGTACCTCTGTATAATGATCCAGCAGTCACACTGACTTCAGTTTCTGATGCTGTATCAGCTGGATCTGTGGATCACGTCTGTTAGTTCAGTTCAACACATAATGCCACATATACACAACATCATCATCACATAATACTGGAGCTTCACATTACAGAAATGATGAATATGTGCACGAGTCTGTCATCTATTATCTTCTTACTTCACTCTCAAGCTGTCAGGACGAGAATGGCAGTAGTTGAGAAGAGACTGTATTACTGTGTACTGTATTACTGTATAACTGTATAACTGTATTACTGTATAATTTATTCCTGGTTTATATGAGAGTGAAACACAGTTGAGCTTCTGCAAATAAACCTTCAGCTTGAATGAAGGACATAAGCCTTATAATTCCTAAAGCCGACCTCCTACATGGGTCATACTAGGCTTTAATACACTCGTCTGATTTATGCAATATATCATGTATGACCCATGTAGGAGGCCAATATTGGGAATTATAAGGATTGTTATGCAGTTTATGACTTTGACCACTAATATTTTACAACTCCAAAACGTATGAAGCCATCAGAAAGAGTAGAGCCAATCTGTGGAAGTTTTCACAAATCTGTCAGAAAAGAGTGTTTTCTCACCTGAATACTTGACAGTGTATCTGACTGAGGTCTCCAGTTGATCTCTGCGAGTAAGCTGACATCTCCACTCTCTGTTGTCATCTTCATTCAGGAGTGTTGTAGTCAGAGTGATATTACAGCGATCTGGACCTGATGATAATATCTGATATCTGGAGTCTGTCTTCAGATCAACACCAGTCTGATTCACCCACAACAGCTCAAATCTCCCATAACGGACCCAATCATTACAGGAGAATGCAGTATACAACTGACAGGAGAGAGTCACAGAGCTGCCTGGACTGATCTCAGTCTGTGAAGATGAAGATGAAGATGATGATGAAGATGATGGAGACACTGAAACTGAACACAAGACACAAATCTCTTCAATTATCATCTGAGTTTAAAGGGAGAATCTGCCCTTTTTAAATTGACCACATAATCATAAACTTACCATGAAGAACATTCAGAAAAACACGTGCACCAGGTCCTTGTTTCTGTCCATTCACATATTGTCTGCAGGTGTAATATCCATAATCTTCTACTGTGACGTTCTTGATGTTCAGAGAGCAGTCAGACTCCAGACTCAGTCTCTCATGTCTCTCTGAGTCTTCTTTATTCCTCCAGTAATCAGTTTAACTGGTGCTGAAACACTGAATCTGTAAGAGTAGACCCATGTAGTTGAGTTGCAGTCAGAAAGAGCTTCATCATTACAGGACAGAGAGACATTTTCACCAGAACTGATGAACACATGATCCTCTCCACTGGTTCCTGAAACACAGTATTGTAAGAACTGATTTTCCTGCTAAAACAAAACGCACCCTGCAATAAAGCCATAAAATGCACCCTGGACAGCAGATAGCAAAGACAGAGCACAGAACCTTGTCCTGCCCAAACTTATCTCCTTGTCCCCTTGTTTGACTTCAACTCATCCCTCCTCTCCCTCCTCAAGTCACTGAAAGTTCATTAAGAATGTCTATATAACACATATGGTGTATCTTGTGTATATGTTGTTTTTCCTTTTCATGTTTGGTATCATTTTAAGTGTCGCAGTGCGATTGGTAAAATGGTCTTAATTTCATTGCAGTCATTGGTTTAATGAGAAAGATTGAGAACTTAGGATAATCCTGTATCTCTCTGTCTGATATCTCTTTACGATATCCCAAGAAACCAGGTGCTACCCCCCTCGGGTACATGGATTGGCCCAAACAACTCTAAACAACATTTGTTTAACCCCTGTTGTTCTGGTCTGGTATTTAAGGTGAGGGGACAGAGCAATCTTTGGGAATCTTTTACCAGGATCACCTCCACACAGTAATGCATGTCAGTATTTTCCTGTTGGAAAACCCTGACACATTACTGTGTGTCTTTGTCAGGAGAACATTGCTTACTTTTAGAGTCATCTTTGAGTAAATGATGTCATGTATTTTCTGAATTGGCTTTTAATCATTTACTTCTGTAATTGGCATGATACATTTTTACCTGACAAATAAATGTTACATCTTGATTTATTCTGAAGTATTCTGAAAGCATTATTTTAATATATTAAGGAGGCTGGTGCTACCGCAAACCTTAGTTAAGGTAGGTCAAACTAAAGGCGCATGTATGAATGGAGCAGTAGGCACGTCATCATGAAGACCTTTTGATTTCTGTCTATCACTGGTTTAGCAAGTTGTATGGAAGTGGCTAAATTAAACTACACTCTCTAGTTCGAGTGAGCAGTAGGCAACCGACTTTAGGGGTATTAGCAAACCCTACATCCTCTGACTGAAATCAGAATTAACTGGTTTGTGTCCGTGAGAAACACGATTTGGCCGACGTGATCTCTAAGCGACATTCGGGTCCATAATGATTTAATAACTGAAAGTATGGGATTACTCAGAATAATCAAAGATCTAAATTAATCCATAATCAATGCGTATGATTATTTTCTAATCAGAAATACGATCTAAATTTGATTATCATTTGAAATTGGAGTCAGATTAAGCGTAGAGCTAAAGTAATACTAAAACTAAGTTCCAATAAATTAAGTGAACTTCACTGGAGCGCTGAAAAGACATACATGCTTTAAACCTTCGCCAGGCCGTTGGATTCCGTCGTTGGGCCAATGGATGGTCCTTACAGTATATCTCAGTGATCATTATGATATAATATATTAATAAATGAAACATAAAACACACCAGCATAAAAAGCAGAAGTTTTAAATGATAGTATTTTTCCTGACTTAAAGCAAACAACACACTCTCCAGAATAAACTATTAGTCTTTATCAGAGAGCTGTTCAAATCACTGACACACTCTTAATATGAAGATAATTCTTCATCATCAGATGTTTGAGTGACACTATGTCCAGTATCAGGAATAATACAGTATGATCTGTGTGTATCAATACACAACTCTGAGATCACAACGTGAATGTGTGCAAGAATAAACTGAGCATGTTCAAATGAACTCTTTCCAGACTAATTCCACTAAATGTCTTTAGAGAAAATACAGATTTCTTTACCTGTGAGAAGTGAAGAGAGAATGATCAGTCCCAGCAGACACAGATCACACTTATCAGCCATTTCCTGTTTCTGTCAGTCTTGCTCTTCATTATATATAGTTACAGCTCCTCCTTTAAACATCATCAGCTCCTCCTGTGGTTATTCACTTCCTCTCATCTGACCAACCGACCATCACTGCTGAAATAAACATAAAGCCTAATGTTGCAGTGCATGATGGGAATCACCAATCAAAGCTCATCCATGACTCCCAAAATAATCATATTTATGTGTATTTTAACCGTACACATACTGGGAACTATATTCTCAGAAGGCAAAGCACTACTACATGGGCGGAGTACTATGGAAGCTTGTTTCCGCCACTGAATAAAACATTTTAAAAGATAATTGCGACTTTTTATCTCACAATTGCGAGTTTACATCTCGCAATTCTGACTTTATTTCTCAGAATTGCGAGATATAAAGTCCGAATTGCGTGAAATAAAGTCCGAATTCTGAGATATAAAGTCAGAATTCTGAGATATAAAGTCGCAATTGCGTCTTATAAAGTCAGAATTCTGACTTTTTTTCTCAGAATTCTGACTTTATATCAGTCAATTCTGACTTTATAACACATCATTGCGAGTTTATATCTCGCAATTCTGACATCTTTTCTCAGAATTGTGAGATATAAAGTCCAATTCTAAGGAAAAAAAAAAGACAGACTTTTTTTTTTTACCTTAGAATAGTTTATATCTCACAATTCTGACTTTATAACACGCAATTGCGACTTTATATCATGCAATTCTGACTTTATATCTCCCAATTGCGTGATATAAAGTCAGAATTCTTAGATATAAAGTCAGAATTGCATGATATAAACTCGCAATTGCAAGAAAAAAAGTCAGAATTCTGACTTTATAACACGCAATTGTGACTTTATTTCACGCAATTCTGACTTTATATCTCGCAATTCTGACTTTAAAACACGCAATTGCGACTTTATTTTACGCAATTCTGACTTTATATCTCGCAATTCTGAGAAATAAAGTCAGAATTGCGAGATGTAAACTCGCAATTGTGAGATAAAAAGTCGCAATTATCTTTTTTATTTTTTTATTTTGTGTCCTCGGCGGGATCAATTCGCTCTTCAAAATGCTGCCGTTCGTCGCCCGAGTGACAATCTTCCTCTGAGGAAAAGGTTAATTCTTCCTCGCTGTCCAGAATCATCTGAAGGGTGTCTTTACCGGAGAAGCGTGCGATCCTCAAAACGCGATGAACTATCAGTGAGTCTGATGAAGAAACTGTGTTTGTATGGCATTGATCGGGGGGGGCGTGTGCGCTGTCTAGATCACCTAAACTATTTACCATGTGAATAGTGCCGGGGGCGGGGCGGCCTCAACTTATTAGAGATAATGAAGGGAGAACGAAAAACGGTACCTCTCCTTGCTTTCAAACGGATTACATGAGTTGAAAACATTTGTTTTTTATATAAATTACTTCATTTAAAGGTGCATTGCGCAAGTCTCTGAGTTTTTGCAGAACTATGCCCCCTTCTGGCGACACGCGAAACTGCAACCAGAGTTGTGCACGCGGTTACGTGGAGTTTGCGTTGGGGTTTGGGATGAACTAGAAGCCGGTCTCTTTGAATCCATCTTCTACTTTTGCAAAAGTCGCTTGAGTTGTCTTCGCTGATGCGGATAATGGCAGTGAATACACAAACCTGCCAGACATAGCCAGGTGAGCGTGAACGCGCATGACGTCACGCCCAGTCTCAGATTCCGTCCCGAATCCCTCTTATTTATTTTACTGTACAGGATTATAGAGGCAATCGCAGTGATCATAGAAGGGATCATTCAGGCCATCAGGCAATTGTTTAAGCATGTATGGGTTAGAAAAACGGGTATTTTTAACATGAAATGTTGCGCAATGCACCTTTAAAAGAAGAGATTTCAAGCTTCATAAAGACATATCTCACGTGTCTGTGTGAGATGAATTTGCTGAGTTATGGTTCATTTTCGGACGCGTTTCAGAATGGACTTAACTGACAGACAGAAGGCAGAACTCGCTTTGTGTTTATTTTTCTTTATTTGGCGAAAAGCACAACACTTTGTTTTTATTGTGAGTATACACAAAAATAATATACATTTAACAGGATCGATTGATGTATGAAACTCCTATGGAAAATCAAAGTCAACAGAGTATTTATGAGTTTCTTTTACACTGATAAAAAAAAAGCGAGCTGTTATCGCCGGCGATACTGCCGACCCCAGGGGGTTAATAACACAGCCCTCGCCGCAGCAAACACTGCTGTCTCCTTTATTGAAAGCTTTCCCAGCGGCGTCAGATTGGGTGATCAACACTATAAAGCACGGCTATACTCTTCTCCTAGCCAAGCCGGCTGTCGAGATAGTACCTGAGGAGCAGGGGGAGTGCGGGCTATACAGCCGCTATTTCCTTCTCCCGGAAAAAGACGGGGTCATGCATCCAATTTTGGATTTACGACCGCTAAACAGAGCGCTTACATTCAAGATGATTAAAGTGAAGAAAATCCTCGTGCACATCCAGGCCGGGGACCATTTCATAGCGGTGGATATAAGAGATGTCTATTTTCATATTCAGATAGCCCTTCATCACAGGTGCATTCTGCCATTTGCATTCGAAGGTGTTGCATACCAATTCAAAGTGCTACCGTTCGGTCTGATCCCCGTGCACGTTCAAAATGTGCATAACTGCAATGTTTTCCTCCCTGAGACTCAGTGGCATGCGCATGCTGAACTACCTCGACGACTGGCTCATCATCACTCAATCGAGGAGTGTGCTGGAGGATCACAAACACCAGCTCCTCGTCCATTTAGCGTGCATAGGCCTGTCTGTGAACATGCAAAAGAGCACGCTTCAGCCCTGTCAATCGATTTATTTTCTGGGTATGATTTTGGACTCTCGAGCTTATCAGAACAGAGTATCCAGTCCATTTACAATACACTGGCCTCTTCAGAGGGCCTCTTCAATGCTTCAGAGACTCTTGGGTCTGATGGCAGCTGCCGCCTGGGTTTGCTGCATATGAGACCATTGCAGCAATGGTTACTGAGTCGTGTAATGGTTACTGACATGGTGTCAGGAATTCAGAAGCTGGGACTACGCCATCTTCCTTGCTTTGCTTATACCTTCAACCTCATTGTTCAGAGGGCAGTTGAAGAGCATGACGTGTTGGCAGACATCCGTAGCAGAGCCAGGAGACTGGTGACTTTTTTCAGGAGCAGCACTAAGGCCACTGAAAAGCTAATCCTTGCCCAGGAAAGGATGGGCAGCCAGCCCCTGAAGCTTCTCCATGAAGTGGACACCAGGTGGAACAGCACGCATGATCTGCTGCAAACACTCATTGACCTCAGAGAGCCTGTTGGTGCTGCTTTGGCTAGTTTGTCAAGCGACATCATGACACTTTCAAGTGCTGATTTTGACATCATTTCTGAAAGCCTTGAAGTACTGGCACCCTTCAAGCATAACACTAAAGAGCTCTCTGGAGAGAAGAGAGTGTCAGAAAAAAAACAGCCCTGGCAAGAAATACATCTGCTTCATTCTTAGGGATGGCTCTTCAGCAGTACATGTAATGTTCAATCCATCCGTGTGCTTGCACTGGCCACATTGCTGGAGCCTAGATTTAAGACACTTGGGTTTGGCAACCAGGATAATGCCCGTGAAGCTGCTGACGGGTGAATGTGCTTCAGTGATCTGGCTAACCAGTGAGCAAGCAGAGGCATCATCATCTCAGGCAGCTCAAATCCCCCATCCTCAGATGACCTGTGGGAGCTCCTGGATAGCTGGGTCAGCGAGACACAACGGCATCAAAGCTATAATGCTGATGCCACCATAGAGGTCAAGAGATACATCAATGATACACACCTCCCTCGAAGTGAGGACCCTCTCAAATACTGGCAGGCCCAAAAATGGTGCAATGAAAAATCACATAGGCCCAATTTATTGGCGTATTAAACATTGTAGTTAGAAGGTGAGTAATGACAAATATGCTTATTAACATATACAAATAAACCTTACAACGACATCCCATTGAACAAAACATTTGAATGACACAGTCGGTGTAGGAATTATTATTGAGTATCATACTGTGTCAAAAGCTTCGAAGCACCAACACAGTTTGTTGTATCTAGTTAGAGATTTCATCAGCTCCTCCTGTGGTTGTGTAACTTCCTCTCATCTGAACAACTGAGTGTTGAAACCCTGCTAGAGTTACTGTATAGTTACACAATCCCACAGTGAAGGGTTGTGTAACGTGTGTGTGACACATGTCTGAGAAGACACACCTGCTCTGAACGATGGATATTAGCTCTGAAGGATATATTTTGCACATGAGAGTATTTCTGCTGTTAGTCTCCCTTCTTTATTTTAGCAGTTTCCTGGACTATTGTAATGCTCTCAATGACTTGACTGCATGTGAAATACACATTCCATATGGATTATATAATCAGAGAATAGCCTATTGCTTTTCGTTTTGAATATTTTCGTTTAAAAGTAGACTTTTCAAGCTTTCTATAATAGATAGCCTATATTTCTAAAATCTGAGGCACAAGCTGAGTTTCGGCGCCCTCCAGTTCACGTGCAATGCAAGTGATCGTGTCGGCGCCTTATTACATTGTCTGCTATATATTTGCGTCTTATTTATTAAATACAGGCAATTGGTTGATAAAACATTGATCAAAATTAAGATACACTTTATACAAAACGAAAATCTTTTAAAAATAGTCTTTCTACAAAACAAAACTCAATGAAGTGGTAAAAATCATGTCTTACCCACTCCATGTATCCAGATATATTGCACATCTCATGATGTATCTTTATCTTTCTCATGCTGCATATGCTCACTTTCATAATCAACATTGAATATATTTAAAAATAACATTAGCCTTTAATATTTAAACATAAATATGAAATTAAATGTTTTCTTTAATGGCTACAACACATATACAGTACAGAGAAATTTCATGTCTTGTCGTTGGCCACAACATAATGACGTCACATATTTTCCAACCCAGCCCCCAGCTCCCCCCCCCCCCCCAGCCCCCCCCCCTCCCCTCCATGAAACAGCTTCCAGCGCGCCTGCCTACATCTAGCCTAAATGATCGTTCATGACATCATTTTAACTATAAGCAACCCAATTTGTCTAGATCTGTATTATTTCATTTGTATAATGAGCTTAAATAATGCTGCACAGTCGTGTGATTTAGTCTGCTTGATTAACATTATTACAATGTATTCCTATTTAACTCTGATACAGTATGTAGCCTATATATATAAGGTCCTCGAATGTGTTTGAATATTTCACCAGCATCAGCCTTTTCAGTTTGTATCACTCCGCTTGTCTGTGTTTGCGCAACTTGCATCATTAAGCCAGTAGGTGGTGACAAGTGACTGTCTTTATGAGTGAACAATTGAAATTTAATTTAACTTATTTAATAGTGCCAAAAACATTGATTAACATTGATTAACTCAAGAAAGAAACAAGTTGCTGAATCTAAACTTTAATGCTAAAAAGTTTACATCTATGCAAAATAATATTTGAAAGATTTCTCATTTAAGGCCATTCCTGTTTGGAATATGTGATTGTGTATTGTCAACTATAAGCAGAAACATTTTGCATTTCCATTTCTAGTGTGGATCATTCATTTCAACATTTATCCTCATTCTCATGTTTAAGAATCTGTTATCTGCTTGACAAATAATTTATGTATACTGCCCACTGACATGATTTTAAAGCTATTGTTATCAAAAAATGTTGGCCTTCAAACACCTTAAAATGCACATATGTAGGTCAGAGAAATCCAAATTTTCAAAAAAAAAAGAGAGAGAAAAAAAGGATGGCTCCAGTGCAAAGTGCGAAGTGGTGGGTTTTCTTTTAAAAACAGTTTTCAGTCGGGGGACATTTTACAAATCTGGCAAAATGAGGAGGATGAAGAGGCTGCTAATAATGTGGATAGATGCCGTAATGGAGACGTTACAGAGAAGTGTGTGTATTGTTGTACACCTGAAACACAGCTCTCGGACAACACCTTCCCAAAGCGCTATGAGGTTTCCTGTCCGGGTCCACAGACCACACAACAGGCTACATTTATAAAATATTTAAAGTTTGGGTAGTTCAAAAAGAAAGAAACAATATGACAAATGTCATGATTTGTGTTGTATACCTCATAACTGAGTTTACATTGATCTGGAGTGACACCAACTAATAGTGTTCAGTTACATTAGAAAGCGACCCCGTTATTGCCATACTTTAAGTTGAACTCCTTGTGTTTCTATAAGTTTGGAGATATGAAAATGTGATTAAGAGGGGAGAAACTGAGATGTTTTTGGGTAATTCAGTCTAGCCTGTCGCCACTGGAGGGCGCTCCAGGTCACATGTTGTTTGCCTGATGCTGACAAAGTAATAAAACGAAGAACAAGTTGTTTTCCCTTTACTATACTCTTGGTGTTGTCTCTATTTCTACAAGAAGATATAAATGATCAGTACTATATGATGCAGACATAATGATAGCTTATATATTTTAGCACCTTTTCTGACTATTACAAAGCATTTGATTGTTTAGAATATGTTTTTATGATGTTAGACGAGGCAGAAACCCAATAAGAATATTTAAAAAAATAACCCAATAAAATGACCCAACAGGCTGCATTTGGGTTAAAAAAAACAGATGGCCTATAAATACCCATTGCGTGATACTATTTCAAAGTGATTTCCGTCATTTTGACAGATAATCAATTGTATTTTAAACCTGGAAAAAGACGTGAGGATTTGAGGATAAAAAAATCCAGTGAATCAAAACTGATGGGATAGACTATCGTAAATTAAATCGGGAGAACAAATTCCCCAAACCAGAAGTGACAGTGACACCCATAATTCAAAACGCAGATCGTCAGGAACAAGGTTGATGAGTATAAATATAAACGCTAAATTTATAAGTATAAATATATTTGCATGGTCCTCGAGTGTGTTGGAATGTTTCAGCAGTATCAGCTCTGGGACCGTTCACCGCTTGTATCACTCCGCGTGTATAGAACCAGAACCAGGTGAAATGAGCGAGCTGGGCCGGGTTTCACGATAACGTTGTCTCTTAGCGCGCTACGAAGACTCTTAAGGTATAACTTAACTGAAGGTATACCATTACTAGGCGTGTTCACAGAACTATACCTTAGGAAGCTGCTTAAGATATACCTTCTTATGTGCGGCGTTACCCGGCGCTGTCCGTGGCGATGCTGATGAATCCGCTGATATCGACGACTCGAGAATCAACTATTCTCTCGTGCAGGGGCTGCTTATGTGAGAAAGCGGTGATCTTTATTAAAGAAGCACTTCAGAGATAGTTGAAATTGCATTTATTAGGACTCATGGGATGTACATTTTAAATTGTACATATTTTAACATATTTTCATCTTATGTACGGTGCTCGGCAGTGATCAAAAAGGATTTAAACAGTGGATTTTGAATCTCTTCTTGTAAACTCGGAGATGTTGATTCAGACGGCAATTAAATTCCCACACGACCTGTTTGTCAAAAAACAGCAGGTACTAATTTGGCCAGGGATTTTTACGTGGGTTGGGTGAGAAAAAAAACATGTTATTGATAAAATATTATGGATTCGGACGGCACTAAAATCACCGACTTACCCCTGTAAATGTTTAAAATACCGGACGAGCCCATGAGAAACATATTAGCGCACGAAAAGGCAGTAGTATGCTTTCACTGGCCTTTAAAAGCGCTCTTTTATTAAATTAATAATATTATGTATAATAATAATGATATAATTAAAATTCTAAAAACAATCAGTGTAATGACAATTTTATTCTTTTCATGAAAACACTTGAATTAGCCTAACTGAGCACTGTCTGGGTTTATTAAAACTTCAGAATTATATTCATGTAGACCTGCAACAGTGATAAGGTGAAGCTAAGAGCGGTCCAGACCAACCTTACGAAAGTGTGACTTACAGAAGATATACTTAACTGAGAACGTTTCGGGAAACACGTATTAACGATAAGGTGCAGCTTAAGGTGGAACTTAAGAACGACGAAGCGTTAAGGAGGTTTCGGGAAACCCAGCCTTGAACTTTAGCTAGATGCATCTTGATTTAAGAATTTTTATTTATTTTTTTGCAGTGTAATAGTTAGAATATACAGTTTGTCCAGTATAAAATTTATGTCTATGGAATGTCCCCATAAAACATCGAAACTCAACATTTGTTCTGTGTGTGTGTGAGAGTCTAGGCCTATATATGAACTAGGACTGCAATATATTAAATTATGAATAATATAGCAATTTTTTGTTTGTTTGTTTGTTTGAATGTTGTTAACATATAGGCCTACAACTACATCATAGTCTGTATGAATTCACGTAATCTTGTCAGCCACCCCAAGCCCCGGATGTTTTTAACCCTAGAAACACCCCTGAGTGGAGGCCTAATGTGACAACGTGCCCCATAGGTGGGGTTCATTGTAACATGGCCATGACAGATTCAAATGTTGTCTGATCTCATCTAAACAATACACAAGAAAATATTAAATACTATTATTAACCTTTTCATAACTGACAACTGACCTGTCCAACACTGAACTCACGATACGTCTGAATTGGTGTATAAAAAAATCTGTAACACTTTATAATAATGTTCTATTTATTTAACTATTTAACCCTCTGGGGACCAAGCTATTTTTGGGGTCCTTGAGATGTTCTGACATGCTCTGACATTTGTGCTTTTTTCAGTTATTTATAAACATGTTAATGCGAGCAACGTGTATGTAGATGTTTGTATTTTTAAGAGAATAATGTTTATGCGTGGTTATTGGAAAAAATTTAAATGAAAGTGCTTACAACATTATGTGCTTGAAATATCAAGATGCGCTATTTTTGAGACGCGCTCCAGTTCACGGAGACCATGAAAGCGCGCCCTGATTGTTTTATTAATAGTTTTAAGATTCAGCTTGTGTCAAAATGATTGATGGCTTTTTAATTAATTATGATTGATGGGTTTGACCTTTTGACCTTAATCATTTCAACATTATACTTTTGAGTATACATTCATACATTGAGGTAGTGAAGAAAATTATAGACTGGCATAACATACATAAAGTAAAACAATAACGCTATTTACAGACGGTCTAACCAGAATAGAAAATCTCTGCAGGCTATCATGTTTTGCTCTAGGTATAGCTGACCAGACTTTCAACTATTTCACCAATGTCAGTTTTTGCATATATTTGACACCTGTGACACACAGAGATCTGTCACAAATGTACACATACAGAGTATTTCGGTGACTCCGAACTCGTCACTACATACACGCAACACATCCAGAACTTTTCAGAGGATTCGGACCTCTTACGACATCCGTTTCATTTTTGAGATTTGTTACATGTTTGATATCCTGCACACAATCGTTTTTCATATCACACGCAGCATCGATGATCCTGTGCATCAAGCCAACCATCTGGCCTCTAAAATGATCTTTAAACATACTGTTGTCATGATTCTGCACTCGTGTCCTTGATTTTCTTTAGTCTTGAGGCAAAATCATGACAGACCCGTGTTTTATGTGCAAGCTCATGGCCTTTTGCTGGGCCATGTGCTTGTGTTGTCTCGTTCTCTTGCCCCGCCCCCTTATTATCCTCGTTTTGTCATTATTGCTTCACCTGTGTCACCTGTTTCCCTCATTAGTTTCTCCCTATTTAATCCCCTTGTGTTTGCTGTCCTGTGCCGGTTCATTGTCATTCATTGTATGAAACAATCTGTGAGTAACCTGTTGAGAGTCTTGTCTAGTGAGAAGAGTTTGATCCTGTCTTAGCTGTTAGTTTATTGTCTGAGTCTGAGTCCTAGTCTAGTCTTGTCTGTCTAATATCTACCCTGTCTTGTTTTGCCCCCTCGTGGGTTTTGTTTTCCCTGTTTTTTCTGTAATAAATGTAGTTCACTTGCATACTGTCTGCGATTGGGTTCATCCTCCTCCAACTTCATAACAGAATGAACCAGCCAGAACCGAACCCAGCAGACAGTATGTCCTCTTATGTCAAGCATAACCCAGATGATCTGAAGGATTGGTGGTACAGGACACAATTACAACAATAATTACAATTTCAACAATATTTCAAGTGTACTCTTTCTTTGTAAAAAAAAAAAAAAGAAAAGATTATAGGCCTACATTTTATCATATATGTATTCATTAGTTTGAATATAGCAAATATATATATAATATATATATAAATATATATATATATATATATATATATATATATATATATATATATAATATAGTTATATATATATATATATATATATATATATATATATATATAAATAAATATATATATATATATATATATATACATAATATAGTTATATATATATATATATATATATATATATATAAATAATATAGTTATATATATATATAACGTTAGATGAGCAGAAATTGCTAAACAAAAGTTATTTGATGTGGCAGTATATTCTACAGTAGCCTAAAAACTGTACCCAAATCTAGTCAACAAGTGACTGACTGTAACGTTGTTTTTATGAAATATTAGGGCATATAAATGCTAATTTGCAGTTTAATACGTTGCTTATACAAATACATTTTATTTCAACATATTCCAGTCGATTTTTACTCATCTCAGTAGGCTATAGCAAAGCAGTTTATTCTTTCACACACAGACGCGCGATTCATATTTAGGCTAAACAGTCTTTACAAATATGTACCCTTCATTCATCTCACAGAAAGGCGAGTCATATTATAGAAATGCGATTCATCTTTTTGCGGTTTGCATAGGCCTACACTAACGTTATTCCATAACGTTATTCCACACTTGAGAAAAGAAAACAGCCTACCTCACTCCTCAGCGGGATCTGCTCCTCATATCAGGAGATATTGCTCCTCATATCAGCACTGTTCTGAGCAAACTTTTCTCCATAAGGTAGGCTATATCAGAGAATGTCTAGCTATATTATGCCTCACTCGCGGCGCTTTTTTCTGAGGAAACTTTTCACCAGGTAGGCTAGGCTATATTATGCCTCACTCGATTGCAACGCGCTTTGTTTACAGCTGATGTGGGCGTTCTCAGAATTTGCGTTTGAATAGCACGCGCTCTCCGGGGAGTGGTCAAATTGACCCTTCGCTAAGCCACGCCCGAAAACCGCCACTGGCCAATCGTGGCTTAGCAACCGTAACTAGGCGCGGGAGGTCTGGCAAGCTTTCGAGCGAGGGAAACATGCCGAAGCGTTGTGCGTATGGATTGTGCAAATCTGATACCCAGTATCCTAAAGGTTTGGACGGGGTGGTGGATTTTGTTCCCTTCCCGAAACCTAAAACCCAAGGGGAGAAATGCCGGGCGTCATCTTCATTTATATAACGCTTTTAACAATGTAGATTGTTCCAAAGCAGCTTAACATTGATAATAGGAAATTAAAAGTAAAGTGTTTTGGCTTTATAGCAGCTCTAGAATAAAGTTATTGTCCAGCTCGTGGATCAAGCAGTGTGATTAAAGGCAAGACGGAGGCTCACTGACATAACGTTACTTAAAAATATATTTCAGCATTTTGTTAATAGACGGCCAAACTAGTACCCCAATCCGATCGCGACTCTCCCGGTGTTAGTTCTAGTAAAAGTAAAAGGTAGTTAGTAAAAGGAGGGAACATCAGGGGGCTTGCCAGAGATCTCCAAGGAAAAGGTTGGTATGCAAACTTAACGTTAATCAGTTCATAACAGTAACGTTAGTCACTTATGTGACCCACGACGTGTGAGCAGTAGCCTGGCGCGCTAAAAATATAAGCGGGAGAATGTTATTGCAAAGTGGTCAGGCTAATGTCTTGTGTTTATTCCACAATACTTATGGATAAGCTGTTTGATTTATAAATATTAGATTTTCAAATTTCACCCACCCTGCTGTGCTTGAACATAGCTTTTCCTCAATTTGTGTGTTTCCCATTTGAATGGTCAGCGTATCAGGCGCTGCTGCTTGCGCTGGGACCTAACGATCTAGGCTTTAGCTTCAATTTTGATGAAATTATTCTCTAATCGTTTGCATATTATGTCGTGGATATATCCCTCGAATGCATACTGCAGTCCCTTTTGTCTTGCTCTCTCAGATATTTCACCTGTTCGCCAAAAATGACTAATTATCTCCTTGGGAATGTCTGAAACCGGTGCATACATGTAATAGACGTGCCAGGCGCAAAAGCTTGACAGGCGTAGCAACAGTAACTAAGGAGGGCGGGGCTTAGCGAAGGGTCAATTACTTTTGAATGGCTCGTAATGAGCTCGACTGGAGTCGCTCTCTTTTTGTACAGATTACAGAAGCTGAGAATATTTGTTTTTTATATAAATTACTTCATTTAAAAGATGCGATCTCAAGCTTTATGCCCGTGGGTCTGTTTGCCTGTTTGACTGAATTTTCGCGGAGTTATAGATCATTTTCGAACGCGTTTCAAATGGGAGTTTACTGACAGAGAGAAGGCAGAAATCGCATCATGTTAATTTTTCTTTATTTGTCAAAAAGCAAAACACTTTATTTTTATTGTGAGTATACAGAAAAAAAATAGAAACTGAACAGGATCGATTGATGTATTACACGAAAATGAAAGATCAAAATTAACAGAGCATTTAGTGTTTATTTTCATTGCTAAAAAAAAAAAACGAGCAAAACGCGCGGGCGCGTTTTTGGTCCCCAGAGGGTTAATAGGGGTGTAACGATACGCGTATTCATATTGAACCGTTCGGTACGAGGCTTTTGGTTCGGTTTTCGGTACGCATTTTCAAACCGAACGGTTCGTTGGACCATTTTTCCTGCCGACCAAAATTTCGTTATTTCTGTAGGCGCGTTGCGACGCCGGCGCGACCACAACATTGCCCAACATCAAATGGCAAATGTAATGCAAGCGGAACGAATCTGCTCGTTATTGTGTGGTTGAAGGACCGTTTATCAGTTTGGACCAAAGCAGCGCGAGCCGATCGTGATCATGTGACGCTGTTACAACACAGCGCTAATAAGAGATAAAGAAAGCATTTGAATTCGCCACAGAAGTAATAACATCGCTGCGAGATCTAGTGAGAAACATTCACATTTCTCTGTTATTAACAGATCAAACATTCACCATGGATTTACTACAGTAACACTAACTGCAACCATGGAAGTTTGGCAGGAATAGTAGGCTATAATGCCTTCAAGTAACATTACGTCGGTTTTATTTTGACATTATGAATACAATTGCTGCCCTCAAATATTAATCTGAACTAAAATAAACCTTTGTTTATAACTACTACTACAATATTACATTTCATTTTTTCCAAGGAGCTGTTTTGTTTTATATGCTCCTAAGAAGAGTCAATTATAGCTCTAGAATTGCTCAAAGTAAAAAAATATCATACTTTATGATGTTAGTTTTAATAAAAAATAAAAAAATAAATAAAGGAAATTTCTCTGGCATTTCTTTTGGCTGTAGCCTATCAAAAACGTACCGAACCGTGACACAAGTGTATCGTATCGAACCGAACCGTGAATTTTGTGAACCGTTACACCCATAATATTTAACTACATTAGTTAACATTTACTATTAGTAAACTGCACTTCTACAACATTGTTAATTTCAACATTTAGCTATAGCCTACATTACTGAAATCAAAAGTTGGACAGTATGAACAGCTGTATTTTTATAAACTATGATAAAGAAAGATTAATAAATACAGTAACAAAAGTATTGCTCATGGTAAGTTCATGTTAGTTATTAGATACATTAACTAATGTTAACAATTCAAACCATATCCTAAAGTTACAAACAAATAATTTACACTAATTTAAATAATACTCTGATGTTTAAATCATTTAAAACGAGAATGTAAGTGTGCTTACCCCATTTTTGTTTGTAAGAAAAAATTAGATTAGATTTCATATCGCAATACATATCGCAGAAAAATAAAATATCGCAATATAATTTTTTCCCAATATCGTGCAGCCCTAGCGTATACTGTTAATCACACTGGCTCAACACACATCTGCTCTGAACACAGTTTCTACACATGGATTATAACGTTCTGCTTTACTCTCTCCAGCCTTGAGAAATATATCAGATCCAGACTCCTTTATCAACACTACAAATGCTCTGGAAGATCTGGGATGTATTTCTCAAGCCCCACTGATTTAACTTCCGCCTCCCTGAACTTCTGGACCACTTTGCTAAAACACTTGAACGAGTCGTTTTCGACCAACTATCTACATTTCTCACACAGAACATCCTCCTGGACAACAACCAGTCTGGCTTCAGAAGCGCCACTAAACTGAGACGGCCCTGCTCTCGGTTATTGAAGCTCTGAGACTGGCAAGAGGAGCCTCCGAATCCTCAGTTCTCCTCTTGCTGGATCTGTCTGCTGCTTACAGTTAACCACCAAGAAGAGCATCTCAGGAACAGTGCTTCAAGTCTGACCTCTCAGTGGGTCCTTCAGGGTGTCGTGAGGTGTTTAAGACCCAATATCTAGCTCTCGGTTATTGAAGCGGCTTCTCAACTACAACTCGCTTCAGTGGACTTACAGATACATTACCAGCTCATGAAGGGGAATGAACATATTCCTAACAAACATCTCAGGAAAGGAGACTTATTAAACACAACTGCAGAGGTTTATTAAGAAAATTATAGCAATCATTCAAAATGAAAAAAGATGCTAAAAACAGGAATGAACAGACGAGATCCAAGAATCCTCAAATCAGCTCCATCACACAGAACAGAGAGAGATTATACAGTCTGAGTCTGTCCATTACTGTATTAATATTATATTTAAAGCAGTTTACATATGAAGCACAAGAGAATGACTTTCAACACTGTAGGCAAATATATCCATAAAACCATATATATGAAAATAAATCTTGGCTGTTATTTGCACACAAAAAACTTTCTAAACTTTATGGAATGAATGAATGAATGAATGAAGTTTTATTATTGTGTCATGCGTATGATTAAGCCCAGCCCGCATGGACTTACAAGACACCAACATTAATAAGCATAAGTAAGAGGATTAATATACAAGATAGATATACAAAATAGACATGGATTACATCTACATACATTACAGACGCTTTTATCCAAAGCGACTTACAAATGAGAACAACAGAAGCAGTTAAACTAACAATAGGACAACAATATGCAAGTACGATGAGCCTTTCCAGTTTAATCTAACGCAGTACCAGTTTTTTTTATATTGATTCATCAATATTTGTGCATTTGAATGTTTTCATACATGAAGCGTTGCATGTTTTAGATGCCGTCAATACATAGATATTCCACAGTAGGATCTGCAGGAAACATGAGAGGAAGAAGAGAAACTGTACATGACTGAAGTCAAGGGTATTCAACTATCAACAGTTATTGATGAAGCATTTACAGACTGACTGATAGTTTAATGTTATAAAGCTGTCAGTATAAATGAACGTGTCGTACCTCTGTATAATGATCCAGCAGTCACACTGACTTCAGTTTCTGATGCTGTATCAGCTGGATCTGTGGATCACGTCTGTTAGTTCAGTTCAACACATAATGCCACATATACACAACATCATCATCACATAATACTGGAGCTTCACATCACAGAAATGATGAATATGTGCATGAGTCTGTCATCTATTATCTTCTTACTTCACTCTCAAGCTGTCAGGAGGAGAATGACTATCGCCATTCACCAAAAATAAATCTATGTATACAGTGATCATGTGATCATGAACCTTGTGTAGGAGCTGCTGCTGTAGTTCGGCTTGATGTCTTCTCAGTGTTTGAGCTTCTGACTGGAGTCAGTGTTGGTGAAGCGACTGGAGCTGCAGAAGATGAATGTTCAGACGCATCACCTGTAGGACATTAACATCATATGTTCATATTGATCATGACCTGCAGTTTGTGTTCCATCATCACAGTTTACAGTGGCAGTAGTTGAGAAGAGACTGTACTGTATTACTGTATTACTGTATAACTGTATTACTGTATAATTTATTCCTGGTTTATATGAGAGTGAAACACAGTTGAGCTTCTGCAAATAAACCTTCAGCTTGAATGAAGGACATAAGCCTTATAATTCCTAAAGCCGACCTCCTACATGGGTCATACTAGGCTTTAATACACTCGTCTGATTTATGCAATATATCATGTATGACCCATGTAGGAGGCCAATATTGGGAATTATGAGGATTGTTATGCAGTTTATGACTTTGACCACTAATATTTTCCAACTCCAAAACGTATGAAGCCATCAGAAAGAGTAGAGCCAATCTGTGGAAGTTTTCACAAATCTGTCAGAAAAGAGTGTTTTCTCACCTGAATACTTGACAGTGTATCTGACTGAGGTCTCCAGTTGATTTCTGCGAGTAAGCTGACATCTCCACTCTCTGTTGTCATCTTCATTCAGGAGTGTTGTAGTCAGAGTGATGATACAGAGATCTGATGATGATAATATCTGATATCTGGAGTCTGTCTTCAGATCAACACCAGCCTGATTCACCCACAACAGCTCAACTCCCTCAGAACTGACCCAATCATAACAGGAGAATCTATAATATGAATACAACTGACAGGAGAGAGTCACAGAGCGGCCTGGACTGATCTCAGTCTGTGAGGATGATAAAGATGATGATGAAGATGATGATGATGATGATGGAGACACTGAAACTGAACACAAGACACAAATCACAGACTCTTCAATCATCATCTGAGTTTAAAGGGAGAATCTGCTCTTTTTAAATTGACCACATAATCATAAACTTACCATGAAGAACATACAGAAAAACATCAGCATCAGGTCCTTGTTGTTCTCCATTCACATATTGTCTGCATCTGTATAATCCATAATCTTCTACTGTGACGTTCTTGATGTTCAGAGAGCAGTCAGACTCCAGACTCAGTCTCTCATGTCTCTCTGTGTCTTTATTCTTTATCCCTCCAGTAATCAGTTCAACTGCTGAATCACTGAAGCTGTTCTCGTAGATCCATGTAGTTGATTTGCAGTCAGAAAGAGCTTTATTACAGGACAGAGAGACATTTTCACCAGAACTGATGAACACATGATCATATCCACTGGTTCCTGAAACACAGTATATCTCAGTGATCATTATGATATATATTAATAAATGAAACATAAAACACACCAGCATAAAAAGCAGAAGTTTTAAATCATAGTATTTTTCCTGACTTAAAGCAAACAACACACTCTCCAGAATAAACTATTAGTCTTTATCAGAGAGCTGTTCAAATCACTGACACACTCTTAATATGAAGATAATTCTTCATCATCAGATGTTTGAGTGACACTATGTCCAGTATCAGGAATAATACAGTATGATCTGTGTGTATCAATACACAACTCTGAGATCACAACGTGAATGTGTGCAAGAATAAACTGAGCATGTTCAAATGAACTCTTTCCAGACTAATTCCACTAAATGTCTTTAGAGAAAATATAGATTTCTTTACCTGTGAGAAGTGAAGAGAGAATGATCAGTCCCAGCAGACACAGATCACACTTATCAGCCATTTTCTGTTTCTGTCAGTCTTCCTCTTCATTATATATAGTTACAGCTCCTCCTTTAAACATCATCAGCTCCTCCTGTGGTTATTCACTTCCTCTCATCTGACCAACCGAGTGTTTACATCCGTTGCTATATAGTGACACTATACCAGTGTAACTTTGTCCTCTCTGTAGATTGGGCTCATATAGACTCTGAACTGTGTACTTTAACACTGAGGATTTTGCTCTGTGGTCTTGAATGGTCTTGACTCTGAGTGACACTCAACTTTCCTCTACAAACCCACCATGTAATGTGTTGAGTGTTGGACAAAGTTGAGATTGTTATGGGCGATCTTGTAGTTGAACACCTCCAGAGGAACCACGCAAAGAGATCTCGCAAGACGGTGAAGAAGGAGAGAAAGACGCTGGCGAAGGTCTTCCACCAAGACTCAACCCCCTCGAGACGAACCGATTAATCGTGCACAGCAGTTAATAAAGATTATCAGACAAGTTGAAAGATCAAATTAGAAAATAATAGACATTGCATCGGGGTGGAGACGAACCCGAATATGGTGTTCGGAAAGGCACAAATAACATGTTTTGTATTCGGGAACAAGAAAAACTTTGTCAAAAAGCTGCGTTTCCTCATGAGACCGCAGTGCATGCCCGGATGAGTGAGTGACGGACACAGGCTGCTCCACACAGCAACAGAGAGGGCTCGGCTGAGCCGAGTGAAAAACACTTAACTGCATCACTATTTTTGTTGAATAGATTTTTGTATCTTAACTGGGTTCCTGAGGCAGTTTATAAACTTCGGGAAGCGGAGTTTGATTGGGAGATTATTCCATTACGCTGCTTTATTGACGTCTGCCGTCGGGTGCTCTCATGTTCGCTCTTAGTTTACGTAGCTCTGTTAGCTCGGTAATTTAGACAATAGGCTGTTGACAGAGTAACGTTAACGTTCGGTTAAAAAAAATGCTTGTGTAGTTGTGTCGAACTGTATGCACAACAAGGACGGATGAGCTTTGATTGGTGGTTCCCATCATACACTGCAACATTAGGCTTTATGTTTATTTCACCAGTGATGTCTGTGACACAAAGTAATTGTAGTCTGACTACAAGTATATTAAAATGTAATGTAATCTAATTACAAGTACTATATATTTAGAATCTGATTATTTAATCCGGATGTTCCTGGATCACGGGTTTACAGCCAACACTCAATACATGAAGCTTGTTGTATTTTTTACCACTGTAACACATAAATCATTCTCAGACATAATCATAATCTGTTTAAATTAAACATTTCCCTTATCTTTCAGATTAGGGATGTCTGATGTCGATTCAGGGTCCTCGGCACACACACACACACACACACACACACACACACGCGCGCACAGACACACACGCGCACACAGACACACACACACGCGCACACAGACACACACTCGCGCACACAGACACACACACGGCGGAGCCTCGAACCAGATCAATCTGGAGTTCGAATGCACTGGGCGTTCGCTAGCATTAATATTTCATTACTAAATTCATGAAATAATAATAGGGAAAATTACTCTGAGACTTGTTTAACAAGTTTTACGAATCACCACAACATGACTTTGTTTTATTAAAAAGATTCAGAATAATAAACACATGAGAGTCTTCACCCGAGTTGTGGACCCGAAAAAACCCTCTTTTTTGGGCCGCCTTCTATCTATGGGCTTTCATCTTAGTACACTTAATTCCCTTATAAGGTAAAGGTTGGGACTCTCATTAACATAAGCTTGTGAAAGCACATATTCAGATTATCTACAGATCTTATCACTCATGTCTTATGCAGCACACACACCTAAAGCTCTATATGGAAAGTTCCCCTGTTCCCTTTGACTTCTCTTCAGCTTCACACCTTTTCTATCTGTGAAGCAAGAGATGCTCCAAGTTCTCTTCAAAAACACATGTGGTTTTAACACCCTTAAACATGTCATGTACCGATAGCTACACACACACACACACTCTCTTCCTATGACCTTTAAAGGGATAGTTCACCCAAAAATGAAAATTCTGTCATCATTTACTCAAGTTGTTCCAAACCTGTATGACTTTCTTTATTCTGCTGAACATAAACGAAGATATTTTGAAGAAAGTCGGTAACCAAACGACTGATGGACCCCATTGACTTCCATAGTAGGAAAAAAATATACTATGGATGTCAATGGGGACCAGCAACTGTTTAATTACCAACCTTCTTTAAAATATCTTCTTTTGTGTTTTAGCAGAAGAAAGGAAAGTCATACAGGTTTGGAACAACTTGAGGGAGAGTAAATGATGACAGAATTTTCATTTTTGGGTGAACTATCCCTTTAAGTTCGCAGGCCAAGCTCAAACTAGGCTTTAGGTTGAGCTCGCCCTGCAACTTATATATCTCTCTGTATAGCGCTGAAGTGCACAGGGGAAATGCACAGTTTGTGAAGAAACTTTAGTTGAGACGTGAAGCAGAACTGTATTGATCTGACAGCAGCATCACAAACCGTAAGAGAATAACTTCATAATGCTTTGTCTGTAAATGATGGTTATATATGAATGTTTTCAAAACATGCAGTGACATTAACCAAGCCTTAAGGGACACGCCACTAACACCAGTCATTTCAGACAGGGCTCAGAATGAAGGATGAAAATAATCATTATTGCTAATATAGCGTATACAGTAACTGTTGAGCTGAGTGAACCTGAAGGTAGTGATGGTGAGATTAAGCTTCATGAAGCTTTAAAGCTTTCCAGCCTGATGTGTGTAAAAGTGGCTGATTTCTCCAGGTTTGGAATGCACACAGCGACACCTGCTGGTCAATGCTGATATCATGCAGAACAAATCCTCAATATTTGTTAGATGGGTTGTGATACATTAACATATACACGCATATACACATGTATAAATAAATAAATAATTGAGTTCTTGGAAGTTTTGTTTAATAATCTTGTAAGTGGGCAGTGCTTTTATTGAACAGAGGGGAATGATGGAGTTCTTTAGACTGGATAAAAGTGATTAATATGGACTGGACAGTGTAACGGCTGCCAAACAATACAATTTAAAAGCAAAAATTTGCAAAGATGATCTTAAGAAAAGAATAAAACTAATTAACCACTCAGACCTCTGGAATGCAGCTAATTAATGAAAAGGTAACTGTGTTTTTCTATTTGTTTGCTCTTTTGCATGAAATGTATCTTTTGAGATTGAACGAATTAAAGAAAAATGAAATAAAAACAAAAATATAACACTAACACACAGTATTTCAAATAAATTTTCTTCACTTTTAACTTTAGATCCTTAGATAGTAGAACTTTGTTACTTTTGAGATGCCCTGTATATGTCAGTTGTTTCTATTTGTGCATAAGGGAGCTTAATAAAGCTTGAGCTTGACCCCAGGGGTTATTCTGCTGTATCTGAAACAGTGTCCACACACACACACACACACACACACACACACACACACCCTTCCTTCTTCACGCTGGAGGAAGATCCAGAACTTTCTAAAGAACACTTTTAAACTTTTAGCACAAACATTGGATTTATCTTCTTCCCAAAGTCAGACTCAACAGGTTTGAGTCTGGAAATTAAATATTTTTTAAGTAATTACCCATGAGCCTCTACATTACCCATGAGCCTCTACATTACCCATGAGCCTCTACATTACCCATGAGCCTCCACATTACCCATGAGCCTCTGTCACCATTGTTACAGAGACACAGATAGCACAGCTTGATTACTTTTATATTTCAGATTTGACATGTGGCATTACATTACACCTCAACTGTTACATAACTGTTATTATTTATTGCACATTTAATAAATATTTATATTCACATAGCAATATATTTCATGTTCATTTGTATGCACAGACTTAATATTTAATCTCAAGTTGTATATCCCATTTTAAAACATTAAGTAATTTGTAAATTAATAGTGAATATAAAAGTTGAGTAAAACAGTTAGTGGCATTAATCTGGTGTCTCAGTGAATTATTAAAATACACAGTCCACAAACATCACATGGTGTCAGAGGAAAACCATGGAGCAGTTGAAGCCTCCTAACTCCATATGTTCACCAGAGCACAGGGACCGAACCAAACCACTGATGCACACGTGACTCACTTGAAGAATAAGGCGAAAGACTGTGAATGTGGACGATTAACTGGTGACTTGAGTAAAGATTGTCTGTGGTGTTAACAATGACACCGTGAGAGCTAGGCTTCTCAGGGAAACGGGTTTGACCCTAGCAAAGGCAGTGGATATCTGTCTGAAATAACACAAAGCCATGTGTGACCCTGCCTGTGAAAACCCAGCTAAAATCATTTTTTTTGTGATTCAATGTTTTCTACATAAAATCATCCTACACGATGTAAAGAACATTCTGTGAAAATATAACCTCGATATCTTTCATATTGACTGAGTAAGGCCAGGTCAAAGATTTGCTACAATTCTTGCTCAGAAAATCATATTTTTGAGAAATTCCAATTTAAAAATAGGTTATTATTTAAAAATGCAACACATTTGATCCATAGTTATCCTGCGTATGTGCCATATAACACATTAAAGGTGAGATTCTCCCCTTTTTAGTGATATATGACACATCGGTTGGGGGACCACAAGAGCTTGATCGTAGCAACAATTACCATGTCAATTCAGTGGAATGATTTGTATAACTTTATTAGCAAAATGTAATTAAATAACATAACATTTCTCATTCTCTGAAATGATCATTCTCTTACTGGCCCACGGTGTAACATTGAGTAAATCTGGAATAAAAAATAAATAAATACAATTTCAAGGGATAGTTCACCCAAAAACTACAATTCTGTCATCATTTACTCACCCTGATGTTGTTCCAAACCTGTATGAGTTTCTTAAAAAATAATAAAGAACACTTTTCCCCATTGAAATACCAGTTTCACATCTGGACTTCCAGCATTCGAAGCAAATTCTTCTTGCCGGTGTTCCCTCTTCATGTTCGCCAGACAAATAGCTTGGGGTTCAATCACCAAAACTGGCTTGTCCTCCTCATCATGTTGGTCATTGCCTGAAAAAGCAAAGATCTGAAAAAGTTTTTAGATACCTAAAAACATGATTGCGTAACATGCAATAGTGGGAAGTGGGTTTAATTCCACATTTAAAATGGATAATGAAGCATTTTATATGAAAATATCAGAAAATATGTTTTCAGTTTAGTCAGACTGGATCTGATTAATTGAGGGGAGGGCAGAGGAACAAGAAACAGCCTATAGGTGGTAAGCAGACTACAATTCAGAGTGTAATGAAACAAATAAACATCATGCCATAAACGTAATTAATTTAAACTGACTCAATCCCAATCAACAAATGTAACAAACATTTAAATGCACAATTACTATGATATACGAATCAGCAGCGAAATAAACCCAGAGACGATTGAAATCAATGTTGAGGAAGCCCACGTACGTTTTTTTTCTTTTTTGCAAAAGTACAACGTAGTGTCAATAAAATCATTAATTTCAGTATTTATCATGTTAGAAATGAAATTGTATGGAAGTAAAATAATGTCAAATGTTTTTGAAATAAAAAGCCTGTTGAATTGCACTACTTGGAAAAAAAATAGGCATTGCATTAACCATGCTTGCATTTTAATGCATTGTATTTTTAGGGCTTGCATTTTTATGGGCTGAAATTCAACATGGTTGAATATTTAAGCTGTGAATATTTCAATTAAAAACATTTCAAACACATTTTCATTATTAAAAATTAAATAATCCATATTCACCTTTCATATTTCACTTCCAAAATATTCAAACTGTTTAAAAATACAACCTGTAATATTCAACAGGCAATTTCCGGTCTATTTTATTTCGCTTCCACAAATTCAGTGGTTCAAATTCGACAGTAAATTCAACAGTGATGTCCAGGAACTGCAGTAGATTACCGAGCATCCTCTCCATCTGCTGTTAGTCGACCTCACCAGCAGGGGGTGCAAAAGAGCTTGTTGTTGACGAAGACATTCATTCTTAAAATGAAAATGATTATCTGTGTCAGTATATGCGGAAAAGATGATAAACACGCAAAAGCTGTGTTTATGTTTCATTCAATAACTTGTCATGCCATGTCATCAGCTTTCTCTACCATGAACAGGATTATAATCGGTTTCCCTCATTAGGACTGGGAATCGGTCAAAAAAAATTAACTAATTAATTGCACAATTTGCTGTAATTAATTGCAATTCCCCCAAGCTTGTAATCATCAATATTTAAACTTAGAATCACCTAATTAAATTAAACAACACAGGTAAAAAAAAAAAAAAAGGAACAGAAAAAAAGCCCTATATTAAAATAATATTAAACATCAATATATCAATATATTAATCTTTTTTTATTACCGTAAAACTTCAAATAATAGCCGAGTCCCAAATAGACGCCTGTCTCTTTTAAACGCCCGGTGTGACGACAGGTTTGGGTAAATAAACGCCGGTCTCAAATAGAGGCCTGGTCGGTTTTTTTGTTTCGGTTTGTATTTAATCTTCTAAAACCTGTCAGATCATCTTTTTAAACCAGTTCTATGGTGCAGATTGCGCACGCAAGAGAGCCGTGCGCATCTGGGCGGGAGCTGTTAGTGCAAGCAAGGCGGAGAGGGAGAAGTGGACGGGAGCGACGAGGAGGAATTCGCCAATGAACTTGTAGTTGAGGTGTATCGCGGTGAAGATGATAGTAATGAATGTTTTTTTTATGCTGCCAATAATCTCGCACACAAGACGAGAAGCGCCACGCTGCGTCAATGACAACTCGAGGTATTATGATATTATCTATTCATTCAGTTAACGGACGCTCTGAGGTAAAGTGTTCAGACTGAAGACTTAGCAACGATTGTATTTAATTGTACAGTACAATCATAACATAGTACAGTACAGACATTATACTAACTCCATAATGTCCTTAAACATAAAAATATTGCTGGCCATAAACTGAGCAAGTGCGCGACCGGTGTGTGATATCGTTACCTCGAGTTGTCCTAGACGTGACACGACGCAATATAATGTAATTCTTACATTAACTGATTTGTTAAACACATTCGAATTATAAATAAAACGTAATATAATGTGGTAAACTCTTACTGTCATGCTTTCTGTCTGTCAGCCTAAATTCTATGGATGTGCTACACTCAATGAACAACATCAACACTGAATTAAAGGCCTGTCTCTTATAGACGCCTGTCTCAAATACAAGCCGGTGCAGTTCAGCGATTTGGGAAAATAAAAGCCCGGGCTATTATTTGAAGTTTTACGGTATACATTTCAGATTTTGCTCTGGACATTTTTTTTATGTTTGTATTCAACATAATAGGCCTACCTTATTATCTCAATTAAAAGTAGCCTACTGAAATGAATGTATATGTGACCAAAAAAAAAAGGTTGTTTATTATTTTGGCCGGTAAAAAATATGCTTGGCTAGTGGATTTTTTCATCTACCAGTCCCGGTGGCAGGTGAGCCAAAAAGTTAATTTCGCACCCTGGGGTGGGGGAGGTGCGGGGTCGCGGGGTAGCAGCGCATTTATCATGGGGGTCGCGGGCTAAAAAGTTTGGGAAGACCAATGAAAGACCAATCTTGCACCTTATTGAGGAAGTAGGCTGTTGGCTTCAGGCAAGAAGATGGACTCAGAATATGAACTTATCGCGCAAAGTTTCATGCTGAGCGTTTCGTGATATACTGGCATAAAATCAACACTTGATCAATTAATACTAACACTTTCTATTCTATTCTATTCTCTCTCTCTCTCTCTCTCTATAGTATGCCTACGTGTACTGCATTAGCTTAAACTGTCATAGCACTTGCATATTGTTGTCCTATTGTTAGTTTAACTGTAAATCGCTTTGGATAAAAGCATCTGCTAAATGACTAAATGTAAAATTGGCTTGACATTGGACATTCGCACATTTAGGGAACGTCTCTAAAGTTGCATACAACATCGGCATACACGTTTCTAACTTCGATAGCAAACTTACATTTATTTGAATAAATATCAAAAATCCAAAGGGTGCGCATTATGCCTGACACTACATGAACACTTTACAGTTGTCCATTCGAACTCATGACTGGAAGAGTCATGAAGCTGCCCATCGACCCAGAAATTAGCCCAGCAGACCTGGAGCCTCTCGTGATCGCAACTCAACAGTCTGTGTTGAAGAAATTACGAGAGAGGCTGGAAGTGCTAAATGCACACGCTGCTCTGAAACAACAGCAATCAGACCTAACAAATGATGCACAATTCAACCCAAACTCTGAGGTGAAACTCTCAGAAGGAGACATGGTAATGATACGTGTTTTTGTGCAGCAAGGTGCATTCACACCCAGATGGCCCATATGAAATTAAAGCTGTATGCAACAGCTGTGTGGCCACAACGTATGACTGCGATGGTATCACATGTCTCAGTGCAAATCATTTAAAGGTACACAGAATATATAAATAACTGTCACTGTCTTCTCTTCCTGCCTTCCAGGTCGACTGCAGCGATCCCATGGAGGCCGGATGAAAGAAAAGTGTCCGGGCCCACGTGCATCAGACTGGGCCAAAGGGTTTCACTCACAACCTGAAATGTGGGAGGTGGGTGTGGAAATACTCCAAGGGGCCGTCCACACCACAAATCACAGTCGCACCTAAAGAAACAGCTACATGGCCTCCCGGTATAGTACCGGATCCAGATTGCACACAACGCAAATTTGCTGTAGTTCAGGTAGCACCCACCCACCTTCAGGAAACATTTCAGGATACACTCGAGCACCAAAATTCATGCACAACCACACTGCCTGGTATCAACTTAAAATAGATTCAGGTGACACAATAGGTGACATGTACACTCTACACGAAAACATCAACAATGGCATAGACCCAGAATTGTGCTAGAATGTTAAAAATCTGGAACCTGCAGCATATAGGTGCACACATACAGAAACACATAATGACACACACATGAGGTTCACAGAATTAATGTACGATCTCACATCGTACACACATAACGAGCAAAAACATTTGTGTGGACCAACCAAAAGGAAGAAAGTGTTGTGTTGGAGAATGTTCACATACTGTAGCATGGACAATTTCAACAGTCCCACACAACTGTTCATGGACTCTTATGTATTGTTTTAATCTGACCTCCTGTGGATACACTAAACCCAAAAAGTGTCCAGAATTCCTCCTGGTGGACTGATTAGAGGAAACATTAACAAAACTTTATTACATTATGTAAATTTGGTAATGACACATGTGACTTACAACATTTCCAACATACTCTCTGCCTATACAAAACATTGTAATGTTAATGATGAGTCATATGCATGGCTACAGTCACGAATCGATGATTTAATTTCTGATTACAAAGACAGACTTGCCGTCCAAATTCCACTTGCTCTCTTAAAACGAGACCTCAGCGGGATAGCCGGCTTGTTCGGATTTATTAATTCACTAGCCAACACCTTTAAATAACTAAACAATCCCAATTCTCCACATGGTTGGCAGATCAGATGGCCACTGGATTTCAACACATCACCAATAGCAATGATAACATTATCAAAGCGGTTCGTTCCGAGGCACAGGCGCTTCTAACGGTCAGCCACACATTGTTCAATCAGACCCGTACCATCGAACATGACTTAGCCTGCAGATCATATGCACAAGATATGTTCACTGCAACAAGACAGGACATTTTAGACCTTCGTCTTCACAAGACCCCGAGACATGTTCTGAATGATTTAACTGAGGTTCTAGATTTGCATAGATGGTTCTCTTCAGAAAAAAATAAAAAATAAAAAAATAAAACAAGTCAAATATTCAGAACTGTTATCCACAGTTATGATGTATACTGGAAACGAATGTATTGGTTGCATTGGGTTTTTTGCCACTTTTCCTCCACCCAGATCAAGTTTATCCAAATTCCACTACTATTCGCTCCATTGGAGTGGTAGTTAAAGATCAGGTAATTAAATGGGATCACCTCACTGGATATATGTCTTTGAAGGGTACTGAGACCTTGTTTACCAGTCACACTTGTTGTCTTGAAACTCATAATTATGTTGTCTGTACATGTTACACATTGCAGCCTTTCTCTTCCAATGATAGCAAACTCATAAATGTTGAATCATTGCATGGCCATTCAAATGCTGTTCAAGTGTCTCACACAGTGGTGCGTCATCAGTGAGATGAATTCGTTCACATATGGAGGACTGACCTGTCCTGCTAATCACTCCTTTTGCTTGGAAGTGACAGAGGACTTCTCTATGGGACAGATCGACATCCTCGGAAGGATGCCAAAGGTCTCCCCATGGTGGGACGACACCTTTTATGAAGACAAACTTTGCGCGAAAGACTGCACAGATCCTGTCTAGCTCATCTACCCGATCGGCACAGACTGCATACACCTGGTGGGACTGGGTACTTCAAGGAAGTGCACTCATCTTCTCCTTCACGCTATTCCAATGTTCCAATTCTTGTGTGACTCTGTTTATCCAGATTTGTTAGCAGTTGTTTATGTTCGTCATTCTTTTACTTCATACTTAACGTTGAGCATTATTCATATTATAAGCTCTAAAATGCTTATGTTATGTGAGCATTTGTAAAGTCCCCTTTGTAAAGACTTTAACATCATCAGCTCCTCCTGTGGTTATTAACTTCCTCTGTTCTGACCAACTCAGTGTTTAAATTCTGCTAGAGTTTCCGTAGTGTTGGTGACACTGTCCCACAGTGAAGTGTTGCTTTACACGGGTGAAACGTGTGAGACGTGCGTATTGTGAACCACACTGGCTCAACACACATCTGCTCTGAAGAGTTTATAAGATATTCTTTTGCACACGAGAACATTACTGTTAGTCTCCCTTCTTTTTTATTTTTAGCAGTTTCCTGAATTAAAAAACAGATTTTAAAAGTATTGTAAAGTAATTATAAGCATCAGCTTGGTAAAATAAAGCGCACACTGTGTCCCACAGTGAAGTGTTGCTTTACATGCGTGAAGCGAGTGAGAAATGCATATATTGTTAATCACACTGATTGTTTGGTTGGCTAGAGGAGAACTGAGGGACTGAGTCTGGGTTCTCACAAGGTTTTTTCTCCATTCTGTCACTGATGGAGTTTTGGTTCCTCCACTGTTGCCTTGGCTTTTGGCTTGCTTAGTTGGGGACATTTAATATTCAACAATATTATTGATCTGCCTTACTTAGGGTGGACGATGAAGCAATTTACTTCTAGAAACAAACTTTGTTGTATTATTTTCATGTTATCACTGTGAAGCTGCTTTGATACAATCTGTGTTGTAAAAAGCGCTATATAAATAAAGGTGACTTGACTATACACACAGTTTCTACACATGGATTATAACGTTCTGCTTTACTCTCTCCAGCCTTGAGAAATATATCAGATCCAGACTCCTTTATCAACACTACAAATGCTCTGGAAGATCTGGGATGTATTTCTCAAGCACCACTGATTTAACTTCCGCCTCCCTGAACTTCTGGACCACTTTGCTAAAACACTTGAACGAGTCGTTTTCCACCAACTATCTCCATTTCTCACACAGAACATCCTCCTGGACAACAACCAGTCTGGCTTCAGAAGCGCCACTAAACTGAGACGGCCCTGCTCTCGGTTATTGAAGCTTATTAAACACAACTGCAGAGGTTTTATTAAGAAAATTAGTAGCAATCATTCAAAATGAAAAAAGATGCTAAAAACAGGAATGAACAGACGAGATCCAAGAATCCTCAAATCAGCTCCATCACACAGAACAGAGAGAGATTATACAGTCTGAGTCTGTCCATTACTGTATTAATATTATATTTAAAGCAGTTTACATATGAAGCGCAAGAGAATGACTTTCAACACTGTAGGCAAATATATCCATAAAACCATTTAAATGAAAATAAATCTTGGCTGTTATTTGCACACAAAAAACTTTCTAAACTTTATGGAATGAATGAATGAAGTTTTATTATTGTGTCATGCGTATGATTAAGCCCAGCCCGCATGGACTTACAAGACACCAACATTAATAAGCATAAGTAAGAGGATTAATATACAAGATAGATATACAAAATAGACATGGATTACATCTACATACATTACAGACGCTTTTATCCAAAGCGACTTACAAATGAGAACAACAGAAGCAGTTAAACTAACAATAGGACAACAATATGCAAGTACGATGAGCCTTTCCAGTTTAATCTAACGCAGTACCAGTTTTTTTTATATTGATTCATCAATATTTGTGCATTTGAATGTTTTCATACATGAAGCGTTGCATGTTTTAGATGCCTTCAATACATAGATATTCCACAGTAGGATCTGCAGGAAACATGAGAGGAAGAAGAGAAACTGTACATGACTGAAGTCAAGGGTATTCAACTATCAACAGTTATTGATGAAGCATTTACAGACTGACTGATAGTTTAATGTTATAAAGCTGTCAGTATAAATGAACGTGTCGTACCTCTGTATAATGATCCAGCAGTCACACTGACTTCAGTTTCTGATGCTGTATCAGCTGGATCTGTGGATCACGTCTGTTAGTTCAGTTCAACACATAATGCCACATATACACAACATCATCATCACATAATACTGGAGCTTCACATCACAGAAATGATGAATATGTGCACGAGTCTGTCATCTATTATCTTCTTACTTCACTCTCAAGCTGTCAGGAGGAGAATGACTATCGCCATTCACCAAAAATAAATCTATTTATACAGTGATCATGTGATCATGAACCTTGTGTAGGAGCTGCTGCTGTAGTTCGGCTTGATGTCTTCTCAGAGTTTGAGCTTCTGACTGGAATCAGTGTTGGTGAAGCGACTGGATCTGCAGAAGATGAATGTTCAGACGCATCATCTGTAGGACATTAACATCATATGTTCATATCGATCATGACATGCAGTTTGTGTTCATCATCACAGTTTACAGTGGCAGTAGTTGAGAAGAGACTGTACTGTATAACTGTATTAATGTGTTACTGTATAATTTATTCCTGGTTTATATGAGAGTGAAACACAGTTGAGCTTCTGCAAATAAACCTTCAGCTTGAATGAAGGACACAAGCCTTATAATTCCTAAAGCCGACCTCCTACATGGGTCATACTAGGCTTTAATACACTCGTCTGATTTATGCAATATATCATGTATGACCCATGTAGGAGGCCAATATTGGGGATTATAAGGATTGTTATGCAGTTTATGACTTTGACCACTAATATTTTACAACTCCAAAACGTATGAAGCCATCAGAAAGAGTAGAGCCAATCTGTGGAAGTTTACACAAATCTGTCAGAAAAGAGTGTTTTCTCACCTGAATACTTGACAGTGTATCTGACTGAGGTCTCCAGTTGATTTCTGTGAGTAAGCTGACATCTCCACTCTCTGTTGTCATCTTCATTCAGGAGTGTTGTAGTCAGAGTGATGATACAGGGATCTGGATCTGATGATGATAATATCTGATATCTGGAGTCTGTCTTCAGATCAACACCAGCCTGATTCACCCACAACAGCTTAAGTCCCCTAGAACTGACCCAATCATAACAGGAGAATCTATAATATGAATACAACTGACAGGAGAGAGTCACAGAGCGGCCTGGACTGATCTCAGTCTGTGAGGATGAAGATGATGATGATGATGATGATGATGATGAAGACACTGAAACTGAACACAAGACACAAATCACAGACTCTTCAATCATCATCTGAGTTTAAAGGGAGTATCTGCCCTTTTTAAATTGACCACATAATCATAAACTTACCATGAAGAACATTCAGATAAACATAAGCATAAGATCCTTGTTGTTCTCCATTCACATATTGACTGCATCTGTATACTCCATAATCTTCTACTGTGACGTTCTTGATGTTCAGAGAGCAGTCAGACTCCAGACTCAGTCTCTCATGTCTCTCTGTGTCTTTATTCTTTATCCCTCCAGTAATCAGTTTAACTCCCCATGAATGTCTCTTATAGTAGATCCATGTAGTTGATTTGCAGTCAGAAAGAGCTTTATTACAGGACAGAGAGACATTTTCACCAGAACTGATGAACACATAAACTCCACTGGTTCCTGAAACACAGTATATCTCAGTGATCATTATGATATATATTAATAAATGAAACATAAAACACACCAGCATAAAAAGCAGAAGTTTTAAATCATAGTATTTTTCCTGACTTAAAGCAAACAACACACTCTCCAGAATAAACTATTAGTCTTTATCAGAGAGCTGTTCAAATCACTGACACACTCTTAATATGAAGATAATTCTTCATCATCAGATGTTTGAGTGACACTATGTCCAGTATCAGGAATAATACAGTATGATCTGTGTGTATCAATACACAACTCTGAGATCACAACGTGAATGTGTGCAAGAATAAACTGAGCATGTTCAAATGAACTCTTTCCAGACTAATTCCACTAAATGTCTTTAGAGAAAATACAGATTTCTTTACCTGTGAGAAGTGAAGAGAGAATGATCAGTCCCAGCAGACACAGATCACACTTATCAGCCATTTTCTGTTTCTGTCAGTCTTTCTCTTCATTATATATAGTTACAGCTCTTGCTCTTCATTATATATAGTTACAGCTCCTCCTTTAAACATCATCAGCTCCTCCTGTGGTTATTAACTTCCTCTTATCTGACCAACCGAGTGTTTAAATGTGTTGCTATATAGTGACACTATCCCAGTGTAACTTTGTCTTCTCTGTAGATTGGGCTCATATAGACTCTGAACTGTGTACTTTAACACTGAGGATTTTGCTCCGTGGTCTTGAATGGTCTTGACTCTTGACTCTGAGTGACACTCAACTTTCCTCTACAAACCCCCATGTAATGTGTTGAGTGTTGGATGTAAACCTGGGGAAGGAACTGGTTCATGTAATCTGGATTAAATAATCAGATTCCAAATATATAGAACTTGTAATTAGATTACATTATATTTTAATATACTTGTCAGACTACAATTACTTTGTGTCACAGACATCACTGGTGAATATAAACATAAAGCCTAATGTTGCAGTGCAGAGATTTTTCAGTGCATTGAGTGAGATTTTTATGGACAATCTTGTAGTTGAACACCTCCAGAGGATCCACACAAAGAGAGCTTGCAAGACGGAGAAGAAGGAGAGAAAGATGCTGGCGAAGGTCTTCCACCAAGACTCAACCCCTTCAAGACGAACCGATTCATCGTGCACAGCAGTTAATAAAGATTATCAGACAAGTTGAAAGATCAAATAAGAAAATAATAGACATTGCATACAGTTTTATGGTTGAAAATGAAATAAAATGTTCAAATGAAGATGTGTTGAATTTGCAGGGCGAGCTCAACCTAAAGCCTAGTTTGAGCTTGCCCTGCGAACTTAAGGGTCATAGGAAGAGAGTGTGTGTGTGTAGCTATCGGTACATGACATGTTTAGGGGTGTTAAAACCACATGTGTTTTTGAAGAGAGCTTGGAGCATCTCTTGCTTCACAGATAGAAAAGGTGTGAAGCCGAAGAGGGTCAAAGGGACTGGAACAGGGGAACTTTCCATATAGAGCTTTTGGTGTGTGTGCTGCATAAGACAAGGGTAATCTGTAGATAATCTGAATATGTGCTTTCACAAGCTTATGTTAATACAAAACCTCAGTGGTGTTATGAAAAATTAATTTTACTTAATGTAATGTGTGTGCTTGCATGACAACAGACAATAGTTTAGTGGACAATTACTGTGTACTTTCTTCAAATGTGAGCTGAAGATCTTTGCAACAAAAGGTGTCACATGTCAACTCGACATCCGGCCATTTATTAGAAACAGTCCCCCACCCTGATTCGTTGTGCCACAGTGACACTCTTGTCCCAAAAAGTATTTCTATACCACGATACTCAACATGTTGTCCAACAGTGAGTTATTTTTCCCTGTTGCATGCACAATATTTGAGGGTTCCCCTACCTGCCAAATCCTACTTTAACCACTGTATGATACAGATCTTCTTTCTGAATGATCATAACAGGAACACAGCAGAGTGAGGTGTGAGGGATGAATGAAAAGGCAGCAGAAAACTCTGAAGTCTGTGTGTGAATGGCCTTCTTGTTCTTGCAAGAATAAAGTACTTCAAAGACAAGTAGGTTTGCTTTTCACTGCAGTCTCACCACTAAACAAATCATTTCTGCAACAAGCGGGACAGCACCAACATGTGTGTTAGATGGTTTAAAAAGGCTTGATACATTAACATACACACACACACACACACACACACACACACACACACACACACATAAATAAATAAATAAATAAATAAATAAATAAATGAGTTCTTGGAAGCATTGTTGTTTCATAATATTGTAAGTGGGCAGTGCTTTTGTTGAACAGAGTTCTTTAGCCCCTTCAGACCAGAATTATGTTTTAGGTTTCTGAAAAATATAAAAGTACATTTTCCCAGCTCATGAGGCTTCTATAAATGAGACGAAATAAAAAAAAATAAAAAAAATGTTTGGCTTTAATTGTAATTTTTTTTTGTCCATTTCAATGGACGTCAGGTCAAAACAGGTGTACTTCACAAAAATGTACCAACATAAAATTAAATAATAAACATAAAAATTGTTAGTATATACTTAAAGCTTTTCCTCAAGGTCAAAAACCTTTCAACAGTATACCATTTCAACTATAATTTTGAGGTTTTTGTTTTACAGATTGCACATTGTTTGTAACAAACTAAATATCTTAGAATCAATCAATATGGTCATGTTGGAGTCATTTTTTTTGCGCATCTTTCTTTTTTTAGATCAAAATCTTGAACATTACAACATTTCAACTTTAATTGTAAGGTTTTTGCTTTATAGATCGCACATTTGTTTATTCATAACAAAATAAACCTAGGAATCAATCAACGCATTCACGTTAGAGTAATTTCCTGTGTGCATCTTTGAAACAATTTCTCTGTTAACGATTTTCTTGTATTTCTACAGAACATTACTGGCAGCACGGTTGCCATGCATGATGCATGTATTTCGATTTCCAGTAACTGTACTGTAATTCACTTTACAGTACACAAGATCAGTACTGTAAACTATAAAATAGTACTTTACTGTATTTGTACAGTATTTCGTCATTTGATCTGCTTTTGCTGTAATTAATTATACGGTATTGTACTGTAATATCTATATTGATACATTACTGATAAATATTATGATAATTTTCAAAATAATTACTAATAATTGTTACGTCCAGAGCCGTAAGGTTCTGTTTGTGTGTGTTCAGCTGTGCTGCTTTCTCTTTTTCTCTATCCCTGTCTCTCTTCATAGGAGAAATGGTTCCACCTGGTACAGATAATCAATGGCCTGTTGTGATTGGATGCTGGGAGTATTTAAACTGCAAACACCATCAGAGCTGTGTTGGTGGTGGCTTGACTGTGTGCAGCAGCAGCAGCAAGGTCCCTTCTTCAACCCCAGACCTGAGACTTTGTTGAAGCCAGTAGTGAACAGTGTATCTCTACCTTATATTGTGTGTACTACTTAGTGAAGTAGTTTTCTCTTTTTAGTCTCTTTCTATTTCAATCCCTGATTGAGACTTTAAAGGCAGAAGTGAGTGTTACCTTTAATGGTTAATCATTGTTTGACTTAATGGATCATTTTCTCTTGGTTTATTTGAAGTTTGTTATTTAATAATTTATTTCTTTATTTTGTGAGGTTAGTAGGGAGGTGGGTGCCATTTATTTTGAATCATACTTTTTTTCCCCTGTTTATGCTAGCAAGGGAGTTAGCTTATTTTGTTGTACTTTGTTTTCTTTTCTTTTAGTTTAGGTAGTTTGATTAATGAGGAGTAAGATTGATTATGTTTGTTATTTTGGCTATACCCCCTTCTGAACTTGATACCTCTCTCTTTCTTTTGCCTAATTTGTAAATAAAACTACTTTCTTGAATGAGATCACTATGTGGTTATTGTGAAACAACTCTGGGTCTGGAGACGGGGTGGCTTCATGCTGTTGCACTTTCATTTCACCACCATCCATTTTTACTGTTTCATTCCTCCCCTAGCCCAATCAGGAAAACGTAACATAATGATAATATTATATCATAATAATATAATATGTAGTTATTAGGAAATATAGGCTATAGTAGGAAAAAATATGGAAATCAATGGCTATACTGTCAACTGTCTAGTTACCGACATTCTTCAAAATATCTTCACTTGTGTTCAGCAGAATAAAGAAACTCATACAGATTTGGAACAACATGAGGATGAGTAAGTGATGACAAATATCATTTTTGGGTGTACTATACCTATAAAGGGATAGTTCACCCAAAAATTTAAATTGGCCCATGATTTACTCACCCTCAAGCCATCCTAGGTGTATATGACATTGTTCTTCTTTCAGACGAATACAATCGGAGTTATATTAAAAAATGTCCTGGTTTCCAAGCTTTATAATGGCAGTGAATGGTTGTTTCTGTTTTGAAAGTCCATAAAAGTGCATCCATCCATGATAAAAGTGCTCTATGCGGCTCTTGGGGGTAAATAAAGGCCTTCTGAAGCGAAGCGATGCGTTTGTGTAAGAAAAATTATTCATTTTCAAGTTAGGCTTTAGATTTATGTCAAATCCGTATGTGATTTCAGTAACAGGCTTTTGAACCCACTGTCCATTCTAATGGACAGACACATTTGAAAAAATCCTGATTTAAAATGTGAAATTCTACAATCGATTTTTAACTTTAATTAATAAGTTCAATCTTTCTATTTTACATACAAACTATGAAATACTGACAAACATATCAAAAAAATTTAATAAAACCATATAAAATGTTGCTTGCTTCTGTGTTTGGAGTGAAGTGCTGACATGCTTCTCTTCAAAGTAGTGTTTTTTTTTATAATTACTACATGCAGAGCTTTACTGCCATTTGATTGGATGACAAGCGTCCAATCTAATGGACTGCAGGCTTTAAACTAGGTGAAATGCTCCAGAAGTAAAAAAAAGGGGGGTTGACATGTGATGTCCATTGTAATGGACGCAGGGTCTGAATGGGTTAGACTGGATAAAAGAGGGTGAAAGTGATTAATAGAGAAGGTTGTATGTGCTTATTACAGTAATAACAGCTTATTACCACCTATAGTTACGTTTTAAAGTCAAGCGCCCTCTAGCGCTGCTGTTAATAATGACAGTGTTGTGTGTACCATTGTTGTATTTTGTACAAATACTATTTGTTGTACTATTTGATGTGCTTTTTTCAAAAAAGCCATATTGGAAAGTAAAGAACCACATCAAAATAATTAAACTCTTATCAAATTAAATTATAATTAAAAAAAAAAAACTTTAAATTATAAATAAATCTTTTGTAACAAAGAAAAAAAAGCTGAAAATGTAAAAAGCACTGCAGATGATAAAAGATGAGATTCAAGCACAGATTTAAGTTCAGCGAGTGTAGACGCAGTTCTAGCATATAGTGGGAGGTTATTCCACAACTGAGGGCCAGCCACTGCAAAAGCTCGATCACCTCTGCATCGTAAGTGAGATTGAGGGGCAGACAGAAGATGATGATCTCTTGACCTAAGTGATCTGGGTGGGTTGTGATTGACGATTAAATCAGAGAGATATTTAGGGGCTTGATTACAATGAGCTTTGTAGGTGTTAATGAAAAATTCATTGTTCTTGTGTCCATTCATTTAAAACTTGTTGATTTCATTTGAGTGTGTGTAAAAGCATTTCTAACAGCTGAATTGGGGGTAGGAAAGAGAAACCAGATAGCCCGGGGAGATAACAAACACCTAGGCACGAGAAAGAATCTTAGTCGAAGAATACAGGATGTCATATAGTAGGGTCCCAGGCCCCCTCCTGAGGAAAGCAGGAGGTCATTTAGATTGTAAATGAAGGCCTTTTGGCTTCTCAGGGACAAAGAACAGCATAACCTGCCCAGGGGGGGGGGGGTAGAACCAGTCCATACTAGATGTCTTTAAGGAAATTTACAGAGACTAGGGAAAGGAGGAGCCAAGAATGTCAGAAACCTGTATAAAATGTCTCAGTTTTATTATGTCAGTAGGCTTTCTGTTTCACATCTGGGTGGCTGCGGTTGCGAAAAGATTCCTCAAAGAATAAAGGCCTTTTCTTCTTTATTACAATTTTGCCTTTTGAGTGTTCCTTAACCCTGTGATGCTGTTTTTCCCAGTGAGATAAAAAATTGCTATTACAGCTGGTGTCAGAAGAGGGATCCTGTGCGGACGCTTCTTCTCCTGGTCCTGAGAACGGATTTGACGGGAAAGTGCACAACCTCGGCAGCACTAGGCAGCCGTCTTATACCTCGACGGTTTGAGATAGAAACTCAACAGATTACGAGAGAGAGAGGCAAATACCCCACACTCAGGACCAGTGAAAGAAAACTCCCACCAGGATTAAAAAAAAATCCGCGACGATTGCGGGAAAAACAGAAAAGCATCTCTGGGTAAGAAACGGCAAAATTGTTTTATTGAAGTTGAGTGTAATTTGATAATTGTGAGTGAACGTGAACCATATTGGCTGAGTTTTGCTTTTTGGTACGGGCGAAAGTTGATTCAGGGGAATCACAATTTTTTTGGGGGTAAGGGAATTGATCTGAGGAATTCGAATCAGTTTCTACCTCACTTAGCTCGTTGGTGGACGGAAAGCCCACAGGTGATTCAGGGGAATCACAGATTCAGGGGAATCACAGATTCAGGGGAATCACAGTTATTGATTAATTAGTTTTACTCAAAAGTGCTAGTAACCGATTTAGGTGGACGGAAGAGCCACGTCAAATCAGAATTAATCGAGCGCTGGAAAGTGCTTATAGGAAGTTTTTGAGTGAAACGTAATTACAAACCACCCGACCGATCTTGGGGTAAGGGAAAGATCGGGTCTGTTGAAGACGTTTGACAGATACTGTAAGACACGTGTCGAAATTGTGAAATCCAGAAGGGAGATTCAGCCAAAATGGGGTCATCTAACAGTAAAGTAGATCATTTTTATACACCAATTTTCTGTTAAAAGAGAAATAATTATGGTGGTAAATGTAAATGTATTTCCCCGAGGCGGGAACCTTGAGCAAGATAAGACTTAATGTCGTAAAAGAATCAGTAGAAAAAACAAGGGAAAACAGAATGGTTGTTGTGTGTGTGTTAAACGTGTGTAAAGGATCTTTATGTGTGGCTGATGAAACTTTGAGCAAAGCTATGACTGATGATTTGAGCAGTGTTGTGAATGATGAGCATATGAGATTGTACAAAAGTAGCCTACAGGGTTTTCTGAAATGCTAACTTATCCGTTACTAGTCAGAAAGGGTTGTTGAAGTTTGTTCATGAGTGTAAAACTGTGAACGGACAGTGAATTGTTGGATGGGAAAGAAGCAGATAAAAGAGAACAGAGTCGATGCAGAAGGAACTGACATGTAGGGGAAGATAGGATGTTTTTTTTCCTGATGGAAACAGTGAATTGTTGGATTGAGCACATGCAGAAGGAACTGACATGTAGGGAACGATAGAGTTCATGGAACTATTTATGAACGCCTGATTAAGTCAAATTAAGTTGAAATGGTACGAAAGGTGAGTTTTAGATGGAAATGGGGCGTTGAGTATGATTAACAGGGATTGGCATGATATAAGGATAAGGAATGTTTCATTAAGTAAAACGATTGTCTTTTGAACCTAAAGGGTCCAGCTATGCTGGGAGTACAGCAACAGCGCTTGCTTGTTCAAACCAGCTTCTGAATGTTAAATGTATACTTGTTTTGTAATCAGTGTTGTTGATGATAATATCAAATTAGAAAATGTCCAGAGATTGGATATTTTGTTGATATTAAGCCATTTAAGGAAAATATATTGTTTTATAAAGGAAATTATGGGTTGGAGATAATTTCCCTAGACACGTGTAACTAAAGTTAATCAGAAACTTTGTGAAACCCGTTTAGAATATTTAGATTTTCCGTGTCGCTTATGAAAATTAATGCTCTGCCAATAATAATGATGTGAATGTGCTTTATTGTATTAATGTTATGAAAACAAGGGTATTTAAGAATAGATTGCCATATTTTTGTAACAAGAGTTGAAGGTGCAAGCATCTAGGATAGCTGTGTGTAATTTAGAGACAGAGAACAAGATTTAGGGAATCTTGTGGTTTCTGTGGAACAGTAGAGATAAGTAGGACTGAATAATGATAATATTAAGTTGAATCTGCATACTAATCATTTGAATAAGCTATCAAACCAGTGTTAATGAAATTAATGACATGCTAAATTTCTTTATACTGTATGAAGAGTAACTGAATAGTCCTGATATAATAGAGAGCAAATGCTATAAGCAGTTCTGCTCATGCTCTGAAGAGATTTGCAGATGATGTTTTGTAAAAGTTTGATTGTGATTGGAAAGATAAACAATAACTTAACTGGCTCCAAACAAAGAAAGTGCCAAAATAACACAAATTTAAAGAAAAGTCTGTGTTAATATGAGTTAGAAAGTAGATCAGTGTTAATATGATGAAGATTGTGATTCGGCTGTTGTAATTGAATTTGCAGCTGGGACAGTGGGGGAAAATGCAGAGAACTTATCAGTGGCTCTGTTTGCATTTCCTGAATAGGAACGCTCTGCTTCAGGGGCGTAAAGTAGGGTGGAGATGTTAGAAAGATAAAAGGCAGAATAACAGAGAGTGTTTTATTGCAGTCAGCTGGGTCATTCAGTGACTGTAAATGCCCACTGTATGACTGTAAAGGTAAATGAAGGAGAAAAGAAAGTTGATAGATGGAACTTTTGAAAGTTGTTAAGAAGATTGAAAGATATTAAGTGTAAGGAATTCCTTTTGAAAGGAAAAGAACTATAAAAAGTACCGGTTGACGTAAAATTACAGATGAGCTAAATGAGTTGCAAAATATTTTAAAAGTACCGATCACTAAAAGGATGATTGTGTTTTGAATGAAACGCTTTGATAAGGTTTTAGATGATATAGAGAGACAAATCTAACGAATGATTTATAGTGATAATCATAAAATGTATGACAAGCAGAGAGCGCAGCCTCAAAAGTTAGTATGAACCATAGAAGCAGATTGATAAACTCCTAGAGAAAACATTGAAGTCGGGTATTAAATTATGGTAATTGAAAATAAAATTGAAATGAAATTTGAAACGTTATTAAGAACTAGAATAATTATTATTTCTTTAAGATAAAATAAACAGAAGCAGGGTTACAGGATTAACAGTTGCTAAATGTAAAATGTGTAAAAGGCATTTGATTAAAAACAAAGGCTTGTTAATGTTGATTTTAAAAGATAAGAATGTGATTTGGCCAAAACAGGTTTGCTTATCTAAATCTGGCATGTGCTGTAACTGAAACTGCCACAGTTTCAGTGCAACAGAGACTCATTCGGAGTGGATATTTGTAATGTCTAAATTACAATACATGTAATTTATGGAAAAGATGCCTTAAGATGGGCTACAGTTAAAGAAAAGATGGCAGATAAAGTCTGAAGTTAAAGGTTTATGAGAATGCAGTGTACCAGTCCTGATGCCTCAAGAGTCTCTCTCTCATTCAATGTCAGCTGAAAACTGTTGTCTGAGGCTGTGTAAAGCACAGTGTTTCAGTTGAACAGATTCATAGATGCGGAAGAGCTAAAACAAATCATGCTACAGGCAGTTCAGATTTGACAAATTTAGAGGACAATTTGTAAATGTTTTAAAAGTAAAACTGAATGATTTTAAAGAAGTCTTTAAAATAATAATGCAGACCTTAAATGATAGAAGTGACATTTTTGACTAGTTTATTTTAGGACCGCTTCTTTGTCTGATTTTAGCCTCCACCATAAAACAGGGCTGATGGCTCCGGCTACAGAAGTAACAGTACACTGAATGTACGATTGTGATCTAAATTCACTGACCATAATCTAAGCAGGTTGCTACCTTTAAGATGATTAATGAATTTAAGTGATTAAATACTGTTGTTATTAACCTGTCTCCCTGTGAACACTATTAGGTCAGAATGGCTCTGATGACTCTTGAATGCGCCTTTTCCTAAGCTCCAGAAAACAACAGATTATGTTGAAGAAAACGGTCACAGATTCTGTGATGGGAAAAAGCGGTTACCAGTGTGTACGAGTGATTACTTCAACGACGGGTACGATCTTTTAGGCCAAAAGGACAACCTAAGACAGAAGGGTCACGCAAAAACACTGGGCATTTCCTGATGGAGGTGTTTTTATGTGAGAAAGGTATTAGAGTTGAGCGGTGACTGTGAGGCCAGCAGCATCAGCAAACCATTGAGAGGCGAGATGAGCTGTAAGAAGTTACGGCCGTCTGACCCAGAAAATGTGAGTTCCTCTATATACCACTCACCAGAAACCGCGTTGATTGAATGGCTTGTTTTTCTGACAAGTGTCTGCAACTATGCCAGGGGACAACACCCTGAAGAAAAGACAATTATAGGTTAAGAGCTGATCTGAATGGGCATTCAGGAGCCAGCAGAGACCATTGAACTAATGGTTATCTGTTGTGGAGACAGCTTGAAAAAAAAAAAAAAAAAAAAAAAAAAAAAAAAAAAGTTGTAATGTTAGTTGCCTGATGAGCAAGGAAAACACAGAGATTTGTGTCGATGCTGAACTAATGTGTCAGTTCTGACTCCTGTAGATCATTTAGACATGACAAAGGACCACTATAAGACATGGTGGTGGCTAAAGATGACTCAAGAGAATTTTCTGGAAAACAAAGGTTAGGTAAATTGAGTATTTAAACTAAAGATAACCTTAGAAAAGATCATAGAACGATTGAATATGACTATGATTATTTTAGTTACAGTCCTAGGAGGCTGTTGAAAAGATTATTTGCTTATAGTGAGAGAGAAAGAGACTGCTTGAGTGGAGGAAGAGGATGGTACTCTGTCTGTTCTTCTGTTATCAGTCAGCCAAAGAAAGCTGGAGCAAAATAAGATAATGAACCAAAACAATCCAGCTGATTTTTCTAAAATCAGATGGATAATGAACAGACATGCTTTGAAACTGGTTAAGAGGCCATAAAAACATTAGATAAAAGATACAGGAAAATGTAAGGTTAAAATGTCATTTAAAATTTGAATCCTTTTAGATAAAAGATATTAATAAGAAATATGAGCGGTTCATAGTCAGGGAAGAGTGTGAGTGTGAATTCATGTTTTGTAAAGTATGTGTTAGTTTAGGACAACTGTTCTGTCTGAATAGTGTGTATAAATTTGTCATTAACCTCTGGAAAGAGTGTTTTAGCATTATAGATGGGTTAAGGCGAATGACAAATTTGAAATTTTGAAATTGAAATTTCACAAAGCTGAGGATTGTGAGTCAATCTGATGAGAAGGCAACACAGAACAGGATGAGCTTTAAGTTGATTGATCATCGAGCTCTGTCTATTAATTATTATTTTGGTCATTCATGTTGTGCAGTAGATTTGAATTACTTTCTGGACAGGTTTAAGTATTGATAAATTAGAATTGTGAAGTCGTAGATAGCCGTCAGTCATGTGTTGAGAAAAAGTTATAGATTTGACAGCAACAAACACGTAGGCTAAGTAAATATCAGATTATCCAGAGAGCCCTTAACAGTTATGTATTGTAAAAAGGGGAAGATTGTTATTCGACTGACGTTGACGAAGTGTAGTGACGTTGACAAAGTGTACACGACCTGACCTGACCAATTGATGACCTGGAGAATGTTCGTAGATGACAGCTGATTAAGAGACCAAACAATAGGGTTTAGGGGCCATTGCCTTAAAACAATTTGATAAGAAGATGAAATTGTGGTTTTAAGTAATATTTTTATTTCAGAGGCAGAGAAAGATGTCTAAAAGAAATTTGGCTTAAGGACAACGTTTGGGTTAGCAAACTTTATCCAAACAAATGTCACCAAATAAATATTAACAAATATTGCAGTTTTATATAGCTCAAACAGTAGAGCGTTAGCGCTTGTAACGCCAAAGTCATGGGTTCAATTTCCGAGGGAAAGCAAGAATTGATAAGAATGTAAATGTGTACCTTGAAATGTAAGTCGCTTTGGATAAAAGCGTCTGATAAAAGTAAGAGAATTTTATTATGTTAGATTTATGCACGAGATGGGTGTTGGGCATCAAGAGGAGGATGAATATGCTCATGGCGGGAACAAGAGAACGCACAGTAAAACAAGTGGTCAGATGAGTCTTTGAACTTTTTAGTATGGATAATTTGTATTCAGGCCACAAACAAAGACATTTCGGCCTCACAGGTGGGAAAAACAGTAAATCCAGGGGGGAAGGGCTAAACCCATTGTCTTCACAGCAGGCTGAGAGGTTATCTAGCTTTGACCTCATCGGTATATGAGGACAGTAAAAGTCCAGGAGGGGTTTATTTGAAGAACTTTATTTGTATTAACCAGCTAGATCTGGTTTACTAAGGGGTTCACATTTGCTGAAAGCCATCGCACAGGTGGGAAGATAAATGTTGGGAGGACATTGGGTTTAATTGTGTGTATTGTTTGTATTTTAAGTGTGCTAATAACAAGAATTGTTTTGACAGGAAACGCCGGAGCAGAAGTGGCAGCACAGCAGACAAAAGAAAACTATGTGACAATAACCTCAACATTTGTTTTTCTTTACAGAAGATGCAGACTTTTGCGCATGGCATGAGCAAAGTGAAGAAACAGTGCCTCACCCTGTGTAATGCCTAACTTAAAATTTTCATTTTGCAGGATGTCAGGATGGATTGAACCAAACAGAACTGATTCTGTATTGTTTTGTTAACATGAACAACATGGGTTGAATGTTTTTTTCAGGGGAACAAGGACCCTGAGTGCTATTCAATGAGCAAAAATTATCTGGTGACAATAGTGTTTCAGGCTGTTGAATCCACAGGTCACACCAAAGGGACGACAAGACAAGCGGTCACTAACAAAATCACTTAAGGCCTCCATTCGCAGGTGACAGTAGACAGTAAATGACTCAAGGATATGCGCTAGAACATACCTCTCCTGCCAACGTTGGAAAAAGACCATTTCAACAGCACACAAAGTGTCATATTGGTGAAGATGGAACGTCCATGAGGCAACGAGATGATCAACATATCTGGAGAAAATGTTGACCAATTAATGGTTGAAGAAAAGTTTTGCGATTTTATTTGATTGAATCAAATTAGGGCTTAGTATTGATATACATGAAGGGTATAACTGTTCTTGAATTAAGACTTGAATTAATTCTATTCTTAAAGATTTAATAGTAAAATGGGTTTGATTGATTTTAGAAAATAGAAATGAATTTTTATTATTTTATTGGTTATCAGAGAATGATAAACAGGGGGGAGATGTTAATGAAAAATTCATTGTTCTTGTGTCCATTCATTTAAAACTTGTTGATTTCATTTGAGTGTGTGTAAAAGCATTTCTAACAGCTGAATTGGGGGTAGGAAAGAGAAACCAGATAGCCCGGGGAGATAACAAACACCTAGGCACGAGAAAGAATCTTAGTCGAAGAATACAGGATGTCATATAGTAGGGTCCCAGGCCCCCTCCTGAGGAAAGCAGGAGGTCATTTAGATTGTAAATGAAGGCCTTTTGGCTTCTCAGGGACAAAGAACAGCATAACCTGCCCAGGGGGGGGGGGTAGAACCAGTCCATACTAGATGTCTTTAAGGAAATTTACAGAGACTAGGGAAAGGAGGAGCCAAGAATGTCAGAAACCTGTATAAAATGTCTCAGTTTTATTATGTCAGTAGGCTTTCTGTTTCACATCTGGGTGGCTGCGGTTGCGAAAAGATTCCTCAAAGAATAAAAAGCCTTTTCTTCTTTATTACAATTTTGCCTTTTGAGTGTTCCTTAACCCTGTGATGCTGTTTTTCCCAGTGAGATAAAAAATTGCTATTACATAGGTGAAAGTTAAGATTTTACAATTCGATATCGAACTGGCAGCCAGTGTAGAGAGTGCAGGATTGGGGTAATATGACCACGTGTACGGCTGCCGGTGAACAAACGGGCAGCTACGTTTTGGACCATTTGAATACGAGAGATTGCAGACAGAGGAAGCCCGACATATAGTGAGTTACAGTAGTCCAGTCGTGTGGAAATGAAAGCATGAATGACTGTCTCGAAGCTGTCTCTACTTAAAAATGCTAAACTAGCGCTAACTGTGCTGTTAATTTGTTTGTTTAATTTAAGACTGCTATCAAGATAAAAACCCAATTTTTTTACATTGGTTGTGAGGTGTGAGTCCCTAGGTCAGTACAATTACTGTTAGAGAACTCATTTGAACCAAATAGAATGATTTGGGTTTTATCATCGTTCAATAGCATAAAATGATTTGTAAGCCACAGTTTAAGTTGATGAAGACATGCATCTAATCTCTCAAATGCTTGGCTATCTTTGTGATTTATGGGTATGTAGATTTGGATGTCATTCGCGTAGCAGTGGTAAGACCATAGACTGTAAAAAAAATATGGACGTACCGACGTAGTGTCCGTGACGTCACTCGTAGGTTTCTGAAGAGCATTTTTGAAGCCTAAAGTAGGCGGAGCCGGCCGTCGCCATCTTGGCCTTGCGTCACTCCCAGATAACAGAAAATAGGCAAACAGGCGGGGCTTGAGTGGAGCTGAGGAGCCTGGCTATCTGAAATCACCTAACTTAGCTCGATGTGATCGAGTTAGCTGATGATGTAAAGCCAATTAAAAGTTCCTATTTTTGCCCTTCGAAATATTATAATAGTTAAAAGACATGGCTACAAGTGAGACTGTGTATTGTGATTCTGTACTATTCTGCTAGTTGAAAATGTATTATGCAGTAACTTAATATTAATCTGAGAGTGTGTGTGTGACAGTGATTTATGTGCATACATGTCAGTCACTCTTTTATTATAGTCTATGGTCCGTCAGCGCGGCATCGCTCGTCAAGTTCGTAGAGAGCTTATTCAGTCCATTTTACATTCTGATTTTGGCCGCCTCTCAAATGGGTTATGGTTTAACCGTTAAACCATAGATATATTGCCTATGAAGTTCAAGTAAATGGCTAGAAAATCCACGCTCATTCAAGGATGTGCATTTATTGCATGGACGGAGAAAGCGCCGACACCTGCAGGATTTCATCTGACGGTACATAAGCATATTATAACCTATCTGTTCCGTGAGAGCAGAACGAACGAGCCTTTATTGACGTTTTTAAATCTGAAAACTCCAAAAAGCAACGAAATTGTCAGACATCCATTAGTGCATGTTCACAGAGGAAAACAACTGAAATACAGCGCTGGTTGTTCTCTCGAACGATACTCGACGACAACGACGGAATCCTAAGCCGTGGGCGAAGTAATGGGTGTATTCAATTGTATGAAATAATCCCGGAAAAAAGCACAAAACACGGCAGAGATGGCAAGTTCAGCAGCTAACATTTGCTGAGGTGAAGTGACGGCTAGTAACAGCAGACAAACGGCTAGCATTGACATCAGCGAGAATCCATCTGTCACTCAAGTGGCCACACCCTTAATTATGCAGAACTTTAAATATTAATCAACTAAACGGATGAGTTATAAAAAAATTCACCCCCCTCACAGTTGTTATGAAGGGCAAAATTAGCTGTATAGACCAAAGCCACATACAGACACCAGGCTGTAAACATGTTTTTTTCTGCTGTAAAGTTGGTAATTTTAACATGGGGGAGATACAGATTTGACTCACTTGTGCAGCCAGCCTCAAGTGGCCAGTCGATGAATTGCAGTTTAACTCACTTCCGTGTTGGTTTCAAGAGAGAGACGGGGAGGTTGCCGCTGGGGTAAGACACACCAAACCTACTCATGATAGTTCCCAGGGATAACATATACAGAGAGAACAGTAGAGGTGCCAGAACCGATCCCTGGGGCACACCACAGGTGAGGTGGGTCGCTGAGGATGTTTGAGTGCCAGTCGAGATAAAAGGATCTTATGATCAACCATGGGCATCGGAACCATTGTATATGGGTGGGACAAGACCCACCCACTTTTTAAGACCAATGAAATTGGACCCACTCACTTTTACTGTCTCTAATTCAGCGCATACGTCTGTTCACTCTTCAGAGCGCCGTCAGTCAAATCCATTCCACTTGAGGAATGGCCTAATAAATGAAACTCCATTCCGCGCTTTAGCTACAGAGTTGATTTCCACGCTGCTGCTCAAATCCACTTGGCTCATTCAGAGTCCGACCAAACCCTTACTTTTCAGACTAGACGAGCCAATGCGCATGTGCTGTCCTAAGTGTGAGTCTCAGGTTCCTATGGGAACTGGAGCTTCTAACAGATCGATAGAAGGCGGGACAGTTTCTCCCAGGGGATTTTTTTTTTTTTATGTTCAAAGTGATAAACTTTGTTTTTTGTAAAAATACAGCATTATGCAATTTTGTTTATAATGCTATAGCAAGAAAAAAAAAGTGTCAAAACACTTTATAAAATCCAGTTCTTCATTATTATTGGCTGAGCTGTGTTCGATGCCATTGCAATATACTTTGTAACCACACAGTTGAGAGTTGTAATAAAATGAGACAAAGCGCAGCGTCTCAGTTACTAGGTCGCTATAATAATAACATATTTTTACATCATATTAAAAAAAAATTGTCGTCTATTTTTGTATAATAATATGTAAAAATATGTTGATGCCACAAAGCAGGATGTTGTAGTTTCCTGTAATCATTGCTTCAAATCTAACATTGTAAATCATTCTAGTTAGCTGTTATTTTGTTGTTTGTTTTGTGTTTTTATGAAATGCCATATTATCAATGTCAATTTTCTTCACTTTTAACATTAGATCCTTAGATAGTAGAACTTTAGATTAGAGGAATTTCTATTTTTTATATATTTTATGTACTTTTGTATTTTGTAATTAGCAATTTATCATTATTATTACTTTTGAGATGCCCTGTATATGTCAGTTGTTTCTATTTGTGCATAAAGGAGCTTAATAAAGCTTGGCCTTGAGCTTGAGCTTGAGCTTGACCTTGACACCGGGGGTTATTCTGCTGTATCTTACACAAGCGGCTCATTCTGTAGCGGAAACTGTGAACAAACACTGTGCAGAAACAGTGTCCACACACACACACACACACACACACACACACACACACACACACACACACACACACACACACACACACACACACACACCCTTCCTTCTTCACGCTGGAGGAAGATGTTGAAGACAACAGCAGTCCAGAACTTTCTAAAGAACACTTTTAAACTTTTAGCACAAACATTGGATTTAACATCTTCCCAAAGTCAGACTCAAGTTTTGAGTTTTGAGTCTGGAAATTAAATATTTTTTAAGTTAAAGTCATTCTAACCCTGAGCTGCTGTGTCTGTTGTTTTCTCTTTTTACACCAACATGTTCTAATTTTTAGCAGATTTGGATAACAGAAGGCTCTGCATTACCCATGAGCCTCTACATTACCCATGAGCCTATATATTACCCATGAGCCTCCACATTACCCATGAGCCTCTACATTACCCATGAGCCTCCACATTACGCATGAGCCTCCACATTACCCATGAGCCTCTACATTACCCATGAGCCTATATATTACCCATGAGCCTCCACATTACCCATGAGCCTCCACATTACACCTCAACTGTTACATAACTGTTATTATTTATTGCACATTTAATAAATATTTATATTCACATAGCAATATATTTCATGTTCATTTGTAGGCACAGACTTAATATTTAATCACAAGTTGTATATCTCATTTTAAAACATTAAGTAATTTGTAAATTAATAGTGAATAAAAAAGTTGAGTAAAACAGTTAGTGGCATTAATCTGGTGTCTCAGAGAATTATTAAAATACACAGTCAACAAACATCACATGGTGTCAGAGGAAAACCATGGAGCAGTTGAAGCCTCCTAACTCCATATGTTCACCAGAGCACAGGGACCGAACCAAACCATTGATGCACACGTCACTCACTTGAAGAATAAGGCGAAAGACTGTGAATGAGGACGATTAACTGATGACTTGAGTAAAGGTCGCATTGTCTGTGGTGTTAACAATGACACCGTGAGAGCTAGGCTTCTCAGGGAAACGGGTTTGACCCTAGCAAAGGCAGTGGATATCTGTCGTGCCAATGAAATAACACAAAGCCATATTATGAAAGTGCTGCATGAAGAAGCAGAAGAGGCTGTGAACAAAATCACGAAGACAAAGTCCACTGTCAGACAGGCGAATGTCAAGCACACGGGGACAGAGAAGGAAGAGTGCACGAGGTGTGGTGACGTACATGAGCCAAGGAAGTGTCCGGCTTATGGCAAAATGTGTAATGAGCGCTCGCGGAGGAACCGTTTTAGCCACATGTGCAAAACACCACAACAAAAAGGCAAACCTAGAAGACTGTAGAAAAAAGTCCATGAGATTGAACAACAAGAAGATGCTGAATTGTTTATACGTACCATCGAAATTGAACAAAGTGAGCAAACAGCTAGCAAATGGCTGACACAAATGAATACAGTCTCTACCATGGAAAGTGAAAAGAAGAAATGGACTCAAGAATTCAGAATAAACAACTGCATACTAGTGGTTGACCGATATATCGGCCGATATTTGGCATTTTTGAAATATCGGCATCGGCCGATAAGTTTTTCTGATTGGCCGACGCTCTGGACTTTTATTTTGACGGGCGGCGCTGAGAACACCAGCGCCAGGATCAAACAGCGCTCACTCATTCTCCGTCTTCATTAATTTACGATCTCTGTCAGTCATATCTAATACTTTGTTAGACAGAACTGGTAAACAAAGAAAGTAAATGGTTTGCGAAGTAAGTAAAGTGTTTGCTTTTATATTATTTGTAACAGAAAAGGCAAACAATCAGGCTAAACTACTTTCTCATTTGCCATCAACATTCATCATTTAAATAAATCTCTGAATATCTAGTAAACATTTAATTTCACAAACCTTGCAGATTTAATCGAATCCAGCTGTGACATCTTGTGAAGTGTGCATTACTGTCTGCAAGTGACGGTCGGTCCGTGTGAAGTGAGTGAATGCGAACAGAAGATAAGCTTCAGGAGACGCGTTCGAAAAACTTTAAATCCTTCATTTTAAAATATGCTGATATATAACCAGTTGCCCACTGTGTCAGGTTCATATCTGTGATATATCCAGTTGCCAACTGTGTCATATTCATATCTGTGATATATCCAGTTGCCAACTGTGTCATATTCATATCGTTTTCACTGTGCTGTATGTAAAATTAGCGTTACCTTGTCTTTATTTGAAAAAGTATGATTACCAGCACGAAATTACCAGATTACTGATTGCCCTGTTACACTGTTTACTTTCATTTTATTCACATATTCATATATTTCTAAACAATTACTTTGTGAAAAATACTGTAATAGGATTGCAGATTCAAGAAGTTGCCATCTTTAGTATAAAAGCATGTTTATTTTAAAGATTTGTTTTCTAATTTATTTCTAATTTATTAAATATTGATTAAAATAAATATATATAAAAATATCAGCTTTATATCGGCCATCAGCCATCCTGCTCTCTAAGATATCGGCATCGGCCATCAAAAAAACAATATCGGTCGACCACTACTGCATACTTACCTTTAATGCCAGACTTTCTTCTCAAATATTATAAACAGCAATTTAAACAACACACGCACTCTTCTACTGTAGAGAGACTGACAAACCCCTCAAGCCAGATTCCCAGTGAAATGCTCTCAGACAGCAAGTGCAGTGAGTTTGCTTCTTTCTTCTCTGAGAAAATCAATAATATCAGAAAGGTGATCAGCACATCCTTGAGTTGCACTGAGGTCAGACAGACCAGACCACCTGAGAAAGTAGTTACTATGTCTGATTTCAAAGAAATTGATGACCATATTAAGCAACTATAGACCGATCTCAAATCTTCCTTTCATAGGTAAGATCATTGAAAAAGTTGTCTTCAATCAGCTGAACAAATTCTTATGCTCGAACGGATACTTTGACAATTTTCAATCTGGTTTCCGACCGCACCACAGCACAGAGACAGCGCTCATAAAGATAATAAACGATATTCGCTTAAATACTGATTCAGGGAAATTATCGGTGCTGGTGCTACTCGACCTCAGTGCTGCATTTGACACTGTCGATCACAACATACTTCTTGACAGGCTGGAAAACTGGGTGGGGCTTTCTGGGATAGTCCTAAAATGGTTCAGGTCATACTTAGATGGGAGAGGTTATTATGTGAGTATAGGAGACCATAAGTCTGAGTGGACATCCATGACATGCGGAGTCCCTCAAGGCTCAATTCTTGCACCACTCCTGTTCAACCTGTATATGCTCCCAATGAGCCAAATAATGAGAAAGAACCAAATTGCTTACCACAGCTATGCAGACGACACACAGCTCTACTTAGCCCTATCGCCTAACGACTACAGCCCCATTGACTCCCTGTACCAGTGCATTGATGAAGTCAACAGCTGGATGTGCCAAAACTTTCTTCAGTTAAACAAAGACAAAACTGAAGTCATTGCGTTTGGAAACAAAGATGAAGTTCTCAAGGTGAACGCATACCTTCACGCTAGGGGTCAAACAACTAAACATCAAGTCAGGAATCTTGGTGTGACACTAGAGTCAGACCTTAGTTTCAGTAGTCATGTCAAAGCAATAACTAAATCAGCATACTATCATCTGAAAAATATTGCAAGAATTAGATGCTTTGTTTCCAGACAAGACTTAGAGAAACTTGTTCATGCTTTCATCACCAGCAGGGTGGATTACTGTAATGGACTCCTCACTGGCCTTCCCAAAAAGACCATAAGACAGTTGCAGCTCATACAGAACGCTGCCGCCAGGATTCTGAGCAGAACCAGAAAATATGAACATATCACACCAGTCCTCAGGTCTTTACACTGGCTCCCAGTTAAATTTAGGATTGATTTTAAAGTATTATTACTGGTATATAAATCATTCGATGGCCTAGGACCTCAATACATTGCAGATATGCTCACTGAATATAAACCCAACAGATCACTCAGATCATTAGGATCATATCAGCTAGAAATACCAAGGGTTCACTCTAAGCATGGCGAGTCCGCTTTTAGCTATTATGCTGGAACCAGCTTCCAGAGGAGATCAGATGTGCTCCTACTGTAGTCACATTCAAATCCAGACTCAAAACACATCTGTTTAGCTATGCATTTACTGAATGAGCACTGTCCCAATGTTCGTCCGACTGTTTGTACTGTACTGTATTTTATTTTTTATTTTTCTAAACTGTTTTAATTATTCTTATTTCTTTTTATTATTTTAATTTCTTCTATGTAAAGCACTTTGAATTGCCATTTTGTATGAAATGTGCTATATAAATAAACTTGCCTTGCCTTGCCTTGCCTAGACACAGGAGCATAGAGGAACGTGTTGTCCTTTAAAGACTTCGAGAAAACCTCTAACAAGAAAACACCTCTGAAGAAGTCAAACTGCACGTTAGTTACATATTCTGGCCACACGATGGAGACAAAGGGTAAAGTAAGGCTCAAATGTGGTTACAAAGACAATGAGTTTGACCTAGAACTCCACATTGTAGAAGAGGATTCACCAGCAATCCTAGGAAGAGAAGCGTGCTCAAAACTCAGACTGATTAAAGAGTGTACAAAGCAGAAAACAAAGACAAGACCGACATTCTGAGTGAATACCAAGATGTGTTTACTGGTTTAGGATGTGTACCAGGACTGCCCCACATACAGCTCAACCCAGATGCTGCTCCAGTCTTAAGACTTAATTTTGTCTTCAGGGAAATCCTGGAAAACTTGAAAAACGCAATGTATGCAGTTCTGTCCTACCCAATCAGAAAACTCCTTTTCTCACAACTCCTTTTCCTCTGTTTCCAGGTACGAAACGATGGGATGGCTCGCCAGTCCAAACCCGGGATAAGAGTCCACAGCCAGGACAGGATTCAGGATCACAGCAGCAATTTTTTCAGACACTCACAAAAAGAGAAAAATAAAACACAAGAAAAAAACCCGGCCTTGCAAAAACAAAGCCAAAACAATCATCAGTAACTCATTCAAATAAACAGTTTCTAATGACCAAAATGTCTGTTTCAATTATTTGGATATAGGCAACACATACATGCTAGTCACCATGTGCTTGATTAACACACTAGAGTCTGTGTACAGAGCTAGCAAAGCTAGCAGCGCATGGCACACACTTCACAACAGAAAAAATATAATCTTGCAAACACTTAAACATAACTATATGCACTCACAGATTGTATTAGAAAACACTTAAAGCATTTTCAAACATTTTTTATATCACTCATCACTTTTTCAAATGTATTTTTCACATTAAGAGTGCAAAAACAGTATCCACATTACCTAAATACATCTCTAATGAAGAAATTGGTACTCACCGAGGAGAAATATAAATCACAGACAAAAAAAAAAAAAGTATTTTCTCAAAGAAACAGATTTAGTTCAGATCCTATCACGTCAGTGTCTTTTCTTCTCGTCGCGTTCAGATTCACATCGCACTCTTCTCAAAGCGTGGGCTTTTTAAATAATTAATACCTCATAAATCTACTTCTCAACTTGTTAATAATCTATTGCTGGATTATTAAACAGTTTGTTCTCCCTCAAATCACTCAATCGCATCTGCTCTCACTCTCGTGTCGTTCGCAATCTCTCTACATTTCTGCTTGTGCGCGATCTTCTGGAACTCTCCAACAGGGGGCGGGGCTAACCTTTCACCTCACCAATCAGGAATCAGTTCAGGAACCTTTTCTTTCTTTTGGGATTATTTATAATAAAGTAAATACATTATACTTCATGTTCTTTTCTTACTATTAGTTTTATAGCGATATAAATAAAATAAAATAATAATAATTATTATTAATATTAGTGACCAGAGTTAATGACCTGGGTTACATAAATCAACTATTTAAATGTACGTTCATACATATTATTCAGACATATTGTAATATTTACTTAGTGTGTCAATAATTAATGGTTAATTCAGGTAGTTATAAAGCATTTAGTTGTGGTCAGTTAAAGGGATACCGGTAGTTCACTTTGAAGTTAATTTTTGATATGTTTTAGCTTACCTCAAGGGCATCCAAGATGTAGGTGTCTTTGTTTCCGCAGTAGTTTCAATTTTGATATTTTTAGGTCAAACCGTTCTTGTCTGTTAGTCATATAATGCAGGTCTGTGGTCACTGTCTCAAAACACAAGCACAGAGTCCAAATTAAAACAATTCCCCATCGTCCAAATGAAACAATTCCCCGTCATAAGTACACATTGATGGCCTAAGACACGAAACGAGCGGTTTGTGTGAGAAAACGAACAGTATTTATATCGTTTTTAGCTCTTGAAAACAGCACACGTCCAAATGGTCTGACGGCGCGGGCGGGTATAGATGTATACATAGAAGTCGCCTTGGCTACGGTTTCGTTCCAATGAACTGCAGTAGCGAAGGCGACATCTAGTGTATACATCTATACCCGCATAGATATATACACTAGATGTCGCTTTGCTACGGTTTCGTTCCAATGAACTGCAGTAGCCAAGGCGACATCTATGTATACATCTATACCCGCCCGCACCGTCAGACCATTTGGACGTGTGCTGTTAAGAGCTAAAAACTATATAAATACTGTTCGTTTTCTCACACAAACTGCTCGTTTCGTGTCTTAGGCCATCAATGTGTACGTATGATGGGGAATTGTTTGATTTGGACGATGGGGAATTGTTTTAATTTGGACTCTGTGCTTGTGTTTTGAGACAGTGACCACAGACCTGCATTATATGACTGACAGACAAGAACGGTTTGACCTAAAAATATCAAAATTGAAACTACTGCGGAAACAAAGACACCTACATCTTGGATGCCCTTGAGGTAAGCTAAAACATATCAAAAATTAATTTCAAAGTGAACTATCCCTTTAACTTTTTTTGTGAGCTCATCTAAAGTGAGGACTAGTTATGCCTTGTAAAGCTTTTACAAAGGAGATTTTACAGTTATCTTCTAAACAGAAAAAGGAAACAAACACAACACAGTGATACAGAACATAGAAATATTTAAGATGTATACATTTAGAGTGTGTACATTTAAATAGTTTATTGTTTACTTACACTTTCTAAGTGATCACTTTTTAAATAGTGTGGCGTTAGCCCATCTTGCTCCTGTGTTTTTTCCTGTTCCACCAAGCCATGGCATTTGGGAGTACGGTGCAAAATACTCCAGTCCCGTCCCAAACCGAGGGTAACGGCCGCTAAGTATTCTCCACGCTTGTAAACAATGGGGAGGTACTTCCGCCTACGTCCAGCGTGACCTTTCCAATGTGATTACGTAATGCCTGGCGCGTCGCACACCAGCACAAGATGAACAATTGTGGTTAAAAAGTATATACATTTTTATTTATTTTTTTAAAATGAGCAATCGTTTCACTAGATAAGACCCTATTCCTCAGCTGGGATCGTGCAGAGCCCTTTGAAGCACTTCAGAGCCCTTTGAAACTGCATTGATTTGGACTTCAACAATTTGGTGACCGTTGAAGTCCATTGTTTGGAGAAAAATCCTGAAATGTTTTCCTCAAAAAACTTAATTTCTTTTCCACTGAAGAAAGAAAGACATGAACATCTTGGATGGCATTGGGGCGAGTAAATTATCAGGAAATTTTCATTTTGATGTGAACTAATCCTTTAAGTAATGGGGGAATGTAGTGTTTGTGTATTAGTCAGGAGATGGCGCTGTAGTCCACATGTTGTCACCTATAAAAGGTGTAGAGTAAGTCAAGTCAAGTCAAGTCAAGTATATTTGTATAGCGCTTTTCACAATACAGATTGTATCAAAGCAGCTTCACAGTATTAAATTAAAATAATACAACAAGGTTTGTTTCTAGTGGAATTTTTTGATAAAATCAAATTAGATAACCCCAGAATATCCCCAACTGAGCAAGCCAAAGGCAACAGTGGCAAGGAACCGAAAAACTCCATCAAGTGACCTAATGGTGTCCTAAAACTCCATCAGGTGACCCAATGGAGAAAAAAAACCTTGGGAGAACCCAGGCTCAGTCGGGGGCCAGTTCTCCTCTGGCGTTTATTAACTAGAGGCCGGATTGTAGTTTGAACTGTAAGATTAAAAATATTATATGAATGCCTGGCTGAAGAGATGCGACTTTAATCTAGTTTTAAACTGGGAGAGCGAGTCTGAGCAACGAACAGTATCAGGAAGGCTATTCCAGAGTTTTGGAGCTAAATGTGAAAATGCTCTCCCTCCTTTGGTGGTTCTGGATATCCTAGGTATGACCAAAAGCCTTAAATTAAGTGATCTTAAAGGGATACTCCACTTTTTTCGGAAATATGCTCATTTTACAACTCCCCCAGAGTTAAACAGTTGAGTTTTACCGTTTTAGAATCCATTCAGCCGAACTCCGGGTCTGACGGTACCACTTTTAGCATAGCTTAGCACAGATCATTGATTCTGATGAGTCCAGTAGCATTTCTTTCAAAATGACCAAAGAGTTTCAATATTTTTCCTATTTAAAACTTGACTCTTCTGTAGTTAAACCGAGTACTAAGATCGACGGAAAATGAAAAGTTGCGATTTTCTAAGCCTATATGGCTAGGAACTACTCTCATTCCGGCGTAATAATCAAGGAACTGTGCGGCTGTACCATGAGTGCAGCAGGCGTAATGATATGACGCAGCACCTGAAAATAGGTCTAATAGGTTAGACAAACTTAGTCCCGGTCACGTTGGAAGAAGTTACCGAGCTGGGGACTATTTTCAGGCGCTGCGTCATATCATTACGCCTGCTGCACCCATGGTACAGCCACACAGTTCCTTGATTATTACGTCGGAATGAGAGTAGTTCCTAGCCATATAGGCTTAGAAAATCGCAACTTTTCATTTTCCGTTGATCTTAGTACACGGTTTAACTACAGAAGAGTCAAGTTTTAAATAGGAAAAATATTGAAACTCTTTGGTCATTTTGAAAGAAATGCTACTGGACTCATCAGAATCAATGATCTGTGCTAAGCTATGCTAAAAGTGGTACCGTCAGACCCGGAGTTCGGCTGAATGGATTCTAAAACGGTAAAACTCAACTGTTTAACTCTGGGGGAGATGTAAAATGAGCTTATTTCCGAAAAAAGTGGAGTATCCCTTTAAAGAGCGCGATGGATTATAGGGCGATAGAAGATCCGTTAAATAGACTGGAGCTAAGCCGTTTAGGGCTTTATAAGTCAGTAGCAATACCTTGTAATTAATACGGAACTTTATAGGTAACCAATGCAGTGATGATAAAATCGGTGTTATATGATCATATTTTCTTGATCTAGTAAGAACTCTAGCGGCGGCATTCTGGACTAACTGTAGCTTGTTAATTGAGGATGCAGGACAACTGGCTAATAAAGCATTACAGTAATCTAGTCTCGAGGTCATGAATGCATGAACTAACTTTTCTGCATCAGAAACTGATAGCATATTACGTAGCTTAGCAATGTTTCTAAGGTGGAAAAAGGCGGTTTTTGTAACATATGAAATATGATTTTTGAAAGACAGGTTGAAATCGAGTATAACACCCAGGTCTTTTACTGTAGAGGATAAAGTAACAGGACATCCTACTATATTAAAGTTGTATTGCGAGAGGTTTTGTGGGTGTTTTTTTGAACCGATAAGTAGTACCTCTGTTTTGTCTGGATTTAATAAAAGAAAATTACGCGTCATCCAATCTTTTATATCTTTAACACACTCAGTCAATTTGGATAATTTAGCGTTTTCATCTGGCCGTGATGAAATATATATTTGAGTGTCATCAGCATAACAATGGAAACTAATTCCATGTTTCCTTATAATATTTCCAAGTGGCATCATATATACTGAGAATAATAGAGGGCCTAACACAGATCCCTGTGGCACTCCATAGTTTACTGGAGTTATGATCGATTTTCCATTTAAATAGACAAAATGGTAGCGGTCAGATAAGTATGATCTGAACCAGCTTAATGCTTGTCCTTGAACACCAGAATAATTTTGTAGTCGATCAAAGAGTATTGTGTGATCTATAGTATCGAACGCAGCACTAAGATCAAGTAAGAGTAAGAGCTGAAGTGTGTTGTACATGCTGACCATTATGTAACATCTGGCACTGTTGGATTGCTTTAGGATTTTAATTAATCTTTAAGAACTGAGAACTTTCTTGGCCTCATGCTTACCAGGATTTAAACATTACAACATCAGCAATTGCTGGTATACTGAAAATCTCTGAACACATCTAGTGTGTGTAATCAGAAATGTCCTGTATGTGATCATCTCTGTGCATCTCAAGTGTATGGACGTGTACGGGATTTTCACACACAGGTTATACACATTAATTTTCACTGAAATTTCAAATATGCTAATAGGAATTGGATTGGATGCAACCCTCCAATAGCGCGCCAGGTGGATAAGCCAGTTTGTGATTGGTCCCCACAGATTTGTAATGGAAGCAGGATAGAAGAATGTACAGGTTTCCAGCCTGAGCTGGAAAAAAATAAAAAATAAATATAAAATGAAAATACTCACATATTACACATACACACCATTATAAACGAATTACTCATACTGGGCTTTAGCTCAAATAGTGCCCTTCTCTTTCAGCATAGACATTTAACCCTCTGGGGACCAAAAACGCGCCCGCGCGTTTTGCTCGTTTTTTTTTTTAGCAATGAAAAATAAACACAAAATGCTCAGTTAATTTTGATCTTTCATTTTCGTGTAATACATCAATCGATCCTGTTCAGTTTCTATTTTTTTTCTGTATACTCACAATAAAAATAAAGTGTTTTGCTTTTTGACAAATAAAGAAAAACTAACATGATGCTATTTCTGCCTTCTCTCTGTCAGTAAACTCCCATTTGAAACGCGTTCGAAAATGATCTATAACTCCGCGAAAATTCAGTCAAACAGGGAAACAGACCCACGGGCATAAAGCTTGAGATCGCAGCTTTTAAATGAAGTAATTTATATAAAAAACAAATATTATCAGCTTCTGTAATCTGTATAAAAAGAGAGCGACTCCAGTCGAGCTCATTAAGAGCCATTCAAAAGTAATTTGACCACGCCCCGGAGAGCGCGTGCTATTCAAACGCAAATTCTGAGAACCATTTCAGTCTGTGAAACGCCCACATCAGCTGTAAACAAAGAGGCTTAATATAGCCTAAGTTACCTTATGGAGAAAAGTTTCCGTGCTGATATGAGGAGCAATATGAGGAGCAGATCCCGCTGAGGAGTGAGGTAGGCTAAGTTATCCTTTCTCAAGTGTTAATGTGGAATAACGTTATGGAATAACGTTAGTGTAGGCCTATGTAAACAAAAAGATGAATCGCGTTTCTATAATATGAATCGCGTTTCTGTGAGATGAATGAAGGGTACATATTTGTAAAGACTGTTTAGCCTAAATATGAATCGCGTTTCTGTGAGATGAATGAAGGGTACATATTTGTAAAGACTGTTTAGCCTAAATATGAATCGCGTTTCTGTGAGATGAATGAAGGGTACATATTTGTAAAGACTGTTTAGCCTAAATATGAATCGCGCGTCTGTGTGTGAAAGAATAAACTGCTTTGCTATAGCCTACTGAGATGAGTAAAAATCGACTGAAATATGTTGAAATAAAATGTATTTGTATAAGCAACGTATTAAACTGCAAATTAACATTTATAGGCTATGCCCTAATATTTCATAAAAACAACGTTACAGTCAGGCGAAGTATGAAAGACAACATTTTGTTGACTAGATTTGGGTACAGTTTTTACTGTAGAATATACTGTCACATCAAATAAGCTTTTCTGCTCATATATATAAAATACTATTTTGTCAAAAATAAAGTCATAGACTAAGATGTTCCAATGTTGGCTATATTCAAACTAATGAATACATATGATAAAATGTAGGCCTATAATCTTTTTTTTTTTTTTTACAAAGAAAGAGTACTTTTTTTGCAGAAATATTGCTGAAATTGTAATTATTGTTGTAATTGTAACCTTTTTAATAAAATAGCAAAACATATTTACAAGATAGATGTAAGCAAAATCTTAAATGGTCAATATAAGTCTTCTTCAAAATATATATATTGTCCTTGCATTGTGGCTCAGTCAGTGTCACACCTGAATGAATGGCTAATTATGCAGAGTCATTATGCAGAGTGGGTGGGACTAAGGTGTAAACTACTCCTCCCCCTCGCATATTGGCTTTCCAAGCAAAACCTGTTTTACACCATTTAAATCAATGTATTTTTTTTTGTGAACGATAAAGCAAGACTATTTTCACATAATTTTGAAGCTAGAACTCGAAGAGAAAACATCCATTAGTCAAAAGTCTTGTGGGCACATATTTTGTATGAGTTTTGTGGTCTTATTTCAGCAACTTTCATTTTTATTCTTTTAAATAACCACGCATAAACATTATTCTCTTAAAAATACAAACATCTACATACATGTTGCTCGCATATTATGGTAGGCCTGTTTGTGCTATATAGAGTGAATTTACACCTTTGCCATTAACATGTTTATAAATAACTGAAAAAAGCACAAATGTCAGAGCATGTCAGAACATCTCAAGGGCCCCAAAAACAGCTTGGTCCCCAGAGGGTTAATAAACAACATATTGACTAAATGCAGTTTGTTTAAACCAGTATTTAACTCAATTTGACATTGATTAAAACACACACACACACACACACACACACACACACACACACACACAAACATGGATCCATTATACACATCATGTTCTCAGTAACACAAGAGATCAATAGAGCGAGTGGGGGCCCCAGGCAAAGTTAATCAATGAGGCCCTTTTTTAGATATATGTATTTTATACATGTTTTATGTAATATATACGATTTTATTGTAAATATATCTTTATACATTATATTATTATCCAAAATTCAAAAAGTAGTCAAAACAGAACATCTAACATTATGTGCTTATTATGTGCTTACAACATTATGTGCTTGAAATATCAAGATGCGCTATTTTTGAGACGCGCTCCAGTTCACGGAGACCATGAAAGCGCACCCTGATTGTTTTATTAATAGTATTAAGATTCAGCTTGTGTCAAAATGATTGATGGCTTTTTAATTAATTATGATTGATGGGTTTGACCTTTTGACCTTAATCATTTCAACATTATACTTTTGAGTATACATTCATACATTGAGGTAGTTAAGAAAATTATAGACTGGCATAACATACATAAAGTAAAACAAGAACGATATTTACAGACGGTCTAACCAGAATAGAAAATCGCGGCAGTCTATCATGTTTTGCTCTAGGTATAGCTGACCAGACTTTCAACTATTTCACCAATGTCAGTTGTTGCATTTTTTGACACCTGTGACACACAGAGATCTGTCACAAATGTACACATACAGAGTATTTCGGTGACTCCGAACTCGTCACTACATACACGCAACACATCCAGAACTTTTCTGAGGATTCGATCGGCTCTTTGCCGTTAAAAAACATGGAGGTCACATCTGTCCATGAATTTGTCAGACCTCTTACGACATCCGTTTCATTTTTGAGATTTGTTACATGTTTGATATCCTGCGCACAATCGTTTTTCATATCACACGCAGCATCAATGATCCTGTGCATCAAGCCAACCATCTGGCCTCTAAAATGATCTTTAAACATACTGTCTAACGTAGCTCTTAAACGACACTCTTTGCCCGTGGCGCACTCACACACCTCCGGCTGCTTGTGCACAGCATCGCCAGAACTCAACGGCAGTCGCTCTCCATCAGGTTTTGCGTCGCCATTTCAGAAGTTTTTAGATTTTTAGGGTCTTTAACAAAAAGAGCCTCCAAAATCGTGGAGGTCAGAGGTCATGCTTCCTGCTACAGTATCATCAGCTCTCCCCAAAGTCTATTAAAGCATATAAATCTTTCGATGCCTATAACTGTACTAAATGGTCACGTACAAGACTTGTGTGGTAGCCTACGATCCGCAGTTCTGCCTAGCTATAAGAACTGAGAACTTTATTGGCCTCATGCTTACCAGGATTTAAACATTAAAACATCAGCAATTGCTGGTATACTGGAAATCTCTGAACACATCTAGTGTGTGTAATCAGAAATGTCCTGTATCTGATCATCTCTGTGCATCTCAAGTGTATGGACGTGTACGGGGTTTTCACACACCTGAAGTTTCACTGAAATTTCCAATATCCTAAAAGTCCCAAAGTAAAAGTATGGGGTTAGGATTGTTGCATTATTCCAAATAAATAGATTGAGATTCACAAACAAATGTAAAGAGATTCACAAACAAATGTAAAGATATTCACAAAAAATGATCAAATTCACAAATAAATAGATTAAGATGCACAAATAAATGTAAGAGTTTCACAAAAATGTATAAAACTCACAAGTAAATAAAATGAGATTTACAAATTAATAAAAAAATTAAACAAATGTGTTTTGTCACGAACACAACTCTGCCTGGCATTTATTTGTGAACCGTTATCTGTGCATCTGTAAATCGCTGCACGCATCTGTGGATTTTGAAACACTTCTAGCGTCAACATGCAGAAAAAGCCACAGATAAGTGGACTCCACCCACCGTTTACTCAAGCCAATCAGATAACAGCTACATTGCTCCAGAATAAGCAGAGAAAACTAAGGGGGGAAATTTACTAAACAATAGCAAGGATCCTCTGGAACAGCGGGAAGAACAAAACACCACTAAAATAAACAGATTAGACTGACACGACTGACAAAACTGTCAGAGGAGAACCTTGACAGAGAGAAGTGAAGAGAGAATGATCAGTCCCAGCAGACACAGATCACACTTATCAGACATCTTCTGTTTCTGTCAGTCTTCCTCTTCATTATATACAGTTACAGCTCCTCCTTTAAACATCATCAGCTCCTCCTGTGGTTATTAACTTCCTCTGTTCTGATCAACTGAGTGATTAAATCCTGCTAGAGTTGCTGTATAGAGACACGATGCCACAGTGAAGTGCTGCTTTACATGAGTATTGTGAACCGCACTATCTCAACACACATCTGCTCTGAACACAGTTTATAAGATATTCTTTTGCACACGAGAGCATTACTGTTAGTCTCCCTTCCTTATTTTAGCAGTTTCCTGAATTATAAAACAGATTTTAAAAGTATTGTAAAGTAATTAATAGCATCAGCTTGGTAAAATAAACCTGCATTTGCACATGAGCGTCTGTAAAGCAGATATTAACTGTCTTCAGGGAGTTTCTACACATGGATTATAACGTTCTGCTTTACTCTCTCCAGCCTTGAGAAATATATCAGATCCAGACTCCTTTATCAACACTACAAATGCTCTGGAAGATCTGGGATGTATTTCTCAAGCACCACTGATTTAACTTCCGCCTCCCTGAACTTCTGGACCACTTTGAATAAAACACTTGAACGAGTCGTTTTCGACCAACTATCTACATTTCTCACACAGAACATCCTCCTGGACAACAACCAGTCTGGCTTCAGAAGCGCCACTAAACTGAGACGGCCCTGCTCTCGGTTATTGAAGCTCTGAGACTGGCAAGAGGAGCCTCCGAATCCTCAGTTCTCCTCTTGCTGGATCTGTCTGCTGCTTACAGTTAACCACCAAGAAGAGCATCTCAGGAACAGTGCTTCAAGTCTGACCTCTCAGTGGGTCCTTCAGGGTGTCGTGAGGTGTTTAAGACCCAATATCTAGCTCTCGGTTATTGAAGCGGCTTCTCAACTACAACTCGCTTCAGTGGACTTACAGATACATTACCAGCTCATGAAGGGGAATTAACATATTCCTAACAAACACCTCAGGAAAGGAGACTTATTAAACACAACTGCAGAGGTTTATTAAGACAATTATAGCAATCATTCAAAATGAAAAAAGATGCTAAAACCAGGAATGAACAGACAAGATCCAAGAATCCTCAAATCAGCTCCATCACACAGAACAGAGAGAGATTATACAGTCTGAGTCTGTCCATTACTGTATTAATATTATATTTAAAGCAGTTTACATATGAAGCGCAAGAGAATGACTTTCAGCAGTGTAGGCAAATATATCCATAACATCCATATAAATGAAAATAAATATGTAAAAAACACACATTTTAATCTAAACTTGATTATGTCACTATAAGTGCTCAGAGTATTTTCTCTGTTTTCTGAGAAGAAGAAAATAAAACAATGAACAATCCTCTGTAAGTTTTTGCTATTGTAAATATTGCTGCAGATTGGCTCTAAACTCATCAGTATTTTATTCTAATATTGTCGGCATCTCTATTTCCTCTGGGTGCTTCGAGTCCTTCCTCCCTGCAAAATAAAAGCATTGACTGACCTCTCGTATGTGTTTTTATCATGATTGCAGATTGTTCCAGATCAGATGAGTGTGAATCATCAGATTGTGTGCGGCTCAAAACTCACCAGCTCTTCTTGCACAGATGATCTGAAGAAGAATCACAGTAGGAGCAGCAAACACTGCCATCTCAACAATAATCACAATCACTGCAGGAAACATGAGAGGAAGAAGAGAAACTGTACATGACTGAAGTCAAGGGTATTCAACTATCAACAGTTATTGATGAAGCATTTACAGACTGACTGATAGTTTAATGTTATAAAGCTGTCAGTATAAATGAACGTGTCGTACCTCTGTATAATGATCCAGCAGTCACACTGACTTCAGTTTCTGATGCTGTATCAGCTGGATCTGTGGATCACGTCTGTTAGTTCAGTTCAACACATAATGCCACATATACACAACATCATCATCACATAATACTGGAGCTTCACATCACAGAAATGATGAATATGTGCACGAGTCTGTCATCTATTATCTTCTTACTTCACTCTCAAGCTGTCAGGAGGAGAATGGCAGTAGTTGAGAAGAGACTGTACTGTATTACTGTATTACTGTATTAATGTGTTACTGTATAATTTATTCCTGGTTTATATGAGAGTGAAACACAGTTGAGCTTCTGCAAATAAACCTTCAGCTTGAATGAAGGACATAAGCCTTATAATTCCTAAAGCCGACCTCCTACATGGGTCATACTAGGCTTTAATACACTCGTCTGATTTATGCAATATATCATGTATGACCCATGCAGGAGGCCAATATTGGGGATTATAAGGATTGTTATGCAGTTTATGACTTTGACCACTAATATTTTACAACTCCAAAACGTATGAAGCCATCAGAAAGAGTAGAGCCAATCTGTGGAAGTTTTCACAAATCTGTCAGAAAAGAGTGTTTTCTCACCTGAATACTTGACAGTGTATCTGACTGAGGTCACGAGTTGATTTCTGTCAGTAAGCTGACATCTCCACTCTCTGTTGTCATCTTCATTCAGGAGTGTTGTAGTCAGAGTGATGATACAGGGATCTGGATCTGATGATGATAATATCTGATATCTGGAGTCTGTCTTCAGATCAACACCAGTGTGATTCACCCACAACAGCTCAACTCCCCTAGAACTGACCCAATAATCACAGGAGTATAGAGTATATGTATACAACTGACAGGAGAGAGTCACAGAGCGGCCTGGACTGATCTCAGTCTGTGAGGATGAAGATGATGATGATGATGATGATGATGATGATGATGATGAAGACACTGAAACTGAACACAAGACACAAATCACAGACTCTTCAATCATCATCTGAGTTTAAAGGGAGAATCTGCCCTTTTGAAATTGAGCACATAATCATAAACTTACCATGAAGAACACGCAGATAAACATCAGCATCAGGTCCTTGTTGTTCTCCATTCACATATTGTCTGCAGCTGTATAATCCATAATCTTCTCCTGTGACGTTCTTGATGTTCAGAGAGCAGTCAGACTCCAGACTCAGTCTCTCATGTCTCTCTGAGTCTTTATTCTTTATCCCTCCAGTAATCAGTTTAACTCCTGAATGTCTGAATCTGTTCTTGATCCATGTAGTTGATTTGCAGTCAGAAAGAGTTTTATTACAGGACAGAGAGACATTTTCACCAGAACTGATGAACATATAAACTCCACTGGTTCCTGAAACACAGTATATCTCAGTGATCATTATGATATATATTAATAAATGAAACATAAAACACACCAGCATAAAAAGCAGAAGTTTTAAATCATAGTATTTTTCCTGACTTAAAGCAAACAACACACTCTCCAGAATAAACTATTAGTCTTTATCAGAGAGCTGTTCAAATCACTGACACACTCTTAATATGAAGATAATTCTTCATCATCAGATGTTTGAGTGACACTATGTCCAGTATCAGGAATAATACAGTATGATCTGTGTGTATCAATACACAACTCTGAGATCACAACGTGAATGTGTGCAAGAATAAACTGAGCATGTTCAAATGAACTCTTTCCAGACTAATTCCACTAAATGTCTTTAGAGAAAATACAGATTTCTTTACCTGTGAGAAGTGAAGAGAGAATGATCAGTCCCAGCAGACACAGATCACACTTATCAGCCATTTTCTGTTTCTGTCAGTCTTCCTCTTCATTATTTATAGTTACAGCTCTTTCTCTTCATTATATATAGTTACAGCTCCTCCTTTAAACATCATCAGCTCCTCTTGCGGTTATTAACGTCCTCTCATCTGACCAACCGAGAGTTTAAATGTGTTGTTATATAGTGACTCTATACCAGTGTAACTTTGTCCTCTCTGTAGATTGGGCTCATATAGACTCTGAACTGTGTACTTTAACACTGAGGATTTTGCTCTGTGGTCTTGAATGGTCTTGACTCTGAGTGACACTCAACTTTCCTCTACAGATGTATAGACATTAAATTTTGTTAATAGTTGTAATAGTTGTTCTCGAAATAAAAGAGAATGTGTGAAAAGTAGCTGGTTGAAAATGAAATAAAATGTTCAAATGAATGTGTTGAATTTGCAGGGCGAGCTCAACCTAAAGCCTAGTTTGAGCTTGGTCTGTTAAGTTAAGGGTCATAGGAAGAGAGTGTATGTGTGTAGCTATAGATACAAGACATGTTTCAGGGTGTTAAAACCACATGTGTTTTTGAAGAGAGCTTGGAGCATCTCTTGCTTCACAGATAGAAAAGGTATGAAGCCGAAGAGGGTCAAAGGGAACAGGGGAACTTTCCATATAGAGCTTTTGGTGTGTGTGCTGCATAAGACAAGGGTGATAAGACCTGTAGATAATCTGAATATGTGCTTTCACAAACTTATGTTAATGAAAGTCCCAAGCTTTACCTTATAAGGGAATTAACTGTACTAAGGCCTTCTTGCAAGAATAAAGTACTTCAAAGACAAGTGGGTTTGCTTTTCACTGCAGTCTCACCACTAAACAGATCATATCTGCAACAAGCGGGACAGCACCAACATGTGTGTTAGATGGTTTGAAAAGGCTTGATACATTAACATATACAGACATAAACACATAAATAAATAAATAAATAAGTAAATAAATAAATAAATAAATAAATAAATAAATAAATAAATAAATGAGTTCTTGGAAGTTTTGTTGTTTCATAATCTTGTAAGTGGGCAGTGCTTTTGTTGAACAGAGTTCTTTAGACTGGATAAAAGAGGGTGAAAGTGATTAATAGAGAAGGTCGTATGTGCTTATTACAGTAATAACAGCTTATTACCACCTATAGTTACGTTTTAAAGTCAAGCGCCCTCTAGCGCTGCTGTTAATAATGACAGTGTCGTGTGTACTATTGTTGTATTTTGTACAAATACTATTTGTTGTACTATTTGATGTGCTTCTTTCAAAAAAGCCATATTGGAAAGTAAAGATCAAAATAATTAAACTCTTATCAAATAAATTTTTTTTTTAAATACTTTAAATTATAAATAAATCTTTTGTAACAAAGTAAAAAACAAAAAAAGCTCAAAATGTTTTAAAAGCACTGCAGATGATAAAACCATGATTTATATAAAATCTAATTGTATTTATAAAGCACATTTAAAATCAACCTTACCGTACATGACAAAAAAAAAACAAAAAAAAAACAAAAAGGCAAAAATGACTAGAAAAATTACAACAAGAAATTAAGACAAGAAACGCAGTAGAATTACACAGGATTGAAAGAGAAAAGATGAGTTTTAAGCACAGATTTAAATAGTGTAGACGCAGGTCTAGCATATAGTGGGAGGTTATTCCACAACTGAGGGCCAGCCACTGCAAAAGCTCGATCACCTCTGCATCGTAAGCGAGATCGAGGGACAGACAGAAGATGCTGATCTCTTGACCTAAGGGATCTGGGTGGGTTGTGATTGACGATTAAATCAGAGAGATATTTAGGGGCTTGATTACAACGAGCTTTGTAGGTGAAAGTTAAGATTTTACAATTCGATATCAAACTGGCAGCCAGTGTAGAGAGTGCAGGATTGGGGTAATATGACCACGTGTACGGCTGGCGGTGAGCAAACGGGCAGCTGCGTTTTGGACCATTTGAATACGAGAGATTGCAGACAGAGGAAGCCCGACATATAGTGAGTTACAGTAGTCCAGTCATGTGGAAATGAAAGCATGAATGACTCTCTCGAAGCTCGAACCAGCTCAAATTCGCTCCACTGTTTTTTCACCCAAGAAAAAATAAGATCGGGTGAAAATTATTTAACACTAGAAGTCCCAGAGTTTTGTAACCCTCCTTTAGCCAAGTGGATGCTAACTGGTTAGTCTTTTGGCTATCATTAGCATCAATTCATGTGTAAATGTGGTCATTACCTGAGCAATCTGCAGGGGGGTTGGGGGTGTGTGTGTGAATGGTTGCTGGTGGCTTGTTTGTATGTGTGGGGGAGGGAGGGCTGCTAAAAGCAGAGAACTTGATTGACCAAGTCTCACATTGGCATGTAGGGTCTTGCCCAGGTGTAAACAGGTATGAATTAGCACATCTAATTGCATGCAGCTTGCTCTCAAATGAGAGGTAATTCCTTTTGTGCTGAGGTGGGTAAAATCTCACTGCACATAGCCTACTACTTCAGTGCCCTCAAAAATTCTGTGGTGTACGAACCTCCTCTCCAAGAAAAGAAAACGCAGACAAGACTCACCACTCGGCAGGCCTTGGAAATGATCCTGAGTGAAGTAAACCCTTGTGACTCAGATGGAGAAGACATAGAACTTCAGCCGGATTCGGACTCAGAGCTGTCTGATCTGTCTTCAGGTTAAGTTTCATTTCATATTATTTCCTATTTCATTTCAAACCAGTAAGTGGAAAACACCAAAAAAGCAGAGTGGAGTGACATAAATATTTACTCTGCCTTTTTTGTATTGTCCACTTTTTTGTTTGTACTACTTAGCGGACATTCACTGCCATCTGAAGTGCAAAACATTATTAGTTGTATCTTTTTATTTAGGAAGATATTTCAGACATTATTCCGATACAGAGAAGGAGATACTGGAATTATTATTAGTATCTATGCATGCATTTGTGATTTCATTTGACTTTTCCATTGCTCACAATTTGAATTTGTTCACACTGCAGATGAGGAGACTGCTCCTCAACCAAAAAAGAGAGCCCGTTTGGGGACTGACCTGACAGAGACAGCGAAAGATGGCACAGTGTGGCGTGAAGAACAGTGGGGACGCGTCTCCCTTTCACCCCAATAAAAGCGTACGCTGCAGATGAAGAGCCAACGGCTAAGGCCAGGAAAAGTATCTCGAGTCGCCTTCAGAGCTTCCTGTGTTTCATCACTCTTGACATGGCATTTATTGCAATTGTCATCTTGCGGGGGCTTACCAAGGTTCCATCACTACGTGACTGCTGGTCAGCAAACCTGGGAAACCCACATATCATTGGAACAATGCCACGAAACCGCTTCCAAGACATCATGCGACACCTACGCTTTGATGACAGATCCACCCGGAGTGATCGAGCAAAGACTGATAAGTTTGCTGCAATTTCCAGTGTGTGGGGATCATTTGTCACCAATTGCATCACGTCCTACAACCCTGGTCTACATATCACCGTTGATGAACAGCTTTTCCCGTCAAATACTCGCTGCTGTTTCCTGCAGTATATTGCAACTAAACCTGACAAGTTTGGGATCAAGTTTTGGGTGGCTTGCGACCTAAAATCCAAGTACATTTGTAATGTCCTCCCATATCTTGGCAAGGACCCTAGTCGTCCCAGTGGAGAGAGACTGTCTGAAAATGTAGTGATGAGGCTGATGGAACCATTCCTAGACAAGGGCAGAAATGTTACCACGGACAATTTCTTCACATCGCTGTCACTTGCGCATAAACTTCTTAGCCGGAAAACCACCATCCTCGGCACAGTCAACAAGATTCACTGGGAAATCCCTCAATCCGCTAGAGACACAGATCGCAATGAATTCACCACTCAGGTATGTTGCAGGTCTTTTGTGGTTCTATGTTTATGTGTTTCTAATTTTTAGAATCAACACCGCCAAGTGTGTCATTGTGTGTAAAAGTGCTATGAAAATAACTATTTATCTTATTTATTAGGTGTTTTCAACCACTGCTGCTACGCTGACGGCGTATGCAGCCAAACGGAAGAAGACCGTCTACATTCTTAGCAGCGTGCACAGCGTGATTCAGACTGATAATACCACCAAAAGGAAGCCAAACACTGTCACCCTTTACAACACCACAAAGTGCGGCGTGGATGTGATGGACCGGATGGTGCGGGAGTTCATTGTCCGCACAGGGACACGGCGCTGGCCAGTTGCCGTGTTCTATAACATGATTGACATGGCAGCACTGAATGCACATGTGCTGTATCAAGCATGCACCGGAAGGCAGGAAAGACGGGTGGACTTCCTGGTGGAGCTTGCAAGAGAGTTGGCTAACTCTCATATGTGTGCGAAGAAGGCAAGAAAAGAACAATTGCTTCGGACACAACCCTCCACACCTAGCCCTGGAAAAAGAACCATGTGTCAGGTCAAACACCAATGCAAGAACAATCATGCCACTGTGCGATGTGTTCACTGCTACAGATACACATGTGGTAAATGCAGATGGGAGATACCATGGCAGTGCCAGGATTGTGAGTGATTGCTGGAATGTACTCACTCACTTTTTAATATTATTTGTAAATATGTGTACAAATGGTTGGTTTCTTTTTTTTTTTTTTTTTGTACTGTTTTTATCAATAAATCTCAGCAACAAAGGAAAAAAAAAACATGTGTGTTGATTTTTCCCTAAGATGGCAAAGTGAAACACAAGTTTCCTTGAAGTGGCTCAGCATGGCCCCACATCGTTTACATAACAAAAGCAACCGTTCACAGCTGATTAAGGATATTAGCCTAAAGCCTTCCAGCCCATCGGCTGTCCTGCGGGTTTTATAGGTAGAAAAGCCAAATGGCTGCTCTCTGGGACTTCTAGTGTTAACGAGGCAGTCAGCATCTCGAATGATTTTCAATGAATTTCAATATCAGCCACCGATAGACCATATGACAGTATTAGATCTAGTGTATGACCGTGACTGTGTGTGGGTCCATTTACCCATTGAACAACATTTATAGAGGATATTACATTTAAAAAGTCTTTAGCTAAAGCAGAAGCAGGGCAGCATACATGAATGTTAAAATCACCAATTATTAAAATATGGTCATATCTCGTCAAAGCATCCCCCAGGAGATCAGAAAACTCATTGATAAAGTTACTAGATGAAGGTGGACGATAGATTAGCAAGAGTAGAATAGGATAGAGGGAATTTAAATGAATTTCCTGCACTTCAAAGCTCGTAAAAGTGGCCGTTGACAATAAACAACACTGAACATTGTTTTAAAACCCTTGAAGTTTCCCTGCCCTGCCGGTTAACCGGGGAGTGTTAAAGAAGTCATACTCTGGTTGAACCAGTTCGGGAAAAGGACTGATATCACCTGCTGTTATCCACGATTCCGTCGCGAAGAAATAGTCCAGATTGTTAGAAGAGATGAGGTCGCTGCAGATGAAGGTTTTGTTTACTACAGATTGAACATTGGCGAGGGCCATCCTAAGTTGTGGTGGATCATGTGAAGAGTCGGAAGCTCTGCAAAGTGAACACAGGTTGTGATGATTCACATTCCTGTGTCGGAGACATGTAGAGATCCGTCGAGTCAGCCAGAAGAGTGAAGAGGGGATAATCGACCGAATCCACGATGATTTTGATCCGCGGCCTTTCGAAAAAGGCAATAATGCCGGATTGAATCCGACGAGGTGGAGATCGACACCGAGGTGAAGCCCAGTGCCCAGGCTGACTTCAACCGAACCGCAACGCTCACCGTTTTCCACGTCTCCACCGGCATCTCCTGCATGGAAGTTCACACGCCAACATAGGTGGCCGGGTGAGTAAAACTCATAGTTGTTTAGATCGGGATAAGTTCGGAGAAGTTTTGGCATGGCATGATAAATATCTAAGTTGTTGCCGATCATAAGCGATCAACAAGTGACAACGTAGAAGCAGCAAAGTCAATAAAAACATAACAAGTAACACAATGGGTAGACGGCAAGCCGCACACACCGGCGCCACCTTCATGATTTATATATTTATATAATGGTAATGTTGTTAACAATATCCCCATTTGACCATGTGCTGTTCTTGTGGCATTGAATAATGAAATGCGATGAACCAAGAGGAAGATGAAGAAAGATAAGAAAAAGGGAGGCGTGGCCAAGCGTTTTCCTGACAGTCGTAGCTAAGGTGTGAATTTTAAGTATGTTTATTTATTTATTTATAAGTAGTCGTGTTGATTGTTTGCAATTCATATGGAACTAAGTAAGTGCATCTTGACGATTTGATTACAAATCAGCTGTGAATGCCATCTCTCTTTCTCTATCTCTCTTTTTCTTGTTTATCTCTCTCCTTATTGTATTTCTTTGTGCTTTTACTTCATTTAATTATTTCTCTTTAAAAACCATCTACAAATGGCATCAGAGTCATTAAAACAATTTAACGAATGTCTGGAAGCGGCAAACACCATGGCTGACGAGTTGGAAACCCCAAAAGTAAAGTTTTTCATCATGGCATTTACCTAAATTTAAAAGAAAATGTCTCTGCACATGCCGTGGGGTGGTGTGGTGCAATGGATAAGACACATGCCTTTGGTGTGAGAGACCCGGGTTCGAATCCACTGTGAGACACCAATGTGTCCCTGAGCAAGACACTTAACCCCTAGTTGCTCCAGAGGCGTGCGACCTCTGACATATATAGCAATTGTAAGTCGCTTTGGATAAAAGCGTCAGCTAAATGAATAAATGTAATGTAAATGCCTCCCCCAAATATATCATTTAGCTTTTATTTTAGACTAAAAAGAAAAGAAAGAAAGGGAACTGAAGTCTCCAATGTTTAGAGGCCAGCACGGGAACATCCTAGCACAACGTGTCTGGAAGAATCGATCTGGTCAGTAAAATATAGTCAAACTGTTGTTCACAAGTGATGATGCTTTTGGTCAGCAGTAATGTTTTCTATATCATTACATGTTGTGTTTGCAGTTAAAGCTGCTGCACTAGGGCTCTCAGAAGGAGTTGCAAATAAATGACATCCCGCAAGAGCTCCCAAGACTTGGTCAGCTTATTGAATTGAAAGCCTAAATAATGTCAGCCTTTATATTTAAATGTAAAATGTCACATACAGTATATGGTGAATATTATAATATTTAGACCCGTGTTTACTGTTACTGTGTTTGTGGATATCTGCTCAAACGTAGATATGTATATGGTAACCATAATGTTTTATATTTGAGCGCGATCGCGTTTGAATGTATCATATTTTGGAAAAGCAAAACGCTCCAAACGGCTTCATGTTTTTACTATTATCTCATTTCATATCATCATAACGAATGGAAACATTTGAAGTAACATGATAATCAATATATTTTTCTCTAGCTTAGTTGTTACTGAAATATTTGGAAGATTTATATAGGCTGCTATATTGTTATATGCCACTTTTCGAGATGATTCAGATGGTGACTTTGACAAAGTTCTCAGATTGACAGAGGAGTTGATGGATAAATACGAGATAGCATGCTGGGATCTGATAATGTCTCGTGAGCGAAAGCTGCCTGCAAAGTTTAGTCAGTCTATTGTCACCACAACATTGGGAAAAACATCCGCTATCAAAAATAATGGTGATCTGAGAGCACTCTGGAACTGTATTCTGGATAACGAGATGGCTGAATTGAACAGCCGATTTAAAGACGACACCTACGGAATAATGCGAGCTTCAGCTGCCCTCATCCCAGGATCCACCACTTTTGGCACACAAGAACTGATCAAATCTCCTTGCAGCTTGTATGGGATAACAGTCTGTGATGCGGAATTTGCCTTTTTTACCCAATTCATCAAGGGCAAAGCTGACAAAGACAAAATGCCCTCACTAATTGAATTGTTGGATGCCTGCGCTGCTGATATTTTCCCCGGAATGAACCGTCTGTTAAGGGCCATCATCACACTACCCATGACGTCCTGCAGTGTTGAAAGACTTTTCTCCGCTACTCACAGGATCAACACTCGCTTGAGAGCATCAATGGTGACTGAACGCTTGAACAATTTGACCCTGTTATCCTTTGAAAGAGAACTGACAGAAACACTGGATTATGACGAGATCATAAGCATCTTTAATTCAAAACCCAGGCGACTCCGCCTTGTGTAGCCGGGTGAGGTATAGGCCATGGTTTTCTTTACATGTAGGCCGTGCATGGCTTGATAGCAGGATGAGACTATTACTGTAAGTAGGCTACTTTGAGCCTCTGAGCTCAAATAATGTTGCTTTTTTAGAAAGCTAAATGTGTAGTGGGGGTTGACCTCAGCCTCTTGTTCAGGGCCTAAATATTTGTTCAGTTAACATGTCATTACTTTAAATGTTCAATGAATAGAGTGTTATGTTGTGGTTGTTTTTTTGTTATTTTGTTAGAGCTACGTGCTCTCTAATTGATCTTCCCTATGCACTATCACAAAGTTGCCTTTTTGTGAATGATATGTTCCTGGCTCGGTAGCCATAGCCTATGTTATATAGGCTTATGTATTTAGCTCAGTTTTGACAGTAGATTAAATTTAAATTACAAAATAAGTAGGCTAATAAACAAAAAAAAATTTTACCATTATAAAGCAGTTTGAATGTTTCATTGCGTTACAGTATGATTCTAATGAGAAAAGTATTCCCGAGCAGCTTTCAGCTATAATCACTTTGAGAACTTTTCTTGCAAGCACCCTGAACTAGACAAGTGGAAAACGTATTTTGAATAACACCATGTTATAACCGTAATTTTTTTTTCGTTTTGAATTATTTCGTTTAAAGACATTTCAAGCTTTGTGCATTTGATGTATTTCTCATGTCTGTGTGAGGCATACACTGAGTTTTGTTAAGTTAGCATGAGATGCGCTCCAGTTAACGTGCAATGCAAGTGACCGCGCAGGCGCCTCCATGATTATTGTCTGTTATATTTGCTTGTTTTTATATCTGCAATTGGTTGATGAAAAATTGATTAAAATTAAGATACAATTTATACAAAACGAAATTCACTTTAAAGAAAGTCTTTCTACAAAACAAACATATGAAGTGGTCATAATCATGTCTGACCATGTCATATTGCGCCTCTTATAATGCTGTTCAGTGTTCACTTTTCATAACCAAAATAGATTAAATAAATAAAAACATATATTATAATATTGAACATATATATTAACCTAAATACGTTTTCTTTAATGGCTACAGCACCTTGTAACGTCAGAGGACTCAAGGTTTCAGCGTTTCCCGAAACCTTCTTATTTAGGCTACACTTTTTTTTTTTTTACTGAAATGCTGGAAAGTATTTACAAGAACAATATTTCATTGCAGCTTCACCACAACAAACAAAAAATGTGAATTATTAATTAATTAATTAATAATATATATTTTTTTACAATTTTATTAATTTTATTTTATTAAAAAGCGCTTTTAAAGGTCAGTGAAAGCATCAGTCAAGTCCTATTCGGATGCTAATATTGTTTCTCATGGGCTCATACGGTATTTTAAACATTTACAGCAGTAAGTCGGTGATTTTAGTGCCATCCGAATCCATAATATCAGTGTCTTTTCTCACCCAACCCGCAATAAAAATCCCTGTCCAAATTAGTACCTACTGTTTTTTGACAAACAGGTCATGTGGTGATTTAATTGCCGTCTGAATCCACATCTCTGAGTTTACAAGAAGAAATTCAAAATACACTGTTAAAATCCTTTTTGATCACTGCCGAGCACCATACGTAAGATGTACACTTTTATTATTATTGAAATGCTGGAAAGTATTTACAAGAACAAAATTTCATCGCAGCTCCACCTCAGCGAACAAAAACGGGAAAGAGACAAAAGCACATACAAATTGGGTTTATTGGGTTATTATGGGTTATTATGGCAGCAATATATGATACAATTTAAAAATATGTAGGCTAGGCTATTATAGTTTGGATTATTTTTTATAATATCCCATGAGTCCTAATAAATGAAATTTCAACTATTTCTGAAGCGCTTCTTTTATAAAGAACACCGCTTTCTCACATAAACAGCCCCTGCACGAGAGAATAATTGATTCTCGAGCCATCGATATCAACCAATTCAGCACCATCGCCACGGACAGCACCCGGTAACGTCGCACATAAGAAGATATATCTTAAGCAGCTTCCTAAAGGGGGCCACACACCGGACGCGCAGCTCAGCGCCGCGCCGCGCCACGTCTAGGACAACGCTCACCTGAAAATCCGATAACATCAGCAATTTTCTGATTTCTGTAAATAAATATATAATATAATGCCCAGCAACGGCTCAGGACCGTGTTTACATTTATGTGTCTTAAATCGTAGTTAATGTATATACGGACTTTACCATGTGCTGCAATATACATTTAGTTTTATATTTATTTACAGAAATCAGAAAATTGCTGATGTTATCGGATTTTCAGGTGAGCGTTGTCCTAGACGTGGCGCGGTGCGGCGCTGAGCTGCGCGTCCGGTGTGCGGCCCCCTTTAGAGTCTTCGCGCTAAGAAACAACCGTTATCGGGAAACCCAGCCTTGATTTCGGAACACCCATAGATTCAGGCCCACCTCGACTTAATCTAGGCCCACCCATCTGTAACGTTCTGCATCCGCCACTGGTGAGTGTGTGTGTGTATTCTGTGAATTTTAAAAAGCAATTTTAACCAGAAAATTTTTAAATGTATTCCCAAAATCGTGCAGGCCTTTCTCTTGATATCAGTATGTTTTTTCTTTTTTTCAGGGCCCAGATGCCACTGAGTCCTGCTGACTTCAACATTCACAGTAGGCTACATGTCTCTGTACATGAACATGGTAAAGTGAAAATCAAACACCTTGGAAATGAAAGGTATGTACAATGTTTTTAGGAATGGCACAAAGGTCTCTTTCTTTGGATCATTGTTATCAATAAGTGCTTTTTTGTTGTGTATCTTTGGATTATGTTGTGTTGTAAATAAATCCAAACAATTTTAAAAGCCATTCTTTTTTAAATCTCCTCATTCTTTGTGGAAGGTTGGTCAGAATGATGGGCCCTGATAAGCTCCTAATAGGGCCATTAGGGAGTGTCTTTGTCTTTCTCAGGTGTGGAAAGCTTACATATTAATGAGGTGATCCGCCCCTCCCGCATAAAGCTTTATCACACAAAATACGTTGTAAAAATTTTAAATCAATATATTGTCTTCTCTGAATGAGCAGTCAGGGTGATTTTCACATAGTTTTAGAGCAAATATTCTAGGCTACGTCATACAATTTTCAAAAGTCTTGTGAAGAAATAATCAGTATGGGTTTCATGACCTTATTTCAGTGAGAATTTTTTTTTGTATTTTCACAAACCACGCATAAATGTCATTATCTCAAAACTACAAACTTTTACACACATGCTGCTGATATATTATTGTAGCAGAATTTGTGCTGAATACAGTGTAATCAGACTTTAGCCATGAAAATGTCACAAGTAACAGAAATAAGAACAAATGTCAGAGCATGTCAGAACGCCTCCAGGGCCCAGAAAACAGCTCAGACCCCAGAGGGTTAATAGCAAATAAACACGAATGAACAATAGGTGTGTTGAAAGATACAGTACAACTTACCGAAATGTATATCCCTCATACATGATATCGATCAGTCAGTGTTTTTCACCCGCGGAAGAGCTCAATAGCAGCTGGAGAACACTATAACCTACACGTGATGTACATTTACCTCAGGAACATTAATGACCATAGCACGCTAGTTGGCTAGACAAATTTGCATTTTGCTAAATATGTGCACATATTACATATTTATTTTTATTTATTTTTTACATATTTTTTACATATATGAATGGTGAACGTAACAGAGATATTAAAGTATCCTAATTGTATTGACGAGGCTCACTCACCGAGTACTGTTATCAGAAGGCTTTTATTCTGTTCAATAACACACAGCTCGTTAAGTAAGTACTTATTGAAATTAAGTACCTACTCATTGAGTATGCGGTTTGGAACGCTGCGTTCCAAACCGCATACTCAATGAGTAGGTACTTAATTTCAATAAGTACTTACTTAACGAGCGCTAAAAGAGTAGGTACTTTATAGCCAGATCTCGTTGAGTATGAATGCGAACCGGACATCTGCCATGTTGACGTTATCATGTGACCTACGACGCGTTATCACACGCGCAACAACTTAAAAGATTTGAACGACACGTTTAATGCATCTATCTGTACAATATCTTGATATTGATTAAACTTGCTCATTTTGTGGTCTTTTTGAAGAAACTGCTGCCCATTTATTTTGTGAATACATTTAGGGTTGATTTAAGTTCTTATATTTAACCCTACTAATGTGACCCACCGTTTTATCCTTAACGATATTATTTATTTTTATTACGAAATCCCAAAATTGTCATCTCACAAGCAAAAGTAGCTAACTGCTTTATTTTTTCCTCTTTTTCTTGTTGAATTTAACTGTCGTTTCATCCCTCAGGCCTAGGCCTATAAATAACAAAAAATGTTTTTTTTAAATGTATAATGAATTATTTAAGAAAATATATTAAGATATCCAACCTTGTAGGTTCTTTTTTCCTGTGTAAAAAATCTCATATTATGTATGCAAACCCATAATATATATATATATATATATATATATATATATATATATATATTATGGGTTTGCATACATGAGATTTTTTACAGATCTCATAACATCAGTAACTCGACAGCCCTACCTAGAACGGGTTTCCTCAGCGTTTGTAATGTCTGCACAAAGGGCAGCTTTTCGAAGATTCGCCTTTGGAGGAAAACTGTTGATTTTATACTTGAAAAATTGAAGTATCATTAATATTACCTCAGAATGAATTGCATTGCTATCCCACCCCAAAACATACAATAACAACAACGATAAATGCTGACCAATACTTAATTATATTACTTTTTACTGAAAATGATATAATTCAATAAAACAAACAAAATGTATGTCATATGACATAGCTATGCATGATTGAATACACTCTAGATGTGTATATAATGAACATATCTACATTTTCTTTCAAACAATTAAATAAAACATTAATTAAATAATTATATTTTATTTACTGACAACAATGAGAAATATTAATAAATTAGTAAAAGAATGAATGAAAGTCACCATCACACAATAAACAAATGCATAAGTCAACATATGAAACAAAGCTTTATTCAAACTACAATCATGTCTGTAGACTACAGGCGCTCAACCCCACATCCTTCTGCCGTCTCGACACAGCGGTTCCCGTTCTGCGGCTTTATTCTGATGAATCAGCTGACCGCCCGAGGTGAGCCGTTCCCTCGTGCCGGAGGTTGTTGCGTGATGTGTTGTGCTTCACAATCTGAGGCAATAAGAGCAGGTGGAGTGATGGAGGGTCTCGTAAGGGCAGGTGGAGTGATGGAGGGTCTCGTAAGGGCTGGTGGAGTGATGGAGGGTCTCATAAGGGCAAGTGGAGTGATGGAGGGTCTCATAAGGGCAAGTGGAGTGATGGAGGGTCTCATCCATGGCACAGTTTCCAGGATTCAGCTCTGGGCTCTTCATCCTCAGTGCTCACACCAGCCTGCTAACATTTCAGATCCTACAAAATGCACAAACATAACACAAAAGCAGTAATTTTAAACGCACAATGTCATTTGATTTCAGTATTATTTAGAAGACAAAAACGCTTTTTTTTCCACAAATGCCGCCATCATCTTCCCTTGCAGGTCCTGCTCCACCACAAAAGCTGTGCAGCAAATGCACAGAAATCAAGAATCAGAAAGGTGCTGTAATAGCTCTGTTTGAAATTACAATAATTAAAATAAACTACAACTTAAGATTTAAATAGTTGTTATTCATTTCTGTAGTATTCTGTAGAGCCACTCTCCACCAGATAAACACACATCTGTTCATCTGTCCCTGTAACATCCAGACAAGATTCACATTACCTCTGTGATTTATGAACTCAACACATGTTGAGGTTGTTTTAACTTTTTATCCAACATAAATGTTCCTCAATTTATCAACTACTATCAACTTTATCAACTACTAATGGACAAATAAAATAGATAACTTATGTTTAACGTTAGTTACTTCATAGATTTGTTCTACATAATAGCACACATTCATCACTCAGATGTCTATTTCATGTTGTGATATTTCAAGATTTTCCTGTCAGATGTAAAGAGACATTTAAAATAAGTGTCTTTAAGATGTATATGGTTTATGTAAATCCACTTTAGAGATGTAACTTACGTGTCTTTACTGGAGCTCCCCTGTTAGCTAACGTTATACATAATAAAACGTGTTTTACTGCAAAATCACAACTATACTATACTGTGTAACGTCTTTACACCTTCAACAATTCAACAGTTTACTCTACAGTAGTTCAACACATGCAATTTTAACAAAAGGAACTGTGTTTACTCACATTTGAAAGCACCCGCGTCGCCGATCTCTGCGATGTTTGATTATGACGTATCCTCTCGCGTGGCCTCCTGGGATAGAAGAGTATCCATCGGTTGAGCGGTTGAGCACTCAAAAATCTGGCCGAAAGCAGTAAGCCATCCGGGAACTTCTCGCCTACTCTTTTATGAATACTGATGTTTCGAACGTACTGCTTCCTTCACGTACTGTTTTCGCCTACTATATAGTAGGAAAGTAGGCATATTCGAACGCACTTAAGTCCGAATCTCGCGATAATTAGTACGTCACCCAGGTAATTCTCGCCTACTCTTTTGGATTCGTACATACTTTTTCGCTCGCCTACTCTTTTTCCCATACTAAATAGTAGAGAAGTATGCGGTTTGGAACGCAGCCACAGTGTTGGCGCAATGGATAAGACACATGCCTTTGGTGTGAGAGACCCGGGTTCGAATCCACTGTGAGACACCAATGTGTCCCTGAGCAAGACACTTAACCCCTAGTTGCTCCAGAGGCGTGCGACCTCTGACATATATAGCAATTGTAAGTCGCTTTGGATAAAAGCGTCAGCTAAATGAATAAATGTAAATGGACATAGGCACGACAATTTTTGTTCCTTTTAGCAAAACTCCATCTAGCACCGACAGTTCATCTTTAAAGTGTTGGTATGGGTTATCTCCTTCCCCCGGCATGTGAATTATTTCTATCACTCTCCTCAAATGTTCATCTTTCATTGTTTCATTGGCTATATCAGCCCACTTTGCAGCTGACACTGGCATCTGTGCTTTGATAGAGTCCACGTGAATCTGCACATCTTCTTCCGTAGTGCTTGTGTTATTACTCAAGCTAGCCCTGCTCAGGGTGTCTGCCACTATTAAGTGCTTGCCTGGTTTAAATTCAAATGCCAGATCATACTTCTGTAGACGAAGCATTAGTCTTTGTATGCGCGGTGGCACTTCTCCCAGTGGTTTCTTTGATATTGCTATGAGAGGCTTATGATCTGTCTCTAGGATGACTGGTCTTCCGTAAACATACTCATGGAATCTCTCACAGCCAAACACTGCACCTAGAGTCTCTTTTTCTATTTGCGCATACTTTCTTCCCGCAGATGTCATAGTGCGGGATGCATATGCGACTGGATACCACTCGGTGTCGTGTTGCTGGAGTAAAACGGCTCCTAAACCCGATTTCGATGCATCTGTAGAGACTTTTCGTGGCTTATCCTGGTCGTAGAATTTTAGAACCGGTTCTTTAGTCAAACTGCTCTTCAACCACAACCACTCTTCAACATGCTCCCTTTCCCACTGCCACTCAGTGTTTGATTCCAACAGGCTTCTTAATGACCTTGTGTTTGCTGACAGATTTGGAACAAATTCCCCCAGGTAGTTTACTAACCCTAAGGCTCTCTGCAGGTCTTTCTCGTCTCTTGGTTCCGGCATTTCCTCAATTGCCTGGATTTTTTCTCTGTCCAGCTGTACCTCTTCTTCAGACAGTCTCTCTCCCAGGTATGTGATTTCTCTTACACCAAACTGACACTTCTTTTTATTCAGTTTTAACCCTGTTCTTTGTGCTTGAGTTAGGACCCTGCGAAGTCTTGCATTGTGCTCTTCCTTAGTGCGGCCCCATACTACTACATCATCAACTCCTACTCCTTCGATTCCGTCGGAAAGCTGCTGCACGGTTCTGGGGAATACTTCTGGGGCTGAGCTGATGCCAAACCGTAACCTTAGGAAACAATGCCTTCCAAATGGCGTGTTAAAGGTGCATAGCTTTGAGCTTTCCTCGTCTAGCACTATCTGATAAAACCCGGATGAGGATCCGATTTAGAAAAGTAACATGCTCCACTCATTGAACTAGTTATATCTGATTTTGTTGGAAGTCTATAATGCTCTCGCTGGATTGCTTTGTTTAAGTCCTTTGGATCTATACACAATCTTAGATTGTTGATCAGGAGTATTTGACTGTGGGGTGAGTCGTAAATCGTGCCGTGGGGGAGGGGTTAGATCTCGAGTGGCTGGACGAGTACGCCCCAGTCCATTTCTTTTGTTCAAAAGTTCACTTCACTCTTTTAGATGTAAAGTTAGCCCATATTTTGTAGGTTTGTATTTTTATTTTATTTTATGTTTTTAGTGGTAGTATGTGTATTTCAGAGTTTCCACTAGAAAAAAATGTTTCTAGTGAAAAACGAGAGGTTTCGTTTTCCGGACATTTTGATGATATGCCGGTCAAATATCGCCTCTTAATTAAGGGGGCGAGATTATTACACGATTTATTATTTATAATAATAATATTACCATCTTACTGACAGTTCTCCATCACGGACATGTCGTGACCGTTCAAAGCGGCACTAAAAGACTGCTTTAAAACTTTCACAGAGACCTCAAACAGAAAGCACAAAGCCTTTCTTTAAAACGAATTTCGTTTTGTATTAATTGTATCTTAATTTTAATCAGTGTTTCATTATCCAATTTTCTAGATTTAATAAATAAAAAGTAAATATAGCAGACAATAAATAATCACGACATGGAGGCGCCAGCTGGAGCTACCGTTAAGCTATCATCCATGAACCGAAATTTAACGTATAAGGTAGCCTACTCGCCTCACACACCTAAAAAAAAATAGAAATATATCTATTATCTACAGAAATCTTTACTTTTAAACAGAACCATTCAAAACTAAATAAAACGATGTAATCAGTATGAAATGTGTATCTCTCTCCGGCGCGTTCACTACTGCGAAGATCGCGAGTCAGACTTCATCTTTGCAGCCGACACAGAAAACACTTGTTTATTAATAGACAATTAAAATGTCTCACTGCAATATTTTACATATTCATAATCATTACTTTTGCTGGTTCTTTGTGACAGCTTTTAGGTGCCGTTTACATGAACGCGTCACTGCATCAGCACCGAAAACAGAGAGAGAGAGAGAGAGAGAGCGTTATGAAAAATTGAGTGTGAGGGATTTGTTCACTTCACACAAAAAGATCTTGGAATGAGATGGCTAACTGTAGTAGCGTTTAGTCCACTGCCTATAATAGCCTAATTTAGAGATCACTTTCTTTTTTTTTTACCGACCGCCTACAACTTTGATCGGTTAACGTTGATACGGTCAACCATCGGTCAAACGGTCATCGGTTAACATCCATACTAGAGAGTAAACTTGACGGCACTCGCAAGAAAATGGATAAGTAGCTACATAATAACATTCACAGATATTACACCATTTAAAAAATACATAGGCTACTGAGTTACTAAAACATTCTTTGTCAAATAATAGGCTAGGCCTACACCTGTTTGTTCACAGTTTTAACGTTCATGTTTCCATTTGTTTAATTTCAAGATCTGAGGTGAATTATATCCATTGTTGCTTTTACAGCTACAAAGTGTTACAATCACGCCAGACTCCACCCTCACTCAATCACGGCGCACTTCCTCTCCAGAATACTAATCACACACACCTGCACGTCATCAGCTCATCAGTCACTCACTGCATTTAAACCCCGCTCTCACCATCACTCACTGTCCGGTATCGTTTGCATCAAGACACTAAAACTTATGCTTACCTCCAGGACTCCACTACTACTTACCTGTTCCATGGTCTCGTCTCCCAGTCTTCCAGTCTTCCTCGTGGGTCTTCGTCTTCAGTGTTCTCCTGTGTTCACCTGTGTCATCCCTGGTTCCGGTAATCTCCGTCTGTACTCCATCTGGAAAAGAGAAACATACTGAGTCATTCCTGTCGACCACTTCGGGACTATTCAAGATCCACTCACCTTCATCTGCACTGTCTTTACCTCTGCTGGTTGTAAATAAACACTCATCTTACCTCATCCGTGTGTCTGTTCCCCCTGTGTTGTAACAGAATACCGGACCAACAACAGCACACGCCAGCATGAGCACTACAGATCCGTTTGAAAACATCGCAGATGATCTTCGTCAGGCACTTCCCCCGATTCTACCCACACCATCGCATGCTGCCACTTCCGCGAACACGAGCACTTCTTCACCACCGGTTATCGCCAGTCCCATGGCCCGACCAGCGCCCTTCACAGGATCGGCGGAGGATTGCAACGGATTCATCTTGCAATGTTCACTGGTCTGGGAGATGCAACCGCATTTATATCCGACCGACAGCTCCAAGGTGGCATTTGTAATTTCACAAATGCATGGTAAGGCGCTCCGTTGGGCTGAATCTCTCTGGTCACAGAAAAGTGACATTGTACAGACTATTTCCAGTTTCTTCACTCACTTCAAAGAAGTGTTCGGAACACCCACCTGTGATTCATCGGTTAGTGAACAACTGTATCAGTTGAAGCAGAATACTATGTCTGTGAGTGATTATGCTTTACAATTCCGTACTTTAGCTGCTGCAAGTGGATGGAACGAACAAGCTCTGATCACCACTTATCGTCAAGGGTTAAATCCTCGAGTGCGGTTGCATCTCGCTGCATACGAGGATTCCATCGGGCTCGAACGTTTCATCCAACTCTCCACACGCTTCGCCACTCGTATGCAGTCGTGTCTCGAAGAGCACCCAGACCAGTCATTCGCTCCCTATTTCCTCCGCCGTCCTGAATCCATCAGCCCTCCAGAACCAGTCACCGAGCCTATGCAGGTGGATAATGCCCGGCTATCCCGTATTGAACGTCATAGACGCATGACACTTCATCTATGTCTATATTGTGGCTCCGCTGAACATTACATCACCAAGTGTCCAATCCGTCCTCCTCGTCCCTTGGTGAGTGCAATAGTTCCATCCATCGAGAAAATGACTCCTCTCACAACTCTAGTTGAACTTATTACTGCTGATTTTGTCCTTCCAGTCCGCGCTTTACTCGACTCAGGCTCTGCAGGCAATTTCATCTCCGGCGCCCTCTGCCGTCAACTCAAGCTCAAGTTCACAGCCACGAAATCCATCTACCAGATCAACTCGATAACTGGTAAACCACTCAGTCGGAGACGGGTGAGTCTAAGTGCTGGACCTGTACAACTTCAAGTAGGAGCTTTACATGTGGAACATCTTCATTTACTGGTTCTGGAGGAATCCACCGCTGATGTGATTCTGGGGCGCCCGTGGTTAGAGCTGCACAACCCCATCATCTCCTGGAGGACAGGAGAGATCCTGAAGTGGGGCCAATGCTGTTTCCCGAGTTGTTTTCCTGCACTTCCGATTCAACGTTCCAAAAGACTACCACTTTGCTCCACTTCCATCGAAAGCCCAGTGGAGAAACACTCCGTGGATATACCCCCATGTTATGCCCACTTCAGTGATGTCTTCTGTCCCCAGCGAGCCTCCAAGCTACCTCCTCATCGGCCATGGGACTGTGCCATCGATCTGCTTCAGGGTGAGCCAGTGCCCAAAGGTAAGATTTACCCGCTGTCACTGCCGGAGGAGAAGGCCATGGAGGAATACATCAAGGAAGCACTGGAACAGGGTTACATCCGTCCGTCTACGTCCCCTGCTGCGTCCAGTTTCTTTTTTGTGGCAAAGAAGGACGGAGGCTTGCGGCCCTGTATTGATTACCGTGCACTCAACCGTATCACTGTCAAGTTCCGCTACCCCCTTCCTCTCGTCCCAGCTGCACTGGAACATCTCCGAGGTGCCACTGTTTTCTCCAAGTTGGACCTCCGCAGCGCTTACAACCTCATTCGGATACGTGAGGGGGACGAATGGAAGACCGCCTTTGTGACCCCTACTGGACACTATGAGTATCTCGTCATGCCTTATGGATTGGCCAACGCCCCCTCCGTATTCCAGGATTTCATCCATGAAGTGCTCCGGGAGTTCCTCCACAAGTCAGTTCTGGTCTATATTGATGACATCCTGATTTACTCCCGGAGCATGGCAGAACATCGCCACCACGTTGCGGAGGTCCTGAAACGCCTGAGGGATTTCCAGCTGTTCCTGAAAGCCGAGAAGTGTTCCTTCCATCAACCCTCAGTGCAGTTCCTTGGATACAACATCGATAGCAGTGGCATCCGGATGGACGAGGGGAAGGTGGATGCCATTCGCGGCTGGCCAATACCCACTACCATTAAAGAACTTCAACGATTCCTCGGATTCTCCAATTTCTACCGCCGTTTCATCCAGAACTACAGTACCATCTCCAGTCCTCTTACTCACCTCCTACGCAACAAGCCCAAGTCTCTGTCCTGGACACCTACTGCCACCCACGCCTTTGAGACCCTCAAGAAAGCCTTCTCTTCTGCTCCTCTTTTGATTCATCCAGATCCAGAGAAGCCCTTCGTCGTGGAAGTCGACGCTTCAACCACAGGAGTGGGAGCGATTTTATCGCAGCAGCAGGGGACTCCAAGTAGACTTCATCCATGCGCCTTCTTCTCCCGCAAACTCAACCCGGCGGAAGTCAATTACGACATCGGCAACAGGGAGCTGTTAGCCGTCAAGCTGGCTCTTGAGGAGTGGAGACATTGGTTGGAGGGCGCACAACATCCGTTCGTGGTGTTAACGGATCACAAGAATCTACAGTATCTCAGAGATGCCAGGAGGCTTAATCCACAACAGGCAAGATGGGCATTGTTCTTCACTCGATTTAACTTTACTATCTCCTACGTCCCTGGTTCCAAGAATGTCAAGGCTGACGCCTTATCCCGTCTTCATAGTCCGGAGGAAACTACGGAAGAGTCTGAGACCATCCTGCCCGAAAGTCTGTTTGTAAGTCCCATCACTTGGTCTGAGGAAACCTTGCCCTCCTCCAATGTCTCCACCAACGCTCCGCCGGGTTGCCCACCAGGATTGACCTACATCTCCCGAACTCGGCGCATTCCCCTCATCCATACTTCCCACACGTCACTGGGCACTGGCCACCCAGGGGTCAATGAGACCCTCTCGCTGCTAAAAGAACGCTTCTGGTGGCCAAACATGACAGCGGACGTCAGAAGGTACGTGAGAGGTTGTAAGGAGTGCGCCGTCTCGAAGAGTCCTCGCCATCTACCATCTGGCAAACTACTGCCTCTGCCCGTTCCCAACAGACCCTGGTCACACCTAGGAGTTGATTTCATAACAGACTTACCTGCTTCTGATAACTGTACCTGCATCCTAGTAATCATTGATAGATTCTCCAAGTCATGTCGTCTACTTCCCCTGAGAGGACTCCCCACTGCCATACAAACTGCCGAACTGATGTTTAATCACATCTTCCGAGTCTATGGAATTCCAGAAGACATCGTATCCGACAGAGGACCGCAGTTCATCTCCAGGGTATGGAAAGCGTTCTTCTCACTCCTAGGTGTGACCGTTAGCCTCTCCTCTGGTTACCATCCGCAGTCGAACGGGCAGACAGAACGGAAGATTCAAGAGATCGGACGTTTCCTCCGTACCTTCTGTCATGGCCACCAGGACTCTTGGAACCAGTTCCTGGGATGGGCCGAGTACGCACAGAACTCGTTACGCCAACCTACCACTGGACTTACTCCATTCCAGTGCGTGCTCGGCTACCAACCTCCATTGTTTCCCTGGACGGGAGAGCCATCTGATGTTCCTGCAGTAGATTACTGGTTCCGAGAGAGTGAGAGGGTCTGGGACTCAGCGCACCACCACCTGCAACGCGCATTGCGCAGACGCAGAATGACAGCCGACCTTTACCGCTCTAACACTCCTTCGTATCAACCAGGTCAGAAGGTTTGGCTGTCCACCAGGGACATCAGGTTACGTCTGCCTTGCCGGAAGCTGAGTCCCAGGTTCATTGGCCCCTTTACCATCACGAAGCAGATCAACCCTGTCTCTTATCAGCTACAGTTACCACCCCAATACAGAATTCATCCTACCTTCCATGTCTCCCTGTTGAAACCTCACTATCCCTCTGTTTCTGTTCCCTCAGAGTCTGGCGTAGCGGAGGAGCCTCCCCCTCCACTCATCCTAGAAGACGGAGCTACCTACCAGGTTCAGGACATCTTGGACTCCCGGCGTCGTGGTGGTCTTCTAGAATACCTCGTGGACTGGGAGGGCTACGGTCCCGAGGAACGTTCATGGGTACCCAGAAATGATATACTTGATCCCAACCTGCTCGAGCAATTCCATGCCACTCATCCGGAAAGACCCGCACCCCGGGGAAGAGGCCGACCGCCACGACGTCGGGGTCCTCGGCCCTCAGGAGCGGGCCGTGGAGGGGGGGGTAATGTTACAATCACGCCAGACTCCACCCTCACTCAATCACGGCGCACTTCCTCTCCAGAATACTAATCACACACACCTGCACGTCATCAGCTCATCAGTCACTCACTGCATTTAAACCCCGCTCTCACCATCACTCACTGTCCGGTATCGTTTGCATCAAGACACTAAAACTTATGCTTACCTCCAGGACTCCACTACTACTTACCTGTTCCATGGTCTCGTCTCCCAGTCTTCCAGTCTTCCTCGTGGGTCTTCGTCTTCAGTGTTCTCCTGTGTTCACCTGTGTCATCCCTGGTTCCGGTAATCTCCGTCTGTACTCCATCTGGAAAAGAGAAACATACTGAGTCATTCCTGTCGACCACTTCGGGACTATTCAAGATCCACTCACCTTCATCTGCACTGTCTTTACCTCTGCTGGTTGTAAATAAACACTCATCTTACCTCATCCGTGTGTCTGTTCCCCCTGTGTTGTAACACAAAGCTGGAGCACTAAATGATATTCAAAGTCTGATTTCACGCTTTTAACATTAAATAAAGCACATAAACATTAGCCTACTAGAGATTATCATTGCCAGTTTGCCACACTTTGTGTTTGATGTTCCAGCGCGACGTCGCAGAAAAATAGAAACCGTTTCTAAATTAGAAATGTCGCGTGTCGCCATCACGTCTGGTCAGGACAAACTCTGATTAACATGGAAAAGATACATTTTATCGCGTGTTGCGGTGTCGCGTCGCGTGTAGTTAGATAGGACACGGTGTTAGGCAATTTTAATCGGACAATTTGACCGGAGATATTTAATTTTGTCGGACATTTGATTTTTTTTTCGGACAACGGAAACCCTGGTGTATTTATGTTTCATTTTTCCAAAAATATTTATTTTTAAAGTGACATTTTTTATTTATTTATATTTAATTTACTTCCAAAAGTTTATGTAGTGATAATATGATGGGCTTGTGTTCATAAATAATACTAATAATAATAATAATAAAAAACAAAAATAAAAATAAAAATAAAAAATCCAACCAAAGTAGTGCAATGTCAGTGCTGGTCCCAAGTCCGGATAAATGGTGAGGGTTTTTACTCACTTATGGTGCACTTTGTCACAGTCACCAGCTAGTCACCACCTCCTCACTACATTTCCCATCATCCTCTCTGGCCCTCACCTGCATGCACTTACCTGACTCCTTACCTGCACGATACCTACCTGAACAACTTGTCTTCAGTCATCTGCTTCCTTCATCCGTCTTCAGTCATTGCCTCGATCTCCATTTCAGAACAGACATCTATCCTGAACACTGTATTCATCAGTTACTCTCCTGCTTCCATCACTGCGATCACATACCTCTGCAAATAAACCTGTTGATTACTTTACCTGTGTGAATCCTTTACCTGTGTGAAAAAATAAATCAGTGTTTACAACATTTATAATAAGTGCACCATATATGGTATAAATACTTAGAAATATAACATATGTGTATATATATGTTATAACATTTCATAATCCATAAGCATTTCACAGTTTCTATGTACACTAATTGTATAAAGCAATTCTGCCAGTACACCATAAGTTATAAAAATGAACTAGATCAATGTGATTAATGCCATTCATAGTTTCCATCCTTATGTTGTGTCTCCCTCTAGTGGGCAAGCAACATTTATTTATTATACGTGTTTTAAAAACTTATGAAAATAACATATAATTATAAAATATATAGAAATATAACATTTATAACATTTGATTTTTTTTGAAATTTTTACTTTTATTTTATTTTATAATATAAATGTATTTTATTTTTTTCATTGGTTAATGTTACTAAATCATTATAATTAGTTTACTAGATCAATGTGATTAATGCCATTCATAATTTCCATCCTTATATTGTGTCTCCCTCTAGTGGGCAAGCAACATTTATTTATCATACATGTTGTAAACACTTATGAAAATATATATATTTTTAAATATAACATTCATGCATTTATAACATCTAGAATTTTTTGAATTTTGCACATTTATTTTATAATTTTATAACGTTTTAGTGTTTAAAACTAGTGAGGCCTCGTTCAAAAATGTCATAAGCTGACAGGGGTCAAAAGGTCAAAAAAGGGTCACGCGTCCGTAAGGAGACAGAATGTTGTAGGACCCTGAGATTCTAGGTTTTAGTGGTTTTGGAGGGGTCTGGTCCTGGTTTTGAGTGGTTTGGGTTAGGTTTTAGTGGTTTTGGAGGGGTCTGGTCCTGGTTTTGAGTGGTTTGGGTTAGGTTTTAGTGGTTTTAGTGGTTTTGGAGGGGTCTGGTCCTGGTTTTGAGTGGTTTGGGTTAGGTTTTAGTGGTTTTAGTGGTTTTGGAGGGGTCTGGTCCTGGTTTTGAGTGGTTTGGGTGGTTTGGGTTAGGTTTTAGTGGTTTTGGAGGGGTCTGGTCCTGGTTTTGAGTGGTTTGGGTTAGGTTTTAGTGGTTTTAGTGGTTTTGGAGGGGTCTGGTCCTGGTTTTGAGTGGTTTGGGTTAGGTTTTAGTGGTTTTGGAGGGTTCTGGTCCTGGTTTTGGGTGGTTTGGGTTAGGTTTAAGTGGTTTTAGTGGTTTTGGAGGGGTCTGGTCCTGGTTTTGAGTGGTTTGGGTTAGGTTTTAGTGGTTTTGGAGGGTTCTGGTCCTGGTTTTGGGTGGTTTGGGTTAGGTTTAAGTGGTTTTGGAGGGGTCTGGTCCTGGTTTTGAGTGGTTTGGGTTAGGTTTAAGTGGTTTTAGTGGTTTTGGAGGGGTCTGGTCCTGGTTTTGAGTGGTTTGGGTTAGGTTTTAGTGGTTTTGGAGGGTTCTGGTCCTGGTTTTGGGTGGTTTGGGTTAGGTTTAAGTGGTTTTGGAGGGGTCTGGTCCTGGTTTTGAGTGGTTTTGGGTGGTTTGGGTTAGGTTTCAGTGGTTTTGGAGGGGTCTGGTCCTGGTTTTGAGTGGTTTGGGTTAGGTTTTAGTGGTTTTGGAGGGGTCTGGTCCTGGTTTTGAGTGGTTTTGGGTGGCTTGGGTTAGGTTTTAGTGGTTTTGGAGGGGTCTGGTCCTGGTTTGGAGTGGTTTTGGGTGGTTTGAAGATATTGAGATATTGATATCTGGCCGAATTAGAATTATATGATTGTATGATAAATATCTAAAAGTTGTTGCCGATCATAAGCGATCAACGAGTGACAATGTAGAAGCAGCAAAGTCAATAAAAACATAACAAGTAATGCAATGGGTAGACGGCAAATCACACCGGCGCCACCTTCAACCTTCATGATTTATATATTTATATAATGATGTTGATGTTCAAAGACAAGTAGCATAGAGAAATACTAGGGTGACCATATTTTAGTTTTCAGAAAACAGGACGGGGGCGTGGTTGATGGGCGGGGCGTGGTTTGGGGAGGTGTGGTTAAGGGGTGGGGGCGTGAAAAAATACTTGACAAATGCATCCACAACCTTGCAACTATGTTATTGTACTTTAATACATAAAGTAATACATCCTTTCCATTCAATGTTTGGCCCGCAACAATAGAATACTATAAAAAAAAAAAAGTTTAGCTTTTAACACCTTTTACATGACACTATTCAAATAAAAAATCTACTACACTATTTCAGTAAAACTGAAAAAGTATTTCAATCCTTGATGTTCTCTTGTAGCCTATACTTTCTTTCTTGAATTTACATTTGGGCATTTTTTTTTTTTTTTTTTCGCTGTTAGCTACTTACATCTTATCCCGCACTTGAGCGTAAACTGAAGCGTTGAGTCACGCTGCTAAAATTCTGTGCACGTAAAGTCCGCCTACTTTGATTTGATTGGTCATTTTAAATATTCTGACATTGAGGAGCAGTGACAGACCAGTGAGGCTGAGATGAACACACACACACACACACACACACGCCTCTGTATTCTGACGTGCTCTGCTTGCCGCTGCGGATTGAGGAACGCGCTGATTAACAAGACGGGGCGAAGGAGAAACTGGTTTCATGTTTTGTGTGCAAAGGCCATCATGTATTTAAAGTACACGCTTAATGGCCCAATGAAAAATAATGAAAACCAGGACATTTTCATCACTTTATAAAAAACAGACAGGACGGCCAGGACAGGACGTGAAAACAGGACATGTCCTGGGAAAACAGGACGTTTGGTCACCCTAGTAGTGAAATACAGTTTCTGTCGTGTTTTATTTGGCATTTTGTAAAATCCCATTGATTTCTGTTGGATGACTCATTGCTCGTTGATATTACTGTGTTACCGGAAATGGAAAAGACGCTTCAGACTCACAAATATCGAGCGGAAGTTTATACGCGGTCGTGAGGTATCTGAGAAAATAGTTCCACTACAGCAAATAACACGGATTGAAATCATACATTGCGTTGATATATTTGTTTTTAATCATCAACGAACACCACTAACCACTCGGTGAGTTGCACAGTTTTGAAAACGAACGTTAAGGTTGTTTTAAGGACATGTTAGTGCCCATAGACAGCCACTCTGAAGCGCTCAAAGGCGATTCTAGACGAGTCAAAGAGTCGAGACAGGACCCATCGTCAACATTTCTGTGTCCACCACTCTAGTTTATCCAAAACAAACCAGAAAACAGACTCAACGTGCTAAATACCGGAATTATCCTTTAAGTAATGGGGGAATGTAGTGTTTGTGTATTAGTCAGGAGATGGCGCTGTAGTCCACATGTTGTCACCTATAAAAGGTGTAGAGTAAGAGCTGAAGTGTGTTGTACATGCTGACCATTATGTAACATCTGGCACTGTTGGATTGCTTTAGGATTTTAATAAATCTATAAGAACTGAGAACTTTCTTGGCCTCATGCTTACCAGGATTTAAACATTACAACATCAGCAATTGCTGGTATACTGGAAATCTCTGAACACATCTAGTGTGTGTAATCAGAAATGTCCTGTATCTGATCATCTCTGTGCATCTCAAGTGTGTGGACGTGTACGGGGTTTTCACACACCTTAAGTTTCACTGAAATGTCCAATTAAAACCATATTGGGGACAAATGTGGGCAAAATAAATATATATATATATATATATATATAAAATGTCCTTAATCTGAGCGGTACAAGACTTGGCTACTTTTCCTAAGTTTGCCACCTGAACACACACAAGAAAATATTGACTCGATTCTACAATGCTAAGTGGGTAAAAAAAAAAAAAAAAACTCCTTAATCTCGCCTTCGTGGACAGAAATGGGAAACCCATAGGAATGAATGGGGAAAACTGTAATTCAGAGCATTTTTATTTTATTTTTTTGTCAAAAAAAAAAAAGAAAAATCAATAATAATCCAAAACAATGCATATCATACATACACACAAATGAAGGGGTGATCCTGTACAACATTCTCAATGTGGCAAACACTCACACTCATACACACACACACACTCAATACAACTCGCGCAGTTTTCTCAAGCCCTAACTCAGCCCTGGCCCGACAACATCTGCAATTTATCAGCCGGAACCTGACCCGACCCGACCCGACCCGACCCGACCCGAGACCAACATCAATATCACTGTAAGCTCTCTCTGATTCACGCCGTCTCTGCTACACGCACACGCACACACACACACACACACACACACACACACGCTACTAAGAGGTAACATTTTATTGTAGGCCTAAAACATAACTACCACCACCGACAATTATGCCCACAGATATTAATACAGACTGTCCATTACAGAGAAGCATAAGCATGCAGTGGAGAATATTATATAGCCACATGTGATCCAGCAGTGAATAAAGATTTACGGCCGACCTTTTTTTGATGTTAAGTAACTTTACTGAAGAACAACGTTTCAAAGAACTCTTCGCCAACTGGCTAACGTTAAATAATAATAAAAATATAATAAATAAAAGACTCTGTTGAACTGAGTCGGCTACATGTACGTTGGTCATCATTCGCTGTTTATTGGTGAGTGTTGTGAAGAAGAAGAACAGCATCCACTGTTGAAGGCTTCAGGCTCAGTGTTTGTTGTGGTGATCAAATCAAAACTCTTTCAAAATGCAGCTTTTCCTGAAGCATTGGGAACTTTCAGTAACTCCCCACGCTCCAACTTCTCCCTGATGCTCTGCATGCTCAACTGTCTCCTGATGCATTGCACTCGCGTAATCGCATATTGCGTTGCATATTTATAATATTATCAATATAACAATATTTCATACAGTAGCCTGCGCTCTGCACGTATATTATGAGCATGATGAAAGGAGAGAAGCTAAATGAGCCCGAGTCCGACCCGAGCCCGATCTGTAAAAATAATAATAATAATGTCCCGACTGCTCCCAATAAGTGACAAAATAACGCCAACATTTTCCTATTTCCATGTTGTGATTTGTATAGTCACAGCGTGTTCAAATAACAAGGTCACATGAGACACAGCCTCTTCTAACCGTACACACACTGGGAACTATATTCTCAGAAGGTGAAGCACTGCTACTTCTGCGGAGGGATTGAATCAGATATTCAGTGTAGGACTGAAAATAATCCAAGATATCTGAAACGAACAAAGACATTTGCTTTACTGTTTTCCACCCCTCTTTCTCCCACAAGGAGCATTTGTAGTTCCTAAAGGCACAGAGGGGCTGATAGTGATCAAGGCCTGTAGGCCAAGATGTGTGTACTTCGGGGTCGATGACCTGTCACATCTTTAGTGCGGTGGGGGGAGATGTGATTATCTGATTGGCCAGCTTGAATGTCTCTCATTTGGGTTAAAGTCACATGGTCAGGAAAGGATAAAACAAGATTGCAGCTGTTGCTCTGTCTCTCTTCTTTTCTGGGTCCCTTTCTTGGGTCTCTCTCTCTCTCTACTCTTTCTCTCTCTCTCTCTCTCTCTCTCTCTCTACCTCCTCTTTCCTTTTACTCTCTAAACACACACTCTCTCTCTCTACTCTCTCTACACTCTCTCTCTCTACACACTATCTATCTCTCTCTACCTCCTCTTTCCTCTAACTCTCTACACTCTCTCTCTCTCTCTCTCTCTCTCTCTACACACACTCTCTCTCTCTACACACTCTCTCTCTCTCTACCTCCTCTTTCCTCTAACTCTCTCTTCTCTCTCAATTCAATTCAATTCAATTCAGAAAGCTTTATTGGCATGACAAAAAAGTACATTTTGTATTGCCAAAGCATCACAACAACATAGAAAATGATTTAGAACATTTAGTACACAAAATTATAATAATAGTTAAATTAAATAAAGATAGTATTATATATATTATCTTGGCTAGTTATTGCAAAAATAATAATACAGATAACAAAAAGCAATAATAATAGTGTAAACAAAGATTAATAAATAAAATAAAAAGGATTATATTGCAGAAATCATGTATATAAAAAACAAAAATAAACAAACACTGAACTTGAACATCATATATGTGTGTAGGTGTGATGGGATGGGTTAGGCTGTGTGTGTGTGTGTGTGTGTGTGTGTGTGTGTGTGTGTGTGTGTGTGTGTGTGTGTGTGTGTGTGTGTGTGTGTGTGTGTGTGTGTTAGGCTGTGTGTGTGTGTGTGTGTGTGTGTGTGTGTGTGTGTGTGTGTGTGTGTGTGTGTGTGTGTGTGTGATGGGGTGTGTTAGGCTGTGAGTGAGTGTGTGTGTATTGGGCGTTTGCTGCTCTGCTCGTCCCTCAGGATGTGGAGAGATGCTACTAGTCTTGCTGCTAAATTGGAGCATTTGGCTTCTTCGCCAAGGATGAATCTGAGTTTTTGGGTTGGGTTACAGGTGTTAAATTGGGGAAATATCTTATTAATTTTGGGGTAATATTGGTCTCTGATGTGTTCATATTTTGGGCATTCTGTGAGGAAGTGCAGCTCGGTCTCCGGCACTCCCAGAATGCAGTGCGTGCAGAGTCTGTCCTCCCGGGAGAGCCAGGTCTGTCTGCGCCGGCCCGTCTCGATGGCCAGGCTGTGCTCGCTGAGTCTCTCTCTCACACACACACACACACACACACACACACACACACACACACACACACACACACACACACTCTATGGCCAGGCTGTGCTCGCTGAGTCTCTCTCTCACACACACACACACACACACACACACACACACACACACACTCTATGGCCAGGCTGTGCTCGCTGAGTCTCTCTCTCACACACACACACACACACACACACACACACACACACACTCACTCGATGGCCAGGCTGTGCTCGCTGAGTCTCTCTCTCACACACACACACACACACACACACACACACACACACACACACACACACACACACACACACACACACACACACACACACACACACACTCACTCTATGGCCAGGCTGTGCTCGCTGAGTCTGTACATCGTCAGGGTTTTCCTGAGCTTCACATCACTCACTGTGCTCAGGTAGCTCGCAACAGTGTACTCTCGATTTAGTGCCGAATAACATTCCAGTTTGTGTTGGTTTTGAATGGTGTTCGTCCAATGGGTGATGTACTTGTCTTGTTCTGTGTTGATAATTTGTGCAGGCCGAATGTGTGTGAGTGTGTGTGTGTTGAGGCGAGCTGATCTCTGTAGGAGAGAGCTCAGTCAGTCTCAGCACCAGCTGGCACAGGGGACTCCTCGCTACGCTCAGCTCTTGGTGTTTGAGGGCTCTGTAATGGTATGTGTTGGGGTCGCTTGTTTTCAGGTGTTTCCAGAATTTGATGGCTCTTTTTTGGATGTTTAGGAGGAGAGGGTATTGGCCTAATTCTGCCCTGCATCCGTTGTTTGGTGTTTTTCTTTGGACTTTGAGTATTCTTTTACAGAAATCTAATTGTAGGGTTTCAATCGGATGTTTTTCCCAATTTAAAAAATCAAATTTTATAGAAGGACCCCACACTTCACTGCCATATAGAACAATTGGTTAAATTACTGATTTGAAAAGTTTGAGCCAAATTTGGATTGGGATGTCAATTTTGAAGGCCCTTTGAGCTTTCTCTTTGAGTTCATTCACAGCCAAAGTAAAGTTACCAGTTGGAGTTATTTTCAGGCCGAGGTAGGTATATGCTTTGGTGCTCTCAATGGTTCTGTGTGAGAGTGTGAATGTGTGTGTTGGTCCCTGAGATCTGGAGCGTTTCTGGAACATCATGACTCTAGTCTTCTGGAGGTTGACGGTCAGGGCCCAGGACTGACAGTAATCCTCCAGCAGATCCAGGCTGTCCTGAAGCCCCTCTTTAGTGGGCGACAGGAGGACCAGGTCGTCTGCGTAGAGAAGACACTTGATCTCTGTGTCGTGGAGAGTGAGACCTTGAAAGGGAGCATGTTCTAATGTATTGGCCAATTGGTTGATGTAGATGTTGAAGAGGGTGGGGCTTAAACTGCAGCCCTGTCTCACTCCGCCCCCCTGGGGGAAAAATTCGGTTCTTTGGTTTCCAATTTTGACAGCACATTGGCTGGCTGTGTACATCGATTTGATCAAATCATAGAATTTCCCCCCTACTCCACTGTCGATAAGCTTTAGGTATAATCCTTCGTGCCAGATTGAATCAAATGCTTTCTTGAAATCAACGAAACAAGCAAAAATTTGTTCTTCGTTTTGATGTACATATTTGTCAATTAGTGTTTGTAATGTAAAAATGTGATCGGATGTGCGACATTTTGGGAGAAAGCCAGTTTGGGATTTACTCAAGGCATTGTGCTTCATAAGGAAGTGTAAAAGTCTGGCGTTTAAGATGCTGCAGAGAACCTTCCCCAGGTTACTGTTCACACAGATGCCTCGGTAGTTGTTGGGGTCTAGTTTGTCTCCGCTCTTGTGGATGGGGCTGATGAGGCCCTTGTTCCAGATCTCAGGGAAGAACCCGACACACAGAACATCATTGAACAGTTTTAGCATGGCCAGTCTGAAGCTTTGGTCTGTGTGTTTCAGCATCTCGTTCAGGATGCTGTCTACACCACAGGCTTTCTTGGACTCAAGGACTCCTAATTTTTCTTCCAATTCGGTCTCTCTCTCTCTCTCTCTCTCTCTCTCTCTCTCTCTCTCTCTCTACACACACACACTACAATACAATATCATCTCTCTCTACAGCAACACTCTTCCACATATTAAGCTGTTGTAACTGCGCTTATTTCCGTCGCTGGTATAAGTGGCAGTGGGTGGTAATAGACAAGAAATGTGCAGTTTTCTACCATCTTGCTGACAACGTTTCTTTAGTCATTCGGCAGTCTTGCAGACTGAACCCCTGCAGGAAATCCACCCTTACAGGCTATTCTTAGCATTACTCTTAGTTTCACGTCTGTATTTTAGCAGTTTCCTGCATGCCATTAAACTCTAGAAGTAAAATCTTGAAATTATTAGTGATAAAATTGGTTTGTTACTGAAAAGGTTTCCACTATCCATGACTCCTGAATTATAAAACAGATTTTAAAAGTATTGTAAAGTAATTATTAGCATCAGCTTGGTCAAATAAACCTGCATTTGCACATGAGCATCTGTAAAGCAGATATTAACTGTCTTCAGGGAGTTTCTACACATGGATTATAACGTTCTGCTTTACTCTCTCCAGCCTTGAGAAATATATCAGATCCAGACTCCTTTATCAACACTACAAATGCTCTGGAAGATCTGGGATGTATTTCTCAAGCACCACTGATTTAACTTCCGCCTCCCTGAACTTCTGGACCACTTTGCTAAAACACTTGAACGAGTCGTTTTCGACCAACTATCTACATTTCTCACACAGAACATCCTCCTGGACAACAACCAGTCTGGCTTCAGAAGCGCCACTAAACTGAGACGGCCCTGCTCTCGGTTATTGAAGCTCTGAGACTGGCAAGAGGAGCCTCCGAATCCTCAGTTCTCCTCTTGCTGGATCTGTCTGCTGCTTACAGTTAACCACCAAGAAGAGCATCTCAGGAACAGTGCTTCAAGTCTGACCTCTCAGTGGGTCCTTCAGGGTGTCGTGAGGTGTTTAAGACCCAATATCTAGCTCTCGGTTATTGAAGCGGCTTCTCAACTACAACTCGCTTCAGTGGACTTACAGATACATTACCAGCTCATGAAGGGGAATTAACATATTCCTAACAAACATCTCAGGAAAGGAGACTTATTAAACACAACTGCAGAGGTTTATTAAGACAATTATAGCAATCATTCAAAATGAAAAAAGATGCTAAAAACAGGAATGAACAGACGAGATCCAAGAATCCTCAAATCAGCTCCATCACACAGAACAGAGAGAGGTTATACAGTCTGAGTCTGTCCATTACTGTATTAACCCTTTCACTCAAACGTTTAAAATATTCTGGCTGACCCCCCAGCGTGAGTTTTTCAAGGTGACCGTTATTTAGAACGTGTCACTTTAAGGTTTCCATGGCGTCATTGCTTGTCACGTGACACACCGCAGCAACAACAGAGCTGAATGAATGATGATCTGCTTTTATGCCATTTTTCCTTTTTTATTCAAAATATTCACAAATTTGTTAGATATGGCATGAAATATCTGATATTCCGATTGTCAAATATATGCAAGTGGAAGTGTTGTGTTGTTTAAACACCTTTATAACGATCGCGTTAGTTGAGCTGTATGCGCGATGGGCGCCGCCATCTTAGTTTGTGCCGCAGACGCAGGTCAGAGAATCGGATCTGTTGGATTTACAACACGTGAATTCATCCACTTCTCCCGAAATACATAAAAGTAAGTGGCTGGTGAACTGGGAGAAGAATAGAGTAAACTTTAAAGTTACTTACACAATGTGTATCTGATATGAATAAAACGTGTCTAATTATAATCGAAAGGATTATTATTGCCTCTTCCTTTGACATCAGTGTGTATTTTACAAACTCTAAATGTATTGTTTTTTTAGTACTTATATGTCTGAAACCTAAAACAAACATTATGTGGATGAAAACGCGCGAGAGCACATTTGAATTTAGCAGTTGATCACGTCATGCACTGACTGTTCTAATCACACCGGTGTGATCGTACGTGCGAAAGGGTTAATATTATATTTAAAGCAGTTTACATATGAAGTGCAAGAGAATGACTTTCAACACTGTAGGCAAATATATCCATAACATCCATATAAATGAAAATAAATCTGGCTTTTTATATGTAAAAAAAACCCAAACACATTTTAATCTAAACTTGATTATGTCACTATAAGTGCTCAGAGTTTTTTCTCTGTTTTCTGAGAAGAAGAAAATAAAACAATGACCAATCCTCTGTAAGTTTCTGCTATTGTAAATATTGCTGCAGATTGGCTCTAAACTCATCAGTATTTTATTCTAATATTGTCGGCATCTCTATTTCCTCTGGGTGCTTCGAGTCCTTCCTCCCTGCAAAATAAAAGCATTGACTGACCTCTCGTATGTGTTTTTATCATGATTGCAGATTGTTCCAGATCAGATGAGTGTGAATCATCAGATTGTGTGCGGCTCAAAACTCACCAGCTCTTCTTGCACAGATGATCTGAAGAAGAATCACAGTAGGAGCAGCAAACACTGCCATCTCAACAATAATCACAATCACTGCAGGAAACATGAGAGGAAGAAGAGAAACTGTACATGACTGAAGTCAAGGGTATTCAACTATCAACAGTTATTGATGAAGCATTTACAGACTGACTGATAGTTTAATGTTATAAAGCTGTCAGTATAAATGAACGTGTCGTACCTCTGTATAATGATCCAGCAGTCACACTGACTTCAGTTTCTGATGCTGTATCAGCTGGATCTGTGGATCACGTCTGTTAGTTCAGTTCAACACATAATGCCACATATACACAACATCATCATCACATAATACTGGAGCTTCACATCACAGAAATGATGAATATGTGCACGAGTCTGTCATCTATTATCCTCTTACTTCACTCTCAAGCTGTCAGGAGGAGAATGTCAGTAGTTGAGAAGAGACTGTACTGTATTACTGTATTACTGTATTACTGTGTTACTGTATAATTTATTCCTGGTTTATATGAGAGTGAAACACAGTTGAGCTTCTGCAAATAAACCTTCAGCTTGAATGAAGGACATAAGCCTTATAATTCCTAAAGCCGACCTCCTACATGGGTCATACTAGGCTTTAATACACTCGTCTGATTTATGCAATATATCATGTATGACCCATGTAGGAGGCCAATATTGGGGATTATAAGGATTGTTATGCAGTTTATGACTTTGACCACTAATATTTTACAACTCCAAAACGTATGAAGCCATCAGAAAGAGTAGAGCATCATCAGTGGCGTAAAAGCATCAGCATCAGTGTGCAAAAGGGCATGGTCATTTTATATTTATGTTGTTATTATAGTTTTACATTGTTCCATTCAAGTGTTGAGTTTGCCGAGTGGGCGGGGTTTGAATCGGAAGTCTCGCGAGTTCTGTGAGAATGACGCGAGATCTCACACACGCGGCAATAGAGGAAAGAAAGAAGAGATGTGGTGCGCGACGAGTTGTTATTGTGAGCAAACGAGACGAGTTAAGGTGCATCAGAAAGCCATAAAGTTATAGATCGATAATATAGCTGGTGAGCAGTTTGGTATTTCATATGTGATGGGCAGCTGATGTTGTGTGATCGCTCCTGAGGTTGTTGGATTTCTGTGGGGAATACTCGCACGTGCGTCATTGCAGACTGTAAGTGATTATCTTATATTTATTTTGTCTAATAATCATTGTTTGATATTCTGTTTAATGCATCAATAAGATCTTTATTCAGTTATAAAAGAACAGCTGCTATATTATACATGTATCACAAGTTTGTGATGTCTCTCACGTTCAATCACGTGAAGTGATAATGACGCAGCATTTTTATTGTAAGAGTTGTAACAGAAACTAATTGAGTTCAGGCGCGGATTTATGGGTGGGCCTGGGTGGGCACGTGCCCACCCAGATTGACCGGTGGCCCACCCAATCAGATTAATAAAAACAAATTACATTTTTAATTTTAATAATAATAATAATAATTAATTAATACATAATTTCATTTCAATAGTTTCCTGAGGACATTTGTGTACAGTAGCTACGAAAAATAGCTACAAAAGAAAAATATTATGTCGGCATATCACGCAACACCGCTCTCCGTGCGCGCATTGACTTAACGTTGTGATAGTCTACATGCGAGTCGCGTAACAGACAGATGAGGTTTAAAGCAGCCGGGGGCTGACTGACATGAGTACAAGGCATAGGCCTATTTAAATTCACTACCGAAGCACCGATCTGCTTCTATAGTTGGCATATTTATAAGGCGTGTACAGGCCTAATTTGCCAGGGTCGATATTGTCCACACCACTTTTTAAAACATCTCGCGGCACGAATGTACTAATTCTACAAATAAATAAAACATCTCCAGTTAACTGGCAGAGCATTCATTTCGTTCGTTTTTTAAATAAGAGACGATCTAGCGCTGAAATGTGTTTTTTTTTTTTTTTAAATCAAGTGATCAAAGTGCTCGTTGCCGCTGCGATCAGTGGCGCGGATATAGTGTTTTCTCGTGTGGCTAGCGCAAAGTTAGGCAAGGCAAGGCAAGGCAAGTTTATTTATATAGCACATTTCATACACAATGGCAATTCAAAGTGCTTTACATAGAAGAAATTAAAATAATAAAAAGAAATAAGAATAATTAAAACAGTTTAGAAAAATACAAAATAAAATACAGTACAAACAGTCGGACGAACATTGGCACAGTGCTCATTTAGTAAATGCATAGCTAAACAGATGTGTTTTGAGTCTGGATTTGAATGTGACTACAGTAGGAGCACATCTGATCTCCTCTGGAAGCTGGTTCCAGCTGCGGCTGGCATAATAGCTAAAAGCGGACTCGCCATGCTTAGAGTGAACCCTTGGTATTTCTAGCTGATATGATCCTAATGATCTGAGTGATCTGTTGGTTACGCCACTGGTCGTGTATATAAGCTTAAAAAACCGAGGCCCCTCCGTATATTCACCAGGCCCACCCATTAATGACGTTCTGTATCCGCCACTGATTGAGTTTGTTTGTTTTATTATAGAACCACACACACGTTTATCTACATTTGTCCAGCTGACCAAATCACACAAACCCATCACACAAACACACACTTGAACATCCGGCACACGAAGCTACAGGCCCTTTTGAGCATCATCATATTAACCCTATCAGGACCAGACGGCATCGCATCTGAGGACCGACGTTTCTGCACCCTTCTTCCCTTAAGTGGACTTCCTCTGGAATACTTGGGACTTCTTGAAACTGAGTACACTTACTTATTTCCACCACTTAGTTGCCCTCTCTTAATATAATTGTATCTTTGAATATAACCACATTGTTTTTATTGTTTGTTTATTTTACGTAGGCCTACGCTGTTTATTGTGATATTTACATTTGGTTGACATTGTGAGAAAATGAATATCAATCAATCAATACAGTGAGTGAATTTGATCTTTGTCTCTGGCTTCTTCAGTTTTCTCCTAGTTACTGGACATTAATTGTGTATTAATACTCTAAGGTGATTTAGAACCGTAATAGCAATCAGTGCATTCTACAGCCTTCAATACAATCAGCATCATCATCATCATCATCATCATCATCATCATCATGTACCTCGTGTAGAAGGACTCACTGCTGTCGTTGAATCAGCTGGAGCTGTAAAGGACGAATGTTTGTTCAGATGATTCATACTGTACAAAAGCATCATTATATTTGAACTAGTTAAAACACAGGATGACTTTTAACACTGATTCATGAGACTCATTCATTTCTCACCTGAATACTTGACAGTGTATCTGACTGAGGTCTCGAGTTGATCTCTGCGAGTAAGCTGACATCTCCACTCTCTGTTGTCATCTTCATTCAGGAGTGTTGTAGTCAGAGTGATGATACAGTGATCTGATGATGATGATGATGATAATATCTGATATCTGGAGTCTGTCTTCAGATCAACACCAGCCTGATTCACCCACAACAGCTCAACTCCCACATAACGGACCCAATAATCACAGGAGAATTCATCATATGAGTACAACTGACAGGAGAGAGTCACAGAGCGGCCTGGACTGATCTCAATCTGTGAGGATGATGAAGATGAAGATGATGATGATGATGGAGACACTGAAACTGAACACAAGACACAAATCACAGACTCTTCAATCATCATCCGAGTTTAAAGGGAGAATCTGTCCTTTTTAAATTGAGCACATAATCATAAACTTACCATGAAGAACATGCAGAAGAACATCAGCATCAGGTCCTTGTTGTTCTCCATTCACATATTGTCTGCAGGTGTATAATCCATAATCTTCTCCTGTGACGTTCTTGATGTTCAGAGAGCAGTCAGACTCCAGACTCAGTCTCTCATGTCTCTCTGAGTCTTTATTCTTTATCCCTCCAGTAATCAGTTCAACTAACCTTGAATATCCATTCTCGTAGGTCCATGTAGTTGATTTGCAGTCAGAAAGAGCTTTATTACAGGACAGAGAGATATTTTCACCAGAACTGATGAACACACGATCCACTCCACTGGTTCCTGAAACACAGTATATCTCAGTGATCATTATGATATATATTAATAAATGAAACATAAAACACACCAGCACAAAAAGCAGAAGTTTTAAATCATAGTATTTTTCCTGACTTAAAGCAAACAACACACTCTCCAGAATAAACTATTAGTCTTTATCAGAGAGCTGTTCAAATCACTGACACACTCTTAATATGAAGATAATTCTTCATCATCAGATGCAGGCGCGCTGGAAGCTGTTTCATGGAGGGGGGGCTGGGGGCTGGGTTGGAAAATATGTGACGTCATTATGTTGTGGCCAACGACAAGACATGAAATTTCTCTGTACTGTATGTGTTGTAGCCATTAAAGAAAACATTTAGTTTCATATTTATGTTTAAATATTATAGGCTAATGTTATTTTTTAATTTAATCGATGTTGATTATGAAAGTGAGCATATGCAGCATGAGAAAGATAAAGATACATCATGAGATGCAATATGACTGGAGACATGGAGTGGGTAAGACATGATTTTTACCACTTCATTGAGTTTTGTTTTGTAGAAAGACAATTTTTTAGAAGATTTTCGTTTTGTATAAATTGTATCTTAATTTTGATCAATGTTTTATTAACCAATTGCCTGTAGCCTATTTAATAAATAAGACGCAAATATATAGCAGACAATGTAATAAGGCACCGGCATGATCACTTGCATTGCACGTGAACTGGAGGGCGCCGAAACTCAGCTTGTGCATCACAGATTTGAGAAATATGCTATAGGCTATAGTATCTATAAGCTTGAAAAGTCTACTTTTAAACGAAACTATTCAAAACGAAAAGAAATGCATGGGCTACTCTCTGATTATATCATATGAAATGTGTATTTCACATGCATTTCTCTCTGGCGTTCATGGCGAGTCCACATCGCCAACTCCATCTTTGCAGCGACACAGAAAACACCAGTTTATTAATAAACAATTAAATGTCTCCTTGCTATTTTGGACACATTCATACTTTTGACGGTTCTTTGTGGCAAGCTTAATGCGTGCGGCCGTGCGCCTGAGTGCGGCTATATTATGTACACGCTCATTATCCTGTATATAGCCTATTAAATTAATATAAAGGGGCGATTTGTCCACTGATGGCTTAAATGAACAACTACTAAAAAAACTTTAGTCGGAGGCAGCCCTTATTCCACATATTTTGGTACCAGCAGGCTATTCTGGGTTGAGCGAGCGACCCTGAGCGGAATGAGCGAGCGGAGCGGAATATTCAGAAATGCGCTCTCCACTCACGTGCTCTGAACGTAACAAAGCATGACAAATTCAAACTTTATTTCATTTTCTCCGTAGCTTGAACACTCGCTTAATTAGGCATAAGAGAGTTAGTTAACGCTGTCCATTTATTTATTTTTATTTCACGTTTTTAAAGTACAATATTATATTAGTCCACTGCCAGCCCCCCACTTGGGGGTGCTGATGCTATGACGAGGGGGCTTCCCGCGCTACTGATCAGATGTTTGAGTGACACTATGTCCAGTATCAGGAATAATACAGTATGATCTGTGTGTATCAATACACAACTCTGAGATCACAACGTGAATGTGTGCAAGAATAAACTGAGCATGTTCAAATGAACTCTTTCCAGACTAATTCCACTAAATGTCTTTAGAGAAAATACAGATTTCTTTACCTGTGAGAAGTGAAGAGAGAATGATCAGTCCCAGCACACACAGATCACACTTATCAGCCATTTTCTGTTTCTGTCAGTCTTCTTCTTCATTATATATAGTTACAGCTCCTCCTTTAAACATCATCAGCTCCTCCTGTGGTTATTCACTTCCTCTCATCTGACCAACCAAGTGTTTACATCCGTTGCTATATAGTGACATATATAGACTGTGTATTTTAACACTGGGGATTTTGCTCTGTGGGTTTTAATGTTCTTGACTCTGAGTGACACTCAACAGCACCCTCATCAGTCTAAACGCTTCCCTCCTAAGCGTCAGAGACCCTGGGCCTAAGATAATGCTGGACCCTGCGCCTCAGAAGCAATCCTGATCATCCAGGAAGGAAGAGGGGAGGCTTAAAGATTTGGCTTAAAGAAAGGCTGTTTTCGTCATTGGCTTGCTTATTTGGGGGAATTTAATTTAATATTCAACAATAATATCGATCTGCCTGCATTGACACCATTATATGAGAACTGAACTGAGCTGGACGATGACGTCGCAGTCTTCTCCAGAGCGGCTATGTATATAAATGAACTAAATTAATAACTTTTTTACCACAAAAATGAACCATCACTGAACTTAAGCTGGACTGTGATGCTATTTTCTTTTGGAAACAAACTTTGTTGCATTATTTTCCTGTTATCACTGTAAAGCTGCTTGAAATAATCTGTATTGTAAAAAGCGCTACAAATGTATTTTTCATTATTGCTCATATAGCAAGTGCTCGATTCTACACCAGCTCGAAATAACGAGGAAAAACTGTCCAAATAAAGACTTTTCCACTTAGACTAAAACCCTATTCGCACTGGATTAGTATCATCTGAGGACCACATGTGATTTAGAAATTACCCACTTAGACTAAGTTCCACTTAGAAGAGAGCAAGAGCCGTGAGTTCCCGTTCAAAAAAGAAAAAAAAATGTATTAAAGCTAAAATAGTTGGACAACAATCAATTAAAACTGGAAGTGAACAATCAAATCAGTTATTGGTTGAATGAAACAAGAAAATGAACAATCGTTGCGGGGTCTGAGGCTTCCACAGTTCCAACACACAGATGGACGGACGGACGGACGGACGGACGCGCACACGCACCACTTGAAACACAGACCAAACAGAGAATGAATGTGAGGGATGCACTTATAAAGCAAACAAAACCGAGGATCATTAACCCTCTGGGGTCCTTCGTTTAACAGTCACACTCAGGACCTTCGGGTCCAAATGGACCCGGAGGGCGGGATTAATATATATTATATAAAAAAATCTTTTTTTTTTTTTTTACTTGTTTTTTATAATATTTTTTCTTTTCTTTTTTGGTGTTTTGAGATAATTTTTAGGGCCGGGACTCGATTAAAAAAATTAATCTAATTAATTAGAGGCTTTGTAATTAATTAATCGAAATTAATCGCATTTTAATTGCATATAAATTAGGGCTGTCAATCAATTAAAAATAATTGTGTTGAACATGTTATTGAAATAATGTTCAAATGTTCAAAGGGTGAGCATTGAAATAATTGTGCCTAGCAAATAATCAATACAATACAATTGAACATTATTAAATTATTGAACATTATTAAATTATACATTTGATATTAAACATTAAATTAAAAACATTATTTACACTTACTTTACAGGTTTTTAACATTACTTCGAAAATGCTGAAATTTAAAGTTTGAGATGTTTTTCATCTGTTTTAGAAAGTATTTTTAGACTTTTGTTTTTTCAGAATAAAACTTGTTTTACAATCTTGAGCATGTGTTATATTTTTATTAAATGTGTTTAATTAAGCCATTGCTGCAAGTAATTTGACAGTTAACAATATTTTAGTGTACAGTTAATCACAAATTCAGTCAGCATTGTCATGACTCATTATCCCATGATGAAAGGTAATACGGTGAAACAACGTCACGATATCAACGTTGATTCAATTTGCAAAACCGAAGCATAATTCATCATTGGTTCAACAACGTCGACACACAATCTTTATTCACCCATACTGAAAGAAGAGACGGTGAAACAACGTCACGAAATCAACAATGAAACAACGTCACGATTTCAACGTTGATTCGTTTTGCACAATCGAAACATAATCCAACATTGATTCGACCTTGGTCCCTTACGTTCACCGGTGAATCAACGTTGAAATGCCAGCTGTTTTTTATAAGTAAATGTTCCAATCAATGATCCAGGCAGCGCCAGCGCGTTCTCGTCTCCCTCCTTCATTTTACAGTCGAATTGTTGCTAGAACGGCTCCAGGTTCAAAGGTCAATACGGAATAGATTAATCTGCGTTATTTTTTTTAACGCGTTATTTTGTCTCAGATTAATTAATCGAAATTAACGCGTTAATGTCACGGCCCTAATAATTTTATGATTTTAATTAATATTTATGCAATAATTATGACCCATTTTTTCCCATTGAATATAATAAGACATTTTTTATCTATTTTTTATTTTATTTTATTTTTATCAAAAAAAATGTGTGTGTGTGTTTTTGTACTCTTGATGTTTTAGAGATTCACCCCTTCACTGTTGAGTCCTTTTTTTTCTGCATCCTGGCTGATTTGTAGATTGTATGCACAAAAAAATTCTGTGTTTTCATATTTTTGACAATTTCCCATTCATTTCCTATGGGGGTCATTTTTGACCAAACAGCAGAAGTGTGACGTGCTTGGATCATGACCCCAATATTTTTTGTGTGTTCACATACCGAATACCATAAAAGTCACCAAGTTTCGGAACATTCCGATGAAGCTGTGATTTTTAAAAATTCAAAACAGATTTTTGTAATCTGAATTTATTAGTATGTATGTGTATAAAAGTGTGTTTGTGTGTGTGTGTGTGTGTGTGTGTGTGTGTGTGTGTGGATGTGTCTGTTTTGCACTCTTGATGTTTTATAGATTAACCCCTTCACTGTTGTGTGCTTTTTTTCTGGATCGTGGCTGATTTGTAGATTGTACGCACAAAAAAACTCTGCATTTTCACATTTTTGCCAATTTCCCATTCATTTCCTATGGTGGGTCCATTTGGTCCTGAGTGTGACAATTTTTTTTACAACCACTTAGACTATTCAAATCCTGTCCCCAATTTTTTTGGGTGTTCATATACCAAGTACCAACAAAGTCACCAAATTTCGGACCATTCCGATGAAGCTATGATTTTTTACATTTTTTTATAACGCAAAAACCCCATTTGGACCCGAAGGACCCCAGAGGGTTAATAGCACACAGAAAATGAACAATCGTTGCGGGGTCTGAGGCTTCCACAGTTCCAACACACAGACGGACGGACGGACAGACGCACGCACACACATCACTTGAAACACAGACCAAACAGAGAATGAATGTGAGGGATGAACTTATAAAGCAAACAAAACCAAGGATCATTAATAGCACACAGCTGACACGGATGAACTAGGGTGACCATATTTTAGTTTTCAGAAAACAGGATAGAATAGGCCTACTATTAAAAAAAAAGGTTTAGCTTTTAACACCTTTTACATGACACTATTTCTTTTCATGGTCATAGGTTAAAAATCTACCACTAAAATAAAAAATCTACTACACTATTTCAGTATATAAAAAAAAAATATATATATATATATTTCAATCCTCCTGATGTTCTCTTGTAGCCTATAATTTCTTTATGTGGGCTTCTAGATCGCTAGCACCTTTATTTGACACTGATAGTCCATGAGCCAGGGCCCCAAATTTGGTCCATCGGTATCAACGGGGGGGGCAAATGCTATCATTGTTTTTTGGCAAGGTATACACCCCTAGTACTAGAAAAATCCCGATAGCAGTGCAGCGGTGGTAGCGAAATCACTTTTTTCAGCTCATGAAGTTACTAACCCCCTAAAATAAATTCCGTTTTTTAAATCTGGTGTATATCTGGTTTAGGCTCATGCTAGGGATATTGTCAGTATTCTATAATATGGTGCTTGGTATCATTGGAAAGGGGACCTTTTAGGCTTTCATTTAAGCCCAGTACTGAATCTGTCTGACAAACAGAGAGGTCACAAGACTTCTTTAAACCAGAAATAACACACATTTTTTCCCAATTTCCGCCTAAACTGTATGCTTTCTTTTATCCCTGTGGCATGAAAGAACACCACGGACACAAAACTCAACAACTTCAATACTCAAGGCACTCTGATGACTCAGAAAATGTATAATATACCCATACTATTTATTTGTGAGAGCCTTAAATTAGACTTGTGTAGCCAGCACAAGTCTTCAAAATACAATAGAGCCAATAGAATGGACAAATAGAATACCCTATTAGTCCAGGGCCAAATGGCCTATTTATTCATGTACAGTTGTAATAAAAAGTAATTGTTTCAATAGTGTTGTCAATGGTGTTGTAAACAGAACACTTGTAAGTGGTTTAACAAAATGTTTCTATCATGTATTTTGATATTCACCCACTTTTAGTCAGAATATCAGGAAGTAGCTCATGCAAGGGATGTTGATGGATTTTGACAGTTTGACGAGGTTTTGCCAGTTTTGTGAAAAGATTGTTGGTTCAGTTGACTGGTTATAACAACACTACCAACTATGCCATCTTCAGTCAACTTCCATTGAGTTCCAGGGGTATTAAATGTAAGTACAAAATAGTTTTTCTCTTGTGCTTGTGAATTGGTGGGGAATAGTAGCAGTAGCTAATGTAAGCTTGGTGTTTTTAGCAGGCTAGTTATCTAGCAGGCTAGCTAGCTTGCAGGTTAAACAGTGTAACAGTAACTGCTACAGTGCAGCTCGGGCCAGCAGCATGTGTCCAAATATCAATCTTAACTGTTCTATTTCATCAGAAACGATCTGAAAACAGGGTTTTAAGTGTAAAATACCGAACTTGTCATTTAATTTAGCTTAAAAACTTTTACATAGGAGTCTTAGCTTAAGAGCGATTCGGGGCCAATCTGAGAACAACTCTGAGCAAGGAAAAGACAAAAACTTTCATCTTAGTGAGGAGGCGGGGTTGACCCCGTTGCTATGTATGACACAATCTTTTGAAGACTGTGATTGGTTGGTTGTCCAAGAAGGAAAAAAAGAGTGATTTTAAGTATAGGGTCTATTCTAAGCCTTCACTTTGAAATTACATGTGACTGTGTACATTACACACTGCTGCATTGTTGCATTTTCCCAGTTGCCAAATATCGTAATGTAGTGATTACTTTCATTTCTGGCGCTATGGCATTTCTGCGCTGTGTCGGCGATGTTAGCGCGTCTCTGAGATCAGTCACAAACATGATCCCTGCATGATCTCATCTATAGCGCCTTATTAACTCACTGGCATCCATTGTCTGCAACACATTTCTTCTCCCTCTTCGTCTTTCTGCCATTTTCTCCTCTGCTAAAGAAACTCTTAAGCCTCTTAAAAGTCCTTGTCCGTGCTCCTTACAATTTTGACCTTAAGACCTCTTTTAAGGGTTAAGATGCTTTCTGAATTACTTTTTTCTTTACTGGGATTTTTTCTTTAATTTTAAGAGTAAACGCCCACATTTCTAAGAATTTTCTTAGAATTTTGTCACTAGGAGCTACTCTTTGCATTAAGATTCTTTATGAATACGGGCCCAGGTATATTTGGCCTGTACTTGAACTCAATCTTTTGATCCAGATATACTTAAAAGAATAATTAAGAATTCAAAGTATACTTGTCTTGTAGTTGTGTTAACTCTTTTGATTGAGTAGTCAATTAAATATACTTTTTTTTACATAGTTTTTCATATACAGTCTTATGAAACTTACATTGTTTGAAAATATTGATTAGAATATTGATATAAAACAGATATGTTTCTAATTCTGCATATCTGAATTTTTGTGTCGGCTAGTCCACTGGTGCTATATAGCAATTTACTCTAATTCTACTTTTTTGTTTAAAATGTTGCCTTTCTTTATAAAACTTACTGACATTCAAGTGTTGATTAAAAAAGGATGCATGAAGCTAATAAAATGTTTTTAAAATTAAAGTACAGTTAAAGGTATTTTTCAAGTGCAAAAATAATATATAAATAGTAAACTATAAGTATAATGTTATGTTCACTTAAAGAAAACTTGCAAGTATACTTGCAGTATAAACTACGAAACTAGTAGTTTACTGAGAGTACACTTCAGTGTGTACTTTCATTAACTAAAAAATTTACTACTTGTATTAAAATAGTAAACTACTAATATACTTATAAGTTCACTTGTAGTACAGATGCATTACAAATGAGAAACCTAGTTGTGTACTTAGTTTACTACTCTTACAAATACTAAAAATACTAAAAGTGGGCCAATTTAGTCCCAAGCAGTATTGAAATAGTACACAAGTTTACTACAAGTACACATTGATATTAGTATACTTACTACATAAAGTATACTTAAAAAATATACTTGAAAATTACTTAAGTATACTTCATTAAATGAACATGAAGACATGCACTTTTATGATGAAGAGATGCACTTTTATGATGGACAGATGCTCTTTTATAATGGATAGATGCACTTTTATAATGGACAGATGCACTTTTATGATGGATAGATGCTCTTTTATAATGGATAGATGCACTTTTATAATGGACAGATGCACTTTTATGATGGACAGATGCACTTTTATGATGGACAGATGCTCTTTTATGATGGATAGATGCACTTTTATAATGGATAGATGCACTTTTATGATGGACAGATGCACTTTTATGATGGACAGATGCTCTTTTATGATGGAGAGATGCACTTTTATGATGGAGAGATGCACTTTTATAATGGATAGATGCTCTTTTATAATGGATATAAGCACTTTTATAATGGATAGATGGACTTTATAATGGACAGATGCACTTTAATAATGGATAGATGCACTTTTATGATGGATAGATGCCCTTTATTTGATGGATAGATGTACTTTTATGATGGACAGATGCTCTTTTATAATGGATAGATGCACTTTTATAATGGACAGATGCACTTTTATGATGGACAGATGCTCTTTTATGATGATAGATGCACTTTTATGATGGATAGATGCACTTTTATGATGGATAGATGCACTTTTATGATGGATAGATGCACTTTTATGATGGATAGATGCACTTTTATGATGGATAGATGCACTTTTATGATGGATAGATGCACTTTTATAATGGATATAAGCACTTTTATAATGGATAGATGGACTTTATAATGGACAGATGCACTTTAATAATGGATAGATGCACTTTTATGATGGATAGATGCACTTTTATGATGGATAGATGCACTTTTATGATGGATAGATGCAATGCACTTTTATGATGGATAGATGCACTTTTATGATGGATGGATAGATGCACTTTTATAATGGATATAAGCACTTTTATAATGGATAGATGGACTTTATAATGGACAGATGCACTTTAATAATGGATAGATGCACTTTTATGATGGATAGATGCACTTTTATGATGGATAGATGCACTTTTATGATGGATAGATGCACTTTTATGATGGATAGATGCCCTTTATTTGATGGATGGATGTACTTTTATGATGGACAGATGCTCTTTTATAATGGATAGATGCACTTTTATAATGGATAGATGCTCTTTTATAATGGATAGATGCTCTTTTATGATGGATAGATGCACTTTTATAATGGATAGATGCTCTTTTATAATGGATAGATGCTCTTTTATGATGGATAGATGCTCTTTTATAATGGATAGATGCTCTTTTATGATGGATAGATGCACTTTTATAATGGATAGATGCACTTTTATAATGGATAGACAATAATAGATTTTTACAGCGATTGATTCCTGCCGGTTCCATAATGAGACTGGCGCGGCCAAAGACATTTTGGGCGCTGCGGCATATTAAATATATTATAAATAGTTTTTCCGCGTGAGAAATACAATGTGTGGCGAGAGGGCGTGACAAAAGACCGAAATTAGTGACTGTCACGTGACACTTGAGAGCCCTGACTGCACTGTAGCAGTTACTGTTACACTGTTTAACCTGCAAGCTAGCTAGCCTGCTAAAAACACCAAGCTTACATTAGCTACTGCTACTATTCCCCACCAATTCACAAGCACAAGAGAAAAAGTATTTTGTACTTACATTTAATACCCCTGGAACTCAATGGAAGTTGACTGAAGATGGCATAGTTGGTAGTGTTGTTATAACCAGTCAACTGAACCAACAATCTTTTCACAAAACTGACAAAACCTTGTCAAACTGTCAAAATCCATCAACATCCCTTGCATGAGCTACTTCCTGATATTCTGACTAAAAGTGGGTGAATATCAAAATACATGATAGAAACATTTTGTTAAACCACTTACAAGTGTTCTGTTTACAACACCATTGACAACACTATTGAAACAATTACTTTTTTATTACAACTGTACATGAATAAATAGGCCATTTGGCCCTGGACTAATAGGGTATTCTATTTGTCCATTCTATTGGCTCTATTGTATTTTGAAGACTTGTGCTGGCTACACAAGTCTAATTTAAGGCTCTCACAAATAAATAGTATGGGTATATTATACATTTTCTGAGTCATCAGAGTGCCTTGAGTATTGAAGTTGTTGAGTTTTGTGTCCGTGGTGTTCTTTCATGCCACAGGGATAAAAGAAAGCATACAGTTTAGGCGGAAATTGTGAAAAAATGTGTGTTATTTCTGGTTTAAAGAAGTCTTGTGACCTCTCTGTTTGTCAGACAGATTCAGTACTGAGCTTAAATGAAAGCCTAAAAGGTCCCCTTTCCAATGATACCAAGCACCATATTATAGAATACTGACAATATCCCTAGCATGAGCCTAAACCAGATATACACCAGATTTAAAAAACGGAATTTATTTTAGGGGGTTAGTAACTTCATGAGCTGAAAAAAGTGATTTCGCTACCACCGCTGCACTGCTATCGGGATTTTTCTAGTACTAGGGGTGTATACCTTGCCAAAAAACAATGATAGCATTTGCCCCCCCGTTGATACCGATGGACCCCCCTGGCTCATGGACTATGACACGTACGTGCCAGCTTTGCAGTTCAAGCATTCTGCTTTACACGGATCCCGACCGAAACGAAAACACGGGAAGTTTCTCTGTAAATCATCTGTGAATTTACATTTGGGCTTTTTTTTTTCGCTGTTAGCTACTTACATATAAACTGAGGCGTCGACCGTCGAGTCCTGGGGTCAAGTCACGCTGCTAAAATTGAAATTCTGTGTCTGTGAACGTGAAGTCCGCCTACTTTGATTTGATTGGTCATTTCAAATATTCTGACATTGAAGAGCAGTGTGACAGACCAATGAGGCTGAGATGAACAGTGAACACACACACACACACACACACACACACAGGCCTCTGTATTCTGACGTGCGCTCTGCTTGCCGCTGCGGATTGAGGAACGCGCTGATTATAACAAGACGGGGCGAAGCCGAAGTCGGTTTCATATGTTTTGTGTGCAAAGGCAAGCATGTATTTAAAGTACACGCTTAATGGCCCAATGAAAAATAATGAAAACCAGGACATTTTCACCACTTTACAAAAAACAGACAGGACGGCCAGGACAGGACGTGAAAACAGGACATGTCCTGGGAAAACAGGACGGTTGGTCACCCTAGGATGAAGTAATAATGACTGTGACCAGAGATAGATGAGTGGGGGAATCTGAACAAAGACATGTGACAAATGACAAGAACCTGAAAGTCCATGAAAACAACACTAAACCGCACATAATGTGACAATATTGTTCACCACACTGGCTCAAACACACTTACGCTCAACGCTTCAGACTGAACACGATGGACAGGCTCTACTTTTGCACACGAGAGCACTGGCGGAGCTAGGGGGTCGCCGTGGCCACCCTTGGTCTAAGCTTGGCCACCCCTTTGGCCACCCCTCTCACAACTGCTGTTTCTGTCTCTCTTTTTTTACTGACAAAAATTGCGTTTTTTAAAACGCTGAACCGTCTCTTTGAGCAAGTGCCGAATGAGCTTCAGCAGAACATCAGACAGTGATATGCACATAGTAAATATAGAGTCAATCTTTCTCAACTGGTGGGTTGCAAGACCGTTTTGAGGAAGTCGAATAGTGTGCAGTCACCAACAAACGTCATTCTCTTTTTTTCTGATGCTACTTTTATTTTAGAAGATGTGTGTGAAAGCTTGTGACACTTCTGTCAGATGCTGAGGAAAGGGCGTTGTCCTTGTTCAGTCGGCTATCTTCGTTAAGATGAGATGTTGTCAGGCAAAATGTCAGTAAAACTAACTAACTTTTCTGTCATACAGCTGACAGCCGTTGTACTGTGCTTGCGGTATACACACATCACGCGCAAATGCGGCGCGCTGTAGCCGTAGTTGTCGTCAATTAACGATGGACAGGCTCTACTTTTGCACACAATCGTATTTCTGTTAGTTTCACTTCCTTATTTAAGAGTTTCCTGCATGCAGTTCAATTCTATAAATAAAATCATTAAATTATTAGTGATAAAATTGGTTTACTACTGAAACGTTATCCACTATCCATGACTCCTCAATTCTTAAACAGTTTTTAAAGTATTTTAAAGTAATTATTAGCATCAGCTCCAGTTTGGTGAAACAGAAAGTATTTGCACATGATATTAAATGTCTTCTGGAAGAGTTTCTCCACATGGATTATAACGTTCTGCTTTACTCTCTCCAGCCCTGAGAAATATATCAGATCCAGACTCCTTTATTAACACACAAACACTTTTTACTTATTTCTTGCCCTGAGCTTCTTGACACATTTCACATTTAAATAATGTGGCTTGCTAATTTCAATGTGCTGACGTTGCCTATAGTTCCTAGCCTGGAAATCCAGACCTAAATCTAAAAGATTATGATGACTGATGAAAATCGGCCAGCTCGAGGGGCGGCACCAAGCGTGCGTTTGAACATCTCACTGCAGGCAATAGGAGAACACTACGACCAATCACAACAATGAACCTAGGGATGGGGAAATGAAGCCTGGTGAATCACTGAGGCTTTCCCCTGACTGTGGAGGACAGCGCCATCTGGTGCTTATTTAACACACAGCAGCCAGAAGCCTGTGTTAAGCTCTGGCACGAACCCACGAACGAAACTAACTCATTTCTTACTTAAATCAGGAAATAAATATACTAACACAACTATACACTTTATTATATGAAGTTCTACTTACCTTTCGCTGTCCAACTTTGAAGCTATTTCACTTAGAAGGACGGTAAATCCACATATTGAAAACTAATCTTTTTTCTAGAGCCAGACTATATAAGGGGGCGCGCATTCAAGCGCGCTCTCATTGCATGCTCTCAACAGACAGCAACTGGTCGCAGCCTTTTCGCTCCTCCACGTTTTAACAAAGAGCTCATTTACCTTGTTAATCTTATTGAGGAAGATATATCTTTATATATAAATATAGGCTACATATATTGTACTCTATTCATATTATAGTTTATATTATTATATATATTGTATATATATTTATCCACTGTTCCTCAAAGTTTTTTTCTTAAAGTTCAAGTCAGCCTGAAGAAGGTAATATTATTTACAGAAACGTCGCGAAAGACTTGAACGCATTTAATTTAGATTTTCGATTTTTTACCTTTTTTTTTTCATGTTTATTGTTATTTTTTGTTCAAAAAAAGACCAATCAGGAAGTGGTAAAACTTACTTTACAGCCATCTGCCACAGCTGCCGACGTCCAGAGGATGGCCAGATTGCCGAGCACACCTCGCTTGATTGTCCAAGGTAATGCCTAACGTAAGGCCCTATGAAATCAGCTTTATTTTTTCCAATTAATTTTTTCCGTTTTAGTTTTCATGGATTCCATATTTATGGTTTAATTTTAATCATCAAACAGCATGTATAATCAATTTAATTCATAAAGCAAACAATTTAACCAATCTTTTAAAATGTAATCAGATAGAAAAAAAAAAATACGAGGGCCCTACTAACATCATTCAGTATACTACTGGTCAAACCTACATGTGTCCAGTACCTTACTAATTAAGTAACTAATATAACTTTATTTTTTATAATAATGCATGTTTGTACAACATTCAAGGAATAGTTCGGAGTAAAATCAGCCTAGGGTCCTTTGCACCATGACCTCGAGCCAAACACCCCCCAGAAGCCTTTTGTCCCTTGATCCATTATTAAAGTTAGAGCTTATTTAGAGATATCAGCCGGATGGCTGAACCGCACTAATAATGCCCAGAATGGCACCACACTTCTACAGTAGTACAAATAGGTTCTGTACTGTAAAACGAGGCATTGGAAAGTTTGTAAGTACATCAGGAGTTTATTTAAATAACACTTTCCTGACGGCTCATGCTACCGCTAACCCGGACGTCGACGTCACTTCAGTGATTAGGGAAAAGCACGTAAAAGTCCTGCAGAAAGCGGATCATGAGGATGTAGTGTAACGTAGGGAAAGTTCACTTTCTACATGAACTAGTTCAAAGTTCAGTTCACAATTTTTAAAATGAACTAGTTCACGTTCATAGTTCATACGCAACATTTTTAACTAAGTTCACAGTTCCAAAAATGAAGTTCATAGTTCTTTTTTTCCATGTTGCTGCGAGATATTATTGTACAAAATGATTGCCGCCACAGCCCATATAGAACCACAGACAATTATTTTATCAGTTTTTCCCATTCTCACCGACCTTGTCATAAAACTCGTTTAAATGATCATACGACGCCTCCTTGATGCTTTTTGTTTTGATTTGTAACGTAAATGGCGAGTCGTTCATGAACGATCATTATAGCGTTTGTCACGTGACAAATGAACGAAAGACTCGGAAGGTAAAGTAATAAACGATTTTTGACTGCATTATAATGATTTCTTAATTCAGAATATGATCAAGATTGTGTAGGTGGATGTGTTCTGGGAATTTGCCAGTTAATAGTATAACATTTATAGCCCCTTAAATGAACGAAATGACTCAAAAAAAGATTTGTTCACTTTGATAAACTAGATTGGACAAGAGAGGCAGTAATACAGTAGGCCTACGTTCAGTTCACGTTCGCCCAAAATATGAACGAGCTCATGAACTATCGTTCAGTGAACGCGTTCAGGCACAACACTGGTGTAACGGCGCCCAGTTCGGGTACAATTGCAAGTAAAAAGGTTTCTTTATTGAGCTGGTCAGATGCGCACAGGTCGGGGAAACAAACACTCAGGTGGAGAGATGACGCAGGGACTTCAATGGGCAACCCGGTGATGGCGTGCGGTGATCGACGTGTTGAGGAACCAGGAACAATAAACAATCCAGAACAACGTGAACACAGAGAAGAGGATCCACGAAGACAGGGAATCCACACGAGGAGACGAGAGCAAAACACAGGAACAGGACACGACACCGGGGAAGCCACAACGATCTGACAACAAGAGATGGGAATTACTGCACATATAAAGGGAACGGGGATTGAACACAGCTGGCGACACTAATCAACACAATGAGTAACCACACCCACACACACACACACACACACACATCAGAAATGAGACAGCCGATTCATGAACCGTGACAATAAATAAGCCTAGAGGTTGTAAATAGTGTAAACGAGCACAATTTGCAAACTATATGAACAAATCATAATGGCCAATGTTATGAAGTAACGTTACATTTAACTTTATTGATGTGATCTGGCATTTTGTAATGTTTCCATTACAATCAAAAAACACAAATGAAATTATACAGTAGGCCTAGACTATAGACTATTTACTTGTGATTTAGCTGCAATCATGTAAAAACGTTATAATTATTATAAAGCAGTATAACACTTGACATAAATTTATTATAATCCTGTTACCATCATCAGTAGTTCAGTAGACTATGCAGTAGCCTAATATTTGTATGAAATCGTGAAACACCTGGTCAATATCTTCGGAGTCTATCTGTGCCTGTTCCACGCCCGACGCTTCCCGAACTGGTGCCGGTGTACAGGGTGTTTAATTACGGCAGTGCAAGTATTCCACAGCGACTCTAGGGGTCGCTGTTTGACAAAAACAATTTCTCCCTAGTGTGCCTTTAAACAAACTCCTGATGTACTTACAAACTTTCCAATGCCTAGTTTTATGAGTACAGAACCTATGTGTACTACTGTAGAAGTTTTATATCATTCTGGGCATTATTAGTGGAGTAATCTACCAGATACAGCCTTGGATCCATTAGCGCCTCCACTAAACCATCCGGCTGATATCTCTAAATAAGCTCTAACTGTAATAATGTTCAGCCAAGGGGAAAAGGCTTCTGGGAGGTGTTTGGGTCGATGCCGTGGTGTAAAGGACCCTAGGTTAATTTTACTCCGAACCCTCCCTTGAAGACCTATTTGGTATGGTTTTCTTCTGTCTCAGTTGTTTCTATCTCTTCATGTAATCCCAGACTGACTCAAGATGGGATCAGATCTTTGTGTGGATCATACAGTCTGTTACGGCACTTTTCCACTGTACGCTACGGCTCAACCCGACTCTGCTTGCTTTGTGGGGGGTTGTCCACTGTGAATAGTACCTGGTGCTGTTTTTAGTACCATCTACGTCGTTCCACAGGAGCTAAATGTGATGTGTAAACACTGCTGATCACTGATTGGTCAGAGAGAATCGTCACTACAATCATCATTGGGTCTGCAACATGGGACATTAAACGCGTTAATTTAAATAGTAAAAGTGACCACAGTTTCTGTTTCACACGACCCGGATTTTAATTATCATCAAATTTTCATTTTTAAGTTAACCATTTCTTTGAGTACTGCACATTATTACAAACTGCTCTGAAGCCACGAGTCATGAATGAACTCAACCCTGGTGGACGTGCAACAGTTTTCACTTTCAAACGTGCATTTGCATGTCTTTAATTAAACTGTCACACTCTATATCGTGACTCCTGTCTTTCCGTCCATAAAATTAAGACTGTCTTTAAAACACCGTGGGGTAAAGAGGAGCTCACTCCTGTTCATGGATATCTTCCTTCCTGCAGAGTTCAGTCTGATCCAGCAAAGGCAGATATCCAGCTACAGGAATGAGCACCTCTTACCTAAGGTGTTTTGCATGTGCTGTTGTGGTCAGCAAATGTGGAAAAACTAAACGGATTATTGAAAAATAATAAACATGGCTGGACAGGAACAAATAACACAGAGCCATGGTCTGTTTTTGATGGTATTACTTCTTTCATAAATCATTGTTGGCTCTCTCCGCTTTTACCTGCCATATCGCCACTGAATGTGTTGGACTGCCCTTTAGGTTGAGACCTTCACTTCTACCTGGCTATTGTTTTGGACTTTCCCTCTGGCTGTGTTTTACGGACTCACATCTCGTTGCCGACTCCTGCCCACAATGTTTGTTATGATATTGTTGTATCAGTTTTACTGAAAATAAAATCAATTGTGGAAAGTATTGTTTAATAAATTTTTTTACTACTTTTATGTCATCACATTGCATTACTGTATTAAATTGTAAGTTTACAGTTAATTACTGACTAATAATTGCATTACTTTTACAGCTGAAACACAATAAATTACTGGTCAAGTTACAGCTGATAACTATATTTATACAGTTATGCACTGTGAAATTACAAATTACAGTAATGATGTGATATTAAGTAATGGGGGAATGTAGTGTTTGTGTATTAGTCAGGAGATGGCGCTGTAATCCACATGTTGTCGCCTATAAAAGGTGTAGAGTAAGAGCTGAAGTGTGTTGTACAGTACATGCTGACCATTATGTAACATCTGGCACTGTTGGATTGCTTTAGGATTTTAATAAATCTATAAGAACTGAGAACTTTCTTGGCCTCATGCTTACCAGGATTTAAACATTACAACATCCGCAATTGCTGGTATACTGGAAATCTCTGAACACATCTAGTGTGTGTAATCAGAAATGTCCTGTATCTGATCATCTCTGTGCATCTCAAGTGTGTGGACGTGTACGGGGTTTTCACACACCTTAAGTTTCACTGAAATGTCCAATTAAAACCATATTGGGGACAAATGTGGGCAAAAAAAATATATATATATGTAACGGAGGCCAGCTGGTAGTTGCTGTGCGAGTACTGATCTCAATATGTGCTCTAGCGACAGACGCTAGAGGCTGCAGTCTTTAGCCTCCTTGTTAGAGCGCCTGACTCTCCTGCCGGAGAACCGGGTTCGAGACCCGCACGGAGCGGGGTGTGAAGGACCCGGTGAGAGGGGTTACATATATATATATAAAATGTCCTTAATCTGAGCGGTACAAGACTTGGCCACTTTTCCTAAGTTTGCCACCTGAACACACACAAGAAAAATTGACTTGATTCTACAATGTTAAGTGGGTAAAAAAAAAAAAAAAAAAACTCCTTAATCTCGCCTTCGTGGACAGAAATGGGCTCCCATAGGAATGAATGGGAAAAACTGTAATTCAGAGGGTTTTTATTTTTGTATTTTTGTCAATCCTGGGTGATCCTGTACAACATTCTCAATGTGACAAACACTCACACACACGCACACACACAAAGCATTCAATGAGCCTATAACAGAGCTGTTCCAATCAATCAGCTGTGCGCACACACACACAGACACACACACACACACACACACACACACACACACACACACACACACACACACACATTATAACTATGATTATTGTTTGTTCTTGCCTGTTTATTCTTACTTAACACTTACTTGTTTGAGTTATTGTTGTTTATTCTTTCCTGTTTGGTACCAATTCGTTTCTTGAGTTATTAAAATTTGATGTTTTTTTATTTGAAATAAATGATAAATGATCAACTACTTTGTCTTTTCCTTATAGCATGGTCATATTTGTCTAAGCATATTTTGGCATCTTTGTATAGTCTCACCTAACACAAATATATATTTTTTTTTATCACAATTTTAACTTGTGATAAAGTCAAATACTTTCGTGGTTAAATTCATAATAACAGTGTTTTATAGAGTTCAGCCTATATGCAGCCGTAGAGTACTATAGCCATCTTGTTACTATAATATTATTGATATTATTGCTTTTTTTGTTAATTTTATACCAATATGAGACACCAGATGTCACCAAAGTCACCACATTTTTAAGTTTTAGCTATCTGAATTTAAAGAAATTATTTTATTTTTACTGAAGTTAAAGAAATATTAAATATAACATAAAAATAAGCATAATTTAAATAGAAAATATGGTTTTAGAGGTAAATAAATTCAAAAACACCCCAAAAATAAAAATAAAAATACCATAAATTGATAGTTTTTATTTGATCGAAGATAGTGATATAACATTTATTTAAAAACAATTGTTGGATCACACCTGAGACCTCTGTGCCCACATGTGCAAGACCTCTACTAAAGTAAAACGAATGAGTTGAGTTCAAGAGGAGCACTCCAAGGGGGCTCTTTACGTATCTTTGATTGTGTATTTGTGAATATGGCAAATCCCAGTTATTGAGCCAATTAATAACTAAAATGAATTATTTTGATGACCGGAACTGGCAAAATTGTGCCAGAGACCTTGCGAGAAAGAAGGACCTCAGAGTGATATAGTTTCCTGATCTAAGCGGGTAAAATATAACCAGAGTTTAACAGAATAATCAAATATTCGTTCACGTTTAATGATGCACAGATATCATTAAAATCTCGGATGAAATAACGAGTCAATACATGTGAGAAAATATATTGCATTTAATTTTGCAGTGTTGCGAAAAGGAAAGACAAGTAATACGCAGAGAAACCTTCCCCGTATTATTGGAAACCCTCATTGGACCAATAGACGGGCTTACAGGGGTAGGAGACCATTTGTCTAGAGACCACCTTCCTTTGTGTGCCAGTTATCTCTAAACTCTTAAAAACCTTATAACCTTTTGTTTTACTTGTTTGGAAATGAGGCATTTGTACCAGTCGCACCGAGACATTTCAAATGATACCAAACATGTATAATACTGATAATCATTCACATTAAACCATATATATTCTTGTGTGAGTTCTGGTGATAGAAAGAGTGGGGGATGAGGGGAAGAAAAACCACAGGGGCCCAGGGCCCTGGGCACTGCCTGCCATGCTTTCATGCTCCCAAAAAGGGAGACTGCAGACTGCAGACTACAAACCTACCATCACTGCACCGTCCAGCGTGCTCTCAGCAAGCGTCGGAACCACACGATGGCAACTTGCACCATGACTTTGGACCCTCACGGACCCACCAACGGACTCATTTTTCAACCACTTCAAGAATTGTCCACGATTGCAACTGACCATGCAAGTATTTAATGAGGTGCTCTGAAAATGATCAGCTGTTGGTTCTTTTCATACTAAAATAGATCTTGCTCTAGAGGTCCATAACACTCACCACTTTACCTATGCATGTATGTATGGATGAATGTATGTATGTAAGCATGTAGTTATGTTTGTTTGTTTAGTTTAGTTATGTTTGTGATTTAGTTAATAAAACTTTTTGCACAATTATGAATTTGATTTCTGATCCTCTGTTTGCATACCAAGTCCCTTTTACGATCTTGATCTTGTTACATGCTCTAAGCGCTGTACAGGCTAAGGAATAATTATCTTTCAGTGACCATGAAAGATACACTTTCAGTAGAATAAAGGAATAATCAAAGAGTTCATTGGAATTGATTAATTGATTGTAATATTAATTTGGCTTACCTCAAAGTTAATCTAATTAACTTACCCAACTATTAATAATTAATCATAATTGGTAATTATGGATTATTATTAATATTTCCCTTTGAGCTAATATCCTTACACATTAAAACGACTGAAAACGCGGATCACGTGACCATTCACCAACACTGGGCATGCGCGTGCCGATGTATACAGGAAACGGATTGACTAATCCTCAGATTTGATGAAGAAGAATGTAGCTAACGTTACCGCAGCAAAGATTAAAAATGTCGAAGACCAGAGATTTCTTTTCATGGACCGATGACGAGGTGGAACTGTATGTTTTCTTCCGGGGACGGGTCATGTGATGGGTGGCTGACGAATCAGGGAAGGATACGCCATGACCGATGACACCCAATCATAGAGCCGAGCGTGAGCTTCTGCGTCATCGTTTCTAAAGTCCTCCGTTTTGACCCGTCCAGACTAAAACGCCCTCCGGAGATTCAAAACGAAAAACGGGTCGGCAGCGTTTATAAACTTCTCCGTTTTGGGTCTCCGTTTTTGCCGTTTTAGTGTGGACGGGAGGTGCAAACGTAGCAAACGGTCACTGTTTTTCAATGAAAACGCAGTAGTGTGGACGGGGCCTAAGTGTCTTTTAGAAGAAACCATGGCTAGGACTGTAGTCTAAAGCATTCATGAGCTGCAATCATTCAAGCTTATGTCATCTCCCAGTGTTTGCTCATAGGAAAAGGTAGAGTCTAGTTCATTGCTCTTTTATTTCTCGATGTGTATTTTGTCTAATTCTTGTGTGATTCTGTTTATCCAGATTTGTTAGCGGTTGTTTATGATCATCATTCATTTACTTCATCTTTAACGTTGGGCATTATTCATATTATAAGCTCTAAAATGCTTATATTATGTGAGCATTAGTAAAGACTTTAACATCATCAGCTCCTCCTGTGGTTATTAACTTCCTCTGTTCTGACCAACTCAGTGTTTAAGTTCTGCTAGAGTTGCTGTTAGTGGCACTGTCCCACGGTGAAGTGTTGCTTTACACGTGTGAAACGTCTGAGACGTGCGTATACTGTTTAACCACACTATCTCAACACACATCTGCTCTGAACACAAGGATATTCTTTTGCACTCGAGAGCATTACTGTTAGTCTCCCTTTCTGAAGACAAAAGAGCTGATGATGTTTTTTGCCTGTCAGCGCACCTGTGATGTCATCTGGCTGCTGTAGCCAATCAGAAATCGGTGTGTATCACACATGCTTCAGACACCGGTTCACACAGCGTTGACGTTTCACATCAAAACTTTGCAACATTCTCAGTGACCAATTTTCCACACCACAAATCAACATGCACATCTTAACAGCAAACACACACATTCTCCAGAAGTCTCCAAACTCATCCTTCCCAATCACCCTACTACCTGTCCGCTTGGTCCTATTCCCACTCATCTACTTCAAGCCATTTGTTCCTCCACTCATATCATCATTACCTCTCTTCACACTGGTACCGTTCCCACAGCGTTTAAGAGGCTCGGGTAACCCCACTGCTTAAGAAACCCACTCTAAATCCAGCACTTCTAGGAAATTACAGACCGGTATCCCTTCTTCCATTCATCGCTAAAACACTCAGTCTTCTCCGACCAAGCCTCTGCCTTTCTTACACAGAAAATCCTCCTGGACAACAACCGGTCTGGCTTCAGAAGCGTTACTTAACTGAGACGGCCCTGCTCTAGCAACACCCTACCCTCCATAAGACCTTAGCAACTACGCAGAACACCCTAGCAACCACATTTTGTAAAGGTATTAATGAGGCAGTTTTAGTTCTCAGCTAGTTTTAGTCTAGATCTTAGACTGACTGTGAATGTATTGTGTTAAGACCCGTTCACACCAAGAACCCTAACTATAACGATAACGGCACAGAGGAATGATATCACTGTTAATCACTTTCAGAACGATTTGTTCCAGCTGATGAACGATAAAAACATTAACAGCCAATCAGAATCCATCCTGCTTTAAAGAGCTCCAGCATTTAAAGAGACGGACGACAAAACCAAGAATTAACTGAACGTGGATGTTGTTCTACGTCCATATTTTCAAGTGCGTGATGAACTTCCAGTGCAAAAGGACTGTGTGTTTAGAGAGTCTCGTCTTGTTGTTCCTGTGTCATTGCGACGTGTCTTGGTGAATCTGGCTCACGGAGGTCATCAGGGAATAGTGTGCATTCATGAGCTTTACTGGTGGCCTGGGATTGACTGTCAAGTCAAGTTTTATTTATAGAGCACGTTTAACACAACCGTAGTTGATCCAAAGTGCTTTACAGTATAATAAATTAAATCAATAAAAAAAAAAATAAAGAGAATAGTAGTAGAAAAAAAGGAGATACAAATCAATTATCAAAATCATTCAGTGTATACACTGTAAAACTTTTCACTGTAAATTTACAGTAAAATACTGGCAGCTGGGTTGCCAGCCACATACTGTATTTTTACAGAACTAGTACTGTAAACAGCATTTACAGTATTGTACTGTAAAACGTTGTACTGTAAATTTACAGTAAAATACTGGCAGCTGGGTTGCCAGCCACATACTGTATTTTTACAGCACTAGTACAGTAAACAGCATTTACAGTACTCCACTGTAATTACCAAATACAGTATATACCACATAATTTTACAATATTAAACTTGTCTACAGCAATAAATTGTATAGTAGTCACACTATGAAAAAGAAAACAACATTTTCTGGGTTTTAAAACATTTATTTTGGTTAAAAGCAAAGATCAGAAAATTGCCTTCTGTGAACATGTTGGCTGAATTTTTTTTAAACATAAAATGCAATTTTAACACTTAACAACAAACAGGTAACACTTAGCACTTAATTAAAGGGATAATTCACCCAAAAATTTAAATTAGCTCATGATTTACTCACCCTCAAGTCATCCTAGGTCTACATGACATTCTTCTTTCAGACGAATACAATCGGAGTTATATTAAAAAATGTCCTGGCTCTTCCAAGCTTTATAATGGCAGTGAATTGCTGTTTCTGTTTTGAAGTCCATACAAGTGCAAACGAAATCCCATTCAAAGTCTTCAAGTTTTCGCAGAAGTGAGGACACCTGTAGGCTTACAGTGTTCTTGTTTTGCACAACTTGGCCAGTTTTCTTTGAAGTTACTTGTCCTTTCTTTGTTTTTGATCCACGTTCAGGATTGATGTCAGGAAATCGTCTAAAAGGCAGAAAAGAAAGGAAAAAAAACAATGAAATATTATGGACTGAGTTTATATATTTTGACAAAGAGAGAAAACACAAAAGATGTGTAAATAAAAACCAGATATTGGTTTTAACGACTAAACTGTTTGGATAAAACTGAACAACATGAAAAAAAAAATGCAATGTTGGATGTTGTGATCAATAACTGATATTTTTTCTGCCCTGGTTAAAATACATCAACTCAATGTGTCTGTTTACATGTGCACTGTCAACTAACTAAACTGGAAGTGGAACTTTCATCCCCTCATCAGGTCCCATCAGAGTATCAGTGGAAAGGCAGCCATAGACTCTGTTTATATAGAGCACACATTGCCAGAATCCAGCCCAAACCCAAAAAAGAAATAATTTAACTTTAATTGCAAGCCTTGCCATGTTTATTGCATACATGACTACATGATAATGTTAAACATGACATTTACCAGACTAAAATGCATGTTTGCACCCAAAAATGAAAATTCTGTCATTATTGCTCATCCTTAAGACTTTCGTTCATCTTCGGAACACAAATTAAGATATTTTTGATGAAATCTGGGAGGTTTCTGTCCCTCCATTGACATCAATGTCATTGCAACTGTCAAAGCCCAGAAAGGTGGTAAAAACATTGGTAAATAGTACATATAACTACAGTGGTTCAACCTTAATATTATGAAGTGACGAGAATACTTTTTGTGTGCAAAATAACCCCAAAATAACGACATTGTTGAATAATCTCTTCTTTTACATGTCATTCTCCTACACTGTTTTGTGAGGATGAGTGGGCCGGAGTGTATTAAAGGATAACTCTTGCCAAAATGCAACCTAGGGTCTTTTTTGTTAATCTACCCGAGGCAAACCTTCGTTTAAAAGCATAATTAGGATGGAAACGCCACTTTTAAGTTTGACCGTATTTTCGTTTTCTGTCAAATTGCCTTTTGAATGGGAGTGCTTGTGGCACGACTATGATAGCATCAAAAATCGCTATTTTTTTTTAACACTAAGAAGGCTCGACACAACATGAAACTGTGCTCTCAGTATCACCAGAGACTCTACACATGAACTCCAGCATTGAGAACATTGTTTGTGTACACAGAGTTTACTAAAAAGAAAGATTTTGAACAACTCACGGAAACTGTGTCCGCCTGCATTTTGACAGTCAAAAATAGTCGATCTAATAACTTTATTCTAGAGCTGCTGTAAAGCCAAAACAATCTATGTTACTGTAATTTCCTATTATCACTGTAAAGCTGCTTTGAAACAATCTATATTGTTAAAAGCGCTATATAAATGAAGGTGACTTGACACTGTTTACACTACGTCAACAGCGTAGGAGAATGACGTGAAAGAGTAGAGATTGTTGAATAATGTCGTTATTTTGGGGTTTTTTGTGCACAAAAGGTATTCTCATCGCTTCATAATATTAAGGTTGCACCACTGTAGTTACATGGATTATTTAAACAATGTTTTTACTAGCTTTCTGGGCCTTGAAAGTTACAAAGATGTCTCTGTCTATGGGTGGTTCAGAAACCTCTCAGATTTCATCAAAAATATCTTCATTTGTGTTCTGAAGATGAATGAAGGTCTTACAGGTTTGGAACGACATGAGGGTGAGTAATTAATGACAGAATTTTCACTAATCCTTCAACTGAAAACAACTTGCACTGACATATCTGAAATATGTGACTGTCACTGTTTTGTCTCAAGATGCACACCAGTAATGTTTTTTTTTTTTATTAGACATTTTTATAAAAGCTGCTTAAATACCCTAATTTTATTAAGGCCTAGACCTGTCTTAAGCTAAGCCCAGTATGGAAACCAGGGCCATATTGTTCATACCAGTAGTCAACATAATAAATACTGTCAAGACAAGTCACAATTCAGTCTAATATTTATATGAATGGCAAATATGCTAATGACTAACCTCTGAACAAACTCAAAGTGCTGTCTCTTCCTGGTACTGCAAGCTGAAGTTATAGGAGGAGGCAAACAGCGCTGCCAGGCCAGTGATGAAGATGCTGTTATCCTTTCCACACACACCTTGACCTTCCAAACGTAATGTCCAGCACTGGTTGCTTAGAGATTGACCTGTAATTGAAAAAATAATAATAAAATGAATTAATAAATAATATTAATAATTAAAATAACTATTGTGGGTTCCACTGTGGTTCGATGTAGTTGTCTATCTATTCATAGTTCTATAAATTACCATTTTCACCTAAAAATGTAAATTGATTAGGGTTAGAACGTTAAAACGCACTGCCATATTATTTTGCTTGTTTTAAGCATAAACTCACTAAATTTTGACATATTCTTTCAGAAAACAAGACAATTTTTACTTGTCTATTAAATGCTTCTTCATGTAAGAATTTTATATATCTGGACTGGAAACAAGAAAAAAACACTAATTAAGAAAAATATATTTTGCAGTGGAGTGAGTAAATGATGGCTTTTCATTTTAGGTTTAAACTACCCCTTTAATGTTTACATACCAGGAAATAAGGCGTGGACTCTCTGGCAAGTGTAGATTGCTGGACATCAGCTATGCAAATTCCTGAAACAATTTTTAAAAAGGACAGCACAGCCATGATCAACAGAACCAAAACATAAAAAATATTACAGATTAATGAGATTTGTTGAATAATCTCTACTTATCTGCTTGAAGGATAACACCGTCTAACTTCTCTTTGAATTGTAACTTAGTTGTAGGACCATGGCATGGCAATCAGGAATACTACATTTGAAAACAGCTTTAGGAACATGGATTTTCTTGTGCTAGCAAAATTATGACAACGATTCAAAAGCACGATCACAGAACTGACAGCATTTTTTTTTTACCACATAGACTATAATTGTAACACTACTTAAAAGTACTTACATTAGCACTGGACCGTCATCAGATTACAAAGCCTGAAACGAAAAATATATATATCAAAAGCAGGTCATGCAAATAACATGGTATATGTTGCCTATTATGTGAAATATCGAAGTTAACGTTAACGTTACTTGGTAAACAGGTGGAACAGAGTAAATTGTTTGCGCGGCCGCGGCAGAATCAAACCAAATAAGCATTCGTGAAATCAACGTATGTTAGAAATGCGAACGCAAAAAAAAAAAATATATATATATATTGGCTTACCGTATCACTCAGTTGTTGAACAATTTTCCATCTTCTCAAACTCTAAATCCCACTAATCGTCACAGGCGTAGGTTATTCAGATGACAAATTCTTCCATCCGTCTTCATGTAAAGTTAATGTCTCCCATTTTCTGCTGCGTCACAGGCAACTAATATTTGAAACACGAACCGAAGCTCACAAAAGCTTAAAAATTGCTCACAGATTCGCAGACACTGTTTATCTTGATAACAGGAATGATTATTCTGTTCAGTTGAATCCCGCTGACAAATCAAGTTTGCCTGTAGTAGCTACTGTCTGCTCGCGTCACATTTGAACTGAATTGAGCGCGAAAGAAATCAATCCCACAATGCAGTGCTTTTACAGTATGATACTGTATTACGAATTTATCGGGTTGAAAACAGAAATGTGCTGTATATTTACAGCTGTTCTGTAAAAGATACAGCCAAATACTGTATTATGGAAATACAGTACAATTCTGTAGGAAATTCGCTGTAAATTTACAGTAAAGTTTTACAGTGTATACATACATACATACATACATAAAGTAGAACACTGACTAATTTAAAATACATACACAACATTACTCGAATGCAAGAGAGTAAAAATAGGTCTTTAAGCTGGATTAAAAAGCAACCAGAGATGGAGAGGTCCTGACGTTTAAAGGTAAATTGTTCCAGAGCTTCGGAGCGACTACTGAGAAAGCTCAATCACCTTTAGATTTACACCTAAAGGTCTAAAAAAATCTAAAAATCTAAAGATTTTTTAGATTTACAAAAGTGACTGATCACAAGATCTTAGTGACCTAGAGGCCGTGAATGGCCTAATAAGATCACAAATATAATCTGGGGCCGAGCTATGTAGAGCCTTGTATGCAAAAAGAAGGATCTTAAAGTCGACTCTAAATGTTATTGGTAGCCAATGCAATGAGGCAAGAGCAGGTGAAATATGATCCCTCATCTTAGTTCCTGTGAACAGTCTGGCTGCTGAATTTAACCATCTGTAACCAAGACAGTGTAGTGTGAGGTAGGCCAGCGTACAGAGAATTACAGTAATCCAGTCGAGAGGACATTAGTGCGTGAATCACAGTTTCAAGGTCTTTACTAGAAAGTTTTTCACTTTTGCTATAGATCAGAGTTGAAAAAAGCTACTCTTTACAACAGCATTTACATGCTTGTCAAATTGGAGAAGAGGTTCAAAATAGACTCAAAATAGAGATTTTTTGCATGATTGTGTAGGTTTTTACTTATGGGATCTAGCTGTGTTTTTATGGAGTTGTTGGTAGCAGCAGGACCCAGTAGAAGCACTTCGGTTTTATTTTCATTTAGTTGCAGTGAGTTATTTGTCATCCAAGTCTTGACTTCGTTGAGGCATGTAAAGAGGTTGTCTAATGAAAAATAATTTCCTGGTTTGATTGGGAGATGTAGTTGGAGGTCGTCAGTGTAACAGTGATAATTTATGTTATATTTCTTGAATATTGAGCCTAAAGGTAACATGTAGAGGGAAAACAAAAGAGGGCCAAGAATGGATCCCTGAGGAACACCACAATGGATCGGCATAGAGGGTGAAGTAAATGACCCGATATTTACAGAGAAGGTCCTCCCCTGTAAGTATGAGGCGAACCACTGTAAAGCAAGGCCCTCGACTCCAACAACATACTCCAGTCGTTTCAGAAGAATATTATGACAAATGCGGATCTAAAAGTATCAGAATAGTAGAAGACCCAGAATCAATGGACAACAGAATGTCATTTGTGACCTTCAGCAGTGCTGACCCAGTGCTATGCAGTGCTCTAAAACCAGATTGAAATGGCTCTAGAATATTAATATTATCCAGGTATGAGGTAAACTGTAACCATGCAGCTTTTTCCAAAATCTTTGAAATGAATGGGAGTTTAGAGATAGGCCGGTAGTTGTTATGCACGCTGTGGTCAAGGTGATGTCCTTTCAATAGGGGCTATGAGCTTGTTTAAAACTTTCTGAAAAAAAAAAAACATTTATTAAAGAGCTATTTATTGTAGCTAAGAGGATGGGGCAGATAGTGTCTAAAACCTCTCTAAACAGACGTCCAGGCAATTCATCTGATTGACAGAATGTGAATTTCATCTGAGAAATTATTTCAAGAAATCGAGATGAAGACACTGGTTGAAAGTTTGTAAAGCTACTGGATGTAACATCACATGTTAATGTGACTGCTCGGTTAAGGAACAGATTGTGAATGGTGAAGTTTGCTTGTCTCCTGATAAGACCACAACTGTCCGTGCTGCACCTTTACAACCTGGACCTTCTCCATCTTTGCCATGGGAAAAGGTGTCTGTTGTCATTTCTGGCCCATTTGAAACCGCTAAGGGACCGTTCGGTATTCATGGAATAGACCACCGGAGGAAAAATAGGGGAACGTCATATCTTTTATTCTTTGTTGAGGGGAGGGTCACCCAACTTTTGTATTCATGAAAACAGCAAAAGAAATATTATTTTAATGATAAATATTTTTCTATGTAGCTCCATGTAGCTCTCTCAGTCTCGGCCCCCATCGCTATCAGATGGATCTGACCCAACTAAAGTCCAGTTTGGCGCTGTTTGGCAGTGCCCATGCGCTTCGGGCGTACCCGCTCAGAAAAAGTGCATCATGTCAGAACAGAACGCCGATGAAATGTTTACCTGGCAAAGCTTTAAAGCACGAGCAAATAATGAACTTTTGTGATTGCGCATAAGTGCAGAGTCCTGTGAGTGTAACTCTACCGCTGCGTTAACATGTGATGTGGATGTACGTGGAGTTTTACAGTATTGGGACTGAGGCGCCAGAACTGCAGCTGAGAGAATGTGCGCTGTTGCACGATACTACCATCTTTAGTTTCCATGCTTATTGTGTTTCCACAACAATGTCAGTGAGTAAATCTACTGAAATGGCCATAACAGTGGAATGTGATGTGTAAGCTGAGAAAGCAGAGGTTAATGCCCGTTTCACACATCCTCCGTGTGCAGTGTGTGTGCGGTGTGTGTGAGCAGCACACTATAGTGCTTTCACATATGCTGCGTTTGCAGTGACTGATCCACGGCTGTACCACAAACACTTACTCACTACTTTTATTTCAAATCCACTTATCAGCAACTTTTATTAAAAAAAAGTTTAGTCAGCATTGCGTTTCTCTTTGTACACATACAGTATACACTCTTTAATAGACGTTCGTATTCATGTTTAAACACAATTTAAACAACGTATTATTCAATGCATTACTTCTATATAGATTTATATATTAAGTTGCTCAAGCAAGTGGTCAAATATTTAACCATGTACTTGTATTAAAATCGCAAACATTTTAAATTAAAACTTAAAATTGGAAAAAAGAGCCGACTCTCATGCCTTTTCTTTAGCATTTAAATTTTAATGCAATAAATCTCACATGTCACAAAGAACTTGTTTTTCCACTTCCACCAATGAGACGAGTGTTCGTAATGTCGCCTTGTTGAGGTAAAGTGTAGTTTTCCTTGCTTTACCCCGGTCTTACAGTAAAAAAGATGACGGTGAAAAATAGTAGTAATTAATTAAATACATTTATGGTGAGATTACTACATTTTATTTAATTAAATGCATTTATGTTGAGATTATTATATTTTCATGTCAATCTGTGTTCATTTTGACCACGCACCATGTGGTTAATGTTTAATGCAATTGTAATGAATATCTGTTAAACAACATAACCTTGTTTGTGATGTTCACAGAAAATGAACAAGAATGAACTTTGGATGGCCTAGGAGGAGTAGGCCTACTACACAAATATAATTCAACAAGGTTTTAGAATATAGAATATTTTTAAACAAAATAAATATATTGAAAGCCTATTATCCCGGCCCCGGTGTGATGTGCGAGTGGAGGAGGCATGTGTCTCGCATTTGACACGTGACGCGTTGCATTTTGTAACACAACTGCTTGACCAAGGGCCCGGCCCAGCCAGAGATTTATAGAATTTATTTAGAGACAATAGAATATTACTGTTGCAGAATATTAATTACAGTTTGAAGTGCATCAATAGCCGGACTACTAACAGGTCCTGCAAGAATGTCCACATGCTGTCTGCATCTTAATCCTGCATTGACTGCTTCCCTCCACTGGAACTGATTTCCCCACACAAATGTTAATGCTTAGATGTTAAAGCTAGAGGGCCCTATCTCGCACCCAGAGCAATTGACTTTGTACACCGACGCATGTATCATTCCTATTTTCAGTGTTGGGGTAGTTACTCAAAAAAAGTAATTAGTTACTAGTTACTTCTGTAAATTGTAATGAGATTACTTTACTAGTTACTGCATTTGAAAAGTAACTTCACTACTTATTACTTTACTTTCCCGTTTCTTAATTTACTGTGTAGATACATGAACAAACATCATAGCCCTATCATCACTTAGCCTGTCCGCATAGTGTTTATAAATGTAGCCTATACAAAATGGCATGTAAAACCATATGAAAGAACAATATCCATGTCTGCACAAAGAAATATGCCTCACTGTAAAATCCACAAACAACTGGATAAAGGACAAATGTCCGCGGTGGTAGACACATAATCAGGGCTGGACTGGGACAAAAATAAATTGGCCCTGGCATTTTGGCCATAATAATAATAATAATAGCACACTAATAGACAAATATTGTAAAACAAATGCACTGAAAAAAAAAAAAAAGTTTTGTACTAATTTCTATACTTGAAAGAGAGATAAGCACATGCTCTTTTATTTTGACGGACACTGCATCAAGCTTTTATTTTGGCGGAAAACATGGTTTACAAACGCCTCTCATTAAATTTATAGTAAATTACGGTAATCGTCAACTATGCAGATGTGGAAATAGTGCGTTACTGGGTAATGGGTTCCTACACTCATGACATAGCCTAAGTGTTTTGAAAGTAACTGTTAGTTCTGCTTACCGCAGGCTCTACACTTTCTCATCTCTGTCCTGATCCTCCTCACTATCCTCATCATCATCACTGGAGCTGATGAAGGTCCTGCTGCTGCAGAAAACATTTAGTCACATTTTACAGCGTCTGCTTGAAGGCCTGTGTCTATTTTTCACAATATTTCTCTGCACATTCCTTGCGTTTCTTCTCCATCTCTTTGACAGATACACACTGACACACTGCACGCTCGCTCAAAGCCCAAAGGGGGAGGTGTTTAAAGATGTGATTGGACCAGCCCAGTGTCAATCAAGAAAAGATCCAATGGGCCAAGGTGTTTCATGGGCCGGTCAGCTATCAGGAAAAAAAAACTGACGCAGACTTTAACTAATACATTACACCGGCACGCACTTATCCTAGCGCCGCCAATTAAGCAAAACGAATGGGCCGTCGATGTACAAGTTTTATGGTCCGTTAAAAAAAAAACAGAAAAAGAAAAAAAGAATGAGATTTCGGCCCTAAAGGCACATCAGCCCACTGGGAATCTCCCGGTAGTCCCGATGGCCAGTACTTGTTGCCTGGGCATAGAGTGCATTTCACACGAATATTTTTGTCCTTTCGAGCAATAAACTGAAAGTAATGTGAATATCGCCACTGGCCAAAACCCCCTGTCTCCGTCTCCATTTCCCGCTCCCCTTCGCACCAGCAGCTACGTCACTCACATCGATCTCTATGACAACGGTGCCCAGGGAAGCACACACACACACAGGCATGCACGCACACCACTTAAACAGATCAGAGCTTTACACGCAGGCAAACACGGCTTGGGTAACGCAGGAAAGCGCGTTCCTATAGTCTAGTAAAGTAGTGTAGTTACCTATATTTTTAGTGTAATGCGTTACTTTACTTCGTTACCCAAAAAAGTAATATCGTTACTGTAATCCATTACTTTGTAACTCGTTACCCCCAACACTGCCTATTTTGCACCCACGCACAGCGGACTTTTCCCTCCACAGACGCACGTCGGTAAACTAGGGAATCAACTTGCGCTCCCGGGGGCGGTTCAGCGAAAAGAGGAGGCGTGTTCTGGCGCAAACGTTCCCTGATGCTATTTTGAAGCTAGTCTAAAGTCAGTGGCGCGTTGCGCATGTTTTCATATGCTATTTTAAGGGCGCATGCTTGGCCATAATCAATGTAGCGTGTGCACAACTCACATACACTTTGATTCTCTCATCTACACAGAAGCAGCCGTTTTCATTTTTTGCAAATCATACAATATTACAAGGAAAAATATTACATAACACACTATTATAAATATTATATATATATAAAAACATATAAATACTATATATAGGCCTATATAATATTATAAAACACACGGGGGAAATCATTGTTGTGTCCATGAAGATGTGAAAAAATAGGCATAAATCTAGCTTACACATTTACCCAAATTATCATGTGCCTGTTTAACCGAAGCTAATCTGGGTGTGTTTCTCCATCCCCAATGTCACTTCTGTGTGTTACGGCCCTGACGAGAACGCCGGTCTCCTCGGCTGTGAACCGCTCCTGGCAAATCCGCCGTTATAATAGCAATCCGCCATGGAACAAGCACGCCTGCTCTTAAAGGGAATGTGAGATGACGCTCTGATTGGTTTATTTCACGTTACGCCCAAACCACACCTATGAATAATGAAGCTACTTCAGACCAACACATTTTAGATTTGTGTCGGGTGCAAGAGTCATTTATCCCACCGGTATAATAGCAACAGCGCCAGAGATCCGCCCACAAAGTTACTTGCATTTCACGCTTGATACTTGCGTTTCAGATCATTAAAATAGAGCCCAGAATGTCCAATAATGTGTTTATTTACAAAAAGGCATGAGTGAATATAGTAAATATATTATTCTATAGGTTATACAAAAAAAGGGCAATATAAACAGGCTGAATAAGCTGATCTATAGTATGTTCAATGGTGGCAGCCTAGTCTATGAATGGTACACCCCCCTAAGCTCACAGAAATGGTTAGACCCAAGTCTTCAGCAGCCAATGACACTGACCCGTTCAAACTGATTCTTAACGTGTATTTCACGTGTATTTTACATGTATTTACGTGTTGATATTTAACGCGCTGATTTGTCACGCGTATTCGACGCGTATTTAATTCACTTGTTTTTGGCCCTCTTGGCTTTCCATACTGCTGTATACGCACCGCTCCTGGAACGCATTGCCGGACCGCATCCGCGTGCAGTGTGAAGCTCTGACCTGATAACATGGGTACAGAAAGAAATACGCACCGCAAACGTGATTTTTAGTGATTATAAATGAGTGCACTTTGCTCATGTTTAAGCAAATTAACATCCTTTTAGCTACTTTAGGTTACAATATGTTTACGAGAACAAAGGTGACATCAACGGAAAATGAAATAGTCTGCAAAATGTATGTGGGTCTAATTTAAACACTGCCTGCAACATGACGTGATAATAATATTTCACCATAATGTGTTATTTATGCATGACAGCACAGTTACATATCTTAGTTTTGTTATTAGCATTCACAATGAATATGTTTTAGAAAGAAATGAGTGAAATCTTAAGTTAATGACTCTTCATGACAGACACTGATGTGTGTGTTATTTTAAAGGAGACATATCATGCTTTTAAATTGTTCCTTTTTACATATAAATCATACATTTGTAGTCTATATAAAGCGGAACTGCAATGCTTGGGTCTGAATTCCTCATTATTATAGCTCCACAAGCCCCCTTTTTACCCCTTTTCTGATGTGCATCTCAGAGCAACCCGTTTTGGTGCGGTCTCTTTAAATACAATTGAGACACTTCATACCCCGCCCCCTCTCCAGGTTGCAGAGGTTCAACTCCACCCCGTTCGGCCATTTTTGTAGTCTGATAGCAGAGATAGGATTACTAGCGGCACAGAAACTTTTTATTCACACGTTATTAACAAAATGTCAACAACGGAAGACTTGTCCAGCCAGCCTTACATGTTCGAGCCAGAGTCGGAGCCGGAGCGAGATGAAAATGTAGACGATGAACCTGCAGAACAACGTCTTCATATGGATGTATCGCAATGGTGTGTTACTGTATTTACACATGAAACTTTGGTCTTCCGACCTTTTACCACCGTGTCGATTTATTTTGATTAATATGTGCGAGGGAGAGCGAGCAAGACAGCGTCTTTTGGAGACGGTGAAGTCATGTTTACACCATAGACTGTAGGGCTCCGAGAGATAGAGAGAGCGTCTCTCTCTCTCTCTCTCTCTCTCTATCTCTCTCTCTCTCTCTCTCTCTCTCTCTCTCTCTCTCTCTGCTCGATCTGTCTGCTGCTTACAGTTAACCACCAAGAAGAGCATCTCAGGAACAGTGCTTCAAGTCTGACCTCTCAGTGGGTCCTTCAGGGTGTCGTGAGGTGTTTAAGACCCAATATCTAGCTCTCGGTTACTGAAGCGGCTTCTCAACTACAACTCGCTTCAGTGGACTTACAGATACATTACCAGCTCATGAAGGGGAATTAACATATTCCTAACAAACATCTCAGGAAAGGAGACTTATTAAACACAACTGCAGAGGTTTATTAAGACAATTATAGCAATCATTCAAAATGAAAAAAGATGCTAAAAACAGGAATGAACAGATAAGATCCAAGTGTCAGGGTTCTGTCACTTCTGTCTGGTCTATTTCTTGGTTTTGTGACAGAGCCCTGACACTCGTATGTTATCTTGTCTGTGCTTTGTTTCATGTGCTCCCATTTCATGTTTTTGTCTTGTACTGTGTAGCACGCAGCTTGTTTTCCTAGCTGTGTGCTTTTTATGTTATGTTTTGTGTGAACACGTGGCTTATGAGTTTTCTCATTAGCTGCGTGTTCATGTCTTTTGTTGGGGTACATGGCTGGTGATTGTTTGCTGGCCATGTGCTCAGGTGTTTGTAATGTTTGGTGTGAGCACATGGCTTGTCATGTATGTTTCATTGTGCCATGTGCTCTCCAGTTGATTGTCTAACCCCGCCCACCTTGTTACCTGATTATTAGTTCATTTTCCCCACCTGTCCTCCCTCGTTACCTGCTTTGTTTGTGCTCCCTATTTAGTCTCCTTGTGTCTTCAGTCCTGTGCTGGTTCGTTGTCGTATCTACACTGTGTGTTTCCCTGCCGTCAAGTCAAGTCAAGTCAAGCCGAGTCAAAGTCAAGTCTGTCTTGTTTTTCCCCCTCGGGGTAGTTTTGTTTGTATTTGTTTTATTTTATGCTTAATAAAAGCCCATTTGATCTGCACGTGAGTCCTCGCTACTTCCACCTACCCAAACCCTGACACCAAGAATCCTCAAATCAGCTCCATCACACAGAACAGAGAGAGATTATACAGTCTGAGTCTGTCCATTACTGTATTAATATTATATTTAAAGCAGTTTACATATGAAGCGCAAGAGAATGACTTTCAACACTGTAGGCAAATATATCCATAAAATCCATATAAATGAAAATAAATCTGGCTTTTATATGTAAAAAAAACCCAAACCATTTTAATCTAAACATGATTATGTCACTATAAGCGCTCAGAGTTTTTTCTCTGTTTTCTGAGAAGAAGAAAATAAAACAATGAACAATCCTCTGTAAGTTTCTGCTATTGTAAATATTGCTGCAGATTGGCTCTAAACTCATCAGTATTTTATTCTAATATTGTGGGCATCTCTATTTCCTCTGGGTGCTTCGAGTCCTTCCTCCCTGCAAAATAAAAGCATTGACTGACCTCTCGTATGTGTTTTTATCATGATTGCAGATTGTTCCAGATCAGATGAGTGTGAATCATCAGATTGTGTGCGGCTCAAAACTCACCAGCTCTTCTTGCACAGATGATCTGAAGAAGAATCACAGTAGGAGCAGCAAACACTGCCATCTCAACAATAATCACAATCACTGCAGGAAACATGAGAGGAAGAAGAGAAACTGTACATGACTGAAGTCAAGGGTATTCAACTATCAACAGTTATTGATGAAGCATTTACAGACTGACTGATAGTTTAATGTTATAAAGCTGTCAGTATAAATGAACGTGTCGTACCTCTGTATAATGATCCAGCAGTCACACTGACTTCAGTTTCTGATGCTGTATCAGCTGGATCTGTGGATCACGTCTGTTAGTTCAGTTCAACACATAATGCCACATATACACAACATCATCATCACATAATACTGGAGCTTCACATCACAGAAATGATGAATATGTGCACGAGTCTGTCATCTATTATCTTCTTACTTCACTCTCAAGCTGTCAGGAGGAGAATGACTAATTATGTGTTTTGTGACCTTTTGTATTTGAATGATAAGAGTCTGTGTCTGGTGGTGTTGTATTAGCTTGAGCTGAAAAGGATGATTGGGGACAATTATAGACAAAGACAAAAGCCGTCGGCACAGATGACGACCGGAATGTGATTTCAATCAACTCTTACATATTTCAGTGAGGTAAAATATCTATATGGTAACATTCATATTTTCTATAGACTTATGTTAGACGAAGCACTGTCGTTAAATCAGCTGGAGCTGTAAAGGACGGATGTTTGTTCAGATGATTCATACTGTACAAAAGCATCATTATATTTGAACTAGTTAAAACACAGGATGACTTTTAACAGTCATTCATGAGACTCATTCATTTCTCACCTGAATACTTGACAGTGAATCTGACTGAGGTCACGAGTTGATCTCTGCAAGTAAGCTGACATCTCCACTCTCTGTTGTCATCTTCATTCAGGAGTGTTGTAGTCAGAGTGAGGATGATACAGCGATCTTGATCTGATGATGATGATAATATCTGATATCTGGAGTCTGTCTTCAGATCAACACCAGCCTGATTCACCCACAACAGCTCATATCCCTCAGAACTGACCCAAACAGCATACAACTGACAGGAGAGAGTCACAGAGCGGCCTGGACTGATCTCAGTCTTTGAGGATGAAGATGATGAAGATGATGATGATGATGATGATGAAGATGATGATGATGATGATGAAGATAAAGATGGAGACACTGAAACTGAAAACAAGACACAAATCACAGACTCTTCAATCATCATCTGAGTTTTTAAATTGACCACATAATCATAAACTTACCATGAAGAACATTCAGATAAACATCAGCACCTTGTTCTCCATTCACATATTGTCTGCATCTGTAATATCCATAATCTTCTCCTGTGACGTTCTTGATGTTCAGAGAGCAGTCAGACTCCAGACTCAGTCTCTCATGTCTCTCTGAGTCTTTATTCTTTATCCCTCGATCAATCAGTTCAACTCTCCCTGAATCTCTCTTATAGTAGCCCCATGTAGTTGATTTGCAGTCAGAAAGAGCTTTATTACAGGACAGAGAGACATTTTCACCAGAACTGATGAACACATGATCTCCACTGGTTCCTGAAACACAATTAAAAAACAGAAGATTCAAATACAGTCTTTTATTTCTCATTTAATGCAAACAACACACTCTCCAGAATAAACTATTAGTCTTTATCAGAGAGCTGTTCAAATCACTGACACACTCTTAATATGAAGATAATTCTTCATCATCAGATGTTTGAGTGACACTATGTCCAGTATCAGGAATAATACAGTATGATCTGTGTGTATCAATACACAACTCTGAGATCACAACGTGAATGTGTGCAAGAATAAACTGAGCATGTTCAAATGAACTCTTTCCAGACTAATTCCACTAAATGTCTTTAGAGAAAATACAGATTTCTTTACCTGTGAGAAGTGAAGAGAGAATGATCAGTCCCAGCACACACAGATCACACTTATCAGCCATTTTCTGTTTCTGTCAGTCTTCCTCTTCATTAGATATAGTTACAGCTCCTCCTTTAAACATCATCATCTCCTCCTGTGGTTATTAACTTCCTCTCATCTGACAGCCTGAGATGAAACTCTGAGAAGTGTTGCTGAGTGGATTTCAGTGCAAATGTATTTTTCATTATTGCTCATGTAGCAAGTGGCTCGATTCTTAGCGACTACACCAGCTCGAAATAACGAGGAAACACTATCTTTAACTAAATAAAGACACACGAGTAAGTTCCACTTAGAGAGGGCAAGAGGCGTGAGTTCCTGTTCAAAAAAATGTGTTTTTAGTAAAGCTAAAATAGTTGGACAACAATCATTTAAAACTGGAAGTGACCAATCAAATCAGTTATTGGTTGAATGAAACAGAAAAAAAGAAACACACATAACTGGAAACAGAGATAGATGAGTGGGGGAATCTGAACAAAGACATGTGACAAATGACAAGAACCTGAAAGTCCATGAAAACAACACTAAACCGCACATAATGTGACAATATTGTTCACCACACTGGCTCAAACACACTTACGCTCAACGCTTCAGACTGAACACGATGGACAGGCTCTACTTTTGCATTTCTGTTAGTTTCACTTCCTCATTTTAGAGTTTCCTGCATGCAGTTCAATTCTAGAAATAAAATCATTAAATTATTAGTAATAAAATTGGTTTACTACTGAAACGTTCTCCACCATCCATGACAATGACAATGCCTTCTGGAAGAGTTTCTACACATGGATTATAACGTTCTGCTTTACTCTCTCCAGCCCTGAGAATATATCAGATCCAGACTCCTTTATCAACTCAAACACCAGTTCATTACTTGCCCTGAGCTTCTTGACACATTTCACACTTGCTAATTTCAATGTGCTGACGTTGCCTATACATGAATATCAGTCACGTGACCTCTTACGTCATCCGCTCTTTTTCCAGTTGACTGCCACCATCTTGAGTGCCTATCGAGTACTGTATATGGTACTGACAAGCATTACCTAGCTAGCTTTCTACCTTTCAAAACACACACACACACACACACACACACACACACACACACACACACACACACACACACACACACACACACACACACACACAATGAGCAAAACCCTCCAATTCTCCTGCATAAGGAAACTTTTCATTCAAAACAATGTTATTTCTTCTCAAAATGGTATTTTGTTTTCAAATGTCACACACAAACCATCATATGAATAGACAATTATAAGAACCAGTTGAACACTGAAAAACAAACATAAAAAACTCTCTTTTATGCTAAAGCTCTGATTGCTGATTGTAAAACTGTGTGACGGGTGTTTGCCCATGTGATGAGGCAGTGTGTGTTCCTTGTGAAACAAGAGATTTTCTGCATGAAAATTGTGCCAAGTGCAGAGAATTGTGTGTAGAGTTTTGGAAAAAGTGTGTTTTAGAGCTGCAGTTTGAGTGTAAAGCAGGAATTGTGCTTGTAGTTTAGCAGGATTGGTTCGGGGGGGGGGGGGGGGGGGGGCATGAGCTACATGTTGTGTTCAACGTGTCTCAAGTACCAGTATTTGTGTGTAAACAATTGAGAAAAACTGTAATACTTCAAATGAACTGAGGAGGGCAGCAATACGCCATTGTCGTGTCTAGTCTGCCGCAAATATCAACAGAAGAAGAAGAGTTTGGAGAAGATCTCATCATTGACTAACAAAGACTTTCACACATTCAGATCAAATTCAAGCTTGAAGACGCAACTGGTGTGAACATTAACTATTTAAATGATGTTGATGTAAAATATCAACTTTGAAGCTGTAAAATGTAATTATTGTGTTTCAGCTTATTTGATGGAATTGATGCTAAGATTTGCATGATTTGTGTTGAACAATTATTTGAGCTTGAAAGGTGTGCTTTCAACATTTATAATTGAATGTCAAGGCATTTGATTTAGTTGATTATAGTTAATAATATGGTGATGGTGAATGAGATGTTAAATGTTAGTTTTATATAATATTTTTATATTAATGTATATTTGTTTTGATCACTTCTGCGACACCTCTGCAAACAGAGGTAAATAAAAACAGTAAAGCTCAATGAGTTGTCCTCTTGCGTCCCTCAAGTTTTGAATGCCATCTGGAAAATTTGACAATTATAATTGTTAAAATATATTTAACAATAAAAAAAACAACTCTATTTACTGATATACATTTTGGGGGGAAATTAATGCATTGGAAGCGTTGTATTTATCATGGAAATTAGAAATACAGACACAGAGGAAAAAGGGTAATGTGGTCAAAATGCTGTAAAATGTCTCCAATGTTTTTAATCAACTTAATAGTACGAACCATAGACTGTAAAAAAAGATGGACGACGCCCCTTCGCTGTCTTCCATTGGTGAAAAGTGAAGCCGCCAGAGTCCCGATATGGCGCTGACATCTTGGGTTTGAGTCTGCGCAGTAGCGATTTCGGGACCAGACATGCGCAGTAGTGAGCAGGAAGTAAAGCCGCGGAAATCAAGGCCCCGCCCTCACTCTCGCAGAATCAATCGCAAGCACGCGCCCCTGTATTTTAAGCTATGATTTTAAGTGAACTCTGTCTGCTCCGTCTGCTGATTGAAGTACCTCATTAAAATAAGGTAAATACAACTACTAACCACATAGTCATATTTAAAAAATAAAACATTAATATATTCTAAACTGTAAAATATGAGTACTCATATTACTACAATTAAACTAATATCACAATTTGGCAGACAGCTAAATCAACTTCATATTTAACGTTAGCTCATGAAGTCTGTTTAAGCTAGGTTAGCATCCTATAATTTAATGTTAACATGCATTAAATATGTTAGCAATTAGTTATTAATGCAACACACCTCTGCTTTCTCATACAGAAGCAATAGCCTATTTGAATGGATTGTTAGTCATTGTCTTATTTTTTTGTTATCCTCATTTTAGACAAAAATGGCATCAAGAGACACTAACATTACATCCACCTTCATCTCCACAGAGGCCAAGAGTAAGTAAAAATTACGTGAAAATATCTAGAAATAAAAATCTTGTATTGTGATTTTACCATGAGATTTTGAATTTGAAAATAATTTGAGATTGATCTAAATACACTGAAATTTAAATATAAAAAAAAAATATATATATATATATATCCCCTTAACGCCCACTGTCGCGAATTTGCAACAAACCCCTTCCATTCAGACTGCAGGCGAGATAGCGTGTGTTTTCCCCCAATGCCTGTTTGTGCACATTCGATACATACCTAGGAACATTTTGCACGCACTGGTTTCTCGTAGGAGCGGTCGGAGTGGGAACTACATCCGGTTCACCGAAGCTAATATTTTGGTTTGCAAAATCCGCATATCAAGTGCGCAAATGTGGAGAAATTGCCCAAAATGAGTTAAGTTGTGCTAAGATAAAAATATGTACTAGCTTATTTATTGCTTCTATAGCTATGTTATTCATATAAACTTCATGTGACGAATATTTTTCAAATTTGCGACATTGGTCCATAACGGCTGGATTTGGCTAATGGCTACATATTATAATAATGCTGTATTTAGATGGTTTCAGGCCAAACATTTTTTTTTTTTTTTTTTTTTTACAAAAAATAGCATGTTAGGATATAACACTATAATAATATATAATGTATGCACTGGAGAAACAAGGAAAGAGTTAAACAGAGTGTAACATGGAATGTATAAAAACTACTGTCAATGTTAGGGAGTAGGAGAGTGTTTTGTTTCTTGCTGTTGTCAAGATTCATTAATTTGTCAATTAAAGTTTATAAGTTCTAACAACTTTGTGCCATGAATAAAATCTACATACCTGAGATGGGAAAATGTGCTTTATTAATTTTACCATTTTGTAAAACAAATTACCCTAAATGCCTGTTGTTGCAAATTTGCAACATACCAAAATTTATATTTATTTGTTGTGCAAAAGTGAAATTGATAATCTCAACATTATTTACCATCTACTTAAAGGCAAAAACACACATAATTTTTTTTTTATATATACAGCTATATAAATTCAGGCGTTAAGGGGATATATATATATATATATATATATATATATAAATATAAATATATAAATATAAATATATTTTAATATAAAATAAAATAATTATATTTGGTAAAATATTATTTTATTTTATATTAAAATATATTTATATAAATATAAATATATTTTGATATGAAAAATATGGAATTTTTTTCCGTAAAATATGGAAAAATTAAATATAATTTAAGTTACATTTAATATTACACCAGATCCTTTTTTAAAGGTAATGTTGTTTTCTTTTTGTTTTACAATAAACAGGACCCAAAATATATATTATTGGGGACAGCTACATTCGCCGTGGGGAAAAACATGCGAGGGAGACCATCGGGACCAACCTGGGTCTGAATGCCCAGGTCCGGTGGTTTGGCTGGGGTGGCATGGTTTGGAGAAATCTCCTCTCCTTCTTCCATCAGTGCCTTCGAGGAAGAGCTGTGCCAGATGTCCTGTTGATCCACTGTGGTGGCAATGACCTTGGGGCCGTTAAAAGCGTGAAGCTTGCTGCAGGGATCAAGCAGGACTTGCAAGACCTCCATCGGCAGTTCCCTCGGATGAAAATCATCTTCTCTGCCATCACCCAGAGATGCCGGTGGAGGTCTTCACACCCCAAGAAGATAGACAAAGCCCGGCGCTATGTTAACAGTGTGATGTCTTTCTTTGTTCATACTCTTGGTGGAAAGATTGTACATCATCCTCAGATAAAGCATAGAGATCCTGGACAATTTTTGCATGATGGAGTTCATTTCACCCCTCTGGGAAATGATTTTTTTTTTTTTTAAATATTGCCCGATGTCTGAAAGACCAAATCCAGTAGAGTAATGCTGGATTTGGATTTCACACCAAAAGTTTTGGCATTAAAAGTTGTCCAGGATTTTTATACTTTATGTGATGATTAATGTGCAGTCTTTTGTTAATGTACAAAGTGTAGGCATCACACTGTTCTGTCACAGCTCTTCCTCTCCCTTCCTTTTCCTTTCCCTTCCTTTTCCTTTTCCTCTTTCTCTAAACCCCTTGCTTTACCCCAGCCATTCCACCTGATATGACTTCCTCAATTGTTTCCCCACGGTGAATGTAGTCAGGAGTTTGTATATAGTTGTTTATTATTTTTGTTTAAATAAATACTGTATATATTTTAACTTTTAAGTCTCTTTATTTTTTATTCCAGAGTAAATGTATTGGCTCAACATAAAGACCTCCACACTGAAAAAAATGAAAGTTGAATTTACTAAAAAAATGTATGGTAAGTGGTTCCACACAATTGATTTTAAAATATATTTAACAATAAAAAAAAAAACTCTATTAGAGAGAACATTTACTGATATACATTTTGGGGGGAAATTAATGTATAGGAAGCGTTGTATTTATCATGGACATTAGAAATACAGACAATGTGGTCAAAATGCTGTAAAATGTCTCCAATATTTTAATCAACTTAATTAATAGTACGAACGGTGTTACACAAGTGAAACTCCGGCACTGCACTGCCCTCTAGGGGTTATCTCCACAATAGAAATCATGATCAAATAGAAATCAGTTTATGAAGTGGAAAAATCAGCTCTTCCCCAGTCCAGCGTAGACGGAGTAATCATGTTCATATAAACTTTAAAACTCAGAACTACAACACACACACACACACACATGAAAGAGTGTGAATCAGCCGAGTCGGATTATCCTCAGAGAAAAGCTCTTCTTCACGTTATTACACGGCACAGCTCTTTAAAACACTCCTACACACTCCCCACCATCATCTAACTACACAAATACCATCTATCTAGCTGTAGCTGAGATGTTCCTTCGAGGAAATATATAGGCTATAAGCAGTACTATATTAGCATATTGATGCAGACATAATATAAATTGTGAGCACACTGCAAACACATTTTACCCCCAAGCCAACTGAGATCGCAGAGACTCCGATCGCACAGACGAAATCAAGCTGAGGGTGAAAGTATCGCCCAATACGTGGCTGTGTTAAAGAGATTAGCGGAGCACTGAGAGTTTGGAGATCATTTGAGTCTAGGGTGAATTCATGAATAATAAGGATCAGATGAAGAAAGACGAATTCATAAGGTGGATGTTAATGTGATGATGGCACGACCTCAGATGCTGATGCTGAGTTGACACTGCTCAAAGTGACAGCGGTGCTTGATGAGACTTCACGAGTGAGTAAAATGCAAAACTCAACAAGTTCTGTGTCATCAGTGATGAAAATGGTCATCACCTGACAAATATGGAGGCGACTGGAGAAGTTCGGCCTTCATTATTATGCAAGATTTGTTCCAAACCTGGCTACAATTCCTCACCCATTAAATGCAATGTTGCGTACGGACATAAATAGAGCTGGGCCCGGTTCCCCGATAACGCTCACTCTGCGCGCTAAGAAGACTCAAAAGATATATCTTACCAAAGTTGTTTATGTTTCTGAGTGTGTTCCCCGAACTATACCTTAGGAAGCTGCTTAAGATATACCTTCTTATGTGCGACGTTACCCGGCGCTGTCCGTGGCGATGCTGATGAATCCGCTGATATCGACGACTCGAGAATCAACTATTCTCTCGTGCAGGGGCTGCTTATGTGAGAAAGTGGTGATCTTTATTAAAGAAGCACTTCAGAAATAGTTGAAATTGCATTTATTAGGACTCATGGGATATTATAAAAAAGTAATCCAAACTATAATAGCCTAGCCTACATATTTTAAAATTGTATCATATATTGCTGCCACAATAACCATTTAAAAAATGTACGTGCCTTCTTCTCTTTTTCATTTTTGTTCACTGAGATGGAGCTGCGATGAAATATTGTTCTTGTAAATACTTTCCAGCATTTCAGTAATAAAAGTGTACATCTTGCGTACGGTGCTCGGCAGTGATCAAAAAGGATTTAAACCATGAATTTTGAATCTCTTCTAAACTCAGAGATGTGGATTCAGACGGCAATTAAATTCCCACACGACCTGTTTGTCAAAAAACAGAAGGTACTAATTTGGACAGGGATTTTTATGCGGGTTGGGTGAGAAAAACACTGATATTATGGATTCGGATGGCACTAAAATCACCGACTCGCCCCTGTAAATGTTTAAAATACCGTACGAGCCCATGAGAAACAATATTAGCGTCCGAATAGGACTTAACTGACAGTAGCCTATGCTTTCACTGGCCTTTAAAAGAGCGTTTTAATTAAATTAATAATATTGTATAATAATGTACTTAAAAATCTAACAACAATCAGTGTAATGACAATTTTATTCTTTGCATGAAAACACTTGAATTAGCCTAACTGAGCACTGTCTGGGTGTATTAAAACTTCAGAATTATATTCATGTAGACCTGCAACAGTGATAAGGTGAAGCTAAGAGCGGTCCAGACCAACCTTACGAAAGTGTGACTTACAGAAGATATACTTAGCGTACGAACGTGTCGGGAATCGTGCCATAACGTTAAGAGAGAGGTTAAGGAATATGTTAAGAACTACTTAGCGATAAGAACGTTTTGGGGAACCGGGCCCTGGTCTCTGGAGTGCGAGGAAATTAACTTAACTAGATCGAGACAAACTTTAAGTTGGCCTGAGAAAGCTTGGACCAGAAAGTTTGAAGTTAAAAAGTTGCTAAGGTATTTCTAGTGGGTTGCTAAGGTGTTCTGGGTGGTTGCTAGGCGGTTGCTAGGGTATTCTGGGCGCTAGCACGTAGGGGTGGGCGATATGAGCTAAAATTCATATCACGATATTTTTCACTTTTCAGACGATATCGATATTATATTGCGATATGAGGAAAAAAAATTGGAATCACATTTTAGTACACCTTAAAATACAGGCAAAATATGTATTTTAACCATTATACTTAGAAAAAGGTGAGGGATTTCTTTGGACATAGACCTGAACAATCTTTTTTTATTGTGCCATTGTTTTTATCATAAAGTGCAAACGTGCAACATGAGGTATAGGCCGGTATGAATTACATTAAATATTACATAACCTGAAATAAAATATCTAATGAACACAGGAGAAGAAAATGAAAGTAGTTTGCTACATGGAAAATACAGTAATTACAAACTCAAATATGTTATAACTCTGTAATGGTTTCAAACGAATCTTTTGAAGCCTCTAGTACTAACGACTTTCTTCTTTCTTCTTTTAATTGTGCAAACCTACAACACAAGCTAGGCCTGGCTACACTTAAATTAAATATGATGTAAAATTAAATAAAATACTGTATTTAAAGTATACAGGAGATAAAGAAAATTACTACATGAAAAATAGGGTCATCAATACAAACTTAATTATCAAACTTCAAGCCTCAGCCATCAAGTATCAACTTGAACTTGAACACATCAACTTCTTCACAAGTTCTGTGCCAGGAACACCAGCCTGTTGACCAGTTCTGGCTTCAGTGCCGCCCTGCTACATGTGACCACATTGCCCCCAGTGCTGAATGCCCTTTCAGAGGGCCAACTTGTGGCAGGGATGCATACGTACTTCTTTGCCAGACAACTCACACGTGGGAAATTAGATCCATGAAATCGCCACCACTCCAAAGGATCTGTCTCACATGCCATTGCCAGAATGCAGCTGTTGAGCTCTTGCTCGCTGATCGGCTTCTGTGAACATGAGGCATAGGCAGATGCACTGCTGCTCTTCTTAAAGGCTCTTCTTAGGCTTCCTGGCTGATGGTAGTGGATCTGCTGGAGCCGTGGCTGCTTCTCTCTCCCTCTCAGGTTGATCCTCTGCAAGAGATGATGATTCTACCAGGCCAGTGTTCTCCACCAGAAGGTTTTCTATCTCTGAGGCAGCTCTTACCTTAATGTCCTCAAGCTTCTCAGTGGATATGTACACGGTCTTAAACCTTGGGTCAAGAAAGGTAGCCATGGTGAGTAGCTCATCTGTTGCTGGGTCAGTATACTTGTCATTCAAGTAATCGAGAACCTTAGTCTTGATCTCCTGAGTCAGTTCGGTATCACCCTCTTTTGGATACAAAACCTCTGTATTTAACAGATGGATGACAGGCTTCAAATAGGACACACTCGCGTATGCTTCTCCTGACAGGGCATCCGTAAATTCCTGGAGTGGCTTTAGTGCTGCTGTGACTGACTCAAGGACCATGATGTCTTGCCACGTAGGTACAAGGTGCCGTGTCTTTGTGTCTGCTGCCAGGACTTGTGTAATTGCATATTTATGTCAGAGATTTTGAATCCAAACCAGTCCCAGACGACAGAGGAGCCCCCCTTCTTTTTAACCAGTTCTTCCTCGTGCTCTTCAACATGACTTTCTGCATGTTTGCTCATCTTGTTCACTTTTGCAGTGCCTATTAATCTCACGAGTTCGCAAACTGCAGTTGCATGTGCTCGCTTTATTGCTGTTGTGTGTTTAGGAGGTGGTTTGTGCTCTATTAACTTGGACTGTTACCGTGCTCTCTGTGTTTGATTATTGATGCCTGTGAATCACGCGAGTTGGACACAGTAGAGAAAAATGTTAAATGTTTAGTCCAGCCTCGATTCTGTATCGTCATTAGTAGTGTTAAAAGTTGTAAAGAGTACCAAATTGAACAAAACAATATAACTGCAACATTTTAATTTATGAATTTCTAACGGCGCTATCCACGATATTGCGAAATCCATATCATGGCACAACATAATACCGGTATTCACGTTCATACCGGTATATCGCCCACCCCTACCAGCACGCAGCTGCATCTGGTGGCCCAGTATTGACTCTCAAATTGAAGAGAAATCTAAGACGTGCTTGTCATGCCATCAAAATCTAAAATCTCCCTTCCTCTCACCTTTACGTCCTTGGCCTTGGCCCAGAGCTCCTCAGCAGAGTATTCACATCGCCTTCACCGGTCCAGCTGAGGGATGCTCCTGGTGGTTGTCAATGCTCACTCAAAATGGCCAGAAGTTCACGGGACGGACTCCACAACATCATCTAAGACCATTCAAGAACTGAGAGGCTCATTCAGTCGTTATGGTATACCGGAAACTCTGGTAAGCGACAATGGCCCACAGTTTACGTCAGTAGTTGGCTCTTTTCTAAAAGCGAATGGAGAGAAGCCTGTGCGCTCTGCCCCAGTCCGCCTGGCGGAGCGTTTTGTGCCGACATTTAAACGTTCTCTGAAATCCTCCAAAGAGCCAGTGTCATTGCAACAGATGCTTTTTTGCTACAGTACAGAAATAGGCCACACAGCACTTGTGTCCTCTCAGACAGGAGCAGAGCTGGGAAATTCACAACTCTGGAAAAGAAGTACGGATCAGATGCTGGACTGTCCTCCTGAAATGACCTCAATCAGTGGACTTTCCATCGCAGACTCCAGATAAAGCTGGACAGGGATGGTCTTCGCCGGTCAGTGAAACAGTATGTGTGCTTCAGACCACGGAGAAACACAGCTCTCGGACGACACCTTCCCAAAGCGTTAGGAGGTTTCCTGTCCGGCTCCACAGACCACACAACAGGGTACGCTTATAACATGTTTAAGGTTTGGGTAGTTCAAAAAGAAAGAAAATATATGACAAATGTCATGATTTGTGTTGTATACCTCATAACTGAGTTTACATTCATCTGGAGAGACACCAACTAATAGTGTTCAGTTACTTTAGAAAGTGATCCCATTATTGCCATGCTTTAAGTTGAGCTCCTTGTGTTTCTATAAGTTTGGAGATATGAAGATGTGATTAAGAGGGGAGAAACTGAGATGTTTTTGGGTTAGTTCAGTCTGTTGCCACTGGAGGGCGCTCCAGGTCACGTGTTGTTTGGCTGATGCTGACAAAGTAATAAAACGAAGAACAAGTTGTTTTCCCTATACTATACTCACTGTGTGTGTGTGTCTATTTCTACAAGAAGATATAAATAATCAGTACTATATGATGCAGACATAATGATAGCCTATATATTTTAGCACCTTTTCTGACTATTACAAAGCATTTGATTGTTTAGAATATGATTTTATATGATGTTAGACGAGGCAGAAACACAGTCCTGATATTACACAGTCCAAAACCAGCAATGATATTTTTTACTGATGGTCACAATTTGTGACAATTTCATAGAGACAATGGCCTTTATTCATAAAAAGACACATTTTTAAAATGGCCTACTGCCTCTGTTGTTTCGTTGATTTGCATATTAAATGTGAAATTATTACACTATAAAATGTGTGCAATTGCAAGTAATAACAGAAAAAAATAATAACAAAAAAATAACATGTCCAACCGTTTCTGTTAAATTACAACTATTCCCTCTATTTCCATATTCTAGATCAATAATCATTTATTTAAACATGCTGTTTTGAGAATGATTATTTTATGGCCTATATAGTGCTCACTTTTTTTTGGACACTTCCCTTTTTCTTACCCATAATGTATTAATCAGTTCTGTGATTTCCCTTTAAACTCTGCCTTGCTCAGTGGTGTTACAGGCCAACATGAACATCAACTTGAGAGTTTTGCAAGATCAGCAACTTCCTTTTCCTCGGACTTCCGCATTTGCGCTCTTTCATTTCAAAAGTTGCCGCCGGAAGCAGCGCCGCGACAGCTGATTGGCTGATGTCGCTGCTTGCTTCCTCATATGACCACGTGACTTCTCCTTCCTTTCGTTTGAAAATGACAGGCGCGAGTGACTCGAGATTGACGTTTTTCACGAACAACTTGAATTCTACACTCAACTTCACACGGAATTAGTGCACTGTTCTAGAGAAAGAGCTCATCTGGAAACACTTTAATAGGAGATGGAAAGTGTAAAGCTGAGGAACATGAAGCTGGAGTTTGTGAGGGTGGAACACAGATGGAGGAGAAGCAGGTCTGTGTGTGTGTGTGTTCAGGAAGTGTTCAGGAAGTGCAGAAGACTGGAGGAAACAGTGGGAATGTGTCGTGGATCATGAGAAGGAATGACAGCAGAGACTCTCTTGATGATTGTAAGTTGTTTTGTTGTTGTTTGCCGCTTGGAAAGTGTTGTTAACTAAAATGAACATGAAGAAAACGTGCGTGCGTTCCTTTGCCTTTTTTTTTGAGCCAGAGACAAACATAGTATCCGCGCCACTGATAGCAGCGGCAACGAGCACTTTGATCAGTTGATTTAAAAAAACAACACATTTCAGCGCTAGATCGCCTCTTATTTAAAAAAACGAACGAAATGAATGCTCTGCTAGTTAACTGGAGATGTTTTGTTTGTTTGTATTGGTACATTCGTGCCGCGAGATGTTTCAAAAGTGGTGGGGACAATATCGACCTTAGAAAATAGTGGTGGGGAGGGGACATGTCCCACCCGTCCCACCCGCAAATTACGCCTATGGTGTATGTAATGCGCTTGTGAAGTCGACCTGCCTCGGACATGTATCTACACCAAATAGTAGCTTTTTACTTTTATCTGGGCTTTCAACAAAAGGAAATTCTACACAGGTGCTGATCTACCAACATGCATTTCCATGGCGTTGCCTATAGACGAGCACACACTATCTCAGGTTCACAATCCGGTCCAAACTGTGGCAGTGTTTTTCCACGTGTTTTCGTGCTCGTCTATAGTAGGCAATACCATTTGTGTCGAGAACACTTAAGAGTAACCGCACTGTCTCCCTCTTCGCCGTATATGGGCTCTGGATACATTTTAAGTGCATCATTTTGTATCCAATCGTTTGCCGGATCCCGTGATTTCCTCAGATATAAAGACCAGAGATTCCCTGATTATATGAATGTGAAGCGCTTTGAGTGTAGGCCTACTGTAGACATATGAAAGCGGTATATTTTATAACGGCCTATAATGTTAGCCTAATGCCATGTTGGTAGATTGGCACCTGTAGAGTTTCCTTTTGTTGAAAGCTAAAAGTGAAACGCGCGCGCCGTCATGATGATGTGCGGCGATGTCAAACAACGGCAAACACACACGCAACGAAATGTTTCGACTTTATTCTCGAAATGCTATATATATATTTTTTTTTTTTCACAGATTTTTTTTTTCAGGGCTTCCGTACACACCTGTCTATTACGATTATGTGGTTTTGTTTTATTAATACACTACAGTCGCTAGGACTAATCACGAATGATTTAAATCGAGCACCGAAAGTTTGTCCTGAAACGGGTCTCTGGGTTTAGTGGAAAATATATGATACGAATTAAGTAAATATTTGTTGTTTAATGTTACTTCGGAGCTGTTAAATGGCCACAATGGGTTCCTTTCACTATAACTGCGTGGATTATTGCGTATTTGTACACAGGACAGTATCCGCCTAATTCACAACACGTTCATGAATTTGTTCTAATCATCGTTGGTGAATTTAGAGTGTTTCTAAATGGGCGCGTGCACGAGGTTAGTCATTTGCATAAAACACGCCAATGCATCTCCATATAAGGGCTTTCCGCACGCGCTCTCCTTACAGTGATGCTGACCACATCTAATAGCCTAATATACTGGGTTTGAGCTGAGCCAGAAACAGAGGCACTCGATGCTTTTTATAGCCCATACTATCACAACAATTCAGTGTTTTCAACCACAATTATGTTCTCAGACATTAAAATAAAGAAGGCTACTGTTAAAAAGTTAGTTCGTTTTTTATTCAGATTCCACACAAGCTGCAATAATAATCCTTTTAATTATAATTTGACAAAGTTTTTTATTCATATCAGATGCTTATTGTGTATGAAACCATAACATTTACTATATTTTTCTCCCAGTTCAAAGGCCTTACTTTTATGGATTTCGGGAAAAATTGATGATCTGTAAATCCGACAGATCCTCTGAATTACGGCGCAAACTCGTGGCGCGTTATATCAATGATAATTAAAGGTGTTTAAACGACAGAACACCTTCACTTTCACATATCAATCTAAATATATCATACAATTCATTATAGTTAGCAAGTTTGTGAATATTTTGAATTAAAGGGGGAAAGCGAAATAAACGCGAGGCGTGTGACTGCGTGACGCGTCACCGAGGGAATATTGCCCCTAAAATATAATGCTTTTAAAACCCTTATATACACATATAAGGCACCGCATGGCCCCTCAGTATCTGTCTGCACTCTTAACTTTATACACGCTGTAGTGGATTTTCTCCCTAAACCCGACTATCTAGCGTCTGCAAATCGACACTTAATAAAAATAAATCTGGCGTTTTCAAATCGGCACTTAATAACCTTTATACTCAGACGATGAAATCCCACAGTACACAAGAATACTTATAGTATAGACTATAGAGGTATGGCATGAATGTCAGGCTGCATTACATAACTTACCCACTATTTGATTCTTTATATGCAAACCCCTCTGTTACTAGGTAAAGCAAACTTTGTCTTAATGATTACTTCATTTGCTAATCGACTGTCTAGTTTCATTTACCAAACTATGTTATTTATACACACACGCACACACTCAGTAACAAGTTTTCCATTGGTTTCATACAGTACATGTTCAAATGTAAGATATTAAATAAGGTTAGATGTTAGAAACATGGTTATTTTAATTAGGGCCCGAGCACCGATGGTGTGAGGACCCTCTTGGAATTGCTCTGTTTATTATTATATAAATTTTCCACGACAACACCCACGCAGAGGGCACATACATCAAAAAGTATTTAATTACAAATTACAAATACTTACTCATCAAATGTATTTAAATACAATACAAAAATACTGCTGTGAAAAAAGAATTTAATTAAAATACAAGGAATTTGTATTTTTAAAATACAAAAATACAAACAAAAAATTACAATAATTTGAAGTGCGAGACACTAGATGCACGTAAGAGTATATGCTATCAGAATATCATTCTTTAGTGCAGAAGATGCGCTTTTATGCGAGTTTATCGTGCAATTTATACGCGAAAATTAGTTTTTAAGTGCCACGCAGTTTTTGCATGCATTTGATACGCACTTTATTGCGTGTACCAACTAATCCTACCCATATGTATCATGTGCACATACCCTACCACTACTAAACCTACCTGTATCATATGCACGTAAAAACTCATTTTGGCAGTATAAATTGCACGATAAACACAATGCGTGCTTTAGAGACGCATTTAGTGTGACGGGGTTGATGATACTGTCATAAAACAGATATTTACTCCTGCCACTGGGTGGCGAATTCCAAGAGTTTGAATGTCTGTGCAAAGGCGGCTTTACTTCAATTTAAGAAAGACTGACTGTATTTAGGCAAATATTCTCCAAGGTGGTCATTTTGACATGATTGTGTGTGTATCTGGCAGTTCCCGCCAAACAGCAAAATCAACCAATCAGATTTCAGCGACACACTGACACATGCATGTAGGCCTAGGCGTTGTTTTCATATTACCATCATTAATGATTCATCATATCATCACAATGTTATTGTTTATTATTTGACCCGCCCGCTTCACTGGACAGCGCACTCACTCTTTAGCAAGTCAATTCACAAGCTCTAGCTATTTGCACGGTTGCACCAATCTTCTGGTAAATCTGATGGTGTATATTTGACTTTATACTTCACCTAAAGCAGTTTGACTGAACACAAAAGCAGCTTCTTTACTTAATTGCATCTGACCTTGTTCACAATGAGCGAGCTTGGACCTTTTTCACATTCATTTAATCTTTTTGAAAGGTATCTTTTCTTTTCTTGGTGTTTTTTTTTTTTTTTTTTTTTTTTTTTTTTTAGCCATTTTGTCAGTGCCTCCGCCTGTAGGTGCTTTATATAGACTTGACTTGATTGCTAATCTACAACAGATGACAATTATAAGGTTAAACGTTCAGAATACGATTCCATATAAGGTTATGTTTCAGCACTTAACGAATGGACAGCGACTCTTAAGTAGCACGTAGATGCACGTTCATGTTAAGTGCATTTTTGGGAAACGCGCGTGGAATTGCTGCGAGCGTTCGTAAGTTTGCACGTAGAAAGCGCTCTTAAGAGCTAAGATACATCGTTATCGGGAAACCCGGCCCTGGTTTGTTTTCACAGGTGAATACAATTTATTATCTGTCAAAATGACGGAAATCACTGTGAAATGGTATCACGCAATACTGAAGTGAATAGCATATGTATATTTTTTTATTAAGACGTGTTAGGATGAAATATAACTTATTTACACGATTATAAGGCCGTACGAAGTAAGTGCTTTTTGCGTATGTGCGGTTTCAGTTATTCCTATATTTATTCGTACATTTAAAATACATTTTATTGCGATTTTTCGCGGAGGACTATTATTCTAATATTAGAATATTAGAAATCTACTATTCAAGCTGTTTTCTAATTGTTCTACTTTAAATATTAAATAAACGGCTGAACGAATGATACACGGATTCTCTTGAACCACTCCAGCTCTGTGATTGGCCAAAATGATCAGAGAACTCTGCAGTGCTAAGATAATGCTTTCATATCAAATTTAATGCATTTATATAGGCTAACTATCAGGTAGAAATATCAGTTGTGTAGCAGTTAAATTGACAGGTTTATAATCCGCATTATGATTACAATTTCTTCAGTTGTCATGTCAAAACATGCCTTAAATCTGTTATATTGACGGGCAACAGGCTCATATCGAGTGTGCTCATGTGAACGTTCTCATATCGAGCTTCATTTAGATTCTGAAAGTGTTTTCTTATGAGTCAGTCAACTCTCCAAGCAGATTCATAAACGTATCCTCGACAGCAGCTCGAGCTCGTCCTCTCCAGCGTCTGGAAACGCGTCGCTGTCAGACGGAATAACACTGATCAAACACTGTTAACCGTTTATATCGAAGATCATTTTAGACTTCAATAAATCCAGTTCATTTATGTTCACTTTTAGTTTTAGTGCAGAATCATAATTATTATTATTTTCTAATAAAGATATTAACCTTGAAAGTGTAGACGTAGGCCTATTGTTTATTTTCTTCAGAATGAAATGTGTGCCACAGTAAAATTGAAGTACAAACACAAGTATAGCCCTATATTGTTATCATTTTTAAATAATGTAAATACATGCATAAAGTAGCCCAAATAACTATTGTGTGACAGAACGGGTTAGATGAGAGTCCTGATTCCTGAGAGGAAAGATCTGGAGGCTCGAGTATTAAACTCTCCGTAGATTTCATCCTAAAAGTGGTAATTAATTAATCTATAGATTAATCTCACACACAACAGTTTCAGATTTACAAAAGCATTTTCTCAGGACTAGAGTTTAGAAAGATTAGTTTCCTGCGCAACGGATTTACAGCGCGTGACATATGCACGTAAAAACATGCTTGGCGTATAAATGGCGGTGGTATAGATACACACTTTCATGAGATCGTCTTATCGCGCGCATAATTTAAAACATTAAAACACTGCAGTTTTCAACACCAGTGCATCGACTACATCTAAATTTATAAGTTGTGTTTAACTTCTGGACGATGGCTTTATGTAGTTTGAGTGTCATATTTAATCTAAATCAAATGTAAAAGAGAGTTTAAACTCTTCTGGTTTCGCGAGTGCATTAATATCTGATGAGAGAAGTAATCTCAGTGATCGATCATGGAGATGCAGGAGTGAGTGAGCCTCGAGAAAATATGTAATTCAGTGAGTAAAATGAATAATGCCTTAAATGAATAATGCCTCCAGCAACCCGTTTTCTCAAAACTTCATCTATTATAGGCCTAAGTAAGGGATAATCCACGGCTAGCCCAAACACTATCTCACGACCAATTCGTACGAATGATAAAAAGTTGGCTAATTCGTACGACCTCACTATTTTGGACAAAATCCTCTTTCTTTTTCAAACTAACAATACAACCTCCTCAACTTTTTACTACCTTTCTATTATGATTTTTTTTCATACTTCTCCTTATAGGTGTCAAAATCACTGTTTTCTCCTTGTCGCACACCCAGACTTTTTAACTTCAACAATGAAAATACAGTTTAAAAGTATGACTTATCTGGTAACTATTAATATACCTAAATTAAGCAATAGTAAAATAATTAAAATACATTATAGTATTTAATGTGAGACCACCATCAATATTACTTTTTAAACAAAATATAGCTGTCCACAGTATTGGTGTCATTTCCACCACAACACTGTAATGGCCCTTTAACAAGTGTGTGTGAAAGAGTGTTTAGGTGGTTTCTATGGAAATGTTCAGAGCACATGTTGGACATGGAGGCAATTTTAAATTTTCATCAAGAACAAAATAAGAAAAATCAAGGTAAATATTGCTTGATCAGTAATCAAACTGACTGGTACTACCTGTGCATTAAACGGTTTTACTGCACACCTTCCAGCCAATCAGAATCGAGTATTTAAACAGCCCATGGTATAAACATGATTGTTTACATGTTATATATTCTTTTTTCTTCTTTTTTTTTTTTTCTTTTTTTGGAGAAAGCTAATGTGTTTGAACACTGAACTCATGTAATCTACCCCTGTTTAAAAATCAACAGTATATTGAAGTGAGGATCTACTTTCAGGAAATGAGAGTGAGAGATATACAAGCATGTTGTTCGTGACCACTTGCATGTGCTTACAGGGGAAACACTGTCAGTACAACATCAACTGCCAGTTTGTGGTTAGTTATTTTTAACCCCATTTTTATACATTCATTCAATCCTGGTTTGATTACATAATACCACACGTGTTTTTTTATGAAGAAGAAAAAAATAGGTAGTTATTTTCCATATTCTAAATGCTAAGCAGTTGTTGTTGTTGTTGTTGTTGTTGTTGTTTTTCTTTTACATTTGTGGATATGTTGATTGTTAACAACAACATTAGTGTTATGCAGGGTCAGATCTAAAAACTGCTGCTCAGGGGCCGTATGTATAAAGCCACTCAGAGGAACATTTGTGTCTGAAGTCTGTCAAAATTACATTAAGAATTACATAATTTTACTCTTATTCCTAAACTTAAGAACAAGTGTGATTCATAAAGGTTCCTCAGTGTCAAAGACTCTCAGCTCCTCCATTGTTTAAGAGAGCTGGAGAGGTCTCCCATAACAAGATGGCCGCAGAGAGGAGGAGGCCATGCACTTTGCAACGAAAATATGATGTATTAGAGTTAAATTATGTTGTTAAATGATGATAAAGATGATATATATTTTTTTTATATTTGTTAAATATTTTAAAATATGACGGAAGAACAACATCAAACTTAGTGAAGGTGTTTAGCTATCTATCTGACAGAGTTATTTCAAGTCAAGTCACCTTTATTTCTACAGCGCTTTCTACAACACAGAGTGTTTCAAAGCAGCAGATAACAGCACATTAATGCAACAGTTAGTTTCGGCTGTACAGCAGCTCTAGAAGAGAATAGTGGCATTATTAGCATTCAGTGCTTATGTAAGTTCGGCATTGATTCATTTCCGTTGTAAAAATCATTAGTTATTATCTATTTAGTTATAGCAAATAGTGCTATCATCGTCCAGCTCGGTTCAGTTTTCAATGGTGTCAATGCAGGAGATCAATAATATTGTTGAATATTAAGGCAAACTACAGGTTTTAGAAAAAGTGTTTTATTCATATCAGATGGACATTGTGTATGAAACAATAAAGTTTACTCGGTTTTCCTCTTAGTTCAAAGGGCTTACTTTTATGGATTTCGGGAAAAATTGATGAATTTACGCGATGTAAATCCGACAGATCCTCTGAATTACTGCGCAAACTCGTGGCGCGTTATATCAATGATAATTAAATGTGTTTAAAAGACAGAACACATTCACTTTCACATATGACTATCAAAATATATCATACAAATCATTATAGTTAGCAAGAATATTTTGAATAATAGGGGAAAGCGAAATAAGCGCGAGGCTGCATGTGTGTGTGTGTGTGTGTTTGTGACTGCGTGACGCTTCGCCGAGGGAATAATTGCTCTAAAATAACGGCTAGAATACAGAGCCGATAACATATCAGGCTAGATGCTCTGAAGAATAACTTACTGTGAGTTTTTCGATTGCGGTTTCAGTGCCCGATTTGAGGACGAAGGCTCGATGATGATGATGATGATGATGAAGGATTACTCCTCGGAGCGGCGGATCGGCGGATTGCTCAGCTGGACGGGGCAAGTGCTGTGAAACGGTCATGGGACAGAGGTGAGGGAAGGATATATTTATTTCAAGCCCCTGCCCCTTTTATCTCAAAATCGTGCCCATCTCTGATAAATGTAAATAATAATAGGCTAATTATTAAAATAAATATACGAATAAATAACAACACACTTATACACCATTGCCACTAACAATAATAATACAAAAATAGGCCTATATAACAATAATAAACAATATAGGCTATATATTTTATTTGGCGGAGGTGAAGCGGTAGTGGGCGGAGTTTCCTGTGGAGCGCTACAGCAGATCGCCGCGAGTCTTCACACTGCACGGACAGCAGGTAACAACATTAAGCTAATACGGAAAAGTTTACTTAGATTTATCCTACCATGCTACTGTATAACTCAATTTCAGCCGCATTCTGAGTCTGACAATGTCATTCGTTTTTGTCCAAGGCCATAGCAAGTGTTATTAGCTTGGGGAAATACATATAGTGAAAGGAAATTTAAAGTCCATGCCCAGCTCTAAATTGTAAGGAATTCATATCTTTGATTTCATAGGCTACACTTTACAACAAGGTTCATTTGTTTATTATTCATATTAACATTAAATCATGAGCAAAACATTTGTTAGGCTTCAGTTGCCTATTTGTTAATAGTTAGGCTAATAATAATAATAATACAACTTTTAATTGTTTGTTCATGTTTGGCTATGTCACAGTCAGTGAATTAAATAATGTTAACAAATACAACTTTTGATTTTAATAATGTTTAGTAAATGCTGAAATTAATATTAGCTAAGATTATAGGCTACTACAGGGCCGTTGAATGCTTGAATCTGATTGGTTGACGAACGTTCTAAGGTGCGCAGTTATTTTCAGGGAAACGCGCGGCTAAAGTAGTTCCAGGCAGGTCTCGACCGCATTACAGTTACATATCACTTCGCGTAGTCAACTGTAATAACGGAAAATAGGATGCAATTCATAACAGGAAGAAAAAAAAATGACAGACCATTTTGATTTTCCGGAAGTAAAAATTTTAAGAAAAAGAAAATTTTAACAACTGGGCGACGGTATTGGATAACCCAGATGAAAAAACAATTAAGGGGACAAAATCAGCAGGCCACAAAAAAAAGACATAAAACAATCAGCGAAGAACAGCTAGACAGACTCGAGGGCGAAAAACATGAAGAAAACACCAAAAAACAACAGCTTGGGCTGTCCATGTGTTTAACGACTGGCTTAAAGCCAAAAATACGTAGGAACAAGTAGAGAGAGTGGGGCAGACGCTTTAAGCACCGAGCTGGGCTCTCTATATGCCACTGTCCGACACGCATCAGACACAGAGTATTCAGTGTCAAGTGTTCTCTACGAGCTGGACTGAACCGCTATAATAATAATATAATAATACTATATTACCTCTGCTAACATGCAGCCCCTTGCGCTTGATCTGACATGTTCGATGTCTAACTTCACAATCAATAGAAAAGTGCAGTTTAAATTTAATAAATAAAGTAGTAGCCTACTACTCTATAATCAATAGAACATTGAACTGAACATAATAAGATAGTCCTGCCGCACGGGGTTTCGTTACAGCCGACTGCCAATAATCGAAAAATAAAATTAACGAATGAATTAAAACAAATTAATTAATAAATAAATTAAATAATATTGACGCACATGCTTTTCTGTCTCATTATTGCAATGACAACATGCATACCGGTATACACACATACATACTGCACATCTGTGGTCTGTTCTCCCGATTTCATGTACGATATGCCATTAATAATTCACTGGAATGCACGAAGAAACTCTCTTTTTTCTCACCAAATCCTCACGTCTCTTTCCAGGTTTGTTTTCACAAATAAATAGACAATTTATTCTGTTGATAAAGTGATAATGAAATAGTATCACGCAATGCTGAAGTATAGGCCATATATATAATATAACTTCTTAACACGATTATAAGGCCGTACGAAGTAAGTGCTTTTTGCTTACGTGCGGTTTCAGTTATTCCTATATTTATTCGTAAATTAAAAATACATTTTATTGCGATTTTTTTTTTTCGCGGAGGAATATTATTCTAATATTAGAATATTAGAAATCTAATATTCAAGCTGTTTTCTAATTGTTCTACTTTCAATATTAAATAAATAATTAAAAAAATGGCTGAACGAATGATACACGGATTCTCTTGAGCCACTCCAGCTCTGTGATTGGCCAACATGATCCAGCTTTTACTGTTATTTAGGAGAACTCTGTATTGAGGAGAACTCTAGGATAATGTTTTTTATAGCACATTTTATTTATATAGGCTAACTATCAGGTAGAAATAGCAATTGTGTAGTAGTTAAACTGACAGGTTTATCTTTAGTCTACATCATTAACATGCCATAAATCTCTTATATTGACGGCTCATATCGAGTGTGCTCATGTGTGAATATCGAGTTTCTTTTAGATTCTGAAAGTCTTTTCTTATGAGTCAGTCAACCCTCCATGCAGATTCATAAAAATATCACAGCGACAGCAGCTCGAGCGTCGTCCCCGCTTTGTAATAACGCGCGTCTGTAACGCGTCGCTGTCACACGGAATAACACTGATCACGCGCTCCAGCTGTTTGCCGTTTATATCGAAGATCATTTTATGCATTAATACTGACGAGATTGCAATCATGTTAATTAGTGTGTAGATTAAACAGCAGACTGGATAAACCTGCCGATTTAACTGCTACACGATGTATTTATCGAACTGATAGTTATAGCCTGTTTATGCATTTAGGTTGATTCAGTGATATTAAATAAGCCTATTTTAGACTTCAATGAATCCGGTTAATTTTTTTAGTGCATTATCATATGGCAATTATTATTTTCTAATAAAGATATTAAACTTGAAAGTGTAGACGTACATTGTTTATTTTCTTCCGAATGAAAGGTGTGCCAAAGTACAATTGAAGTACAAACACGAATACAATGTACAATATAGTTATCATTTTTAAATAATGTAAATACATGCGTAAAGTAGCCCAAATAACTATTTTGTCAGCCTATTCTTCATGTCTCTGTTTTACCTCGAGTCTATATCGTTTCACAAGTTTATGATATTAATGATAAACTCCAGTGGTGAAGGCAGCAGTGAACTTTAGTTAATCTGGGTAGACTTGAATTTCTTGTGTATAATGGCCTAAATATTTCCAAAATGCCTGAAAACATGTTAATGTCCTTTAAATATATAATAATGCTGGTCTTGTGTGATTGCTGATGATCGAGATCGCCGGTGTCTCTCCCGGAGGATCAGGACAGAGGAGATCGAGAGAGGACAGGCCTGCGCTTGATCTGTGTGTTCTGTTATATGTGACAGCAGTTTGCGTTTTGTGTTTTCTTCATTTATTGTATTAAAGTCTTTGACTGTTCGCCGGTTCCCGCCTCCTCCCCATAACATTTAACATTATTACAATGAAGTATGCATGTGATAAACAATTTAATGCCAAATTTTTGAATTTTCCAAAGAAGATTGACTTGTGCTAATAAATATCCCCGTACACCAGACACTGTTATTTTCACTTTGTTTTAAACAATGCATATTTCAATTTTTAATAATACGCATAATTTAACGTAATTTTAATTTAACGCATTCTCGTCATTTTATTAAATGTTTAGATCACTAGGATTTTGTCCGCAAGAGCCTGTGTGAAGTGTGTTAATGTGTGTGTATAATTAAGTGTTTTTGATCATCATATGTCATATATGGCACGACTTCTCATTTCTGAATACAAATTCACAGAATCAGTTGCTTTTTTATATTCAAAATGAAACTGCTATCATGATCAACCAATTATATTTGCAGAAAATGTGCGAATTACTAAATGTTCTATTATTTTAGTGATAAATGCATGTAATTAAAATGACTTTTGATTGTGATGATGAAATTAAAGATGCATTGTAAGAAATGGCCCGTGCATTTCCCCGTAATGTAGATGTTTCTCGACAGACTTACTGTGTGTGTGTGTGTGTGTGTGTGTAAATGAGTCATTTAACAACATCTGATTACTGATTACAAAATCAAAATATGAATAAAACTAGATTAACTGCTAAAATAACACCGCTGGTATCCGCACGAGTCACGTGACTGAAAACTATGAACGTAAAATAAAATAATAAAACTTAAATTAGAGGAACGATTCCCACTGATCTCCTGTTTCATTAATAAAGTTTGATTTGCTACATATTCCCGCTGAACAGCAACACACATACTGTAAACACACCTTCTTCAGCACGTGTAATAGACTCAAGGCTTCTCCCTCCTCCCCCTCTTCCTTGATGAAACACATGATTGAGTTTCTTTCATTCATTCTGCAAACGATCCGCTAAGGTAAGACATGTGTTGCACAGATAGGCTATATTAGGCTACATGTTTAAATGCAGTTTGACCGTGAACCGTTTTTCCTGATTAGCAGGTTCATAAACCATATTGCAAAAAAGATTAGGTAGCCTAGCTATTCTTGCAGAAGGAAAAGGGAAGCTGCAGTGTAACATGTTTACTATGAACAACATGTGCGATCTTTTGAACATGTAACTTACTCTCTGAAGTAAATCAGCGATCGTTGTTTCTGATGCTCGAGATTGAACTCAAATGCTGTTGTTTTTTTATAAATATAAAAATATAAATGAATGCATTCAATTAAAAATGCAATGCATTTCCTCGTTTCCCGCGGGTTTTTAAAATACTTGGATGCCTTTCACTTTGCAGCGCAAAGCTGTCAAAAAAAAAAGAGTCAAAATATCTAAACAGTTTTAATCGTAATATCGCTAGTGTAGCGTCAATCTCTTGCTTATTGCACTTGCTATGATGCAGCGCAGACAGTGACACACGTGACGCAGGCATGCCACATCAAAAGTCAGGGCATCAAAAACGGAAAGAAACGAAGGAAAGAGAAGACAGAGAACGCCGAAGTCGACAGTATGTCGCACAGTTTTTCAAAGAGAAATGTAGCTTGCCCTATTCCTGTATTCCAAAACTTTCAGAGTTACTTATTTTTGTTGCTACATGACCTGCTTTTATCTAGCTAGCTTAGTAAAATAATTACTGAATTATGATTTACATCATGATCCAACAATAATAACATCTCTGCTGTCTCCGGGTTATCATGTCTCGTAGACACAGATTCAGCGGCTGCTGCACACCCACGTCCCCCGTCCCCCTTCCCCACGTCCCCCGTCCTCCTTCCCCACGTACGGCCTGGATCCGGCAGGCTGTGGGAAAACCTCGGGATAACAAAGACACTAAAATTAGCGTGATGCCATTCTTCTCATGATGTAACGAGTACATCAGGGTTTATGGGAAGTACGTGTTCCCGGATCAGGCTGACCTAATCTATGCAGCCTAACATTGAATTATAGAAGTCTATAATGTATTATGTGAATGCTATAGGTCAAAGAGATGTGTCTTTAATCTGGCTTTGAACTGACAGAGTGTGTCTGCTTCCTGGACAATGGTAGGAAGGCTGTTCCAGAGTTTTGGTGCTAAATAGGAAAAGGATCTACCGCCAGCAGTCGATTTTGATATTCTAGGTATTATCAACTGGCCGGAATTTTGAGATCGCAATAGACGTGAAGGAGTATAATGCGTTAAGAGCTCGCTCAAGTACTGCGGAGCTAAACCATTTAGTGCTTTGTAAGTAATGAGCAATATTTTAAAATTGATGCGATGTTTAATAGGCAGCCAGTGCAGTGTTGACAGAACCGGGCTAATATGATCATACTTCCTGGTTCTGGTTAATTTTGTGAATTGGTAAGTTTCATCGGGGCATGAAGAAATATAGAGCGGAGTATCGTCAGCATAACAGTGAAAGCTAATGCCATGTTTTCTAATGATATCTCCTAATGGTAGCATGTACAGAGTGAACAGCAACGGTCCTAGTACTGAGCCAGGTGGTACGCCATACTGAACTTGTGATCGATGAGACATCTCTTCATTTACTGCTACAGACTGATAACGGTCAGATAAGTATGATTTAAACCATGCTAGTGCAATTCCACTAATGCCAACATAATGTTCAAGTCTATTTAAAAGAATGTTGTGTTCTTCAATAGTATCAAATGCAGCACAATGTTAATTTCAACGTTCACTAATAATTATTAAAATCAAAAGTTGTATTTGTTAACATTACTTAATGCACTGCGAACTAACAGGGAAAAAGAAACAAAACAAAGTTGTGAAAGTAAAGTTTAAAAAGTTATAAAGTTTAAGTTTATGCACATTTTAAATATATAAATTACATATTGTTTATATATATATATATATATATATATATATATATATATATATATATATATATATATATATATATATATAAACCATTTTCAACCCTAAAACTTCAACAAAATCACTGCTAAATATCTGGACAAGTTCTGGGACAGATTTTAGGTTGATGTCTCAATAAATGAGCGTTAGGAAAGATTTTATTGTGCGCAGTACCACACTTTTCCACTAGATGACATCCAGACTCCACCGATTACTCTTTGATTCCCATATGTTGATTTGAACCTTATATTTCCATACTATTCCAAATATTTATGAAGTAGACCTCCTATTCAGAAATAGTTAGGGCAGTAATGTTAATATTTGATTTGAATTCAATCTCTAAAAACCTACAAGCTCCAAGTATTGGTTACTTGATTAAATACATTTTTTAGACTGAAGATAGCATCTACAGAGGTGTAATACATGACATACTGTACATTGCAATACATTTGTTTTAAATGTTTGCTGTAATAAAAACACTTGTCATAGAATATAATATGCAATAATTTGTTTTGTAAATTTGTATAACAGCTTATTCTGAAAAATGAATAACATCAGTGTGTCCTGTGGAGAGATGGAGAGGGTTGTGTACAAACTTCCCTCTGGTTTACTGAATCAAACACTCAATGGAGAATGTGAGCAGAGCTGGCACTCAGAGGTGACTACCACACACACACACACACACACACACACACACTGACTCTCAGAGGTGACTACCACACACACACACACACACACACACACACACACACACACACACACACACACACACACACACTGACTCTCAGAGGTGACTAGTCTATTACACACACACACACACACACACACACACACACACTCATGATCTGATCCTCTTGTGGTTGGTGTGTTCAGGACGGGCGTCTGATAGCAGATCCATCAGATCCACACAGACTGAGTGATCCTGTTATTTCAGTCTCATCTGATCGTCTCGTCACGTCTCGCTGTGTGAATCTGAATCATGAGATCCGCTGTGACGCTTCAGGAGTAAATCAACTCTCAACACATCATTCCTCAGTTTTCATATTTAATCCTTCACTAACATGATTCTCTAATGCTTCTTTCTTTCATCACAGTCTCATCACAGTCTCAAGACCATGTTCAGAGGTGAGAGAGATACATCAATAAGGGGTGCACGATATATACTGTATCGGCCGATATATGATCCTTTTTAATGTTATCGGCCGATATATGTCCATTTTTAATGTTATCTGTATCGGCCGATATATGTTCATTGTTTATGTTATCGGTATCAGCAGATATATGTCCATTTTTAATGTTATCGGTATCGGCCGATATATGTCCATTTTTAATGTTATCAGTATCAGCCGATATATGTCCATTTTTAATGTTATCGGTATCAGCCGATATATGTCCATTTTTAATGTTATCGGTATCGGCCGATATATGTCCATTTTCAATGTTATCAGTATCAGCCGATATATGTCCATTTTTAATGTTATCGGTATCGGCCGATATATGTCCATTTTCAATGTTATCAGTATCAGCCGATATATGTCCATTTTTAATGTTATCGGTATCAGCCGATATATGTCCATTTTTAATGTTATCGGTATCGGCCGATATATGTCCATTTTTAATGTTATCAGTATCAGCCGATATATGTCCATTTTTAATGTTATCGGTATCAGCCGATATATGTCCATTTTTAATGTTATCGGCCGATATATGTCCATTTTTAATGTTATCGGCCAATATATGTCCATTTTTAATGTTATCGGTCGATATATGTCCATTTTTATGTTATCGGTATCGGCCGATATATGTCCATTTTTAATGTTATCGTATCAGCCGATATATGTCCATTTTTAATGTTATCAGTATCGGCTGATATGTGTCCATTTTTAATGTTATCGTATCAGCCGATATATGTCCATTTTTAATGTTATCGTATCAGCCGATATATGTCCATTTTTAATGTTATCAGTATCGGCCGATATATGTCCATTTTTAATGTTATCAGTATCGGCCGATATATGTCCATTTTTAATGTTATCGGTATCGGCCGATATATGTCCATTTTTAATGTTATCGGTATCGGCCGATATATGTTCATTTTTAATGTTATCGTATCGGCTGATATATGTTAATTTTTTATGTTATCGGTATCGGCCGATATATGTTCATTTTTAATGTTATCGTATCGGCTGATATATGTTCATTTTTTATGTTATCGGTATCGGCCGATATATGTCCATTTTTAATGTTATCGGCAATATACGTCCATTTTTAATGTTATCGTATCGGCCGATATATAATTGTGTGCTTGGCTTTTAATGGTGAGACTTTTGTTTGTAATCAGGCTCTCAAAAATGTCGATTTTGATTTATTTGGCAATATATCAGTTATTCGGCTTTCAAATATAAAGAACTATTGGTTATCGGTATCGGCCAAAATGTTGGTATCGGTGAATTGCTTAGATCAGGTGTCCTGAATCAGACTAAACTCTGTGTTGAACTGAATGTTCTGTAAGTGGATCATGATGATTGTGAATGTGTTTTTCAGTGAGGAATGAAACTGCAGCGACTCCAAACTCAGGTGAGTTTCAGCTGATAAACGTGTGTCTAATTCACTAATAAAACACTGATTCAGATCTGTTTCAGACTCAGTCCAGTGTGAATGTTTTCTGTCATATTCTCTGATATTTGTGATCGTTGTGTGTTTTAAAGATGTGAATGAACTGACTCCGTCTCTCCAGATCTCAGGTAAAACATCAAGAGCTTTAAACATAAACTCTAATATTGATTTATCATTATAGATCAGCTGATCTGATATTTGATCACTTGTATAGATCAGTTGTGGTGGCTGTTTGCTCTCTTCATCTTCATCTTCATCATCTTCATCTGTTTTATACTGCGTAAAAGGATCTTCAGGTGAGTCCAGACTGATCTTCTAACGTCGTACTTCAGTCTTTATATCTGACACTAGTTCACAAGAGCTCAGGTCATCGTCAATCACATTTACATTCATTTGATCAGATTATATATGATTCTGTAGAACAGCTTTCTAGAGTATGAATTCATATATATTTTTATAGATTTTGGTGTAAGAAACAAAGAGGTGAAAATATAACTCATGATTTGACCTCATATAATAGTGTGTATAATAAGTGTCAGTGTGTTGTCAGATGTTTTCAGAGGGAAGCGCGGTTCATCTGTCCGACTGATGATGATCCAGACAACAGGTGAGCGAATCAAACTGAGAGAGAGACTTATTTCACTTCGTCACATGATCATCTCACAGATGATGATGATGATGTAACATACAGCTGATGAAGATTAATCTGAATCTGTTTCACACAGGGATCTGGAGGTCGGATCTGATGATCCTCATTCACCGAATGAACATCAGACGGAATGTTGAAAGAGACTGAAATCAATCTCGTCTCATGTAATCCATCAATCAGTGTACTATAACTATAACTATAGACCTATAACGCTACATTTACCTCAGAAAAGCCATTTGATGACAATAAATGCTAGAAAGGAGCATTTTGATGAATAAATATTACATATATTTTTAACTAACCTGTTGGTGGTGATGTCTCTATTATTTACTGAATGTTTGACTATTTTTGACTACATTTGACTATGACTGTTTAAATGTTTATATTTCAGCAATGAGTTGGAGTAGATAGTCATATATCATTAGAAGACTGCATTATAAACGCTGTAAATGTGCAGTTTAAACTGAGTTTATTGCCCTGTATAATTCTAGAAAGCTGATGGAATGGAGATCAGGACTGATTGGGGAGATCAGCTTGAATCGGTGAGCGCCGGCAGATCTGCCTTCTGCAAACAACTGTCACTGTCATCGTCTGCACTACAGTTCCCATTATCCTCCTTGGCCCAGTCCTGCACCCCCTCTACCATAACCCGCTATCATTATCATCATGGTCTTCAGCTGTTGTCTCGTTATCATCGGTGTATTTAAGTTCCCTTCAGCTCCTTGTCATGGTCGGTGATTGTTTGTGTACGCTATATGTGCCTCACATGCTGTTTCGTTTTTGGATTATATTAGTGGTGGGTAAATCGAGGCTTCGTGAAACAATTAAACAGTTGAAGTTTTTACATTATTTTATTGAAATGTGCCATACTGTGTGGAGCCTTCGAAACAATCTGACACCCGTCTCAACGGTGACATCTAGTGGTCACTTGCAGGTGTTGATCTGAAACAACCTTGACAAGGAGCCATTACTTTTTTTCTTTTTTATTATAGTATTTTTCTAATATGTTAAGCTTGTATCTGTATCCTTGTATCCTCACTGTGCATAATGTTACTTTGGTCATGAAAAATGAATATTAATAAAAGAAATCAAGCCACAATGTCTCACTTTTTTATAGATTTTTTTTCCCAAAAATATTAATTTCTCTGCTGTGGAAGGACTTAGCCTACTTTTTTTTTACAGATAATTTCTCCAGCCTTTGAAAAAATCCTGTTGCTGGCATGCCAAGATATTTTTTTAGCAAGGACATACAAATAATTATATTTCAGACAATGCATACCTTGCTTAGATGGCCCAGCAGTGTCAGTAGCAGGCCGAGGTACAGGGCAGGATGAGTGAGTGCTGCTCAAATGGCGCATCATGGATGATGTATTATTGCAGTAGGTCAGCTGCCGATCACAATACACACATCTCACTTTATTTGGGGTTTCCAAATGGAAATGTTCCCACACCACAGATGTACGGCATCTCTTCTGTGGAGCCTCTGTTTTTATTTATCCATCTATCAATGTATATAAATATGTATCTATATATCTATCTATATCTCTCATACAACATCATTGCAAGTGCCTGCAGACGACACGACGCAGGAATGTATTCTCTTGGCACTGACGATGCTATCTGATAATAAAAGTAAGTTACGAGGTAAATAAAAAGTGCCTATAGTTAAAACAAAAATGGATTTCTAAGCAGTTAGTTATGCGGTGTTAGAGATCTGGCTAGCTAGCAAGTTAGCGTTTCATAGTGGTGGCTGAAAATCCCTGACATTGGCATGAAAGCAGCCGAAAAATGACTTTAAAAACTTAGAAAAGTTTATGATGAATTATGTTTTTATTACCAAGTTTTGTTAATGGACGGCTTGCAAATCGTTTTTTTTCTTTTTCTTTTATGATCCTGTGTTTTGTGCAATTCTTTTAAGTGAACGTAATCAAAATTTATTAAGTCTTTGGAGAGAGGTGAATAATCTTGAACACATTTTTTGGTGAAAGAAAAACATAATATAGGCTAGTTGCAGGGCTACACATGTTGAACTTGAAGAATGGGCGGGATGTCCCAGGGTATTACGGTGCGTTCAAGTCATCTCGTGTAGATCGTATTTACGAGTTGAACGCACTTGAACGCCACCACAATGTCGTAAATACCAGTGGGGAGTTCGGGATTTTCTCTAAGCTCCGATCTTTACGAGTTGGGGGCGTGTCAGTGATTAACATGGTGGAATACACAATACGTAAAGGTATTTAGCTGTGATATTGTCAGGCTTTTCAATTAACAGCGCAGTTAGCTAATCGCCAACACAGAATATGATAGTATTATAATATAACAATGCAACATGTAACGATGTGTTGGCAGTGGCTTCATAAATTAATTAAAAACATAAAAATACGAAGTACACCTGATGCACATTTCTTTGTTCTTCATTTTCTAGAACAAGAGTTTAAGAACCTTACTGTATTTTTGTGTAATTAATTAAGAGAAAGTACTCCGCCATTTAGCTCCGACGAAAGTGACGTTGAACGCACATGCCGTTATAAGCACGACTTCCCACCTCGTACGTACGAACTTCCCAGGAGGACTTGAACACACCATTAGCTCGACACGGTTGGTCATCCATTTTGCATTATCACTGTGAACTTAGAAGACGATCGAGAATAATTGCTGAGATATTATTTACCGTGTTGACTGTAACTTTACTTATTGCTTCAGAGGTAAAATGTACTATTTCTGTCGATGTACTTTTATTATTTGCATTTTAAAACTGTATTCTTCCGTGTATAGACTTAAAAAAAAAAAAACTCGGTGCGTCATCATTTGAATAGCTAATTCCTGTGAATTCCAATTCAAAGACAACTCACATGCCACGAAAAGATCATTTTTGAGAGATTCTTGACTGTAACTTTACTTCGGTTGCACTTCATTGGTAAAATAGAGTAATTCCGTCTTTGTACTTTTATTATTTGTGTTTTAAGAATGTGTTAATTCTCCCCGTCGATCTTCCTATAGCTATAGGATATCTGGAAAAACTCAAGTCATCATCCAATTTTGAATAATTCCTGTGAACTTCAATTCGTTGCACGTGCAACGAAAAATATAAAATATATTTCTGAGAAATTATTTACGATTAACTTTAACTTTACTTCGGTTTCATGTGTAAGTAAAATTGGCTACTGTCCTGTCTTTGCACTTTTGTTATTTTCTTTTTAAAAATGATTTTATTCTCCCCCTTGACTTTCGTATCTGATAAAAAACTCAGTTGGCCATCATCCATTTTGAATAATTCCTGTGAACTTCAATTCAAACACGACACATGCCATGAAAAGATAATTTCTGAGATATTATTCACCATTTTCGGGAATGTCACTCAAATATAGGCTACTTGTTGTACATTTTACTATGTCCTTCTTTCTATTGTTTCAGTTGTTTGTATTGTTAAAAGGCGTGAACATTAAAGGTTGATTTGAATTCCCATCCGCTGGTCATGATAATACGTGTATGAGAGAAAAAAAAATTGGGCCGCGGGCCGGGTTCGGGCAGATAATTCATGTTTATGTGTCGGGTTACATCGGGTCCGGGCTTTAAAATCCACGGGCCGGGTCGGGTCGGATTGTAATTTTCAGGCCCGTTGAGAACTCTACTCCACAGTAATACTCCAACTTACAGATATCAGTGTGGCGTTTCTCAGTGTACTCGCATGTACCATAAAGATAGCGTTCTGAAAGCACATATGTATAGAGATCATAAAGGATCAGGCCCATCTCTTGGCAAGCAATCTGATACTCCATTAAAGTGTGCGGCTCAATCTTGTGAAATTGTGTGTAACAGCTTAACCTCCCTCATCAAGCATTTAAAGTCACACATAAGAGAAGGACTCAAAATGAAATGCCCATTCAGAGAGTGTAGTTCTAGCTTTACACTTGAGTCTAGTTTAGCAGCTCATATGTCAAGGAAACACAAACATGTTGAAGATCTTGATGATGCTATGTCAACTGGATCTGCTCCCACTGAGTAGTTTTGCATCTCTAACCCAACCTTGTTTAGAGACACCTGATGAAGACAGATCTGAATGTGAAGAGCCATTTGCTGTTGAATATTACACTTCTGGACTTGAAATTACAAGCAAAATTGTTGTTGTAGCAAGTACTATAACAACAATAATTGAGGACTTTCAGAATGCACATGATCTGTCACATGCACTTCAGATCCTGAGTGAGAAACTGAAGGCTCTTGAAATATCAGAGGCTATTGTTAGCAACATCATTGAGGACATGCGTAGAGATGATCTTCTGAGGTTTAAGAAAGTCTGTTTTTAAACGTCATTTTGACTATGTTGAACCTGTGCCATTGTTTTTAGGTAATGATGAAAATGGCAAAGAGCGTTTTGCCCAGTATATAAACCTATAAAGGGAACATTGGCTGCACTGTTCAAAACCAGATCTGTGTGAGAACAGCATACTTACATTCTCAACCACCCACTCTTGGAGACGTTTTACGTGATGTTAATGATAGTCAGGGATTTAAGAGTAATATTTTAATGGAGACAGCTTCTGATTCTCTTGGCCTCATTTTATATCAGGATGCCTTTGAGGTTGTAAACCCTCTTGGTTCAGGGAAGAAAGAACATAAGGTTTTAGTGGTCTACTGTACTCTGACTGAGATTTTGCCACACAATCGATCAACTACAGATCACATGCAGCTTGTGCTTCTTTGTAGGGAAAACGACTTTAAATACTTTGGTATAAACACAGTTTCTGAGCCATTGATCAAGGATCTTCAATTTCTAGAGGAAACTGGTATTTCAATGCCCAGTGGTAAAATCGTGAAAGAGACTCTTGTTGCCATTTCAGGAGATCATTTGGGATCCCATTGCATATGTTTTTTTTTTTTTTGGAAAGCTTCAGTCGTGCAGATTATTTCTGCCGATATTGTGAGATAAATAAAACCACATTTGTGAATGAGCCAAACCTGTGTGGTACTGCAAGAACTGTGCAGTCTTATATAAAAGCCATGTCCAAGATTTAGACTATGCCGTCGCTGGCTCTGTGTTTGGTATGAAGGGGGACTCTCCTTTTAACAAGCTTGCACATTTCCATGTTTGTCAGCCTGGGCTCCCACCATGTCTAGGGCACGATCTATTTGAGGGTGTTGTTTCTTATGACCTTGCTTTGTTTGTTGGTCGTTTAGTTGAGGAGAAGCATTTTACATACTTGCAATTGAAACGATGCAAAAATCAGTTCAAAAACAAAGGAAATGATGCAAATGACAAACCAGACGAACTCTCCCCCGGAAGTGGACAATTGGTGTTTTCTCAGGATACTACCTCTCTTGATTGGTGTCAGGATTAAAGATCCATGTAGAAATGAGGTATGGCTACTGATATTGCAACTGAGAGAGATAGTGGAGGTTTCATATCTCAAAGTTTTAATCGGAGAATACATTTGCACCAGGCAAAAGCTCTTCCCTGATAACCCCTTACGACCTAAGCATCATTACATGTGTCATTACCCTGACCTTATACACCACTTTGGTCCACTAATTCGCCTCTGGACTTTGAGATTCGAAAGCAAGCACAGCTATTGTAAGAAGTGTGCCAGAAAACTGCACAATTTTAAAAGTCTTTGCAAAACTCTTGCAGAGAGACACCAACTTCTGCAAGCGTATCTCGGTGCAGGCGGCATGATCCCTCCAGTTGTACAGATACAGAAGGGTGTAGAATTATATATTGATGATTACAGTGACAGGATTAGAGAGTCAGTGGCCAGTTACACATTAGATTCACAGTCAACTGTGGCATGTAATGAAATCACAGTGAAAGGCACATTGTACAGAAAGGGGATGTTTGTGTTGCTTGAAAAGCATGATGATGAACTTTATTCTGGAAGGATTATTCTAGTGGTTGTCGTACATGAGTCTGTGTACTTTGTTGCAGAGAAACGTACCTTTGCTAAGTTGAGAGACATTGTCCTCTTCCAACTTATGAGGTGTTTGACTTGCTACTAATTGCTCTTCGTCATGCTTTTCCAGAGGTTTATTGAGCAATGAGTTACAGATTCATTTGAACTAAAAAGAAAATTGTACCTTTTCTCTTTCTGTCATGAGTCAGGTTATCAACTTTATGAAAGATGTAATTCTTTTTTTTTTTTTAGGACTTCCAGTAATTCAGTTAAATTTAGAGGCTGTCCCTTCTCCCTCTTCATCTCAGAGCCCCTTGGGAAGCACATGCAGTCCATCCTCACACTCCTCATGCACTGAAAGCTTTGCACCACATCTTGGAAGGCCATGGCATGTTGATTTCAGAGTGAATTGGGAACGGGTACCTTCATCTCTTCAAAAATGTTTGGTAGATCAAGCAAGACCGCTCCCAGTAGACAGAAAAAACATAGTACAGGCAGTGGTAGATCAGATCTTAGAACAAGATCCTAATCCTAGTAGAGCAAGTCTGTTGTCTTGGTCTATCCTAGTAGACCAAGATGGCGGCGCGTGCACACGCAGCGGCTCAGCTCTCCATGTATCGACATGTTTTGAGTAGTCTACTTATAGTTTATTTTTTTCTAAGAAACACGTATGCACAAGTATACATAAAATACAGCCGGCACGAACTTCTCGTCATTGGTTTGACGCCCGGGGGCTGTATTTTTAACCAGGAAGATTCTAGCCTACCGTCTGAGCTCGTCAGACCACCGGGGTCTCCGTGGATTACTCTCCCAGCCGAGAAGCGACAGAGGCAGCGCTGTGAGAGGAGGCAGAAGCGGGGCTGCAGAGCCGGGATACGAGCTAGGCTAGGCAGAGACCCACACAAGCCTCCACTGCCGAGCCTCTTCGTCACAAATGCAAGATCACTTACCAATAAAATCGAGGAGCTGGAACTCATTACATCTACGCAGAAAAGCATCCAGGACTGCTGTGCCATGGTAATTACGGAGACTTGGCTTAAACCAGCGATTCCAGCAGAGGCTATTCAACTAGCAGGCCGTGTAGCGCACCGAGCCGACAGGACCGCGGATTCCGGTAAGAACAGAGGAGGGGGGCTTTGTGTTTACACCAACGACAATTGGTGTACAAACGCTGTAATAACTGACACTTACTGCTCCCCGGACTTGGAGTATTTAACAGTAAAATGTCGCCCCTTTTACCTGCCGCGCGAATTCACAGTTGTTGTTATTAATGCTGTTTACGTACCTCCGGATGCCAACACTAAAACAGCTTTGGCTTATTTGCAAACTGCCATTAGGAAACAACAGCAGGCTTATCCAGAAGGAGCTTTTGTCATAGCAGGTGATTTCAACAGAGCCAACTTAAAAACTGTTCTCCCAAAATTTTACCAGCATGTAAAGTGCCCCACAAGAGGGAAAAACATACTCGACCATGTTTATAGTAACGTTAAGCATGGATATAAGGCATCACCTCTCCCCCACTTAGGACTGTCTGATCATATTTCACTGTTTTTGACTCCAGCATATAGACCAGTTATCAACCGAATCAAACCTACTGCTAGAATAATACAATTATGGCCCGAAGGAGCGTCTGAGCAGCTGCAGGACTGCTTTAGACGCACTGACTGGAGCGTATTTGTGGACAATAAAATCGACATCTATACATCCTCTGTGCTATTTTATATAAAATGCTGCATTGAAAATGTCACCACCACGAAACGGATTTGTATATTTCCTAACAACAAGCCGTGGATGACCAACGATGTAAAACATCTGCTGCAGGCCCGTAATTCTGCTTTTCGGTCTGGTGACAGGCAGCTTTACAGTGCAGCCAGGACGAATTTAAGGAAGGGCATCAGGGATGCTAAGGCCGCTTATAAGCAGAGGATTGAGAACCACTTCTGCAACTCCGACCCCCGCCGGGCTTGGCAGGGGATCCGGCACATCACGGGGCAGATTAACACCACTTGCCTGTCTAATAGCAGTGCTTTAATGGCAGAACAGCTTAACCGGTTCTTCAGCCGCTTTGAGGTGGAAAGTACTGAGACTACCATCAACCCTGTTCCAGACACAAATAGCCAGGTGCTTATTCTTCAACCTACTGAGGTGATACGCACTCTCCGTAAGATCAAGGCATGGAAAGCATCTGGACCAGACAGCATTCCAGGGCGCGCACTCAGAGACTGTGCAGTTGAGCTAGGTGAGGTACTCACAAACATCTTCAACTTGTCTCTGTTGCAGTGCACTGTTCCAACCTGCCTGAAGACGTCTATAATAGTGCCGGTGCCAAAGCATGCTGCTATAACATCCCTCAATGACTATAGGCCCATTGCACTAACATCTATAATTATGAAATGCATGGAGAGGCTGGTTTTACATCATATTAGGTCTGCTCTGCTACCCACCATGGACCCCCACCAGTACGCATACAGGGCCAACAGGTCGACAGACGATGCCATCAACATTGCACTCCACACTATACTGAGCCACCTGGAACATCAAGGGACGTATGCACGGCTTCTGTTCATTGACTACAGTTCTGCTTTTAATACCATCTTATCAAACAGACTGTTTTATAAGATGTCTGACCTAGGCATACAGCATAACATCTGCCTGTGGATTAAAGATTTCCTAACAAAGAGGCCACAGTCAGTGAGGATGGGCTCACATTATTCCACAACTACGCTAATCAGCACGGGAGCCCCACAAGGCTGTGTGCTAAGTCCCTTTCTTTACTCCTTGTATACTCATGATTGTGTACCATCTAATGACAACAACATCATAATCAAATTTGCGGATGACACGACTGTGCTGGGGCTGATCACCAGAGGAAATGAGTATGCCTACAGGGAGGAGGTACAGAGGCTGACGACGTGGTGCACGGAGAATAATCTTACCCTAAACATCAAGAAAACGAAAGAACTTATCATTGACTTCAGGAAGAAACAGATTGTTCACACACCACTGCATATCAATGGGGAGATAGTGGAGAGAGTATCAAGCTTTAAATTTCTGGGCACATACATTTCTGAGGACCTTTCATGGACAACAAACATCATAGCATTAGTCAAGAAGGTTCAACAGCGGATGTACTTTCTCAGAATGCTTAGGAAAATAAACCTGTCAGCGCGTCTCCTGGTGTCATTCTATCGCTGTTCTATTGAAAGTGTCCTCACATATAATATGCTGGTGTGGTATGGAGGCAGCTCGGCTGGTGATAAAAAGGCCCTGCAGAGAGTTATAAAAACCGCACAGAACATCACAAATCAACAGCTACCTGCTTTGGATGACATTTTTAACTCCCGCTCCCTGCAGAAAACACGCTACATTGTGACGGACCCGAATCATCCAGCCCATCAGCTTCTTGAATTGTTGCCATCTGGAAAACGCTTTAGGTCAATCAAAACACGCACAACCAGATTCATGAACAGTTTTTATCCTAATGCCATCAGGATAATGAATCATGAACTGAAACTACATCCTCAAATTATCACCACAAGACATTCTTGACATGTAGACAATTAAGTGAAATAATACTAAGCACCTTATTTAATAATGGGCAATTTGCAATGTGACTGTAACTACTCTTGCTGTGAACGTTGGAAAGTATAAAAATTTCATTGTATGGCTGTACAATGACAATAAAGGAATCAATCAATCAATCAATCAATCAATCAATCAATCAATCAACATGCCACACTATAGTTCGGGGCATCATTAGAGAGTTTCCTAACAGGAGATATTATTGGAGATGGACGCCAGTCCCTCCTTCAACAAATTAAAACAAGGGTTGAGTAAAATAGAAATAACACTCTTGCACGACGACGGAGGGAGAGGAGGACCTGCAGTGGAGCAGGGACAATGGCAGGAGGCCCAGTGGATCAATATGGATGCGTGAAATGGGCTCCTGCAGATCTACCCAGTGGCGAGACCGAGACTACATTGGGTGAGATGAAAATGTGCCTGCACCGCATGTTTTCAGAGGATGGCTTTGATGGGGCAGAAAGAGCTGAGCCATTGATGGAAAAGACTTACATACTGCAACGTAAGTACCTTAATCGGGTTCCTGCACCAACCATTCGGCTCGAGGTCATGGTGCAAAGGACCCTAGGTTGATTTTACTCCGAACCATCCCTTGAAGACCTATTTGGTATATGGTCTTCTTCACAGAGGTCTGATCTCACCATCGAGTCAGTCTGAGATTACATGAAGAGACAAAAAATTGAGAGAGACTAACTGTGGCAACATCTCCAAGATACTTTAATAAAGCTACCTGCAAAGCTACCTTAGAAACTGTGCAAGTGTTCCTTCCTAGGACAAAAGCTGTTTTAAATGCAAAGAATGGTCACACCAAATATTGATTTTATATATTTAATATAAATTAGCAAATAATCTGTTTTAAAAGATCCTCACCGTACAGGTTTTTTTTTTTTTTTACTAATGCCTAAACATTTTCATTAGTTTTAGAGGCAGATTTCTCCAAGTATCTCTGAGATGTTGCCACAGTTTTGATGGATGTAGTCTGTCTCAGTTGTTTCTCTCTCTTCATCTAATCCCAGACTGACTCAAGATGGGATCAGATCTTTGTGTGGATCATACAGTCTGTTACGGCACTTTTCCACTGTACGCTACGGCTCAACCCGACTCTGCTTGGTTTGTGGGGGGTTGTCCACTGTGAATAGTACCTGGTGCTGTTTTTAGTACCATCTACGTCGTTCCACAGGAGCTAAATGTGATGTGTAAACACTGCTGATCACTGATTGGTCAGAGAGAATCGTCACTACAATCATCATTGGATCTGCAACATGGGACACCAAACGCGCTAATTTAAATAGTAACAGTGACCACAGTTTCTGTTTCACACGACCCGGATTTTAATTATCAGCAAATTTTAATCTTTAACCATTTCTTTGAGTAATGCACATTATTACAAACTGCTCTGAAGCCACGAGTCATGAATGAACTCAAACCTGGTGGACGTGCAACAGTTTTCACTTTCAAACGTGCAATTGCATGTCTTTAATTAAACTGTCACTTTTTGAAGTTTAATAATCCCATTTCTCTCTATATCGTGACTCCTGTCTTTCCGGATTAAGACTGTCTTTAAAACACCTTGGGGGAAAGAGGAGCTCACTCCTGTTCCTGGATATCTTCCTTCCTGCAGAGTTCAGTCTGATCCAGCAAAAGCAGATATCCAGCTACAGGAATGAGCACCTCTTACCTAAGGTGTTTTGCATGTGCTGTTGTGGTCAGCAAATGTGGAAAAACTAAACGGATTATTGAAAAATAAGCAGTGTAAAATATATTCTAATGTTAGACTGCTTTTTCAAATATGACCAGAGCAAATGAAAGAAGTAATACCATCAAAACCAGAACATGGCTGGACAGGAACAAATAACACAGAGCCATGTTCTGTTTTTGATGGTATTACTTCTTTCATTTGCTCCGGTCATTGTTGGCTCTCTTCGCTTTTACCTGCCATATCGCCACTGAATGTGTTGGACTGCCCTTTAGGTTGAGACCTTCACTTCTACCTGGCTATTGTTTTGGACTTTCCCTCTGGCTGTGTTTTACGGACTGACATCTCGTTGCCGACTCCTGCCCACAACGTTTGTTATGATATTGTTGTATCAGTTTTATTGAAAATAAATCAATTGTGGAAAGTATTGTTTAATCATTTTTTTTTACTACTTTTATGTCATCACATTGCATTACTGTATTAAATTGTAAGTTTACAGTTAATTACTGACTACTAGTTGCATTACTTTTACAGCTGAAACAATAAATTACTGGTCAAGTTACAGCTGATAACTATATTTATACAGTTATGCACTGTGAAATTACAAATTACAGTAATGATGTGATATTAAGTAATGGGGGAATGTAGTGTTTGTGTATTAGTCAGGAGATGGCGCTGTAATCCACATGTTGTCGCCTATAAAAGGTGTAGAGTAAGAGCTGAAGTGTGTTGTACAATTGCTGACCATTATGTTGGATCACTTTAGGATTTTAATAAATCTATAAGAACTGAGAACTTTCTTGGCCTCATGCTTACCAGGATTTAAACATTACAACATCAGCAATTGCTGGTATACTGGAAATCTCTGAACACATCTAGTGTGTGTAATCAGAAATGTCCTGTATCTGATCATCTCTGTGCATCTCAAGTGTATGGACGTGTACGGGGTTTTCACACACCTGAAGTTTCACTGAAATGTCCAATTAAAACCATTTTGGGGACAAATGTGGGCAAAAAAAAAAAAAAAAAAAATATATATATATATATATATATATATATAAAGTCCACTTTTTTTTTGTATGTTCCAATCAATCAGCTGTGCACACACACACACACACACACACACACACACACACACACACACACACACACACACACACACATGCACACATTATAACTATGATTATTGTTTGTTCTTACCTGTTTATTCTTACTTAACACTTACTTGTTTGAGTTATTGTTGTTTATTCTTTCCTGTTTGGTACCAATTCGTTTCTTGAGTTATAAAAATTTGATGTTTTTTTATTTGAAATAAATGATAAATGATCAACTACTTTGTCGTTTCCTTATAGCATGGTCATATTTGTCTAAGCATATTTTGGCATCTTTGTATAGTCTCACCTAACACAAATATTTTTATTTTTTTATCACAATTTCAACTTGTGATAAAGTCAAATACTTACGTGGTTAAATGCATAATAACAGTGTTTTATAGAGTTCAGCCTATATGCAGCCATTGAGTACTATAACCATCTTGTTACTATTAATATTATTGATATTTTTGTTAATTTTATACCAACATAAGACACCAGATGTCACCAAAGTCAACACATTTTTAAGTTTTAGCTATCTGAATTTAAAGAAATTATTTTTTTTACTGAAGTTAAAGAAATATTAAATATAACATAAAAATAAGCATAATTTAAATAGAAAATATGGTTTTAGAGGTAAATAAATTCAAAAACACCCCAAAAATAAAAATAAAAATACCATAAATTGATAGTTTTTATTTGATCGAAGATAGTGATATAACATTTATTTAAAAACAATTGTTGGATCACACCTGAGACCTCTGTGCCCACATGTGCAAGACCTCTACTAGAGTAAAACGAATGAGTTGAGTTCAAGAGGAGCACTCCAAGGGGGCTCTTTACATATCTTTGATTGTGTATTTGTGAATACGGCAAATCCCAGTTATTGAGCCAATTAATAACTAAAAATAATTGTTTTGATGACCGGAACTGGCAAAATTGTGCCAGAGACCTTGCGAGAAAGAAGGACCTCAGAGTGATATAGTTTCCTGATCTAAGCGGGTAAAATATAACCAGAGTTTAACAGAATAATCAAATATTCGTTCACGTTAAATGATGCACAGACATCATTAAAATCTTTTTCATTGATGGAGTCGGATGAAATAACGAGTCAATACATGTGAGAAAATATATTGCATTTAATTTTGCAGTGTTGCGAAAAGGAAAGACAAGTAATACGCAGAGAAACCTTCCCCGTATTATTGGAAACCCTCATTGGACCAATAGACGGGCTTACAGGGGTAGGAGACCATTTGTCTAGAGACCACCTTCCTTTGTGTGCCAGTTAACTCTTAAAAACCTTATTACCGTTTTTTGTACTTGTTTGGAAATGAGGCATTTGTACCAGTCGCACCGAGACATTTCAAATGATACCAAACATGTATAATACTCGATGATAATCATTCACATTAAACCATATATATTCTTGTGTGAGTTCTGGTGCTAGAAAGAGTGGGATGTGAGGGGAAAACCACTGGGGCCCTGGGCCCTGGGCACTGCCTGCCATGCTTTTATGCTCCCAAAAAGGGAGACTGCAGACTGCAGACTACAAACCTACCATCACCGCACCGTCCAGCGTGCTCTCAGCAAGCGTCGGAACCACACGATGGTAACTTGCACCATGACTTTGGACCCTCACGGACCCACCAACGGACTCATTTTTCAACCACTTCAAGAATTGTCCACGATTGCAACTGACCATGCAAGTATTTAATGAGGTGCTCTGAAAATGATCAGCTGTTGGTTCTTTTCATACTAAAATAGATCTTGCTCTAGAGGTCCATAACACTCACCACTTTACCTATGCATGTTTGTATGGATGAATGTATGTAAGTATGTAGTTATGTTTGTTTGTTTAGTTTAGTTATGTTTGTGATTTAGTTAATAAAACTTTTTGCACAATTATGAATTTGATTTCTGATCCTCTGTTTGCATACCAAGTCCCTTTTACGATCTTGATCTTGTTACATGCTCTAATTGCTGTACAGGCTAAGGAATAATTATTTTTCAGTGACCATGAAAGATACACTTTCAGTAGAATAAAGGAATAATCAAAGAGTTCACTGGAATTGATTAATTGATTGTAATATTAATTTGGCTTACCTCAAAGTTAATCTAATTAACTGACCCAAATATGAATAATTAATCATAATTGGTAATTATAGATTATTATTAATATTTCCCCTTTGAGCTAATATCCTTACACATTAAAACGACTGAAAACGCGGATCACGTGACCATTCACCAACACTGGGCATGCGCGTGCCGATGTATACAGGAAACGGATTGACTAATCCTCAGATTTGATGAAGAAGAATGTAGCTAACGTTACCGCTGCAAAGATTAAAAATGTCGAAGACCAGAGATTTCTTTTCATGGACCGATGACGAGGTGGAACTGTATGTTTTCTTCCGGGGACGGGTCATGTGATGGGTGGCTGACGAATCAGGGAAGGATACGCCATGACCGATGACACCCAATCATAGAGCCGAGCGTGAGCTTCTGCGTCATCGTTTCTAAAGTCCTCCGTTTTGACCCGTCAGGTCAAATGATCCCTCATCTTAGTTCCTGTGAACAGTCTGGCTGCTGAATTTAACCATCTGTAACCAAGACAGTGTAGTGTGAGGTAGGCCAGCGTACAGAGAATTACAGTAATCCAGTCGAGAGGACATTAGTGCATGAATCACAGTTTCAAGGTCTTTACTAGAAAGTTTTTCACTTTTGCTATAGATCAGAGTTGAAAAAAGCTACTCTTTACAACAGCATTTACATGCTTGTCAAATTGGAGAAGAGGTTCAAAATAGACTCAAAATAGAGATTTTTTGCATGATTGTCTAGGTTTTTACTTATGGGATCTAGCTGTGTTTTTATGGAGTTGTTGGTAGCAGCAGGACCTAGTAGAAGCACTTCGGTTTTATTTTCATTTAGTTGCAGTGAGTTATTTGTCATCCAAGTCTTGACTTCGTTGAGGCATGTAAAGAGGTTGTCTAATGAAAAATAATTTCCTGGTTTGATTGGGAGATGTAGTTGGAGATCGTCAGTGTAACAGTGATAATTTATGTTATATTTCTTGAATATTGAGCCTAAAGGTAACATGTAGAGGGAAAACAAAAGAGGGCCAAGAATGGATCCCTGAGGAACACCACAATGGATCGGCATAGAGGGTGAAGTAAATGACCCGATATTTACAGAGAAGGTCCTCCCCTGTAAGTATGAGGCGAACCACTGTAAAGCAAGGCCCTCGACTCCAACAACATACTCCAGTCGTTTCAGAAGAATATTATGATCAATGGTGTCAAATGCGGATCTAAAAGTATCAGAATAGTAGAAGACCCAGAATCCAACATGACATCATGACTTTGCGTAAACATACACGCCACTTTCAAGTCAAAAGTGGCGTGTTATTTATACGCATTTTGAGCTATCCGCATGTATGTTCACGCCGAAACGAACCGTCATCTTCCGTCTACGCCAGGGATGGGCAACTTCGGTCCTGGAGGGCCACTGTCCTACAGAGTTTAGCTCCAACCCTGAAAAAAACACCTGCCTGTAATTTTCTAGTAATCCTGAGGACCTTGATTAGCTTGTTCAGGTGTGTTTGATTAGGGTTGAAGCTAAACTCTGTAGGACAGTGGCCCTCCAGGACCGAAGTTGCCCATCCCTGGTCTACGCCGTTAAATGTCCGAGCGAAACGGAGCAAAATGTATGTGAAATTAATCATGTTGGTCCCCTTTGGAAAACGTGTAGATGTCACAGTTTAACAGCCTCAGACGTGAATCTTACACGTACCATTATCCCCGGACGTTTGCTAATCCTACCATCTAATCATAACCATTTCTTAAAACTACGTAGGCTACAATTATAAAGAAAAACAACAGACAGACAAATATAATCACAATAATTTATTTAATGAGAAAATGTCAAAATCGGTACCAAAAGTTGTTCACGTGACGATGTGTCCTCTCTGGCAGTGTATGAGGTAACAGAGCAGAATTTAACTTATTAATTCAAATCCATGAAAATGTTAATCCGTCTTCGGTTCGGTTCGCTCTGAGGGCTGCCGCCTGCGCGGCAGTGCGCGCTTCATTTCAAATGTGAATGTGCATGACGCAATCTGTGACGAAGCAGGCGAGGCGAGAGCCAATGAGCGTTTGATATTACTGCCGTAACCATAGTAACCTGTCATAACGCTTCTTGAGGGCGCAATTTTTGAATTTGAATTCATAACACGCGCGGGGTTTGACGTTTACGGTCAAGATGACGATTACTGGATAAAGGGCTGAGTTTGGATCTTTTTCTTGCAAATAATGGATTCTGAAGGTTTGGAATACATCAAGCTAATAAAATTGGTGTGTTTTGTGAATCGATGTTGTGTTGTAAGGTTAATTATTGTGATTATACATTTTAATATTGTCCATAAAATGGGTATGTTTAGGTGTGGGAGTACAGTTAAGGGATCTTACATTTATAATCTATACATGGTATTAACCCCAGTGACGGGTAGGTTTAGGGACGGGTTTGGGGTAAGTCATATATATTTATATAGAGAGTAATGTAACGTTAAGTCAACGGCGTTGATAAACACGCTGAAAAGCGATTATGCGTGTTGATAGCACGCCAAAAATGGAAATCGAATTGGCGTGTCATACATACGCCATTTCATGAGATCAGCCTGCAGAATCAATGGACAACAGAATGTCATTTGTGACCTTCAGCAGTGCTGACCCAGTGCTATGCAGTGCTCTAAAACCACATTGAAATGGCTCTAGAATATTAATAGTATCCAGGTATGAGGTAAACTGTAACCATGCAGCTTTTTCCAAAATCTTTGAAATGAATGGGAGTTTAGAGATAGGCCGGTAGTTGTTATACACGCTGTGGTCAAGGTGATGTCCTTTCAATAGGGGCTATGAGCTTGTTTAAAACTTTCTAAAAAAAAAAAAAAAAATTATTAAAGAGCTATTTACTGTAGCTAAGAGGATGGGGCAGATAGTGTCTAAAACCTCTCTAAACAGACGTCCAGACAATTCATCTGATTGACAGAATGTGAATTTCATCTGAGAAATTATTTCAAGTAATTGAGATGAAGACACTGGTTGAAAGTTTGTAAAGCTACTGGATGTAACATCACATGTTAATGTGACTGCTCGGTTAAGGAACAGATTGTGAATGGTGAAGTTTGCTTGTCTCCTGATAAGACCACAACTGTCCGTGCTGCACCTTTACAACCTGGACCTTCTCCATCTTTGCCATGGGAAAAGGTGTCTGTTGTCATTTCTGGCCCATTTGAAACCGCTAAGGGACCGTTCGGCAGGGCCGGATTGGGACTCATTTTCAGCCCTGGAGTTTCATGCCTTAGACCGGCCCACTTTAGTTCCCGACTGACTGTTAAAATAATGTAATTATTTTTGCGACTTTATTTCACGCAATTCTGACTTTGTATCTCGCAATTCTGAGAAATAAAGTCAGAATTGCGAGATGTAAACTTGCAATTGTGAGATAAAAAGTCGCAATTATCTTTTTTTTTTTTTTTTTTTGTGGCGGAAACAAGCTTCCATACCCCTCCAACCAAAAAAGAATCGAGACAACCCTACCCCTTCAAGGGAACGCGCAAAATGGAGGGGTAGGGGACAAGGGGTGAATTGGGATTGAGCCTAAATCTGCAATAGTGCACTGTTCTGTACAGCCTTGTAATTCATCGTATTTTTAAAAAATATCATTTTCTATTCAGTGCAATAAGTACACAGGGTTTTATAAATACAGAGGTCCCAAAAGTGATCTAGGGGGCATATTATTTTTCCACTGTCATTGGCAAAGAACATCTGACTGTGTTAAATAGGAATCCATTGTAATAAAGTTATTCTCATTATTATGCAATAGGCTATTGCTCTACCTGCTCTCCTCTCTCTCATCTCCATCTCCTTCTCTCGTTCTTCTTCTCTCAGTCTCTTTATCTTTGCCTGTAAATCTCCCCTTCCTGAAGATTGATACAGTCTTTGTAAAGTGATTATTTATGTCGGTCGTTTAAAATTTCTATCGTAAAACAGCCGTTTAGTTTAGCCACTTGCACCTTATCTCGTGAAGCGTCGCGTTGGGATTCGCGCGCGGCCGCGGCTCGCGCTTCTGTGAACTTAAATCCCGCTTGCTTTGATCGGTCATCTCAAACATTTTGCCATTGCCGACGAGCGGTGTTTGAGTGCTGAAGCAGCTCAGATGATGAGGTCGGTTATCGTCGCGATATGCGAATCATTGCAGCAGGAAATATTAGGCAATTATTTCACAACGTTCATTATACACTCAGGAAAAATTACCGAGGTCCGGATCTCGGAGACCTCAATGGTCGGTACGGCCCTGACTCGTAGGCTATTTGGCCGCTTGAGTTTCTAGAGATATTTTATTATTCTGGCCTTTTCAGCGCCGCCTTTGCGCCTATAGGCTATTATCCATGTTTTGTATCTCTTATTTTTTGTTCGCACATGAGCTAATAAAGTGACTTTATTTTTATTTTTTTGTGGGGCTGCGATAAAATAATAATAAAAAAAAATAGTGGGGCTGCGCTATGACTGGAGCCATAAGGAAAGCATTCAACCCAGTGCCATGACAACACCGGCCCTCCTGGCCAATAAAACAGACCGGCCCACCGGGAATTTTCCCGGTGCTCCCGATTAGCCAATCCGGGCCTGCCGTTCGGTATTCATGGAATAGACCACCGGAGGAAAAATAGGGGAACGTCATATCTTTTATTCTTTGTTGAGGGGAGGGTCACCCAACTTTTGTATTCATGAAAACAGCAAAAGAAATATTATTTTAATGATAAATATTTTTCTATGTAGCTCCATGTAGCTCTCTCAGTCTCGGCCCCCATCGCTATCAGATGGGCCTGACCCAACTAAAGTCCAGTTTGGCGCTGTTTGGCAGTGCCCATGCGCTTCGGGCGTACCCGCTCAGAAAAAGTGCATCATGTCAGAACAGAACGCCGATGAAATGTTTACCTGGCAAAGCTTTAAAGCACGAGCAAATAATGAACTTTTGTGATTGCGCATAAGTGCAGAGTCCTGTGAGTGTAACTCTACCGCTGCGTTAACATGTGATGTGGATGTACGTGGAGTTTTACAGTATTGGGACTGAGGCGCCAGAACTGCAGCTGAGAGAATGTGTGCTGTTGCACGATACTACCATCTTTAGTTTCCATGCTTATTGTGTTTCCACAACAATGTCAGTGAGTAAATCTACTGAAATGGCCATAACAGTGGAATGTGATGTGTAAGCTGAGAAAGCAGAGGTTAATGCCCGTTTCACACATCCTCCGTGTGCAGTGTGTGTGCGGTGTGTGTGAGCAGCACGCTATAGTGCTTTCACATATGCTGCGTTTGCAGTGTGCAACTGATCCGCGGCTGTACCACAAACACTTACTCACTACTTTTATTTCAAATCCACTTATCAGCAACTTTTATTAAAAAAAAGTTTAGTCAGCATTGCGTTTCTCTTTGTACACATACAGTATACACTCTTTAATAGACGTACGTATTTATGTTTAAACACAATTTAAACAACGTATTATTCAATGCATTACTTCTATATAGATTTATATATTAAGTTGCTCAAGCAAGTGGTCAAATATTTAACCATGTACTTGTATTAAAATCGCAAACATTTTAAATTAAAACTTAAAATTGGAAAAAAGAGCCGACTCTCATGCCTTTTCTTTAGCATTTAAATTTTAATGCAATAAATCTCACATGTCACAAAGAACTTGTTTTTCCACCTCCACCAATGAGACGAGTGTTCGTAATGTCGCCTTGTTGAGGTAAAGTGTAGTTTTCCTTGCTTTATCCCGGTCTTAAAGTAAAAAAGATGACGGTGAAAAATAGTAGTAATTAATTAAATACATTTATGGTGAGATTACTACATTTTATTTAATTAAATGCATTTATGTTGAGATTATAACATTTTCATGTCAATCTGTGTTCATTTTGACCACGCACCATGTGGTTAATGTTTAATGCAATTGTAATGAATATCTGTTAAACAACATAACCTTGTTTGTGATGTTCACAGAAAATGAACAAGAATGAACTTTGGATGGCCTAGGAGGAGTAGGCCTACTACACAAATATAATTCAACAAGTTTTTAGAATATAGAATATTTTTAAACAAAATAAATATATTGAAAGCCTATTATCCCGGCCCCGGTGTGATGTGCGAGTGGAGGAGGCACGTGTCTCGCATTTGACACGTGACGCGTTGCATTTTGTAACACAACTGCTTGACCAAGGGCCCGGCCAGAGATTTATAGAATTTATTTAGAGACAATAGAATATTACTGTTGCAGAATATTAATTAGGGGTTCAAGCATGAAATGCTGAAACCCTATTGTAATTGTAAGGATTTGTAAAACGCATCGTGCAGGACAAACCGTAAGGCCTAGAGACGTGAAACCTGGCCAGATAGTAGGCCTCAATTTGGGGACAACCTATCAGAGTATGACCCCGATTGGCCCATAGGTGGCGCTACAGCAACCAAAAGTTCAAAATTGCTCATAACTCTTAGACCGTTTGTCCCAGGATCAAGTGTCTTATATCGTTGGAATCCTTGGCTCAAGGCGGACAAAATGGCTATCTCCGATTTGGATGTAGGCAGGGAAAATTTTCTGCTATGTCGACTTTTGTCCAAAACCTACTTTTGCGAACTAGTCCCTGGTTTTTCGCCCGATCGGAACCAAACCAGTCTAGGACAATTCTCTGGACTCTCTAGATCAATAATTATCAAAAAAAAGTTGAACTTTGGCATTTGGGTGGTTGTAACAGGGTCATTTAGAAAAGGGGCGTGTCAAAATACACTCAAAAGCCTATAAATCCCAACGGGACACTCAGAACTTCACAAAAATTGATGAGCATATGTGTCAGAACATGGTGAGGAAGCATGCAGAGTTTCATGGAGATCGGACCATAGGTGGCGCTATAACTGGCAAAAAAGCCTTCATTCTTATTAGGGGTTCAAGCATGAAATGCTGAAACCCTATTGTAATTGTAAGGATTTGTAAAACGCATCGTGCAGGACAAACCGTAAGGCCTAGAGACGTGAAACCTGGCCAGATGGTAGGCCTCAATTTGGGGACAACCTATCAGAGTATGACCCCGATTGGCCCATAGGTGGCGCTACAGCAACCAAAAGTTCAAAATTGCTCATAACTCTTAGACCGTTTGTCCCAGGATCAAGTGTCTTATATCGTTGGAATCCTTGGCTCAAGGCGGACAAAATGGCTATCTCCGATTTGGATGTAGGCAGGGAAAATTTTCTGCTATGTCGAATTTTGTCCAAAACCTACTTTTGCGAACTAGTCCCTGGTTTTTCGCCCGATCGGAACCAAACCAGTCTAGGACAATTCTCTGGACTCTCTAGATCAATAATTATCGAAAAAAAGTTGAACTTTGGCATTTGGGTGGCTGTAACAGGGTCATTTAGGAAAGGGGCGTGTCAAAATACACTCAAAAGCCTATAAATCCCAACGGGAAACTCAGAACTTCACAAAAATTGATGAGCATATGTGTCAGAACATGGTGAGGAAGCATGCAGAGTTTCATGGAGATCGGACCATAGGTGGCGCTATAACTGGCAAAAAGCCTTCATGCATGAAATGCTGAAACCCTATTGTAATTGTAAGGATTTGTAAAACGCATCGTGCAGGACAAACCGTAAGGCCTAGAGACGTGAAACCTGGCCAGATGGTAGGCCTCAATTTGGGGACAACCTATCAGAGTATGACCCCGATTGGCCCATAGGTGGCGCTACAGCAACCAAAAGTTCAAAATTGCTCATAACTCTTAGACCGTTTGTCCCAGGATCAATTGTTCTGTGTTTTTTACTTTGTTTTTGTGAAGCACTTTGGGCAACGCGAGTTGTATTAAACTGTGCTATATAAATTAATAAACAAACAAACAAACAAACAAACAAGTGTCTTATATCGTTGGAATCCTTGGCTCAAGGCGGACAAAATGGCTATCTCCGATTTGGATGTAGGCAGGGAAAATTTTCTGCTATGTCGAATTTTGTCCAAAACCTACTTTTGCGAACTAGTCCCTGGTTTTTCGCCCGATCGGAACCAAACCAGTCTAGGACAATTCTCTGGACTCTCTAGATCAATAATTATCGAAAAAAAGTTGAACTTTGGCATTTGGATTGCTGTAATAGGGTCATTTATAAAATGGGTGTGGCAAAATGCAATCAAAAGCCTATAAATCCTAAACAAAAACTCAGAACTTCACAAAAATTGGTGAGCATATGTGACATACCATCATTAACAAGCATGCAAAATTTTATGGAGATTGGACCAAAGGTGGCGCTATAACTGTTAAAAAGCTTTAAAACCATATATTTCCTATGGTAAATGGTCTTTTTCATCTATTATGTCAGTAGTTACATGCTTGCTAAATATATCTTAATAACTTTTGATGCTTTTATGCTTAAAGGCCTTAAAGGCCTTAATTGCTTGAACCCCGATAAATGCTGCTTGCAGCTTTAATTACAGTTTGAAGTGCATCAATAGCCGGACTACTAACAGGTCCTGCAAGAATGTCCACATGCTGTCTTTATATTAATCCTGCATTGACTGCTTCCCTCCACTGGAACTGATTTCCCCACACAAATGTTAATGCTTAGATGTTAAAGCTAGAGGGCCCTATCTCGCACCCAGAGCAATTGACTTTGTACACCGACGCATGTATCATTCCTATTTTCAGTGTTGGGGTAGTTACTCAAAAAAAGTAATTAGTTACTAGTTACTTCTGTAAATTGTAATGAGATTACTTTACTAGTTACTGCATTTGAAAAGTAACTTCACTACTTATTACTTTACTTTCCCGTTTCTTAATTTACTGTGTAGATACATGAACAAACATCATAGCCCTATCATCACTTAGCCTGTCCGCATAGTGTTTATAAATGTAGCCTATACAAAATGGCATGTAAAACCATATGAAAGAACAATATCCATGTCTGCACAAAGAAATATGCCTCACTGTAAAATCCACAAACAACTGGATAAAAGGTAAAATGTCCGCGGTGGTAGACACATAATCAGGGCTGGACTGGGACAAAAATAAATCGGCCCTGGCATTTTGGCCATAATAATAATAGCACACTAATAGACAAATATTGTAAAACAAATGCACTGAATTTTTTTTTTTAAGTTTTGTACTAATTTCTATACTTGAAAGAGATATAAGCACATGCTCTTTTATTTTGACGGAAACTGCATCAAGCTTTTATTTTGGCGGAAAACATGGTTTACAAACGCGTCTCATTAAATTTATAGTAAATTACGGTAATCGTCAACTATGCAGATGTGGAAATAGTGTTTTGAAAGTAACTGTTAGTTCTGCTTACCGCAGGCTCTACACTTTCTCATCTCTGTCCTGATCCTCCTCACTATCCTCATCATCATCACTGGAGCTGATGAAGGTCCTGCTGCTGCAGAAAACATTTTGACACATTTTACAGCGTCTGCTTGAAGGGCCTGTGTCTATTTTTCACAATATTTCTCTGCACATTCCTTGCGTTTCTTCTCCATCTCTTTGACAGATACACACTGACACACTGCACGCTCGTTTAAAGCCCAAAGGGGGAGGTGTTTAAAGATGTGATTGGACCAGCCCAGTGTCAATCAAGAAAAGATCCAATGGGCCAAGGTGTTTCATGGGCCGGTCAGCTATCAGGAAAAAAAAAACTGACGCAGACTTTAACTAATACATTACACCGGCACGCACTTACTTAACCCAGCGCCGCCAATTAAGCAAAACGAATGGGCCGTCGATGTACGAGTTTTATGGTCCGTTAAGAAAAAAAACAGAAAAAGAAAAAAAGAATGAGGTGTCGGCCCTAAAGGCACGTCAGCCCACTGGGAATCTCCCGGTAGTCCCGATGGCCAGTACTTGCTGCCTGGGCATAGACTGCATTTCACGCGAATATTTTTGTCCTTTCGAGCAATAAACTGAAAGTAATGTGAATATCGCCACTGGCCGAAACCCCGTGTCTCCGTCTCCATTTCCCGCTCCCCTTTGCACCAGCAGCTACGTCACTCACATCGATCTCTATGACAACGGTGCCCAGGGAAGCACACACACACACACACACACACACACAGGCATGCACGCACACCACTTAAACAGATCAGAGCTTTACACGCAGGCAAACACGGCTTGGGTAACGCAGGAAAGCGTGTTACTATAGTCTAGTAAAGTAGTGTAGTTACCTATATAAAACAGACCGGTAGCTGGGATGGTGGAGCCCTCCTCCTCTTTATTAAAACACTGTGACCTTTTAGTGGCTCGAGTAGTTTGTAATGTGGGGCAAGGGGTTATTCCTGTTAGAGTGATTAATGTAACAGATAATCCTCTCACCCTTAGGCAGGGGACAAAGATTGGGACCTTGTCTACAGATGTAGTAGTTGGTTCTGAAGCAGTGGCTTTCAGCCAACAGAATGAGTTAGAGGTGCCTGGAGGGGGGTCTGTGGATGGTCTCTTAATGCAGCTTGGGTTAGATCAAAAGGGACTGTCTATGGTTGAAATGCAGGCCATCCGTGAGTTGTTGGTGCAGTACGCTTCAGTGTTTAGTACCGGAGATAATGATCTAGGGCGAACCCACATGACCTTGCATCAGATTAATACCGGGGATGCAAAGCCGATTAAGATACCTCCACGTCGGGTTCCGTTGCATTTGCAACAAGAGGTACATGATCATATTAAGCAAATGCAAGAAAATGGGATCATACAGCCCTCATGTAGTCCATGGGCCGCTCTGGTTGTCCCAGTAAGAAAGAAGGATGGTAGTTTGCGCTTTTGCGTAGACTACCGGAAGCTGAATGATGTTACAGCTAAAGATGCCTACCCCCTTCCCCGAATAGATGATGCCCTGGATAGTCTGACTAACGCAAAACTATTCTCCACCCTGGATCTTGCCAGTGGTTACTGGCAGGTAGAGGTAGATGGTAAAGATAAGTGCAAGACTGCTTTTTCCACAAGACATGGGCTATTTGAATTTAACGTTTTAAGTTTTGGTCTTTGTAACTCACCTAGCACCTTTCAGCGCTTAATGGATTTGGTTTTGGCTGACTTGCAATGGACTACGTGTTTAGTATATTTGGATGACATTATAGTGTTTGGTCGTTCGTTTCAGGAGCATTTATCGAGATTGGGGGAGGTATTGGCTAAGTTGAAGGCTGCAAATCTGAAGGTAAAACCTTCTAAGTGTGATTTGTCTGAGTCTGTCCATTACTGTATTAATATTATATTTAAAGCAGTTTACATATGAAGCGCAAGAGAATGACTTTCAACACTGTATGCAAATATATCCATAACATCCATATAAATGAAAATAAATCTGGCTTTTTATATGTAAAAAAACAAAACACATTTTAATCTAAGCTTGATTATGTCACTATAAGCGCTCAGAGTTTTTTCTCTGTTTTCTGAGAAGAAGAAAATAAAACAATGAACAATCCTCTGTAAGTTTTTGCTATTGTAAATATTGCTGCAGATTGGCTCTAAACTCATCAGTATTTTATTCTAATATTGTCGGCATCTCTATTTCCTCTGGGTGCTTCGAGTCCTTCCTCCCTGCAAAATAAAAGCATTGACTGACCTCTCATATGTGTTTGCATTCTGGGATACCTGGCTGTCTCAAGTCCGCACAAGTCACCTCTCGATATCGAAACTGAAAGAAAATCTGATCATAAACCACAAATCCACCTGAGATCCGTCGCAGCACAGATTTATGTTACAAGGTAAACAATACTTTTTCACCATTGACACGAGGATGAAGTTATACTAGAGGTCGCTCTGGCGTTATGCACAACCATGCTATGGTTAGACAACTATAAAACTTTGAATTTACACAAATAGGCTGAATTACCTGTGGAGAAGAAAGCAGGAAACTTCCGTTTTAAAATCTTTGCTCCTCATGAGCTCTTTTCATCTGGGAAATTACTCCAATATTGACTTTGGTCTTGCTGATTTGCCTGTGGCGTTGACGTTTTAATTCTCTCTTTCAAATGTGAGTACACACACACACACACACACACACACACACAAACACTATCTTTCAAATCTGCCGGCAGTCGCGAGTAATCTCGCCCTCGCATTCGTCTCGGTGTCACTGAGTGTAAAGCGCGAAAGGCGAAGCTTGAGTTTCCAGGTCTGTCCCTCTTTGGCGAATGTATTTTCAAGATGGAGGCGCAACATTCGGGCGACTCGCTCGTATGTATTATAAATGGCAGATTTTACGCTTACGAGAATACTTTATTAGTTGGTGGAAGTAATTACACATGAATGAGCACATATACTTTTGATAGAACAAAGTGTTTTTTGCTAAGAATCAACTTAAAAAGTTACACAGTGTAGCTTTAAGTCACCGGCCATTGGCATGTGTGGCAAAAAGTTAGTTTAAGGCCCTGTGTGTAAGGATCATCTAGGGCTGCATTATCAACCAAATTTAAGCTGGAATGGTGAATCGGCTCAGCATTCAGAAATCACGAAGTCTAAATAAAATATTAATATGCAGAGTGTGTTTCCCTGAACTCCAGGAGTGGGGTTATGTGTCGTGGATCATGAGAAGGAATGACAGATGAGACTCTCTTGTTGATTGTAAGTTGTTTTGTTGTTGTAAAACTCTTTTGTTTGTTTGTTTGCAGTTACCGGTTGGAAAGTGTTGTTAATGTTAACTGAATCATTCAGGCAAACGACCTAGACATCTGAATTAAACTGAATCATACAGCAAAAGTCTTCTGAGACGCGTCTCTCTGTAGGCAAGGGCGTGGTTAGCTGGTTCCCTCTGACGTCACAACTTCCAGTAGGAAGATTCAACTGCAGTCGCCACTGTTCAACCTGAAGAGGGCAGCACTCAGACGTTTTACACCATATATTGTAGAATTAAAACACTAATGTAAATAAAATTACTTGAATCAATGAACAGCATTAATAAAGCCCCAGTCTTACAGATCATTAACTAAAAAAAGTTGTTTTAGGGTTTAGTTACCCTTTAAGGATCAGTGTATTTAAACCTTGAAAGTGTAATGTGACAACATGCCCCATAGGTGGGGTTCATTGTAATATGGACATATGACAGATTAAAATGTTCTCATCAAAACAACACACAAGACAAACTAAAATACTATTATTAACTTTTTCATGTAAAATAATGGCATTTTTTAATAATTAAAAACAAACAAATGTTTGAATTTGTCAACAAACACACTACAAAACACAGCTATACAGCATGGTTCAAAATATAACAATAATTAATCATTTCTGAACATTGATTCTCAATCTTTATTGGCCTTTTTCTCATGTTCGCAGGCCTATTATGTTTTCTCATGCAAAATATATGAAAATATAATATGAAATATAAATATGATAATTTATTATAGTGTAAGTATTATTATTAGATTGAGATATCTAAATTATACTGTATAACAGTCATATATTATCAAGTTAAACCCATAGGTGTCATTTACACTGGGGACATGTCCACACCACTTCTTGAAATGGCTGATTTTGTCCCCACCACAAAAAATCAAGCGAACCAAGAAATGTTAAAGGTTTATTTGCACAAAATAAAACATGCAATGCAGTTTAGATACAGAAAGAAACAATGTACATTGTCCAAAAAAAGTATGGACCACTTTATGGTTTCCATGGTGCCGCGTCATTGCTTGTCACGTGACACACCGCAGCAACAACAGAGCTGAATGAATGATGATCTGCTTTTATGTCATTTTTCCTTTTTTATTCAAAATATTCACAAATTTGTTAGATATGGCATGAAATATCACAAAAGTGTTCACAAGTGGAAAAAAGTCATATCTGACATTTAATTGTGACATATACACACTGCAAAGTAATTTTTTTAAAATATTTTATGACTATATAATGTGAGCAGACACTGATATAATTCTCAGACGGACGTCTCTCTGTAGAAGAAACAGCGGATATACAAGCTGAAGCAAGAGGATCATTTCAGCATGAGCTTCTGCATGAAGATGAAGGTTTTCAGACAGAAATCCAGCGGATAAACAGACTCCAGTCATGGAAGAGGCTTGAGAGACACTAGATTGAGTCTGGCCTGTATGAAACACATCAGGGCTTCAGTCTCTAACTTTACTGTGGCTGTGATGATATAGATGAGACTCTGTGCTCTGACCAGATGATGATTCACAATAAATCTCATTCATATTCACAGGACATTCAACAAATATCTGCTCGTTCACACACACACACATATATAATTCCTCCAAACCCCAGAGCGATGAAATCTTCCCGTCTGCTCATGATATGATGAGCTCATGATCTGGATCATTAATGTTTATTAGTGAAGGTCTTGCTCTTGTTCACAGAGGCGTAAAGTTGATCCTGTGGTTGATCTTCTCTTCTTCTGATGGCAGCATAAGTCACTGTATCATCATGATCCTGAAAGCACAGATTCTGTCCATCAATGTTTGAACCAGTGCGATTATTATTATTATTATTATTATTATTATCAGAGCATGAGCTTAATTTATCTGAGAGTCAAACTCAGGTGCTGGTATCTACTCACACTGAGTGATTTTACTGGCTTTGTATTGGAAGAAGTGACCTCAGAATAAGTCACATCATCATCTGTCTGCTCCTAAACATCAATGCAAACATGCAGAGAGTCAAGTTTAACACACTGAACAGACATATCTCTCTCTATAACATGTAGAATAACACAACAGCTTTTAGTAAATCACATTATTGAACGTAATGTTTGGTGATTTAGTGGACTCACACTGGCTCTTGCAGCGGGAGGAATGGACATGTTGATCGTCTCATACGTCCCTGTATGATCATCCTCATCTTTGACCTTCAGAACAAACAGTTAAACTGCATGAGTGACACTTTATTGAGCTTTAAAGACATTAATCAAATCTAAATCACTGCATTACTGAACTCACCGCAGAGTCGCCAGTCCCTCTTTTATTATCTGAAAACAAGTGCCTCATGAAATATGAGTATTTATGATAAAACACACATGTACAAAACACAGAATCTTAACAATAAGATTTTGTTCAATCATTAAAGTGAGTGATAAAAACGTCTCGGTTACGTAACCTCAGCTCCCTGAGATAACGGGAACGAGTATTGCGTCTTTGCTCGATGCTAAGGGGGAAACTCCTTTTCTCAGAATTTTGGAGCCTTTAAAGTCCGCGTGAACCGGAAGTTGCAAACGACTTTTCTCCAGTGTTGTGACGTATTTCCCAGCGAAAGGGAATATTGAACAGAGGGCAGGGTTTTACTCTAGCGCTCCTCCTCTCCATCTCTCGCTCATTACAGACTAACGGTTTGAGAGGAGTGGTTAAGCGTTTCCCAAACCAAGCCGTCAAACCTACATCATCAGAGAAGGGACGCCATTCCAGACCGGAAGTAACTTTTCAGACTTTGATTAAAGATTACGATGGCAAACATTTTTTTTTCTGTGAATTAACTTGCACGGATTAATTTTTCACCACAAGACTAGTAACATGCGCTAACAAAGTAAATAGGGTCAATTTTGATTTCAGTTGGACTTTAATTAAAAACCACAGCGCCACTGCAGAGCCATAACAGCGCAGCGATCTGAGCGCGTCTATTGGCTGGTCAGTGGGAACTGAATGAACCTATGGCGAAGCAGCGTGTCTGTGTGAGCCAATCGTGGCGTGGCGGGTTGGGCATCTGCCTATAAAACCCTGCTCATTTCGCCAAAGGAATCACATTTAATTAAAGGGATCCTTCAGGATTTAGCATTAAGCTTTGTATTAGTAGAAAACCTGTAGTATTTTCGAATTACCGTGCTTTCCACCCTCATATCCCCCTGAGACGAGAGATTTATGTATTTTTGGCCAGAGGTTAAAGACTACAGCCAGTAGGAGGAGCTGTCCCACATGTGTTTAACCCACCCATAGAGGGATCTCACTCACAGAATGTACACACAGTGTCAGCCATCTTTATTTGGAAGCTAAGCTAGCAGGCTCTTGTTCTGTGGAGAAAGAGGAGTAGTAGGGGTTACCATCCTCTTTTTCCCAGACATGTCCGGCCGTCGAGATTGTCCAAAATTTCTGGCTTTTCCGGATTCGGCTTTTACTTCTACAGTCGCCATTCATTGTTTACATGCACAGTCTAACTGTATTCATCCCGATTGCTGAATTCATATCACATGGCGAGGCGCGCTGTTTGAATGCTGAATGGAGAATGATTGACAGCTGCAGGGGAGGGAAGACGAGTTATTCCGAACTTTAATTAAATTATGGAAATATACTTCTCCTAAACATTAAGCTATGGAATGGCTTCAGATGACTTTGTATATATTGCAGGAAAACTTAATTAGTGCTTGTCTGTTTCTTTTGGTCCATGACTCCCCCTTGTGCCGTAGGCCTTTAAAAGAGCACAATAATCACGGTTGCCTGAAACAATCGCGGTTAGATCAAATAATCGCGATCAGACGGTTATTTAATTATCCAGACGTGCCTACTGATCCCTATGCCGGATATGAGCTGCTTTTATAGGCAGATGCCCCGCCCCTTTCGGCAGGCTCTGAGCCGTGATTGGCTGCCGCAGACACGCCGCTTCGCCATAGATTCATGCCGTTCCCACTGACAAACACAAGCTCAGATCGCTGCACTGTTATCTGGCTTCAAACATTCTGAGAAAGGCGTTTCCCTCATAACTCACCAGCTGTTTTTCTGCAGATCAGCCAGAGAAGAGCCAGAAGGAGAACAGCGACTGCAGCGACAGAAATCACTGTGACTGAAGAAGAGATCGAGCACAGAGTCAGAGACGGACAGGGCAGGACAATTATAGACAGACTAAACACTGTGATTATGTACCTTTTGTGTTTGAATGATAAGAGTCTGTGTCTGGTGTTGTTGTATTAGCTTGAGCTGAAAAGGATGATTGGGGACAATTATAGACAAAGACAAAAGCCATCGGCACAGATGACGACCGGAATGTGATGTCAATCAACTCTTACATATTTCAGTATATATATTGAGGTAAAATATGTAAATGGTAACATTCATATTTTCTATAGAATAATGTTAGACTGTTCTGTGAATAACATCATCATCATCATCATCATCATCATCATCATCATCATGTACCTCGTGTAGAAGGACTCGCTGCTGTCGTTGAATCAGCTGGAGCTGTAAAGGATGAATGTTTGGATGAAAATCAAATACAAATATTTACAAATACAATAAAAATAAATCTATTTATACAGTGATCATGTGATCATGAACCTTGTGTAGGAGCTGCTGCTGTAGTTCGGCTTGATGTCTTCTCAGAGTTTGAGCTTCTGACTGGAGTCAGTGTTGGTGAAGCGACTGGATCTGCAGAAGATGAATGTTCAGACGCATCACCTGTAGGACATTAACATCATATGTTCATATCGATCATGACCTGCAGTTTGTGTTCATCATCACAGTTTACAGTGGCAGTAGTTGAGAAGAGACTGTACTGTATTACTGTATTACTGTATTAATGAGTTACTGTATAATTTATTCCTGGTTTATATGAGAGTGAAACACAGTTGAGCTTCTGCAAATAAACCTTCAGCTTGAATGAAGGACATAAGCCTTATAATTCCTAAAGCCGACCTCCTACATGGGTCATACTAGGCTTTAATACACTCGTCTGATTTATGCAATATATCATGTATGACCCATGTAGGAGGCCAATAATGGGGATTATAAGGATTGTTACGCAGTTTATGACTTTGACCACTAATATTTTACAACTCCAAAACGTATGAAGCCATCAGAAAGAGTAGAGCCAATCTGTGGAAGTTTTCACAAATCTGTCAGAAAAGAGTGTTTTCTCACCTGAATACTTGACAGTGTATCTGACTGAGGTCTCCAGTTGATCTCTGCGAGTAAGCTGACATCTCCACTCTCTGTTGTCATCTTCATTCAGGAGTGTTGTAGTCAGAGTGAGGATACAGTGATCTGATGATGATAATATCTGATATCTGGAGTCTGTCTTCAGATCAACACCAGCCTGATTCACCCACAACAGCTCAACTCCCCCATAACGGACCCAATAATCACAGGAGTATAGAGTATATGAATACAACCGACAGGAGAGAGTCACTGAGCGGCCTGGACTGATCTCAGTCTATGAGGATGATGATGATGATGATGATGAAGACACTGAAACTGAACACAAGACACAAATCACAGACTCTTCAATCATCATCTGAGTTTAAAGGGAGAATCTGCCATTTTTAAATTGAGCACATAATCATAAACTTACCATGAAGAACATGCAGATAAACATCAGCATCAGGTCCTTGTTCTCCATTCACATATTGTCTGCAGGTGTATAATCCACAATCTTCTCCTGTGACGTTCTTGATGTTCAGAGAGCAGTCAGACTCCAGACTCAGTCTCTCATGTCTCTCTGTGTCTTCATTCTTTATCCCTCCAGTAATCAGTTCAACTGATGCTGAATAACTGTTATAGTAGATCCATGTAGTTGATTTGCAGTCAGAAAGAGCTTTATTACAGGACAGAGAGACATTTTCACCAGAATTGATGTACTCATGATCCACTCCACTGGTTCCTGAAACACAATTAAAAAGCAGAAGATTCAAATACAGTCTTTTATTTCTCATTTAAAGCAAACAACACACTCTCCAGAATAAACTATTAGTCTTTATCAGAGAGCTGTTCAAATCACTGACACACTCTTAATATGAAGATAATTCTTCATCATCAGATGTTTGAGTGACACTATGTCCAGTATCAGGAATAATACAGTATGATCTGTGTGTATCAATACACAACTCTGAGATCACAACGTGAATGTGTGCAAGAATAAACTGAGCATGTTCAAATGAACTCTTTCCAGACTAATTCCACTAAATGTCTTTAGAGAAAATACAGATTTCTTTACCTGTGAGAAGTGAAGAGAGAATGATCAGTCCCAGCAGACACAGATCACACTTATCAGCCATTTTCTGTTTCTGTCAGTCTTTCTCTTCATTATATATAGTTACAGCTCCTCCTTTAAACATCATCATCTCCTCTTGTGGTTATTAACTTCCTCTCGTCTGACAGCCTGAGATGAAACTCTGAGAAGTGTTGCTGAGTGGATTTCAGTGCAAATGTATTTTTCATTATTGCTCATGTAGCAAGTGGCTCGATTCTTAGCGACTACACCAGCTCGAAATAACGAGGAAACACTATCTTTAACTAAATAAAGACACACGAGTAAGTTCCACTTAGAGAGGGCAAGAGGCGTGAGTTCCCGTTAAATTTTTTTTTTTTTATTAAAGCTAAAATAGTTGGACAACAATAATTTAAAACTGGAAGTGACCAATCAAATCAGTTATTGGTTGAATGAAACAGAAAAAAAGAAACACACATAACTGGAAACAGAGATAGATGAGTGGGGGAATCTGAACAAAGACATGTGACAAATGACAAGAACCTGAAAGTCCATGAAAACAACACTAAACAGCACATAATGTGACAATATTGTTCACCACACTGGCTCAAACACACTTACGCTCAACGCTTCAGACTGAACACGATGGACAGGCTCTACTTTTGCATTTCTGTTAGTTTCACTTCCTCATTTTAGAGTTTCCTGCATGCAGTTCAACTCTATAAATAAAATCATTAAATTATTAGTAATAAAATTGGTTTACCACTGAAACATTCTCCACCATCCATGACAATGACAATGCCTTCTGGAAGAGTTTCTACACATGGATTATAACGTTCTGCTTTACTCTCTCCAGCCCTGAGAATATATCAGATCCAGACTCCTTTATCAACTCAAACACCGGTTCATTACTTGCCCTGAGCTTCTTGACACATTTCAAATTCAGAAAATGAGGCTTGCTAATTTCAATGTGCTGACGTTGCCTATACATGAATATCAGTCATGTGACCTCTTACGTCATCCGCTCTTTTTCCAGTTGACTGCCGCCATCTTGAGTACCTATCGAGTACTGTATATGGTACTGACAAGCTTTACCTAGCTAGCTTTCTACTTTTCTAAACACACACACACACACACACACACACACACATGAAAGAGTGTGAATCAGCCGAGTCGGATTATCCTCAGAGAAAAGCTCTTCTTCACGTTATTACACGGCACAGCTCTTTAAAACACTCCTACACACTCCCCACCATCATCTAACTACACAAATACCATCTATCTAGCTGTAGCTGAGATGTTTTCGGGTTGATTCAGTCTGTCGCCACTGGAGGGCGCTCCAGGTCACGTGTTGTTTGGCTGATGCTGACAAAGTAATAAAACGAAGAACAAGTTGTTTTCCCTATACTATACTCACTGTGTGTGTTGTGTTTGTTCCTACAAGAAGATATATAATCAGAATTATATTAGCATATTGACGCAGACATAATATAAATTGTGAGCACACTGCAAACACATTTTACCCCCAAGCCAACTGAGATCGCAGAGACTCCGATCGCACAGACGAAATCAAGCTGAGGGTGAAAGTATCGCCCAATACGTGGCTGTGTTAAAGAGATTAGCGGAGCACTGAGAGTTTGGAGATCATTTGAGTCTAGGGTGAATTCATGAATAATAAGGATCAGATGAAGAAAGACGAATTCATAAGGTGGATGTTAATGTGATGATGGCACGACCTCAGATGCTGATGCTGAGTTGACACTGCTCAAAGTGACAGCGGTGCTTGATGAGACTTCACGAGTGAGTAAAATGCAAAACTCAACAAGTTCCGTGTCATCAGTGATGAAAATGGTCATCACCTGACAAATCTGGAGGCGACTGGAGAAGTTCGGCCTTCATTATTATGCAAGATTTGTTCCAAACCTGGCTACAATTCCTCACCCATTAAATGCAATGTTGCGTACGGACATAAATAGAGCTGGTCTCTGGAGTGCGAGGAAATTAACTTAACTAGATCGAGACAAACTTTAAGTTGGCCTGAGAAAGCTTGGACCAGAAAGTTTGAAGTTAAAAAGTTGCTAAGGTATTTCTAGTGGGTTGCTAAGGTGTTCTGGGTGGTTGCTAGGCGGTTGCTAGGGTGTTCTGGGTGGTTGCTATTGTGTTGCTAGGCGGTTGCTAGGGTATTCTGGGCGCTAGCACGTAGGGGTGGGCGATCCCATACACAAAAGAATTATATTTGAAATATATTTTCAGGATATATTTTGGAATATATGCAAATATTTGAAATTGGCCCAATAAATATATTTCATACTTATATTTCATATATTTCAGAATATATTTCAATCTATTTGGAATATATGCCACATATATTTTTGACACTTTTGGGGACCCATACAGAAAAAAATACATTGAAATATATTCTGAAATATAACAAAAATATATGAAATATAAGTATGAAATATATGTATTGGGCCAATAATTAATTATAACACTAGACTATCGATGCAAATGTCCATTGAGAGAATAATGTTAGAAATCAAACTTACCTTTCATCTCAATGATCCCAAAGGAACTAGTTTCTCAGCAGCTGCGGAATTTTACTTTGCTCCGGTTAGTAATGCGGCAAAAAGTAAACACAGAACAGAAGCGCACTACGGTGTGTGTAGTACATGTGTGTACCGGCTCACTCGGTTGCCTAGGTAATCAATATCACTCGGCTGCTGCTGTAGACAAGGCTTATGATTACAGGGAACAAATTATAACTAATGCAATGTGATGAAAGGTAAGTTTGATTTCTAACATTATTCTCTCAACGGACATTTGCATCGATAGTCTAGTGTTATAATTGATTTGCGTTTGGTGCACTGTGTTGTGGGTAAAACGGTTTTTAATGGCTGGCTAATATATACCATTGACTCGCGCTAGCCTAGCATCGGCTAACTATCCAAATATAAGGACTGGATCATTTAAAAAAAAAAATGTCTCCACTGATGAATAACAACCAGGCTGACTTAAAAATGAGGTCCGATGTCAAAAATCCCGAACCACCCCTTTAAGCCGGAGGAGAAGATCACGTGCTTATCTTGAGCTGAGCCAGAGCGATCTCACGCCACAGCGCACTTATGGACGTAATTTGAAATCTGAGATTTTGTTTCATATCAATAATAACAAAGTACAAATCGTTAGCCTCATAGCATAATTGCCTATGTCCTATTTAAAAAACATAGGACGTAGGCAATTGTGCTATGAGGCTAACAAAATACTTATTGCGATTTATTGGATGGGATGCGCGCTACAATGCTCCATTCATTCATCATCAGAAAACAGGATGACTAATCGACTCTTGGGATTTAAGAATCGCGGGATTTTAGTGTAGTCAAATATGCACTTTATTCAATAGCTGTGTCCCAATGTGAAGGTCGCATTTAAAGGCCGATTGGCCGAATGCAAAGGCTACCCTGATTCAAAAGCAATGCCAAATGCACCCTTCTTTTCCCTGTGAAAGGAAGGATACAGAAATGCATCCTCAGCGGCCTATCCTACCCCATAAGGCTTTGTGCGCCTTATGCTCACTGTGTGTGTGTGTCTGCTCCGAGAAGAAGATATAAATAATCAGTGCTATATGATGCAGACATAATGATAGCCTATATATTTTAGCACCTTTTCTGACTATTACAAAGCATTTGATTGTTTAGAATATGTTTTTATGATGTTAGAAGAGGCAGAAACCCAATAAGAATATTTAAAAAAAATAACCCAATAAAATGACCCAACAGGCTGCATTTGGGTTAAAAAAACAGATGGCCTATAAATACCCATTGCGTGATAATATTTCAAAATGATTTCCGTCATTTTGACAGATAATCAATTGTATTTTAAACCTGGAAAAAGACGTGAGGATTTGAGGATAAAAAATCCAGTGAATCAAAACTGTTGGGATAGACTATCGTAAATTAAATCGGGAGAACAAATTCCCCAAACCAGAAGTGACAGTGACACCCATAATTCAAAACGCAGATCGTCAGGAACAAGGTTGATGAGTATAAATATAAACGCTAAATTTATAAGTATAAATATATTTGCATGGTCCTCGAGTGTGTTGGAGTGTTTCAGCAGTATCAGCTCTGGGACCGTTCACCGCTTGTATCACTCCGCGTGTATAGAACCAGAACCAGGCGAAATGAGCGAGCTGGGCCGGGTTTCACGATAACGATGTCTCTTAGCGCGCTACGAAGACTCTTAAGGTATAACTGAACTGAAGGTATACCATTACTAGGCGTGTTCACAGAACTATACCTTAGGAAGCTGCTATAGATATACCTTCTTATGTGCGGCGTTACCCGGTGCTGTCCGTGGCGATGCTGATGAATCCGCTGATATCGACGACTCGAGAATCAACTATTCTCTCGTACAGGGGCTGCTTATGTGAGAAAGCGGTGATCTTTATTAAAGAAGCACTTCAGAGATAGTTGAAATTGCATTTATTAGGACTCATGGGATATTATAAAAAATAATCCAAACTATAATAGCCTAGCCTACATATTTTTAAATTGTACATATTTTAACATATTTTCATCTTATGTACGGTGCTCGGCAGTGATCAAAAAGGATTTAAACAGTGGATTTTGAATCTCTTCTTGTAAACTCGGAGATGTTGATTCAGACGGCAATTAAATTCCCACACGACCTGTTTGTCAAAAAACAGCAGGTACTAATTTGGCCAGGGATTTTTACGTGGGTTGGGTGAGAAAAAAAACATGTTATTGATAAAATATTATGGATTCGGACGGCACTAAAATCACCGACTTACCCCTGTAAATGTTTAAAATACCGGACGAGCCCATGAGAAACAATATTAGCGCACGAATAGGCAGTAGTATGCTTTCACTGGCCTTTAAAAGCGCTCTTTTATTAAATTAATAATATTATGTATAATAATAATAATATAATTAAAATTCTAAAAACAATCAGTGTAATGACAATTTTATTCTTTTCATGAAAACACTTGAATTAGCCTAACTGAGCACTGTCTGGGTGTATTAAAACTTCAGAATTATATTCATATAGACCTGCAACAGTGATAAGGTGAAGCTAAGAGCGGTCCAGACCAACCTTACGAAAGTGTGACTTACAGAAGATATACTTAACTGAGAACGTTTCGGGAAACACGTATTAACGATAAGGTGCAGCTTAAGGTGGAACTTAAGAACGACGAAGCGTTAAGGAGGTTTCGGGAAACCCAGCCTTGAACTTTAGCTAGATGCATCTTGATTTAAGATATTTTAGACATTTTGACTGAATTTTTTTTTTTTTTTTTTTTTGCAGTGTAATAGTTAGAATATACAGTTTGTCCAGTATAAAATTTATGTCTATGGAATGTCCCCATAAAACATCGAAACTCAACACTGAACTCACGACACGTCTGAATTGGTGTATAAAAAAATCTGTAACACTTTACAATAATGTTCTATTTATTTAACTATTTAATAGGGGTGTAACGATACGCGTATTCATATTGAACCGTTCGGTACGAGGCTTTCGGTTCGGTTTTCGGTACGCATTTTCAAACCGAACGGTTCGTTGGACCATTTTTCCTGCCGACCAAAATTTCGTTATTTCTGTAGGCGCGTTGCGACGCCGGCGCGACCACAACATTGCCCAACATCAAATGGCAAATGTAATGCAAGCGGAACGAATCTGCTCGTTATTGTGTGGTTGAAGGACCGTTTATCAGTTTGGACCAAAGCAGCGCGAGCCGATCGTGATCATGTGACGCTGTTACAACACAGCGCTAATAAGAGATAAAGAAAGCATTTGAATTCGCCACAGAAGTAATAACATCGCTGCGAGATCTAGTGAGAAACATTCACATTTCTCCGTTATTAACAGATCAAACATTCACCATGGATTTACTACAGTAACACTAACTGCAACCATGGAAGTTTGGCAGGAATAGTAGGCTATAATGCCTTCAAGTAACATTACGTCGGTTTTATTTTGACATTATGAATACAATTGCTGCCCTCAAATATTAATCTGAACTAAAATAAACCTTTGTTTATAACTACTACTACAATATTACATTTCATTTTTTCCAAGGAGCTGTTTTGTTTTATATACTCCTAAGAAGAGTCAATTATAGCTCTAGAATTGCTCAAAGTAAAAAAATATCATACTTTATGATGTTAGTTTTAATAAAAAATAAATAAATAAAGGAAATTTCTCTGGCATTTCTTTTTGCTGTAGCCTATCAAAAACGTACCGAACCGTGACACAAGTGTATCGTATCGAACCGAACCGTGAATTTTGTGAACCGTTACACCCATAATATTTAACTACATTAGTTAACATTTACTATTAGTAAACTGCACTTCTACAACATTGTTCATTTCAACATTTAGCTATAGCCTACATGATTGAAATCAAAAGTTGGACAGTATGAACAGCTGTATTTTTATAAACTATGATAAACAAAGATTAATAAATACAGTAACAAAAGTATTGCTCATGGTAAGTTCATGTTAGTTATTAGATACATTAACTAATGTTAACAATTCAAACCATATCCTAAAGTTACAAACAAATAATTTACTCTAATTTAAATAATACTCTGATGTTTAAATCATTTAAAACGAGAATGTAAGTGTGCTTACCCCATTTTTGTTTGTAAGAAAAAAATAGATTAGATTTCATATCGCAATACATATCGCAGAAAAATAAAATAAAGCAATATAATTTTTTCCCAATATTGTGCAGCCCTAGCGTATACTGTTAATCACACTGGCTCAACACACATCTGCTCTGAACACAGTTTCTACACATGGATTATAACGTTCTGCTTTACTCTCTCCAGCCTTGAGAAATATATCAGATCCAGACTCCTTTATCAACACTACAAATGCTCTGGAAGATCTGGGATGTATTTCTCAAGCACCACTGATTTAACTTCCGCCTCCCTGAACTTCTGGACCACTTTGCTAAAACACTTGAACGAGTCGTTTTCCACCAACTATCTACATTTCTCACACAAAACATCCTCCTGGACAACAACCAGTCTGGCTTCAGAAGCGCCACTAAACTGAGACGGCCCTGCTCTCGGTTATTGAAGCTCTGAGACTGGCAAGAGGAGCCTCCGAATCCTCAGTTCTCCTCTTGCTGGATCTGTCTGCTGCTTACAGTTAACCACCAAGAAGAGCATCTCAGATCAAAAGATCCAAGATGGCGGCGCGAGGCTCGCGGTCTCTCCAGATTCTGTAATTTAGCAGTATTTTTCTTGCTCATTTCGGGTCTGTTCGTCCAGAACAGTTGTGCCTTAACATCGTACACCCAAGGTGAGCTTTTGGATATTGGTTTGCGAATTTCCGACAGTTTTATGGACAACCTTCGACTCCTTCCTGAGATCGCCAGATCACCCGAGGCTATGCACTCTGCCCGGCCGGGCGGAAGTGCTCGCAGGCGCCGGCGAGATCGTAAACAAAGGCGGGGGAAGCGCGGAGGACTAAGAGCTAAGCTAAAGCTAACACCACACCGGCTCTCTTTACCCAGCATTTTCCTTGCCAATGTACGGTCGCTGTTGAACAAAATGGAGGAGATTCGACTCAACATCACATACAGCAAGAGACTTTTGAACTGTAATGTTCTAATTTTCACGGAAACATGGTTAAACAGCGGAATACCGGACAACGCTATTGAGCTAGCGGGACGCCATACATTCCGGGCGGATAGAACATTAGATGGCTCCGGTAAGACCAGAGGTGGTGGATTGTGCATTTACATTAACAAAGCTTGGTGCACAAACTCTGCTATTGTTGGGAGACATTGTTCAGCTAACCTTGAGTTTCTCATGGTTAAATGTAGACCGTTTTATCTACCGCGGGAGTTCACTTCCACTATTATAACTGCAGCCTATATTCCCCCGGATGCTGATGCCAAGTTTGCTATGAAAGAACTTCACGCAGCCATCAGTAAACAACAGACCGTTCACCCGGAAGCTGCGTTTATTGTTGCGGGTGATTTTAATCATTCAAACTTAAAGTCAGTGCTACCGAAATTTCACCAGCATGTTTCCTGTCACACCAGAGGAAACAAAACCTTAGACCATGTTTACACAAACATGGCTGAAGCTTACGTCGCGACACCCCTCCCCCACTTGGGACAGTCAGATCACCTTTCTTTGTTCCTCACCCCCAAATATGCACCTCTGATCAATCGCGTGAAGCCATCAGTGAAGACCATCAAGGTGTGGCCTGCGGGGGCAGATTTCTCACTCCAGGAAAGGTTTCTACACACAGACTGGAGTATGTTTGCTTCTCAAGCCACCAGTGGCTCTCACACGGACATTGACTGCTACACCTCCTCTGTACTGGATTATATTAATACCACCATTGACAGTGTTACAACCCAGAAGCAGATCACCACATACCCAAATCAGAAGCCATGGATGAACAGGGAAGTGCGACTCCTATTGAAGACACGCAATACTGCCTTCAGATCAGGAGATGCACAAGCCTATAGTACATCCAGAGCAAATCTGAAAAGGGGCATCAAAGAGGCCAAGCACTGCTACAAGCTTAAGATAGAGGGACACTTTTCCAACGCTGACCCTCGGCGCATGTGGCAGGGCATTCAGGCCATCAGTGACTACAAACCCTCTCACTCCACCCCCGCAGCCACTGATGTCAACTTCCTGAACGAGCTAAATGACTTTTATGCTCGCTTTGAAAGAGACAACAGAGAAACTGCCACCAAGCTCAAATCCTCAGCTGACCACCCACCGATCACACTCTCCTCCACAGATGTCTGCAATGCACTGAGCAGGATCAGCGCGCACAAGGCTGCTGGACCAGACAACATCCCTGGACGCGTACTCAGGGCATGTGCGGAGCAGCTCGCTGGGGTTTTTACAGACATTTTCAACCTGTCTCTTGCCCAAGCAGCTGTACCAACATGCTTTAAATGCACTTCCATTGTGCCAGTGCCAAAACACTCCAGCCCGAAGTGCCTTAATGACTACCGCCCTGTAGCACTCACACCCATCGTAATGAAGTGCTTTGAGCGGCTGGTCCTGGCACACCTAAAAGACTCTCTACCATCCACATTGGACTCACACCAGTTTGCCTACCGTAGCAATAGGAGCACAGAGGATGCAGTCTCCATGGCACTGCACTCTGTGCTCACACATCTGGACAATAAGAACACTTATGCACGCATGCTGTTTGTTGACTTCAGCTCAGCATTCAACACTGTCATCCCAACTAAGTTAATAGCCAAACTTGGAGACCTGGGCTTCAACACCTCCATGTGCAACTGGATTTTGGACTTCTTGACCAACAGACCCCAGAATGTTCGATCAGGCTCCAACTGCTCCACATCCATCACACTCAACACTGGTGTACCACAGGGCTGTGTGCTAAGCCCGTTCCTCTACTCCCTCTTCACCTCCGACTGCAAGCCTGTGTACGGATCTAATTCCATCGTCAAGTTTGCGGACGACACTACGGTGATTGGTCTCATCAGCAACAACGATGAGACTGCCTACAGGGAGGAGATCAAGCACCTGGCCACATGGTGCACCGAAAATAACCAGCTCCTCAACACCACCAAAACGAAGGAGCTCATCGTGGACTTCAGGAAAGTGTCAAGAGGCACACACGACACCATCCACATCAATGGAATGGCTGTTGAGCGTGTCTCCAGTTTCAAGTTCCTGGGGACCCACATCTCGGCGGACATGACCTGGACAACCAACACCTCCAGCCTGGTCAAGAAGGCTCACCAGCGCCTTTTCTTCCTGAGGACACTGAGGAAGAATCAGCTTTCCTCCACTATCCTGGTGAACTTCTATCGCTGTGCAATAGAAAGCATCCTGACCAACTGTGCTACAGTGTGGTATGGGAGCTGTTCTGTTGCAGAGCGCAAGGCACTGCAGCGGGTGGTGAAAACCGCCCAGCGCATCACTGGGACTCCACTACCTGCCATCGAGCACATCCAGAGGAAACGCTGTCTGCATCGAGCTCGCAGCATCCTTAAGGACTCCTCTCACCCAGCCCACAGACTGTTTTCTCTCCTGCCCTCCGGCAGGCGTTTCAGGTGCCTCCGGACCAGGACCAGCAGACTAAAGAACAGTTTTTTCCCCAGAGCTGTCTCTTTATTAAACTCTAACCCTCATTGATCCCACTCCCCTCATATACTGATTGACTCGGCTCTCCCTCCTCACACCTGCCTCCATTTTGTTATTTGCAATACTATAATGTTCATTTGCACTGCTGATTGTTATTACAGTAACAACTGTTTACATATGCATCTTGCACTACTACCTTGACTGGAATATGCTCAATTTGCACTGCCGACTGTTTATTTACAGTACCGACTGTTTATATATACATTGCAATATCGTACCTTAACTGTAATATGCAATTACTTTCCACTGCACTTTCACTCGGATAGCTTCTGTCCAAACTTTATTTGCACTACTTTAAATCCATTGTTATACTGCTCATTAGCCTAACTTATACATATATCTATTTGTTAAATTCTGTTTATAGTATTAGCCATCTGTATATTATGCTCACATTCTGTTTATAGTAACAGCCATCTGTATATATATTCATAGTACATATCTATCTGTAAAATTCTGTTTATAGTAACAGCCATCTGTATATTATATTCAGTACATATCTATCTGTAAACATTCTGTTTATAGTAATAGCCATCTGTATATTATTATATTCAGTACATATCTAGCTGTAAACTCTGTTCACAGTAATAGTTATCTGTATATTATATTCATAGGACAATCTATCTGTAAATTTTTGTTTATAATAGTATTCAACTCTATATTTATTCAGTACATATCCATGTTCTGCACTTATGAACCACTGTATATCCTGCACTTGCTGCTATTGCACTTCTGGTTAGACCTAAACTGCATTTCGTTGCCTTGTACCTGTACCTGTGTAATGACAATAAAGTTGAATCTAATCTAATCTAATCTCAGGAACAGTGCTTCAAGTCTGACCTCTCAGTGGGTCCTTCAGGGTGTCGTGAGGTGTTTAAGACCCAATATCTAGCTCTCGGTTATTGAAGCGGCTTCTCAACTACAACTCGCTTCAGTGGACTTACAGATACATTACCAGCTCATGAAGGGGAATTAACATATTCCTAACAAACATCTCAGGAAAGGAGACTTATTAAACACATCTGCAGAGGTTTATTAAGAAAATTATAGCAATCATTCAAAATGAAAAAAGATGCTAAAAACAGGAATGAACAGACAAGATCCAAGAATCCTCAAATCAGCTCCATCACACAGAACAGAGAGAGATTATACAGTCTGAGTCTGTCCATTACTGTATTAATATTATATTTAAAGCAGTTTACATATGAAGCGCAAGAGAATGACTTTCAACACTGTAGGCAAATATATCCATAACATCCATATAAATGAAAATAAATCTGGCTTTTTATATGTAAAAACACATTTTAATCTAAACTTGATTATGTCACTATAAGTGCTCAGAGTTTTCTCTCTGTTTTCTGAGAAGAAGAAAATAAAACAATGAACAATCCTCTGTAAGTTTTTGCTATTGTAAATATTGCTGCAGATTGGCTCTAAACTCATCAGTATTTTATTCTAATATTGTCGGCATCTCTATTTCCTCTGGGTGCTTCGAGTCCTTCCTCCCTGCAAAATAAAAGCATTGACTGACCTCTCGTATGTGTTTTTATCATGATTGCAGATTGTTCCAGATCAGATGAGTGTGAATCATCAGATTGTGTGCGGCTCAAAACTCACCAGCTCTTCTTGCACAGATGATCTGAAGAAGAATCACAGTAGGAGCAGCAAACACTGCCATCTCAACAATAATCACAATCACTGCAGGAAACATGAGAGGAAGAAGAGAAACTGTACATGACTGAAGTCAAGGGTATTCAACTATCAACAGTTATTGATGAAGCATTTACAGACTGACTGATAGTTTAATGTTATAAAGCTGTCAGTATAAATGAACGTGTCGTACCTCTGTATAATGATCCAGCAGTCACACTGACTCCAGTTTCTGATGCTGTATCAGCTGGATCTGTGGATCACGTCTGTTAGTGCAGTTCAACACATAATGCCACATATACACAACATCATCATCACATAATACTGGAGCTTCACATCACAGAAATGATGAATATGTGCACGAGTCTGTCATCTATTATCTTCTTACTTCACTCTCAAGCTGTCAGGAGGAGAATGACTATCGCCATTCACCAAAAATAAATCTATTTATACAGTGATCATTAACATCATATGTTCATATCGATCATCACCTGCAGTTTGTGTTCATCATCACAGTTTACAGTGGCAGTAGTTGAGAAGAGACTGTACTGTATTACTGTATAACTGTATTACTGTGTTACTGTATCATTTATTCCTGGTTTATATGAGAGTGAAACACAGTTGAGCTTCTGCAAATAAACCTTCAGCTTGAATGAAGGACATAAGCCTTATAATTCCTAAAGCCGACCTCCTACATGGGTCATACTAGGCTTTAATACACTCGTCTGATTTATGCAATATATCATGTATGACCCATGTAGGAGGCCAATATTGGGGATTATAAGGATTGTTATGCAGTTTATGACTTTGACCACTAATATTTTACAACTCCAAAACGTATGAAGCCATCAGAAAGAGTAGAGCCAATCTGTGGAAGTTTTCACAAATCTGTCAGAAAAGAGTGTTTTCTCACCTGAATACTTGACAGTGTATCTGACTGAGGTCTCCAGTTGATTTCTGCGAGTAAGCTGACATCTCCACTCTCTGTTGTCATCTTCATTCAGGAGTGTTGTAGTCAGAGTGAGGATACAGAGATCTGGATCTGATGATGATAATATCTGATATCTGGAGTCTGTCTTCAGATCAACACCAGTCTGATTCACCCACAACAGCTCAACTCCCACATAACTGACCCAATAATCACAGGAGAATAGAGTATATGAATACAACCGACAGGAGAGAGTCACAAAGCGGCCTGGACTGATCTCAGTCTGTGAGGATGAAGATGAAGATGATGATGATGAAGATGATGATGATGGAGACACTGAAACTGAACACAAGACACAAATCACAGACTCTTCAATCATCATCTGAGTTTAAAGGGAGAATCTGCCCTTTTTAAATTGACCACATAATCATAAACTTACCATGAAGAACATTCAGATAAACAAAAGATTCAGGTCCTTGTTGTTCTCCATTCACATATTGTCTGCAGGTGTATATTCCATAATCTTCTTCTGTGACGTTCTTGATGTTCAGAGAGCAGTCAGACTCCAGACTCAGTCTCTCATGTCTCTCTGTGTCTTTATTCTTCATCCCTCCAGTAATCAGTTTAACTCCTGCTGAATGACTGAGGCGTTTCTCGTAGATCCATGTAGTTGATTTGCAGTCAGAAAGAGCTTTATTACAGGACAGAGAGACATTTTCACCAGAACTGATGAACACATGATCATATCCACTGGTTCCTGAAACACAGTATATCTCAGTGATCATTATGATATATATTAATAAATGAAACATAAAACACACCAGCATAAAAAGCAGAAGTTTTAAATCATAGTATTTTTCCTGACTTAAAGCAAACAACACACTCTCCAGAATAAACTATTAGTCTTTATCAGAGAGCTGTTCAAATCACTGACACACTCTTAATATGAAGATAATTCTTCATCATCAGATGTTTGAGTGACACTATGTCCAGTATCAGGAATAATACAGTATGATCTGTGTGTATCAATACACAACTCTGAGATCACAACGTGAATGTGTGCAAGAATAAACTGAGCATGTTCAAATGAACTCTTTCCAGACTAATTCCACTAAATGTCTTTAGAGAAAATACAGATTTCTTTACCTGTGAGAAGTGAAGAGAGAATGATCAGTCCCAGCAGACACAGATCACACTTATCAGCCATTTTCTGTTTCTGTCAGTCTTCCTCTTCATTATATATAGTTACAGCTCCTCCTTTAAACATCAGCAGCTCCTCCTGTGGTTATTAACTTCCTCTCATCTGACCGACCAACCATCACTGGTGAAATAAACATAAAGCCTAATGTTGCAGTGCATGATGGGAACCACCAATCAAAGCTCATCCATGTCTCCCAAAATAATCATTATTGCTAATATAGCGTATAACTGTTGAGCTGAGTGACCCTGAAGGTAGTGATGGTGAGATGAAGCTTCATGAAGCTTTAAAGCTTTCCAGCCTGATGTGTGTAAAAGTGGTTGATTTCTCCAGGTTTCGAATGCACACAGCGACACCTGCTGGTCAATGCTATTATCATGCATAACAAATCCTCAATATTTGTTAGATGGGTTGTGATACATTAACATATACACAAATGTATAAATAAATAAATAATTGAGTTCTTGGAAGTTTTGTTGTTTCATAATCTTGTAAGTGGGCAGTGCTTTTGTTGAACAGAGGGGAATGATGGAGTTCTTTAGACTGGATAAAAGAGGGTGAAAGTGATTAATAGAGAAGGTTATATGTGCTTATTACAGTAATAACAGCTTATTAGCTTTATTAAACTCCACTGAAGCAGTGTTAAAGTTAATGATATAATTAAGTGATTAATCAAGTGATGACTGAGCATTAGTGACGAACACCAGCTATTTCATCTAAAGCTGTGGCTGAAGAGGAGGCCATTCCCCTGGTGGAGTGGGCCCTCACCCCTATAGGGCACTGATCTCTGCTTTGGGACCCTTTCAGCATATAGGGCACTGCAAGCCCAAGATTAAACGGATTAAACTTGGGTTAAAATTAAATTTGTCCACTTTACAATGAGATGACCTGTTCTCTAAAGGGTGTGGAAAGCACCTTCAGCAAATAGCCTCGTCTTGATCTAAGGATGACTGGAGATTAGGCCCAAACTCGAGGCACGATGCGTCCACTGAAAGAGCAGATAAGACAGATCGCCAACTCTCTGGACCGATGCCAGAACCAGCAGAAGGGCAGTCTTTAAATTCATCAACTGGGTTCAGAGATGATCACGGCTCTATTGTGGTCAAACTGTGAGTTCTCACACTCAGCAGTAACATGTTTCCGGTCACCGTGATTTTGCCAAGTAAGACATGTTCCTGGATCAACATATTTTGTTGATCCTGGAATAACATTCCTGCCCCAAAAGTCCTAACCCTATCCCTACCCCTAAACCTAACCCTACCCAAACTTTTCCCTAAAATCAGAGGGAAATGATAGGTGAATAACACTGATGTTGAAGCACCTCACCCTGGTTTTAAGCCTAAACTTGACATAAACTGTAAACTTGTTCCTCGAATCTGATTGGTTGATTGGAAAGTTGTTCCAGGATCAACAAAGATGTTGATCCAGGAACATGTGGTACTTGGTGAAATCACATTCACCACATGTTTCCAGACCTCAACAGTGAGATCACAGCTATGAAAACACTACAGAAATCATGTAATGTCACACTTAGAGCACACAGACACCTCGCTGTAAAGAGAAATTCTCATCATCTGGCAATGGAATTTTGCCAAATATTCCTTCCTTAAAATTAAACTAAAATTATCGTTAATAGAATCCAGAATTTATATATATTTTTTTTACAGTTCCCACCCCTAATCATGATCTCCTTTGTTTCTACCAAAAAGACTCGGGAGGATTCTCATATAAATTAATTTAATTTTGTTAACCCTCTGGGGTCTAAGGTGTTTTTGGGGCCCTTGGGATGTTTTGACATGCCCTGACATTTGTGCTTTTTTCAGCTATTTATAAACATGATAATGGCAAAGGTGTAAATTCACTCTATATAGCACAAACAAGGCTACCATAATATGTGAGCAACATGTATGTAGATGTTTGTATTTTTAAGAGAATAATGTTTATGCGTTATTGAAAAAAATAAAAATGAAAGTTGCTGAAATAAGACCACAAAACTCATAATAAATATGTGTCCACAAGACTTTTGACTAATGGATGTTGTCGCTTCGAGTTCTGGCTTCAAAATTATGTGAAAATAGTCTTGCTTTATCGTTCACATAAAACAATACATTGATTTAAATTGTGTAAGACAGGTTTTGCTTGGAAAGCCAATATGCGAGGGGGGCGTGAACGAGGAGTGGTTTACACCTGAGAATACAATGTCCCACCCATTATGCGTAATGACTCTGCATAATGAGCCATTCATTCAGGTGTGACACTGACTGAGCCACAAGAATGAATGCAAGGACAAAAGATATATTTAGAAGAAGACTTATATTGACCATTTAAGATTTTGCTTACATCTATCTTGTAAATATGTTTTGCTATTTTATTAAAAAGGTTACAATTACAACAATAATTACAATTTCAACTATATTTCAAGTGTACTCTTTCTTTGTAAAAAAATGATTATAGGCCTACATTTTATCATATGTATTCATTAGTTTGAATATAGCCAACACTGGAACAGCTAACATCTTAGTTGATGACTTTATTTTTGACAAAAATAGTATATTTTTATATATATATATATATATATACATACATACATACATGTACATGTACATGTACATATACATATATACAGTATATATATATATATATATATATAACATATGAGCAGAAATTGCTAAACAAAAGCTTATTTGATGTGGCAGTATATTCTACAGTAAAAACTGTACCCCAATCTAGTCAACAAAATGTTGTCTTTCATATTTTGCCTGACTGTAACGTTGCTTTTATGAAATATTAGGGCATATAAATGTTCATTTGCAGTTTAATACGTTGCTTATACAAATCGCCTACATTTTATTTCAACATATTTCAGTCGATTTTTACTCATCTCAGTATAGCAATACAGTTTGCTAAAACATCATCATTCATTCACACACAGAAATGCGATTCAAATTTAAACTGTCTTTTTGCGAGCTGTGGTAAACAGCGCGCATCTCTGCCGTTCATTCATTCACACATAGAAACGCGATTTCGCTTGAGAAGGAAAAAAACTTACTACAGTATTCCTCAGCTCAGCGGCATCCATTGCTCCTCGAAATACCAGCACTTCTGAGGTACATTTTCCATTATTATTATTACGATAGTATTATTCCTCACAGCGCTGCGAGATGGTGTAAACAAGTACAATGTGTTTTCTCGAGCTGATATGGGGGCGTTCACAGTTTGCATGGGTTGCCTCAGTCATTTGCGTTTGAATAGCGCGCGCTCTCCGTGGGCGGGGTCACATTAAAAATAATTAGATGAGATGAGAACGACTGACATCACGCTCTTTTCTTACAGATTACATGAACTGAGAATATTTGTTTTTTATATAAATTACTTCATTTAAAAGAAGAGAATTCAAGCTTCATGCCTGTGTGTCTGTATGTCTGTTTGACTGAGTATTTGCTGAGTTATTGTTCATTTTCGGACGCGTTTCAGAATGGACTACACTGACAGAGAGAAATCAGAACTCGCATCATATTTATTTTTCTTTATTTGGCAAAAAGCACAACACTTTGTTTTTATTGTGAGTATACACAAAAATAATACACACCTAACAGAATCGATTGATGTATGAAACTTGTTTGTAATATCAAAGTCAACTCTTTTGAACTGATAAAAAAAGAAAAGCGAGCTGGTATTGCCGGCGAAACCCAGGGGGTTAAATGATTTACAGACAAAATAAATAAACCCTCGACAAGCCCTGTCTCAAAGTTCTTTGGCGTAGGCCCCGTCCCCTCGTCCAGGTCTTGAAGTTAACTGGTAGGTCCTGCCTGATAATAGAGGCAGGGGCGGAGCCTACCCCCGGACGAGTGGACGGGAGCCATCCTGGTGGTGGTGGGGAGGATGGAGGGGAACTTCACTAGACAGCAAAAAAGATTGGTCTTTTTATATTTGATGTCAACCTGTGATTGGCTGAGCAAGATTATAAATGGAAAGTGGCCGGTTCTGTTCATAATTTTTTTGGACAGAATTTCTAGGTGCAGCCTGGGGCTGGAGGATGTCAGGTTTGGGGACCACACGATTTCATCTCTGCTCTTTGCGGATGATGTTATCATGCTGGCCCCATCAGACCAGGACCTTCAGCATGCGCTGGGGCGGTTTGCAGCCGAGTGTGAAGCATCTGGGATGAGAATCAGCGCCTCCAAATCTGAGGCCATGGTTCTCAGTTAGAAATGGGTGGTTTGCCCACTTCAGGTTGGTGGAGAGTTCCTGCCTCAAGTGGAGGAGTTCAAGTATCTTGGGGTCTTGTTCACGAGTGAGGGAAGGATGGAACGGGAGATTGACAGACGGATCGGTGCAGCTTCTGCACTAATGCGGTCAATGTACCGGTCTGTCGTGCTCGATTTACCGGTCAATCTACGTTCCTACTCTCACCTATGGTCATGAGCTTTGGTTCATGACCGAAAGGACAAGATCCCGGATACAGGCGGACGAAATGAGCTTTCTCCGCAGGGTGGCTGGGCGATCCCTTAGAGATAGGGTGAGGAGCTTGGTCACTCGTGAGGAGCTCAGAGTAGAGCCGCTGCTCCTCCACATCGAGAGGGGTCAGCTGAGGTGGCTCGGGCATCTTTTCCGGATGCCTCCTGGACGCCTTCCTGGGAAGGTGTTCCGGGCGCGTCCCACTGGGAGGAGACCCCGGGGAAGACCTAGAACACGCTGGAGGGACTATGTCTCCCGGCTGGTTTGGGAATGCCTCGGTGTCCCACTGGAAGAACTGGAGGAAGTGTCTAGGGAGAGGGAAGTCTGGGCATCCCTGCTTAGAGTGCTGCCCCGCGACCCGGCCCCGGATAAGTGGAAGAAGATGGATGGATGGATGGATGGATTATAAATTAATGATGGGGCAGTCTTTTTTGGTAGAACTTAAGCTTACGCTTTCTTTTCTGTAAAACTGATTGCAGTCTCATAATTACTGCAAGCTGACAGGTAATTAGCTGCTTGAGAAAATAGATGTTCTGTCAGGATCAGTTCCGTCAAATATGATTGACAATTAGCATACAGTTTGGATTGGCGGTATGGTTCCGTTCTGGGCGAGAACTCCCTGCGCATCCATGCAGCCTAGCATAGATTAGAGCAGGGAGAGCAGAAATAACCCCCCAAAACAAAACCATATGCCAATATCCCCCCAAACCCAACAAACATGTTGTCAATACCCAAAATGCTTAGCAGTAAACATGCATATTGCAATGAATGACATACCACCTGAAATTAAGTGAAAATTGAGATATCAAAATGAATCAGCTGCTTGCTTGTTGTATATCTGCAGTCCAGTTCCAGTTTCTTTGAGTGACGCCTGTGAGCTAGAGATGAGAGATGGAGATTTTCTTTTCAATTATCTTTTTCATTGGAAATAAGTACTGAAGTACACAATCCTGAAGTAATCCTGGTGGAAACTTCCGGTTCACACAGAATTAGTAACTCATGTCATTAATACAGCTGGATGGTTTAATGTAACAAGCGTGATGCTGATGCTTGGATATATTTAGTCACAAATATGTAGATTTGAATCAATTCCAATCACTAGACAAGTTATTTGTTGACGTGCACTGCGTACACTGTCACCTGTCAATGACGTCATATCCTTGTTATAGTTGGTTGTAGTTTACATCTGTAGAAACCAAGAAAAATATTTATTTTTTACACACTCCCCCTCCACGACTGATGCTGAAAAATGGTTACATCCTGATGTTAGCGTCATATGTTGAGCACTGTAGATCCAATCTTATGGGGGAAGCATCACCCCAAGCTGGAGCAAGCAAGGACACACTGCAACAAGCGTGTTGCTGTAGCCAATTTAACAATTGTATGGGATCTATTGGGGGAAGCTTACACCCCTAGCGGCAGCTAAATCTGATACAACAAGCATGTTGTATAATCACAGAACTATTGCTAAAACTAGTGTAGTTTGGCAGAGGAAGCCATGGGCGCCGTATAGGGGGGAAAAGTTAGGACAATTCCAACTGACTGACGGGCCCCAACAAATGGGTAAAAACTAAGTTTTTTTATTATTATATTATACACTATATAAACCATCATCATTGAGTATATTTCAAATAATAATAAAATGAATGATGTCTTTGATTTTACTTATTTTGGCAATTTAAGTTAAATATCCCCATTGACCAAAAAGTAAACATCCATATTGACCGACCACCCCCCTGTATCTGCATGAAATGGTTTGGTCCTGCCTTAGCGCACTCATCAGTGACGTATTTAGTTGCAGACAGTCAGTCGATGCGCCAGAAACACACAGAGACCACAATGTTGCATAGTAAAAGAAAATATGGTTTTCAAAAAAGGAAAGAGAGGAAAGAGAGAAAAGAGAGAGAGGAAAGACAAAAGAAAGGGTGTCAGTCTGTAACCCAGTTTTCCCCCAAGAAAGGTGGGTAGCCTTTAGTCTGTGAGTGGTATTAACCTGTTGTCCATAGTGAAATAAGCTAGCTAGCTGCAGGCTAGTGTTAGCCTACATTTCATCAACATTTAATCAGTGCAGGGAAATGTTTAGCAAGATATTCATATTAAATCATTGTCCCTGCCCCTTTTAGCAGACTAAAACAACAGATGAGTAGCAGCACCCCAGTCTCCCCATAACTACCCCTCCCTGTCCTAGTGAAGAAGTTGAGAAACACTGTGTTAATGACTTAACATCATTACAGGGAGTCTGTGTGGGGTTCCCTGTCTCTCTTGCTCTTTTTCCCATAACAAAAACAGAAAATGAAATATTTATTACTGACAGAACTCAAACACAACCTGTCTGTACTGGATGCAGTTAGAAACAATGAGTAGCTTACCTCAACCTGCATGTAAGTTACAGACAATATTAAAATAATCCAGTTTGATGCGTTCATTTAGACTGAATTTTGGCCGTTAAATGACATCTATAGATACAGACTTTAATAGTCCCATCATTCCAGACCTCAAAACCTATTGATTTAGTGATCACTTGATCTGTTTTGTAGCACTATAATAACCCTGATGTGGAAATTCCGTTTTACACGTCAACTTTATTTTGTTGTTGGCATATATTTGCAGTTAAGTTAAAAAATCTGCTGTTTTCATTGTTTTGAGATGATGATGTTAATTTATTTTAATTAAAAAGTTAATATATATTTAGGTTTTTTCGTTTTCTTTTTTTTAAATCTGTCATTAATTCTAGAATAAAAATACATTGAGAATGTAAAGGATTGCCTTAAGGACATTTTTATAGTGGCTTTTAATCTTGCATCAAATAGTGAACTGCATACTGCATTTACTAATCACCAGCAGTAAATATTGTGCTAGTACTAGTATTGAACTACAAGAAGCAAGACAGTTGCAAGCCTTTGATTAGAGTTATGTAAAGCTTTTGATGGGACAGTTAGGCCCTAGAGATGTGGTGACAACAGCTGCGCAGAGGGGGCCCGATTTGATTTTTTTGTCATGGGGCCCAAAATTCCTGGCGGCACCCCTGTCAAGTCAAGTCAAGTCAAGTCAACTTTATTTATATAGCACTTTTCACAATACAGATTGTATCAAAGCAGCTTCACAGTATTAAATAAAATAGTACATCAGTGTTTGTTTCTAGTGTAAAACGTCCACGTTTGGTAATGCTGATCAATAGTATTGTTGATTGATTAATTAAATTAAGTATCCCCAACTGAGCAAGCCAAAGGCAACAGTGGCAAGGAACTGAAAAACTCCATCAGGTGACCTAATGGAGAAAAAAAAACCTTGGGAGAACCCAGGCTCAGTCGGGGGCCAGTTCTCCTCTGGCGTTTATGAACTAGAGACCGGATTTAACTGTAAGATTAAAAATATTATATGAATGCCTGGCTGAAGAGATGCGTCTTTAATTTAGTTTTAAACTGGGAGAGTCTGAGAAACGAACAGTTTCTCAGAGAGTCTGAGAAACTGGGAGAGTCTGAGCAACGAACAGTATCAGGAAGACTATTCCAGAGTTTTGGAGCTAAATGTGAAAATGATCTCCCTCCCTGTCCATTCTTATTGTGTTTCCACAACAATGTTAGTGAGTAAATCTACTGAAATGGCCACCATAACAGTGGAGTGTGATGTGTAAGCTGAGAAAGCAGAGGTTAACGCTCGTTTCACACATCCTCCGTGTGCAGTGTGTGTGCGGTGCAGGAGCAGCACGCTATAGTGCTTTCACATATGCTGCGTTTGCAGTGTGCAACTGATCCGCGGCTGGACCACAAACACTTACTCACTATTTTTATTTCAAATCCAGTTATCAGCAACTTTTAGTAAAAAAAAGTTTAGTCAGCATTGCGATTCTCTTCGTACACATATACACTCTTTAATAGACGTATTCATGTTTAAACACAATTTAAACAACGTATTATGCAATGCATTACTTCTACATAGATTTATATTAAGTTGCTCAAGCAAGTGGTCAAATATTTAACCATGTACTTATATTAAAATTGCAAACATTTTAAATTAAAACTTAAAATTGACAAAAACAGCCGACTCTCATGCCTTTTCTTTTGCATTTAAATTTTAATACCATTTAATAGGCTACAATAGATCTTTGCATGTCACAAAGAACTTGTTTTTCCACCTCCACGAATGAGACGAGTGTTGTTCATAATGTCGCCTTGTTGAGGTAAATTGTAGTTTTCCTTGCTTTACCCCGGTCTTAAAGTAATAAGATGACTGTGAAAAATAGAAGTATTAAATTAAATACATTTATGGTGAGATTACTACATTTTATTTTATTAAATGCATTTATGTTGAGATTATTATATTTTCATGTCAATCTGTGTTCATTTTGACCACGGACCATGTGGTTCTTGATCAATGCAAGGCCTACTACCTTAATATAATTCAACAAGGTTTTAGAATATAGAATATTTTTTAAACAAAATAAATATTTTGAAAGTCTATTATCTGGCCCTGGTGTGATGTGCGAGTGGAGGAGGCACATTCTCGCGCTTGACACGTGACGTGTTGCATTTTGTAACACAACTGCTTGACCAAGGGCCCAGCCAGAGATTTATAGAATTTATGTAGAGACAATAGAATATTACTGTTGCAGAATATTAATTACAGTTTGAAGTGCATCAATAGCCGGACTACCAACAGGTCCTGCAAGAATGTCCACATGCTGTCTGTATCTTAAACCTGCATTGATTGCTTATCTCCACTGGAACTGATTTCCCCACACAAATGCTAATGCTTTGATGTTAAAGCTAGAATGTCCACTAATGTGTTTATTTACAAAAAGGCATGAGTGGAGTCTAAATTTTCATAAAACTGCAATTTAAATATATTTTTTCTATAGGTTATACAAAAAAACGACAAAATAAACAGGCTGAATAAGCTGATCTATAACATGTTCAATGGTGGTAGCCTAGTCTATGAATGGTACACCCCCCTAAGCTCACAGAAATGGTTAGACCCAAGTCTTCAGCAGCCAATGACACTGACACGTTCAAACTGATTTTTAGCGCGTATTTCACGTGTATTTACGTGTTGAATACACATATTTAACGCGCTGATTTGTCACGCGCATTCGGCGCTTATTTAATTCACGTGTTTTTGGCCCTCTTGGCTTTCCATACTGCTGTATACGCACCGCTCCTGGAACGCATTGGGAAAAAATACGCACCGCATGCGCACTGCAAACGGAGTATGTGTGAAACGGGCGTAAGTCGTTTGTCATGGTTGTAAAAAAACAATGGCTATCTGAACATCTTTGCCAAGCGCAAACCAGTACAGAAGTAATCAATACATTATCGGGGAGGGTCATGCCTTTTTTCACAATCATTTTGGAGGGTCATAGAAAAGTTTATTGCTGGCGAAGGGAGGATCAAGTCTATTTTGACTATAGATCTCAAAAGTCCTCCGGTAGCCCCTTAAATAAAACACCAAGAGTCCCTAACCTGGGAATGTCGTTACATCATGACATGGATTGACTCTCACAGTAAGTGGCCAGAAGTAGCATTGACTTCTTCAGTCAGAAGTACAAATGTGATAAACTTCCTGACATCAGTTTTCAGCAGACCCTGAAATCCTCACAGCATTGGATCTGACTGTGGATGTCAATTCAAGAACGTGGAGTTTGCTGCAATCAAAGGTTTCTATTTACCTTAGTGTGTTTTTGCAGCGTTGAGCTCTGAAGCCAATCACAGACATGTCTGATGATCTCCTGAACGCGATGGCCAATCAGAGGCGTTTAAGTTATGCAATCATGCAATTAAATTATGCAGTGTAGACAGCTTCATTGATTATAACAGAACTCTGTGAGATCGCATTGCAGTGAGTCTGAGATGAGTGACAGCTTTTTAGTGATTATAAATGGAGCGCACTTTGCTCATGTTTAAGACAATTAACATCCTTTTAGCTTACTTTAGGTTACAGTATGTTTATGAGGACAAAGGTGACATCAACGGAAAATGAAATAGTCTGCAAAATGTTATGTTGGACTAATTTAAACACTTTTTTAATGACGTGATTATTATTCTAATATAGCTCTTTACTGCAAACACTAAAACTGTGGGCCGTTTTGCTTGTTTAAACTGCAGGTAAGGTGCTTAAAATAAATGTAAACTTATTTTTTTTCAGTTATATTGCTACTTGCTTTTACTTGACCAAAACCTCCTAAGTGTCTTTTAGAAGAAACCATGGCTAGGACTGTAGTCTAAAGCATTCATGAGCTGCAATCATTCAAGCTTATGTAATCTTCCAGTGTTTGCTCATAAATAGGGATGACAGGTAAGAGTCTAGTTCATTGCTCTTTTATTTCTAGATTTGTATTTTGTCTAATTCTTGTGTGATTCTGTTTATCCAGATTTGTTAGCGGTTGTTTATGATCATCATTCATTTACTTCATACTTAACGTTCAGCATTATTCATATTATAAGCTCTAAAATGCTTATATTATGTGAGCATTAGTAAAGACTTAAACATCATCAGCTCCTCCTGTGGTTATTAACTTCCTCTGTTCTGACCAACTCAGTGTTTAAATTCTGCTAGAGTTGCTGTTGGTGAAACTGTCCCACAGTGAAGTGTTGCTTTACATGTGTGAGACGTCTGAGACGTGTGTATACTGTTAACCGCACTATCTCAGCACACATCTGCTCTGAACACAGTTTCTACACATGGATTATAACGTTCTGCTTTAAACTCTCCAGCCTTGAGAAATATATCAGATCCAGACTCCTTTATCAACACTACAAATGCTCTGGAAGATCTGGGATGTATTTCTCAAGCACCACTGATTTAACTTCCGCCTCCCTGAACTTCTGGACCACTTTGCTAAAACACTTGAACGAGTCGTTTTCCACCAACTATCTACATTTCTCACACAGAACATCCTCCTGGACAACAACCAGTCTGGCTTCAGAAGCGCCACTAAACTGAGACGGCCCTGCTCTCGGTTATTGAAGCTCTGAGACTGGCAAGAGGAGCCTCCGAATCCTCAGTTCTCCTCTTGCTGGATCTGTCTGCTGCTTACAGTTAACCACCAAGAAGAGCATCTCAGGAACAGTGCTTCAAGTCTGACCTCTCAGTGGCTCCTTCAGGGTGTCGTGAGGTGTTTAAGACCCAATATCTAGCTCTCGGTTATTGAAGCGGCTTCTCAACTACAACTCGCTTCAGTGGACTTACAGATACATTACCAGCTCATGAAGGGGAATTAACATATTCCTAACAAACATCTCAGGAAAGGAGACTTATTAAACACAACTGCAGAGGTTTATTAAGAAAATTATAGCAATCATTCAAAATGAAAAATATGCTAAAAACAGGAATGAACAGACAAGATCCAAGAATCCTCAAATCAGCTCCATCACACAGAACAGAGAGAGATTATACAGTCTGAGTCTGTCCATTACTGTATTAATATTATATTTAAAGCAGTTTACATATGAAGCGCAAGAGAATGACTTTCAACACTGTAAATATATCCATAACATCCATATAAATGAAAATAAATCTGGCTTTTTATATATAAAAACACATTTTAATCTAAACTTGATTATATCACTATAAGTGCTCAAGAGTTTTTTCTCTGTTTTCTGAGAAGAAGAAAATAAAACAATGAACAATCCTCTGTAAGTTTCTGCTATTGTAAATATTGCTGCAGATTGGCTCTAAACTCATCAGTATTTTATTCTAATATTGTCGGCATCTCTATTTCCTCTGGGTGCTTCGAGTCCTTCCTCCCTGCAAAATAAAAGCATTGACTGACCTCTCGTATGTGTTTTTATCATGATTGCAGATTGTTCCAGATCAGATGAGTGTGAATCATCAGATTGTGTGCGGCTCAAAACTCACCAGCTCTTCTTGCACAGATGATCTGAAGAAGAATCACAGTAGGAGCAGCAAACACTGCCATCTCAACAATAATCACAATCACTGCAGGAAACATGAGAGGAAGAAGAGAAACTGTACATGACTGAAGTCAAGGGTATTCAACTATCAACAGTTATTGATGAAGCATTTACAGACTGACTGATAGTTTAATGTTATAAAGCTGTCAGTATAAATGAACGTGTCGTACCTCTGTATAATGATAGAGCAGTCACACTGACTTCAGTTTCTGATGCTGGATCAGCTGGATCTGTGGATCACGTCTGTTAGTTCAGTTCAACACATAATGCCACATATACACAACATCATCATCACATAATACTGGAGCTTCACATCACAGAAATGATGAATATGTGCACGAGTCTGTCATCTATTATCTTCTTACTTCACTCTCAAGCTGTCAGGAGGAGAATGACTAATTATGAGTTTTGTGACCTTTTGTGTTTGTGTTTGAATGATAAGAGTCTGTGTCTGGTCTTGTTGTATTAGCTTGAGCTGAAAAGGATGATTGGGGACAATTATAGACAAAGACAAAAGCCATCGGCACAGATGACGACCAGAATGTGATTTCAATCAACTCTTACATATTTCAGTGAGGTAAAATATCTATATGGTAACATTCATATTTTCTATAGAATTATGTTAGACGAAGCTGTGAATAACATCATCAACGGCTTAAAGCATCATCATCATCATCATCATCATCATCATCATCATGTACCTCGTGTAGAAGGACTCACTGCTGTCGTTGAATCAGCTGGAGCTGTAAAGGACGAATGTTTGTTCAGATGATTCATACTGTACAAGAGCTTCATTATATTTGAACTAGTTAAAACACAGGATGACTTTTAACACTGATTCATGAGACTCATTCATTTCTCACCTGAATACTTGACAGTGTATCTGACTGAGGTCTCGAGTTGATTTCTGCGAGTAAGCTGACATCTCCACTCTCTGTTGTCATCTTCATTCAGGAGTGTTGTAGTCAGAGTGAGGATACAGTGATCTTGATCTGATGATGATAATATCTGATATCTGGAGTCTGTCTTCAGATCAACACCAGCCTGATTCACCCACAACAGCTCAACTCCCTCAGAACGGACCCAATAATTACAGGAGAATACAGTATACAACTGACAGGAGAGAGTCACAGAGCGGCCTGGACTGATCTCAGTCTGTGAGGATGAAGATGATGATGATGAAGATGAAGATGATGATGAAGATGGAGACACTGAAACTGAACACAAGACACAAATCACAGACTCTTCAATCATCATCTGAGTTTAAAGGGAGAATCTGCCCTTTTTAAATTGACCACATAATCATAAACTTACCATGAAGAACATGCAAATAAACAGCAACATCAAGTCCTTGTACTCTGCCATTCACATATTGTCTGCAGATGTATAATCCATAATCTTCTACTGTGACGTTCTTGATGTTCAGAGAGCAGTCAGACTCCAGACTCAGTCTCTCATGTCTCTCTGAGTCTTTATTCTTTATCCCTCCAGTAATCAGTTCAGCTGCTGAATCACTGAATATGTTCTTGTTGGTCCATGTAGTTGATTTGCAGTCAGAAAGAGCTTTATTACAGGACAGAGAGACATTTTCACCAGAACTGATGAACACATCCACTCCACTGGTTCCTGAAACACAGTATATCTCAGTGATCATTATGATATATATTAATAAATGAAACATAAAACACACCAGCATAAAAAGCAGAAGTTTTAAATCATAGTATTTTTCCTGACTTAAAGCAAACAACACACTCTCCAGAATAAACTATTAGTCTTTATCAGAGAGCTGTTCAAATCACTGACACACTCTTAATATGAAGATAATTCTTCATCATCAGATGTTTGAGTGACACTATGTCCAGTATCAGGAATAATACAGTATGATCTGTGTGTATCAATACACAACTCTGAGATCACAACGTGAATGTGTGCAAGAATAAACTGAGCATGTTCAAATGAACTCTTTCCAGACTAATTCCACTAAATGTCTTTAGAGAAAATACAGATTTCTTTACCTGTGAGAAGTGAAGAGAGAATGATCAGTCCCAGCAGACACAGATCACACTTATCAGCCATTTCCTGTTTCTGTCAGTCTTCCTCTTCATTATATATAGTTACAGCTCCTCCTTTAAACATCATCAGCTCCTCCTGTGGTTATTAACTTCCTCTCATCTGACAGCCTGAGATGAAACTCTGAGAAGTGTTGCTGAGTGGATTTCAGTGCAAATGTATTTTTCATTATTGCTCATGCAGCAAGTGGCTCGATTCTTAGCGACTACACCAGCTCGAAATAACGAGGAAACACTATCTTTAACTAAATAAAGACACACGAGTAAGTTCCACTTAGAGAGGGCAAGAGGCGTGAGTTCCCGTTCAAAATAATGTTTTTTATTGAAGCTAAAATAGTTGGACAACAATCATTTAAAACTGGAAGTGACCAATCAAATCAGGTATTGGTTGAATGAAACAGAAAAAAAGAAACACACATAACTGGAAACAGAGATAGATGAGTGGGGGAATCTGAACAAAGACATGTGACAAATGACAAGAACCTGAAAGTCCATGAAAACAACTCTAAACAGCACATAATGTGACACACACTGGCTCAAACACACTTACGCTCAACGCTTCAGACTGAACTCAATGAACAGGCTCTACTTTTGCATTTCTGTTAGTTTCACTTCCTCATTTTAGAGTTTCCTGCATGCAGTTCAATTCTAGAAATAAAATCATTAAATTATTAGTAATAAAATTGGTTTACTACTGAAACGTTCTCCACCATCCATGACAATGACAATGTCTTCTGGAAGAGTTTCTACACATGGATTATAGCGTTCTGCTTTACTCTCTCCAGCCCTGAGAATATATCAGATCCAGACTCCTTTATCAACTCAAACACCAGTTCATTACTTGCCCTGAGCTTCTTGACACATTTCACATTCAACAAATGAGGCTTGCTAATTTCAATGTGCTGACGTTGCCTATACATGAATATCAGTCACGTGACCTCTTACGTCATCCGCTCTTTTTCCAGTTGACTGCCGCCATCTTGAGGACCTATCGAGTACTGTATATGGTACTGACAAGCATTACCTAGCTAGCGTTCTACTTTTCAACACACACACACACACACACACACACACACACACACACACACACACACACACACACACACACACACACACACACACACACACACACACAATGAGCAAAACCCCTCAATTCTCATGCAAAAGGAAACTTTACATTCAAAACAATGTTATTTCTTCTCAAAATGGTATTTTGTTTTCAAATGGCGCACACAAACCATCATATGAATAGACAATTATAAGAACCAGTTGAACACTGAAAAATGTGCATGAGCATGAGCTACATGTTGTGTTCATCGTGTCTCAAGTACCAGTATTTGTGTGTAAACAAGTGAGAAAAACTGTAATACTTCAAATGAACTGAGGAGGGCAGCAATACGCCATTGTCGTGTCTAGTCTGCCGCAAATATCAACAGAAGAAGAAGAGTTTGGAGAAGATCTCATCATTGACTAACAAAGACTTTCACACATTCAGATCAAATTCAAGCTTGAAGACGCAACTGGTGTGAACATTAACTATTTAAATGATGTTGATGTAAAATATCAACTTTGAAGTTGTAAAATGTAATTATTGTGTTTCAGCTTATTTGATGGAATTGATGCTAAGATTTGCATGATTTGTGTTGAACAATTATTTGAGCTTGAAAGGTGTGCTTTCAACATTTATAATTGAATGTCAAGGCATTTGATTTAGTTGATTATAGTTAATAATGTGGTGATGGTGAATGAGATGTTAAATGTTAGTTTTATATAATATTTGTTATATTAATGTATATTTGTTTTGATCACTTCTGCGACACCTCTGCAAACAGAGGTAAATAAAAACAGTAAAGCTCAATGAGTTGTCCTCTTGCGGCCCTCAAGTTTTGAATGCCATCTGGAAAATTTGACTATTATAATTGTTAAAATATATTTAACAATAAAAAATACAACAACTCTATTTACTGATATACATTTGGGGGGGAAATTAATGTATAGGAAGCGTTGTATTTATCATGGAAATTAGAAATACAGACACAGAGGGAAAAGGGTAATGTGGTCAAAATGCTGTAAAATGTCTCCAATGTTTTTAATCAACTTAATTAATAGTACGAACGGTATTACACAAGTGAAACTCCGGCACTGCACTGCCCTCTAGGGGTTATCTCCACAATAGAAATCAGGATCAAATAGAAATCAGTTTAAAGTGGAAAAATCAGCTCTTCCCCAGTCCAGCGTAGACGGAGTAATCATGTTCATATAAACTTTAAAACTCAGAACTACAACACACACACACACACACACACACACACACACACGCACACACACACACACACACACACATGAAAGAGTGTGAATCAGCCGAGTCGGATTATCCTCAGGGAAAAGCTCTTCTTCACGTTATTACACGGCACAGCTCTTTAAAACACTCCTACACACTCCCCACCATCATCTAACTACACAAATACCATCTATCTAGCTTTAGCTGAGATGTTTTCGGGTGATTCAGTCTGTCGCCACTGGAGGGCGCTCCAGGTCACGTGTTGTTTGGCTGATGCTGACAAAGTAATAAAACGAAGAACAAGTTGTTTTCCCTATACTATACTCACTGTGTGTGTTGTGTTTGTTCCTACGAGGAAATATATAGGCTATAATCAGTACTATATTAGCATATTGATGCAGACATATATAAATTGTGAGCACACTGCAAACACATTTTACCCCCAAGCCAACTGAGATCGCAGAGACTCCGATCGCACAGATGCAATCAAGCTGAGGGTGAAAGTATCGCCCAATACGTGGCTGTGTTAAAGAGATTAGCCGAGCACTGAGAGTTTGGAGATCATTTGAGTCTAGGGTGAATTCATGAATAATAAGGATCAGATGAAGAAAGACGAGTGGATGTTAATGTGATGATGGCACGACCTCAGATGCACGACCTCAGATGCTGATGCTGAGTTGACACTGCTCAAAGTGACAGCGGTGCTTGATGAGACTTCACGAGTGAGTAAAATGCAAAACTCAACAAGTTCCGTGTCATCAGTGATGAAAATGGTCATCACCTGACAAATCTGGAGTCGACTGGAGAAGTTCGGCCTTCATTATTATGCAAGATTAGTTCCAAACCTGGCTACAATTCCTCACCCATTAAATGCAATGTTGCGTACGGACATAAATAGAGCTGGTCTCTGGAGTGCGAGGAAATTAACTTAACTAGATCGAGACAAACTTTAAGTTGGCCTGAGAAAGCTTGGACCAGAAAGTTTGAAGTTTAGAGTATTTTTTAAAGTTTAAAAGTAGTTTAAAGTTAAAAAGTTGCTAGGGTGTTTCTAGTGGGTTGCTAAGGTGTTCTGGGTGGTAGCTGGGGCATTCTGGATGGTTGCTAGGCAGTTGCTAGGGTGTTCTGGGTGGTTGCTATTGTGTTGCTAGGTGGTTTCTAGGGTATTCTGGGTGGTTGCTAGGGTGTTTCTATTGTGTAAAACTTTGCACAGTTAGAACGGTAAGAGCTAGGAATTATTTTTGGAGTCAGGAAATTTCATGGCTTCAGAGGTGAATCACAATCACACGATCCAGCATTGAAGTGCCAGTGACCACGGAAATGCTGATGTTGCACAAGGACAAAAAGGATTCAGTGGATGCTTACCTCATTAACAAGCTCTATCGGTGTGTAGAGCAGATATATACGCAAGGACACCAGAGCAGACCCAATCCTTTCTGGTGTGATGGAGATGGTGTCCTCAGGGCGGTTTCCATCCACCAAGGACTCTGATAATGCATTGACACCATTCCTCATCCGACAAGGGGAACTCTCTTTAGTAACTCTCTTTTAACTCACTGTATATCCTGCACTTGCTGCTATTGCACTTCTGGTTAGACCTAAACTGCATTTCGTTGCCTTGTACCTGTACTTGTGTAATGACAATAAAGTTGAATCTAATCTAATCTAATCTCTTTAATGCAGGACTGTTTAAGGTGGGGACAGCGAGTTCTTGTTCCACCTAACCTCAGACAAAGAGTCTTAGAGGATCTGCATGCTGGACTCCCGGGTGCAGTGAAAATGAAAGCGCCATCTGGTGGCCCAGTATTGACTCTCAAACTAAAGAGAAATCTAAGACGTGCTTGTCATGCCAGCAAAATCTGAAATCTCCCTTCCTCTCACCTTTACGGCCTTGGCCATGGCCCAGAGCTCCTCAGCAGAGTATTCACATCGACTTCACCGGTCCAGCTGAGGGATGTTCCTGGTGGTTGTCGATGCTCACTCAAAATGGCCAGAAGTTCACGGGACGGACTCCACAACATCATCTAAGACCATTCAAGTACTGAGAGGCTCATTCAGTCGTTATGGTATACCGGAAACTCTGGTAAGCGACAATGGCCCACAGTTTACGTCAGTAGTTGGCTCTTTTCTAAAAGCGAATGGAGAGAAGCCTTTAGAGCTGGGCTATTCACAACTCTGGAAAAGACGTACGGATCAGATGCTAGACTCTCCTCCTGAAATGACCTCAATCAGTGGACTTTCCATCGCAGACTCCAGATAAAGCTGGACAGCAGGGACGGACTGACAGTCTGTGCGCTCTGGAAAAGTCCAGAACGGCCGTCCAACTGAGGGCCGTCGGATCGGCACAAAAGTGTAATAAAGCAATATGAACAGCCAACAGCAGGGGCACTAATACGATCACTTATACGCTAAACAACTGAGGAAGAAGAGTCGGCCTACTAGCCACTGACAGAAAGTCAGTTTTATAAGGCTTAGGCTACCTATACTGCACTTTTAAATTTGCTTACATTATATTTGAATAGTTAAGTTATAGTATATAGCAGTGGTCTCCGACGTGATGCCTGTGAGTTGCCCGCTAAAAACATTCTAACTGGCCAATAGCGATCCACTGCAAATCGGGGCACCAGACCTCGACTAAATGGTATCATATTGCGACCTTTTTTCGTGCCGGTGCAACTAAACATTTGCGTTGAGTATGAGAAACATCAAATGGCACACGCTCAAAAAGCGGAACAAAACTTGTTTGATCTGAGCAGCGCATTATCAGCTCGGCCCAATAAACAGCGATCACGCGAACATTATTACGCAGAGCTGCGCGATCCACTGAGAAGCAGTTCAATTCAGCGCAGAATTCTCTATCTCTATTATAAACCCACAGATGACTATGTGATTTATGCTTGTTAAAAGCCAGATGAAACAGCGCTGATATTCTCAAAATATTGACGCAAAAAACAGGCGAAACATTGTTCCAAGAACAAACCATTTCACACCACAACTTATGAATTAACTGTAGTAAAACAAACATTTTTTGGCAGAAATGTACCAGTATAAATTCATATTAAAAATGCTGTTATATTAATATAGTCATGTAGGCCTATAGGCTATGTATTAAATGTAATGCAGTAGGCTGATGTTTTTGTTAAGTTATGGCAGTTTATTTATTTATTTTTGCATTTATATTTATACTAAATGTTTGGGCTACTGTTTTTGATAACACATACAATAGGTTTATACAGTATAGTATCAGGACATCCTGGCTAGTGTCTGTTTTTTAGCCCCAGTCTGTCCCTGCTGGACAGGGATGGTCTTCGCCGGTCAGTGAAACAGTGTGTGTGCTTCAGACCACAGTGAAACACAGCTCTCGGACGACACCTTCCCAAAGCGCTAGGAGCTTTCCTGTCCGGCTCCACAGACCACATAACAGGCTACACTTATAAAATGTTTAAGGTTTGGGTAGTTCAAAAAGAAAGAAAATATATGACAAATGTCATGATTTGTGTTGTATACCTCATAACTGCGTTTACATTGATCTGGAGTGAAACCAGTTAATAGTGTTCAGTTACATTAGAAAGCGATCCCGTTATTGCCATGCTTTAAGATGAACTCCTTGTGTTTCTATAAGTTTGGAGATATGAAAATGTGATTAAGAGGGGAGAAACTGAAATGTTTTTGGGTTAATTCAGTCTGTCGCCACTGGAGGGCGCTCCAGGTCACGTGTTGTTTGGCTGATGCTGACAAAGTAATAAAACGAAGAACAAGTTGTTTTCCCTATACTATGGCCCTGTCCCAAATCGCGCACTTCATGTGGACGTTCGGTCTCGTGGACTTGAATTGCGCGTGCTCGCCGAGTCTACGAGTCCGTAGACCGTCCCATTCAGCATTTTAACGCTCTGAAGTGTGCTCAGCAGCGCCCCCTTTGTACCCTTGAAGCGGTCTTCCCGCATAGATGCAGGCTCCACGTACTTTAACTACCCAGGAATCCTTGCGAAAGGCCAATCAGACAACGGATGGGAGGAGATTTCGCTCACGGATAATTGTTGACATGGCTGAGAAGAAAATATTACGGTTTTTATTACCTAATGTATATTTTACTAGTTGTTACCTGCAGTTTATACAAACATTATGGTCATCGACCAGTGGTTGATGTCTCAAACATAATAATAGTGTGTTGAATAATACGATCACATTATAATTCATTAAATAAATAGAACCAAATGTCAGGGCTTTACTGAGTCATATGTAAACATAGTATGAATATTGAAACCTGTAAATTCATCTGAAATTCATGCACATTTTCATTATGTGTTAAAATTGTAATCTTAGTTCAAATGGAACATTATGTATTATTATGTAGCTAGCTACAACTGTATACATCTTTTAAATAAGCATGATGTATCTATTGTCTAATGCTCAGGTGATATGCACAATATAAAAATATAGAACTGTAAAATTAAGCTGTGTAGTTGACATGGAGATAAGACGTCGGGAGCGCAAAAACGTGATTTCTCCTGTCCAACAACAACCAGGCCGTTATTTCCGGCGTGACGATCAAGTCTGTCCCAAAACTACCTCTCAATGCGCCCTCGTGGACTCGCGCCAAGGGCCCTATAGGTCTGCACTACATTACGTCACCAAAGTGTGGACTCTGAGGAAGTCCACAAGTCCGGAGTGTGCCATTTGGGACAGGGCCTATACTCACTGTGTTGTGTCTATTTCTACAAGAACATATAAATAATCAGTACTATATGATGCAGACATAATGATAGCCTATAGGGGGAGGGGGAGGGGGGAGGTAATTCTGTAATTTTTTTAATTACAGAAAAAAAAAACATGTCCAACAGTTTCTGTTAAATTACAACTATTCCCTATATTTCCATATTCTAGGTCAAGAATCATTTATGCTATTCTGAGAGTTATTATTGTATGACCATATAGTGCTCACTTTTTTGGACACTTCCTTTGTTTCTTTCATATACTGTATTAATCAGTTCTGTGATTCCTCTTTAAACTCTGCCTTGCTCAGTGGTGTTACAGGCCAACATGAACATCAACTTACAGTGAGTTTTGCAAGATCAGCGACTTCCTCGGACTTCCGCATTTGCGCTCGTTCATTTAAAAAATTGCCGCCGGAAGCAGCGCCGCGACAGCTGATTGGCTGATGTTGGCTGCTTCCTCATATGACTTGTCTTCTCCTTCCTTTCGTTTGAAATGACAGGCGCGCGTTCACAAGTGACTCCAGATTTACGTTTTCCACGAACAACTTGAATTCTACACTCAACTTCACACGGAATAATTGCACTGTTCTAGAGAAAGAGTGTGTGTGTGTGTGTGTGTGTGTGTGTGTGTGTGTGTGTGTTCGTTCGTTCAGGAAGTGTTCAGGAAGTGCAGAAGACTGAAGGAAACAGTGTGTCTTGGATCATGAGAGGAATGACAGCAGAGACTCTCTTGATGATTGTAAGTTGTTTTGTTGTTGTTTGCCGCTTGGAAAGTGTTGTTAACTAAAATGAACATGTAGAAATGTATTAGGCTATTTTAAATATTATTTTTGCGGTGTAGCCGTGTAGTTGTTCAGCTATATTTAACAGCGCTTCCTCAGAAGTACAAACACAACAGCCGGTTTATAAATCCTGTCCAATGGCTGAAAGGAGTAAACGGTCACTATTGGTTGTGACAGCTGTCAATCAAAATGTGGAGCCCTGATTCGTTGTTGATCAACTTGTTCCTGCTGTGGATGTTTTAATTCACAGCCCTTCTAAAAATATGAAAGTTTTTGGTTTAATATATTCTTAATATAAGTCTGACTGTCAATGATCTACTTTTATGTTGTTTTAAATTCTATTTGTTAATTATTTATTTTGTTGGATTTTAGTTGGACTTGGTCAGAACTGTTTCAAAACTAGTTATCGACATGATGCCGCTGCCTTTGGGCTCAGTGATGTTGAGTTTAAATTACATATAAAATAAAGACATGTATTGTTGTGATGTAATGGTGTAATGGAAGGGACTAAAGAAGTATTTTTATCAGCTGAAAGGCAGAATACAAATGTTTTTTTGACATTATATAACAGTTTCAGGTTATGTTTTAGTGTTGGTAACATGTTAACATGTCCCACACAAACTTAGTAATCGTCCCACATTTGGTTTGTTTAATGGTGGTCACCCTACTTTCAGAGTATTTTATTTTTTACCTCATCATCAGTTTCACTACTACGGAAGCCCTGAAGCGCAACGTAAAAAAAAAAAAATAAAAAAAAACAATTCTGTAAAAAAAAAAAAAAAAGAAGCATTTCGAGATTAAAGTCGAAACATTACGAGAATACAGTCTTCCGTAGAAGTTGCGTGTGTGTGCATTCATAACGGTGCGCGGCCACTGGAGTGCAGAGCGCGTGTTTCCTTGTGTGTGTGTATGTAATGCGCTTGTGAAGTCGACCTGCCTCACACATGGATCTACACAAAATAGTAGCTTTTTACTTTTATCTGGGCTTTCAACAAAAGGAAACATAGCCTACACAGGTGCTAATCTACCAATATGCGTTGCCTATAGACGAGCACACACTATCTCAGGTTCACAATCCGGTGGCAGTGTTTCTGACGTGTTTTCGTGCTCGTCTATATTAGGCAACACCATTTGGGTCGAGAACACTTAACAGTAACCCTTCCGTCTCCCTCTTCACCGTAAATACGCTCTGGATACATTTTAAGTGCATCCTTCTGTATCCAATCATTTGGCCGGATCACGTGATTTCCTCAGATATAAAAACCAGAGATTCCCTGATTATATGAATGTAAAGCGCTTTGAGTGAAGGCCTACAGTAGACATATTATGAAAGCGGTGTATTTTATAACGGACTATAATGGTAGCCTGATGGCATGTTGGTAGATTGGCACCTGTAGAGTTTCCTTTAGTTGAAAGCTAAAAGTGAAACGCGCGCGCCGTCATGATGCTGTGCGGCGATGTCAAACAACGGCAAACACACACGCAACTTCTACAGAAGACTTTAATCTCGAAATGTTTCGACTTTAATCTCGAAATGCTAGATTTTTTTTCACAGATTTTTTTTTCAGGGCTTCCGTACACACCTGTCTAGTACAATTATGTGGTTTTGTTTTATTAATACACAGTCGCTAGGACTAATCACAAATGATTTAAGTCGAGCACCGAAAGTTTGGCCTGAAACAAACCCGGGTTTAGGGGAAATATATGATACGAATTAAGTAAATATTTGTTGTTTAATGTTAGTTCGGAACTGTTAAATGGCCACAATGGGTTTCTTTCACTAATAACTGCGTGGATTATTGCGTATTTGTACACAGGACAGTTTCCGCCTAATTCACAACACGTTCGCGAACATTAATTTGTTCTAATAATCGTTGGTGAATTGTGTTTCTAAATGAGCGTGCACGAGGTTAGTCATTTGCATAAAACACGCCCACACAGTCTCCTTATAAGGGCTTTCCGCTGTCCTTACAGTGGTGCTGACCACATCTAATAATATATTTGGTTTGACGCTGAGCCAGAAACAGAGGCACTCGATGCTTTTTATAGCCCATACTATCACAACAATTCAGTGTTTTTAACCACAATTATGTTCTCAGACATTAAAATAAAGAAGGCTACTGTAAAAAAAAAAAAAGAAAGAAAACATAGCCTATAGTTTTTTTATTCAGATTCCACACTGCCTGCGAGCTGCAATAATAATCCTTTCAATTATAATTTGACAAAGTTTTTTATTCATAGCCTATCAGATGCTTATTGTGTATGAAACCATAAAATTTACTTATAATTTGAGAAAGCTTACTTTTATGGATTTCGGGAAAAATTGATGAATTTACGCGATGTAAATCCCACAGATCCTCTGAATTACGGCACAAACACGTTATAGCAATGATAATTAAATGTGTTTAAACGACAGAACACCTTCACTTTCACATATTTGACAATCAAAATATATACAATTCATTATAGTTAGCAAGTTTGTGAATATTTTGAATAAAGGGTGAAAGCGAAATAAACGCGAGGCTACGTGTGTCTGTGTGACGCGTCGCCGAGGGACGGAAACGAATCATTTCATATCATAAGGTTGCGCTGCAAATAAAGCTGATCCACTCAATGAGCTATCCGTTTTCTTTCATGTTTTATTTAAGAATAACATGAGAATAACTAACACTTGGTATTAATTTATAACATGACATGTTATAACAAGAATATCAGTGGCAAGAGCCCTTTTCAGTCGCTGCTTTCTTTTCCTCATGATTATTTCCTTTTTTCCTTTTGCATTCTGCTGTAATAGTATGAAAAATTACAACATATCTGTGGTCTGTTCTCCCGAATTTAATTTACGATTTTTCCCGTTAATAATTCACTGGAATGCACAGAATCTCTTGTTTTTTTCCCCTTAAATCCTCACGTCTCTTTCCAGGTTTGTTTTCACAGGAGAATACAATTTATTATCTGTCAAAATGACGGAAATCACTGTGAAATAGTATCACGCAATGCTGAAGAATAGCCTATAGCAGCCTATGTAGGCTATATTTGTTTTTTATTAAGACGTGTTAGGATGAAATATAACTTCTTTACACGATTATAAGGCCGTACGAAGTAAGTGCTTTTTGCGTATGTGCGGTTTCAGTTATTCCTATATTTATTCCTAAATTTAAAATAGGCCTACATTTCATTGCGATTTTTTTTTTCGCGGAGGACTATTATTCTAATATTAGAATGTTAGAAAATCTAATATTCAAACTGTTTTCTAATTTTTCTACTTTTAATTTAAAATAAATAAAAAACGACTGAACGAATGATAGCCTACGGATTCTCTTGAACCACTCCAGCATCAAATTTAATGCATTTATATAAGCTAACTATTAGGTAGAAATATCAATTGTGTAGCAGTTAAATTGACAGGTTTATAATCCGCATTATGATTACAATTTCTTAAGTTGTCTTGTCAAAACATGCCTTAAATCTCTTATATTGACGGTCAACAGGCTCATGAGTGTGGTCATGCGTGAACGTTCTCATATCGAGCTTCATTTCGATTCTGAAAGTGTTTTCTTATGAGTCAAAGCAGATTCATAAGATTATCCTCGACATAAGCAGCTCGAGCTCGTCCTCTCCAGCGTGCACGCGCTTTGTTTGTAATAACGCGCGTCTGAAACGCGTCGCTGTCACACGGAATAACACTGATCACGCGCTCAAGCTGTTTGCCGTTTATATCGAAGATCATTTTAGACTTCAATAAATCCAGTTCATTTATGTTCACTTTTTTTAGTGCAGGATCATATAAATTATTATTATTATTTATTATTATTATTTTCTAATAAAGATATTAACCTTGAAAGTGTAGCCGTATTGTTTATTTTCTTCAGAATGAAAGGTGTGCCAAAGTAGGCCTACAATTGAAATACAAACACAAATATAATGTACAATATTGTTAGCATTTTTAAATAATGTAAATACATCCATTAAGTAGCCCAAATAACTCTTGTGTGACAGAACGGGTTAGATGAGAGTCCTGATTCCTGAGAAGAAAGATCTGGAGGCTCGAGTATTAAACTCTCCGTAGATTTCATCCTAAAAGTCTTAATTAATTAATCTATAGATTAATCTCACACACACAACAGTTTCAGATTTACAAAACCACGAGTGCGAACAGAGATATTTTCTCAGGACTAAAAAGATGAATTTCCAGCGCAACGGGTTTACAGCGCGTAACATATGCACGTAAAACACGTTTGGCGTATAAATGGCACGAGAAATCAAGTTCGTGGTATAGATACGCACTTTCATGAGATCGTCTTATCGTGCGCATAATTTAAAACATTAAAACACTGCAGTTTTCAACACCAGTGCATCGACTAGGCCTACATCTAAATTAATAAGTTTTGTTTAACGTCTGGACGATGACTTTAGTTTGAGTGCTTAACTTCATTAATGAGTGTCATATTTAATCTAAATCAAATGTAAAAGAGAGTTTAAAGGAGCCGTATGTAAGATTGTGGCCAAAACTGGTACTGCAATCACTTTCAAATTACTGTATAGAGCAGTGTATCCCCTCCCCTTCCACTGACTCCAGGTTGCCAGATAGGCTGCAGGATCCAGCACGAATGTTTGTAGCTGCAGCTGTGGTAACTAGAGCAGAGCTGGCAACCCGGATGCCGAAACACTACTGACTTCGTGATTGGTCGATAGGTGGAGGGTGGAGCATCAGGCCAAAACACAAGATGACAACATCAACATCAGTTGAGGGCTGCAACTTCACTTTTTAAATGACAATATCCTGGCCGTACTACTGTTGTCAGAGATATAAGTATTTGAAATGAACATGATTTATTTATGTCTAGTGACATATCAGGGCCATTTTATGATTAATTGAAATACATTTCTTACATACAGCTCCTTTAAACTCTTCCGTTTCCTTCATTACGAAGTCAACATAAAAATGAAAAAAAAAAAAAAAAAAAAACTGGCATTAATATGTGTGCACATATAGGCTATTAATGCCACAGTTTTTCATTTTGTTTTATAAATCACGATATGTGTATCATCGACACATAAGCGTGTTTGTGATGAGCTTCAGTAGCTGTATGTTGAAGGAATATTAAGGAGACTCAGAACAAACACTCTGCGCTTCGTGTTTCCACACACAACATGCTTGCAGTTCTCCAGAGCATCACCCGATCTGTCCATCCCTCGGGTCAACACTATCTCACGACCAATTCGTACGAATGATAAAAAGATGGCTAAATCGTACGAATTCGTACGATTTGTCTAAACCCACGTGATGGGTAGGTTTAGGGGCGGGGTCAGGGGTAGGTCATTCTGTGAATTCATACGAATTGGGCAATTCGTAAAATATGTACGATTTTGCAAAAATCGTACGAATTCATACGAGTGAGTTCGTATGAATTCGTACGAATTAGCCACCTCGTAGAATTTGTACGTTTTTCCGTGAGATCGCGGCCTTATCCGGTCTCTACTGAAACAACACACAGGTGTGTGTCATGTGCTCTTAAACTACTTACACACACTTGTCTCCTGATCTCTCTCTCCTGTGGCTGAAGCACACACTCCTCCATCAGCTCAAGCTCTGAGAAACTGCTGCGGTTTGCTTTTCTCAGAATGAAAATGAAAAGAGACATTTGCTCTTACTGTTTTCCACCTCCTCTCTCGTCCACATTAGTAACTAGAATAGTAATTAGATGTGTTCACCGAGGCCGAGATGTGTTCACGTGATCATATGTGGATATCGATGATCTGATAACTCTCACTCCTTTAGTGCCATGGGGAAAGTTGTAATTATCCGCTCAGTTTGAAAGCATCAAGGAAAGGATAAAAGAAGATTGTAACTGTTCCTCTGTCTCTTTTATTCTCTCGCTCTCCTTCTTTATCTATTTTCTCTCTCTCTCTCTCTCTCTCTCTCTCTCTCTCTCTCTCTCTCTCTCTCATACATCTATTTTGTTGCTATTTTAAGTGTAACCATATGTTGTCATTAAACCCTTTCAATTACAAATAATGTGCAAACTAGTTTTGATTTGGTATTGACTTTGAAGTGCTATCTCTCTACAGCAGAACATGCAGTACATACTCTCTCTCGCTCTCCCACATATTAGCTAAGAAGAAGTGGGTGGTAAACACAAAACCCTAACAATGATTGAATAAGGGGGAAAAACCCCAGAGGGCACTTTCTCAAAACTGCAAACACAAAACCAGGTCAAACAATGCTTTAAGATCATCAGTCAATGTTAAAAACACTACAGAGAAACTGGAGAACACAGAATCCAAAGAAGCGCTTACAGAAAAAAAGTATTGTAACAAAGTAAACAACTTCAATATCAGAACTTGCCAGATATATTATCTGTTGAGGCCTTTAACACAATGTTTCTCAACTCGAGAAGAGAGAATTTTTAGGGCGAATGATTCAGACGTTTCCCTCTTTAACACTAGCAAGCTAATGAGTTAAATCAGGTGTTTTAATTAGTGGACATATAAACACTTTCTGGGAGGTCCTCATGACTGGAGAAACACTGCTCTGATATATGCTCCAATTTCAAAAACGTAAAACCAATCTTAATTACATAATGTCTGTTTCCTGACCCTTTAGGCGCTTTGTGTGAATTAATCTGGAAAAAGAGGAACAAAGAAGTGGAGAGGTTTGCATCTAAAACGACTGGGCGAATGGTGCAGGAGAAACAGGTTGCCACTCTGCCCAGCGATTATCAGTGGAATTTCTCAAATGTAAGTAGTACGCACACACACACACACACACACACACACACACACACACACACACACACACACACACACACACACACATCTATTTTTCCCTTTAATTGTAACATTTTAATATTCTCTCTCTGTCTCTGACTGTATCATTATGTTTTGTAATTGATCTGGGCTGCGTTTCCCAAAAGCATCGTAAGCCTAAGTTGATCGTAAAAACGATCGTACGACTGATCTTAATATTACGGTCTGTTTCCCAAAAGCATCGTAGCCTAAGTGGCACTTGAAAATCTTCGTAGATCTACGAGTGCTCTGGAGTAATCGTACATCAAGTGCATCGTAAGAAGACAGATTCATGAGGACACCTGCAGGACAACCGGCAGATTACACCTTTAACTTTATTCAAATGCAATGTGATTATAATATAAGGTTTTGATTGTACTTTATTGTACACTTTATTACTCTTTTTTTGTCGTTGGTTAAATTAATGTATAAATTAAATAATTAAAAAGGTCAGAAAAAAAACAAAAAAATAGAAATAATTTAATCTAATAATTTTAATCAAAATTAAATGAATGAACAAAAAAATAAATAAAAGAAATCCTTTAAATCTGTTAAAAATTGCATCTTTGTTTCGCTCTATCTCCTCTAAAAGGACATTAATTGAATCTTTTTGAAAGGTATCTTTTCGTGTGGTTATTTTGTTTTGTTTTGTGCCTCTGCCTGTAGGTGCTTTTTATAGACTTGTCTTGATTGCTAATCCACAACAGATGACAATTATTAGGTTAAACGTTCAGGGCTGAGTTTCCCGATAACGTTGTCTCTTAGAGCGCTATAAAGACTCTAAGGTATAACTTAACTGAAGGTATACCATTTCTAGGTGTGTTCCCCGATTTAGCCATCTTTTTTATCATTTTTATCATTCATACGAATTGGTCGTGAGATAGTGTTGTTCTCGCGTGTTCATGTTTAGTGCATTTTTGGGAAACGCTCGTGGAATTGCTGCGAGCGTTCGTAACTTTGCACTTATAAGCGCTCTTAAGAGCTAAGATACATCGTTATCGGGAAACCCGGCCCTGATATTTCTAGCCACTTTTCCCCCCCTATTATGGAACAGCATTCTGGAGCTGAACTGTTCTCCATTTTTGATCAGAAGTTTGTTGGACTCACTTGGAGCCTTGTTGTTTGGACCTGTTGGTCTGGTAATTATGTGGTAAATTCATCCTGCTAACAGTATTTTACTGTAAAATGTACAGGTAATTTTTAACAGTTCTACTAATAAAGGTTTCTAAATCTTTCTGAAATAATTTTGAGTAGATACAGTGAAAAACAAATGCAAAATGTATTTATTTTTTCTGGTGCAGAAAATATGAAATCTTAAGCTTAAATTTTTTTTTCAAAACAAGCTATAATTCTGTGTAAGACACTTAACTTTATTTTAGCACAAAACGTATTGGTCAATTTCCATGATATTTAACCAAATAAAGACACGGAAAAAAAGAGCATTTCTTTATCCTTATCGCTACATTAAAATATAATAATAATAATAATAATAATAATAAAGCATTCATATTATCAGTGAAAATGTTACCACAAAGATCATCCATGCTGATTTCCACAGAATTAGATATATATTTATCATGTTCATAAATATGAAAGATTGAGACGTGACTTCCAAACACGATACACGTATTTATTTCACACACACACACACACACACACACACACACACACACACACACACACACACACACACACACACACACACACAAATATTTATTCCATTACAAACGGAGTCACTTAAAACAGTTAACAAGTTAAATGGCCACAACCCACAATGGGTCTCTTTCTCTAAATTTTTCGTATTTGTACACAGGACAGTTTCCGCCTAATTCACAACACGTTCGCACACATGAACTTGTTCTAATCATCGTTGGTGAATTTAAAGTGTTTCTAAATGAGCGTGCACGAGGTTAGTCATTTGCATAAAACACGCCCATGCAGTCTCCATATAAGGGCTTTCCGCACACGCTCTCCTTACAGTGATGCTGACCACATTACAATAAACTCCAGATTTACAATCTAGGAAAATAATATATTGGGTTTGACGCTGAGCCAGAAACAGAGGCACTCGGTGCTTTTTATAGCCCATATCACAACAATTCAGTGTTTTCAACCACAATTATGTTAGGTCTCCGACATTAAAATAAAGAAGGCTACTGTAAAAAAGATTCCACACTGCCTGCAAGCTGCAATAATAATCCTTATTATAAGTTGACTAATTGTTTTATTCATATCAGATGCTTATTGTGTATGAAACAATAAAGTTTACTCTATTTTTCTCCCAGTTCAAAGGCTTTACTTTTATGGATTTCGGGAAAAATTGATGAATTTACGCGATGTAAATCCGACAGATCCTCTGAATTACGCGCAAACTCGTTGCACGTTATATCAATGATAATTAAATGTGTTTAAATGACAGAACACCTTCACTTTCACATATTCGACAATCTAAATAGGATATCATACAATACATAGCAAGTTTGTGAATATTTTGGGGAAAGCGAAATAAACGCGAGGCTGCATGTACGTGTCTGTGTGACGCGTCGCCGAGGGAATAATTGATCTGAAATAAGGACTAGAATATAGAGCCCCTAAAATATAATGCTTTTAAAACCCTTATGCTCACATATAAGGCACTGCAGGGCCTGGCCCCTAAGTATATGTCTGCATTTTTTTACTTTATACACACACGAGCGCGAAAGTTTTCACCTATCCACCTTATCCTGGCGAGTATACTGCGTGTTGATTATGGGTGGCACTTCCGGTTTGGGGAACTTCCATTCAAAAAGACTAAAACGAATCATTTCAAATCATAAGGTTGCGCTGCACATAAAGCTGATCCCCTCAATGCAGAAGAATCTCTCGTTTTTTTTCCTTAAATCCTCACGTCTCTTTCCAGGTTTGTTTTTACAGGTGAATACAATTTATTATCTGTCGAAATGACTGAAATCACTTTGAAATAGTATCACGCAATGCTCAAGTGAATAGCCTATAGCCTATGTTTATATTTTTATTAAGGCAACGTGTTAGGATGAAACATAACTCATGAACATATAACATGAACACATAACTTCTTTACACGATTATAAGGCCGTACGAAGTAGTGTTTTTTGCGTATGTGCGGTTTCAGTTATTCCTATATTTATTCATACATTTAAAATGCATTTTATCGCGATTTTTCGCGGAGGACTATTATTCTAATATTAGAATATTAGAAATCTAATATTCAAGCTGTTTTCTAATTTTTCTACATTAAATATTAAATATTAAATAAACGGCTGAACAAATGATAGGCTACACGGATTCTCTTGAACCACTCCAGCTCTGTGATTGGCCAAAATGATCCGAGAACTCTGTAGTGCTAAGATAATGCTGTCATATCAAATTTAATGCATTTATATAGGCTAGGCTAACTATCAGGTAGAAATATTAATTGTGTAGCAGTTATTGACAGGTTTAGGCTATCTTTAATCTACATAATTAACACGATGACAATTTCTTCCGTCGTCATGTCAAGACATGCCTTAAATCTTATATTGACGGTCAACAGGCTCATATCTTGTGTGCTCATATGAGAACTGCTCATATCGAGTTTCATCGATTCTGAAAGTCTTTTCTTATGAGTCAGTCAACCCTCCAAGCAGATTCATAAAATTATCCTCGACAGCAGCTCGAGCTCGTCCTCTCCAGCGTGCGCGCGTTTTGTAATAACGCGCTTCTTAAACGCATCATTCACTATCACACGGAATAACACTGATCAAAAGCTGTTTACGGTTGCCTCCGCCGAAGTCCATTAAAACTTGATAATGGACACCTCGAAGGGCATTAACCCGCTTATAAAAAGTATAAAATCCTTTAATGCATGGCTAGCCGTGGATTATCCCGCTTATACATTGGTTATTTGCCAAGTTAAAAACAAGTTAAAGCTGTAACTGATGTTTACAGTGTAATTTTTTAACAGTCGTCTGAAATTTATTTTCTGAAGTTAATTTTTCTTAAGTTTGCAAGTGTAACTGTTACTATGGTTACCAATGTTTGGGTGATTCCGGCCGCACACCGGACGCGCAGCTCAGCGCCGCGCAGCGCCACGTCTAGGACAACAACTGTCACCTGAAAAACCGTTAAGCGGGCCGCACACCGGACGCGCAGCTCAGCGCCGCGCCGCGCCACGTCTAGGACAACTGTCACCTGAAAATCCGTTAGCATCAGCAATTTTCTGATTTCTGCAAATAAATATAAAACTAAATGTATATTGCAGCACGGGGTTAAGTCCGTATATACATTAACTACGATTTGAGACACATACATATAAATTTAATATAAAACTATGTAAATGGCGCTGTGTGGCGCGGCAGGGTCTTGAACACGGTCCTGAGCCGTTGCTGGGCGCCGCGGACAGACGCCGCCGGTGTGTGTACTCTCATAGAGAATAATGTGTTCGAATTTAAAAGACGTGGCGCTGCGCTGCGCGTCCGGTGTGCGGCCGGCTTTAGACTATGGGCACTTTTATGTTGTTTGGTCATATTTTTAAAAATACATACAATTTTGGACAAAATCCTCTTTCTTTTTCAAACTAACAATAAAACCTCCTTAAAAACTTTTTACTACCTTTCTATTATGATTTTTTTCACACTTTTCAACCTCCTAATAGGTGTCAAAATCAGTTTTATCCTGGTCGCACACCCAGACTTTTTAACTTCAACAATGAAAATACAGTTTAAAAGTATGACTTATCTGGTAACTATTATAATATACCTAAATTAAGCACTAGTAAACTAATTAAAATACATTATAGTATTTAATGTGAGACCACCATCAATATTACTTTTTATACAAAATATAGCTGTCGCACAGTATTGGTGTCATTTCCACCACAACACTGTAATGTCCCTTTAAAAAGTTTGTGTGAAAGATTGTTTAGGTGGTTTCTATGGAAATGTTCGGAGACATCAGAGCACATGTTGGACATGGAGGCCATTTTAAATTTTCATCAAGATCAAAATAAGAAAAATCAAGGTAAATATTGCTTGATCAGTTAATATAGTTATTCTACGTCATTTCCAAAAATGCTGTATCAAGGGTGTTTTTAAAAAGTTTAAATTTTTAGTTAAATAAGAGTATTTTGCATGCATGAAATGCTAAGTATTAATTCAAAGCTGATCAGTGAAGCTATCTTCCATTTTTTCACAAAAAAACTGCAGAAATGTCATTTCCACCACACTGCCCTCTGTGGTGGAAATGACAGCATGGTGGAAATGACATTTATGATTACAAAGTACAATTGATATAGTTTGCAAGAGTAGATTGACTTTGTGAATTGAGTTTACTGAGTGTGATGAGTTTAAGAGTTTTACAAATAAATATTTCTCTAAATATTACTGTTTCTCTACATCCCCGTTAATTCATTGTCATTTCCACCACCACCGTCATTTCCATCACCACACACATTTTTTTAAAACATTTAAAAAGTTCTCATCACACATTAAAAATGTGTCCAGAATTTACGAGATCATGCTCTACTTAATATAAAAATTCAAGTTATTTATTTTCTAATAAGCCTTTGCCCAAGCCAATATTAAATTTCAGAGTGTGACAGGTGTACAGTTCAGCATTTGGTCCTTAGGGCAGTTAATTTATCTCATTGACAAATGTATAATTATTGTACATTGTGGAAAAACTGATAAAACTAGTTACAAAAATGATCTTAGACAATTCTTGAGTGGCATAAGTTATTCTGTTTTTAAATAACAGCTGTAGGCCTATATAGAGATGTGGTGGAAATGACATTTGTTCATTGCAGGTAAAATATTAACAATTTCTCTTCGAAGTTTGTCCTCTTACAGACCTTAAAACTAGACAAATTATTTAAACTTATGAGACTGTGTTACGTGACTTTTGAACAAGTTTTTTTTATTCAACTTCACAAGCCTCAAAGTGCCCCTATAGTTGAAGAAATGCCCAGTAGCGGATTAATTTTGAACTGGACAAACTGACTGGAACTACCTGTGCATTAAACCTTCCAGCCAATCAAAATGGAGTATTTAAACAGCCCATGGTATAAACATGATTGTTTACATGTTATATATTCTTCTTTTCTTTTTTTTTTTCTTTTTTTGAGAAAGCTAATGTGTTTGAACACTGAACTCATGTAATCTACCCCTGTTTAAAAATAAACCGTATATTATGTGAGTATTGAGAAGTGATGATCTACTTTCAGGAAATGAGAGTGAGAGATATACTTAAGCATGTTGTTCGTGACCACTTACATGTGTTTACAGGGGAAACTGTCGGAACAACATCAACTGCCAGTTTGTGGTTAGTTATTTTTAACCCCATTTTTATACATTCATTCTTTATCAGAATTGTAACTCTTTAAATCCTGGTTTGATTACATAATGCCACACGTGTTTTTTTATGAAGGAGAAAACGAGGTAGTTATTTTCCATATTCTAAATGCTAAGCAGTTGTTGTTGTTGTTTTTCTTTTACAGTCTTGGATATGTTGATTATTAACAACAACATTATTGTTATGCAGGGTCAGATTTAAAAACTACAGGAACATTTGTGTCTGAAGTCTGTCAAAATTCTAAGAATGACAATTTTACTCTTATTCCTAAACTTAAGAATAAGTGTGATTGATAAAGGTTCCTCAGTGTCAAAGACTCTCAGCTCCTCCATTGTCTAACTCCTATAACAAGATGGCCGCAGAGAGGAGGAGGACACGCACTTTTCAAATTATGTTGTTAAATTATGATAAATTGAAGTTTGATCATCAAAGTATGCTTTTTGTAACTGACCTTTAAAAATTTTTATAGCAATGAAGGAAATGTTAGTAATAATAGAGTTGTTGTGGAGTGTAAGACAGCAGCAGTGCAGAGGTGATGACTTGAGCTCCTCAGTCCACAGTCAGCAGGCTCTGAAACAGCACTACACACACACACACACGCACACACACACACACACACCAAACATAGCAGAGGCCAGAAGTGAAGTGCAGAGGGACCCTACAAGTTTGCTTAAACCATCAAATGTCTGTGTTTTTATTTTTATCAGAATCAGAATCAGAATCAGAATGAGCTTTATTCGCCAAGTGTGCACAAACACACAAGGAATTTTTTGTGGTTTTTACAGGAGCTCTTGGTACATACATACATATATGACATTAGAACAGGCATTTAAATGAGAACATAAATAAATAGAATAAACAATAATAATAGTTATAGTATACATCTGAAACAGTTATGTACAGATTTGTGCATTGTGTGTACAGCTCTATAAATAAAATTTGTATATGTATTTACACAAAAAAACCTCTTGCTTCTCTCTCAAGTACTGAATGAATTATACAGCAGGTGTTAATTGCTGTTTTAGCTGTTTAAGCTGGAGATAGCATGGGGGAAAAAACTGTTTTTGTGCCTAGATGTTCTAGTGCGCAGAGATCTGTAACGTCTGCCTGACGGCAGAAGTGCAAACAGGTTTTGGCCGGGGTGGGAGGGGTCTGTGATGATGTTCCCTGCCCGTTTCTTCACTCTGGCATTGTACAAGTCCTGAAGGTTGGGGAGGTGTACACCAATGATCCTTTCAGCTGTCCTAACAGTCCGTTGTAGTCTTCTTATATCTGATTTGCTGGCTGACCCAAACCAGACAGTTATAGAAGTGCACAGAACCGACTCAATAACAGCTGAGTAAAACTGAGTCATCTGCGCTTGTGGTAGGTTGAACTTTTTCAGCTGACGAAGGAAGTACAACCTCTGTTGGGCCTTTTTGACAATGGAGTCAATGTGATTGTCCCACTTCAGGTCCTGAGAGATGGTAGTGCCCAGGAACCTGAATGACTCCACTGCTGTCACAGTGCTGTCCATGATGGTGAGAGGGGGGAGTGCAGGGGGGTTTCTCCTAAAGTCCACTATCATCTCCACAGTTTTGAGCGTGTTCAGCTCCAGGTTGTTATGACTGCACCAGACAGCCAGCTGTTCAACCTCTTGTCTGTAAGCAGACTCGTCACCGTCCTGGATGAGGCCAATGACTGTGGTGTCGTCTGCAAACTTCAGGAGCTTGACGGAGGAGTCTTTGGAGGTACAGTCATTTGTGTAGAGGGAGAAAAGCAGTGGGGAGAGAACGCACCCTTGGGGGGCACCAGTGCTGATGGTAAGGGTCCGAGATGTGACTTTTCCCAGCCTCACTAGCTGCTGCCGGCCTGTCAGGAAGCTGATGATCCACTGACAGATGGAGGAGGGCACAGAGAGCTGGGTTAGTTTATTCAGGAGGGTATCCGGGACGATGGTGTTGAAAGCGGAGCTGAAGTCCACAAACAGGATCCTTGCATAAGTCCCTGGTTTGTCCAGATGTTGGAGGATGTAGTGCAGTCCCATGTTGACTGCATCATCCACAGACCTGTTTGCTCGATAAGCAAACTGCAGGGGGTCCAGCAAGGGTCCAGTGAGGTCCTTCAGGTAGGCCAGCACCAGTCTCTCAAATGACTTCATGACCACAGATGTCAAAGCAACAGGTCTGTAATCGTTAAGTCCAGAGATTTTAGGTTTCTTGGGTACCGGGATGATGGTGGAGTGTTTGAAGCAGGAGGGGACTTCACACAGCTCCAGTGATCTGTTGAAAATCAGTGTGAAGATGGATGACAGCTGGACAGCGCAGGCTTTGAGACAGGCTGGTGAGACACCGTCTGGGCCTTTGGCTTTCCTTATCTTCTGTTTCCTGAAGACTCTGCATACATCCTCCTCACTGATCTGAGGTGCAGGCTGAGAAGCAGTATGGGGGAGGGAGGGGGGTGTTGATGGTTGTGTGTAGAGACGGTCAGAGCGGGTGTGGGGTGTGAGAGCAGGCTTTTCAAATCTACTGTAAAATACATTGAGATCGTCGGCCAGTCGTTGATTCTCAACAGTGTTGGGGGATGGTGTTTTGTAGCTGGTGATGGCTTTCAGGCCTTTCCACACTGATGCAGGGTCGTTAGCTGAAAACTGGCTTTTCAGCTTTTCAGAGAAGCTCCTCTTAGCTTCTCTGATCTCCTTTGTCAGTGTGTATTTGGCCTGTTTGTACAAGGCTCTGTCCCCACTCCTGTAGGCATCCTCTTTGGCCTGACGAAGATGTTTTAGTTTTGCAGTGAACCATGGCTTATCGTTGTTATATGTTAAAAAAGTCCTAGTGGGGACACACATGTCCTCACAGAAGCTGATGTAAGATGTCACAGTGTCAGTGAGCTCATCCAGATCAGTGGCTGCAGCCTCAAAAACACTCCAATCAGTGCAGTCAAAACAACCTTGTAAGACCTGCTCTGTTTCGCTGGTCCATCTCTTTACAGTTCTTACAACTGCCTTAGCAGATTTAAGTTTCTGCTTGTAGGCTGGGAGAAGATGAACCAAACAATGATCAGAGAGTCCCAAAGCTGCTCTGGGGACAGAGTGGTATGCGTCCTTTAAAGCAGTGTAGCAATGGTCCAGTATGTTAGTGTCCCTGGTGGGGCAGGTGATGTGCTGTCTGAATTTAGGCAGTTCACGGGTGAGATTAGCTTTATTAAAATCGCCGAGAATGATAGTGAAAGAGTCCGGGTAACTTTGCTCTGTTTGTGTGATCTGATCAGCCAGCTGTTGCAATGCCGCGCTCACACACGCGTCAGGGGGGATGTACACACTCGCCAGAATAAATGAGGAAAACTCCCGCGGCGAATAAAAAGGCTTACAGTTAATGAAGAGAGCTTCCAAATTAGGGCAGCACATCTTCGTCAACACTGTCACATCTGAACACCAGCCTTCGTTGATATAAAAACATAATCCACCGCCTCTCGTTTTCCCAGTTAACTCGGCGACGCGATCCGCTCTGAACAGCTGGAAGCCCGTTAGATTTAGCGCACTGTCCGGTATGGAACCGTTCAGCCATGTTTCTGTGAAGCAAAGAGCAGCCGAGTGTGAAAAGTCCTTGTTTGTGCGGGTGAGAAGTAGTAGTTCGTCTGTTTTATTTGCTAGAGAACGGAGATTTGCCAAGTGAATGCTCGGCAGCGGAGTCCTGAATCCGCGCTGTCGAAACTTCACGAGCGCGCCCGCGCGTTTCCCTCGTTTGCGTCTTTTGAAGCGCTTGTACAGGATCGCAGCTCCGCCATTTATATTTGTTAAATATTTTAAAATATGATGGAAGAACAAAACATCAAACTTAATGAAGGTGTTTAGCTATCTATCTTTATTTCTACAGTGCTTTCTACAACACAGAGTGTTTCAGAGCAGCAGAAAACAGCAAATGAATGCATCACAGTTTCGGCTGTAGAACAGCTCTAGAAGAGAATATATTTATTATATATATATATTATATATATATATATATATATATATATATATATACACTATAGTGTCATTATTAGCATTAATGCTTATGTAAGTTCAGCATTGACCCATTTCCATTTCCATTGTAAAAATCATTAGTTATTATCTATTTAGCTCATTTATCTATACAGCGGCATGGAGAAAACAGTGTCCTCGTCCAGCTCGGTTCAGTTTTCAGACAGTGCTGTCCGTGCAGGAGATCAATAATACTGATGAATATTAACTGACAAAAAAGGCAAACTACAGCTAGAGGTTTTAGAAGAAGTGTTTTATTCATATCGGATGGACATTTGTGTATGAAACAATAAAGTTTACTCTATTTTTCTCCCAGTTCAAAGGCCTTACTTTTATGGATTGCGGGAAAAATTGATGAATTTACGCGATGTAAATCCGACAGATCCTCTGAATTAAGGCGCAAACTCGTGACGCGTTATATCAGTGATAATTAAATGTGTTTAAGTGTGTGTGTGTGTGTGTGTGTGTGTGTGTGTGTGTGTGTGTGTGTGTGTTTGAGAGACTGCATGACATTCGCCAAGGGAATATTTGATCTAAAATAAGGGCTAGAATACAGAGCCCCTGAAATATAGGCTAGATACTCTCAAGAATAACTTACTGTGAGTTTCTCAACTGCGGTTTCAGTGCCCGACCTGAGGACGGAGGCTCGATGATGATGATGCAGTGGCGATTTGTTTAAGACTGCAAGGGATGCTCGGCTTCCCCTATAATGTCAAAAAAATTAACGGTCAAATATGTACTATTGTATTAACATTTTATTGACTAAAATGCGTTAGAAAACGTTCGTCTCAAAGAAGAGTTCGTTCAGAATCAGTTACATACAGCAGGTCTGCTGACTCGATTTCCTTCTCATACATAACCGTAGCGTCACAGACAGTGCATTTTCCTGTTGAAGCCCAGCGTCCGTTGACTTCTATGGGGCTGCTTCAAACAGTTTTTTTCAGCGCTTCGAAACTAGACGGTGATTGGATAAATGCTGCGATTATGTCCCGCCCATGGAAGCTCAGCTTCTCTGGGGGTGAACGGGGAGTGGGCTGGCCTGGACTCCGGGCTTCCGCGTGATGATTGGAGGGTCTGTCGAAAGGCTGTGTCTCCTTTTGATTGACAGCGATTTCATACAATAAAAAAAGTCGCTGATGTTGAAGCTGTTCGAGCTCAGTCCCATCGCGGATTTTTCAAAGACAAACTGCTGCAACCTATTTCTTGGTATTTGCTTGTCGAAATTGCTAGCCAATTTTCAATAATGGTGTGTTTAATGAACTCCAGTAATCCGCAGTGATGGGCAACGGCAAACTCAGTTTATTCATCAGATTGTGTAAGTATTGTGTTGTGTAAGTAACTTTAATTTTAAGCTAACTATATTCTTCTCCCAGTTCACCGGCCACTTACTTTCATGTATTTCGGGAGAAGTGGATGAATTCACGTGCTGTAACGTTAAATCCAACAGATCCGATTCTCTGAACAGTGGCACAAACTAACGCAATCGTTTTAAATGTGTTTAAACAACATAACACTTCCACTTGCATATATTTGACAATCGGAATATCAAATATTTCATGCCATAGCTAACTTTATTAATTTATTTATTTATAACTTTATAAATTTGTGAATATTTTGAATAAAAAAATTAAATAAAAGCAGATTTGTCACGTGACAAGCAATGACGCGTCACCATGGAAACTCACAGGGGTCAGCCAGAATATTTTAAATTTACGTTTAAAAGGGTTTAATATGAATACACATATTTTTTTTATAATACATTTCACACAATTATACATTTATACCTTTATTATATTATTACTTATTGTATTTTTTATATTATTATTATTAGTAATAATTTCAAAATAATTCTTAAAATATCTTATTATTAGTAGGCTAGCATTATTATTATACTTTATTATATTATTATTTATACTTTTATTATATTATTACATTCATTTTTCACAGAGCATTTTCTTGAAAAGGAACGTAGAATTTACGTATAAATGAATAATTTTTATGATGTAGGCCGAAAATGAGCTTCCCCTCTTTGAAAGACCAGCAGCCGCCACTGTGATGATGATGATGAAGGATTACTCCTCGGAGCAGCGGATTGGCCGGAGGCTCAGCTGTGACGAAAGATTCGTCGTCAGAAGGGAATAGACCTTATTCAGAGCAGCGCCATGACAGGTATGAAAGCGAGGCTGTGAGGGATAGACTTGCCGTGTTTCCAAAGGCATCCGCTGTAAAAACCTGTGTAAAGCTCATGGATTAGGCCTACTTACAATTTTCCTCAGCTTTAATTGTCGGGAGTTTTTTGTCAACTGAAATTTCTTGGAAAGATTTTTTTCCAGTGTTTCATGAGCAGAACAATCCAAAAACACATTAAATAACGATGGAAGCTTATTGTTTCCGCCACAGAGTGAAAAATAAAAAAGGTGATTGCGACCTTTAAATCTCACAATTCTGACTTTTGTTCTCAGAATTACGTGATAGGCTATAAAGTCGCAATTGTGTGTTAAGTCAAAATTGCGTGATATAAAGTCAGAATTGCGTGATATAAAGTCGCAATGCGAGAAATATAGGCTACTTGAAATTCTGACTTTTTTCTCAGAATTGCATGTTTATATATCGCAATTCTGAATTTATAATACGCAATTGGGAGATAAAGTCAGAATTGCATGATATAGTCGCAATTGCGTGTTTTAAATTGTGAGATGTAATTTAACATCATGTAGCCTAGGCCTAAACTATTCTGCAGGTTAAAAAAAAATCCGTCTATTTTCCCTTAGAATTTGACTTTATATCTCACATTTGGGAGTTTATATCTCACAATTCTGAGAAAAGATGTCAAAATTGCGAGATATAAACTCGCAATTATGTGTTATAAAGTCAGAATTACGTGATAACGTCGCAATTGCGAGAAAAAAAGTCAGAATTGTGAGATGTAAACTCACAATTGTGAGGAAAAAGTCGCAATTATCTTTTAAAATGTTTTATTCTGTGGCGGAAACAAGCTTCCATAAATAACAGCACAGCCCATTGAAGAGATGCATGTCTGTCCCTCACAGCCTCGCTTTCATTCCCATTAAAATCAAAGATGGCGCTGCTGTGAATAAGGTCTATTCCTCTATCTCGGACAGGAGAGCAAAGGACGGGGCCAAATGCTGTGAAACGGTCATGGGACAGAGGTAAGGGAAGGCTATATTCATACCGGCTTCCTCTTGTGCTGATTGGCTGATTACCTGAACGTGCTCCTCCCAAACTTTGTAACATAAACGTCATAAAGTGCTACAGTTTGTGTTCATTGCGCATTATTATCTGATTACTGTAATGCTAATGCCAGTAAGTTAGTCTGAGTTTTGTGTAATACATTGTTCTAATTGTCTGTGACATACTGTACAATATCAGGGGATTGTGTAACGTGAGGTTATGGAACAAGGCTGAGTTTCCCGATAACGTTGTCTCTTAGCGCGCTACGAAGACTCTTAACTTGGTATAACTTAACTGAAGGTATACCATTACTAGGCGTGTTCCCCGAACTATGCCTTAGGAAGCTGCTTAAGAAATCCCTTCTTACGTGCGACGTTAACCGGCGCTGTCCGCGGGGATGCTGCTGAATTAGTTGATATCGATCGCTCGAGAATCAATTATTCTCTCGTGCAGGGGCTGTTTATGTGAGAAAGCGGTGTTCTTTATAAAATAAGCACTTCAGAAATAGTTTAAATTACATTTATTAGGACTCATGGAATACTATATATATAAAAAAACTATAATAGCCTATAATAGCCTTGCCGACATATTTTAAAATTGTATTATATATTGCAACCATAATAACCATTTAAATTATTTATGTAGGCTACTTTCTTCTCTTTCCTATTTTTGTTCACAGAGATGGAGCTGTGATGAAATATTGTTCTTGTAAATACTTTAAAGCATTTCAGTAATAAAAGTGCACGTCATACGTACGGTGCTCGGCAGTGATCAAAAAGGATTTAAACAGTGGATTTTGAATCTCTTGTAAACTCTGAGATGTGAATTCAGACGGCAATTAAATTAACGTACGACCTGTTTGTCAAAAAACAGTAGGTATTTGCCCTGGGATTTTTACGCGGGTTGGATGAGAAAAAACACTGATATTATGGATTGGACGGCACTAAAATAACCCACTTACTACGAGCCCATGAGACACAATATTAGCGTCCGAATAGGACTTAACTGACAGTAGCCTATGCTTTCACTGGCATTTAAAAGCGCTCTTTAATTCAAATAAATGTATAAAAAAATTATTATATATAATAATATAATAATTCTATTAACAATCAGTGTAAAGACAATTTTATTCTTTGCATGAAAACACTTGAATTAGCCTAACTGAGCACTGTCTGGGTGTATTAAAACTTCAGAATTATATTCATATAGACCTGCAACAGTGATAAGGTGAAGCTAAGAGCGGTCCAGACCAACCTTACGAAAGTGTGACTTACAGAAGGTGTACTTAACTGAGAACGTTTCGGGAAACATGTATTAACGATAAGGTACAGCTTAAGGTGGAACTTAAGAACGACGTAGCGTTAAGAAGGTTTCGGGAAACCCAGCCCAAGAGAGTTTCACTTTTATATGAAGTCACAGTCATTTCAACACACTGAAACACACTTTCACACACACAGGATTACAGATCTCTCATCATCTGCTGTACACGCGCCAATATCTGTGTTTTTCAGAGAAACCCCGCATCTGAAGCGGGAACACAGCCTTTCTTACCCTTATATATGAATAATAGCCTAAAATTAATGCAACATAGGCTACTTTAATATAATTATAGTCAAGTCACCTTTATTTTTATATTGCTTTTTATACAGATTGTTTCAAAGCAGCTTATATTATACTGTTTTCTCCAGAGATATATATATATATATATATCAGCTCGTTTTCACCTATCCTCCTTATTCCTGACAATCTTACTGCGTTTTGAGTTATGGGCGGCACTTCCGGTTTGGGGAAATTCCGTTCAAAAAGACTGAAACGAATAATTTGAAATAAAGCCGATCCGTCATGTTTTATTTAAGAATAACATGAGAATAACGTAACAAATGGTATTTTAACGTGATATGTTGTGACAAGAATAGGCTGTATATATATATATATAATATGTATATATATATGTATATATATAGTATATGTATATATATATATAATAATAATAATAATAATAATAACAATAATAATAACAATAATAATAATTTTATTATTTATTATTTTATTATTTGAGTTTATAACTATAAATGAGTTCACTTAAGACAGTAATATGTTTATCATAAATTAATTTATGAATGCTTTATTTTTAAGCAAAAATTATGCAAAACCTTTAAGCCTATTTGATCTAAAACTGTGAATGGTTAGCCTAAAAAATAAAGCTTCGATAAATTATTTTATGAAAAACATATTACTGTATTGAGTGAACTCATTTATAGTTAATTATAAACTCAAATGATTATTATTACATTTAAGACGCTTTTGTCCAAAACTTACAAAAAAGGAACAAAGCAATTCGTCAAATATCAGTCATAATACAGGTTAGACAATAATAATAAAGTGCTAAGATTATCACAAATAAACAAAAGATTTTGATGCATGTCATTCATATTAAATCGTACATTCCACCCCATACCCGCTACAACTGAGAATCACTTGAAACATGCAGACGCAGTTAAGACAATTTGCTGTATTCCACTTTAATACACAATAAAACAATATACAGTAAGATTCGTTAACAACGGTCTCCTGGTATTCTTCTTAAATGAGGGCGAGCCGCAAATCCGTGAGTACAGTTTACAAACCCGTGGGCACGGTTTATGAATTTGTGGGTACAGATTGCAGATACTGAAGGCACGGTTTACAGGTCTGAGAGCGCCGATTAGAAACTCGTGGTTCATCAATCCGTGGGCATGATTTGTTAAACCGAGGGAACAGTCTGAGGATTCGTGAGTGCGGTTTATAAACTGAGCGGGCGGATTGTTTTTTTTCTTTTTCTCCCACATGTGACTTCCCGGGCTCCGTAATACGGCAAACATGTTAAGTTAAAACTTAAAATTTACATTTTTTTGATTAAATACAATAAATCTTCTTGCATGTCACAAATAACTTGTTTTTCCACCTCCACGAATGAGACAAGTGTTACTTTTCTGTTCGCTATTTTCCCATAGTGGTCCACTATATTGACTGGGTTAAAAAGAAATGCATTACTAAAAGAGACTAATACAATTTTCATTCACTAAAACTAGACTAAATGTCATCAGCTTTCGTCGACTAAAACTAGACGAAAATAGTCGTGGATAATTCTGACTAAAATAAATATATAATATAATATACTAAAATGCTCAGACTTTTAGTCGACTTGACTAGACTAAAGAGTGTATGAACGTGACTAAAACACGTTATAAAACGTGATAAAAACTGAAATGACAGCTTGACACAAAGACTAAACTAAAATTAAAACAGCCCGCCAAAAACAACACTAGGTTTGGGGAACTTCCATTCAAAAAGACTGAAACGAATCATTGCAAATAAAGCTGATCCGTCCGTTTGACTCAGTTGTCTTAAATAAAAATAAATGTTTTATTTAAGAATAACATGAGAATAACGTAACATTTGGTATTATAACGTGACGTGTTATAACAAGCATATGGGCAAGAGCTATTTTGCTGCTTATTTTATTTTTTCCTTTTGCAATCCGCTGTTAAAAAGGACAACATATAGCCTACTGCACATCTGTGTCCTGTTCTCCAGATTTAATTTACGATATGCCATTAATAATTCACTGGAATGCACGGAATCTCTTTTTTTTTCTCTCCAAATCTTCACGTCTCTTTCCAGGTTTTAAATGTCCCTTTGATGCTCGATGGTTGAAGGATGAGTAGAATAATGTAATCAATCTCATTGAACACAGTTGAAAAATATATAGCCTATTATTGCGAGCTAGTCTTTCACTGATTTGTTACAGTTTAACGGAAGTTACACCCATAATTCGCGCAAAGTGTCATGGATAAGAGATAGGATGAAATATAATTTCTTAACACGATTTCAGTTATTATTCGTAAATTAAAAATACATTTTATTGCGATTTTTTTCGCGGAGGACTATTATTCTAATATTAGAATGTTAGAAATGTAATATTTAAGCTGTTTTCTAAATTTTCTACTTTAAATATTAAATAAATTAAAAAACGCCTGAACGAATGATACACGGATTCTCTTGAGCCACTCCAGCTCTGTGATTGGCCGAAATGATCCGTTTAGAGCTTCTACTGTTGTTTAGGAGAACTCTGTAGTAATGCTTTCATATCAAGTTTAATGCATTAATATAGGCTATAACTATTAGGTAGAAATATCAATTGTGTCGCAGATAAATTGACAGGTTTATCTTTAATCTACAAAATTAACATGCCTTAAATATGTTATATTGACGGTCAACAGGCTGGATATGAATCCAGTGTGCTCTTATGTGAACATTCTCATATCGAGCTTCATTTAGAATCTGAAAGTCTTTTCTTATGAGTCAAGCAGATTCATAAAATTATCCTCGACAGCAGCTCGAGCGTCGTCCTCTCCAGCGTGCACGCGCTTTGTAACGCGCCACTGTCAGACTGAACACTGATCACGCGCTCAAGCTGTTTGCCGTTTATATCGAAGATCATTTTAAGCATTAATACTGACGAGATTGCAATCATGTTAATTAGTGTGTAGATTAAACAGCAGACTGGATAAACATGTCGATTTAACTGCTACACAGTAACGGATAGTTAGGATGCTACCTAATGCGTTAATTCAGTGATATTAAATAAGCCTATTTTAGACTTCAATAAATCTAGTTCATTTTTTTTAAGTGCAGGATCATATGGCAATTATTATTTTCTAATAAAGATATTAACCTTGAAAGTGTAGCCTACATTGTTTATTCAGAATGAAAGGTGTGCCAAAGTACAATTGAAGTACAAACGAATACAATGTACAATAGTTATAATTTTAAAATAATGTAAATACATGCATAAATAAGCCCAAAGAAGCCTATTCTTCATGTCTCTGTTTTACCTCGAGTCTTTAAAAGCGTATCGTTTCATAAGTTTATTAGCATAATGATATTAATGATTAAGGCAGCAGTAAACTTTAGTTAATCTAGACTTGAACTTGATGATGGCCTAAATATTTCCAAAATGCCTGAAAACATGTTAATGTCCTTTAAATATATAATAATGAATATCTTCTAGGGCTCGAGGGCGTGATTGCTGATGAAGGAGATCGCCGGTGTCTCTCAGTGAGGATCAGGACAGATCGAGAGAGGACATTGATCTGTGTTCTGATGTGACAGCAGTTTGCGTTTTGTGTGTTTTCAATTAAAGTCATTGACTGTTCGCCGGTTCCCGTCTTCTCCCCATAACATTTAACATTATTACGATTAAGTATGCATGTGATGAACAATTTAATGTCTATATATATATATATATATATATAATTTTTTTTTTTTTTCCAAAAGAAGGTTGATTTGTGCCAATAAATATCCCCGTATACACCAGACACTTTTATTTTCACTTTGTTTTAAACAAGGCATGTGTATTTACATTTTTAATAATACAAGTTTGTTGTAGGCCTAAATGTCATGTTTAGATCAGACCACACGTTTGTCCGCAAGAGCCTGTGTGAAGTGTGTTAATGTGTGTGTTTAAATAAGTGTTTTTGCTCATTATATGTCATATATGGCACGACTTCTCATTTCTGAATACAAATTCACAGAATCAGTTGCTTTATTAATGAAACTACTATCATGATCAATTAATTATATTTGCAGAAAATGTGCGAATTACTAAATGTTCTATTATTTTAGCTGCTAAATAAATGTATAATTAAAATGACATTTGATTGTGATGATGAAATGAAACGATGCATTGTAAGAAACGACCAGTGCATTTTCCCGTAATGTAGATGTTTCTCCGCAGACTTACTGTGTGTGTGTGTGTGTGTGTGTGTGTGTGTGTGTGTGTGTGTGTGTGTGTGTGTGTGTGTGTGTGTGTGTAAGAGAGAGAGAGAGTGTGTGTGAGAGAGAGGGAGTGTGTGTGTGTGTGTGTGTGTGTGTGTGTGTGTGAGTGTGTGTGAGAGAGTGTGAATGAGTCACATGCTATGCAGTGCACAAATGCAGTGTCACATGCTATGCACAGTCTACCTCATATGAATACTTTATAGGCTACACCTATAAAAACCTCATTTGTAATAAGAAGAAAAAACGAATGGCCAGTTATTTAGGGGACGTCCCATACAGTATAAATGTAATTACCACTGAAATAAAGCAACACACATACTGTAAACACGCCTTCTTCAACACTTGTAATAGACACACGCAGCTGTCACTCAAGATCCTCCCTCTTCCTCATCCTTCGTTGATGAAACAGGATAAAGATTCTTTCATTCATTCAGCAAACGAGCCGCTTGTAAGGTAAGACATGTGTTGTTGCATAGATATTACATGTTTAAATGCAGTTTTTACCATTTTTCCTGATTGGCAGATTCATAAACCATATCGCCCATGGATTAGGTATTCTTGCAGAAGAATTAGGATGCTGAAGTGCAACATGTTTACGATGAACAACATGTGCGACTCTTCTGAACATGAAACATGTACGCGACTCTGAAGTAAATCAGCGATCGTTGTTTCTGATGCTCGAGATTTAACTCAAAATGGTGTTTTTTAACATGTCGTCCCGCGGGTCCTTGAAATACTTGGATGTCCTCCACTTTTAAAGCGCAAAGCCGTAAAAAAAAGTCTGAAATATCTTTTTAATATCAATAGGCTATAACTTAAATATAGGCTATATTAGCGAAATATAAGCCTAAGCTATATATATTTTTACATCTCCAAAATCAGGCAAGAAAGTACATTTACTAATTATAATTTTATTCAAACGTTTCTATACTGAAGCTCGCAGAGCAATATTGCGGTGTGTGTCTGTCCACTAGCCGCAGTAACGACGCGATAACGCCTTGCTTGTTGAGAGTGCACGTGTTTGATCCTTATGGTTTTAGTAGCCTGTGCACGCGCTCAGAAGATACGAATGATAACAACAGCACGCGAAATTAACGCGTTAAAAAAAAAACAGGTCAGTGTTAATGGCTGCTGAAGACATGGGTCTAACCATTTCTGTGAGCTTAGGGGGGTGTACCATTCATAGGCTATACCACCATTGAACATGCTATAGATCAGCCTATTCAGCATATTTATATTGTCCTTTTTTGTGTAACCTATAGAAATAATATATTTAAATTGCAGTTTTATGAAAATTTAGATAAAAACAAAATGGCCTTGTTTTTCTCCACTCCATCCATCCATGCCTTGTAAATAAACACATTAGTGGACATTCTAGCTTTAACATCGAAGCATTAACAGCTATAGCTGTAGATGTATAAGCACAACACAAGCTCACGTTGTTTTCCAGAGACAGATATTGATTACAATGGTCTGTATCATATATATTATCTGTATCTTAATCCTGCATTGATTGCTTACCTCCACTGGAACTGATTTCCCCACACAAATGCAAGCATGTGCGCTTACTGAAACCTTTTTGTTCAGAGATCATGGGCACTCATCAGACAAACAGTAATTAGGTACACAGGTTATATCATCAATTTAAATTAATTTTTAAGACTTAAAAATGGTATTTAAAGGGATTCTCCAGTTTTTTTGGAAATAGGCTCATTTTACATCTCCCCCAGAGTTAAACAGTTGAGTTTTACCGTTTTCGAATCCATTCAGCCGATCTCCGGGTCTGGCGGTACCACTTTTAGCATAGCTTAGCATAGATCATTAAATCGGACAAGACCATTTGCATATCTGTCAAAAAAAATGACCAAAGAGTTTAGATATTTTTCCTATTTAAAACTTGACTCTTCTGTAGTTACATCGTGTACTAAGACCAACGGAAAATGTAAAGTTGCGATTTTCTAGGCTGATATGGCTAAGAACTATACTCTCATTCCTGCGTAATAATCAAGAAACGTTGCTATGTTATGAAATTATAAGTTTGCTTATGTTATTAAAATTTAACAAAATATCACCAGATACCGCCCACCTGCAACACAAACAAGCACATGCACATACACAGACAATACACAGGACAGAATGGAGTCAATGAGAATATGACAAATGACTCAGGCTCACAAGGTCCTGCAAGAACTGCATTGACTGCTAACCTCCACTGGAACTGATTTCCCCACACAAATGTTAATGCTTTGATGTTAAAGCTAGAATGCAATAGCAAATGCTCGATCTCCTCTATGCTTTAACCTTGATCTGGGACAGACTAAAGTCTCTTATCACCAGACCTCAGGTTTCGTGTGGGATTGTGTGGACAGATTAAACTCAATTCTAAAATGCACAGGTAGCCAATGCAGCGATTTCACGATTGGAGATCAAATGATCAAATTTACGTATTTTTTTGAGAATCTTTGCAGCAGCATTTTGTGCTAATTGGGGACGAGCAATATAGTATTTGGACATGCCATAGTAAAGAGAGTTGCAATAATCCAAACGCGATGTAATGAGCGCATGGATAGCAATCTCTAAGGTTTTCTCAGAGAGAGAGGATTTGATCTTAGAGAGAAGACGTAAATAAATCAACAGGGAGGTCTGCACTTTTTCTCTGGGCCCAGGACAAGTTCCTGTCACTCAGGGCAGTGTACATTACAGGGCATCTGAATGTGGGAGCGGACTTACTGTCCAGACAGAAACTACAGATGGGGGAATGGAAACTCCACCCGGAAGTAGATAACAGATCTGGACCAGATTTTACGAAGCGGAGGTGGACCTCTTCGCCACTTATCAGACAGCACAATGTCCCTTCTACTTCTCTCTGAGCCCCCCTGGGTCTGGACGTGATGGCCCAGAATGCGCCTGTATTCGTTTCCTCCAGTTTCTCTGTTCCCGGGAGTTCTAGCCAGAGTTTGCCTAGAAGGGTCTTGACTCTTACTGATAGCGCCACCTTGGCCGAACAGAGTATGGCTTTCGGAGATAATATCTCTCCTCGACGGCTCGCCATGGGCGATTCTGGAGAGGAGGGACCTTCTGTCCCAGGCGGAGGGCACGATATTCCATCCCAGGCCAGACCTGTGGAACCTTCATGTTTGGCCCCTAAGGGGTACCAACTGAGGGACACTGGGCTTGCACTGGGCTGAAACACTAGAAAGAGTAATGCCAGTAAATGGGGTGTCTTTGAAAGGTGGTGTGTTGTACACAATTTAGATCCAGTCAACTGCCAGATTGCTTCAGTTCTGGACTTCATGCAAGAGAAGTTATCAACAGGCACATGCCCCGCCACTTTCAAGGTTTATGTGGCCGCTCTTTCGGCTTGCCACGCCTTGCTTGCCACTCGGGAGACATCCTCTGCTCTCTCGCTTCATTCGTGGGGCCAGACGACTGAGGCCTCCAGTAAGAACCAAGATCCCTTCATGGGACTTAGCTATAGTCCTCGAGGGTCAGGCTGAGACCCCCTTTGAACCTCTAGAGTCTGACAAACTGCTGACCCTAAAGATGGTTCTATAACTAGCTATAAAGAATCGGGGATAAGCGGGCTCTTACGATCTCACCTTCCTGCTAAGACTTTGCCCCAGGAATGGTGAAAGTGATTTTGCATCCTCATCCTGAATACCTACCTAAGTATGCAACTTGTTTGTGATGCGGCAGACTGGTCCCCTCCGCACACATTCATAAGATTGTATAGTTTGGATGTTCATGCCACTCTGGGCTCTCACATCCTTGAGTCGACATCTCAAGCTAATGTCTACGGCCTTCTTGTGAGCACGCCTACACAACCGTAAGGGGTCCAGACACTTTTAAGCACGGCGGCGTGGGTATTCCCGTTCCCAATGCGCTGAGCAGCGCAGCATCTCGTTCCGGCTTTCCAGGGAGCAGGGTTACAGTCAAGTAACCCGGATCGTTTACACACCCGGGGTTGGCAGTTGATGGAAAACACAGTGTATTGCAGCAAACAAGCTGGGTCAGAGATTGCAGATTCACCTAAAAAGCCTCGATATCCGTCTAAAGATCCTATATGAAGAGATTGTATGTGAACTCGTTTAGTGGAAAACAAGTTTGCCGGTGGAGTAATCCACATTCAGGCTCGTGCACGAGCGGTGACGTCATTCGTCGGGAGTAAATGTCTGGCTTGCAGGAGTCGCTAGAAAAAGATTTACACCTTCTAAAATGTAATGAAATACTTTTTAATTGACTAATTTCAATGTTTTAAATAGTTATGAAAATAAATAATTCTTCAGAAAACACAAGTCTATTTTTAGAATGGGTGTCAATGGTGAAACATGTTTATTTGCTGTTGGTTTGTAAAATATAGCAGTAAAAAGCACTTCTGAATGTGAATATCTTTTTCGTGTTTCTTGTTATTTGTTAATGTTTTTGAAAAAAAAAAAAGAATTATTATAGAAAACAACATTTCCGACACTTTAAATGCACATCATTGCACATTTTTCACATGTTTTTAAATGTTTGCTGTAATAAAAACACTTGTCATGGAATATAATATGCAATAATTTGTTCTGTGATTTGTATAACAGCTTTTTCTGCAACATGAACAACATCAGTGTGTCCTGTGGAGAGATGGAGAGGGTTGTGTACAAACTTCCCTCTGATTTACTGAATCACACACTCAATGGAGTCTGTGAGCAGAGCTGGCTCTCAGAGGTGACTATCACACACACACACACACACACACACACACACACACACACACACACACACACACACACACACACACACACACACACACACTCTGACTGTGAGCAGAGCTGGTTCTCATAGGTGACTATTACACACACACACACACACACACACACACACACACACACACACACTCATGATCTGATCCTCTTGTGTGTGTTCAGGACGGGCGTCTGATAGCAGATCCATCATATCCTGAAACACTGAGTGATCCTGTTATTTCAGTCTCATCTGATCGTCTCGTCACGTCTCGCTGTGTGAATGTCCTTCATGAGATCCTCTGTGACGCTCCAGGAGTAAATCAACTCTCAACTCATCATTCCTCTGGTTTCATATTTAATCTTTCACTAACATGATTCTCTAATGCTTCTTTCTTTCATCACAGTCTCATCACAGTCTTCAGACCATGTTCAGAGGTGAGAGAGACACTTCAGTGAAACACAGCAATCAGGGATGCACGATATATCGGCCAATATATGATCCTTTTTTAATGTTATCGGGAGGTGGGCATAGATTAATTTTTTTAATCTAGATTAATCTAGATTAATTTTGAAATTAATCTAGATTAATCTAGATTAAAATGGCTCATTTGAATTCTGCCGAAGGCATTCAGAATATGTGTGCTACCCAAATAATGACTATACAAGTAAGTCTTTGTGAACGGGTTTCTCAAGCCAGGTGGCGCATTAGACCAGGGGCTCATCTCCTGTTTCCACAATGCATCACAAACTGCTTGAGAAAGCTGTTCTACTCATAGACTGTAAAAGTTACTACTGTACTGTTACCGTATGTAGGCAACATTAGGTAGGCCTATGTTATTATCAACTACTATAGGCTATCAATTAGGGATGGGCGATATGGCCAAAAATCCATATTGTGATATACATTGCAGCCTCTTGCGATAACGATATTAAAATAAAACCATTTCAGAACAGGTTACACAGGCCCTGCTAAACAACTGCTAAAGGTTTTTTTTTTTTTTTTTTTTTTTTTTAAAGGGTGTAGCCTATGTAGTTTTGAGAACATATATTGTGCAAAACTGTAAGTATACAACATAATTTTGCAGATAAATAAAATGTAAGTACACTAGCTGCAGAGACTTAAGTAGGTCTAATGTTTATTATGGCTTGGAGCTTATGAAACCCCAAATTTAAAATGAGAATATTGTCTAACTGATGTCTTTTCAGTTAAAAAGAAACACAACGATTCTTAAAATCGGGCGCTTTTAATAAAAAGAGATTGTGCTACACCACTCACTAAGATATATTGGGAATAATACGCGCGCGCTGGTATTCAGTGATATGTTTCGTTTTTAATTTGAGGTGGTAGAACGGATTAGTCGTGTGTTAATTTACCGAACTGTTACCCCACACAGTCTACGTCGGACGGCTTAAATCCGAACCAAGTCCAAATAATGAATGTTGCACCGATCTTTTACACCAGCTTTCACTTTCAGCCGTGTTTACTTAAGATGACGACGAATATGACAACGCTATCTCACGACCAATTCGTACGAATTCGTACGAATGATAAAAAGTTGGCTAATTCGTACTAATTCGTATGACCTAGCTCGTACGAATTTGTACGATTTGTCTAAACCCACGTGATGGGTAGGTTTAGGGGCGGGGTCAGGGGTAGGTCATTCGTATGAATTCACACGAATTGGCCAATTCGTAAAATATGTACGATTTTGCAAAAATCGTACTAATTCTTACGAGCCAGGTCGTATGAATTCGTACGAATAAGCCACCTCGTAGAATTTGTACGTTTTCCCGTGAGATCGGGCTCAATATGATGCGTTGCAGCCGGGTCTACCTCGCGGCCGCGGGTAGATTGCGTCATCATAGCTTGTGTATCTTGAGCCAGCTCCCAACGCTCCCAACCCAACTTGGAGAATAGATTAACGGCGATATTTTTTTATCGCGCGATAAGAGTCTCGCGTTAACGCAGCACGTTAACGCCGATAACGGCCCACCACTAATTTTTAATGTTATCAGTATCGGCCGATATATAATTGTGTGCTTGGCTTTTAATGGTGAGACTTTTGTTTGTAATCAGGCTCTCAAAAATTTATTTATCGGGCAATATATCAGTTATTCAGCTTTCAAATATAAAGAACTATTGGTTATTGGTATCTGCCAAAATGTTGGTATCGGTGAATCCCTAAGATCAGTGTGTCCTGAATCAGACCAAACTCTGTGTTGAACTGAATGTTCTGTAAGTGAATCATGATGATTGTGAATGTGTTTTTCAGTGAGGAATGAAACTGCTGTGACTCCAAACTCAGGTGAGTTTCAGCTGATAAACGTGTGTCTAATTCACTAATAAAACACTGACTCAGATCGGATTCAGACTCAGTCCAGTGTGAATGTTTTCTGTCATATTCTCTGATATTTGTGATCGTTGTGTTTTAAAGATGTGAATGAAGTGACTCCGTCTCTCCAGAACTCAGGTAAAACATCAAGAGCTTTAAACATCAACTCTAATATTGATTTATCATTATAGATCAGCTGATCTGATATTTGATCACTTTTATAGATCAGTTGTGGTGGCTTTTTGCTCTCTTCATCTTCTTCATCTTCATCTTCATCATCATCATCTGTTTTATACTGCGTAAAAGGATCTTCAGGTGAGTCCAGACTGATCTTATAACGTCGTACTTCAGTCTTTATATCTGACACTAGTTCACAAGAGCTCAGGTCATCGGCAATCACATTTTGAGGAGTAATTTACTTCGAACGCGGCTCAACCAATCAGAATCAAGAACTGGAACAAGCCGTTTTATAATGAATGTTTGACTATTTTTGACTACATTTGACCGTTTAAATGTTTATATTTCAACAATGAGTTGGAGTAGATAGTCATATATCATTAGAAGACTGCATTATAAACGCTGTAAATGTGCAGTTTAAACTCAGTTTATTGCCCTGTATAATTCTAGAAAGCTGATGGAATGGAGATCAGGATTGAATGGGGAGATCAGCTTGAATCGGTGAGCGCTGGCAGATCAAACAACCTCAAGATCATGTTTACTGGAGAACACAACATGGAGATGAATAAATCTCAGGACGAGCTAGAACTGAAAACTGAAGGCTGCTATTGTGGACACAAGTACAGTCACCATCACGTTCATTGTCACGTTCTTTGTCACTGTCATCGTCTTCTTCACTGTCACTGTCACTGTCATCGTCATTGTCTGCACTACAGTTCCCATGATCCTCCGTGGCCCACATCTGCCAGTCATCAACATCATCATGGTCTTCAGCTGTTGTCTCGTTATCATCTGTGTATTTAAGTTCCCTTCATGTCCTTGTCGGTGATTGTGTGTGTTTGTGCACGCTATATGTGCCTCACATGCTGTTTCGTTCTTGGATTATACTTCCATTGTGTGAAATAAATCTTTGTTACTTTGTACCCGTTGCTAGTGGTGGGCAGATCGAGGCTTCGGGAAACAATGAAACAGTTGAAGCAAATGTGCCATATTGTGCCGACACCCGTCTCAACGGTGACACCTAGTGGTCACTTGCAGGTGTTGATCTGAAACAACCTTGACAACCGAGGCATTAAAAGATTTGTTGTTTTTTTATTATTGTATTTTTCTAATAAAATGAAGCTTGTAACCTGAAGGCTCCTCACTGTGCATAATGTTATTTTGGTCCTGCAAAATGAATATTAATAAAAGAAATCAAGCCACAATGTCTCACTTTTTTATAGATTTTTATTCAAAAATATTAATTTTTCTGCTGTGGAAGGACTTAGCTCTTTCTTTACAGATAATTTCTCCAGCCTTTCATTAATGTGTCACTATGTATACTCTGTCTGTCTCTAGCCTATCAGTCAATGTGTAATACATTCAAATCGCACTATAAATGTCACTATATAACCATAAATCCGCTATCTCTAAATCAAAATCCTCTCATAAAAACCCATGAGGTAAAGATGCGCTTCACTTTTATACAGATGTGCGATTGTGTGGTCTGTTCCCGACCCTGTCAATCAAACGCTGATTCGGCGGACCACACCTGTCGAAACACTTGTGAAACACTCCGAAGCTTCAATTAGCCGCAGTCACGTGACATGGGTGTTTTGAATTCCGCTTCGGATCAGTGTTTTCGAAACATCTGCGCTTCGGGAACTCGAAAAGCTTCGGAACGTCAGTTTCGCATCAGCCATCCCTAGATTATAGCCTACGTCCTATTGTACTGAATGTTGGTTGTAGTTCCACCAGAGCTCCACTGGGGGCGATCGCCCATGAGTGCAGAATGAATGGGAGTCTATGGCGCTAGACGGCTAAATTTGTCTCTTTCACCCGATTGCCGTTGAGAAATCTCAGATTTGATTGTAGGTTTTGCAAGTTCAACATGGGTTATAGGTCGAAAGTTGAATGAACGAGTACTTATGTCCTGTCGATTTCTTACAGGTTGAGTTGTTGTTGCCCATAACACGCTAGCATTCTGCTAATGAACGCTGATTGATCAGTGAAGGACTGATTACGACCAGAGATACCGCTTGATGGCATCGTGGCGTCCGAAGCGGGACCAGAAACAAACAAAACAAAAACTCTTCTAGCACGTGTGTTTACCTGTGTCAGCTGTGTTGTGTGTTTCTCTGTGTCAGCTGTGTTGTGTGTTTCCCTGTGTCAGCTGTGTTGTGTGTTTCCCTGTGTCAGCTGTGTCGTGTGTTTACCTGTGTCAGCTGTGTTGTGTGTTTACCTGTGTCAGCTGTGTTGTGTATTTACCTGTGTCAGCTGTGTTGTGTGTTTACCTGTGTCGGCTGTGTTGTGTGTTTGCCTGTGTCAGCTGTGTTGTGTGTTTACCTGTGTCAGCTGTGTTGTGTGTTTGCCTGTGCCGGCTGTGTTGTGTTTACCTGTGTCAGCTGTGTTGTGTGTTTACCTGTGTCAGCTGTGTTGTGTGTTTGCCTGTGTCGGCTGTGTTGTGTGTTTACCTGTGTCGGCTGTGTTGTGTGTTTGCCTGTGTCGGCTGTGTCGTGTGTTTGCCTGTGTCGGCTGTGTTGTGTGTTTGCCTGTGTCGGCTGTGTTGTGTGTTTGCCTGTGTCGGCTGTGTTGTGTTTACCTGTGTCAGCTGTGTTGTGTGTTTACCTGTGTCAGCTGTGTTGTGTGTTTGCCTGTGTCGGCTGTGTTGTGTTTACCTGTGTCAGCTGTGTTGTGTTTACCTGTGTCAGCTGTGTTGTGTGTTTACCTGTGTCGGCAGTGTTGTGTGTTTACCTGTGTCAGCTGTGTTGTGTGTTTGCCTGTGTCGGCTGTGTTGTGTGTTTGCCTGTGTCGGCTGTGTTGTGTTTACCTGTGTCGGCTGTGTTGTGTGTTTACCTGTGTCGGCTGTGTTGTGTGTTTACCTGTGTCAGCTGTGTTGTGTGTTTGCCTGTGTCGGCTGTGTTGTGTGTTTCCCTGTGTCGGCTGTGTTGTGTGTTTACCTGTGTCAGCTGTGTTGTGTGTTTGCCTGTGTCGGCTGTGTTGTGTTTACCTGTGTCAGCTGTGTTGTGTTTACCTGTGTCAGCTGTGTTGTGTGTTTACCTGTGTCGGCTGTGTTGTGTGTTTACCTGTGTCAGCTGTGTTGTGTGTTTGCCTGTGTCAGCTGTGTTGTGTGTTTCCCTGTGTCGGCTGTGTTGTGTGTTTCCCTGTGTCAGCTGTGTTGTGTGTTTACCTGTGTCAGCTGTGTTGTGTGTTTGCCTGTGTCGGCTGTGTTGTGTTTACCTGTGTCAGCTGTGTTGTGTTTACCTGTGTCGGCTGTGTTGTGTGTTTCCCTGTGTCGGCTGTGTTGTGTGTTTCCCTGTGTCAGCTGTGTTGTGTGTTTACCTGTGTCAGCTGTGTTGTGTGTTTCCCTGTGTCGGCTGTGTTGTGTGTTTACCGGTGTCGGCTGTGTTGTGTGTTTACCTGTGTCGGCTGTGTTGTGTGTTTCCCTGTGTCGGCTGTGTTGTGTGTTTACCGGTGTCAGCTGTGTTGTGTGTTTACCTGTGTCGGCTGTGTTGTGTTTACCTGTGTCAGCTGTGTTGTGTTTCCCTGTGTCAGCTGTGTTGTGTGTTTCCCTGTGTCGGCTGTGTTGTGTGTTTCCCTGTGTCAGCTGTGTTGTGTGTTTACCTGTGTCAGCTGTGTCGTGTGTTTACCTGTGTCAGCTGTGTTGTGTGTTTCCCTGTGTCGGCTGTGTTGTGTGTTTCCCTGTGTCAGCTGTGTTGTGTGTTTACCTGTGTCGGCTGTGTTGTGTGTTTCCCTGTGTCGGCTGTGTTGTGTGTTTACCGGTGTCAGCTGTGTTGTGTGTTTACCTGTGTCAGCTGTGTTGTGTGTTTGCCTGTGTCAGCTGTGTTGTGTGTTTGCCTGTGTCAGCTGTGTTGTGTGTTTCCCTGTGTCAGCTGTGTTGTGTGTTTCCCTGTGTCGGCTGTGTTGTGTGTTTACCTGTGTTGTGTGTTTCCCTGTGTCAGCTGTGTTGTGTGTTTACCTGTGTCAGCTGTGTTGTGTGTTTCCCTGTGTCGGCTGTGTTGTGTGTTTACCTGTGTTGTGTGTTTCCCTGTGTCAGCTGTGTTGTGTGTTTAACTGTGTCAGTTGTGTTGTGTGTTTCCCTGTGTCGGCTGTGTTGTGTGTTTACCTGTGTTGTGTGTTTCCCTGTGTCAGCTGTGTTGTGTGTTTAACTGTGTCAGTTGTGTTGTGTGTTTCCCTGTGTCTGCTAGGGATGGGACGAAATATCGTTTGCCGAAATATCGCGATACAAAACGTGACGAAACGCATCGAGGTCGAAAAAAATGGATCGCGAAATAAAGATAGATGGCACTGCTGCATGATTTGCGTAGTATATAAATAATTTAGTGTATTATATGTGTGTGTATGTATATGGGGCAGACATACAGTCTATGGTGGCAGGCTGGCAGCACCATCTGCTGATCAAGCAGGGTAAAACTAAAGGCCATTGCACACTGAGTCCGAAATTTTCGTATGCGTTTTTTCGTGTTCGTCAACCTTAAAATTCTACACGCACAGAAACCTTGCACACTGAGTCCGATGCGTATTTATTAAACCTTTGCGGAAAAAAACGCAAAAAATACAAAAAGATTCGTCAAGCAGTGAGGATGAATTTGTTGCACTCTTTCTTCTTAAAAAGAAAAAAGAAAGGAAATATTGGGTCCATCCAATCCTGAGATTGCGCCGAGAGGAAGGAGAGTTTCACCTCCTTATCAAGGAGTTGCGAAATTATACCGAGCGATTCAAAATTTACCTCAGAATATCAGTGGCTCAGTTTGATGCTTTGCTAGCGATACTGGAGCCACATATTAAAAAGAAGACCACCAACTTCCGTGAACCAGTCGATCCTGAACAGGCAGTATGTCTATGGACGGACACGCACACACACACACGCGCGCGCGGCCGGCAGAAGCGCTGGGCAGACAGAACAGCTGTATACAGGTTATATTTTATTCAGTGTCTTTGTAATCCGCATTTTGTTTTTCATACAGTACTGCGAGACGAAGTGTATCAACTTGTCAGACGTCATTCTGGATTTTGTCGTTCGCTTGTACGGTGGCTCTGAATTTTCAAAAAACCTCTCAAAACACTGTCTGTGGATGCGAAAAACGCAGAAAACCGAACCCAATCCGAATTATTTTTTTACGGACGAAAGTTTCGTAGGTCAGTGTGCAAGCTTGATTGACATAACGTGAGGTCGAATTTTTTTTTAACGTGCGAAAATTTCAAATGCAAATTTCGGACTCAGTGTGCAATGGCCTTAAGACTGTGTGTAAGCTATTCCATGCTGTCATTCCGTACACCACATCCAACACATCAAACATGAACCACCACCTTCAACGTCACCATAATAAGTTGTTGTTATACAGTAATATTTTTTTCTTTTTTGATATCGTATCGTGACGTATCGTATCGTGACCCTGGCATATCGAGGTGCATCGTATCGTGAGTTTAAGTGTATCGTCCCATCCCTAGTGTCTGCTGTGTTGTGTGTTTACCTGTGTCAGCTGTGTTGTGTGTTTGCCTGTGTCTGCTGTGTTGTGTGTTTACCTGTGTCAGCTGTGTTGTGTGTTTACCTGTGTCAGCTGTGTTGTGTGTTTACCTGTGTCAGCTGTGTTGTGTGTTTACCTGTGTCAGCTGTGTTGTGTGTTTACCTGTGTCAGCTGTGTTGTGTGTTTCCCTGTGTCAGCTGTGTTGTGTGTTTACCTGTGTCAGCTGTGTTGTGTGTTTCCCTGTGTCAGCTGTGTTGTGTGTTTACCTGTGTCAGCTGTGTTGTGTGTTTCCCTGTGTCAGCTGTCGTGTGTTTACCTGTGTCAGCTGTGTCGTGTGTTTACCTGTGTCAGCTGTGTCGTGTGTTTCCCTGTGTCAGCTGTGTTGTGTGTTTGCCTGTGTCAGCTGTGTTGTGTGTTTCCCTGTGTCAGCTGTGTTGTGTGTTTCCCTGTGTCAGCTGTGTTGTGTGTTTCCCTGTGTCAGCTGTGTTGTGTGTTTGCCTGTGTCAGCTGTGTTGTGTGTTTACCTGTGTCAGCTGTGTTGTGTGTTTACCTGTGTCAGCTGTGTTGTGTGCTTACCTGTGTCAGCTGTGTTGTGTGTTTACCTGTGTCAGCTGTGTTGTGTGTTTCCCTGTGTCAGCTGTGTTGTGTGTTTACCTGTGTCAGCTGTGTTGTGTGTTTGCCTGTGTCAGCTGTGTTGTGTGTTTCCCTGTGTCAGCTGTGTTGTGTGTTTACCTGTGTCAGCTGTGTCGTGTGTTTGCCTGTGTCAGCTGTGTTGTTGTGTTTACCTGTGTCAGCTGTGTCGTGTGTTTCCCTGTGTCAGCTGTGTTGTGTGTTTACCTGTGTCAGCTGTGTTGTGTGTTTACCTGTGTCAGCTGTGTTGTGTGTTTCCCTGTGTCAGCTGTGTTGTGTGTTTCCCTGTGTCAGCTGTGTTGTGTGTTTCCCTGTGTCAGCTGTGTTGTCGATGCCTCGAGAGAAAAGAAAGTGCAGAGCACGAAAGCACCAAAGTGACTGAAGGATTGCCGTAAAGCAGTATACGATGTGTATGACGTCATTGACGTTTTAATAGACTTTTTAAAGCAAATAAGTGACTCTAACAAAATCTAACACTGTGTAATTTATTTGCATCTCCTTTCGAATACAACATTCAAATTACTAGACAAAAGATTATATCCTGAGAAAAGTGGATTTTGATGGATATACATAGTTCCCACATGACGTCACAACATACGGACATTTGCCGACCCGGCGCCATTTCTGTGGGCATGTTGTGGGCAGAACATTAGAAGAAGAAGCTGAAACGAGTTAATTTCGTGATAAAAAGTGAAAATGGTCATCTCCTGCTGGGTCAATGGATGTTCAAATCGTGCCGGAGGTTCAGTTAAATTGGGATTTTACAGTATACCCGTCATTAGACTTCATGAATGTGAGAAAACTATGCTTTTGTCAGAACAACGACAGAGGTTATGGCTGGCGTGGATAAACAGGAAAGAAACTCCCTTAAAACACGCAAGAATTTGCTCAGAGCACTTGTGTCAGGTGCACAATGTTGTGTTTTATTGCAAGTGTACACAAATATAAGTTAACACTTTGCAGTTTGAATGATGTCCTATATGAACAAAATGACAAGGTATTAAAAACATACAAAAACAACATTGTTTCCACTGTTCGATCGCGCCCGCGCCTCTCTCTCACTCTCACTCACACACACACACACACACACACACACACACACACACACACACACACACACACAGACAGACAACGTTAGCGCATACGGATCCACACCATTTATGAGTGAAATTTTCGCATTGTACCTCTCTCTGTCTTGTGTTAATAGAGTCTCTTTATAATCTCTGTCACTTTGTCTCTTCATGTTTTCGTAACATTATAAACAGAAATAAATTTGCTTGTAAAACTTTGTAAACACCATAGACAGTATATGGTAAACACAGCAGCTTATGCCCTCAAAGATGGCGTCTCCGGGGAGGTCACGTGACATTAATTGGCCTGTGGTAACTATGTATAGCGCCATAGACCTCCATTCATTCTGCACTCGTCCTGTGAGCGCCCTCATGTGGAGCCAGAGTGGAGCCTCATGTCTTCAACCTCATTGAAGTCCCAGCAGCGTGACAAGTAGGCTACAGTTCATTTTCTAAATGCTGCACCTTAATGGAAATTAATTAAAATGTTACGTTTTTTATTAGTCGGTTGCAGAAGTACTGACAGACTTTATTTAAAGACAGGGCCATTGTTTGTTCAGTAAACCACCGTTTAATTTAAAAAAAAATGTTTTGTTTTGTTTCTTTTTCCCACTGTGAACCGTAACTTAAAAACGAGGTAGGCTATTTAAAAAAAAAAAAAGTAAAATACTGTTTTTATTGTTTTACTGTAATATCACAGTAATGTGGATTCGCTCACTGACTATTAACTATCTGACTACCACACAATCGATCCACTACAGATCACATGCAGCTTGTGTTTCTTTGTAGGGAAAACGACTTCAAATACCTCGGTATAAACAAAGTTTTTGAGCCATTGATCAAGGATCTTAAATTTCTAGAGGAAATTGGTATTTCAATGCCCAGTGGTAAAATCGTGAAAGGGACTCTTGTTGCCATTTCAGGAGATAATTTGGGATCCCTTTGGAAAACTTCAGTCGTGCAGATTGTTTCTGCCGATATTGTGAGATAAATAAAACCACATTTGTGACCGAGCCAAACTTGTGTGGTACTGCAAGAACTGTGCAGTCTTATATAAAAGCCATGTCCAAGATTTAGACTCTGCCGTTGCTGGCTCTGTGTTTGGTGTCAAGGGGGACTCTCCTTTTAACAAGCTTGCACATTTCCATGTTTGTCAGCCTGGGCTCCCACCATGTCTAGGGCACGATCTATTTGAGGGTGTTGTTTCTTATGACCTTGCTTTGTTTGTTGGTCGTTTAGTTGAGGAGAAGCAATTGAATCGATGCAAAAATCAATTGAAATACAAAGGAAATGATGCAAATGACAAACCAGGCGAACTCTCCCCCGGAAGTGAGCGGTTAAGTGGACAATTGGTGTTTTCTCAGGATACTACCTCTCTTGATTGGTGACAGGATTAAAGATCCATGTAGAAATGAGGTATGGCTACTGATATTGCAACTGAGAGAGATAGTGGAGGTTGCATATCTCAAAGTTTTAATCGGTGAATACATTTGCACCAGGCAAAAGCTCTTCCCTGATAATCCCTTACAACCTAAGCATCATTACATGTGTCATTACCCTGACCTTATACACCACTTTGGTCCACTAATTCGCCTCTGGACTTTGAGATTCGAAAGCAAGCACAGCTATTTTAAGAAGTGTGCCAGAAAACTGCACAATTTTAAAAATCTTTGTAAAACTCTTGCAGAGAGACACCAACTTCTGCAAGCGTATCTCGGTGCAGGCGGCATGTTCCCTCCAGATGTACAGATACAGAAGGGTGTAGAATTATATATTGATGATTACAGTGACAGGATTAGAGAGGCAGTGGCCAGTTACACATTAGATTCACAGTCAACAGTGGCATGTAATGAAATCACAGTGAAAGGCACATTGTACAGAAAGGGGATGTTTGTGTTGCTTGAAAAGCATGATGATGAACTTGATGCTGGAAGGATTATTCTAGTGGTTGCAGAGAAACATACGTTTGCTAAGTTGAGAGACATTGGTGTCTATTGTGAATTAGGAGTAGCTCAAGATGATCATCTTTGTGTTAACCAAGAACATTTGCTTGACTACTGTCCTCTTCCAACTTATGAGGTGTTTGACTTGCTACTAATTGCTCTTCATCGTGCTTTTCCAGAGGTTTATTGAGCAATGTGTTCAGGCCCGGAGTGGGTAATCGGGAGAATCGGGAGAAATCCCGGTGGGCCGCTTCACTTTTGGGCCGGTCGAGGAATTTATTTTTTTTTTTTTCACATTTCAATGTCACATTAGTTAGGCTACATTACACGTTTCGCATTCTGACACCGCAGCGCGCAGCCTCTGCATGGGTTGTACCATGTGAGGGAGTTCTCCCCTCCCCTACTATAGAGTTTGTTGGGTCCATAGCCCGTCTTTTCCAAAACGTTTTCTCAGGTAAATATTGGGCTACCGCGGCACCGCCGGCGCCTACCGATAAGCTGGGCCGGCCCTACCGTAAACGGTACGCGTCAGGGAGGATGGATGGGAGGAAGAGGCCAGGAGGTATGGAAGCTTGTTTCCGCCACAGAATAAAACATTTTAAAAGATAATTGCGACTTTTTATCTCACAATTGCGATCGAGTTTACATCTCGCAATTCTGAGAAAGATAAAAAGATATAAAGTCAGAATTGCGTGAAATAAAGTCGCAATTGCGTGTTATAAAGTCAGAATTGCGTGAAATAAAGTCTCAATTGCGTGTTATAAAGTCAGAATTGCGACATATAAAGTCAGAATTGCCTGAAATAAAGTCGCAATTGCGTGTTATAAAGTCAGAATTGCCTGAAATAAAGTTGCAATTGCGTGTTATAAAGTCAGCATTGCGAGATATGGTCAGAATTGCGTGATATAAAGTCGCAATTGCTTCTTATAGTCAGAAATTGCAAGATATAAAGTCACAACTGCGTGAAATAAAGTTGCAATTGCTTCTTTTAAAGTCAGAATTGCGAGATAGTCAGAATTGTGTGATATAAAGTCGCAATTGCGTGTTATAAAGTCAGAATTGCGAAATATAAAGTCAGAATTGTGTGAAACAAAGTCGCAATTGCTTCTTATAAAGTCTAAGTGAATTATTATTTAACCTTTACATTATTTGTTGAACCATTACAAACTACACAATAGTAAGAGCTGAACTGTTGCTTAATTTATCCAATTTGGAAAAAGTGCTAATTTGGAATTCCACCATGGAAAAAGTGGGCCGGTCTTGGGCCTGAAACTCCCGGGCTGAAAAGTGGCCCCACTCCGGCCCTGAATGTGTTACAGATTCATTTGAACTAAAAAGAAAATTGTACCTTATGAGTCAGGTTATCAACTTTATGAAAGATGTAATTTTTTTTTTTTTTTTAGGACTTCCAGTAATTCAGTTAAATTTAGAGGCTGTCCCTTCTCCCTCTTCATCTCAGAGCCCTTTGGGAAGCACATGCCGTCCATCCTCACACTCCTCATGCACTGAGAGCTTTGCACCACATCTTGGAAGGCCATGGCATGTTGATTTCAGAGTAAATTGGGAACGGGTGCCTTCATCTCTTCAAAAATGTTTGGTAAATCAGACAAGGCCGCTCCCAGTAGACAGAAAAAACATAGTACAGGCAATGGTAGATCAGATCTTAGAACAAGATCCTAATCCTAGTAGAGCAACATGCCACACTATAGTTCGGGGCATCATTAGAGAGTTTCCTAACAGGAGATATTATTGGAGATGGACGCCAGTCCCACCTTCAACAAATTAAAGCAAGGGTTGAGTAAAATAGAAATAACACTCTTGCACGACGGCGGAGGGAGTGGAGAGGAGGAGGGCCTGCAGTGGAGCAGGGACAATGGCTGGAGGCCCAGTGGATCAATATGGGTGCGTGAGATGGGCTCCTACAGATCTACCCAGTGGCGAGACCGAGACTACATTGGGTGAGATGATAATGCGCCTGCACCGCATGTTTTCAGAGGATGGCTTTGATGGGGCAGAAATAGCTGAGTCACTGATGGAAAAGACTTACATACTGCAACGTAGGTATCTTAATCAGGTACCTGCACCAACCTTTGACAAGGTTATAGAAGAATGGCCCTTTCTGTCTTCACGAAGATGCCTTTACTCACACTTTAAGCTGTGCACAGATGTCTCTATCATCAGCAAGCTAGAGAGGCCGTCCACAGCAAAGGCAGCACAATTGTTAAGTTCTTCCAGGGACTCAGCCATTAACCCGGGGATCGCTGAAGTCCTGGCTAGTTATGACGCTGAAGTTTCAGACAAGGCCATGTGTGCTCTACAGCTCCTAAGGACAAAGAACCACAAGACGCCATCGTGCCTGAAGCTGATGTAAGTTCTGTTTCGCAAACACGTTATTGGCAAAAAGTTTTCTTTTAATGTATATTCAGTTTAATGTAAGTTCTTACTGAATAGAAGGTGTAAAGTCAAAGTAAAGTAAAGTAAGTAAAGTAAAATTTATTTATATAGCACTTTTCACAGATAGACATCACAAAGTGCTTCACAGTAAAATGTAAAACAAGAACAATTTAAATACATTCCACAAAATACAAACAGCAAACACAACAAACAACCATAAAAACCCCTCGACTAACCAAAAGCCTGCTTGAAGAGCAAGGTCTTCAGTTGTTTTTTAAAAGAATCAACTGAGTTTGCGCAACGTAGAACAAGAGGCAAAGCATTCCATAGCCTGGGAGCGACAGCCTGGAATGACTGGTCCCCTCTAGTTTTAAAATGAGTGCGTGGAACAACTAATAGCATCTGATCTAAAGACCTGAGACTCCGGGTAGGAGTGTGAAGCTGTATCAGGTCAGTGATGTAGGTAGGGACTTGGCCATGCAAGGCTCTAAAGGTAAGAACCAGGATTTTAAAATGAATTCTATACTGGACTGGTAACCAGTGGAGTGATGCTAAAACAGGTGTGATGTGTTCTCTTTTCTTAACGTGGGTTAAAAGCCTTGCTGCAGAGTTCTGAACAGCCTGGAGACGATGAAGTTCCTTCTTACTCAAACACGTAAAAAGACTGTTACAGTAGTCTAAACGGGAGGAGATGAACGCATGAATAATCATCTCTAACTCACCTTTAGTCACAAATGATCTTAATTTGGAAATGTTCCTCAGTTGAAAGAAGCAGTTTCTAACTAATTGTTTACAATGAAGCTCCACGGACATAGCTGACTCGAAGATGGCGAGTTTTTTTCACTTTTTCAAGATGGCGCCTGTGTTTGGCTTGGCCGTTGCTGCATCGCATTTGTGTAAACTCTTTACGTTTGTACTCACCCTATATGTTGCCACATCAGCCCTATCGTCTGACTATTGTGTCTCTGCTGCTCGGACTTATGATCGACGCACGTTGTTGGACATCAGAGTGTCTATGGAACGACAATTTGAAAGTTGGGAAAGTTTCAGACAAACCTTTCCGCCCCCGTTCGTGCGTCCTCCCTCATCACCTGAGTACCGGCTCCTGTTTACAACCAGGGGACCTGGGAATCCTAAGAAGAGACCGAAGAGAAGGGGCTGCAGAGCTGGCGTTCAAGTTAAGAGAAGACGCCAATCCTGGACGGGGGTGCTCGGGCCATATCGCGGTGAACGATTCCGGTGGCTGCGACCAGTTTTCCCCCTAAATACGGGTGAAAATGCTCCTCAGCACCAACACCCCGCGATACCTCTATCGGTTGGATGTGAACCTCGCGTGCACCAGCAATTTGTTGATGGGATCGTGGTGGACTTGCCGTTACCGATGTTTACTGTGCTGTCTGACCAGCGACTGACAATTTGCCGCAACTGGAGACCTCGTGACTGTGTCAGCTGTTTACGGTCAGTTCCGTCTCAATCAGCTGTTTTTGACGCCGGCCTGCCGAACGTTACATTACTCCACTTTGCCTTGCTTAATGCCCGTTCCATCTCTAATAAATTGTTTATTCTCAAAGAGCTTTTTATGAGCAAGAATATTGATTTTATGTTTCTTACGGAAACGTGGCAAAGGGAAAATGAGTTTATTCACCTAAACGAGATCTGTCCTGCTGGCTGTTCTGTTACTGGGATACCCCGATTGGCACGTCGTGGTGGTGGGCTTGCTGTTGTGCAGCGTGACAGTTTCATATGTAGAGTGATTAACTCAGAAAATTTTTCCTCTTTTGAATCTCAAATGCTTAAAGTAGGCTCTTCTAATGCTTTTTACAGTGTGTTAATTTACCGCCCTCCTGGCCCTGCAGGTGTCTTTCTTACTGACTTTACTGACTTTTTATCATCTATCATCAAACTTGAGAAGGTTTTAATTATTGGGGACTTTAACTTGCATATTGATGATTTTACATGCAACACAGCTGCTAATCTCCTTTCTATTACAGACTCTTTTAATTTCATTCAGCATGTTTCTGGACCCACGCACATTAAGGGTCACACCCTGGACCTTGTTTTTTCTCTTGGTCTAGACATAGTAAATACTCATGTGGAAGATGTACATGTGAGTGACCATAGCTGTGTGTTTTTTAATATTAACTTTCCTCAAGATCCTCCGCCCCAGAGAATTATGACACAAAGGCAGATTATTAATCAAGACACTGCAGAGAGGTTCTCTGCCTTGTTTGACCCATGTTCTCTGATGGAATGCACTGATGTTGATGAATTTATCCGATCTTTTAATGGTCAGTGCTTATCGATTTTAGATAAAGTAGCACCAATTAAATTGAGCACAGTCTCCCACAAAAAAGCCTGTCCATGGATTAATGAAGCTATCTTAAGTTTTAGGAGAAATTGTAGAAAAGTGGAGCGTCTTTGGAAATCTTCTAAACTCGAGGTTCACAGGCTCCACCTTAAAGATCTAATGGTCATTTTGAATGAGATGTTGAATAAAGCGAGAATGTGCTTTTTTTCTCAACTTATTTCCTCGAATAAGCACAATCCCAAAATCTTATTTGACACCATTAATCAATGCAGAAAAATAGAGCGCATGTGGCGGAAGACTAAACTTGTAGTCCATTATAACATCTACAAAGACAGCCTTCATGCTTTTAATATGGAACTAGGCAAAGCTAGACAGACTTTCTTCTCAAATATTATAAACAGCAATTTAAACAACACACGCACTCTTTTTGCTACTGTAGAGAGACTGACAAACCCTCCAAGCCAGATTCCCAGTGAAATGCTCTCAGACAACAAGTGCAGTGAGTTTGCTTCTTTCTTCTCTGAGAAAATCAGTAATATCAGAAAGGTGATCAGCACATCCTTGAGTTGCACTGAGGTCAGACAGATAAAACCACCTGAGAAATTAGTTACTATGTCTGATTTCAAAGAAATTGATGGCAAAATTTTGGAAGAAACCGTACAGCACCTTAAAACATCAACCTGCGCTCTTGACACACTTCCCACATCATTTTTCAAAAGTGTGTTAAACAGTGTAGAAGCAGATCTTCTAGAAGTGGTAAATGTCTCACTTCGCTCTGGGAGTTTTCCAAACTCCCTGAAAACTGCAATTGTCAAGCCCCTCCTGAAAAAGAGCAATCTGGATAAGACCATATTAAGCAACTATAGACCGATCTCAAATCTTCCTTTCATAGGCAAGATCATTGAAAAAGTTGTCTTCAATCAGCTGAACAAATTCTTGAGCTTGAATGGATCCTTTGACAATTTTCAGTCTGGTTTCCGACCGCACCACAGCACAGAGACAGCGCTCATAAAGATAATAAAGGATATTCGCTTAAATACTGATTCAGGCAAATTATCAGTGCTGGTACTACTTGACCTTAGTGCTGCATTTGACACTGTCGATCATAACATACTTCTTGACAGGCTGGAAAACTGGGTGGGGCTTTCTGGGATAGTCCTAAAATGGTTCAGGTCATACTTAGATGGGAGAGGTTATTATGTGAGTATAGGAGATCATAAGTCTGAGTGGACATCCATGACATGCGGAGTCCCTCAAGGCTCGATTCTTGCGCCACTCCTGTTCAACCTGTATATGCTCCCAATGAGCCAAATAATGACAAAGAACCAAATTGCTTACCACAGCTATGCAGACGACACACAGATCTACTTAGCCCTATCGCCTAACGATTACAGCCCCATTGACTCCCTGTGCCAATGCATTGACGAAGTCAACAGTTGGATGTGTCAAAACTTTCTTCAGTTAAACAAAGACAAAACTGAAGTCATTGCGTTCGGAAACAAAGATGAAGTTCTCAAGGTGAACGCATACCTTCACTCTAGGGGTCAAACAACTAAAAATCAAGTCAGGAATCTCGGTGTGTCACTAGAGTCAGACCTTAGTTTCAGTAGTCATGTCAAAGCAATAACTAAATCAGCATACTATCATCTGAAAAATATTGCAAGAATTAGATGCTTTGTTTCCAGACAAGACTTAGAGAAACTTGTTCATGCTTTCATCACCAGCAGGGTGGATTATTGTAATGGACTCCTCACTGGCCTTCCCAAAAAGACCATAAGACAGTTGCAGCTCATACAGAACGCTGCCGCCAGGATTCTGAGCAGAACCAGAAAATATGAACATATCACACCAGTCCTCAGGTCTTTACACTGGCTCCCAGTTAAATTTAGGATTGATTTTAAAGTATTATTACTGGTATATAAATCATTTAATGGCCTAGGACCTCAATACATTGCAGATATGCTCACAGAATATAAACCCAACAGATCACTCAGATCATTAGGATCATATCAGCTAGAAATACCAAGGGTTCACTCTAAGCATGGCGAGTCCGCTTTTAGCTATTATGCCAGCCGCAGCTGGAACCAGCTTCCAGAGGAGATCAGACGTGCTCCTACTGTAGTCACTTTCAAATCCAGACTCAAAACACATCTGTTTAGCTATGCATTTACTGAATGAGCACTGTGCCACTGTTCGTCCGAATGTTTGTACTGTATTTTATTCTATTCTTCTAAACTGTTTTAATTATTCTTATTTCTTTTATTATTTTAATTTCTTCTATGTAAAGCACTTTGAATTGCCATTGTGTATGAAATGTGCTATATAAATAAACTTGCCTTGCCTTGCCTTGCCTAATACAATAGTTTCTCCAACTAGCTCTCAAACAACTGTGTTATCTAGATCTGACTGTAATGAATTCCTCCACTTTTTTGTTAATAAGATCAGAGATGTTAGGGCTAACATTGCCCCATCATTGGCTCAGAACTTTGCCTGTGACTTGTCTCCTGCCCATTGTTGGTCCACCTTTACACCTGTGACGTTACATGACATCACCTCTCTGTTACATTCTATGAAATCATCATTTTGTCCTATGGATGTTGTCCCGACTGTGCTATTTTTACAAGTTTTTGACTCCATTGGCCCCTGTATTGTTGAGATGCTTAATTCTTCACTCTTAAATGGTGTCGTTCCTGTCTTTTTTAAACATGCTGTTGTTAAGCCTGTACTTAAAAAAACTAATTTGGATCCGCTACAACCGAAAAACTATAGACCAATTTCGAAGCTTCCTTTCATGTCTAAAATTCTAGAAAAAGTTGTAGCAGAAAAACTCACCCTTTTTCTAGAGAAACATGAGTTATTTGACAAATTCCAGTCTGGTTTTCGCAAAAAACATTCCACAGAAACGGCGTTACTTAAAGTTTCAAACGATATTATGATGTCAGCTGACTCTAAAAAATATACAGTGTTGGTCTTATTGGACCTTTCATCAGCTTTTGACACAATTGATCATAATATTATGATTAATAGACTTCGTGATCTGGTTGGTATGTCGGGATCAGTTTTAAAATGGTTTTCATCCTACCTGTCTGGTAGAAGTTTTAGTGTTAATGTGAATCAGATCATGTCTGAAACTGCTGAGTTGTCGTGTGGGGTACCTCAGGGTTCTGTCTTGGGTCCTATCTTGTTCCTCTTGTATATATTTCCTCTTGGTCAGGTTATTAGTCAGTTTAGCGACATATAACAAAGGCAGTGTACTTGTTGCATCTATAAAAAAGTTTTCTGTATAAACTTACTTTACAGCATCTGCCACAGCTGCCGACGTCCAGAGGATGACCAGATTGCCGAGCACACCTCGACCCTTGATTGTCCAAGGTAATGCCTAACGTAAGGCCATATGAAATCAGCTTTATTTTTCCCCAAATTATTATATAAACAATTTAACCAATCTTTTAAAATGTTATCAAATAGAAAAAAAATTCAGAGGGCCCTACTAACGTCATTCAGTATACTACTGGTCAAACCTACATGTGTCCAGTACCTTAATACAGAGGTCTTCAACCCTGCTTCTGTCCTGCAAAGTTTATTTCCAACCAGCTTCAGCACAGCGGGCTCAGGAGCGGGGTTCAAGACCTCTGCATTATATTGTCTATGAACTATATTGGCAGTGAGTTAAGTCTTGTAAAAGGAATAGTTCACCCAAAAATGTACTCCTCCTCAGGTCATACAATATTTCTGAGTTTCTTTCTTCATCAAAACAGAAATTGTATTTCAGGCCTCCACCTTTAACATTGAAAGAGATTGTAGTCCATTGGTTTTTGACTGTCCAAAATGAATAAAAATAATCTACATGACTCCAGTCGACAAATAAGTCTTCTGAACCCAAACCATTGATAATTTTTAAAAACAAAACAAATCTTAGATACTTTTAACTACAAATCTTCATTTTCGTCTAGCTGTGCTGTGCTTGTTCGTGAGAGGGATTTGCACAGCTTGCGTTGGCAAAGGTCACGCGTAACATCAAGTTAGGTCGCAATTACAAGAGGAGCGCTGTACAGACGTTTAATGTTCTTTGCTCTTGATTTGTATTTGTTTTATTATTGTTCAAAATTATACCTTCATGGGGGAGGGGGGTAAATTATTAGCAAATTTTAATCTTTAAGTTAACCATTTCTGGAGTACTGCACATTATTACAAACTGCTCTGAAACCACGAGTCATGAATGAACTCAAACCTGGTGGACGTGCAACAGTTTTCACTTTCAAGCGTGCAATTGCATGTCTTTAATTAAACTGTCACTTTTTGAAGTTTAATAATCCCATTTCACTCTATATCGTGACTCCTGTCTTTCCGTCCATAAAATTAAGACTGTTTTTAAAACACCTTGGGTAAGAGGTGCTCACTCCTGTTCCTGGATATCTACCTTCCTGCAGAGTTCAGTCTGATCCAACAAAAGGTAGATATCCAGCTACAGGAATGAGCACCTCTTACTTAAGGTGTTTTGCATGTGCTGTTGTGGTCAGCAAATGTGGAAAAACTAAGTGGATTATTGAAAAATAATCAGTGTAAAATATATTATAGGGAATAAATAGGGAATCTCTCAGACTTTGAAATGTAATTTTTAATTTTTATTGTGGTCTTAGGGGCTTCCTGGGCTTCAACCCTGATACAGGATCTAAATCAGAGAAGAAGCAGGGAGGCATTGATCAGCAAGTTTGTTCTCTGCTGCGCAAAATTGTGGATTTTGAATGGATGGCAACATAATCAGATTTTGTGTTGAGTATGTACTCGCATGAACCCTGTGTGCTTGGCCTCGGGTTGCTGTGTTATTGTGTTATTGTTTTGGACTTTCCCTCTGGCTGTGTTTTCTGGACTGACATCTCGTTGCCGACTCCTGCCCACTGCCCACAACGTTTGTTATGATATTGTAGTATCAGTTTTATTGAAAATAAAATCAATTGTGAAAAGTATTGTTTAATCATTTTTTTAATACTTTTATGTCATCACATTGCATTACTGTATTAAATTGTAAGTTTACAGTTAATTACTGACTACTAGTTGCATTACTTTTACAGCTGAAACACAATAAATTACTGGTCAAGTTACAGCTGATAACTATATTTATACAGTTATGCACTGTGAAATTACAGTAATGATGTGATGTGATCATTAACTGTGAAATCATTGTACACAACTGTCATTTTACATGTAATTTACATTCAATTTCTTACTGTACTCTTATTCAATTTTTTAAATTAAGTAAGGGTTAATGCCCGACGAGGTGTCCATTATCAGGTATTAATGGACGACGGCGAGGCGTGAATCGTCCGACGCGCAGCGAAGTCCATTAATACCTGACAATGGACACCTCAAAGGGCATTAACCCGCTTATACCATGGTCACTTAGGAAAGAAATAAATATTTAATCAATTAATAATACTTGTTTTAGAGTAAAACTCATGAGGGTTTTTATTTATTAAGTCGAGCGCACTATTTAATATCTCCCGTATACAGGCGTTGCCAAGCAACGTGGCCACAGCGCCCCGACCGCAGCAGTTGATCAGTGAGTTTGAGCCAGCGCAATCATTTAGAACTGTCATCAGGCAAATTGACGGGACGCCTTTCCTTTCCTACCAGACCATGGTATAAGCAAGGATAATCATGTGCATTTGATCTGATATAACAGTATAAGGGTAGGAGATGCAGTATATTAATGCTAGGCTAAAGAGAAGCGTCTTTAATCTAGATTTAAACTGGGAGAGTGAGTCTGAGCCTCGGACATTATCAGGAAGACTTTTCCAGAGTTAAGGAGTTAAATGTGAAAATACTCTCCCTCCTTTAGCGGACTCAGATATTCTACCAGAAGCCCTGAGTTTTGTGACCCTAATAGACAAAACTATAGCATATTTATTTTAACCAGCCTTTTAAAGTACTCTCACATGACCTCTAGGTTCCAGGTGGGTAAATCCATTTTTCTTGACTGACTAAACGACTGACGATTGTTTTCATCCACTGTTTGTTATGAATTTAAATGTTCATTTATAGGCTATTGACAACTTTGACTAAATTTGTTTATGACGCTGCTGTTGTTTATGCTCACTGGGAAACGCGAAGCTAACAATATCTTGCTATTATTGCGTCCTTGTATGGGAGCTATAATTATAACCACAACAATATTATAATTTTAAGATAATGTTTCTCTTTTTCTGCATTCTATTCTGCAATATATAAAACCCTTTATCTAACTTGGCGACATTACACATTGAATGAAGTATCAGTAAAACTTAACTTGTTTGTAGTGACTACTTTGACTTTCCTTTATGCCGGAAGGGAGGGGAGGAGGGAGGAGACGGGATGAGGAGGAGGGAGGGTCTAGCTAGCCTCCGTTTTGTTTGACAACAATTCGAACGTCAACAAGAAGTTACGTCTCCCAACATCGCTTAGAGCACCTTTAACTTTTGACTATATCACAGATGGTTTCAATAAATCAACAAAAAATAAATAAATCAATGGTAAGGAATAAAAGTTTTGAGTTCAGTTGAAGGAGCATGTCTAGATGTCAAGTCCACATTTATCTGACCATTACTGAACCTCTCACTGAATCACACACATGCTCTGTCCTGCTAGTTTATGTGTAGCTCTGAATGCAAGTCTTGCTGCCTCTCTACGACTGATTCCTCTACTCTCAGCCTCCTTTATGGCTCTGTCTTCCTCTTCACGGGTCACTGTGATCTTATTATGTGCTCTGGCAGTAGCAACTATGTAGACATCGAGAACATTTCTTAGGAATGAATCAGTAAAAGACTCCTTAGCTTCCTATCGTGACTCCTCTACTAAACTCCAGTATATTTTCTGCCATTCTGTTAGAGTAACCTCTTCATGCTCCTGTTTGTACAGCTTCACTTTCTCATCTAACTTCTGCTTCTGAATCTCCTGAATGCGTTTCTCTGTTTCATCAAACACATCATTGGTGAAGTGTCTTCCTCCATTCTCTTCTACCATCATCTCTACTTTACTGATCAGATCTCTGAACTGTGGGAAACTGGCAGACGTATTATCTAAACAGAAGAACCGGTTTCCACAACTCTCTACAAGTTCTTTAAGATCTGGATTACTATCCTGTAGAAACTGCTCAATGGTTTTGTTTTCCTCTAACTGATCTTTGTGAGTAAAGAGGATTAAAGTGTATTTTTCCATTTGTTCTCCAAACACTTCTTTGAGCTGCTGTATTGTGTTTTTCTCCTCCTCAGTGAATCGACCCACTTTAATCACGATAATAAAAGCATGTGGTCCAGGAGAAGCGTATGTTACGCATTTCACTATTTCAGTTTTAACTTCCTCATTATTGAGTTCTGTATCATAAAGTCCAGGAGTGTCGATCACTGAGATCTCTTTACCCATCCTCACTGTAGTTTCTGCCCGACACTGTTTCGTCACAGAGTCTGAACCAGCTGTAGATTTAAACCAGTTTCTGCCGATGATGGTGTTTCCAGTGGCACTTTTCCCAGATCCAGTTTTTCCCAGCAGAACCAGTCTGATCTGGTCTTTCCTCACAGGAATATGATGCTAATCTTCAGCTGTTGAACTTTCTCCTGAAACTACAACACAACAATCACATCAATGTGCAATTTAATTAAATACAACCTTCTCTCTCAGCGATATTTACATATCAGGCTTAAGCAGATGTTCACAAACAGGTTATGAAATGCATTTTAAGTTGTTTTATAATTGTCCCTGGGGTGGACTTAAAATGCTAGTATGATTTTTACATAAAAAATAATTTAGAACTTAGTCATAATTTAGAAATAAATGGCATTTTTCATACACTGATTTTAGCCTCTGATCTGAGCGCTCTGTTTTAAGGGGCGTGTCTGTGTGAGACTGTTATAACCCACTGCTGTGATTGGCTGCTGTGAGACTTCAGTGTAAACGCCCACTGCTGTGATTGGCTGCTGTGAGACTTCAGTGTAAACGCCCACTACTGTGATTGGCTGCTGTGAGACTTCAGTGTAAACGCCCACTACTGTGATTGGCTGCTGTGAGACTTCAGTGTAAACGCCCACTGCTGTGATTGGCTGCTATGAGACTTCAGTGTAAACACCCACTGCTGTGATTGGCTGCTATGAGACTTCAGTGTAAACGCCCACTGCTGTGATTGGCTGCTATGAGACTTCAGTGTAAACGCCCACTGTTATGATTGGCTGCTGTGAGACTTCAGTGTAAACGCCCACTGCTGTGATTGGATGCTGTGAGACTTCAGTGTAAACGCCCACTGCTGTAATTGGCTGCTATGAGACTTCAGTGTAAACACCCACTGCTGTGATTGGCTGCTATGAGACTTCAGTGTAAACGCCCACTGCTGTGATTGGCTGCTATGAGACTTCAGTGTAAACGCCCACTGCTGTGATTGGATGCTGTGAGACTTCAGTGTAAACGCCCACTGCTGTGATTGGCTGCTATGAGACTTCAGTGTAAACACCCACTGCTGTGATTGGCTGCTATGAGACTTCAGTGTAAACGCCCACTGCTGTGATTGGCTGCTATGAGACTTCAGTGTAAACGCCCACTGTTATGATTGGCTGCTGTGAGACTTCAGTGTAAACGCCCACTGCTGTGATTGGATGCTGTGAGACTTCAGTGTAAATGCTCACTGCTGTGAGACTTCAGTGTAAACGCTCACTGCTCTGATTGGCTGACAACTTTGCATATGAAATAAGTATTACATGTGTATTACATGTGGAATAAGTATTACATGTGGAACATATCCATGATGCCTCCTTACATTTAATGAATAGGTTGGCTAAACCCAGGGGTGTCAAACTCATTTTATGTCAGGACCAAATCACTGTTACTGAATATCTAAAACCAATTTTGTTACTCATATTTCGAAATACATCTGTAATGATGTAATCCTGGAGGCAAGTTGAAGTGAACTCAAATGCAACTTTTATCTATTAACAAAACAAACATTAAACAAAGGCTGGAAACTGGAAACAAAGACAAGAGCCTGGACAAACATGCAATACTAGACCAAGACACAGGGCAAACATGAGGGCTTATATACACAAGACTAACGACAAGACAAGGGACACCTGTGAACAATAATCCTCTCAGCACTGGGCATGCCTCTCAGCACTGGGCATCACAGGAACTTCACTCCACTGGTTTGAGTCCTATCTCACAGGTAGGTCCTTCAAGGTCGCATGGAGAGGCGAGGTATCCAGAGCACATCAACTGACCACAGGGGTTCCCCAGGGTTCAGTTCTTGGTCCCCTCCTCTTCTCCATCTACACCACATCACTGGGACACATCATACAAGCACACGGCTTCTCCTACCACTGCTATGCTGATGACACACAGCTCTTCCTCTCGTTTCAACCAGATGATCCCACAGTAGCTGCACGGATCTCAAGCTGCCTGGCAGACATCTCGACGTGGATGAAGGAACATCACCTGCAGCTCAACTTGGCAAAGACTGAGCTTCTCGTCCTCCCTGCCAATCCGTCTCTACAGCACAACTTCACTATCCAGCTAGAGTCATCATCAATCACCCCATCAAAGTCGGTGAGAAATCTTGGAGTAACGTTTGATGACCAGCTGACCTTCACAGATCACATTTCAAAGACAGCTCGATCATGCAGGTTTGCACTGCACAACATAAGGAAGATCAGGCCTTTCCTAACTGAGCATGCAACACAACTTCTCGTCCAGGCCCTGGTCATTTCTAGGCTTGACTACTGTAATGCTCTTCTGGCCGGACTTCCAGCATGTGCAACTAAACCTCTACAGATGATCCAAAATGCTGCAGCCCGTCTTGTCTTCAACGAGCCAAAGAGGGCCCACGTCACTCCTCTGTTCAGCTCACTGCACTGGCTACCTCTCGCTGCTCGCATCAAGTTCAAGGCATTGACGCTTGCTTACAGATCTATCACAGGCTCAGCTCCCTCCTACTTTCACTCACTCCTACGAGTCTACATCCCTGCCAGAAGCCTACGATCGGCCAACGAGCGACGTCTCGTGGTTCCATCCCAGAAAGCCACAAAATCACTTTCCAGAACATTCTCATTCACAGTTCCATGCTGGTGGAACGCTCTCCCCACCCTCATCCGGAATGCAGAATCCCTGACAACCTTCAAAAAACATCTGAAAACCCATCTCTTCCGGGAGCACTTAACCTCATAAAAAAAAATAAATAAATAAATAAATAAATAAAAAAATAAAAAAAAACACCTCCCCTTTCCCTCTAACCCTCACTTATCGGGCTTATGCTACTCTGAATAATGCCTGAACGTTGTATCTTGAGCACTTCTTGCGCTGCTTCTTGTTTTTTGCCTCTTCATGATGTCTCGCTTAATCTAGTCCTACTTTGTAAGTCGCTTTGGATAAAAGCGTCTGCTAAATGACTAAATGTAAATGTAAAATGTAAATGTAAATAATCAGAAGATTAACCAATGACAAGACACATGGCAGGATCACATGACAAACAGGGAATCACATGACAAGACGAAAACCAGGAACAAGAAACAAAACCCAAAACATGACAACAGGAAATTCAGACTATTATTGTTTTTATTAAGAATGTGCTGCATTGAAAGCATTAGGCATTATAGGTATTGTTACGTGAAGTATACAAGGATGCAAGTTGCAAGTAAGATACAGATACATAGCCCCTTTCACACAGAGATTCCGGAAAATACACGGATAAAGTGACCCGGGATTTGACCCGGGTTCGTTTTATTTTGGTTCATTCACACTGCCAGTGATTTTCCGGAATCAGAGAGCGCGTTCACACACAACCCGTAAAATTCCCGTAAAGACACGTGACATTGATGTGACTTGTAATGTCTCAGCAGCATCTTAAGTTTGCTTATGAGCTGCGATTTCTCTCTCGAGAAACCATGCTTGTGCATTTTTTTCTCTCATTCGATCATAAACTTGCGCATTACGTACCGCTTCACAGCTGGCAAACGATCCCGCGCTTCAGCATCATCACTACGACACGGCATTATTACGGCTTTTGTTCACACAGCGCGCGTTCCGGGACTGAGCAGGCCAATGTTACTAGGTGCCCAATCCGGCATCGATGCCGGCATCACTTCCGGGTCGTGTTTGGGTTCACACAGAAGGCGTTCTTAGCCTGGATGCCAGCCGAACTTAGCCCCGCCCACAAAAATTTTTGGTCGGGAAGTTCGGTCTGGACTTGATCCGTTGAAGAGCTATTATGCCCGAACAAAAATTGTTCGGACCAATCAAATTGTCAGGGCGGGCTTTATACGATGATGGACATGTAAGAACAATGGGTTGTACATTAATATTAATATTAGCTCAAATGATCTATAGGGAATTTTAATAATTAATCATGAATATGATTAATATTTTGTATGTTACAGTTACATTAATTTATCGCAGCTGAACTAGATTGATATATGAACGATTACCATAACGGGTTATGGTTCGTCATTAATACATCAATTGTTCTTATTTCAGCTCGAAGTTATGGGATAACTTTAATGGAATTAATTTAGTTATCAAACAATCTGTTTGTCCAGCGAACAGATTGTACGTAAGATTAACTTAACTCTCAAGGAAAATTATCCTTCTTACAAACACGAGAAAGAGTATCTTTTCCAGGCCTTGAAAAGACACTCTCGGTGTTTGTAGACTAAAATTAGGTTACTTAAATCGTAGCCTACCAAGATAAAGCATATAGCTAAGATCGAACATTTCAGGGACTAAGTAACATGGGCAATTAAATCAGAGTCAGTCAAGGGCATATGGAATTTAATAATTGGACTAATACATCGAACTAAGGAATACAAGTTCTACAATTTACACGAGTAAATATGTATGTACAGGACACGTAAACAAAATACAAGACTAAACGGATAACAGATGAGAGAGGGAGAGGAAGGGAGAAAGTGAAACTAAAGTTTCAGGACGAGAGAGATCACCGAGATGATCTCAGCATGGCAAAAATCACAGACAGTAACCCGTAAGAGACAACAAAGAAATCACATTGTAAGTTCAATTCAATAATCGATACTTGCATGGCACATGGTTCTCTTTGTATTTGCTGAAGAAGAGCTCCTTTAAGAGCGGGGCGTGTTTCCTCGTGTCTTCGGGGCGAGCAGACTAGCGCGCAGTTTAAAGGTTCACTGAAACGTGAAGTGGCCAGAAACATGATTCAGAGTTCAGTTCCCTTTGTGGAGGGAGTAACGAATATGAAAATAAAACTTAGTAAAGAAAATAAAACGGAGATGAGGACTCCCTAGGTCCCATGGAGCCAGGAATTTCCTCAGACGCAGTGCTCGTGCACGTCCTCAATGAAGAGGAGCGCGCGCCGCGGGATTTTCAACAGAGTCTTTTCCTTTGAGTTGAAGTTGTCGGCTGAAGTTCGAAGACGAAACAAAACTAAAAGACTTAAAGAAAATAAAATATAAAGCCCCCTAAACGGGAGCCATTGATGGTCTCCCTGATGAGGAGGGTTCGAACAAGCAGGAACAAATAAGACGAAAGAAAATACCGAACTCAACTGAACGGAACGCGGAGTGTAACCGCTTTTCTAGGGTAGCGAAAAATTCCTCCTCCCTGGCGCTTGGGCCAATTGGAACGCGAAATTCCAGGCAGGAGAAATTTCCTTTGTCTCACTTAGGAGTTCGATTTGCATGTTTTATGACAGTCTTAGGATCATGCCATTTCTACTTTAAACAATTATAACTGCAGTAAAATGCATTTTATCATAATTTGGTACCCATATCTTTCCTACGGGTATATGGAGGTTCAATTCAAGACCACATTTGGTATGTTTAAACGCTACGGCATAGAAATGACTTCTTATTCTGTAAAATAAGCATTAAGAGTTCTACTAACAATCTAGGAATAAGATTAACCCAAAATGTGATGTACATTTACAAATGGAAATGAAAATTGGACTTTTAAAAAGATCCACATGGCATATCTATGATTGCAACAGGGTGCACATCTGAAACATTATTCCTTTAAGGTTTACAAGAATACAAAAACCCATCACAGAGAAGAACAATCGTGGAAAAGAGAAATTACATTCAGGTTTACATATTTCTTCAATGGTTATACATATAGAAAATGTAGGATTTAAGTAGGGTTAAAGATTAACACTAACTCTGCTCCACTCCTAAAATGTCTGTTGCTGGACATTCCAGGAGGCAATAAAACACAGTTCAACACATGGGGGAAGGGATTGCCAGAGAATGTTAGTGAACCTTCTCTAACTAAAACACTATTGATTAAAGAACACATTTCAAAACCACACCTCTAGAAAATCATAATTATATGATCAAACAAATTACTAAAACATGCCTACAGGAAGGTCAAACCCAAATCTGAGTTACATACATTAAAACTATATTTCTATAGGAGGATGTTTGTGTGTGTGTGTGTGTCTGTGTGTAGAAAGTTTCAAGTTTCGTTATCTCTCGGTGGTCCAGAGAGGGGAAAGGGGGGGTTCGGAATGTCTCTGAGGTGAAATTAGTGTCGTAAAAGTCAATTGGTCACCGACTAGCTGGAGCCAAAGCCTGATTTGCACTCACGAGTTCAAAGTGCACCAGCTTTTGTATTCAGGAAGAAATGTTTTTAGCAACACAGAGTATTTGAATTTGTTAATTCAAACCAACGACGAATGATTCGATAGCCAATGTTGTTACAGACAGATGAGTAACGTAATCACTACGTCATCAAAGAGCGCTTGGGTTGAATTTGTTTACAACAAAGAAGATTGCCGCTGGAGAATTGAGATTTCACGAGTTCACACCTATGGATCACACTTACAAATAAGTCAGATAGAATAAATGTATATTTGGCGTGCTGTCCGAGGAGAGGGCGCCGGGCTCGGTATTCGGCCCGAACCCAAAGTAGCCTACTCCCCCGTATTCCTGGCTGTGGAAGAACAAGCCGAGAGTGAGTGGAGGGATGCTGAAAACTGTCAAGGAATGTTAGGTGAGTTGACAGAGTGAATAAATATATATGCTTCCTCTCATGCTGATAGGGTAGACACGGTAATTGTTTGATGACAAGTTGAATGGATTGATTATTTGAACGTGCTCCTCCCGAAGTTTGTTTATAAACATCATGTGTAGATTCCGCCATCGTGTCTGTTATAGAAGATATCGACAGTGCATTAATTTTAAAAGAGGAACAGAGAACCGCGATCAAGGCATTTGTCGATCGGAAACATGAATGAAGAACATACGTCACTTACTCCGTTGCTCTGATTGGTTGTAGGTCTATCCAATTGAGTGCAGAGGCATTTTCTTTCCTGGTTCGGTTGAAACACGCCCCATAATCAAAGCTCAATGGAGCAGTATCAGACTCACATTCTGACTAGAATCTGAGTATGACCACGTCAGGCTAGGCGTTCTGGCATTTTCCCAGCAATTTGCTGGGATCATCGCGCTGTGTGAAAGGGGCTTTAGAGACAGATAGAGAATATTAAAAGGTTACAATTAAAGGAAAAATAGATCTGTGTGTGTGTGTGTACGTACTACTTACATTTCAGAAATTCCACTGATAATCCATCACTTTGCTGGGCAACCTGTTTCTTCTGTACCATTTGCCCTGTTGTATTAGATGCCAATTTTCCTCTCGACGACTTTGTTCCTGTTTCCGGATTAATACACACAAAGCGCCTAAAGGGTCAGGAAACAGACAATATGTAATTAAGATTGGTTTTAAGTTTTTGAGACTTGTAATAATGTTTTTCAAATTGGACCATATATTAGAGCAGTGTTTCTCAACTCCAGTCATGAGGACCTTCCAGGAAGTTTTATATATCCACTAATTAAAACACATGATTTAACTCATTAGTCATTTGCTTGCTAGTGTTAAAGAGGGAGACATCTAAATCATTCACCCTAAAAATTCTCTCTTCTCGAGTTGAGAAACATTGTGTTAAAGGCCTCAACAGATAATATATCTAGAAAAGGCAAGTTCTGATATTGAATACATGTGTAAAATGCAGGTACTGAGGTTGTTAAGAATTCAATCATTACCTTTGAATGAACTCCAAGGCACAGACTGCCTCCTCCTGATTGAATATGTAATATGCTGTGAACAGTATGGGAAGGCCAGACAGAAAGCTGCTCCTCACACACAACTTGGCCTTCCAGTGTCCACTTGTCAAAGTGTCTCCTAAAACAATACATGTGACAATAGTTATTTTTAACTATACCATTTTTATTTTTCAGCTTTTTACATTTAAACTATATTTTAGTATTCAGAGTGCAGGAAATCTTTATTTTAAATAAAGTTAACAACAGCATTGCAAACAAACAATACACAAATTTCACACACAGAGTAGGCTACAGCTAAAAAAACACATTCGTACTGAAATCTAAGCCAACTAGGGATTTTTACACTTGCATATTAAATGTGTGACAAAACTGGTAACTTATTACAGCATCATTCAGAATTTATATGACACACATCCTCCGTGAGTCTGACGCAAGGCTTTAGCAGCCATTTTCATTTTGGCGCCCATTTTAACAGATGACTTGATTTTGATTTGATTTACACCATAAAATAATCACGACAAAGTGTGCTGATCAACACGAAGCTTGTGTGAATACCGACAGTTGTCGTTAAAGCATGTAATTCTTAACATAAGAGCCCATAGATTTTCTGCCCATAGCCGCTAAAGCGCCAGGGTGAGATGTGTAAAATACTACCGCGTCCACGCTGCTGAAGCCCGGTGCAAGTATCCTTCGCGGATGTGTGATCCGGGGTTACCAATATGAACCGCGAATATAACGTTAGCTTCATAGTCTACGATTAGCCAAACATGAAAAATAATAAACTGAAATAATAAGTCACTTACCACAGAGTTGTGAAGCACTCCTCTTGCGCTACCCGAAAGTCAACCACACGACCGTTGAAGATCACAATGCCTCTGAAGATTTGAAATTTACAGCAATATTCTGTATTTTGAATTAAACCGCCTAGCGACCCCAGAATGCATTGCAGTTTACAGCAATATGCTGTATTATTAGAAAACAGGCAGCTGCTGTAAAATAATGGTGTAATTTTTACAGCAATTCATTACAGTGAAGACTTCTTTGATGACTGGAGTCGTGTGGATGGATCTTTGATTGCCTGAGGGTAAGTAAATTATCAGCAAATATTAATTTTTAGGTGAACTATTCCTTTAAGTTGTTTAACTAACATAACTTTATTTTTTATAACAATGCATGTTTGTACAACATTAAAGGGATGGTTCGGAGTAAAATCAACCTAGGGTCCTTTGCACCATGACCTCGAGCCAAACACCCCCAGAAGCCTTTTTTCCCTTGGTTGAACATTATTAAAGTTAGATTTACAATAGTAATTTAAAATAGTAATTTACTGTAAAATCACAGCAGATATTTTACAGTGTTGTGTTCACTCATTCTTACTCAAGTTTTGATTCAGCCACAGAAACTACAGAAACGCTCAAACATGTAAAAACACAACTCAACATCTCTCCCTTTTCACAGAAATGCATAATATATAACACTTATTTTCAACATTTAGTGTCCTAAACCGGCACTATGCAGTGCATGCTGGGAAATAACCTAAACCTGACACAGAAAGTGTTCAAGCAAAGTTTTGAAAAATATAAAATGGATTGAATGTAATAACATTTAATGCAGATCACAATAAAACAAAAACAAAAAATAAATCAAGAACACTGTTGCTTTTGCTTCAGAGGTGACTGTGTCCAAATAATGTTTATATTACAGAAATATACAGTTCAAGATATCACAAATCATGCAGTTAGCTAACATGTATTAGTTTAAACATGTGTACTGCTGTTCACAACATTAAGCAAGGATAATCATGTGCATTTGATCTGATATAACAGTATAAGGGTAGGAGATGCAGTATATGAATGCTAGGCTAAAGAGAAGCGTCTTTAATCAGTGAGTCTGAGCCTCAGACATTATCAGAGACACTATTCCAGAGTTTAGGAGTTAAATGTGAAAACGCTCTCCCTCCTTTAGTGGACTCAGATATCCTTGGGAACTATAACATATTTATAGTCACCAGTCTTTTACAGTACTCTCACATGACTGCTAGGTTCATTATACTGTACATGTATTTGCCATTATAAGAAACATTAACTTTTGACTATTTCACAGATGGTTCAATTAATCAACAAGAAAAAAAAAAATCAATAGTAAGGAATAAAAGTTTTGAGTTCAGTTGAAGGAGCATGTCTAGATGTCAAGTCCACATTTATCTGACCATTACTAAACCTCTCACTGAACTCTACACATCTTCTGTCTTGCTAGTTTCTTTGTCGCTCTGAATGCAAGTGTTGCTGCCTCTATACGACTGATTCCTCTACTCTCAGCCTCCTTTATGGCTCTCTCTTCCTCTTCACGGGTCACTGTTATCTTATTATGTTTTCTGGCAGCAGCAACTATGTAGCCATCAATAATCTTTCTTAGGAATGAATCAGTAAAAGACAGCTCAGCTTCATACCGTGACTCCTCTACTAAACTCCAGTATATTTTCTGCCATTCTGTTTGAGGAACCTCTTTATGCTCCTGTTTGTACTGCTTCACTTTCTCATCTAACTTCTGCTTCTGAATCTCCTGAATGTGTTTCTCTGTTCTCTCAAACATGTCATTGGTGAAGTGTCTTCCTCCATTCTCTTCTACCATCTTCTCTACTTTACTGATCAGATCTTTGAACTGTGTGAGATTGGCAGACTCATTATCTATACAGAAGAACCGGTTTCCACAACTCTCTACAAGTTCTTCAAGATCTTTACCCTTACTATCCTGTAGAAACTGCTCAATGGTTTTGTTTTCTTTCTTTAACTGATCTTTGTGAGTAAAGAGGATTAAAGCGTATTTTTCCATCTGTTCTCCAAACACTTCTTTGAGCTGCTGTATTGTGTTTTTCTCCTCCTCAGTGAATCGACCCACTTTAATCACGATAATAAAAGCATGTGGTCCAGGAGAAGCGTATGTTACGCATTTCACTATTTCAGTTTTAAACTCCTCATCAGTGAGTTCAGTATCATAAAGTCCAGGAGTGTCGATCACTGAGATCTCTTTACCCATCCTCACTGTAGTTTCTGCCTGACACTGTTTCGTCTGAGAGTCTGAACCAGCTGTAGATTTAAAAACGTTTCTGCCGATGATGGTGTTTCCAGTGGCACTTTTCCCACATCCAGTTTTTCCCAGCAGAACCAGTCTGATCTGGTCTTTCCTCACAGGAATCTGATGCTCATCTTCAGCTGTTGAACTTTCTCCTGAAACTACAACACAACAATCACATCAATGTGGAATTTAATTAAATACAACCTTCCCTATCAGCTCTTCTCTTTTAAGATCAGTGATATTTACATATCAGGCATTAGCAGATGTTCTCAAACAGGTTATGAAATGCATTTTTTAAGTTATTTTATATTTCATGAGGTGCTCTTATAATGCTAGTGTGATTTTTACATCAAAAATGGTCATGATTCAGAAATAAAAATACATTTTTCCTTGCCTGATTTTAGCCTCTGATCTATTAATAAGAAATAGACACTTTTGGTCAGGGATAATATCAGTGAATTATCCTACTTTATGTCACTGAAACACATATCACCTAATCATCTTTGTTTCTGGTTCCCTTTGCAACAAATTATGTGTTTTGTTAAACACTGTTACAAAGACCACAAACTCACATAAAAGCCAAGAGTCAAACTGCCAACTAAATGAAATACTGATCATCATAATGGTGACCACACATGTTCAATAAACTTTTAAACCACTGTTAATGTCAATAAGATCTTCTGTAGACGTCTGACAGAAATAAAGTCAGTCTGTTTATTAATAAGTGAAGCTGGTAATGCTGTTTGTGGAGTTGTTTCATCCTCTGCTGAGATCTTCAGAGATTTAAAGGTCCTGTAGGACATCTGGGAAAATCCTAACTTTAGCCTGATAGCACTAAAAGCAAACGTATGCGAGAAGTGATTAAGGAAATAATGCGAGATCACGCGTGCGTGAGACCAAAATTGTTATTAAAAATGATAGCCCACAAGAAGATTGTGATCCAAATTGTCTGTGTGCTGATTTGCAGCGAAAAGGAGAAAAAGAAAAACAGATTATGCAGAAGGAAATGCTTGAGGAGAGCAAGGATTGTGTGTTTCTGCAAAGAGAGTTGGGGGTAAATAAATAATGTTGCAATGTGCTGCTGTTGCTGCTGGTCAAGCAAATGTTTGTGCTTTATTTCTGTTTGATATGATTGTAAATATATCTCTTAAATTGCTGATATTCTAGTCTATAACTCCTCCCCGAACATCCCGCTGTCCTGTATCTTGCTCTCTCATTGGCTGTCAATCATCGCCGATGTAGTTTTCAGTCAGAACACATTAGGCTTGTTTGAGATGCGCCTTGCCTCACCTGAATTGTAGTCAAGAGTAGCGGCTGCAGTGAGGGGAGGAGTGAAAAAAGTGCAGGCGAGACGGGCAGACCTCTCTTCTCGCAGTGGATCAGACACCTGTGAGAAGCCGGATATCGTGGGATTCACGCTTGTGCACGGTGTTGCTCATAAACTGGATGTAATTTAAGTTATGTTGCTTTTATATGAAAATAATTATAATGAACAAGACACCCATTTAATAACATACCAAATACGTGTTTATCAATAATTTTTACTTTAATTACAGACATGTTTTATATAGCCTATATATTTGTATAAATATGACAACAATCAAATAACCCATAGATCACACTGTCAGAGAGTTTGAGAATACTAACACATAATTTATACACATGAGATCAGAGTTTTAAAATCAAACATTTTAAAAGAGAACAGTTCATCACGGTTGTTTAAACCAATGAGCATTAAGCTGTGTCGTCAACAAGTCGTTTCCCATCATGCTTTTGATCATCAGTCGGTGGAGAGCAACTGCACTCGACTGCAGAATTCGACATGTCCGCCTTGCGCTCGCAAGAGTTTTTTGACATACGTCAGCATGACATCAGAGCCAGGCGGACCGCACTAGGACACATTTATAACCGGCATGCATCTCACGCTGATCATAGGTGATCGGTTCTGCACAGATTTTGCTCATCTCAAACAAGCCTATTCACACAGCAGGATTGCTAAATATCTCACGGATATTTTCTCAGATTCACACTGCGTGATTGTCACTCACGGGAACAAGCACCGATTTGCCTGTGATTTCGGGCATTTGTCGGCGATCTCCCAAAACCTTTTAGCGAGTGAAAATTGGGGCTAAAATCGTTCAGTGTGAAGAACTCAGCATAACACTCTTTAGAGCGGGACCACTTGTACTCTAAGCAGATTTCATTTAACTGACTAATTTAACTTAACTTAATTGTTTGTTTTTTTGACAGTTACAACATGCTCTACAATAGAACAAATTCAAACTTGCACTCTTCCATTCACATAGGTATACAGTTACTTTAATACAAAACAAAATCCTTCAAATGGCCCGGAGGTCTATGAACTCTCCCAGTCCTACTCATGTTTTGCTCAGACCCCTTAACTGAACATGGTGAGTCAGACAAAGCACTCAGATCTTTCTGATGAGAAACACACTCCTCTCCACCAGAAACTCCAGACTCCAGGGAAAGAGACTCAGGCTGTGAGTCCAGAACATTGGACAATGTCTGGTTCTGTGACACAAGAGAAACAGGCAATGTGTAAGGACACACCCTATTGTAATGCACAACCTGCGCCCTCTCACCAGAGTCAAAAGGATCTACATTCCGTTAAGTCAGTCCCTTTTCCCCACATGAATCCACCATGAATTGCACTATTTTATACGATCCCTTCCAATGGAGTGCCAGTTTCATGCGGCTCTCCTCTGGATTGTGGAGCCACACCATGGCACCTACATCATAGGGCTGGTGACGCAATCCAACATCATGGTACAGTTTTTGACGGTCTTGGGCTGCCCCACTGTGCATCCGTGCACTGCTAAAGGCAGAGTTCAGTTTTGTCAGCAATATGGAAACAAACTCAACATGTGATGCTGACATCTGAGGAACAAGAGCACGGGTGGGTAACAGTACATCAGCAGGGACCCGTGCAAGAAGTAAGGTGTGAAACGAGTGCTGGAGTGAGTCGTTGTGTTGTAAGCGAAAGCCACATGCTTCACATAATCGTCCCATTCCCCTCCATAGGTCAAAAGGGTCCTAGCCAGTTGATCAATCAGGGTCCGATTAAATCGTTCAACCATAACATCCGACTGCGGATGGTAGGGAGTGGTGCGTGTCTTTTTAATGCTCAGCAGATGACAGAAATTCTGAACCACCTCCGCCTCAAACTGATGACCCTGGTCCGAATGCAAAGTCTCTGGAACGCCATGAATCAGAACATAGTCCTCAAACAGACAACATGCTACTGTCTGTGCTGACTGATTAAAGCAGCGCTATGCAGCTTTGCCAATTTCTTCGCTGTTTTCTCGCTTTTTCTTCGCGGGTTTCTCTATAGAGCTCCCCCTACAGCTTCCGAATAGATATTTGACAAACACTGTCATCAAAACTCGTTGGCGACCTGGATGGTCTTTGGGATTGCATCACCCAGCTCAACGTATAAATTTTAAAATATTGCTGATTACTTACAAAGCACTAAATGGTTTAGCTCCGCAGTACTTGAGCGAGCTCTTAACGCATTATAGTCCTTCACGTCTATTGCGATCTAAAAATTCCGGCCAGTTGATAATACCTAGAATATCAAAATCGACTGCTTGAGGAAGATCCTTTTCCTATTTAGCACCAAAACTTTGGAACAGTCTTCCTAACATTGTCCAGGAAGCAGACACACTCTTGTCAGTTCAAAGCTAGACTAAAAACACACCTCTTTGACCTATCATACACATAACACATTATAGACTTTTACAATTCAATGTTAGGCTGCATAGATTAGGTCAGCCAGAACCGGGAACACTTCCCATAAATCCTGATGTACTCGTTACATCATAAGAAGAATGGCGTCTACGCTAATATTAGTCTCTTTGTTTATCTCGAGGTTTACCGCAGTCCGCCAGATCCAGGCCATATCCAGATGAAGGACCTGCGCCCGGATGCGACGACAGCACAGTCTTGAAATGTCAACTACAGTAGGCTCTTCCCTGTGAAGGCCTCCTTCCCCTCCCTTTACCTATCTACATATAAAGCGTTGTCGGGATAATTCCGGTTCGCGTGGCTACGTGGAAGTGCTAAAAAATCTGTATTATAAATTTGAAGGCCAGACAAGTAGTATGTTGAGGGTTGATTAGTAGGGAAGGAGTACACGCCTGCACACATATATTCAAACGCACATACCTATAGACTGAACTTGTAATGTGCATGTGGTCACTGGTTCACGTTTTTGAAGTTTTTTTAAGTTTGCGCAGAAAGAACTTAAGAATTTTCTGTTAAAACGGTGTCGTGTTAGCGGCCCCTAAGTTAATAACTAATGATCATTGCGACGGAAGTGAATCAATCAAACTAACTTTAGCTGGACAATAACTTTATTCTAGAGCTGCTATAAAGCCAAAACAATCTCTGTTACTTTAATTTCCTATTATCAATGTAAAGATGCTTTGGAACAATCTACATTATTAAAAGAGCTATATAAATGAAGATGACTTGACTTGACTTAAATTGTCATGTGAGTTGACAGCAGTCGCATCTCCTGCCAAATCAGTGACTTCAGAGGAACATGGAATGCCATCTGTTTGATTAGAACTCACCACATTCACTTCCAGTACCTCTTTAACACTGGCCTCTGCCTCGTTAGGGCCAGGTGTCTCAGGGCGGCGAGAAAGCGCGTCTGCATTCTTATGTTTTTTTCCATCTTTGTGTACAATGACCCAATTCAATGGATCAAGCTCCAGTATCCACCTCCCTCTTCTTCCTGTTGGATCATCATTAATGGACATACGTCAAAGTGCCAAGAGTGGTCTGTGATAATGGTAAATGAGGCAAGTCCAATGTAATGCTTGAATTCCCTTACTGCCCACACAATAGCCCACAACACACGATCAAAGGTGGACTAACGCCTTTGTGTGGAATTCAATGCCCAGCTGGCATAGGCTATGCGACCACACAAGTCCATCTCTGTCCTGGGCAAGAACTGCAGAACGGCCAGGTTGGATGCATCAGTGTAGATTTTAAAAGGCACACTGAAGTCAGGCAATACCACTACAGGATCGGATGACAACACACTTTTCAAAAGGTTAAATGATTTGTCTCAGTGATGACTCAGCATTCCACACAAAGGGCACATTTTTCCTGACGAGATGGTTTAGTGGAGCAGCGAGTTTAGAAAAATCCTTGACGAATCGTCTGTAATAGGAACACAGTCCCACAAAGGCTCTCACCTCAGAAGGAGAATGGGGAATTGACCAGTTCAAAACTTTCTCTGTGTTCTTTGGATCAGGTTGAAGACCTGTTCGAGAAACGACATGGCCAAGAAAGACCACATGATCTCTGGCAAGGTAACATTTGCCTAGATTTAGTCTCAAACCAGCAAATTGGATTCTTGAAATCACCTCTTTCAGGCTAGACAGGTGTTCTTCAAATGTTTTGTTATAAATTAAAATGTCATCGAGATATACCATGCAAATGTGCCACGGGAGCCCTCTGAGGACAAACTCCATTAAGCATTGAAATGTGGTGGGGGTGTTGGATAGGCCCATCAGCATGGACAGTAGTGTGTCATCCACATGGGGTAGAGGATGAGAGTCTTTAATAGTCACACTGTTTAATTGCCTGTAGTCTACACAAAAATGCCATGTTCCACACTTCTTTTTCACCAAAACAACTGGTGACGTCCAGGGACTACAGCTCTCCTCAATGACTCCATCTTCTAACAGGCCAGCCACTTTTTTCTCTATCTCAGCACGTTTTTTAGGGGAAGCACGATATGCACGCTGTTTGATAGGAGTCTGCTCACCAGTTCTGATGTGATGTTTTGCTAGTGCACATCTACTGGAATTCCATTTGGAGGAGCTGAAGATGTCATTGTATTCCAACAGCAATGCTGAAAGCGCAGCTCTCTCAGATTCAGAAATAGGTGACTCATCCAATGAGACAGGAGGCGTGACCCTGGAAAAGGTCACTGCAGCTACGTCAACTGGAGCATGAAACAGCGGAACATCTGAGTCATCAACTGTGTAAAACTCACCCAGGTGCATACCTTGTTTCAATTAAATGTCCTGTCCAGTAGGATTCAAAAAACAAACTTTTGTCAGTCCGTTGTGAATCATGGCAACTGTGTGAACCACTAGACCGGAAGAATCCGCCACATTGGGTTCCAGATAGCCAACAAAGTCACTAGCCAAATGGACTGTGTTGGGTGTACACACTTTAACTGCCACAACTGACTCACTGAGAGGTGGCAAGTTCATAGCGGTGGCCAGCGACACATTGCAGCACAGTGGAACAAAATCTTTGCTGGTAAGGAGAGGAACTGAGATGTCCCACAGTAGTAGCTTAGCATGGCCGAGGTCCAGTAAAGCATGGCTCCTCAACAAAAAGTCCCAGCAGAGCAACACAGTCTGTGTGGTTTCTCTTAGCACATGAAATACATGCTGCCACAACTCAGTTCCCAGCTGAAATGTTACTGTGATGGTGCCGAGTGTATCTAGCATTTGTCTATTCACAGCACAGGCTGACACATAGTCCTTTTTTAATAGCCGATTACGAAGTGTTGGAGTCCACTAACATCTGAACCTCCACACCTTCAATTCAATTCCTCTCACATAAGACACCAGCTCCTGGCCAGCATCCACAGTCACATTGATGTCTTTTGAAATTGAGTCACCATCATCAACATTGTCCATTACAGGGTCCACAGGCAGCATAGCTGGTGTTTGGGCCACAACATCAGCTAAAGTCTGTTTCCCAGCCCATTGCGGCGCTCCACCAGGAGACATGAAACGCACTCCCCGCTTTCTCGAGTCATCCTCAAAGCTGTTCCATCTGCGAGGACCGGGGCTAGGGCTGCGTCTTGCAGGAGACTGAGCAGAGTACGAGTCTTTATAACCACGAACATCCATACCTGGTGTACACTCATCAAAGTGTTGGAATGATTTCTTCTCAGGTGAACGGCCCCTCCGCACACTGTCAAAGACACGTGACTGGCATCCACGGCCCCCGCAGACACACTGGCAAATTCCACTCCATTCCACTCATCCATTGCTCTAGGACTCACACTGGATTTCAGTCTTGGTTTTCATCACCCAAGCGCCAATGTGACCGAGCATTCATACAGGGTTCGCCTAACACTCAGAAATAAGAAAACAATAAATGATAGCAGTTTGAACCCTTCTCCACTTTATTATACAACACCTCAGATCACCAACTCCAAAAACCTGTGACACTCCAGTACCAAGTGTGCATGACCCATGCCTATCTACGGCAAGCCCAGAGGGGAAAAATACATTGCATACACACATATACAACAAGCGCCAGTACATCCAAAATTTGTGCATCATAACAGAATTCAACAAAGTCTGTTACACCAGCAAACACTGGGAAAAAGATTTTTTTCTATATAATAAAAAATAAAAAAGTTGTTCATATTAATAAGGGAGGAATATTACCTTTTTTTATGTAATTTCCACCTACCCAAATCTAAACTCTGCCCATACACCCATATTTGACATTTATTTATTGAAGAGGAATAAACCCTTGAGATGAATCATCTCGTTTTCGAGGGGATCCTCAAATCCAGGTACAAAAATTGACATTGACCTTACAGCGGCAGTCAAATAAAACAAAAAACACAAACACAAATGAAACAGAAGACACATACACAACAAAGAAAAAAAAAACAACTTACTTTACGATAATAGTAAGTGCAGAAATATACACTCACCTAAAGGATTATTAGGAACACCTGTTTAATTTCTCATTAATGCAATTATCTAATCAACCAATCATATGGCAGTTGCTTCAATGCATTTAGGGGTGTGGTCCTGGTCAAGACAATCTCCTGAACTCCAAACTGAATGTCAGAATGGGAAAGAAAGGTGATTTAAGCAATTTTGAGCGTGGCATGGTTGTTGGTGCCAGACGGGCCGGTCTGAGTATTTCACAATCTGCTCAGTTACTGGTGTGAAAAGGGAAAAACATCCAGTATGCGGCAGTCCTGTGGGCGAAAATGCCTTGTTGATGCTAGAGGTCAGAGGAGAATGGGCCGACTGATTCAAGCTGATAGAAGAGCAACTTTGACTGAAATAACCACTCGTTACAACCGAGGTATGCAGCAAAGCATTTGTGAAGCCACAACACACACAACCTTGAGGCGGAAGGGCTACAACAGCAGAAGAACCCACAGGGTACCACTCATCTCCACTACAAATAGGAAAAAGAGGCTACAATTTGCACGAGCTCACCAAAATTGGACAGTTGAAGACTGGAAAAATGTTGCCTGGTCTGATGAGTCTCGATTTCTGTTGAGACATTCAGATGGTAGAGTCAGAATTTGGCGTAAACAGAATGAGAACATGGATCCATCATGCCTTGTTACCACTGTGCAGGCTGGTGGTGGTAATGTAATGGTGTGGGGGATGTTTTCTTGGCACACTTTAGGCCCTTTGGGCAATTGGGCATCGTTTAAATGCCACGGCCTACCTGAGCATTGTTTCTGACCATGTCCATCCCTTTATGGCCACCATGTACCCATCCTCTGATGGCTACTTCCAGCAGGATAATGCACCATGTCACAAAGCTCGAATCATTTCAAATTGGTTTCTTGAACATGACAATGAGTTCACTGTACTAAAATGGCCCCCACAGTCACCAGATCTCAACCCAATAGAGCATCTTTGGGATGTGGTGGAACGGGAGCTTTGTGCCCTGGATGTGCATCCCACAAATCTCCATCAACTGCAAGATGCTATCCTATCAATATGGGCCAACATTTCTAAAGAATGCTTTCAGCACCTTGTTGAATCAATGCCACGTAGAATTAAGGCAGTTCTGAAGGCGAAAGGGGGTCAAACACAGTATTAGTATGGTGTTCCTAATAATCTTTTAGGTGAGTGTATAATGCATAACTCATACAAACAAGACATTTACTCAAGACTCTTTAAAAGTTGCTCATTCATCCCTCAACAAAGTAAACACATGAAATATATATGTACCAAAACACACATAGACACCAGTAAACACGTATGCACACATAAATGTAAAGGATTAATGCACCATGCTTAACCCTCTGGGGACCAAGGTGTTTTTGGGGCCCTTGAGATGTTCTGACATGCCTTGACATTTGTGGTTTTTTCAGTTATTTATAAACATGTTAATGGCTAAGGTGTAAATTCACTCTATATAGCAAAAACAGGGCTACCATAATATGCGAGCAACGTGTATGTAGATGTTTGTATTTTTAAGAGAATAATGTTTATGCGTGGTTATTGGAAAAAATAAAAATGAAAGTTGCTGAATTAAGACCACAAAACACATATTAAATATGTGTCCACAAGACTTTTGACTAATGGATGTTGTCCCTTTGAGTTCTAGCTTCAAAATTATGTGAAAATAGTCTTGCTTTATCGTTCACAAAAAAAAAAAACATTGATTTAACCCTCTGGGGACCAAAAACGCGCCCGCGCGTTTTGCTCGGTTTTTTTTTTTAGCAATGAAAATAAACACTAAATGCTCTGCTAATTTTGATCTTTCATTTTCGTGTAATACATCAATCGATCCTGTTAAGTGTGTATTTTTTTTCTGTATACTCACAATAAAAATAAAGTGTTTTGCTTTTTGACAAATAAAGAAAAAATAACATGATGCGATTTCTGCCTTCTCTCTGTCAGTAAACTCCCATTTGAAACGCGTTCGAAAATGATCTATAACTCCGCGAAAATTCAGTCAAACAGGCAAACAGACCCACGGGCATAAAGCTTGAGATCGCATCTTTTAAATGAAGTCATTTATATAAAAAACAAATATTCTCAGCTTCTGTAATCTGTATAAAAAGAGAGCGACTCCAGTCGACCTCATTACGAGATGATTCACAGTAATGTGACCACTCCCTGGAGAGCGCGTGCTATTCAAACGCAAATTCTGAGAACTATTTCAGACCTATGAAACGCCCACATCAGCTGTAAACACAGCGCGCCGCGACTCCTCGCGAGTGAGACATTATAGCCTACCTTATGGAGAAAAGATTCTTCAGAACAGTGCTGATGAGGAGCAATATCTCCTGAAATGAGGAGCAGATTCCGCTGAGGAGTGAGGTAGGCTGTTTTCTTTTCTCACGTGTGGAATAACGTTATGGAATAACGTTAGTGTAGGCCTATGTAAACCGCAAAAAGATGAATCCCATTTCTATAATATGACTCGCCTTTCTGTGAGATGAATGAAGGGGACATATTTGTAAAGACTGTTTAGCCTAAATATGAATCGCGCGTCTGTGTGTAAAATAATAAACTGCTTTGCTATAGCCTACTGAGATGAGTAAAAATCAACTGGAATATGTTGAAATAAAATGTATTTGTATAAGCAACGTATTAAACTGCAAATTAGCATTTATATGCCCTAATATTTCATAAAAACAACATTACAGTCAGGCGAAGTATGAAAGACAACATTTTGTTGACTAGACTAGGGTACAGTTTTTAGGCTACTGTAGAATATACCGCCACATCAAAAAAGCTTTTGTTTAGCAATTTCTGCTCATATCTAACATTATATATATATAATATATATATATATATATATATATATATATATATATATATATATATATATATATATACTATTTTTGTCAAAAATAAAGTCATAGACTAAGATGTTAGATGTTCCAATGTTGGCTGATGTCACGGGTGACAAAATGCTGGGAAAAGCGGAACCTTTGTTTTCTTTCCATGTTCCCCGGGGGGAATTATTTTGGTGTAACGCCTCACTCCGGTTCCGGGTGTAGCGGAGATATTGTCCAAACTAATTACCGCCGATGCACGACAGGTGTGAGGGAGAGAGGAGCGGTGTTTGCACAGGCTTTCCGCTTCACAAGAGGAGGATAAAAGAGCCATTCGAAGTTGAGTTGAGGTCGAGGTTGGAACTGGTAAAAGTCAATCGGTGTTCAGTTGATCAGTTGTTTGGCTGGGTCTCTGTCGTTGTGTTTTGGGGTAGAATATCTCCTGTTTGAGTGCTCACTTTGGACGTTGTAATCCTGGAAATTCGTGTAAGTGAAGAACTGCCATTGGAGTCTGTCGTTAGAGCTGCTTGTGGAATATTACTGGATTGAACTGCTGCTTGGATCTGCGCTGGAAGAGGAAGAGAGAAAGATAAGTGAATCAATTACATCGTTGAATCAAATGTAAAGCTTGAAGAAAAGACTGTGAATGTGAAATTTACTGTTGAGGAGGACATCTGTTTCAGATACATTGGAGAGGAATTGAGAGTTGAATATTCCCATTGAAATGCATGGATGAAGCGAGGCTTCTGATCAGCCCTACTGTGTGAGTGATTTGCAGTTGTTTGCCTTACCTGATGCACGTCGAATTAATGCTGTGGATTTGTAGTGAACACGAGTGCTGTGTGCTATGCTGAGAAGAGTCTCCCAACGCCTGCTTTCATTCTTGTGAAATGATCTACTTGTCCCCATCCAAATTCCAGAACGATACAACTGAACTGTTGAAGTAATGCTTTGTATTATCCTCTCTTCCACTGAGTATTGTCGTGAAGTAATCCCTCATTGAAGGCTCCTGTTAACCCTCTCTCTCTCTGAAATTACAAGTCTCGTGAAGAACCGTATGGCTGTGGAAAAGTCTGAACCGTTATACTTACTGATGGAGCTCTGAAGATGTACAACATCGCTGGTAAAGCTGCCTATTGAGTCTCTCGCTAATGTCTGATGAAAGTGTTTGATGCTGAGGGAAGAATCCTGAAAGAATCTGCTGTTGGACGAAGAAACATTACCTGTTACTTACCGTCCGAGACCTGCAGATGTGCAGCAACGCTGTGAAGTGAGTTTTAAAGTCGCAATTCCCCTCTCACGTTCTGATAAGAGAAGCTGCTGTTAAGAGAAGAAATCTTACCTGTTACCTACCGTCTGAGTCCTGCAGATGTGCAGCAACGCTGTGAAGTAAGTTTTAAAGTCACGATTTCCCTTGCATGTCCTGATAAGAGAATCTGCTGCTGGGCGAAGAAACATTGCCTGTTACTTACCGTCTGAATCCTGCAGATGTGCAGCAACGCTGTGGAGTAAGCCTTCCCAGCCACTATTACACCATTGGGTCTCGAAGACAGTGAATAATCGATCCAGCGGCTACTCCGGTCGAATAGCCTTAGAAGACAAGAGTTGCTTATTCTTTCCTCAAGTTGATTATTATTCAATAAAGATTGTTACTTGTGAACTCAATTACTTGCCTCCTCCTTTGTCCGTCTGTTGCGTGCCTGTGGTGTCGGCTCCTCACGGTGGTGTCTGGAGTCAGGGGCGGCTGGTCATCCGAGTCCGCCCCAGCCTGCACCGGTGACACTATATTCAAACTAATGAATACATATGATAAAATGTAGGCCTATAATCGTTTTTTTTTTTTTTTTTTTTTTTACAAAGAAAGAGTACACTTGAAATATTGTTGAAATTGTAATTATTGTTGTAATTGTAACATTTTTAATAAAATAGCAAAACATATTTACAAGAGAGATGTAAGCGAAATCTTAAATGGTCAATATAAGTCTTCTTCTAAATACATCTTTTGTCCTTGCATTGTGGCTCAGTCAGTGTCACACCTGAATGAATGGGCATTAGGCAGAGTCATTATGCAGAGTGGGTGGGACAAACTACTCCTCCTCCACGCCCCCCTCGCATAATGGCTTTCCAAGCAAAACCTGTTTTACACCATTTAAATCAATGTATTTTTTTTGTGAACGATAAAGCAAGACTATTTTCACATAATTTTGAAGCTAGAACTCAAAGGGACAACATCCATTAGTCAAAAGTCTTGTGGACACATATTTAATATGTGTTTTGTGGTCTTAATTCAGCAACTTTCATTTTTATTTTTTCCAATAACCACGCATAAACATTATTCTCTTAAAAATACAAACATCTACATACACGTTGCTCGCATATTATGGTAGCCCTGTTTGTGCTATATAGAGTGAATTTACACCTTAGCCATTAACATGTTTATAAATAACTGAAAAAACCACAAATGTCAAGGCATGTCAGAACATCTCAAGGGCCCCAAAAACACCTTGGTCCCCAGAGGGTTAAATGGTGTAAAACAGGTTTTGCTTGGAAAGCCATTATGCGAGGGGGGCGTGGAGGAGGAGTAGTTTGTCCCACCCACTCTGCATAATGACTCTGCCTAATGCCCATTCATTCAGGTGTGACACTGACTGAGCCACAATGCAAGGACAAAAGATGTATTTAGAAGAAGACTTATATTGACCATTTAAGATTTCGCTTACATCTCTCTTGTAAATATATTTTGCTATTTTATTAAAAATGTTACAATTACAACAATAATTACAATTTCAACAATATTTCAAGTGTACTCTTTCTTTGTAAAAAAAAAAAAAAAAAAAAGATTATAGGCCTACATTTGATCATATGTATTCATTAGTTTGAATATAGCCAACATTGGAACATCTAACATCTTAGTCTATGACTTTATTTTTGACAAAAATAGTATATATATATATATATATATATATTATATATATTATATATATATAACGTTAGATATGAGCAGAAATTGCTAAACAAAAGCTTTTTTGATGTGGCGGTATATTCTACAGTAGCCTAAAAACTGTACCCTAGTCTAGTCAACAAAATGTTGTCTTTCATACTTCGCCTGACTGTAATGTTGTTTTTATGAAATATTAGGGCATATAAATGCTAATTTGCAGTTTAATACGTTGCTTATACAAATACATTTTATTTCAACATATTCCAGTTGATTTTTACTCATCTCAGTAGGCTATAGCAAAGCAGTTTATTATTTTACACACAGACGCGCGATTCATATTTAGGCTAAACAGTCTTTACAAATATGTCCCCTTCATTCATCTCACAGAAAGGCGAGTCATATTATAGAAATGGGATTCATCTTTTTGCGGTTTACATAGGCCTACACTAACGTTATTCCATAACGTTATTCCACACGTGAGAAAAGAAAACAGCCTACCTCACTCCTCAGCGGAATCTGCTCCTCATTTCAGGAGATATTGCTCCTCATCAGCACTGTTCTGAGGAATCGTTTCTCCATAAGGTAGGCTATAATGTCTCACTCGCGAGGAGTCGCGACGCGCTTTGTTTACAGCTGATGTGGGCGTTTCACAGCTCTGAAATGGTTCTCAGAATTTGCGTTTGAATAGCACGCGCTCTCCGGGGCGTGGTCACATTACTGTGAATCATCTCGTAATGAGGTCGACTGGAGTCGCTCTCTTTTTATACAGATTACAGAAGCTGAGAATATTTGTTTTTTATATAAATGACTTCATTTAAAAGATGCGATCTCAAGCTTTATGCCCGTGGGTCTGTTTGCCTGTTTGACTGAATTTTCGCGGAGTTATAGATCATTTTCGAACGCGTTTCAAATGGGAGTTTACTGACAGAGAGAAGGCAGAAATCGCATCATGTTAATTTTTCTTTATTTGTCAAAAAGCAAAACACTTTATTTTTATTGTGAGTATACAGAAAAAAAATAGACACTGAACAGGATCGATTGATGTATAACACGAAAATGAAAGATCAAAATTAACAGAGCATTTAGTGTTTATTTTCATTGCTAAAAAAAAAAAACGAGCAAAACGCGCGGGTGCGTTTTTGGTCCCCAGAGGGTTAAAATAGGTTTTAATTAATCCCATGTAAGGGTATCAACTCAGTGGTAACCACTGTAAAGCAGTAGTGACCACCGAAAATGCTCCAGCATCTGTCCTGACCTGTTCCCTCAAACCAGCACAGAGATATAAAAAAAAAAAAAAAACAATTGCATGTATTCTGAAGATGTTGAACTAAGGCATTTTTAAACATTGGAAAGGAAATCAAAGAACGAATTGAAATTGGAAGGTTATTCCACTCATACTGTGCTTTATATTGAAATGCATGTCTTCCTATTTCTTTATTGATTTGAGGAATAAGAAAATAAATTTGATAATTGTGTCGCAAGTTATAAAACAAACTAAATGGAATTAGATATTGCTTTAAATAGGAAGGATAGTCCATATAAATACATTTAAAAATAAATTGTAACCAATGAAAATGCCTTCTATCTGGTAGGGTCAGCCAGGACAGTTGATGGTACATTTCACAATGGTGTGTTCTATAGGGGCAGCGGAGAATAAATCTACACAGGCTATTGTAGGCAGTGGCTGTAGTATTTTGATATACGATGTCGGCATAATCCAAGATTGGCAATATAAGTTGAGAAATAATTATTTTTCTGACAAGAAAATTAAAACAGTTAATTGACTGGTATAAAATTCTAAGTGAGCAGTTGAGCTTATTAGTTATATTATGTACATGAGTGCTAAAAGAAAGATCAGAGTCAAGCCAAAGGCCAAGATACTTGACTTGCCTAGTAGATTTTATGAGAGTTTGACCAAGAAAAATTATTTTTAGTGAATTTTCAGATGATGGATTCAGCTTTTTTTGAAAAAGCATTGAATATGATTTTGATTTGTTAAGTAGAAGCTTGTTGGACAATAGCCACCGCTGGACTGAATCAAAACCATTTTGTAGTGTAGTGCTGATGTCATAAATATTAGGTTTGGAGCAATAAATGACCGTGTCGTCAGCATAAAGTTGGATATTGCATTCAGTGCAGCTATGTGGAAGATCATTGATAAATATCGAAAATAGTAAAGGCCCTAGAGAGGAACCTTGAGGAATTCCTCTGTCAATGCCAGTGAAATAAGAGATGCTGCCCCCAAAGGACACACACTGGTGACGATTATGTAGATAAGAATTGAACCAAAGCAAAGAAGAAGTAGACAGACCAACAGAATACAATTTGTCTAACAATAAATAATGATCAACTAAATCAAAAGCTTTAGTAAGATCTAAAAATAATGCACCTGTACACATACGATTATCAAAACTCGAAAACACATCGTTAGAAAATTTAAAGGGACACTAGGTAACTTTTGAACCTTAACTGAACAGCTTCGGAGTCAGTGGAATGGTTATATTACTTATTTCGGGTTGAATGGTGGTGGTTTCACACCCCCCTGGTGCCCGAGAGCGGAAAAAACTCACTTGCAACTTTGGGCCGGCGGGTCGGCGTCAGGAAGTATCGCGTGATATCAGGTCTCGCGATGTAACGAATTGCTTGACGGCACTGCACATGTACACGCCCCTATTCAAGCACCGGCGGGCTAGCTATAAGCAAAGGGCAACGATAGATTGAGTTATGGCTGAGGCTGAGCCTGTAAAAAAGAAGCAGAAAGCTAGGAAATCTTTGTCGGAGGACCAACGAAAGAGGAAACGGGAGACTGACCGAGCAAGAAGTCAGACTCGAGTAAATATATCGGACCGGCTTTTTCAGAATGGTGAGAACTGAGAGAAACAGAAGCCTGCAAAATGGATGCTGATCCTGCTGTTGCACTTGTAAGTTAAGTATCTTTGGAATAAACTGTGTTTAATATTTAAATTTCAAGTAATTGCAACCTCAGGATGTTTGCTATTGTCTGTAAAGGTTTTTATTATGATCGCTGTCTGTTAGGGGCTTACTAGTACGCTAGATACTATAACTTTGATGTTAGCATTGTCATTAGCAAACATGTTTGATTTCTGTAGTTGTTTGGCAGTTCCTCTGTCGGTTTTATTTGTGTAACTTACACTTTTATTTTATGTCACTAAGTCAACGCGTCTGATAGTAACGTTAGGCAATATCAGACGCGCAAAATGTTGCACATTTCATGATCGAGCTAGAAAAAACGTTCTGATGTTTTCTTAGACAAGCAAAGGTAAACCATCATTCTACCAGATGAACTTATAGACCTTGCTAATATAACTTTAGACAAATATTAGCCTCCGATATATATATTTTTTTTTATGCTCATGCCCATTCTCCCAAAAACAAACAAACAAACAAACACGAAAGCAGTAGTTCGCCTCGTTCATATCGTTCGTTCCCGGTAAAAATACTAGTATGCATGACAACACAATAAATAAAAAAATCGCCATCAGTTGGAAAGAAAGTATTGCTTTACTTGCCTCGGTAGACATAACTGGTTTTGAAATAGCCGGTTCCTCTGCTCAGGTAGGTTGACAGCTGATCAGCTGGGTTGCTCGTGGTGAGGGACAACAGTTCGTTTTTATGACAGAGTGTTTGAAAGCATTATACTACCAGACACTAGGGGGAGCTCGTAGAGAAAAAACACTCAGACTTGCATAATGCCCCTTTAAGAAGTGCTGTAGTGGTAGAAAAATGTTTTCTGAATCCAGATTTGCATTGAGATAATAGAATATTGTCGGCTAAATAATTCGATAATTGGAAAAAGATTATTTTCTCAAAAACTTTTACAACACTATTGTTGATTTAGATGGGTCTGTAGTATTACTATTAATATTAATATATTAATAGTCTATTAATTTTGTGAAGTGTTTTCCCCCCAAGAAGAAGATTTTTTTTTGAGAATTTAACATGTAAATTAAGCATTCTGGTGCATTCCGACAAAAAAAAAAAAAAAAAAAAAAAAAAAATTAGGGAAAAGACAGGTAAAAAATCACATTTATTAATACCAATTAAACATTTTGGTACACCAGCCACAACTTGGTCAAAATGTTTATTTCTTCTGTCTTTTTGCCTGCACAAGTCTTTCAAGTGCCAATTTTTGCTGCTTAGCAATGTGTCTCTTTCTTGCTATATGTTCTTCCTGGCAGTCGAACTCCAACCTCCTCTCTCTGACTCTCAGCAACTTCCTTTGTCGCTGGGCCTTGTCTCTTACTCCTGCAGAACTGATGTTGCTGCACAGCTTCATGTCTACCTCCCCAAGCTTAACCCTTTGGGGTCTGAGTTGTTTTCTGGGCCCTGGAGGTGTTCTGACATGCTCTGACATTTGTGGTTATTTCTGTTACTTGTGACATTTTCATGGCTAAAATCTAATTACACTGTATTCAGCACAAACTCTGCTACAATAATATATCAGCAGCATGTATGTAAAAGTTTGTAGTTTTGAGATAATGACATTTATGTGTGGTTTGTGAAAATACAAAAAAAATTCTCACTGAAATAAGGCCATAAAACCCATACTGATTATTTATTCACAAGACTTTTGAAAATTGTATGACGTAGCCTAAAATATTTGCTCTAAAACTATGTGAAAATCACCCTGACTGCTCATTCAGATAAGACAATATATTGATTTAAAAATGTTACGACGTGTTTTGTGTAAGAAAGCTTTATGCGGGAGGTCATTAATATGTATTGTTTTCACACCTGAGAAAGACAAAGACCCTCCCCTAACGGCCCAATTAGGAGCTATCAGGCCCTGTCATTCTGAGCAAACTTGCACAAAGAATGAGGAGATTTAAAAAAGAATGGCTTTTAAATTGTTTGGATTTATTTACAACACAACATAATCCAAAGATACACAACAAATGCCAAAAAAGCACTTATTGAAAACAATGATCCAAAGACAGAGACCTTTGTGCCATTCCTAAAAACATTGTACTTACCTTTCATTTCCAAGGTGTTTCATTTTCACTTTACCATGTTCATGTACAGAGACTAATGTGAATGTTGAAGTCAGCAGGACTCAGTGGCATCTGGGCCCTGAAAAAAAAAAAGTGAACATACTGATATCAAGAGAAAGTCCTGCACGATTTTGGGAATAAATTTTAGTTTTTTTCTGGTTAAAATTGCTTTTTAAAATTCACAGAATACACACACACAGATGTTTCCAACAATATATAATATAATGAACACCAGGTTTGTTGTGCCTTGTAGGCATAAGCTATGCGCAGTGCTGGATAAAATAATAATAACAATAACCTATAGCAGTATAAATCTTCCAAAAGATTTCAGTAACAACTAAGCTAGAGAAAAATATATTGATTATCATGTTACTTCAAATGTTTCCAATCGTTATGATGATATGAAATGAGATAATAGTAAAAACATGAAGCCGTTTGGTGCGTTTTGCTTTTCAAATGCGATCGCGATCCAAAATATGATACATTCAAACGCGATCGCGCTTCAAAATATGATACATTCAAACGCGATCGCGCTCAAATATAAAACATTATGGTTACCATATACATATCTACGTTTGAGCAGATATTCACAAACACAGTAACAGTAAACACGGGTCTAAATATTATAATATTCCCCATATATCTAGCAACAGTTCTGCTGCAATGTGAAATTTATGCAACAATAACAAACTAATATGTAAGAATTTCTTACCTTACATCTTTCTTGTCTTCAAATCGCGTTCTTCTTCTTCTGAGGTAAATCCAATGTAAGCTCAGGCGCGTCTTTCAAACTCGAAGAAAAGTGAAGTGAAGTGTTTTGGTGTTTTGTTTTTGAGGTAATGAGCGAGTTCGCGTTCCATGTGGAGATTTGCATGTGAATCTCTTTTGCGCTCTTGGGCGTGGTCAAATTAAAAATAATTAGGAAGCGTTTGAGAAGCTGGACATCTTGTTGGTTTTATACAAATTACTTAAACAGAGAATATTTGTTTTCAGTTTGAATACGATCATTTAAAAGTACACACTTAAATGTTTATAAAGGTATATGGCTCATAAATGTGTGACAAGTATTCGCTGAGTTTTGTTTCAGTTTATAGATGTGCTCAAGAAAAAAAGTTCACCACGACGGAGAGGCAGAACGCACACCCTGTTTGTTTTCTTTATTTTACAAAAGCACAATGTTTTGATTTTATTGTAAGTGGACACATACAAAAGTAGAAATATCACAGATTATTTTTTATATTTCTTTTTTCTGTATGACCATAAATGATGGAGTAATTTAAGTTTATAGTGCTACAATGTGGAGAAAATCCAGCAAAACGCGCCTGCGCGTTTGCCGACCTCAGAGTGTTAACATCATCCATCCTGAACATCTCTATGGCAGTCTGATTCCTGTACAGCAAAGTGTACTTGACAGTCTGGATGGAACTGAATGTATCGATGTTTATGCTGGTGCGTCTTGGGTCTATAATGTCACCCATCAGATTGAAGGACGATTCCACCAAGGGACCATGGAAGAAGGACAAGGCAGCTTTTACAGCTTGGCACAGGCCTGGATGTTTTTCTGTTTCAAAGACTGAGGCCCACCATGTCACAATATCATTTACGTCTGTGAAAGTGGGCAGGGTCTGGTCCACACTATAATGAAGAATCTCCTGGTGAGTGTCAGCTTCAGGTGCCAGCATGTGACTCAACATTTGTGTGAGCTGAGCTTCTTTAATTCAAACACATTCTGAGAGTGCCCTCTCACAACTGGATCCATGGTAGACAAACACTGCAGGGTCTTGCTCTGCAAAGGCAGCTTTTTCTGCAGGTATTTGGCACATGTAATGTATGCCCTGGCCTGGAGACTTGTTGAAGGAATGGCTTCAGTAGCTAAAACAGATCAACAACAAGCACACATACACTAGTGTACATATAATCATGCAAACACAGCAGAGGCTCCAAATTAATCATTCCAGTTACTCACAGCGTGTTGTGGATGAGCCACTTTGAACCGATCCTCGTCTCGTCCAACATACATTTCTCTCGCAGGTAGTAGTTTGCCATCAAAGTCCAGAGTAGTCAGAGCTTTGGGCATTGGATTCAGGTGTTCAGACTGGACAAAGCAGGCAAGGAAGTTTGTGAAAACTTGCAGCTGTTTGTCGTGCAGTTTATGGATAAGTGTCTGACTGCCCTGTGAGGAAAATAACATGAAGGTGTGGGTTAATGTACATAAATTAACACAAAGAATCAGATCTTTGGGTCTCAAGTCTAAGGTCCTACAAAGAAAGTGTTCTCAGTAATTATTAAACATGAGATTGCTATAATTTATTTTTTGAGGCCAGCCACCACAGAATTCAGTTACATTTTTATCATCATAATCCAAATGTCATAATTTGGGATTTTAAAACTTTTTTTTTCTCATTCTGATTAGATAAAAAGCTTGATGGGATATGTACCATTCATTTGAGTCAAACTGTCAGTGGAGGACTAATTCTGTAACTCACCTGGAACACCATGACATATTCTTTAAGGATTGGCTGCACTCCTGTATAAACACTGAGGTGCAGCTCAGTTGTGGTGGCTTCATGCCACACTTTCTGAACCACCCTCTTCTTCCGGTCTTTTCCAAGCTGAGCCATTCCTGAAGAAAATAAATAAATAAAATCAAGGGTTCTTGAAAATCCTTTGGTTACCATAGTGCAGGTAGGCAATCAGAACCAAAGAATAACAACTGTGATGAGTTACCTTTTTTGCCGAGGTCTTCGTGAAAGAACTAAATCTGTGTCTGTGCCTTTTCCCTTACGTTGTAAGATGCTGCATGGGGTCCTTGTAGAGTGCCTTGTCTTCTCTGTCCATGAAGCCGTAGTAAAGGATCTTACAGGCAGGAAGCACCTCTGGGTGCTAATGGCAACATCATAAGCCAATAGCCAGTGGTGCTGAACAAACCTTTTGGAAGCTGAACCAGGAATGCTCATGAACTCACATATCTCTCTGAGGTACATCAGCTGATAAAAAGAGACAATGGAACACATTTGTTAAGTTCACTAAGGTCACATGTACTTGGCTGACATGCTGAAGACACACTGTAACTTTTACTGGGTAAAATTAAGTTGTAAAATTAAGTGTAAAGGCAATCATTGCATTTAGTAGCAGGCTGAAAAGTGCTTTAAAAATTAATTTGAATGTTATTAGCTAACCTGGTCTGAGGCCCATTGATGATCTGAATGCAGGTCACTGAACAGCTTTTCAAGGTGGTTGCTGAAAGGAGCTGCAAAAACCTTTGCACCTTTGTGAATATATGTGACAACTATCACCATCAACATCAAGAAGATCTGGACAGTGGTTTTGTCGCATTCTTGTTTCCAACCCCATCTTACTGCCTCGCATAACACCACAGGAGTCCATCAGCGTGCTGACAGGGTTGGACCATGGGATGTATTTATCCTCAAAGAACTTAACAAGCAACTTCTCTAACTTGAGAGCGCTAACTTTAAAGGGATGGTTTGGAGTAAAATCAACCTAGGGTCCTTTGCACCAAGACCTCGAGCCAAAAACACTCCCCAGAAGCCTTTTTTCCCTTGGTCGAACATTATTAAAGTTAGAGCTTATTTAGAGATATCAGCCGGATGACTTAGTGCAGACACTAATGGATCCAAGGCTGTATCTGGTAAATTACCCCACTAATAATGCCCAGAATGGTACCAAACTTCTACAGTAGTACAAATAAGTTCTGTACTCATAAAACAAGGCATTGGAAAGTTTGTAAGTACATCAGGAGTTTATTTAAATAACACTTGCCTGACGGCTCATGCTACCGCTAACCTGGACGTCGACGTCACTTCAGTGGTTTGGGAAAAGCTAAGGATGTTGGTACAGGCACCCTAATTCACTGTCTCATGGCTTCAGGGCCCTTAGGATCAACTGCACTTTGGGTTGAGACTGGAAGGACACTGGCTGTAGTCATTATAGAGTACACTTTTTGGTGGTGCACCTCGGTTTGGCAGTGTGCCAAGAGGGCATGAGAACTTTTGTTTTTCTTTCGAGCAGAGGCTGCATTTTGCATACCCTGCCTTGTCAATTTTTTTAAAATACTGTGACAGCGGGAAGCTGTGCTGAACTCCCTTCACCTCTGTTTTGGCCTCAACCTTCAGCCAGGACCAGTTCCATCTGCACCTCATATAATATAATCCGTTTGCGGTGCGTATGCGGTGCGTATCCGCACACATTTTAACAGGTTAGAGCTTTCACACTGCACACGGATGTGGTCCGGCAATGCGTTCCAGGTGCCGATCAGTGTAGCGATCGTTTCACAGGCTAGTCTATTTCTGCTGTGCTGCACGTGCTGAATTAAAGTGACAGCGCATGGTTTGTGGTCAAAGCTTAAACATATTCGGAAGCGCGCTAACCAGACAGAATTTAAAATGTCGGCTGGAGACACAAGTTTGGTTTGAAGACGGAAAACATACCAAGATTCCATATGTTCTCTCATCATTCCTGATTTCTAACATGCACTCGATCGTTCGTCTGGTCTTTTGTCTGTCAGAGCAGAAACTAAAGCTGATGCTCTCCGTATGTTTCTCCGTCGTCTCTGGTCGCATTCATATGTAATTTACGCAAGCTTATTTTGTCTATTAGATCGAAAGATCTGGGGAAAAAAACATACATTTACCCACCCATAGACACTCCCCTCGAAGAAATCAGGATAGAAGTGGTTGAAAGTGGATGAAAGAGACGGATTGAAAAACCAGGTGTAACGGGTAACGTTATGTCTCATTCGTCAACTTGTGATCCGATCGACCAAAACGCATCTTAATACCAGCTGTAAACAGAGCCTTACTTGACTTAATAGGTTAAGTAAATTTAAAAGCATTACATCGTTGCCAACTTACCTCAGAATTGTTGATGTACCGCGAAAAAAGTTGTCCATGGAAAAGAAGAGGGTTAAAAGGATTGGTCAAAAGGATTGGCGAGGATGATTGCGTCAGCCCAAGAGATCCAGCCCCCTTTCCACTGCACACGAAATTCGCATACGATTGTCACATTTCACCCCCTAGTGTCAGTGACACGTAACTTTGAAATTGGTTGTGAAGCAACCGTTACCCTCGGCTATTCACAATGGTAAAATTAATGATTTTAATGAATGTAATGCATGCATGAATATATCCACACAAAACAAATGACTCTCAATACATCTAAAATAAAAAATAGTCGATTGTATAGAGCTAATCAATATAAATATTGTTAAATATGATAAAATATTTTTTTCAGCCACAATTATTAATAACCGCCATTTTGCAGGAATAGCGTTAACGTTAAAGTATTAAAATATTGGTAATTCTAGGTTCGCGCTCATAGTTTTGATTAGAATACATCACATCCAGTCGACCGGTCGCATATGGGCTGCGTTCCAGTCCAAAATTGTCATGCCCTTCACTCGCTAACTTCCCTCCGTCTCGTTCACTCAGATGTACGTCATTGCTTACGTTGCACGAGTGCCCTCTACTGGCGGAAACTGCAATGGGCTGAATTGGAACGTCCTAAGCCCTTGATCACTTGGAATCAGCTATAGAGTTGATATATTTTTTACATTTTTTTCCCTTTAAGAATTTGTTTAATGCAGCATCTAAATGTGTATAGGTGTATTTGGGTTGTTTTAAATTAAAAATATATAATTAATATATCATAGAGTTGTTTGTTGTGGTGGTGATTAGATGAGATATGTGGTGACGTCCCAATCGTAATGCATTGTGGGACATATAGGTGCCTAAAGTGTACATATGAAGTAGACTCGCTCCCTCTGTCAAAATCGAGGGAACGAGGGTCTGACTATATAAACTTCCATCATCCACTTCACGAAGTGGAGCGCACTTCAAAATGGCGGCAGGGATTCCCATGAGGGGAAGTGCTTAGGGAAGTTCGCAAGTGCATGTCTAAATGTGGACTGGAACGCAGCATAGGTCTAGCCGCAGAAGTTCAGATATTTCAACGCATCCGAAGCTCAAATCGGATCCGAAACATCCGCCTGATGTGATTGACGTGCGCCACTTCTGTCTCAAATCTCAAATCCTACGCAAAGTTTTATAAATGAGGCCCCAGGTATTGGTTTCGTGCACATAAATGTGAGAAGTCTATTGCCAAAAATTTATATGGTCAGAATTTGGGCCAAATCGACAAATGTTGATATTATGGTGTTATCTGAGACTTGGCTGGGTAGATCCACTCTTGATAGTTATATTTATATGGAGGGGTATAATTTATTTCGTACTGATCATCATGCTAAAGGTGGAGGAGTGGTGATCTATGTAAAAAATAGTTTGCAGGCAACAGTACAATTATCCAAGTCTGTGCCTAGAAAATTTTAATTGGTAGTGTTGAAAATTGAATTATCGCAGAATTATGTTTTGACAGTTGCGCCGGATGCTATAGACCACCTTCTGCGCCAAAGGACACGTTGTCCTCATTGTCTGATTGTTTGTCATCTATAAAATAAACCGAAGTGGCTTTAATGGGTGACTTAAATTGGGACTGGCTAACTCCTGCATCTGATCAAATTAAAAGTTGTTTTGACTCAGCGAATCTGACCCAAATTATAGACTCGCAAACTAGGCCAAATCCTTAACATCCTGATAAGTCTACACTCCTTGATTTGTTTTTAACAAATGGGCCACAGAAATACAAAGCTTCTGCTATTTTTGCAAATTATATGAGTGATCACTGCTTTATAGCTGGTGTGAGAGATACCAGGATATCGAAATGTAAACTGCGTATTATAATTAAGAGAAATCTGAAGTCGTTCTGTGAGTAAGCTTTTTTCATTGATCTTAATCTTTGTGACTGGACCAGAATGAATCTGATCTCAGAGCCCAAAATAGCTTTGCAATATTTTAAATCACTATTTTTGGACATTATAAACAAGCATGCTCCTTTTAGGAAATATAAGATGAAAGAGCATGATAATCCGTGGTTTTCAGAGAAATTGTCTGATCTAATTCATGAGCGTGATCTTGCTTGGTCAATGGCAAAGAAATCCAAAAATAGCTCAGACTGGCAAAATTTTAGGCGCCTGAGAAACAAATGTGTCTCTCAAATACGTAAAGCAAAATCTGATTTTTATGTAAATGAAATATGTGATAGTTCAGTTAATCCCTCTAATTTTTTGAAAGTTATAAAATCACTGTCTTCTGACTCTAGGGATACTGTCATGCCAAATATGTTGAAGTTGAATGACAAAATTATCACAGAAAAGTATGTTAGATTCTCTAAACCAGCACTTTATATTTTCTGGGTTGTTGTTTGAGCATGCAACACAACAACAGAGGAGACCAGAGGACTACTCTGTGTCAGGGAAAATTAACCTATCAATTTTGATCTTGTTCCTCTTGCAACGCAGTAGGTATATGATGCTCTTATAAAGTTAAATGCTAAGAAATCTGCTGGTCCGGATGGGTTGGATCCATACTTTTTAAAATATTGCTGCTGAACATATTGCAGAACCTTTGACATACATTTTCAACCTGACTATTGAAACTGGATTAATACAGAGTGTATTGAAGTCAGCATATGTCACTCCTTTATTTAAGGGTGGTGACCGATCAAATCCAAATAATTATAGGCCAATATCTAAGCGATCTGCTTTAGCCAAGGTTTTAGAAGGGCTTATAGGGACCAGTTGAAACACTATTTAGCAACAAAAAACATTTAAAATTATTTGCAGTCGGGTTTTCGTAAAAAACACAGCACTGTCACTGCCACTATGAAAGTGTTAAATGATTTCATAAGTGCTATAAATAATATTTTGCTGCTCTGTTCTTAGATCTTTCAAAGGCGTTTGACACAGTTGACCACTATGTCCTGTCTCAGAGATTGCTGGATAGTGGAATGTCTCCAAAAGCTGTCAAATGGTTTGGCAACTATTTGAGTGGCAGAACACAAAGTGTTCATGTTGTGTCCTCAAACTCATTACTTGTATAAAATGGTGTCCCCCAGGGGTCCATTTTGGGTCCCATTTTATTTACTATTTATATAAATGACTTGTGTCAGAATGTAACAAAAGCAAAGTGTCATTTTTATGCAGATGATACCATTTAGTATTGTTCTGCATCATCCTTGACAAGTGCCATAGAAGATCTGCAATCTGCTTGTAAAATGATTCAGAAGAATCTTCATAAATTGAGACTTGTACTAAACTCAGATAAAATTAAAATGATGTGCTTTTCTAAATCAAGGAAAACAGAAGATGCTTGTCAAATTGTTATACTATATGAGAAAGTAATTGAACGAGTATCAGTCTATAAATATCTTGGTTTCCTTTTAGAAGAAAATTTGTCCTTCATCAGCACATAGAGTGTTTAAGAAAGAAACTTAGAGCAAAGTTGGGTTTCTATTATAGAAACAAAGGCTGTTTCTCTTTTAGTAAGAGAAAAACACTTATACAAACAACATTTATGTCAATGCTGGATTATGGTGATATTTTATACATGCATGCAAATCAATCTTCTTTGAAAATGCTGGATTCAGTATATCATTCAGCATTAAGATTTGTAACTAATTCTAATTTTCGTACTCATCATTGTAGCTTGTACGAGAGTGTTGGTTGGCCATCTTTGCACAATCATACTGTGTAAACTGCCTTCTTACTTGTGTTCTCTTTTGACTCCTAAAATCACTACCAGGAAATGTAATCTTTGATCATATGGGCAAATCATGTATGATATCCCACAAACACGAACTGTCTTCGGTGAAAGTGCCTTTAAAGTTTTTGCACCTTTTTCCTGGTATGAAATACAGAATCAACTAAAATTGGACTATTTACCGACATGACATTAAAATTGGGATTAAGGACTATTTGAGTACTAAATGCACATGTGCTGTTACTGAACACTGCTGGTGATTATGTTGAGATGATGTTAAATTGCCAACTGTCTTTTTCTGTAAAATGTCTGTATATATATATATATATATATATATATATATATATATATATATATATATATATATATTTTTATGGAACTGATATTCTGCTGTCTTGGCCCTTGAAAAAGAGATTTTGAATCTCAATGGGATTATTTCCTGGTAAAATAAAGGTAAATAAATAAAACAATTGTGTGGCCTGTGCTACAAAACTTTCAGCCTCTGCAGCATCAGTGCTATGTGCAAAAACAGTTCATGTACAGCCCTGTGTGGCCTAGCTCATCATAAGTTATTGAAATAACAACTTACAATTGATTATAATCTCCTTGCTGTCACTCCTCCTCATCTCTTCCATGATATATTTCCCTCCGTTCTCCATCATCATTCCTTCAATCTTCTGCAGTAGTTCATGTGTCTGATCACCTGATTTACTCCTGTTATTGAAACAGTGAAAGTTTCCTCCACATTCAGTCACCAGTCGCTGGAGATCCTCATGATCTTGTAGATATTCCTCAATGGTCTGATCCAGATCCTCCAGTTCATCTTCATGTGTGAACAGAATCATGATGTACTTCTGAACTGCAGGACCTAATAAACACTTGATATAATCCAGGATCTCTTCCTCGTTTTCCACAGGTTCCTCTAGAGGAATGGTGAGCAGAACTGCACTGAGTCCTGATGAACATCGAGAGACCAGCTGATCCTTCATCTTCTCCAGCTTCTCTTTATTCAGATCTGGATCCAGTAGATCTGGACAATCAATCACACACACCTGCTTCTCTCCGATCTGAGTTTCTTCATCACGCACTTCAGCTTCTTGTTTCTTGTATTTGTGGATTTTAAACCTCTTTTTTCCCAGTATAGTGTTTCCAGATGAGCTTTTCCCAGAACCCTTCCTGCCCAGCAGAAGAACCCGGATCACCGGATCATCTGCACCCCAGGACATCTCTGAAGGAGACAGAAAATATGGAGTCTGACTGTAAATATAATGTCAAGTCTATTGTCAATGTATGATTTTTATGGCCTAAAATGACTGAAATTACTGTGGATTTTGTCCAAAAAAATAAATAGTCCTATAATCACTAGCCGCGTTTCCACTGTCGGGCCAGGGCCGGGCCAGGGCTTTAAACGGGCCGTGCCGGGCTAATAGCCTCGGGCCAATAGCACCGGGCATGCGTTTCCACTGTCGGGCCAGAAGCTCCACAGCGCTTCACTAAAACACGCCCGTAACACGCCTCTCTGGGACAACGTCACACTAACCCATCATTTCACCAACAAATGGAAGTTTTATCAGAAAACTAATCAGATATCACTGGAAACAGCATTGAAAACAAACACGATAAAAGCGGCCGTTTGCTAGCTTTTTTTTGTTTGTTTGTTTAGCAGCTACTTGAATATTTAAAACCCAAGCATCGATATTTTACCACAGGTTTACAATAAAAAGTGATACATTGATCATAATGAATTAATTTATGTAAAAATTGCACATTAGTCACTCAGAAATAAATTACCGTTAGGTCTATTTCACAAAAGAAAGAGGACACACTTACTTTTTCAGTCGCGTCTGTTTCTTTATCTGGTAACTTAGTTACAGGACATATTTACATCACATTTAGAAAAAATGATAATTTCTACAAATATATGCCATACGACCTGAGGAGCTTTAGCACTCTCTCGACTCCCATACAGATATTTTCAGTCAGAGAAACAGAGGAAGCTCCCGAAAAAAAAAGTTACTTTATTTTTTGATAGTCCGGTTTAAAGAGACGAGACGTAGGCTATGACAGATAAAATAAAAACATGACTGTGATAGCCTTTAAGATTGGTCTGATTTCTTCAAGCGTTCGCTGTTGTTTTTTTTACTATGCGTATCTTCAAGCGTTTAGTATGTTTACTATGGTAACGGCTAGCGCGCATAGTCTTTTGCATCACAAACAGAAGGCATTCAAACATGAACGCGATTTAAATTATTTTATTTTTAAGTCTTAAATGCTGACAGAATCATCCGCCGCTGCCGTCTCCCAATGGTAAACTCCTCCTCTGTTGGTAACCACTCCTCTAGCCCGAGCTGGCCCGCTTTGGACCAAGGTATTCGACGGGCCAGAAATCCTGGCCGTTGGCCCCGAGTAAGCCCCGATCAAGCCCCGGAAGTGACAGTGGAAACGCGACTGGCCCTGGCACGCACTAGCACGGCCCGGCCCTGGCCCGACAGTGGAAACGCGGCTACTGAAAGACAGAGAAACAAGAGTGTGAAACCAGTTTACAAACCAGTTTAACATTATTTCATACATGTACAAAAGAAGAATGAGAATTGAGAATTTACATATATGTAGTTGTTGATGTTTTATTGAATATAATAAAGTTTGTAGTCACCATGCTGGAGATGAGTATCTGCTTTAGTTGGTCTCTAGCTGGTAATGCTGTTTGTGGAGTTGTTTAATCCTCCTCTGCTAAAACCTTCAGAGATTTAATCTTAATCTTTAATCTTCTTTTATCTTGAGTTGATTTAATCTAAGGCTGTGGCTGAAGTCAGTAGTTCTTGTGTTTCCCTTTCATTCAGTGATTCTGTTTGTTAATTTAATTATCTATTACTATTATTAATATAATATAATATAAATTAGTAATTATCTTTTCCGAGCTGCAGTTTATAAACAAACACTGTTGCCCTTTGTCGTTTATCAAACGTAATAAATAGTTGTATTTAACTCTCACTTTTTTTTGTAGGGCACAGAGTCACAGAAAACAGCCCTGGAAGTGGCCGGCATTAGCGAGCAAGACACAGAAAGACCAAAAGATGCCCAGCTAGGTTAGCAAGGACACCTAGCAAGTTGGCCACGACTAGCTAACGGGATGACACTGTGAGGACCTCTGTCAGTGACGGGACTTTTTAACGGCAGCAGACGATGTGATCATTTAACCTGAACTTTGTTTTTCCACCTACTAAGAAAAGGTACTGTAACGATGCTCTACCAGGCTGCAACCGATTGTCACTATACGCAGATGTGGTTTTAATCCCACACAGACAGATGCATGCGCGTATGCATATATTGTATATTTTGTTCGCTTAATCCAGTAAGCCGATTGGCCGATAGAATGCCGATAGAATGTTAGATAGAATGTTAGAGGTATGGTGAAGTTGGCTAAAATTAAGCAAGTCCTCAGTAGGGTTAAACAACTCAAATCGTTAGTTGTATATCTCCAAGAAACCCATTTATTGTCAGATGAAGTGATAAAGATAAAAAGGAGATGGCCAGGGCAAGTAATATCAGCTTCCTACTTATCACACACCCGAGGGGTGATGATCCTGATCCATAAATTGATACCCTTTAAAGTGGACAACGTCATCCGTGACATGGGGGGTAGATACCTGATTGTCCAGGGTACATTGATAAATGAGAAGATAAACATGATTAATGTATATGCCCCAAACAAAGACAATCCCAAATTCTTTGGAAATGTATTTTTATGAAGCTCCTCTCCCAGGGAAGGCTCTTATAGCAGGTGATTTCAACTGCACTTTAGAGCCTAAATTGGATCGGTCAACTGAGATGGATTCCTCTCATATAGAAAGTAGGAAGAAATTGTTACAGTATATAAATTATCTGAATTTGTGTGACCCCTGGAGGAGACTGAACCCAGATAAATTAGAATTCTCCTGTTATTCTCCCCAATTTAAGTCATACTCACAAATAGATTTTTTCCTTATTTCCAGCTCTATGCTCTCCTCTGTGATAGAATGTAAATATAACAGCATACTGCTGTCAGACCACTCCCCTACTTCACTTGTATATAGAGCCCAAGGGGTAGTTAAAGGGACTCCTAGATGGAGATTTCATCCCAAATGGCTTTCTGATTCGAATTTCCTGCAATTTTTAGATGCCCAAATTGAGTTTTTCTTCAATACAAATACAGATGAGACATCTGCTATTGTCAGATGGGAGGCCTTTAAGGCATAAATCAGAGGCATGATCATATTTTATCACTAGTTTCTGGCTCAAACAGAGTTACTATGATCAAGGTGAAAAACCGAGGAGACTGTTAGCCTGGCGAATAAAGAAATTAGATGCAGACAGGGCAATTACAGCAATTCAAGCTCAGAGTGGAGCAATAACAACAGACCCACAGGAAATTGATGATACTTTCTCCATCTACTATAAAATATTCAATTCATCCGAATCCCCGGGGAGTCTGGAAACACAATCTGAGTTCCTGGATGATCTTTATATTCCTTCTATATCAGACGATTTTAAACGAACAATTGGATAGGAAACTTGATGCCTCAGAAATTGCTGGTGCCATTACTAATATGAGAGGAGGTAAAGCCGGTTCCAGCTGATATCTATAAGATATTTAAAGATAAATTAATTGAACCCCTTTTAGCTATGTATGAGGAGGCCTTTCAACAGGGTTGTCTTCCAGATTCCCTGAGGTGCGCGCTGATAACACTTATATTGAAACCCAGTAAGTCCCCTACCAACTGCACATCGTATAGACCTATTTCTCTGCTTAACACAGATGCTAAGATTATTGCTAAAGTAATGGCTAGAAGACCGGAACCGGTGCTGCCGACGGTGATCAACCCGGATCAGAATGGTTTTGTGAAAAACCGTCAAGCTTTCCATAATGTCAGAAGGGTGTTGAATTTGATACATGCGAGGGAGGGAACCCCTGACACCGCTATTCTGTCCTTAGATGCTGAAAAAGCATTCGACAGAGTGGAGTGGAGCTTTTTATTTGATGTGTTATCTCGCCTTGGCTTCGGTTACTGCTTTCGAAAATGTATTGAGACACTTTTTACTGACCCAATGGCAGAGGTCTCCACCAACCATATAATATCATCTCCTTTCAAACTCACAAGAGGTACTCGTCAGGGGTGCCCTCTCTCGCCAATGCTATTTGTTTTAGCAATGGAACCGCATGCATTGGCGGTGAGATCGCACCCTTCAATTTAAGGAATAAAAGTATCGGACACCAAACATCGCACTGTAATGTATGCTGATGACACCCTCTTACTTCTAACAGACCTAAGTAATTCAATTCTCAATCTGACTAATTTAATTGACACATTTGGAAAATGTTCAGGCTTTAAAGTAAACAAAACAAAATCCTCTATTATGTTCCTAAATAAGCGGGAGCGAATAAATCCAGTGATAAAACACCCTTTCAACAATGCGGTAAATGGATTTAAATATCTCGGTATCACCATTACCCCATCCATTAAAGATCTAGTATCCTGTAACTATGATCCTCTACAGTAAATGAATCTATGAATAGCTGGTCATCAATGCCAATCTCCCATTTAGGGCGTATAAATATAATCAAGATGAATATACTACCTAAGTTTTTATACCCATTTCAATCCATCCCTTTACCCCCGCCGCCACAGTTCTTCTCCAAAATGAAGCAACTATTTACTAAGTTTATTTGGAATAACATGAGGTCAAGGTTGAGACTGTCACTTCTTTACCTGCCTTATGAGAGAGGAGGGTTACAATTACCCAATTTACAATGGTACTTTTGGGCTGCTCAAATTAGAGCTGCAATGTACTGGTTTTCACCTGAACCTTACTTACCATGGGTGCAGATTGAAAGTATCTGCACTAAAGGCCAGCGACTTGACACTTATTTATACTCTGCATCTGTCAAAAAACTGAAGAGGCTCACTGATAACCCCTTTGTGAGAAACACAATTAATGTCTGGCACAATGTACAGTCATTTCTTGGTGAATCTACTTTGTTTTCAGGCTTTTCACCAATATGGGGGAATGATAACTTTTCTCCTGGGAAAAAAAGACCAAGGTTTTAAAATGTGGGCAACAAAGGGCATCTGAAAAGTTATGGATCTATATAAGGAAAGTAAACTAGCTTCATTTGAGGAACTTAGAAATGAATATGATATACCTTGGACACACTTATTTAAATATTTACAGTTAAGGAGTTTTGTTTATGCACAGACACATTCCTATATACAACCCCTCTTGTCCACGTTAGAAAACCTAGCAGTGAATAATTGTACTGGCAAGGGTCAGATATCTTTATTCTATAACATTCTGGTGAAAAACCATAAAGACTCTACTGAGCATAAGAAAACTCAATGGATAAATGACTTACAAACAGATATCTCAGAGGAGGACTGGAGAAAGGTGTGCTCTAGAGCACAACTTCTAACAATAAATACCCATCTCAAACTGATTCAATATAATTGGATTATGATGACTTATGTTACTCTGGAAAGAATATTCCTGATATCTGTGTTAAATGTAATGTCGAAAAGGGCACCTTATTTCATTGTCTGTGGGACTGCTCAGAGATACGAAAGTTCTGGAATGAAGTTATAAAATGTATTTCTAAGATGACCTTAGTTGTCTGACTCTGTTTGAACATAAAAGGCTAAAAGTTGTAGAAATTTTGCCAATGTCTGTGTGAGGTAAAAGGACACAAGCTCTTAAAGCTCCGCCCCCTGTGCCACGAGTATGGGGTTAGATTTCAGTCACAATTCTGTGCACGCAAGATCACATTTTGAGCATGCAAAAGGGCATTTCGCACATGCGTGAACTGAGTTTTGCAGATAAGAAAATATTTTGAGCGAACGAAAATCAATTTTGCATTTAAATCAAATCATACTATTACTGTACAAAATGGCATGTCCCAGTGTTTCCTACACCTCAAGTGGTAGTTCTAACTTCTTTCTGAACTGCAAGTTATTTAATTAACATTAATGGAATATGAATGTGACCAAGCTGGGGTCTCAAATGTCCCACTGTGCATAATATCCATCCTAAATAGTATATAAGGTTACTAATCCAGTCTATATTTTTACAGTAGACTAATATATATAATATATGCAAAACCATCCACCTAATTGTTTACATTGTTATGTTTGCCATTTTGAGTATATATGATATGACAAGCATACACTTGTGTACTTTTTAAGGCAAATGTAATTTAATAATTTGACCTGTATTCTAAAAAAAGAAAAACTAAAAGATTTGCTGGATACATATCTACCTGTTTCTTGCATTGCCAAATGCCTTGGTGTTTCTACAAATACAGTTCAGAGGAGAATGAAAGAATATGATCTTTCTGTTAGAGGAGCATACAGCACCATCACAGACCCTGAGCTAGATAATGTAATTTCAGCTATCAAGTCTCAGATGCCAAATGCTGGTTACCGCATGCTTCAGGGACATCTGGTTTCAATGGGACTCCGTGTTCAATGGTGGAGAATAATGGCATCCATGCATAGAGTCGATGCAGTGGATCTCTTTTCACGGCTTAAACGTGTAGTACGGAGAGGCTATTCTGTGCAAGGCCCCCTTTCCTTGGTCCATATTGATACCAATCATAAACTGATAAGGTATAGTATAATGTTTACATTGGAATTAATGTATAAAGTAGATGTTGAGGGCATAATACATCTGATTCTGGCCTAATAAAAGTCTTTGAGTGTAATATTGTATTGTACTAGTGGTGGAAAATAAGAGGCTAGTTAATTTTGCCTAATAATGATTTTATTCTTACTTTTCATCCCATGTAGGTACAATATTGTTGCATTTGGTGGAGTAGATGGCTACTGACGGAAGGTAATTGTTCTTGATAAGTTCATTACTGTTTTTAGAGATTATTTCATTCTAAGGGCCCTTGAAATCCACCTCAATTGTGTTTCAAAGAGGAAAATAAGTCATATAGATTTGAAACACAAGGCTGAGTAACTTTGGCACTTTTCATTTGTTACATAGTTTCAGATTATGTACCTGGACGCTGCTACTAATAATAAAGCTTCAACAGCACTTTCATTTTTCCTGACATCTGTACACCTCCATGGCTTGCCATCAAGGTATTTTGCTCAGTTCAGAAACATAATTGAAATGATAAAATATTGATAAATCCTGAAGTCACAGATTTACATAGTTTTATTGTCATAAAACCAGCATTAATGGCTTTTTTGTAAACTGCACCTGAAAGTCTTTTTTACTATAATTATTGTGTTTTAGGGTTAGGGGAGATCAGGGAGTGGAAAATGTTGACATTGCTCACTACATGTTTACCACACGTAGAACAGGAAGGGCAAGCTTTATTTCCGTTCACAATCAGCGGTATTTTTGATAATTTTTTGCTTCCTTTAATTCAGTGGCCTTGACAAATTCAGATTTGTATTATTAGCATTAGGAATTTCAAACAGTCCTTCTCTAAAAACTAATTTCAATACATTAATTTAATTTTAGTATTGAGCGCCTTTGGCAAGATGTCTGGGTGGCTGTCACAAGCAAGTACTATGATGTTCTGCACACTCTTGAGGAGGACAGGCTGCTGGACATCTCGGACATCTTCCACCTGTTTGGGGTACATTACATCTTTCTTCCTCACATTAGGATAGACCATCACCCTCTGCGAACAGAAGGACATCTCTCTCCTGAACAACTATGGCAATTGGGAGATGTGCAAGATCTGGAAGAGGAGGAAATACTTCAGGTCTGACATTTTCTATATTTTACTTGGTTTACCCACAAATGAAAATTGTCATTTACTCACCCTCAAGTTGTTCCAAACCTGTATGAGTTTCTATCTTCTATTGAACACAAAATAAGATATTTTAAAAGAATTACAGATTCTTTTGAAAGACATTTAAAGAAAGATATTTAAATAATGGTAACCAGAGAGTTGATAGTAGCCTTTGACTTCCATAGTATTTTTTTTTTCCTACTATGGAAGTCAATGGTTGCCATCTACTGTCTGGATACCAACATTCTTTAAAATATCTTCTTTTGTTTTCAACAGACGATAGAAACTCATGCAGGTTTGGAACAACTTGAGGGTGAGTAAATTATAGAATTTAGATTTATTTTTTTTGGGAGGGTGAGCTATCCCTTTAACTAAATTGAATTTGTTTCTAGTGATAAGACAAACAATTGTAAGACTTTTTAAGCTACATATAGAAATTTAATCCAGCAGTCTTTAAGCATCAGTGAACAATAATATTGCTTTCTATTTTTCAATGAATTTATAGAATCTTCAAGATCCAGGCATAGACTGGGAAAGTGCCACACTGCAAGAGAACACTACTGGTGCAGATGTGGTCCCTGAAACTGAATGCCCACTTGATGAGCAAGTATTGACCGAACTGCAGAGAGTTATTGATACTCTTTCTTCCTCTCCTTCACAAGGTCGAGTCTTCACATTTCTCAACAGTATAGCTCAATTAAAAAATTTGTAAAAAAACAAACAAAAGTGAAACAGAACACTTCTCAATAACTCTCATTTGAAAACAGTTGTGTAAAAACTATAACTCAAGTTTTTATTCAGTGCATGGTATTTTTACAGTAACATTCCAATTAGATCACAGTAAAGAACTGTACGATTAACAGTAAATTAATGACAAAAGTGTGGCCAGTATTTTAAAGCACTGGCTGCGGGAGTGTGTTCCTGTGGCAAAAAGTGACGTCAGTGCATATTCTCTATAGGCCTCCACATGCTGACTGGGTAGACCCATGCTGGTTACTGACTGCTGTTTGGAATGATGTGATACATGGATAGATCATTTGAAATTTTGTTAATAAAACATCATTTAGGTCACCTACAAGAGATGTATCTCCCCAAAACCCAGCAGTAAATGATTTTGTGTGCAGACTCTATGGGACGTCCACTATAAAACTGACAAATCCTTTTTTCTTATTATTAGAAATTAGATTTTATAAGCCTCTGACAATGGTTAATGGTACATATCTCCAAAACGCAGCAGTAAAATAGTTTTATATGAGGTGTGTATACTGTATGGGACGTCCCCTATCTACTTATTACAAATTAGGTTTTTATGGGTGTAAAAATTATTCATATGAGGTAGGTAACGTGCATGCAAGAATAGATTAAGTGACTCAATAACGCATTCCATATAAGTAACTAATGCATTTAAAGTGGTCATATAAAGATATTTAGAAGAATGTCAGTAAACAGACAGTTTCTGGTGTCATTGACTTCCATAGTATATATTTTTCCTACTATGGAAGTCAATGAGACCAGAAACTGTCTGTTTACTGACATTCTTCTAAATATCTTCCTTTCTGTTCAGCAGAAGAAAGAAATTCATACAGGTTCGAAACAACATGAGGGTGAGTATATGATGACAGAATTTTCATTTTAAAGTGGAGTATCCCTTTAACCTTTATAAAAATAAATAAATAGATATATTTGGATGGCTCTTGCCCGGTTTGGAAAAGAACAGGTTGAAAAAAAATAATGAAATGATTTGGAGAAATCACTTTGAAATATTAAATACATTTTATTATTATTATTATTATTATGTAACATCAAGGGAAGTTATGAATCAAGAGGGTGCGGTTTTGAGATCTTTCACATTGTAATCGCATATTTAATGTAGGCTAATATAGGGCCTATTTTTTTTTTTTAAATATATTCTCACCGTCATTCCTGGGTTTCATTTCGGACATATCTTTCCTATAAACCTGGCTGCTCATTTTACAATGGAATATTCAGCAGAATCAGCAAAAAAAAAAAAAAAAAAAAAAAAAAAAGACTGTGAAAGACTGTAGCCTGACGAACGAAATATAATACTAGCTACTGATTTCCCAACCGGGTAAAAAATACTAAAATACAAGCTGCAATGAAGGGATTATATGAATTTGTTCTCAAAGGTTTTGTGCTTGAACGAAAAGACATTCCCGCCCATGTCATATTTCCTGCATCATCATCTCCATGTCTCATTAGGAGCTCCGCTATTTAGCTTTAATAAATCCTGTGGGATATTCTCTTACCAGGAGGAGTTTCAGAGCCCGTCGCCATTACTGTATCAGACTGCAGAAAGATCACAGCGCAGGAAAATACTTCCTAAAACAACAATTAATACATTCAACAATCTCAATATGTTTGTCATTACTTATATTATCAATAAATCAACACATCTGCATGAAACCCGTTGCAGGAAATGCAAACTCACCAGGAGTCGAGCTGATGTTGAAGTTTGTCTGAATCTCAATTAGGAAAATTTTAGATAAATTAGATAAGCATTAATAACTGGTTGTGTAGCTTCTCCTTCTTCTGTAGTATTGCGTCATATGAGACATTCATTTATATAGTAGCCTTAAGCCACGCCCATGTCTCGAGCTGCAGCATGACGTGATATCGAAACTGAAAGAAAATCTGATCATAAACCACACACCTATAGTCTAGTATTGCTCTTATTATTGTTGAATAAATGGTTTTCAGTTTCATTCTATCAGCGAGAGAAATACCTACAATCCTCTAACATTTCCCTTCCATTTTGAGAAATCCATGTAATGTTCGTGTCAAACCACATTCCAGGAAATCTTATCACTTGTTCTAATTCCTTTTTATTATATAATTTTAGATTTATATCTCTACTTATTTTTTTATTTGTAAAGAAAATATATTTGGTTTTCTCTACAGATAATTTAAATCTCCCATCCATAGCTGATTGCATTTTATTAACAATATAATCCACATTTCTGCCTCTAATCCAAAATCATCTGTCAAGAGAGCGATGGTTTGATGATGAATAACTGAATAACTGTCCTGCTCCCGCATAAACACCAGCATTTGATCTGTTTCTGACACTGTATAAACCTAAACTAACTTTAGCTGGACAATAACTTTATTCTAGAGCTGCTATAAAGCCAAAACAATCTCTGTTACTGTAATTATGTCCTATTATCACTGTAAAGCCTCTTTAAAAGCGCTGTATAAATGAAGATGACTTGGCTGTGTGTGTGTTCCTCTGAGTGTCCGGCAGGAGGCGCCACATCCTCTCCACTCACACTCTCACTGATGACGTTTGATCTTCCGCTCCTGCGCAGCGCGAGGCTGATCCACAGGCTGGACACACAGATCTGAACTAAACAACAACAAACCCTCCAGAATCAGCGCGAGTCCGTCGACAAACACACTCTCAGTGTGAATCTGATGCTTACATCATGTCTGGAAACGCTTTTCCAGGTGTGTACATCTCAATGTGTGCGACAAACCTGTTTCTGTGTGTCACTAACTTGTGTTTGTTTACTTCTAAACAGCTGAAGTTTGTTTATCTACATGTGTCCCTGATAACTATATGTGTCTCATTCTGTTAACATGAGTTCATCATTATGAAAAATTACATAATAAAATAACCCCTATTTCACACAAAGATTCGGGGAACTTTTGTTTATGATTATAATGACCGATAAAGTTTGTTAAAACCGTTATATACCCGTTAAAGTTCATTTAGAAATTGTTACTTAAAATAACCAACCAAACAACTGCTGATTATTGGACGGAAAACAACATTTTAATATAAACTCTTAATATAAAAAGTAATATTTTATTAGTATATGAAAATAAAATACTATTTTAAATAAATAATAAAAAAAATCTAAATTTTCCCGTTTTTAACCCCATTTTTTGAAAGGTGTATTAATTGTTTTGGCATGTTATCAAGCTGCTGATGTTTATATTCAGTACTATCAAATTATATACAATTTCCATTGTCATAAGATTATGAGTCTGCAACTTCTTAATAAAGGTATCAACATTTCTCAAGGTAACAAAATAATTTTGAAAGAACTATAATGAAACTCATTTATATTCGACATTCTTTTCTTTCTTATGAGCCAGAAAACACACTAAATTCAAACTATAGTATAAAGGATACATATCTGTAAAAATAAGTCTAATATTATTTATAAAAGATATATACCAAAAGTTCAACTGAAAAAGTTCAAGGAACACCTCTATGAAAGGTTCCAGAAACACTGTGAACTCCAATAGGCTGGTGAGGCTTTGCTTTTCCTCTCCAAATCCTTTTGGCTTGGTGCAGCTCATGCTTCAGATCATCCAGATTTGACTCATAGATCTCTGCGAATGAAAAAAGGGGTGACTCTTGTAGAAAGCTGTTGCTGTTAGGATAGAGTGCTTGAACACCGCTCATTATGTTGCAGTTGGGCTTGGAGAAACGTTTCTGTAATTCCCCAATAACAGAGTCAAGGATGTTCCTTCTTTCTAAAACCATCTTTGCCATCTTGGTCACTTGTATGCGCGCCAACAGTGGATGCCACTACAGATCCTTCTAGTCTAGAGCTGGTCTTACGTTGCCTTTCAATGCTGATATTACACTTTTGAGCTGTGTTTAAGATTTCTCTCCATAGCTCATCACAAAAGGATTCTTCTCTATAATTCTTAAATGTGTCCTGAAGTGCTTCAATAAGCGCGACAGCTCTCGCTAGGTCTAGTGACGGTGATTTAAGCATATCAGATAGACGCTTGGTGTCACCCAGCACTTTGCAGAATGTTGCTAGAAGCCCAATGAAAGGCAAGAAGACCCCGTGCCTCCACAGACCAGTCCCCACTTCTCTCTTCAGCAATATCTCCAAGGACACACAGCACTGCAGGTAACCGGTCCATCATATTACGGCAGGCAAAGTGCCTGCACGCCCATCTTGCGTCGCTAAGCTTCTGGAGCTCTCTAGGCTGATCTCCATACATTTCTTTCTGAACTTCAAGCCATTTGTGGTGAATGTATGAGCCTGACATGAAGACATATCCAGTAAAGAACAGAAACATGATGCCTCAGGTACTGACTTGACAGTATCAACTAAAACTAAGTTCAGGCAATGTGTTTTGCCACTGCCTTGATGCGTGCAGAAACACCTGTATGTTTTCCACTCATTATAAATAATAATATCTCAGGACCAGGGAAATTTGTTCTTTTTTTCATGTCCTTAGTTTCATCAACTAGAACACTGAATGACACGTTTTCTTTGACTTCTTCGATGATATTTTGTTGAACCATCTCTGCCAAACACTCCAGGATTTATTTTTGCATTATGTACTCAGCATTTCCGCTGAACAGTTTTTTCTTCACTATTGGGTCATGTTTTGCTATTTGCTCCAATATGGCCAGAAAGTTCCCCCTATTCTCAGACTCCTCTGACTCACGATGGCCTCTTCTGGGAATATGTTGTGTAGCAGTAAGCAGGAGAACATCTGCCACAGTTTTTATATAGTCCTGATTCTCTTTGACTCTTTTTAGGTAGTCTTTATTAATTGACTTCAACAAAGATGTGTTGCTCTCAGCTCCCCTTGTGTAGTCAGACCATGCCAACATTATTGCATTTACATGGTGCTCTGATTTGGCATGCATTGCAAACCCACCGTCCTTATATAGTGCTTTTTTCCAGTTTGCAAAACCAGAGCTTGAAGTGAAGGCAGATTGAGGGGCAGAAGGGAGTGAAAAATGTCTGCGAGTTCTGGCTTTGTGAATATTCTATCCATGGATATTCTTTATACCGTGTAGAATTAAATGCCCTACTTTTTTCCCCTTGCTGTGTTCTAGGAAACATCGCTAAGTTAGGCTGCACAGGACCAACCGCTCTGGATTGTGAAATATCTAAATAAATAGACATATTGATAAAGCAAAGATTAGTCCCTGTCATTTCAACATTAACAACTTTAAAAAAAAAAGTTTTTCTTCTGCTGAACACAAAAGAAAATATTTTGAAGAATCTTGGTAGCCAAAATCAGTTGATGAACCCCATTGGCTGCCATGCTATTTTTTTCCTACTATGGAAGTCAATGGGGTCCATCAACTGATTTTGCTTACCGACATTCTTAACTCTATTCTCTTTTGTGTTCAGCAGAAGAAAGAAACTCATACAGGTTTGAAACAAGTTTAGGGTGAGTAAATGACCATTTAAATTAAGTGAACTAATCCTTTAAGTAGGCTATCTAAATTACACAGAGTTGCATGTAGCTGGTATTAGTTAACGTTCAAACATTTCAGTGTTTATCAGGCCTTTTTGGGAAAATATTATTGTGCCTTTCTTTAGTCTTTAAAACAACAGATAAAGTAATATTTATCTACTTTATATGCATGTGGTGGTGTGTGCATTGCTGCTGAATAACACTGACAAAGTCAATTTATCTAGGTTATATGTATGTGGTGGTGTGTGCATTGCTGCTGAATAACACTGACAAAGTCAATTCTATTCAGTAGTCTGCCGAAGTTACGTTAGCTAATCTACTAGCTACATGCAATAGCTTGGTCAGTCACACACATAAAAAGTATCAGACTATTAACATAAGATGCGATATTTCAAAATATATAACTTTAATACATAGCTTGGTCAGTCACACACTAAAGTATCAGACTAAATACTAACATACGATGCGATATTTCAAAATATATAATTTAGTGTGTACATACCGTAAACACTGACGTGTTGTGGAGTCTCTCTCCTCCTGTTTTGTAAACGTGCAACTGTGCTCGCTTCCTCTTCACGCGAGTCTCAAATCAAGCAGTGATTGACAGCGCTCTGGTCCAATGGTGCGGTGGGCATTTTCAGGTGCCACCCCGTGCCCCCCCTCTAGACACGCCCCTGCGACCATTTCATTGAAATGGCTAAAAATATTATGCTGTACAAGGACAATGCTGCTATAATTACTAAAGTAAACCTAACTCGGAAATTGGGCTCTATATAAGTTCAGAGATTCAGGTCAAATGATTGTGAAATAATGATTATGTTAAAACACAATCAACACCATCAGATCACCTTTACTCTTTGTTTATCTTGCTGTTATAACTCAGTTACAGCATCCAAACTAAATCTAAAGTCAATGATTTAAGGGTCAAGAGCCCAACTAAATCAAACACTGATCATCATAATGGTGACTTACAATTACGGTTTTCTCCTTCAGTGATTCTGCTTGTTAACATCAGGTGTCTTCAATGTTGGCAATACAAAATAAAGAGTTCTTAATGCATCTTTGACATCTGTATGTTATTCAGATATTTTGAAATTTATTTGTTAAATTTAATGAATAATATTGCTTGTAATCTGTTGCCACAATTTTGAGTAGATATAGCGTATTCATTTTTACAGTGTAGGCTACCTGAATGTTTAAATGTTTCATTTTTACTTCTAAAATGTTTGTTAAATGAGTTTAAATGTAGGCAATATTGTATACCTGTACATGTTAAAACAGTAAAATGTGCTGTATTGCTGTACTCATCGACAATAAAGGCCAATGTCATGTATACTGGTGGTTTTATGGAATACTATTTTACAAAGGTTTAGAGGAAATAAAAAAGTTAATATTACTCATAAATAAAAACAGTTAATATTACTCATAAATATTGTTTTTTAAATGTTTAAATGTTAAATTATTTCTACTCAATTTTATTAGTTAATGTACCAGATGCAGTTACTCAGATTTATTTTACTTAATTTTTTTTACTTGCATTTACTCAATTCATACAGTATATTTCATTGATTTCACAGCTTTAAAATTTACTACATTTTTTTTTAGTGTAAAAATTGTGTGTTAAAAATCTACACAACATGAGTGAAAATACCATCAACACACTCTGTATTGAACACATCTCTTTTTACAGTGTGTAGACTTTAAGTTCCTGTACTCAACGTCTCTTTAAAAACTAATGTGCAGATAACGGCAACATTGCTGATCTCGTGCTGTACAACCACAATCATTAAAACCTTTTTACAAGTCACCTATCAGACATTACACACTTGCTGAGATTAACAATACCACATGATGATAATATTATCGTAAGATTATATTTTTAATATTATCTCATGTCTATTCTTGCTCCTTCAAATGTGCAAAATAAACACAGTTAGTGTAAGCAGAGAAAAACCTAATGTTAAAGAGTCAAGGGCCCAAATAAAGCTGACACTAATCACGATTCAATGAAACATCAACATCTAAAAATCTGTTAATTCTCAACAAGAATGTCTGTAGACGTCTGGGGCCCGTTCTTCGTACGTTGCTTATTACATCCGAGATCAAATGACACATCCAAGATGATATCATCGTGCGAATCATGATCTGGCTAACTCGGTTCTTCGAACACACTTGCCGGATATGATTAGTATCGCTGGATTGAGTTATCTGAGATAACTGCACGTTCATGCGCTGGTTAAAAGGGGATATGTATCGATAGTAGAAACATTGATCAGCAACGCTGCTATTGGCTGCTCAGCGTGGCCAAAGAGCGCGCTCAGTTTTTCTCCTCAGCAGAGCAAGAACTAATAGTCGAAGTTTATTCGGAATTTTAATGTTTAATCAAAACGCCAGGGAACACCTCAAAGTCTGCAAAAGCCAGGAGAGAGGGCTGGCAAAAAGTAGCAGACAATTTAAATCCGTTAGAAGTGGCCATGTTAGATGTTTTTATCACTTATTAGCCTATATTTTTGTATTTTAATAATTGCATAATTACTTTGTGCATTGTAATGTCAGAGTCACCACACTAGAACATGGGAACAAATAAAAGTGAAGTACAAAAAAAAGTATTTTTAATAATATTAGTTATTTAATTTTTAGTTATATTATAGTCTCTTTTATAAAAGGCACTGTTAAATAAATGGTGTTCTGTTTATAAAAGCAACCAAATAGAAAAGATCTTAGTAGCCTACACTGTAAAATATTTTTTGCTGCATTAAATTAAGGCCATATAGTCATTTCAACTGTTAAATCTTGAGTAATGATGAACTGCTTTGACTTGTGAAAGTGAAAACTGATAAACTTGTTAATGTAAAAATATTTTGCCATGAGTTATTGATCACATTTTTCCCGAGTGTAGTTCATTGTAATGACATTGTGTTTTCCTCTTTTGTGCACTTTTACATAATACACCAACACTTGTATCTGCTCCCAAGAAAGTGGTGCTGAAATATGTGCAGTAAGTGGACATTTTCTAACTTTCCAAAGGAAAGAAAGTATATAAGACTTTGTAATGTCCATTTGTTTCCATTGCACTGGACAGTGAATAAACCCTCTCAGATAACTGTCATATGGAGGAACTAGCCTACCTGCAAGTGCATAAATAACTTTACTTCATTTATACTTGTATGCTTTATGGCTGCAATATGAGTTGCAGGATTCCACATCTACAGAAAGGCCTACAGAAGAGTCTGCACACACAGAGGAGACACAGGCCTACAGGTGGGCAGTGGATAGACAACTTCTCCTTTTTATTTGTTGCATGAGGCATGTGTCTAATATCTCTTGTTGCAGGCACTTGACCACTGGCTTTTCTTTACAAAGAACAATTGAAATAAAACTCAAGGAACTAAGCATATTTGTCTTTTATTAAACATTTAATGAAAAGTGTTTTTTTTTTTGGCAATGTTGTGTAATATGGCACATGCAGCAATGTCACAGGCCCTGTCAGGTGTGCAACCCTCAGACTTTTCAGACACTGAAATCTTCCCTTTAGTTAGCTGAAGTTCATTTCATTGTGTGCCCTTGTCCTGGCTAGAGCTGCATTGTAACTGGTTTGGGTCAGGGAATGGGGTCATAAAACACCTGTCTGCAGGCAGGAACATGTCATAATCACCTATGAAGAAATGCAGTTCTGTTAGGATCAGCATAAGTGTATGTAATACAGTGAGCTTGATATTTAATTGTGGAACTTTCCTTACCACTTTCAGATAATGTGCATAAATGTGAATCTCTGAAAATTCTTAAGTCATGCACAGATCCTGGCCATTTTGCTTTCACATTTGTGATATGGAAGATTTTAGTCAACTGCCTTTTTTTATTTGATATAATATTACTAATCTGGAATATTAAGAATCACAATAGTAACTGGGCTGCACATTTACATTGTGAATCCCCTTTCTGTTCACATAATCTCCTTCATTGAGGCCTTGATGGCAGTCTATAGTAGCCTATAGTCTATGGTACCAATCACGTTAGTGAAGCCTGAGTGACATATCTGTAATCGGCATGGTCATGATTGCATGATCTTCATAAAAAATTATGATAGCCTAAAAAAAAAAAAACTTCTTTACAACATTGTGTCCTTAAGTGGCTTGGAAATGCCACAAAAAAAAAACTAAACCTGTTTTTTAAACATAAAAGTGACAAAAAACGACAATCTCACGAATCACGAGAAAAAATATATATCTCAGAAAGTGCACTATCGCGCTGCGCTGGACTCCCTGCATCAGGTTTAAGTTTGCGCACATGTTGCTATGACAGCAAGTCCAGGATGAGCGTTGAAGAACCAAACAATCCAAGATCATGCCAAATCCCCAAAAATCAAATCCAGCTAACTGAGTTAGCGACGTACGAAGAACGGACCCATGATCTGGTGAGTAATAAACAGACTCACACAGAGATCAAGAATCAGCACAGGAATCTCAACAATGATGACAAACCAAAAGCTTCATGCCGCAATGCATGCTGGGTACCAGCATAGTACAAAATTCATCCATGACTCCCAGCATGCATTGCGGCATGAATAAATTATGCAGATGAATATTCCTACTTGTCTGACTATTTGCTGTTTTTGTTGTGACTTTAGTTGATTTTTTGTGATGTTCAGAGTTGATCTGTTTATATTATATAAACAGATGAGGAATGTATTGGAAGCACAATATATTGTGCTTCCAATACATTCCTGTTTTCTCTCGGCAACGCCCTTTCATCACGCGCAAAAGGCAGCGCAATACTGCTAATCTGCGTCCAATTCTCTCATCCTCACACACACCTCTCTCTATTTCCGTGGGTCTATGGAATTGTCAGTCAGCAGTCAATAAAGCTGACTTTATTCCAGCCTTTGCATCTCATTCTACTCTTATGGTGTATTCACACCAGGAAAGTCCGATAGTTCACTTGCTTTGGTCCGGACCAAATAGAATGTTGATTTTGTTTTGTTTGGTACGGTTCGCTTTCACACTGCTCTTTTTGCAAGTGAACCAAAATGTGTAAACAAAACCACACGTGTGCTAAGGTCGTCCATTCATTGGACAGGAATTATCAAGCAGGGAAGAGCAGGAAGTGCACAAACAGGCTCAGCATGGACATATTTTGTAATGTAATATTTGTTATTTTACTGATTTGGTGTTATTCTCTACAAACGCAATATGAAGAAACTATATGGTATAGATAAAAGCCCGCCTGCACTGACAATTGATTGCTTGGGTCGTTACATGCGCTTCGTGAGTCACACTAGCGCACACACACGCGCAAGGTCTCTCGCTCTCTGCCGTGCTCGCTCGCTTTAGACACCATTATGCCGAAATGTCCGTTTTGTTAAGTATCCTCATAAGAGCAGTCAAATAAAAAGGTGCAGTTTTCTGCAATTGGGTCGGTTCATGTTCACACCGTAAACGAACCGTACCAGAGTTCGTTTGGAACCGTACCGAGACCACCTCTTCAGCTGGGTCTCGGTTCGATTGTTTGGTCCGCACCCGAGTTCGATTGCTGTATTCACACCTGCCCAAAAGGTCCGCACCAAGGGGGGAAACGAACTAGAGTTCGATTCAATCGAACCAAACGAGGCAGGTGTGAATACACTGTGTGTATCCTGGGCTTGACTGAGACCTGGATTCGTCCAGAAGACTCAGCAATCCCCGCTGCTCTCTCTAGCAATTTCTCCTTCTCTCACTCCCCTCGCCAGTCTGGGAGGGGTGGGGGTACAGGGCTTCTCATTTCTAACAATTGGAAATACTCAGCACTCTCTTCTCTATGCAACAACAACTCATTTGAATATCATGCTATTACACTTACAACTCCCAAGAAGATCCATATTGTAGTCATTTATCGCCCCCCAGGTCAGCTGGGTAACTTCGTAGAGGAGTTGGATGTGCTGCTGTCCTCTTTCCCTGAGGACGACACCCCACTTCTAGTCCTCGGTGACTTCAACATTCATCTTGAAAAGCCGCATGCAACTGACTTCATCTCTCTCCTAGCCTCTTTCGATCTCAAACGACTCATCACTACAAGTACTCACAAATCAGGCAACCAACTGGACTTGGTTTACACACGCAAGTGCATCACAGACAACATCTTGGTGAGACCTCTCCATGTCTCAGATCATTTCCTCATTACTTTCAGTCTACATCTCTCTACCCCTGCACCACCAACCCCCACCACCAGTCACTCTCAGGCGAAACCTGCGCTCACTTTCTCCCTCCCATCTTTCCTCTGCTGTGTCATCTTCTCTTCCCCCACCCTCACAATTCTCATCTCTGGATGTGAATACCGCAACGGATACCTTATGCTCCACTCTAACCTCTTCTCTACAATATCTGCCCTCTCTCCTCCAGGCCAGCACGCGCTACTCCTTCTAACCCCTGGCTATCTGAGGTTCTTCGTGAACACCGGACCGAACTCAGGGCGGCGGAGAGGAAATGGCGCAAATCCAAAGACACATCTGACCTGAGTATGTATAAATCTCTCCTCTCTTCCTTTTCTGTTGATGTTCATGCTGCAAAATCTTCATACTTCCACAACAAGATCAACAGCTCCTCCAACACACGATCACTCTTCAAGACATTCAACTCTCTCCTCTGTCCACCTCCACCACCACCCACCTCCTCTTTAACTGCTGACGATTTTGCGAACTTCTTCACCAACAAAACAACAACTATCAGCAGTCAGTTCTCAGCTCCACACACACAGAAACCCAGACTGACCACTTCCACAGCCAATAACCCTCTGTCCTCCTTCTCCCCGCTAACCGAGGAAGAAGTATCTACACTTCTCCTCTCCAGTCATCCTACCACCTGCCCTCTAGACCCCATCCCCTCACACCTTCTACAAGCCATCTCTCCCACACTTCTACCAGCACTCACACACATCATCAACTCATCCCTCCATACTGGCACTTTCCCTACAGCATTCAAGCAGGCTCGGGTAACACCACTGCTTAAAAAACCAACACTAAACACATCATTTGTAGAGAATTACAGACCTATCTCTCTCCTACCATTCATTGCGAAAACACTTGAAAGAGCTGTTTTCAACCAAGTAACATCCTTCTTGTCTCTAAACAACCAGCTACATGTCAACCAATCTGGCTTCAAGAAAGGGCATTCAACTGAGACTGCATTACTGTCAGTCACAGAAGCTCTACGGATTGCAAAAGCTGCTTCCAAATCTTCAGTCCTCATTCTCCTGGAATCTGTCTGCTGCCTTTGACACTGTGAATCATCAGATCCTTATGTCCAGCCTCTCATCACTGGGCATCACAGGAACTTCACTCCACTGGTTTGAGTCCTATCTCACAGGTAGGTCCTTCAAGGTCGCATGGAGAGGCGAGGTATCCAGAACTCATCAACTGACCACAGGTGTTCCCCAGGGTTCAGTTCTTGGTCCCCTCCTCTTCTCCATCTACACCACATCACTGGGACACATCATACAGGCACACGGTTTCTCCTACCACTGCTATGCTGATGACACACAGCTCTTCCTCTCATTTCAACCAGATGATCCCACAGTAGCTGCACGGGTCTCAAGCTGTCTGGCGGACATCTCCACATGGATGAAGGAGCATCACCTGCAGCTCAACCTGGTAAAGACTGAGCTTCTCGTCCTCCCTGCCAATCCGTCTCTACAGCACGACTTCACTATCCAGCTAGAATCATCATCAATCACCCCTTCAAGGTCGGTCAGAAATCTTGGAGTAACGCTTGATGACCAGCTGACCTTCACAGATCACATTTCAAAGACAGCTCGATCATGCAGGTTTGCACTGCACAACATCAGGAAGATCAGGCCTTTCCTAACTGAGCATGCAACACAACTTCTCGTCCAGGCCCTGGTCATTTGTAGGCTTGACTACTGCAATGCTCTTCTGGCCGGACTTCCAGCATGTGCAACCAAACCTCTACAGATGATCCAGAACGCTGCAGCTCGTCTTGTCTTCAACGAGCCCAAGAGGGCCCACGTCACTCCTCTGTTCATCTCTCTGCACTGGCTACCTCTCGCTGCTCGCATCAAGTTCAAGGCATTGACGCTCGCTTACAGATCTATCACAGGCTCAGCTCCCTCCTACTTTCACTCACTACCACAAGCCTACATCCCTACCAGACGCCTACGATCGGTCAACGAGCGACGTCTCGTGGTTCTATCACAGAGAGCCACAAAATCTCTTTCCAGAACATTCTCATACACAGTTCCATGCTGGTGGAACGCTCTCCCCACCCTCATCCGGAATGCAGAATCCTTGACAACCTTCAAAAGACAGCTGAAAACTCATCTCTTCCGTGAGCACTTAACCGCATGAAAAAAAATAAAATAAAAATAAAAAAACCTCCCCTTTCCTCTAAAACCCCACTTATCGGGCTTATGCTACTCTGAATAATGCCTGAACTTCGTATCTTGAGCACTTCTTGCGTTGTTTTTGTTTTTGCCTCTTCATGACGACTCGCTTAATCTAGTCCTAATTTGTAAGTCGCTTTGGATAAAAGCGTCTGCTAAATGACTAAATGTAAATGTAAATGTAAATGTAAATATTAATATTTTGTCGATTGTCACCGTTGTTGAGATTCATGAACTGATTCTTGAAGTCTGTGTGTGAGTTTCTCCTGCAGCTCAAAACTTTCTGCAAACATTTCATTTTTAAGAAATCGTTCTGCACTGCTGGATAACATGGTGTAGTTTGAAGAGACTGTAATAACTAATCTGCACATCATCCATCCATATACTCAAACTCACATTAGTGTGTAAAAGGTTTCAACACACTTCTGAGTAAAGAGGAATAACACTTTAGTTGTGTTAAAGGTAACACAAAATGTGTAGTCCTTATATAAACATAGAGATGTTTTGAGAAACGAGACAAGATGCGTGTTAAAATCTATGTGTAATTTTTAACACGTCTTTTTACAGGTTGTGTTGTTTTCAACATTTCATCATTTTATAAGAGCACACCGACACTCGCCATCAAGCAAGCAAATTTTATTTATATAGCACTTTTCCAAACAAATCAATGCAGTTCAAAGTGCTATACAGGCACAAATAAAGTAAAAGTACAAGTAAAATACAAGAATAAAAAAAAAATAATGTATGAGAATTTATTAAAATTAAGAAAAACTTAGACTTAAAACTATTAATATTTTCGGCACGTCTTCCTTCTTCTGTACTCGACTATTGATTAAAGGGTTACTAATTTTACATGTGCCCCTTTCGCTTTATTGTTAAAATTACACATCTGAATATGTAATTACCTGACACAATTTCTTTGTTAAAATGATTTGCACATCTATTGTGTTAAATTCTACACAACACAAGTTGACCCTGAGCACACTCACTACATGTGTTAAAATCTACACGTGTCCTTTTTAACACATCTCTTTTTACAGAGTAGTAAGTAGACAGAGAAGAAAGGACACAGACTGAAAACCCTTGAGAAAGTCCAGTGGTTAAATGATCAATAAAATAGACATTGGCTGAGATGAAAGAAAGCTGGAGAGTATTGACAGTATTGAGTAATGGAGGCTTTGCTCGCGTCGCAGGTTTGTAGTGTTGTGGGCAGAGGGATTTCACGTCCATACAGATTCGTTGAAATGATTACACCATTAAATGAAAGGATAGGCAGGCCTCTTATATCTAATGGAGCATCTACAGATTCAGCACCACGGACAGCAGAGATAACAGATTAGGCACCATGAACAAAAGAGATGACAGATTCCGCACCATGGACAGCAGATCGGGCAGATTCAGCACCACGGACAGCAGATATCGGGCAGATTCAGCACCATGGACAGCAGATCGGACAGATTCAGCACCATGGACAGCAGATCGGGCAGATTCAGCACCACGGACAGCAGATATCGGGCAGATTCAGCACCATGGACAGCAGATATGGCAGATTCAGCACCATGGACAGCAGATCGGGCAGATTCAGACGCGACGGGACCTCAATATCGTGGGCTTTAGGCCAGGGCTCTCTGACCAGCAGTTCAGTGCCAGTAACAGACTAATCTGGTGTTGAATACAGAGATGAATGAAGCATATTTTGCTGAAAATGTTCATATCGGTGGCTAATGTCTGCCATCATAGCCAGATAAAGCTCTAGTTCTTCCCTGTGCTCTGAGAAAACTTGACTGAGGATATCTCTGTAAATCCCAAAGGCAATTTAGAGAGGGGTTACACTAGAGTCCAGGTCTGACGTTTTAGGAGGACCACAGACATGACATTTACATCAGAATCAGCTCTTCCTCATCCTCTGGTCAGATGGAAAACCCAAAGCTAGAGCTGATGTGCGCTATCAAGTTTCTATAACTCGTTCATTTGGACAAGCAGTGTGAAATGAATCTGATGAACTCTTGTGACACTGAACAGAGAATGATACACATATGAACTGTAATTGCCCAGTGGTTTTGTTAACAGTTTTGTCATTTCAACTTTTATAAACTTAGTTCTAACATTAGTAAAGTCCACTGGAATTGCACTGCATTTCTGTTTTGAAGCATGTGTTCCTGTATAGCCTTCATTGCTCATCAACACAAATCTTTCTGCAAGTAAACACACACATTTTCTCATGTGTCAAAGTCACACTGTGTGTTTGTGTCCCGTTGACTTTAGTTCTGTTGTTCAGATACACACAGGGCAGAAGTGGAAGATCAGCAGATCCAGACTCAGAGCATTTCATTTCTTAACTCTTTTGAAGCTAGACTTTTTGTTTTTATTTATTATTGTTGTCACATTATATATGATTTCAAAGCAGATTTACAGAGATATATGTCTCAATGTCAGCAGCTTTACAGAAATTACAATTATAATCTTTGTGGTTTTATGTTTGCTATAACTCACTGTACAAGACCATGGAGAATTAGAGATTTTGATCACAGTATTGTGTAATAAACATTATTTTATCAGATATATTTTAGTAATGTCTAAGTAATAAATTTGAGTAAAGACTGAAATACTGTCAGCAAATGAAAATCTGCCTTTAACAAACACATTTATATATGCACTTCAATCATAAATCAACAATCACAGATCTTTTTCAGTTCTGTTTTGATTAGTAATAAACTCTAATGTTCATCAAGCATTTTGAGTTTTATCATTTAGGCATATGTTCAGAAATGTTGTTTTGTAGTTCAGGTCATGTATGAGGAACTGAATCTTGTCTTTAACTCTCGTCTGGTGTATTTGATGAAGCACTGATCTTCTGAGGTGTAGATGAGCTCAGATTCTCACTGATGAATGTCACAGAAACTCCTTTCTTCCTAAATCTAAGAAGAGACACAAGAGTCTCTTTCTTTATCTGCTTCATTATATGTATTTATCTAAACTCTCAATAGCGTCCTGTTTTGAGTATTGTCTCCATTCATGTGGAATCTCACCATGACTCTCAAATGTTTTACTGTAGTGTTTTTCCAGATCTTTCTGGAATCTGCACACAAACCACTTCCAGTAGTTCAGTTCAGAGAGATCAGGGCTGATGCTCCACGCTGCATAATCACCTCCTGCTCTTCTGTAGTCTCTATATCGGACTGTATCATCTGAGTCATTGGGATAAAAAGACAGATCACTTGCTACTGATGATGTGCAGATACTAGTAGATAAGTTTGTTGTTCCTCTGTAAATAAACCCATTCATTCCATTCACTCTGTGGAAAGGAGCACTGTGATCTCCATGATAGTTTTCTATGCTGTTGCTGCAGATGGCTCCACAGAACGGACACTGAACCCAACAGCACTGACAGAAGTGATCAATCAGAAGCTCATCTGGTCTGTGTTTACTGTCCAGCTTTACTGGAAATGTCTCTGTGTTGACTCTACTGCTGATGTCAGTCATTATAGCAGGAAGTTCATGTCTTATCACCTCTTCTAGGAGGCTGAAATCATCAACATCATCATGTTTGACTCCACTGAGAAGATCTTTTGGAGAGAAGATCAGCTCATATGAGAGGTGCTCTGTGAAACTCTTCAACCACAAGCCAACATCTCCTCTGTTCTCTTCAACATGTTTAGTAGATTTATGTGCAGCTCTCATGATCTTCTGCTGCAGGAGTTTAATGTTCTCCTTCATCTTGGGTAAAACACTGACACTGAACCTATCAGTGATGTACTGACTGACTTCATCTCTGATGAAACTCTTGAAGTGATCTCTGGGATTATGAACATAGTTCATGTATTTGTTAAAATCCTCCTCTTCTGCCAGTGTCTTCAGGATGTGTTTCTCCAGATGTGACCTGTTTCCATTCAGTGATTCACAGTTTTCTCTCATTTCATCGATCAGATCTCTGGCGGTCTTCTTGTAGACGCTCTGCTCAACGGGCTCTTTCAGTTTCTGACAGATGATCTCACCAAAAATCACAGCTGATGTTGCTCCATGACAGTATTTCTGGAAAATACTATAGTAATCTCCTCTCTTCTTCTCAACATATATTACAGGATCATTGGCTTCTCTGAACAGTCTGTGTTGGTCAGTGATCGTCTTGTTTGCTCTCTTACAGATGCAATAAACCAAATCCATGAAGAATTTATTCTTGAACTCATATTCCCTTGATCTTTCCTGATGTTCTGTCACTCTTATCTTGATGTAACCTGTGAGCTGTTGGATGTAACTGATGTTGTAGCCCATCTTTGAAATGTTAAATGACTGAATCATTCTGTCTGTCTGCTGAGCAACATCTGTGACTAATGATCTTATTTGGGCTTCATCTTCTTTAGACATCCCTTGAAATGATCTAATGGCATTTGTAAAGACTCCTCCAAATACACTGGATTTTTTAAACTTTACATAATCTGAATAACTGGGCACACAGAAAATATCTCTGCTCTCCCCCCAGTGATCTACAGGAGCACTTTCACAGATGTCACTGAACATCTCTCTCGCATCTCTCATTACATCAATGTCTTTGATTGGAGGAGTGTCTCTGATGATCTTCTTCACACTCTGTTCCCAAAACAAATCAAACTCTTTCTTCAGTGTTTCTTCATCATTTGCTTTGTCTTTGAGTTTCAAGGCAAGTTCTTTGCTCTTTTCATAGAGAGTGTTTTCATGATGTGTCATCTGAGCATCAATCTCTTTCTTCAGGTATCGCTGCTGAAGAATATTGTTTAATTTCCTCTTTGTTTCTCTCACAATGTTTTCCTGAAGCTCTTTGATTTTGATTTCAAACAATGTTTTCCACTGAATCAGTATATCTTTATCTTTGTCTTTCTCAAAGAATTCTGCCATTGATTTTTTCACTTCTTCTCTTGTTGTCTTCAGTTCTCTTTGAAGATCAGTTTCCTCAACCTCATGAATTGCTTCATTGTCTATTTTGTTGTGTAGTTCGTTCTCAGTTTCCATCATGGCACTGCGAAGACTCCAGGACCACTTGCTGTATTCATCCTCCAGTCTCCTGTAGGCTGAAATCTTTCTGATGATGAATCGTTCATTTAGTAAAGCCTCCCAGAGATCTTTAACACGATCTTTTAGGTCTATCAGCATCATTCCATGTGAGTTTGAGGGATGAGACATAATAGTTTCCTTTAGATCTTGTATTTTCTCACAGTAGTTTGGGTTTGGTGGTGCCATTGGTGGGCTTCCCTCCCAGAGCTGAGCAAAATACTTCATATCTTTCTGAACATCAAATCTAATGACATCACTGAAACGTTCTGCATCACAGACTTCCTCTTTAGCAGCGAGTTTTGTCATCTCATCCAGTGTCTCCTGCAGTCGTCTCCTTCCCTCCATGTTCTTCTCTCCAGCTGTGACGTCTGAGACGTTCTGATGCACAAACACACAGCTGGGATTCAGTCTGACCTTCTTCATCCTCATGAAGGCCTGAACAACAATCTGAAGAACGTCCTGCATCTCAGCTGGGTTTTCTCCAAAGATGTTGATCAATGTCAGATTTCCAAGACCAACAACAAATGTGGCCAATTCATTATCATGATGTCTTGTTGATCTTCCAGCCAGTTCTAGAGCATGAAGACCCTCAGTATCAACAACCAGAATATAGTCAAAGTTCATCTGTGTTTTCATCTCGTCTGAGACTCTGACCAGCTGCATGAAAGCTCCTCTGGTGGTCCTGCCAGCACTGACGGCAAACTGGAGCCCAAACATGGCGTTCAGCATGGTGGATTTCCCAGAGCTCTGAAGCCCTAAAACTGACAGCACAAAGACTCTCTGGTCTCCCAGTTTCTGGATGAGCTCTTCTAGAACAGCAGAGATCCAGATCACAGGAACATGAGCAGCATCTCCATCCATCAGCTCCAGTGGAAATCCAGAGATCATCATCTCGGCTGCGAGACTCGGGAGAGAAGAGAAGTCAGACTGCAGGCCTTTCTTTTGCTTCTTCACAGATGAACATGATTCATAGATCTGACCGATCTCCCTCATGATGTGCTCCAAACCAAAGGCTGCAGCCTGAAGATCCTCAGATATTCTCTCAAGTTCTGATTGTTTAGCTTTATGTTGTTCAGATTTATCACTGTTGTCTTTCAGTTTTAAGACTTCTGACCATGTTTCATCATACTTGTGGAGTAGAGCAGAAAGGTCAGCCGATGTGTGTTCATCCAGGAGGATTCTGAGCCATTTGAGAAAAAACATCTTCTCATGTTCACCATATGAGTTCATTTCTTTAATAAACTGCATCATAAACTTGCCGATGTCACATTCATGCTGTTGGTCACGGATTTTCTTCATCTCTTTTTCTTTCTCACTTGTTACCATTTCTATCTCTTCTCCTTGAGGTCGATGCAGTTCTTTGTTCTTCTGACACCACTGATGCCACAGTTTCCCCTGATGAGGCAGAAATGAATCTTTGATTTCTCTCAGATCTTTCTCCTTCAGCAAACTCATCATCTGCTGTGCTGCATCTCTTCCTCTCCTGCAGTCTTCATCATCTTCCTCATCTACTCTGATGTCTGAGAGTCTGGCCACATCTTCAAGTCTGAAAGTGGAAGATGATTCGGAGAGACAATCATTTATCGCTCCCCTGAGTTCTTCAGATACATCTGACTGATTTCTGTCTTTCAGACCAATTTTGAATTTCCCTTTCTTTAACTTAGTTACAGCAGATTCATCCTCAGTAAAAAGACAAGTGAGTGGCTTTCTGTTACTGAACAGGTTTTGTATCTTTGCTGCATGTCTGTCATTCCTGTCCAGTCGTGGTAGAAGAACAACATTGACTGAGGCCATTTCAGTGAGGATCTGCAGCTGTTTCTCATGGTCTCCTGCATCGCCGTGTAGATTACAGAACGCAACACAGTCAGTGAATTTATCCGTGTCTTTCCCAGAGGGGCAGAACCAGGCGATCTCCACCACTCCATCCATCAGGACTCTGGATCTGCTGCTGCCCGGGCAGTTCCTGTGGAAGAACGTGTTGTGTTTCTCATTGATCAGACTGTTCATCAGCTGAGACTTGGATGAAGACACAGAGCCAAACCTGAAGAAAAACACCATTGGAGTTTCTGCCTTGTAGATCGGCTGGGTTTGACTGATGGTTTCATAGTTGGTGTTTCTCTTCTTCCAGCTCTTGTTGATTTGTCTGAATGTCCAGAGAGGAAACTCAATCTGTTGTGTGAATGGATCAGGAACAAGCAGAGGCACAGCGTACTGACACTGGGACAGTTTAGTGACCATCAGCTGCTTCAGGAAACCATCAGCACAGTGAAATACGGCCATCTGAACATCCATCGGTTGAATGAGTTCAGATTGACTGTTTCCTTCATTAGACAAAGACATTTCACTGGTCTCTTTAGCATGAATGTATCTTGCTCTGTAGTCCATCATAAGTAGCTTTAGTGTGAAAGTCTGAATCAGCTCCTCTTCAGCACAAGACTCATGAGACTGTAATGAATGTTTGGTTATCTGAAGAACATCTGAAGCTCTCAGTTTATTGAGGTGTTTGACTTCAACATGGAGTCTGTGAAATAGATGCTTGATTGTTTGTCTTTCACTTCTCTTCAGTTTTTCTTCAAAGTTTTGTCGTTGATCTTCTCTTTTGTTTATTTCTTCTTTCAGTCTCTTCTCTAAATCCTCTAGTTGTTCTTGTCTCTCTCTTTCTATTCTCTCTTTCTCTCTGATTATTCCCTCCATTTCACTCTTCAGTGTCTGAATCTGTTCATCACAAATCTGTTTTTCCCTCTCTCTTCTTTTCTCATCTTCTTCTCTCCTCTCTCTCTCTTTGTCATGATTCTGTCGTTCTTCCTCCATCGTCATCTTCATTCTCTCTTTCTCTCTGATTATTCCCTCCATTTCACTCTTCAGTGTCTGTATCTGTTCATCACAAATTAGTTTTTCTCTCTCTCTTCTTTTCTCATCTTCTCCTCTTCTCGTCTTTTCCTCCAGTTTCTGCTGGTCCCATTCCTCTCGTTCTCTTCTCATCTGGATTTTATATCGTTCTTCTTTTTCTGCATATTTGTTGTCTCTTATCTTTCTCTCTTTTTCATGATTCTGTCGTTCATTCTGTATTCTGTTCATCAGACTGTCTATTTCTGTGTTGTATGAGATCTGAAGTTTTTCTTTTTCTTGTTTGAATGTTTCTCTTTCTTGTCTCATCTCGTCTCGCATCTTTCTCTCAAGCTCCTCTCTCTCTTTCATTTCTCTTTTAAATCGTTCTTCTCTCTCATTAAATTCTTCTTCTCTTCTCTGTCGGTCTTTATCATGATTCTGTCTTTCATTCTCTATTGTGTTCATCAGTCTGTCTATTTCTGTGTGGTATTTGATCTGAAGATTGTCTTTTTCATTTTTCACAGTCTCTTTGTCTTTCTTCATTTCCTTTATTTCATCTTTAAACATCTCTTGTTCTTTCTTCATCTCATCTCGCATCTGCACCTCCTGTTCCTTCATTTCTCTTTTATATCGGTCTTCTCTCTCTTTCAATTCTTCTTCACTTCTCTTTCTCTCTTTCTCTTGAGTCAGTCTTTCTTCCTCCATCATCATCTTCATTCTCTCTTTCTCTACTTTATGTTTCATCAGTTCTTCTCTTTCTCTGCTCATTTGCTCCATTCTCTCCATCAGGATCTTCATCTTGTTTTCTTCTGCTTCATGATTAGACTGAAGATCTTCTTTCTCTTTCATTAATGTTTTATATCGTTCTTCTCTTTTTATATATTCCTCTTCTCTATTCTTCCTCTCATTCTCTATTCTGTTCATCAGTCTGTCTATTTCTGTGTGGTATTTGATCTGAAGATTGTCTTTTTCTTTCATCAGTTGCTCTATTTTATTTTTAAATGTCTCTCGCTCTCTTATCATCTCTTCTTCTAGTTTCTTCATCAGTTCTTCTCTTTCTCTGACTCTGTCCATCAGGATCTTCATCTGTTGTTCTTGTCTTTCTCTCTCCATCTGTCTGAACAACTTACACGTGTAGAAACTCCCCCCGTTTGCTTTCACCATGTTGTCTATCTTCTCCAGTAGATCAGACACCTGTGTTCGGTCTCCAGGCTGATTATTGTTCAACACATGATATCTGTTTCCACACGCTTCAATCAGCTTCATCAGAGCAGATCCAGGTTTCCCCAAACACTGTTCAATAGTTTTGTCCTTCAGATCATCTCCTCTGGTGAAGAGCACCATGGTGTACATTAAAGATTTCTCACCAAACGTCTCTTGGATTATCTTCACTGTTGTCGCTTCTTCTTGAGTGAATCGTTGTCCTAAATTGAGCACAATGATGAACACATGTGGTCCAGGCAGGATCATGGAGATGCAGTTGCTGATTTCTCTCTGGATCTCCTCATTAGTAAGTTCAGTATCAAACAGTCCTGGAGTGTCGATCACAGTGACGTGTCGGACGTTGATTTCAGATGATTCTTTTTGACTCTCTTTAGTCACGGACTCTTGAGATGTTTCTGCTGTAAATGCTTCTCCTCCTAAGATGGTATTTCCAGTTGCACTCTTCCCAACTCCCGTTTTTCCCAGCAGCACAATCCTCAGATCATCTTCACTCTCTGTTGAACCTGTAAAAGAGGAAATGTTTAAAGCCTAAAAAGTGTACAGTTTGTGCTATAGTTTAGAGTAATATTGTTACCCAATGTACCCCACACAATGGCCAATCAGATGCATTTAAGATAGAATAGCGCCCCCTATCGTATATCAGTGAAAACACGGAAAGCTAGAAAATTCCTTCAATGGCGAGGAAAGAGTTAAGAGATAACGAACTATGTCTGCATGAATACCCGGTTAGACGGATATTTGAAAATGCTGTAATTCAGTGCATATATGAACGTTCAATTGCAATGCGGAGTTAAAGAGAACTGAATTCAGGATCGCATGCTGTCTAAAGCATCTTTCTGTGCACACACTTCAGGTGTTTCAGCGCAAGTGACACATTGAGATCTATTTTGTGCTTAACTCTGATTACATTAAGTTGAAGTGGAAGACATTGAACTTGACATTGGCAGGTGGCAGCCCATGACGTCACTACAGGTGAGACTGAGAGTATAACACTGATGAACACACATTTTAAAATTTGCAGTGCTAGTGCTGGCCATATTATAAACTTGCCTGCTCAGATTGCACCTTCAAACACACAGTCTCCTTTAGAAAATAAGTCGATGATGTATTGCACAGGAGCTCTTTTATACTCCCGGTCTCACCTGTAGTGACTGCCTCCTCTTGGTGGGGTATTCCACGCCTCCCGTCCAAGGCCTGTAAGTTTTCGTCCGGTCTTCCGCCCTCCATGCCATGGCACTTACAGCTCCACCAGGCCCACCAGGCCCAGGTGCTCATGGACATGAACGAGGGTGGTTCTGACCCAGAGCTCCTCCAGGATCTCTGTGTGGCAACTGACCTCGCCCTCTGGGCGACGAAGGAAACCGCAAGTTAAGTAGATCAGTTGATGTCCACCTTGGTGGTCCAGGAGTGCCACCTTTGGCTCAACCTGGCGGATATGAGGGACACCGATAAATATCGGTTCCTGGATGCCCCTCTTTCCCAGGTTGGGTTGTTCGGCGACGCGGTCGAGAGCTTTGCCCAACAGTTCTCGGCCGCACAGAAGCAGACAGAGGCCATCCGGCACATCCTGCCCCGGTGGACCACTACTGCTCCCACCCGTCCGCCGACCGCAGACCCTCCGTCTACTCGTGGCCGAGGTCGGCCTTTTGCAGCGTCCTCCGCTCCCGCTAAGCCCCAGCAGCAGCAACCATCCAGGCCTCAGCATGCCGTAGGAAGCCAACCCCGCCAGTCCAGGCCGCTGCCAAACCAGGAGGCAAGCGACGGTGCAAATGACCCTGAGACGGGCGGCCCAGAGGTGGATCAAGTTGCTTTTCAGGAGATGGCGAAAGCGCCACTCCTTCCCCCGGTGGAGGGCCGGGTGGAGAATCTTTTGTTTCCTTTTCTTTTTGTTCCCACATATTCAAAAAAAAGACCAATTTCTGAAACCTCTGTGCCCCAAGAGGGCACGCTTGGCAATCGACGACGCCACCATGCCTTGTCACTCCCGAGCCCCTCTTTCATCGCCAGCGGGCAGCAGTGGCTGTGTCCTGGACGCACTGACGCTTCGCACACTCACTCTGCCCTTCGACGGAAGAAGGTATGTGCTGCACCACACACTCAGACCCCGGGCCGGTGTGCCGTCCGAGTCAGGTCCCTGCATTCCTCCGCGCTGCCCCACCCCGGGTACGTCTGTGGTGCCGTTGGTCCTGCTTCCTCGGTCTCTGGGAGCCTGGTTAACGCCTGTCTCGCTGGCTCATCCATACCATCAGACTCGGCTATGCGATTCAGTTCGCCCGGCGCCCCCCTGCTTTCAAGGGCATTCTGTTCACCCGTGTTCTGGCGGAAAATGCCCCTGTGCTCAGGGCAGAGATCGCAGTCCTACTGGTGAAGGACGCGATCGAGCCGGTCCCTCCAGCCGATATGAAGACCGGCTTCTACAGCCCGTACTTCATTGTACCCAAGAAAGGTGGTGGGTTACGGCCAATCTTGGACCTGCGCGTCCTGAACCGGTCCCTTCACAGGCTACCATTCAAGATGCTTAGGCAGAAACGCATTTTCAAATGCATCCGTCCCCAAGATTGGTTTGCAGCGATCAACCTTAAGGACGCGTACTTTCATGTCTCGATTCTCCCTCGACACAGACCGTTTCTTTGCTTTGCGTTCGAGGGGCAGGCATATCAGTACAAGGTCTTACCCTTCGGACAGGCCCTGTCGCCCCGCGTCTTCACGAAAGTCGGCGGCCATTGCTCCCATGTGCGAGCGTGGTGATGCATCCTCAACTACCTCGACGACTGGCTTATTCTGGCTCAGTCGAGAGAGCAGTTGTGCGAACACAGGAAAATGGTGCTCAATCACCTCAGCCACCTAGGGCTTCGGGTCAACTGGGAAAAGAGCAAACTCACCCCCAGGCAGAGGATCTCTTTTCTCAGTATGGAGTTGGACTCGATCAACATGACAGCGCGCCTCACAGAGGCCCGTGTCCAGTCAGTGTTGAACTGCGTGAGCACGCTAAGACACAGAATAGCGGCACCACTGAAACTTTTTCAGAGGCTCCTGGGGCATATGGCATCTGCAGCCGCGGTTACACCGTTCGTATTGCTTCATATGAGGCCGCTCCAACACTGGCTCCACGATCGAGTTCCGAGATGGGCGTGGCAGAGCGGCTCGTGCCAGGTCCAAGTGACTCCGCACTGTCTCCAAACTCTCAGCTTGTGGTCGGACCCTTCGTTCCTGCAGGCAGGTGTTCCTCTGGAACAAGTGTCCAGGCACTCTGTGGTCTCCACGGATGCCTCTGCCACCGGCTGGGGGGCCACGTACAACGGGCATGCACCTACAGGCCTGTGGACGGGGCCTCAACTGCATTGGCACATGAACTGCCTCGAGTTGTTAGCAGTACATCTTACACTGAGCCGCTTCAAAATGCTGCTACTAGGCAAGCATGTACTTGTCCGTACGGACAGCACTGCGACCGTTGCGTACATCAACTGCCAGGGTCTGGTCTACGCTCCCGCCGCATGTCACAACTTGCCCACCATCTCCACCTCTGGAGTCAGAAGCATCTGAGGTCGCTTCGTACCATTTACATTCCGGATCTGCTCAACCGTGCAGCCGACGAGCTTTCACGGCAGCAAGTGCTACCAGAAGAATGGCGACTCCATCCCCAGGTGGTCCAGCTGATTTTCAGGCGCTTCGGGACCACACAGGTAGATCTGTTTGCCGCCCCGGAAACGTCTCACTGCCAGTTGTTCTATTCCTTGACCAAGTGGACCCTCGGCACGGATGCTCTGGCACACAGCTGGCCCTGGGGCCTAAGCAAGTATGTGTTTCCCCCAGTGAGCCTTTTTGCACAGACCTTGTGCAAAGTCAGGGAGGACGAGGAGCAGGTCTTGCTAATTGCGCCGTACTGGCCCAACCGGACCTGGTTCCCGGAACTAGTGCTCCTCGCGACAGCCCCTCCTTGGCCCATCCCTCTGAAAGAGGACCTGCTCTCTCAGAGACGGGGCACCCTATGGCACCCGCATCCAGACCTCTGGAAACTCCATATCTGGTCCCTGGACGGGACGCGGAGGTTCTAGGTGACCTACCCCCTGCGGTAGTTGACACCATCACTTCCGCTAGAGCCCCCTCTACGAGGCGCCTCTATGCATTGAAGTGGAACCTGTTCATCAACCTGCTCATGAGGAGAACCCCCAATCTTGCTCGATCAGAGCCGTGCTTTACTTCCTGCAAGAAGGGCTGGAGCGAAGGCTGTCTCCCTCCACCCTTAAAGTGTATGTTGCCGCTATTGCTGCACATCACGATCCTGTTGATGGTAAGTCTTTGGGAAAGCACGACCTGATCGTCAGGTTCCTGAGGGGAGCGAGGAGACTGAATCCTCCTCGCACACTCTCTATACCCTCTTGGTTTTTTTTTGTCTCTGATTCTTTCGGCACTTCAGAGACCACCCTTTGAGCCTCTGCAATCAGCTGAGTTAAAAATCCTGTCCTGTAAGACAGTACTCCTGGTTGCATTGGCCTCTATCAAGAGGTTAGGGGACCTGCATGCATTTTCGGCCGATGAATCGTGCCTAGAATTCGGCCCGGATAACTCTCACATGATCCTGAGACCCCGGCCCGGATACGTGCCCAAGGTTCCTACCACTCCCTTCTGGGACCAGGTAGTGAACCTGCAAGCGCTGCCTTCAGAGGAGGCAGACCCAGCCCTGGCTTTTCTCTATCTAGTTCGCGCTCTGCGTCTGTATGTGGACAGAACGCAAAGCCTCAGGACCTCAGATCAGCTCTTCGTCTGCAGCGGGCAGCAGTGGCTGTGTCCTGGACGCACTGACGCTTCGCACACTCACTCTGCCCTTTGACGGAAGCAGGTATGTGCTGCACCACACACTCAGACCCAACTTCGTGCCGCTGTGCCGTCCGAGTCAGGTCCCTGCATTCCGCCGAGCTGCCCCACCCCGGGTACGTCTGTGGTGCCGTTGGTCCCGCTTGCTCGGTCTCTGGGAGCCTGGTTAACGCTTCCCAGCCCGTCTCGCTGGCTCATCCGTACCATCAGACTCGACTATGCGATTCAGTTCGCCCGGCGTCCGCCTGCTTTCATGGGCATTCTGTTCACCCGTGTTCTGGAGGACAATGCCCCTGTGCTCAGGGCAGAGATCGCAGTCCTACTGGTGAAGGACGCGATCGAGCCGGTCCCTCCAGCCGATATGAAGACCGGCTTCTACAGCCCGTACCCAAGAAAGGTGGTGGGTTACGGCCAATCTTGGACCTGCGCGTCCTGAACCGGTCCCTTCACAGGCTACCATTCAAGATGCTTAGGCAGAAACACATTTTCAAATGCATCCGTCCCCAAGATTGGTTTGCAGCGATCGACCTGAAGGACGCGTACTTTCATGTCTCGATTCTCCCTCGACACAGACCGTTTCTTCGCTTTGCATTCGAGGGGCGGGCATATCAGTACAAGGTCTTACCCTTCGGGCAGGCCCTGTCGCCCGCGTCTTCACGAAAGTCGGCGGCCATTGCTCCCATGTGCGAGCGTGGTGTTTGCATTCTCAACTATCTCAACGACTGGCTTATTTTGGCCCAGTCGAGAGAGCAGTTGTGCGAACACAGGGACATGGCGCTCAGTCACCTCAGCCCTAGGTCAACTGGGAAAAGAGCAAACTCACCCCCGGGCAGAGGATCTCTTTTCTCAGTATGGAGTTGGTCTCGATCAACATGACAGCGCGCCTCACAGAGGCCCGTGTCCAGTCAGTGTTGAACTGCGTGAGCACGCTAAGACACAGAATAGCGGCACCACTGAAACTTTTTCAGAGGCTCCTGGGGCATATGGCATCTGCAGCCTCGGTTACACCGCTCGGATTGCTTCATATGAGGCCGCTCCAACACTGGCTCCACGATCGAGTCCCGAGATGGGCGTGGCAGAGCGGCTCGTGCCAGGTCCAAGTGACTCCGCACTGTCTCCAAACTCTCAGCTTTTGGTCGGACCCTTCGTTCCTGCAGGCAGGTGTTCCTCTGGAACAAGTGTCCAGGCACTCTGTGGTCTCCACGGATGCCTCTGCCACCAGCTGGGGGGCCACGTACAACGGGCATGCACCTTCAGGTCTGTGGACGGGGCCTCAACTGCATTGGCACATCAACTGCCTCGAGTTGTTAGCAGTACATCTTACACTGAGCCGCTTAAAAACGCTGCTACTAGGCAAGCATGTACTTGTCCGTACGGACAGCACTGCGACCGTTGCGTACATCAACTGCCAGGGTCTGGTCTATGCTCCCGCCGCATGTCACAACTTGCCCGCCATCTCCTCCTCTGGACTCAGAAGCATCTGAGGTCGCTTTGTGCCATTTACATTCTGGGCCTGCTCAACCGTGCAGCCGACGAGCTTTCACGGCAGCAAGTGCTACCAGGATAATGGCGACTCCATCCCCAGGTGGTCCAGCTGTTTTTCAGGCACTTCGGGACCGCACAGGTAGATCTGTTTGCCGCCCCAGACACATCTCACTGCCAGTTATTCTATTCCCTGACCGAGGGGACCCTCGGCACGGATGCTCTGGCACACAGATGGCACCGGGGCCTAAGCAAGTATGCGTTTTTCCCCAGTGAGCCTTCTTGCACAGACCTTGTGCAAAGTCAGGGAGGATGAGGAGCAGGTCTTGCTAATTGCGCCGTATTGGCCCAACCGGACCTGGTTCCCGGAACTAGTGCTCCTCACGACAGCCCCTCCCTGGCCCATCCCTCTGAGAGAGGACCTGCTCTCTCAGAGACGGGGCACCCTATGGCACCCGCGTCCAGACCTCTGGAAACTCCATATCTGGTCCCTGGACAGGACGCGGAGGTTCTAGGTGACCTACCCCCTGCGGTAGTTGACATCATCACTTCCGCTAGAGCCCCCTCTACGAGGCGCCTCTATGCGTTGAAGAGGAACCTGTTCATCAACCTGCTCATGAGGAGAACCCCCAATCTTGCTCGATCAGAGCCGTGCTTTACTTCCTGCAAGATGGGCTGGAGCGAAGGCTGTCTCCCTCCACCCTTAAAGTGTATGTTGCCGCTATTGCTGCACATCACGATCCTGTTGATGGTAAGTCTTTGGGAAAGCACGACCTGATTGTCAGGTTCCTGAGGGGAGCGAGGAGACTGAATCCTCCTCGCACACTCTCTATACCCTCTTGGGGTTTTTTTGGGGCACTTCAGAGACCAACCTTTGAGCCTCTGCAATCAGCTGAGTTAAAAATCCTGTCCTGTAAGACAGTACTCCTGGTTGCATTGGCCTCTATCAAGAGGTTAGGGGACCTGCATGCATTTTCGGTCGACGAATCGTGCCTAGAATTCGGCCCGGATAACTCTCACATGATCCTGAGACCCCGGCCCGGATACGTGCCCAAGGTTCCTACCACTCCCTTCCGGGACCAGGTAGTGAACCTGCAAGCGCTTCCTTCAGAGGAGGCAGACCCAGCCCTGGCTTTTCTCTGTCCAGTTCGCGCTCTGCGTCTGTACGTGGACAGAACGCAAAGCCTCAGGACCTCAGATCAGCTCTTCGTCTGTTAGGAAGGCCAGCAGAAGGGAAAGGCTGTCTCCAAGCAGAGGATGGCCCACTGGATAGTGGATGCCATCGCCTTGGCTTACGAAGCCCAAGGCGTGCCCTGCCCGCCCGGGTTGAAAGCCCACTCCACTAGGGGTGTCGCTTCTTCCTGGGCGCTGGCACTCGGCACCTCGCTGACAAACATATGTAGAGCTGCGGGCTGGGCGACACCAAACACGTTCGCTAGGTTTTTATAGCCTACGTGTTGAGTTGTTTTTTTCCTGTGTGCTCGCTTTAACCAGCTGGTAACACCGAAGTTCCTGCTCTAGTGTCGGCTTGCTGCGCCACTCCCTTCTTCGGAATGGATACGTGCGCTTTTTGCTCCAGTCGAGTTCCCCACTTGGCAAACCCTGTGAGTTCCTCCGCACCCCTTCAGCAGTTGGACGTTGCGGAGCATCCGACACCAGGCCTAGTGCTCCTATGCTTATGTAACTTGTGCTAGGCTGGGTTCCATTTGTGGTGATCTCTGCGGCGATCCCATATGTGTATTCTTCCACGACCAGCTCCCTGCGGTGAACCGTGTCTTTCCCTCGGCAGAGTCTGCTCTGCCGTCACTGTCAAGTGTAGTCTCCCCCTTCAGCTGGAGCCACCCCAGTGACATTCCATATGTTGCACTGCCCCTTCGGCCAGTCCATATGTGTATTCTCCACATGTTACCGCCCTTCGGGCAGGATGTGGTTCCGCACCGTCCTTTCCCCGGAAAGGCACGCTTTCCCAGTGTTATCCAAGAGTTCCTCTGTGTGGGATATAATGGAACAGCAGTTGAACTCCCTCTACGCAGGTCTTCCGCCCCAGCAGTTGGGGGTCTGAGAGTCTTGCGTATGGCGCTGGATGTGGCAGTAACTGTGGCGTTTTCTATGGGATCCCAATTACGTCGTCATGTCGACGTTGCGTCGAACGTGAGAGACTGAAAGGGAACGTCTCGGTTACTAATGTATTATTTAAACGACCTAACGTTATTTGTAATATTTGCACCAGTCTGTCTCACTTGTGTATTATAGGATATATCACTCACCCTATAAAGCCCACAACAATAAAAAAAAAGCATTAGATAAGGCAATGGGGTTTCACTTTTATGTGTATTTGTAGTACTGTCATGCAAGCTATGTCTACAAAGGTTTTAACCACATTTGAGTATCCAGAAATATGATTTCTGAAGTGTTTTGTATGCATGTCCTGATGTGTCATATTTTACGGTGTTAACAATGCAGTAATGTTAATACTGTGTTAATATTTTTCGTAAGTACCCTTTTCTGCTTTTTAAGAGCAATTCTGGAGAAAATGGGTCTGCTGGGGAAGGTAACTCCCATACAGGCAAAAGAAAAGAAAAAAAAAAGTGACAACTTAAAAAAAAATACAAGGTAAAAAAGTTAATACACACATCTTTGCTGAAATTTATTTTGCTGTTGTTGTTAACAAGCCATGGTTAATTTGCTCTGCCTTAGGATTGCAAGTGTCCTGGGACAGGTGAGGGTGTGAGTAGGAAACCCACTGCTGAAACTTGGCCCTGGTTTGTCCTCATGGATGAGGTGTATTGCACCAACCCCCCTGTCCTCATTGCCTCAACCCCTGAGGACACACCGGGGCCGAGTTCAGCAGTGGGGTGGAAGGTGAGGAAGAGCCAGGGGCAGCAGCACCAGCAGCAGCAGAACGAATGCGGCGAGACAGAGAAGACGAGTTTTTGGACTTGATCAGAGAAGACATGCAACTACAGAGAGAGGCGAGGAGAGCACAGGAGAGGAGGGAGAGGATGGACAGGCTGTTTTCTCTTCTAGAGAGAATGGTTGAAAAATATATTTTTTTTCTGCATATTCTTGTTTAACCTTTTTCACTCTTATTTTTTAAAAGGAAAGAAAAATCAGTACATTATTTATTTTTATGCAACTTTAAATGTGTAAATAAAAGAGAATGAATTGTTCAGGACATTGTTTATTTTTGTAATGACAGTCATAATTTCTATATGAAACAAATTCTTTTTTTTTTAAAATAAAATCGTTTTATAGGCTACATAAAAGTACTTTTTCCAACATACGTTGAACATATCAAAATCAACATAAACATTTAAATGTACAGTACATAAAATAAGAAAAAATGATGTAGACTTGCATTGAGCTGAGCAGGGAGACCCTGGTGGAGCCGCTGGACCGGGATGGGCTCCACAATAGAGACCCTGGTAAGGCCTCCTGCTGGTGGGACATCATCTGGGACGGTCTCCAGAGTTGTTGACTGCATATTTCCACTATCCACTATGTTCCACTATCCACTAAGTTGTCTACCAACAGGTTTGCAGGGCTGACTCAATCGACGACTGCCGTGTCACTGAGATTTTTTTCAGAAAGAGTAGGTCTATATTTCTGAAAAAAGTACTTTTCATAACTACTGTTTTATGGCTACTACTGCATTACTGCGTATGTGGCATTTTACTTCTGAATATTTTCAAGGTTGTTACATTTAAACTATATACTTTTGTGTAGTTTAATGTAATGTACTCTAAAACAATGCTTCATATTGTAAAAGAACATAAATTTGTAGTGTTGCTGTCCTGTGAGTTAACAAAAGTACTTCAGTAGGTTACTTCACATTTATACGTGAATAGTTAATGAAGTATGTGGTTCCGAAAATTAAAGTAACAAAATGTAGATCTATTGTCACAATATTAACAAATTGTTTCTAACTACTAGCTGCGTCCCATATCAAAGGGTGCATCTGAAGCGCTCGGAAGCGCTGAAGCTTCCTATCCTACGGAAGATTGTTCTTGTCGCCTAGCTACTGTGACAGCTGCCAATGACGAGCGGGAGTAACATTTGCACTGGACTTTTTATATTCAACTGGCTTTTATATTGAAACAGGGTTGAAAACCTGTGTAAATATGTTAACCATGGTCCATTTGTGTACATAATAAAAACAAAACACCAGCCTACAAAATCACATCAAGGTAAGATATAACTGAACATTGTTTTTTTTTTTTATATATAGAGGCCTATTTAAGTTTTCTTTTCATATATCATTACATTATTTACGTAAGTTAAGACCCAATACTTGAACAATTTAAAGTGTAATCCGGCAATTCAGGACGCAGCCTCTGAATTGGGACGCAGCAAACCAGCTTAATTTATCTGGCCATGGTCTTGGCTAAGCCGTAAATACATGACCTGGCAGCACCAGGGCTGAAACATCCTCACCATGTCTTCCAGTAAAATGTACACATAAAAATGACAATAGCCAATTCTGGCTCCATAGCTGTTCACTCAATTATATCAAATGAATAATCAGGACACATCTGTACTCTCGCACCATTGCTAGGCGCCAGGAGCAGTGACCGGGAACACCTAGTTGCGCAATAAGGAAATTATACGAAGGCTACATGATGCGTCCTTCAAAGGATGCAGCCTTCACATTGGGACACAGCTCATCTTATGAGATTGCTGGTTCGAATTGTCCTGTGGAAAAGGTTATTTCTGTTGAGTATTTCACAAAATATTGTGTTTTTCTGTTGAATTCATCTAATTTGCGCTGTATTTAAAAAGGTTACGTGATACATGAAATGCTCAGAGGAAACAGAGTTCTTCATTTTTTCCTTCCTAGTCACGAACTCTGGTGAGTTACAGTTTTAGGCATTTCTATATTATTTCAGTTTTGATGGGATCATCATTATTAGATTTACTCTTAAAACCAATAAGAGTGATTTTCATTGATGTTGTGATGTGTTATTTTATTGAAAGTGTGTTGTAAATGCCGATATATACTGTATGTATATATATATATATATATATATATATATATATATATATATATATATATATATATATACAGTGCAATGCATAAGTGAATACACCCATGCTAAAGTTGACTAAAAAGAGGAATAAAAAATCATCTTTTGGAAATTGAACTTAATGCCTTAATTTAAAAAATTAGGAAAAATCCAACCTTTAAGGACACCAATTTTCTTTGTGAATGAATAATGTATCGTAAATACATTATAGAGATTGAAATACAAATAGAAATAGAACATGATAGAAATACAAATAGAGATTGGCATGGTTTTATTTCAGTTAGCCTAATAGCTGAGCTATATTATACCTAATAGCTAATATTTGCACTGAGAGACGATCTTATGGAAAGTACCCCATGCCAATCTCTAGGTATGGTGAATGCTATGTGATGATGTGGGGCTATTTTAATTTTATTTTAATTCCAAAGGCCAAGGGAACTTTATCAGGATGCATAGTATCCTAAAAAAAAAAAAAAAAAAAAATACTTAAAAATAAAAATCTGCCTGCCTCTATGGGAATTTAACATAGGGGTGTACTCACTTATGCACCATGTATTTTAAGGAAGAACATTTATTTATTTACGATACATTATTCATTCACAAAGAAAATTGGTGTCCTTAAAGGTTGGATTTTTCCTAATTTTTTTAAATTAAGGCATTAAGTTCAATTTCCAAAATATGATTTTTTATTCCTCTTTTTAGTCAACTTTAGCATGGGTTTATTCACTTATGCATTGCACTGTATATATATATGTGATGTGGAATTGCGTCATTCAATTATTTTACTAAGTGCTTCCTGCTTAGTTAAAGGGATACTCCACTTTTTTTTGGAAATAGGCTCATTTTACAACTCCCCCAGAGTTAAACAGTTGAGTTTTACCGTTTTCGAATCCATTTAGCCGATCTCCGGGTCTGGCGGTACCACTTTTAGCATAGCTTAGCATAGATCATTGAATCGGACAAGACATTAGCATCTCTCTCAAAAAAATGACCAAAGAGTTTCGATATTTAAAACTTGACTCTTCTGTAGTCACATCGTGTACTAAGACAGATGGAAAATGAAAAGTTGGCTAGGAACTATACTCTCATTCCTGTGTAATAATCAAGAAACTTTGCCGTACCATGAGTGCAGCAGGCGTAATGATATGACGCAGCGCCTGAAAATAGTCCCCAGCTCGGTAGACTATAGGGTTGACTATTTTCAGCCCCCATTCTTGTCGCCCCTGATCCCTCTTGTCAGTTTGTGGTGGAGGTCAACGCGTCAGAGGTGGGTAGGTGCGGTTCTCTCCCAGCGCTCCTCCCTGGATGGCAAGGTTCATCCGTGCGCTTATTTTTCTCATCGTTTGTCACCAGCCGAACACAATTACAACATTAGTAATAGAGAGTTGTTGGCAGACAAGTTAGCCTTGGAGGAGTGGCGTCATTGGATGGAGGGGCTCGGGGGTACCTTTCATTGTTTGGACCGACCACAAGAACATTGAATACTTTAGGTCCGCCAAACGACTTAACTCTAGGCAGGCTCGGTGGGCACTTTTTTTCGGTCGATTCGATTTTTCCATCTCTTACCGTCCAGGTTCCAAGAACATCAAGTTCAAGAGTTCAAGTTCAAGAGTTTTATTTGTCATTGGACAGTCTCCTGCACAACGAAATTTGTAAACAGGGCCACCCAGGTGCAATAACACCATTGTCGTAGAAATTTTAAACTGTATATTAAACTAACCATGTTTCTAACCATATTTAACATCTTACCTTCTCTTTCCAGGCCTAAAATGATAACACTTTGAAACACAATGTACTAAAACGTTTTGTCCTGTGTTTTTGGATGTTGTATTCATACCCCTTTGACTTTGGTTGTGTGAGTGTATAAATAACACATTTGGGAATTGAAACTAGACGGATGACTAAATTTGAACCTTGTGATTAACAATGAAGTAATCACAAGATCAGAGTTTGCTTTACCTAGTAACAGAAGGGTTTGCATATGAAGAACCAATCAAATTGTGGGGAAATTATGTAATGCGGTATGACATTTTTTGCCATACCTCCTTATTCTATAAAAACTGTTGTATTCTTGTGCACTGTGGGATTTTCAATGGAATTTGTCTGAGATCCTCCGGCCTTGCTTCTTGGGAGAGATTCCCTGAGAACTGCTCGGGAAGATCTCCTGGCCGTGATTAAAGCATTTAGAGGACATTTGCTAAGGTCTGTTTGTCAATTATTCCTGCGCAGGAAGAAATCTAGTTAGGGAAGCAGGTTAGTTAGGCATATAGGATAGAAAGGGAATGTCGATTGGAGACAACCCAGGGAATGTCGATTGGAGACAACCCAGATAGACATATAGGATAGAAAGGGAATGTCGATTGGAGACAACCCAGGGAATGTCGATTGGAGACAACCCAGATAGACATATAGGATAGAAAGGGAATGTCGATTGGAGACAACCCAGGGAATGTCGATTGGAGACAACCCAGATAGTTAGGTTTAGGGAAAAATCCACGACACCATCTACGATAAAAACATGTAAAGGGGTTAATAAATAAAAAGAAAATTAAATAAACAACAGTAGCAGCATCGTTGTTAAAAATCATTGACACATGCGTGCAGACACACAACAGAATGACTGTGAGAATGCAAAGTCAGTCAGTGGTCTGCTTCATTTAAAGTTCTGACTGCCCAGGGGAAGAAACTATTCCTCAGCCTGTTGGTCTTGCTTTTGAGGGATCTAAACCTCCTCCCCGAGGGCAACATGGTGAACAGGTGATGGTCGGGGTGATGATGGTCTTTTATGATCGACCTGGCTTTGGTGAGACATCTGGAGCTGGCGATGGAGTCCAGGGGCAGGAGTGGACAGCCAATCACCCTCTCCGCGGTTCTGGTGACCCTCTGTAGTCTCCTTCTATCAGCCAATGAACAGCCAGCGTACCACACAGGGATGGCATGCACCAGCACACTCTCGATTGTGGCTCTATAGAAGGAGACCAACAGATTGGTCTGTAGCCTGTTCCATCTCAGTACCCTCAAGAAATGGAGGCGCTGCTGGGCCTTTTTAACTAGGGCAGTCGTGTTGGCAGCCCACGACAGGTCCCTGGAGATGTGTGTGCCGAGGAACTTAAAAGATGACACCCTCTCCACATTGTCACCTTTTATGCAGAGAGGGAGGGGGTCAGCTTTGCTCCTGCGGAAGTCCATGACCACCTCCTTAGTCTTTTTAGTGTTGATTGTGAGGTTATTCCTATCACACCACGCTATCAGTCGCTGGACCTCGTCTCTGTAGGCCGTGTCATCATCTCCGGTGATGAGTCCTACGAGAGTGGTGTCATCAGCCAATTTTATTATGGTGTTGCAGGAGTGTTTGGGAGTGCAGTCAGAGGTGTAAATGGTATACAGGAGGGGGCTCAGCACACAGCCCTGTGGGGAGCCAGTGCTGAGCGTCAGGGTGGATGAACTCCTGTTGCCAATCCTGACAGACTGTGGACGGTTGGTGAGGAAGTCTTTGATCCAGGTGCACAAGGTGGGGGAAAAGTCCAAGTCGGCCAGCTTGGTTACGAGGATGTCCGGGATAATAGTGTTAAAGGCCGAACTAAAATCAATAAAAAGCATCCTTACTGATGTCCCAGGTTTTTCCAGGTGTTGTAAGGCAGTGTGGAGGGCAGTGGAGATAGCATCCTCGGTAGACCTGTTAGCCTTGTAGGCAAACTGGTAGGGGTCGAAGCTGTGGGGGAGGCAGTCCTTGATGTGTTTTAGAACAAGCTTCTCAAAGCATTTTGCCACCACAGGTGTTAGTGCAATCGGTCTGTAGTCATTAAGACTGCTGATGGTGGTGGACTTGGGGATGGGGACTATTATTGCTGATTTTAGGCAGTGTGGGACGGTGGCTTGAGACAGGGAGAGGTTAAATAATTTGGTGAACACAGTAGACAGCTGGTCAGCACAGGCCTTGAGCACCTTCCCAGGAATTCCATCAGGGCCTGCTGCTTTCCTGCCCTGAACACACCGCAAACCTGTTGTGCCTGAAGAGTAAGTGTGTGTGGGCCGGGCTCTAAATCTATCAAACCTGACACGTTGTCTCGTATTTTTGACCAATCAGAACGCCCAGTTTCTCTCGAGTCCATCATTCCACAGAGTTGTGTGGTTTCAATGCTAACTTGGGAGATCGAATTGAAGGTCCGCACAGCTTTACATGGGGTAGTACTTCCGCCCGGATGCCCACCGGGTTGATTGTTCGTGCCAGAGAGATTGCGGTTCAACATTATCCGGTGGGGTCATTGTTCCAAGGTGGCTTGCCATCCAGAAGTTAATCGTACTATTTTTCGGCGTTGGGGAGTTGGGTTCCTGCCCGGGACATATTGGATCACTCCCTTATCGATGATTACAATCGTCAGGTAGGACCCTCTGGGAGCGTCAGGTGATGCTTCTAGGGGGTGGGGTAATGTCACGGTTCACAGGTCCGTCTGTTCATTCTGTGTGTACTGCTCTGGTCTGATTACCTATCAGTGTCAGCTTTGTGTCTCGTTTATGGGTCCTATGTAGTCTTGTGTTTGTCAGGTTCATTGTCAGATCGTTGTTACTGGTTCTCTGTTGTCTCGCTGTCTGTGCAGTTTATCCATCCAGTTCTCTTGTTTTTAAGGACTGTTTCCTGCTCTCTGTGCCTGCGTTTTGGATTATTGCCCGGGTTGACGTTCAGCACTGTTTCCTTCAGCGGTCCCCGTCTACTAGGATCGGATTACAGTCCACTGCAGTCCCCTGCACTGCCAAGGACCTAACTGCTGACCAGAGACTCTACACCAGCTTTTCCTGTCTTGTTTCCTTGTTGTTCTAAATAAACCTTCACTTTAATTCGCAATTGGATCCTGTGTTTCGTGATCTGACAATTGGTAGGAATGAGATCCTTCACATTGTGCCATTCGCATATTTAATGTAATATATTTTTATATTTAAAATATATTCTCACCATCATTCCTGGGTTTCATTTCGGACATATCTTTCCTATAAAACCCGACTGCTCATTTTACAATGGAATATTCAGCAGAATCAGCCTATGTGAAAGACTGTAGTCTATATACAGCAGTATACAGCAGTAATGACTTTATGAACTTCTTTACTTATAAGATTGATAATATCAGGGACAAAATTATAACTATGCAACCATCTACTACAGTATCGCATCAGGCAGTGCATTGTAGTCTCCCTGAGGAAAAATTTGATTCATTCGTTGCTATAGAAGAGAAAGAATTTCCTAAACTCGTTAAATCATCTAAATCGACAACATGTATGTTAGACCCTATACCGACTAAGCTACTGAAAGAGATGCTTCCAGAGGTCATAAATCTTCTTCTTAATATCATTAATTGTAATATCGTCTTTGTCTCTAGGATACGTACCAAAAAACTTTAAGCTGGCTATGATTAAACCGCTTCTTAAAAAAATGCAACTTGATCCTTCAGAATTAGTCAATTACAGGCCGATCTCGAATCTACCTTTTCTGTCAAAGATACTAGAAAAGGCAGTATCTTCACAACTGTGTTCCTTTCTAGAAAGAAATGATATCTGCGAGGATTTTCAGTCAGGATTTAGACCGTACTATAGTACTGAGACTGCACTCATAAGAGTCACAAATGATTTGCTCTTATCATCCGATCGTGGTTGTATCTCTCTATTAGTGTTACTCGATCTTAGTGCTGCGTTTGACACCATTGACCACAACATTCTTTTAAATAGACTAGAAAACTATGTTGGCATTAGTGGAATTGCACTAGCATGGTTTAAATCATACTTATCTGACCGTTATCAATTTGTAGCAGTAAATGAAGAGATGTCTCATCGATCACAAGTTCAGTATGGCGTACCACAAGGCTCAGTACTAGGACCGATGCTGTTCACTCTGTACATGCTACCATTAGGAGATATCATTAGGAAACATGGAATTAGCTTTCACTGTTATGCTGATGATACTCAGCTCTATACTTCTTCAAAACCTAACGAAACTTACCAATTCACTAAATTAACAGAATGCATAGCTGATATAAACAATTGGATGACTCGTCATTTCCTACTTCTAAATTCTGAAAAAAACAGAGTTTCTAATTATTGGACAAAAAACTTCCTCACGTAATAACCTAGAATACTGTCTAACACTTGATGGCTGCTCTGTTAAGTCTTCGTCGTCAGTTAGGAACCTGGGTGTGCTCTTTGATACCAATCTTTCATTTGAAAGTCACGTGTCTAGTATCTGTAAAACTGCATTTTTCCATCTTAAAACTATATCTAAATTACGTCATATGCTCTCATTGACAAATGCGGAACAATTAGTTCATGCTTTTGTAACCCCCTAGAGTTTAACACTGTTTTAATTTCTGTTTAGTTGTATGCAGTACCGTAGTTTCCCTGTAGGGGCCGCTATACAAACAAGTTGACTGAGAAGAAAATATAGAGAGAAGAAGACTGTAGAATAGCTGATGAGCACGAGGTGATGAAGCGCTGTTTTAAACTTTCCATAAGTTTTATGAAGTATGTTCGTGAGTCCAAAGGGAATTCCATTTGATTCTGTTGAGAGACTTCTGCGAACTCTGGTGAGTTTCTGTCAGAGGTGTCAAGTAATGAAGTACAAATTCTTCATTACATTACTTAAGTAGAAATTTTGGGTATCTATACTTTACTGGAGTAATTATTTTTCAGACGACTTTTTACTTCTACTCCTTACATTTTAAAAATAGCTTTGTTACTCCTAGTTCATTTCGGCTTGTCGTCGTTAAAAAAAAATTGGCCAATTACACAAACGGTTAATAGATCTGAGTCCCGCCTCCTGAACACACATCGCTAAACTGATTGGCTTTGTGTTTTCTTTTACAGAGGCTGTAGTCACATTTGGTTGTGCGAAGCGCCAAAACTCCTCCGAGTCCTAAGGAAACCTAGATGCGGTAAGCAAGGGAGAAATCAACAGTTCTGTGCTTAAGAATACGGGGCAAATCGCGTCAAATATTGATTTGGTGACAGACGTTTTTACAATATAATGACAATTGTAACATAACACTAACATAATCGTTAGTGTGTGTTTGTGTGCGTGTGTGTGAGCGATAGAGAGAGAGTGAGAGTGTGTGTGTGTGTGTGTGTGTGTGTGTGTGTGTGTATGTGTGCGCCCTTGTTTATATTACATTGTGGGGACCAAATGTCCCCATAAGTATAGTAAAACCTGAGATCACCTACATTGTGGGGACCAGCCAGCGGTCCCCACTTTTCAAAAGGCTTATAAATCACACAGGATGAGTTGTTTTGAGAAAGTAAAAATGCAGAATGTTTCCTGTGATGGGTAGGTTTAGGGGTTGGGTTAGTGTAAGGGGACAGAATGTACAGTTTGTACGGTATAAAAACCATTACGTCTATGGAGAGTCCCCACAAAGATAGTGAACCAGGCATGTGTGTGTGTGAGAGTGAGTGGTGTGTGTGTGTGTGTGTGTGTGTGTGTGAGCGTGAGCGAGAGAGAGAGAGTGAGTGAGTGAGTGAGTGAGTGAGAGAGTGTGTGTGTGTGTGTGTGTGTGCAACTCTACATTATAGGGTCAAAATATCCCCACAAAGATGTCAATATCTGAAATCCTTGTCCTTTTGGGGATTTTTCTTTTCTTTTCTTCAGAAAACAGCTTATAAATCAGACTTTTGTTTTTTGAAAATGTAAAAATGCAGACAGTTTTCTGATAGGTAAGGTTAGTCTATAGGGGGGTAGAATACACAGTTTGTTTGTACAGTATAAAAATCATTATGTCTAATCATTATGGGGAAAGTCCCCATAAAACATTAAAAAATAACATTGCTTGGTCTGTTGAAGGCTGGTCTTGTTGAAATGAGAGGCCTGTTGATCAAATCATCCCAGTCTCATCAGCTGGACTGAAAGAAGTTTCAGTGCTCTTAAGACACTGAAACCATGGCTCAGAGCAATGGTCACAAGTGACACTTGACAGTATTGCTGTGTGTCGTGTCCAACAGGACAAACTGGACAGTATTGATGTGAAACATATGCCAACAGTTCATTTCTTTTAAATGATTAGTTCACTTAGTTAAAAATGAAAATTCTGTCATCATTTACTCACTCTCGAGTTGTTTCAAACCAGTTTCTTTCTTCTGCTGAACACAAAAGAATATATTTTGAAGAATGTTGATAACCAGACAGTGGATGGTAGCCATTGACTTCCATAGTATTTTTTTTTTTCCTACTATGGAAGTCATTGGGGTGCATCCACTGTCTGGTTATCGACATTCTTCAAAATATATTCTTTTGTGTTCAGCAGAAGAGAAATTCATACAGGATTGAAACATTTTGAGGGTGAGTAAATGATTTTCATTTTTGGGTGAACTATCCCTTTAATGAAAGATGCAGACATGTGTCTGGCTTTTTCAAAAAGCAAGGAACAAGACAGTATTGCACTATTGCATTGCACTATGAGCGGAGTAAAGTTAAAGGAGTCATAACCTAGTATTACCTTGTATACCTACTGCTTTATCAATAATAGCCGAGTTCATGATGATCTCAGTCATGTGTTTTTTGCAAAATATGTTAGCAGCCATTCCCCATGTTTACCTCGAAGCTAATACTCCCGCCAGTGTTGTGCCTGAACGCGTTCATTGAACGATAGTTCATGAACTCGTTCATATTTTGGGCGAACGTGAACTGAACGCATTACTGCCTGATGAACGTTACTGTGAACTCATTCATTCTGGTGTCTGAACGCCACGCTCTCTCAGTTTAACTTCGTTCAGTAGGATGCCGGATTTCTATAAAGCCTTCCAGGCGAAAACACACCTAAAACACACCGTAAACCGGCCTTAATATGTACCGGAAAAACACCCAATCTGGCAACACCAGCCACCAGTGTCCATTGACTCTCTTGTTCGATATCGTTCATCAAAATGAACAAATCTTTTTTCGAGTCATTTCGTTCATTTAAGGGGCTTTAAATGTTACTATTAACTGGCAAATTCCCTGAACACATCAACCTACGCAATCTTGATCATATTCTGAATTAAGAAATCATTATAATGCAGTCAAAAATCGTTTACAGGGAACATAAATAATTACCTCAACTTGAGTCTTTCGTTATTTGTCTAGTGACAGACGCAATAGCATACAATAGCCGCATTAGCAGTTAGCTGCTGTTTGTAACACACAGTAGAGCAATAAAAACAGTCTTACCGTTTCAATTGCAGGCAATTTTGTTGGAATGGCGCTTTTCCCGAGCTTCGATGACGCCTGATATTGCCCCAAATTTGTGAAGGATTCCGGCGTACAATGTTTAGCACAGCACAAACACCTAACGATAAGCCAGTGGGAAGGGTTGAAGGAACCGCGTCATTAAAAATTAATTTAATCCACTGGTCCCTGATAGCTAGGTCCGTTCTTGGTAGAGAAAACACATTTACATGTTGATTCTGACAGTCAACCACAGAGCAACTCACGTGTGCACTACGTTTCTTCTGCATCTTTCTCGACTGAATATGAGGGGGAGAGGGGAAGGGCGGGCTTCCTGCTGCGGTGTCCATATATGGTATATCCTGCAGGTAATGAAATCAAAATCTCATTTTTTAGTGCGCGTGCACGTGGGCTATTTTACAAACCCTGAGGTAAACAAACGCTTCACTTTTAAATATCGGCTTCCCGGCCAGTGTATAATCATTATGCAATCATAACATACATTGATTCTCGTGGAAAAGTGAAAATTGCAGGTTATGACTCCTTTAAGTCTCTGTTAAACTGCCACCATGTCTTTATTAGTTATTTGTAACATTACAGAATTAATTAATTTACATATTGTTAAGGTCAATATAGACTAAAAACCTTAATACATTATCCCATTAATTTCCTGATTCCTCCGCTTATTTAGCTTATTTATTTAGAAAATTAATTTTCTATGGGCATATATACGGCTGAAACAGGTAGCCTAGTGCATCATCCCAAATTTTTCAACATCAACATTTTAATATAATTATAGTCAAATATGGCCTTTAGAAAAATGTGTTTTTTTGAGGAGCTGGGGTAGTGCACTATATAGGCCCCTGTGGCGCGGCCTTAGCTTTTGTCCTTAATGGCATTTTTTTCTTACATTACTTTTACTTTTATACTTTAAGTAGTTTTGAAACCAATACTTTTATACTTTTACTTGAGTAAAAAGCTTGAGTTGATACTTCAACTTCTACAGAAGTCTTTTTAAACCCTAGTATCTATACTTTTACTTGAGTAATGAATGTGAATACTTTTGACACCTCTGCCAAAATGACAGAAATCACTGCTGCTTTTGTCATAATATTGTGCCTTTTTTATTTGCACTAAAAAACCCACCAATAATCATGATTTACCTATGTAATTAGTATTAATGTGTCACAGAGTCAGTCACATCCTCAGCACCAAACATCTCCGCTACACCCACTCGTTCCCAATCCCCAGAATTCTGATCAACAACACCAGCACCAGCTCATCAAGGACTCACCATATAAACAGTCACTTCTCAGTTCAGCTTTGTCTGGTCTGGTTCCTACCCAAACTACTCACCCAACTACCTACCTGTCACAATCCCATCTTTAATCCTCTTCAGTCTTCAGCCATCCTGTTTACATCTGTCTGCACCTCCAAATATAAGAACCGTTGTTCACATGATCAGTGTTTGCTACTTATTTAACTCAGTCACTCACCTGCTTAAATCACTTGTTTCCTGTTCTTACCTGGAATAAACAACCTTTGTGGAAGTTACCTTTGTGTTGCACTCTTCTTTTTTCAAGCGATGTCAGTAATCCACCGCTGGATCCATTTGCTGAACTGGTTCAAGCACTCCATCTTCAAGCACTCCATCTTCAAGCACTCCATCTTCAAGCACTCCATCAATCATTCCAACCACCCGTCACCACATTTTCACCCTTTGCATCTGAGAGTCCCATGGCCCAACCGGCGACCTACTCAGGTGAGGTGGAGGAATGCAGTGGGTTTCTGTTGCAATGCTCGCTATTTTTCGGGATGCAACCCCAACTCTTCCACAATGATTGAGCGAAAATTGCGTTTCCCTGAATGACAGGACAGACTTTACAGTGGGCAAGATCCATCTGGGATGCGAATAGCTGACGGCTTTCACCACCCACTTCAAATAAGTCTTTGGTCAAACTGCAAGTTCACTCTCTGTGCATGATCAACTCAAAGGGAGATCCCCCAGACGTAAATGGTAGAGTTGATCATGCACAGAGAGTGAACTTGCAGATTGATCTAGCGTTGGATTACTGACATCGGTTGAGTCCATTCCACAATGCATTGTTGGTGGATCCAGACTATGCACTCCAATTTGTTACACTAGCTGACGTCAGCCTTTGGAACAAAACCGCTTTCATCACAGCCTACTGTCAAGGTCTTAATTCCAACAACTGTCAACAGATCGCTATCTATGAAGATGTCATAGGACTTGAGAGTTTCATTCAACGTTCCATCGGGATCTCCAAGTGACTCGCTGCCTGAATGCTCGATCAGCCCGCTCTGCATCCTCCGTTTCCCTCACCATCTGTTGCCCCTCCAGCACCTAAACCCATGCAAATCGATACCTTCCACCTGTTGAATGCAGAATGTCAACGAAGGATCCTCAAGGTAGAAGGGCATCTCTTACCAGTGTGTCCAGTTCGACCACCATGCCCACAGCTGCCTTCTTCTATTACCCCCTCAACAATAACTGAAGTCATAGTAATGACTCCCCGCCGTTCTGTTTCAGTGAGAGCCCTTATTGACTCTCGATCGGCAGACAACTTCATCTCCCTTGACCTAGTGGTAAAATTCATCAGTGTAGTGATTACTGTTTTGAGAACGGCTTAAAGCCTGTCCAGAAATTGTTCGTCAAACAATGCATCAACAGAAGAAACTTTTCTTGAAAAACTATTGTGGTCAACTCCACCGCCCTTGAGAGTCCCGAAATTTCCAATCAACAGGAGATCCCCTCGAGTACCCGGAGTTCCAGGATGTTTTCAGCCAGCAGCAAGAGACCACGTTACCACCTCACCAGCCATGGGACTGAGCCATCGACCTGCTACCAGGGGCGATCTTACCCAAGGGTAAAGTATATCCATTGTCCATCCTGGAACAGAAGGCCTTAGAGGAGTACATCGAGGAGGCTCATGAGCAAGAAATCATCCATCCATCAACTTCCCCTGTAGCTTCGAGCTTCTTCATGGGAAAGAAGGACGGAGGCTTGTGGCCCTGCATTTATTACCACACCTCAACTCACAGACCATTAAGTACTGTTACCCTCTTCCTCTGGTCACAGCGAACCTGTAGCAGTTACGTGGAGCTCGCATCTTCACCAAGTTGGACCTGCAGAGCGCATATAACCTCATCCAGATACGTGAGGGTGAAGAATGGGAAAACCGCCTTCAGACACACCATCTGACCACTATGAATATGTTGTGATGCCATACGGGTTTTCCAACTCACCCTCCGTATTCCAGGGATTCATGAACGAGGTGTTCCAGGAGTTCCTCCACCACTTCTCCACGTCTACACATTGACAACATACTAATCCACTCCTGGAACCTGGCTAACATTGCCATCACGTGACGCAGGTACTTCAGAAACTTCCTGAGTACCATCTATACCTGCAGCGAGAAGAAGTGCGAGTTACACCATGACAGAGGTGGGAGTAAGTCACACATGTGCAAGTCACAAGTAAGTCTCAAGTCTTAACCTTCAAGTCTCAAGCAAGTCCGAGTCAATTTTGTGAAAAGCAAGTCAAGTCAAGTCACTGCTTTATGTCAAGCAAGTCAAGTCAAGTCGTAGCTTGGGTCACAAGTCACTGGCAAGTCATACAAACGTTTGATGATTTCACTGAATTTATATATTAAAATAAGTTAAAACTACATAAGCTGTGGACTATGGTTTTATTTGCAACATTTTTTTTTTAAATATGCATTTCCACATACAGCTGAGTGGTTACTACAATAAAAATAAAAATAAAATAAAAATAAAATAAAATTTCAAACTACATAGCCTAAAATGTAAATGTAACTGAAATTAGGCTAACATTAAAGCATGAAAAATAAATATGTCTTAAACATTGCAGAAGACCATTAAAAGGTATTAAACAATTCACAATTCAAGTATAATGGTTCCTATGCCACCAAATGGCATTCTTCAAACTGGCATCCCCTTTATGGAACATGAACACATCCCAACAAGTTAGATCTTTCCTTTTTAACAAAAGAATAACAAGAAAAAAACAGTAATAATTGAATTGACACAAAACTTACACCTGTCAATCAGGTGGATTGACTATTGTACATTATTAATCTGTGTGAGTGAGTGATTTAATGATGTTTTATAAACAAAGTTCGGGAGGAGCACGTTCAAATAAACAATCCAATCTACTCGTCATCAAACAATTATGTCTACCCTAATCAGCATGACAAGAAGTATATATATATATATCCACTCTGTCAACTCACCTAATATTCCTTGACAGTTTTCCAGCATCCCTCCACCACCCCGACTCCTCACTCTTGGCTCAATCTTTTACAGCCAGGAATACGGGGGGAGTACTCTGGGTTCGGGTACCGAGAATACCGAGTCCGGAGCCCTCTCCTCGGACAGCACGCCAAATACGCATTTATTCTATCTGACTTATTTGTAAGTGTGAACTAGTGAATTAATATTTGTGAATGAATGTGTGTGCATGTGTATGTGTGAAAAGTGTATTGTTTGCATGTTGTCCATGGTTGTGTTTGACTGTGTGTGTGTGTGTGTGTGTGTGTGTGTGAGTGTGAGTGTGTGTGTGAGAGAGAGAGAGAGAGAGAGAGAGAGAGAGAGAGAGAGAGAGAGGTGATTTGATTGAGTGTGATTGATTCATTAATATTTGTGAGTGAATATGTGTGTGTGTGTGTGTGTGTGTGTGTGTGTGTGTGTCTATGAGTAAAGAGTGTATTGTTTGTTTGCATGTGTGCATGGTTGTGCTTGCAAGTTTGAATTTTTGTTTTGTTTATTTGTGTATGCATGGTTCGGTTCGAAAATCTGTATGTTTTTTTTCTTTGTGTGTAGGTGTCTTTTCACAATCTTTTAGTGGTATTAACTAGCGATTTCTTTTTACTTACTCTTTTGCTTATGAGCTGCGACCACGCTTGTGCAATTTTTTTTTTCTCTGATTCGATCATAAACTTGCGCATTACATACCGTTTCACAGCAGGCGAACAATCCCGCGCTTCAGCGTCATCACTACGACACTGCATTATTACGGCTTTTGTTCACACAGCGCGCGTTCCTGCTGCGTCACGTGATTGTTGCGGTGCGTTCAAATACAGATATTTATTTTTAAAAAGACAAGTTATTTCGAGTCATTTACCTCAAGTCCGAGTCAAGTCTCAAGTCATGAATATCAAGTAAAAGTCAAGTCAAGTCTTTTATTAATATTTGTCAAGCAAGTCTCAAGTCCCAAAATTTGCGACTTAAGTCTGACTCGAGTCAAGTCATATGACTCGAGTCCCCCATCTCTGCACCATGACACCATTCACTTCCTCGACTTTGTCATCAGCAAGCATGGATTAGAGCAGTGGTTCCCAAAGTGGGGGTCGCGACTCTTTTTTTAAAGATGATTTCTATAAAAAAAAAAAAAAGTGGAAAAAAATATATAGGCCCTATATATTTTTGTTGCAATTAATTTAACCCTTTCGCACATACGATCCATAGACTGTAAAAGGGTACGATCACACCGGGTAGATTTTCTGTTCGGCGAGTAAATCTCAAAAGGCTATCCGCCACACTGGCGGGTGAATGTTCATACCAACATAGGAAATTTTCAGCGTGCACGCGCTCTTCTGCCTCTAAGAACAAGCAGAGAGAGAGAGATAGAGAGAGAGCGCGTGAAAGCCCCAGCCGCGCGCGCGCACTCACTATTCAGAGCGCCCAAGCGTCAAGCTTCCCCGTATTTTTTGACAAGTGTTCTTGATGGACGACCAGAGATTCTTTGCAGCTCAAGTTGGCGGTGGTGGTGTGTACGTACAGTTAACGCTCTATCTGTTGATGGCGCTGAGGAAAAAGCTCCCGCCACTGGAAAAAGCGGTCGCCGCCCATTTGTGTCCTGCTGGCAGTTGGAGAGCAAAGGCTGCGCACCCATCTAAGCCGTGCAGAACGTCTTCAGCACTCGCGAATCGTGCATACTCCTACGCTGCACTATGGCCGTTCTTTTCTCGAGAAAAGGAGTTTTCCCATAGCGTTTGCAACGCAATACTCGTTCCCTTATCTTTCAGGGAACCGAGGTTAAGTAACCGAGTACGTTCTGCCTTCCCTTCCACATGAGTCAGGTAACAAAACTGACAAAACATTTTTTTTTATTTCACCCCAATGATAGTAATATTTCATACATTTCTCACATTTTGATCAATATATATATAGATTTTTTAATTTTTTTATTATACATTTTAAATTTTGCTCTGGACATTTTTTTATGTTTGTATTCAACATAATAGGCCTACCTTATCTCAATTAAAAGTACTGAAATTAATGTATATGTGACAAAAAAAAGGCTGTTTATTATTTTGGCCGGTAAAAAAAAAATGCTTGGCTGGTGGATTTTTCATCTACCAGTCCCTGTGGCAGGTGAGCCAAAAAGTTAATTTCGGACCCTGGGGTGGGGGAGGTGCGGGGTCGCGGGGCAGAAGCACATTTATCATGGGGGTCGCGGGCTAAAAAGTTTGGGAACCCCTGGATTAGAGGAGGGTACAAGCAGTTAAGAACTGGCCACAACCATCATCTGTCAAAGACCTTCAGTGCTTCCTGGGATTTTCAAACTTCTATAATAGATTTATAGCCAACTTTTGAAAGTTCAGTTCATCACTCACATCACTGTTTCACACCGGGCCAAAGTCTTTGTCCTGGAATCTCAAATCCACCTATGCCTTCAATCAGTTGAAAGAAGCCTTTTGCACAGCTCCTACCTGCACACACCGCAATCCTGAAGTCCCCTTCGTCGTAGAGGTTGATGCTTCCATCACAGGGGTAGGAGCTGTTTTGTCTCAGCGGCAGGGTGAGCCTCCTATCCTCCATCCATGTGCCTTTTATTCTAAGAAACTGTCCCTGGCAGAGCACAACTATGATATTGACAATATCTTGGCATTAAACTGGCTTTGGAGGGATGGACACTGCATGAAAAGTGGGATTTTCGTCAGTAAGCGGCACTGTAGATTGTCGTGGAAGTTCAGGTTTACGACTGCACACAGCAATTTGCAGGCAACACCGAAAACTGACGTGAATTGTCGGAAATTGACATGGACCTTGCTTGGCAGTTGTCCCCCCATGACCCCCCTCCCCCTAATTCTAAGGGAGGCTTTAACATGTAAATGAAAATGCTGTGAGCTATACAAATGCAAATCAGGGCAGGCGGAGTTTTACCCCAGGTAACATTTTTCTAAAAGGTATTAACTTCATTCTAAGAAAATCTCTGGTATAAATAGATCAGGCTCAGTATAGCCTAATTATAGACTCTTAAATTTTAGCTTAAATTGATATATTTAATAAAAGTAGCTAGATTAGTTACTATGTGTCATTAGCAATAGCCAATGTTATGTAAAAAAAAAGACACAAAACCATTTATTTCAACAATTAATTTCAATCAGGCTTTGCCACAAGGTAAAATGTGCATTCCATGCAAACAGCATCACAATCTCCTAGAGCTCAACCACTGTGCAAAATATAACTGTTCACGAACCGAAGATTGTATTTGACTCATGCTGCATATACGCAATGACAAGAATTATGCCTACTGTACATATAGGGCCCTATTTTAACGATCTGAAACGCAAGTGTCGAAGCGCAAAGCGCAAGTAACTTTGTGGGCGGGTCTTGGCGCTGTTGCTATTTTCCCGGCGGGATAAATGACTCTTGCGCCAGGCGCAAATCTAAAATGGGTTGGTCTGAAGAGCTTCATTATTCATAGGTGTGGTTTGGGCGTAACGTGAAATAAACCAATCAGAGCGTCATCTCACATTCCCTTTAAGAGCAGGCGCGCTTGTTCTAAAGCGGATTCCTATTATAACGGCGGGTTTGCCAGACGCACACCAGGAGCGGTTCACAGCCGAGGAGAGCAACGCTCTCGTCAGGGACGTTGGGGATGGAGAAACCCACCCAAATTAACTTCGGTTAAAAAGGCGTATGATAATTTGGGTAAATGTGTAAGCTAGATGTATGCTTTTATAATACATTGTCTGTCTGTCTATCTATCTATCTATCTATCTATCTATCTATCTATCTATCGTAATAATGTATGATTTGCAAAAATGAAAACTGCTGCTTCTGTGTAGATGAGAGAATCAAAGTGTATGCGCGTTGTGCACACGCTACATTGATTATGAACATTGTTGATTTTTTATCAACAATGTGACTGGCCGCCATATTGGAGTGAATGTAAAACAGTTTTTTCGCTACTCCTCCTTCAAAATTGGTCTAATTTTGTCCAAAAATGTACTCAAATGATCTTCGGACTGAGCCGCATAAAAGTACTGTCCCCGATTTTTTTGCTCTACTGGAAAAAAAAAGTTATGATGTCGCAAACTTAATGAGGTCAACCCATAATTGGTTCAGAGGCTGTAACTTGTGAACAGTTTGTCACAAAATCATAAAATTGGTGTCTATCGATTCCTTGCGTCATGTCGAATCTGAGGATATCTATTTTGCCAGGATTGGATGTACCACATCATAAGCTATATTAGCATTAAGTTAGCTTAGCATGCTAATCTCGTTAACATGATTTTGTGTGCTCATTCACACACTGAAGCCTCTCCTCTGCAGCTTTGTAAAACATGTCCTCTGGGTGGCGCAAGTGGTTCAACCATGCGTCATGAATCCCGAACCATTGTGGTCGTGGGTTCGAGACCAGTGTGGGGCGACTTTGAAATTGTGTATAAAATAATAATTTAAATTCCTTCCGGCTCTGCACTGCTGTTGGTGCTTAAATGCTAGCTGTGCTGCTGTAATTGATGTGCTTACTGTGCTTGATGTACATTACATTTCTGATGTTTTGCTCTTCTGGCTCCGCATTGTGCTACAGCGATTCTACCTTCAACATCTTAAGTCTCTGTAAAATTATTAAGCAAACCACAGTGTATGAGTGTAAACCAAATACTAAGTATAGCAAAAGGCTTTAACTTTGAAAATTGTTAAATCGTTTCCAATGTGTAGCAAATGTTAAACCATGTGAATTGTGCAATGTTCAAAAGATTCCTAGTAAAAAAGAATGTATCCAAACAAGCCAAACAACCAGAAGGGCTTGGCCCCGGAAAGGCTGCTTGCAGCTTTTTAGGGGCCAAGCCCCGAAGGGGCAAGGCACCTATTGTATCTGTTAGTTTTCTTCTTATTATTATTATTATTAGGGGCCAAGCCCCGAAGGGGCAAGGCACCTATTGTATCTGTTAGTTTTCTTATAGTTCAAGCAGAAAATCAACAATATCATCATTAGATCTGTTGCATTTTACATCAACCAGTGTGCAAACAATGCTATTTCAATGCTATTACTGTAAAAATGTTGTCAGAGGTAGATTTTTATGATGAGGTTTCTATGTTTTAACTTCTATTGCAGTTGGTTTGAATTGAGTTTAACATTTTGGACACTATGCCACTTATGCCACTTTTTGGACGCTTATAGCCACAAACTGAATAGTGGCATGTTACTAATGTGATGGTTTAATTGACAGACATGTTAGTTATTTGTGCACCAATTATTTCACAATTTTGAATACCCTTTTGTAATTGTTTTAAATAATCATTGTATTTGTTTTTTTTTCATTTACTCAAAATAGTTTTTTAACCCCTAATGTTTTTAAATACACTTTATAATTAAATTGATCACCTCAGCACAGACAATACAAATTTGAATCATTTTAAACCCCTAATCTTGTATTAATGTAATTCTTAACATTGTCTACATTCAAAATTGTCATATGATACCATTGTCAAGACAATGTTCATGTTCAATGTTCAATGACTGAATTATACTGCTGTTTTGTCACATGCTGTAAATAGTTTTCTAATCTGTTTTTAAATGCACAATTATTTTAATTCAAAAGTTTTTAAAATGGAGTTTTCTTATCCATATGATTAATGCTGAAAAAAATCAAGGTTTATTCACATCCATCTTTCAAATATAATTGTATTTATTTGTATATTAAACACAACAAAATGGTACAATTGACTTTTGTTTATTTAAATAGTCAACAATTTCATACATCACACATTTTATCTATTTATACTATATATTCAAATTTACCAACACAATTCAATACTACAGCAGGGCTCAAAATACATACATAGAAAGTAATACTTCACAATTCAGCACCATATGTATAAAAACCAATGTGTGAACAATAACAAAACATGTCTTCAAGTTAGCACATGACATTGAGCATAAAGTAATTTCAACTAAACATATCTGATATACTATATATGTTCATCACCTTCACGTCATCAGCCATCACTGATAACTCATCACCTGCTTGTCATTTATCACCATAGACACTAATATTCATCACAGCTGTCTCTCTTTGTCTCATCACCTTTTGTAGTTCCATTCTGATCAATCATCCTTTGTGCATTCTTGTCTATTTAATGTGTCTGTATCCTGCCATATGTTCACCTTGATTAAGAGAAAACTGTTCCATACAAAACGTTCTAGCTTTGTTCAGAAGGAGATTTGTTCAGAAGGAGATTTGTTCAGAAGGAGATTTGTTCAGAAGGAGATTTGTTCAGAAGGAGATTTGTTCAGAAGGAGATTTGTTCAGAAGGAGATTTGTTCAGAAGGAGATTTGTTCAGAAGGAGATTTGTTCAGAAGGAGAAAGATTGTTCAGCCTGCACCCTGACACACAGGTTAGTCTAAATATACTTTTAATGATTTTTAAATTCAGAATATGACTTTAATATTTTATTTATAATATTTTGTGTAATTTCAAAGATACTCAAACTAAATCACAAAACATATGTCTGATAATTATAACCACATGTTAAATCATGTGACTCCTGTAAGTGATAATCATATTATTAAATCTGAATTTTTTTATTTTTTTTTATTTTTTTTTTTTAATGTGCATACAATATTTCTTATAGATATGGCAAGTCCATCAAATGTTGTTGGATTTATACACAACGTCACTGACATAAAACAGGGCCCCAAGAAACATTTTTTTGACGCAACATTACAACAAAAAGACATCACATCAACAATCAGAATATTCAGGCCTGAACTACACGGGCAATTCAAATCATCAGAAAATGATCGGTGAGTCAGTTACATATGTTGTTCTTATGAAAAGTACATTCACAATGACCTTTTAGCTCTAAACGCTTACTTAAAAATGGTTCTAAACCATACCATGTTAAAATTATTTGATTCATAAAAATTGCAGAACCCTTCCAGCTAAATAAACAATATTTGTAATGAAAGCGCTAGAACCCATGGTGTTATAAAAATACTTTTATTATGTTAGATTATTCTCATTAAAATTAATAACTGTATGTGATAAATATTTATTTGATTAATATTAATTTATATTTTTTCCTTTTTGAATTTATTAATATTGGGGTTTGTTTCACCCCTCAATCTTTGAGATGTAATTTTAATTTAGAGCCTCAAGATTGATTTAGTGGCTTTAATGATCTTGTGACTGGGATTGTTTATGCATGAAGATTGTATGAAAATTTGAAATTTAATATAAAAATACATTTTAAGATGCTTTAAATTGTTAGAATTCGAGTCTATAATATTTGTTTTAATTATGAATCTTTGATAAAGACATTTATTTTATTTAAAAAAAGAGGGAACAGACAACCATGAACTGTAACCTAAAGATCCATTTTAGTATATGACGATTTATTAGTACCATACAGTTATAAAAAGAAATGTTACTAAAGTGCAAGAAAACTTAAAACAATCATCTTTTTAGATTGTGTGACTTTACTCTTTAAACTGTATACCAGACAACTAACTATATTTCCTTAATCCATGCAACTCCTAGGAGACCCATTAAGCTGGAGAATATTGTGATACAACCTTCGCAGCTGTATTCCGGGAAAGTAGACATTCTTTTCACAAACACGTCTAAATTATTGTGTATAAGAGATGCTGGATTCATTTACAACACGCAAAAAACAGATCTGAAAGTGTTTACATTGGAGCACATCCTTAAAACCAGCTCCCAATATGAACGAGTAAGTACATTTTTATAAGAAAATTTGAATGTACAGTATCTATTTTAAATGGACTTAATCACATATTACTTAAACATTAACCACTATAACAGAAATACCCTTATAAACTTTGATTCCACAACTTGAATTTATATTGAACTAAATTTATGTGTGCATGCTGACACGAGAGAATTTTCAAGTTTGGTCCTAACATTAGGGGCTGTTTAGCCACACTTGCACATTTTACACTTCAAAAGAACATTGAAGCTGCATTGCACACCACTGTCTTTCAAATATATGGTGTGACTTGGCAGTAGAGATGTTCCGATACCCTTTTTCCCTTCCCGATACCGATTCCGATACCTGGACTCAGGGTATCGGCCGATACCGAGTACTGATCCGATACCTGGGTGTGTATACAGCTGCAATTCATACTAGCCCTGTATGAATTGATATAATTATTTTATGGTGTGCTTCAGACTAATCCCTTAATAAAACATGAACAAATACATACAGTGAACTAGAGTATTTTTATTATCTGACATACATTTCACAGCAATATATTATTTATTTTTCTTAAGTGAAAAAGAACTTCAAATGCAGCCACACATCTAATCCTATAAACTGAAAAAGGTATTTTAGTTTAATTAATTTAGTTTAATAAAAATAATCTCTTTATAACTTGAAGTCCAGAAACAATTTGCTAAATAAACGGCATTTCATTTTTGAAATACATAAGTAAAAAAAAAAAGAAAAAAAGTACAACAGTAACTTGTACTCAATCTAACGTTAGTCCTTTAAATAAGTGCAGCCACAATGTAGTGAAATAAGGGACATTCTAAAACGCTTAACGTGAAAAACGCTTAACGTGGCTTACTGTACTAAGACAGTGATATTAAAGGACCAAAATCAGCACACGTCATATTTATAAACCATAGTATGTATAAAAAATCAGATGAGCCCAGAATATGAACGCAACGCGTTTAATTACACGTTAAGCGTTTTCCTCCCATAGAAAACCGTTATAAGAAAAGGCTTAACGTGGCTTACTGTACTAAGACAGTGATATTACATGACCAAAATCAGCACACGTCATATTTATAAACCATACTATGTATAAAAAATCAGATGAGCCCAGAATATGGACGCAACGCGTTTAATTACACGTTAAGTGTTTTCCTCCCATAGAAAACCATTATAGGAAAAGGCTTAACGTGGCTTACTGTACTAATACAGTGATATTAAAAGACCAAAATCAGCACACGTCATATTTATAAACCATAGTATGTATAAAAAATCAGATGAGCCCAGAATATGAACGCAACGCGTTTAATTACACGTTAAGCGTTTTCCTCCCATAGAAAACCATTATAGGAAAAGGCTTAACGTGGCTTACTGTACTAAGACAGTGATATTACATGACCAAACTCTGCACACATCATATTTATAAACCATAGGCCTACTATGTATAAAAAATCAGATGAGCCCAGAATATGAACGCAACGCGTTTAATTACACGTTAAGTGTTTTCCTCCCATAGAAAACCATTATAGGAAAAGGCTTAACGTGGCTTACTGTACTAATACAGTGATATTAAAAGACCAAAATCAGCACACGTCATATTTATAGACCATACTATGTATAAAAAATCAGATGAGCCCAGAATATGAACGCAACGCGTTTAATTACACGTTAAGCGTTTTCCGAGGAAAACCGTTATAAGAAAAGGCTTAACGTGGCTTACTGTACTAATACAGTGATATTACATGACCAAAATCAGCACACGTCATATTTATAAACCATACTATGTATAAAAAATCAGATGAGCCCAGAATATGAACGCAACGCGTTTAATTACACGTTAAGTGTTTTCCTCCCATAGAAAACCATTATAGGAAAAGGCTTAACGTGGCTTACTGTACTAATACAGTGATATTACATGACCAAAATCAGCACACGTCATATTTATAAACCATACTATGTATAAAAAATCAGATGAGCCCAGAATATGAACGCAACGCGTTTAATTACACGTTAAGTGTTTTCCTCCCATAGAAAACCATTATAGGAAAAGGCTTAACGTGGCTTACTGTACTAATACAGTGATATTACATGACCAAACTCTGCACACATCATATTTATAAACCATACTATGTATAAAAAATCAGATGAGCCCAGAATATGAACGCAACGCGTTTAATTACACGTTAAGTGTTTTCCTCCCATAGAAAACCATTATAGGAAAAGGCTTAACGTGGCTTACTGTACTAATACAGTGATATTACATGACCAAACTCTGCACACATCATATTTATAAACCATACTATGTATAAAAAATCAGATGAGCCCAGAATATGAACGCAACGCGTTTAATTACACGTTAAGTGTTTTCCTCCCATAGAAAACCATTATAGGAAAAGGCTTAACGTGGCTTACTGTACTAAGACAGTGATATTACATGACCAAAATCAGCACACGTCATATTTATAAACCATACTATGTATAAAAAATCAGATGAGCCCAGAATATGGACGCAACGCGTTTAATTACACGTTAAGTGTTTTCCTCCCATAGAAAACCATTATAGGAAAAGGCTTAACGTGGCTTACTGTACTAATACAGTGATATTAAAAGACCAAAATCAGCACACGTCATATTTATAAACCATACTATGTATAAAAAATCAGATGAGCCCAGAATATGAACGCAACGCGTTTAATTACACGTTAAGCGTTTTCCTCCCATAGAAAACCATTATAGGAAAAGGCTTAACGTGGCTTACTGTACTAAGACAGTGATATTACATGACCAAACTCTGCACACATCATATTTATAAACCATACTATGTATAAAAAATCAGATGAGCCCAGAATATGAACGCAACGCGTTTAATTACACGTTAAGTGTTTTCCTCCCATAGAAAACCATTATAGGAAAAGGCTTAACGTGGCTTACTGTACTAATACAGTGATATTAAAAGACCAAAATCAGCACACGTCATATTTATAGACCATACTATGTATAAAAAATCAGATGAGCCCAGAATATGAACGCAACGCGTTTAATTACACGTTAAGCGTTTTCCTCCCATAGAAAACCGTTATAAGAAAAGGCTTAACGTGGCTTACTGTACTAATACAGTGATATTACATGACCAAAATCAGCACACGTCATATTTATAAACCATACTATGTATAAAAAATCAGATGAGCCCAGAATATGAACGCAACGCGTTTAATTACACGTTAAGTGTTTTCCTCCCATAGAAAACCATTATAGGAAAAGGCTTAACGTGGCTTACTGTACTAATACAGTGATATTACATGACCAAAATCAGCACACGTCATATTTATAAACCATACTATGTATAAAAAATCAGATGAGCCCAGAATATGAACGCAACGCGTTTAATTACACGTTAAGTGTTTTCCTCCCATAGAAAACCATTATAGGAAAAGGCTTAACGTGGCTTACTGTACTAATACAGTGATATTACATGACCAAACTCTGCACACATCATATTTATAAACCATACTATGTATAAAAAATCAGATGAGCCCAGAATATGAACGCAACGCGTTTAATTACACGTTAAGTGTTTTCCTCCCATAGAAAACCATTATAGGAAAAGGCTTAACGTGGCTTACTGTACTAATACAGTGATATTACATGACCAAACTCTGCACACATCATATTTATAAACCATACTATGTATAAAAAATCAGATGAGCCCAGAATATGAACGCAACGCGTTTAATTACACGTTAAGTGTTTTCCTCCCATAGAAAACCATTATAGGAAAAGGCTTAACGTGGCTTACTGTACTAAGACAGTGATATTACATGACCAAACTCTGCACACATCATATTTATAAACCATACTATGTATAAAAAATCAGATGAGCCCAGAATATGAACGCAACGCGTTTAATTACACGTTAAGTGTTTTCCTCCCATAGAAAACCATTATAGGAAAAGGCTTAACGTGGCTTACTGTACTAAGACAGTGATATTACATGACCAAACTCTGCACACATCATATTAATAAACCATACTATGTATAAAAAATAAGATAAGCCCAGAAATTGAACGCAACGCGTTTAAACACATTAAGCATTTTCCTCCCATAGAAAACCATTATAAGAAAACGCTGTGGAGTAAAAAAAAAAAAAAACGTTTCCCCACGCCCCTTTTTAGAGCACATGGTTGCCTCCAACCAATCACAAATCTTTGTTTTTGATTCGTCCAATCACCACACAATGTAATCTTTTGAAATGCATGCAACTGTCATCTGTAGGTATATAAGACACTGTCAAGTGGCACAAACTGTCATTTCTGCAGTCACCTTGCTAGTGTCGCTGTATGTCTTGCCGTTATTCAGTTGGATTCAGATTTTTGGTATCTAAATTTATTTAATCTAAAAGCCTTTTTAAAGGCTACAACTCATTATCACTGGTGTCATATATTACAGGGTATTCTTAATATACATATATTATATTGTATTCTATTATATATATTATATACTATATTATATTGTATACTTTATTATATTGTATACTATATTATATTGTATACTATATTATATTGTATACTATATTATATTGTATACTATATTATATTGTATACTATAATATATTATATTTTGTTTTATTAGATTTTTTTAGACTCGAATTTTCTTTATAAAAAGCCTTTTTAAAGGCTACAACTCATTTTCACTGGTGTCATATATTACAGGGTATTCTTAATATACACATATTATATTATATTATATATACTATATTATATTGTATACTATATTATATTGTACACTATATTATATTATATACTATATTATATTATATATATTATATTTTGTTTTATGCCTACATTGTTTTTTGGACTCGAATTTTCTTTATAAAAAGCCTTTTTAAAGGCTACAATTCATTTTCACTGGTGTCATATTAATTACCAGGGTATTCTTAATATACATATATTATATTATATACTATATTATATTATATTAGATACTATATTATATTTTGTTTTATTACATTATTTTTGGACTCAAATTTTCTTTATAAAAAGCCTTTTTAAAGGCTACAACTCATTTTCACTGGTTTCAAATTACCAGGGTATTCTTAATATACATATATTATATTATATATTATATATATTATATACTATATTATATTATATACTATATTATATTTTGTTTTATTACATTGTTTTGCTTTTTTCCCCCTTTGTTGTATATTCACATGGACACAGGTGAATATAAAAATGACTTTAATGCAAAAACAGTCAGAGTTTTCACTTAAAGAAGCAGAAGCAATTCTAGATGACGTTGAAAAATACAAGGAATTCATTTCCAGCGAACCTCCACTACATCCAAAGGGTGGTGATGTGTTCCTTTACAAAAGTTCACAGTCAGATAAATCTAAAATGGACTTTAGATTTGATCAAATGATGTGGAAGCAGAAAGGTTCAAATTATCACAACATTAGAAAGTATGGGGGAAGAGTTTTGAAACGCTACTATCACATTAGAGCTGGTGAATGTGAAAAAGGCACCTCCTCAGAATTCAGGAAGTGCATTTACTCTCTGGTTAATGATGACATAAATTTGGCAAAAAATTACTATTTGATTCATTACCTGGGAAATGAGACAGTATATGTACCACGAAAGCATGGAAATGCCAAAACGGACAGAGTGTTTATTCCTTCCAAAAAAGAAGTTTTCTCAGACATACTTTTAAATGACCACGGTCAAGCCCCTTCAAACATCTACAAAACAGTCCTTGCTAAAACGTGCAGTGGTAATCTGGAGCACATGGCAGTAAACACCCCACGAAACCTTAAACAAGTCCAGAACACAGTATATGCACAACGATGCAACCAACGAATCTCACGAGATGAACTGTTTAGTTTGCATGAATTGGCATACCAACTACCTGGTTTCATATGGCACATTACCACATTCCCGGACCTAATTGTTTATGCCGGCATGACAGACATTGTTGATTTGTCATGTGAAAACTTAGATGAATCAGTGAGGTTTGATTACCCACAAATGATAAGTTATGACACAACATTTCAAATGGGGGATTTTTATGTGTCTGTGCTGGCTATGAGAAACACTGCACTGGTCAATGACCCAGTGTATCCAGTTGGTTTCATGTTACATGAACGTAAATTCATGCAACACCATGAGAAATTTCTGACTGAGATTTTTGGAAAGCTGGGAATGGACTCAAAAAAATACCAAAAGATACCAGTGACAGTTGACAGGGAGAAAGGAATTGTTGGTGCTTTGAAAAAAAACTTTACCAATCTAAGTGTAGTGTTCTGCCGCAACCACATCTTACGAGATGTGGAATATTGGGTTAAGACACATGGGGGGAAAAGGGATGATGTGAAGGTCCTAAAAGACCACGTTGAGCAGCTCATTGATTCCTCCTGTCCAAATGAGTTTGATGCCCGCTATGATGCCTTCGCAAAAGTATGGTCAGAAGGATTCCTCTGCTACTTTGACCATCACCTGAAAGCAGACATTTGTGAAAACATGGCTGCATACTACACCAAACAATTCTGTGCATTTACAGACAAAACACCAACAAACAATATAAGTGAGAGCATCAACAAAATGATCAAATCCCAAAATGAATGGCGAGAACTTCCAGTGGACGCAATGGTGCTCTCACTGTACTACATGCAGTCATACTTTTTATTTGAATTTCAGAGGGCAAAATGTGGCTTGGGAAATTATGCAATGAAGCAGAACCTTAGTGTAGCAGTGACAGATGTGAAAATGCCCCCTTTTCTTCCTTTGGAAGAAATTATCAAAAGGATCAAGACCAACAAAGAAAATGAGCCATGCAAAGTTGAAGGAGTTAAACTTCTGTCTTCTCAGACATCTTTGGCCAAGACAGTCATTGAAATGGGTCTGGTGAGTCTAAATCCATCATTGAAAGTGTTTGTCGTGAAAAGTCCCTCAAACGAATCAGTACATGTAGTTCGAAATACTGCAAATGGTGCATTATGCTCTTGTCCCAGCACTGGAAAATGCTACCACATTTTTGCGGTAGAAATGGCTACGGGGCTTCACTTTGCTACAAATCGAACATACAGCCTCTCAGTGATGCGGAAGAGAGGGCGAGGCAATGAAACAAAATCGGGCCGGAAAAAACCCAGAACAAAAGACTATGATTATTTGGTGAACCCGGCACCAGACTCCTTACTGTCTTCAATGCCTGACTCTCTGGTAGACAACATTCCACAAATTCCTATGGATGCTGAAAAGGAGGACAAAACAGATCAAAATAAGTGTTCCGATACAGCTGCTCTGTCTAAGGAGCCACCACAGACTGATGCTGGAAAAGATACTTGCCAGTTTGGGTGCTCATATGAATCAGCCTCTTTGGTGGACAGCATGCCATCAGTTTCTTTAAATGCTGTAAATAAAAAAAATACAGAGCAGGAGTGTTCTGATAAAGCTACATTGTCAAACATGCCAGCACGACCAGGTGCTGAAAAAGAGGAGAACACTTACCAGTTTTGGCTTTCAAATGGCGACAGTCTGCCTCTAGAACCACACCTTTCCAGAGTATCCACACCAAACAGTACAGCAGCTTCATTTGCTCCTTGGATGAGCATCAGTGACATCATTCATGACTGGGCAAAGGTCTCTCCCAAAAGCCGCTGTCTTTCTCCAATGACCTGGCTTGAAGGGGAAACAATTGAGCAGGCAATTAATGTCTTCATTCATCAGCAAAAAAAGTCAGACTCAATTCTATGTGCACCCACATACCTTTACCAGCTAGCTGCACTAGGAGACTTTAGTCCAGTTTTGCAGTTTTGTGCTGCAAAAAAGGCTTTAAATTATGATCTAATCATAATTCCCTTCAACACTGACATTACTGGCCATGGATATCACTGGGTTCTTGCCACTGTAAATTTCAGAGAGCGAGAGATCTCAGTGTTCAATTCAATCCACAGTCTTAAAACTGTGAAGCATGCTGCTCCAAAACTAATGAAAGTAGTAGCTTGCATGTACACTTCAGCAACAGAAAACTTTCAGGCTTCTGACTGGAAAACTTCAGATGTGGTGAATACTCCACAACAAGGAAATGGGTATGACTGCGGTGTCTTTGCTGTAGTGAATGGTTGTGCTATCATTGACAACACACCATTAGGTCCAGTCAACAGTGTCAAGGCAAGAATGTGGATTCATACCCTTATTGAAAAGTATGAGCCTCCAAAGGTCAAAAGGGCGGGACTCTCACAGGAAAAACTGCAATGCTTTAAAAAAGAAGTACAGACATATGAGGCAGCCACACAAACAGTACATGTAAGCAAAGCAGATTACACTGGTACCTTGAAAAAACTACAACCGAACAGCAAAGACTGGACTCTCTGCTTAACCTCAACGTGTAAGGGTGACCCAAAGCACAGAGATGACTATATCTTGTGCATTATTTGCAGACGGTGGTTCCACCTTAAATGCACAAAATCAGCTGACCGGTTAGATGTTGCTTGCACTGATTATCATAAATGTCTTATGTGCTGTTCCTGAGGCAACACATTTGAAACAACACAATGAAATGTGTTAACACTGTGAATGGAATAGTGCAGGTTTCACTGATAAATAAAGTTGAGAGTGAACTGTTGCAAATACCCCCCCCCCCCCCCCCAAAAAAAAAAAAGAAATAAGTAAAAAATACTATAAAATATATATTATATTATTCCACATATATTATTATTATTCCATATATATTATTGTTATTTAACTTATATATTATTATTCCACATATATATTATTATTCCACATATATATTATTATTCCATATATATATAGCCTATGTGAATTTTATATATATATATATATATATATATATATATATATGTGTGTGTGTGTGTGTGTGTGTGTGTGTGTGTGTGTGTGTATGTATGTATGTATATATATATATATATATATATATATATATACACACACACACACACACACACACACACACACACACACACACACACACATATATATATACACACATACTCTGTGTGCCTAATTATTATGCTGGTTGGTTTTTAAGTTATTAAATTATTAAGTTGGTTTTCTGATAATATTTTTTTCCCAAGCACCTTTTAAATCTCTTTTTTGGCTCATTTTATCTGTAAAAGAAAACCGGCTTAATAATTATGCACACCTGAATATAATGTGTTTTTCATTTCCAGCCTTCATAAACAATTATATATCACTTAAAAATGATTAAATACAAAATTAACAGTAGTTGTTAAGATTAATGTGGTTTGGAATTGATAAAATGTGCTTGGGGAAAAAAATGTGATCAGAAAATCATAAATAATACATATGCACGCAGTGTATATAGATAGATAGAATAGATAATGTATACCATTTTTATATGTGTGTGTGTGTGCGTATATATATACATATACACACACACAATTAATAATTTGGCAGGGTCCAGCCAGGCTCCATCACCATCAAATCACGAAGGTCATCATCACCTGAATACTAATCACCTGCACCTGCACATCATCTCCTCATCATCACAGGGAGTGTAAAAGCACACACCTCACTCTGGCACTTTGTCTGGTCTTGTTTTGAGCTAGGGACTCACTTACCTCTTGTGCCTGCTAAATCCAAAGTATATGTTACCTCCATTGTCTTCCTGGTCCTCCATGTCTCCTGTCCTGTGACTCCGCTACTCACAGGTTCCCTCACCGTCTGTCATCCACGATCTCCTCCATCTTCTACAACACAATAGACTGTCAGTATTCACTCTGGTTACATTCACGTTTCACCTTGCTGCATCTGCCACACTCGCCAGTATTTCCTGTCTACCACCTTATCTCAAATAAACTGTTGTTCATCATCATTTTCTCTTTCTTGAGTCTCTGTTCTGTTACATTATTATTATTCAATAGTTATATATTCTTTAGATAATGTATATGCTATGTATGAAAGTCTATCTATCTATCTATCTATCTATCTATCTATCTATCTATCTATCTATCTATCTATCTATCTATCTATCTATCTATCTATCTATCTATCTATCTATCTATCTATCTATCTATCTATCTATCTATCATCAAATGTTTCAAATTTGAAGAAGGGTATGCCATATCCATATGCAGACTATATTATGTAGTTTAATATCTATAAAGCATTTGCTTCAAATTGTTGACAAACTTTAAGTTGGCATGAAAAAGCCTTGCCAGAAAGTTTGAAGAATTTTTAAAAGCTTGAAGGTTTTTTGAAGTTTTAATTAGTTTTTTTTAGTTTAGTAGTTTTACAAGTTTGTAGAAGTTTGTAGAAGTTTGAAGGTTTTCAGTTTAGAATTATTAGAATCGAAGCTTAAATGAGTCTTGATTGATTAGAAATAGTACATAGAATGGCAGCTGATGGAGTCGAAAGAAAGAAAGAAAGACAAAGAAAGAAAGAAAGTAGGAAAGAAAGAAAGAAAGAAAGAAAGAAAGAAAGAAAGAAAGAAAGAAAAAACTTAAATGAGTCTCAATAAATTAGAAATAGTACATCTGATTTTTTATACATAGTATAGTGATGTGTGCTGATTTTGGTCATGTAATATCACTGTATTAGTACAGTAAGCCACGTTAAGCCTTTTCTTATAACGGAACTATGGGAGGAAAACGCTTAACGTGTAATTAAACGCGTTGCGTTCATATTCTGGGCTCATCTGATTTTTTATACATAGTATGGTTTATTAATATGACGTGTGCTGATTTTGGTCATGTAATATCACTGTCTTAGTACAGTAAGCCACGTTAAGCCTTTTCTTATAACGGTTTTCTATGGGAGGAAAACGCTTAACGTGTAATTAAACGCGTTGCGTTCATATTCTGGGCTCATCTGATTTTTTATACATACTATGGTTTATAAATATGACGTGTGCTGATTTTGGTCTTTTAATATCACTGTATTAGTACAGTAAGCCACGTTAAGCCTTTTCCTATAATGGTTTTCTATGGGAGGAAAACACTTAACGTGTAATTAAACGCGTTGCGTTCATATTCTGGGCTCATCTGATTTTTTATACATAGTATGGTTTATAAATATGACGTGTGCTGATTTTGGTCATGTAATATCACTGTCTTAGTACAGTAAGCCACGTTAAGCGTTTTCTTATAACGGTTTTCTATGGGAGGAAAACGCTTAACGTGTAATTAAACGCGTTGCGTTCATATTCTGGGCTCATCTGATTTTTTATACATAGTATGGTTTATTAATATGACGTGTGCTGATTTTGGTCATGTAATATCACTGTATTAGTACAGTAAGCCACGTTAAGCCTTTTCCTATAATGGTTTTCTATGGGAGGAAAACACTTAACGTGTAATTAAACGCGTTGCGTTCATATTCTGGGCTCATCTGATTTTTTATACATACTATGGTTTATAAATATGACGTGTGCTGATTTTGGTCTTTTAATATCACTGTATTAGTACAGTAAGCCACGTTAAGCCTTTTCCTATAACGGTTTTCTATGGGAGGAAAACGCTTAACGTGTAATTAAACGCGTTGCGTTCATATTCTGGGCTCATCTGATTTTTTATACATACTATGGTTTATAAATATGACGTGTGCTGATTTTGGTCTTTTAATATCACTGTATTAGTACAGTAAGCCACGTTAAGCCTTTTCCTATAATGGTTTTCTATGGGAGGAAAACACTTAACGTGTAATTAAACGCGTTGCGTTCATATTCTGGGCTCATCTGATTTTTTATACATAGTATGGTTTATAAATATGACGTGTGCTGATTTTGGTCATGTAATATCACTGTATTAGTACAGTAAGCCACGTTAAGCCTTTTCCTATAATGGTTTTCTATGGGAGGAAAACACTTAACGTGTAATTAAACGCGTTGCGTTCATATTCTGGGCTCATCTGATTTTTTATACATAGTATGGTTTATAAATATGACGTGTGCTGATTTTGGTCATGTAATATCACTGTCTTAGTACAGTAAGCCACGTTAAGCCTTTTCTTATAACGGTTTTCTATGGGAGGAAAACGCTTAACGTGTAATTAAACGCGTTGCGTTCATATTCTGGGCTCATCTGATTTTTTATACATACTATGGTTTATAAATATGACGTGTGCTGATTTTGGTCCTTTAATATCACTGTATTAGTACAGTAAGCCACGTTAAGCGTTTTTCACGTTAAGCGTTTTAGAATGTCCCTGAAATAAGAGACTTGAGTAATAGAGTATAAATAAACCTCAACTAAAGATGTCGGTAGTAAAGCTGATTGTTTTCACATCTTTTAGTTTACATGAAATGTGTTTACGCACTATCTCGAATAGGGAACGCTGTTTCAGAGATGTATTTGCGACCAGACAAACTGTACCGCGGCTCCAAATGCTCAATTAAGCGGCGAAATCCATTGTTTTCGATGACTGAACAGCGGCTGGTCATCCCGAATAATAAACTCAATAATTTTGTTGGATAAATGTATCGCTCGTTGGCTGTCTTTTGAAAACTTTTCTCTTCGTTTGAATGAAGATTCCAGAGATTGTTGATTCTGGCGCGGCTCATCCTTCTCTGCCCTTGCGTTTATGTAACCGTCGTGTTCTGCGGGGTGACGCGTCTTCAAATGCTTTATTAAGTTACTCGTGTTGAAGTTGCTTCTTCTTGTGCCACCCCTCGAAATTACAGTATGGCATATGAGACATGTCGCCGTTTTAATGGCTGGTTGGTCCAGTCTGAAATACTGCCAAACAGCGGACATACTGCCAGCGCGCGTTTTCATTTCTTCTTCGCTGCTCTAAACAGTGGTTGCTTGTGGCAACAGCACAACTTCCTGCGTTGCCACAAGCAAACACTGTTTAGAGCAGCGAAGAAGAATTGATCTCCGATTTGCCGCGTTAAGCAAAGCTAGGGTGCTTTACTAGGTAATGTTATTGTTTAAGAAAATGGTATCGGATCGGTATGTGGGTACGAGTACTCGCCGATACCGATGCCAGCATTTTGATTGGTATCGGCGGCATTTCCGATACTGGTATCGGAATCGGAACAACTCTACTTGGCAGTATGATTTGAAAATGTATCCACAGTCTGCTTTTAAAGAGAACTCCTATGCTTATTTATATGCATATAAAAAAATAACATTATTTTAATGTAATTGAAATAAACATGTTACTGAAATTGAAAACGAGCTTTAACATACTGTTTTACTAATCTGTGTAAATTTCTCTTTCAATAGGTACTACTCAATGTCAAAATCGCTCAACAGGAGAGCGAGGGCCACAATATAATGAGAGATGGAACTTTCCTGGAAAAAACCATTTACACTGTTTGTGACGCAACATCATCTGCAGAACTGACTGTGTGGGGCGAGCACTGCCTTGAAGTTGACCGGTGGTACAGCATGTCAAATATCTCCGTAAGACAATACAACAAACCATACTTGACTACAACCAAAGACACAGAATTCAGAATCATTAATTCTCAAGACACTGCAGTCCTTCTTCCAACCACATCTTCAAACAGTCAAAACTGTGAAATAATTGGCGCACAAATTACAAATACGTATATCTGTCCATTAAAACACCCTATCAATATGTCACTATCAAGCTCAAAAATACTGTGTGAGAAATGTAAAACTCAATTCAAATCAGCTGCAATACAAATGAAAACTTTCGGGAACTTAACAATGAAATCTACATCTGGCAAAATATTTACAGCCAAAATTGGCAATAACATTATTGGCACAATCGTTGACTTAAAACGCAGTAGATCTGACGACGATATTGTTGATGCACTACTTGAATTACCAGAAATGAAAGTCACAACACATAATGATTTTATCATAAAGATTGAGCCAATTAACACCAACACAATAACTGATGATAGAGCTGGACCATCTACACCTTTCTTCCAAGATACAGACTTGGATCAAGACATGCTTCAAATTCATACACCACCACAGAGTACACATCCTACACCAACTGACACATCTGATTATGCAATTCAAGACACACAAACTGACATTGAGACGCCATCACCACCAGTACAAGAGCCAAAACACACAAATAAAAAGTTGAGATCTGTAGGCATGCAATTAAAAACAAAAAAATGATTTTTTTTCCCGCTAATATATATATATATATATTTTTTTTTTTATATACCTTTGCAGGTATTTCTCATTACCATTGTTGGTATGATTATATTTGATGCATCTAATGTGTTTTTTTTTTTTTTAAATTTGTAAATTTATAATTTAAATGATAGTGTGGAAGAGAATTTTTAATTTCTTGTTGAAAATATACTTTGTATTTAATTGGTTAAACTAAGACCAAAAGTATCTCTTAAACAATATATTTTGTTTATTCTTGTGATCATATTGTCAAGTGTTTATAGGTAGTGTTATATTATATATGTTGATGTTACCCTTTTGTTTGATACCTTTGCAGGTATTTGTGATTACCATTGTTGGTATGATTTATCATTTATTTATGTAATGTGTTATTTGTATTAGTTTTTTACTTTTGCAAATATTGATAATTGATTGCATGGAAGAGAACTTTTTGATTTCTTGTTGAAAACATACTATGTATTAAATTGGTTTAAACTAAAAGCAAAACTGTCCCTTTTTATAATACAATCTACTTTGTTCATTCTTGTAATGCAAATTTGAATTTTCAGCATCATTACTCTAGTCTATAATGTCATATGGTTTACAAATCATTTTAATATACTTATTTTCTGCTCAAGAAATGTTTCTTATTACAGAAAACAGCAATGCTCCTTATTGTAGTTTGAAAACTGAAATACAGAATATTTTAGACATGTTCAAAAAAATTGTTAGCTGATAAATAAAAAAATAAAAAAAAATTTTCTGCATGAAAATGTTTTTCATTTCATTTGGCATAAACATCTTGTCAAGTATTTATGTATTCATAGGTAGTGTTATGATACATATTTTGATTACCTTTGCAGGTATTTGTGATTACCATTGTTGGTATGTATCTAATGTGTATTTCGTATTTTGATTACTATTTGGAGGTATTTGCGATTACCATTGTTGGTATGATTATATAATATATATAATTTTTTTTCATGTAAACATGTTTAAATAATGATTGAAATGACTTTATGGGAAAAAAATCTATTTATTTTTGCCAAATATATTTTGCATTAAATTGATCTAAACTGAGTAAAACTGTCCCTTATTTTTACTACGATATATTTTGTTCATTCTTATAATGCAAAATTTAATTTTCAGGATCTTATCTCTAGTCTTTAATGTCATATGTTTTAGAATTAATTTTAATATGCTGATTTACTGCTCAAATGTTTTTATCACTAACAGCGCCACCTATGGGTCATGAGATATGGAAAATGGCTGTTTTGGCCAAAAACTTTTGAACAGTGTCAGAAAATCATGAAATTTGGTATCTATGGATTCCTTGGGTCATGCTGAATCCGTGGATACTGATTTTGCCAGGATTGGAAGAACCACTTGTCCGCCATTTTGATTTGTGTCATAAATTGCAATATCTTATAAAGCATTTGACATATCGGCACCAAAATTGGTAAGGATCATCATTAGCATGGCCTGAAGGTACCTGAGAACTTTGAACACAGTGCCACCTAGTGTTCCAGAGATATAAGATATTTTGCAAAAACGCTTATAACTCTTGAAAACATTGTTCAAATTTTGATTTCTTTGCTTCATTATTTTCCTTGGCTTATGCCGATTCGGTCGAAATCTCATTTGTCATTTTCCAACAATGTGACTGTCCACCATATTGGAACAAATGAAAAACAGTTTTTTCGCTACTCCTCCTTCAAATTTTGCTCAATTTTGTCCAAACATGTGCTCAAATGATCTTTGGACTTAGCCGCATAGAAATGACTGAACAGAATTTTTTGCTATACTGGAAAAAAAAAAGTTATGATGTCGCAAACTTAATGAGGTCGACCCATAATTGGTTTAGAGGCTGTAACTTGGGAACAGATTGTCACAAAATCATAAAATTGGTGTCTATCGATTCCTTGCGTCATGTCGAATCCGAGGATATCTTTTTTGCCAGGATTGGATATACCAGATCATAAGCTACATTAGCATTAAGATAGCTTAGCATGCTAATCTGGTTAACTTGCTTTTGTGTGCTCATTCTTACACTGAAGCTCTCCTCTGCAGTTAATGATTGTACGTCCTCTGAGTGGTGCAATCTGCTAAACCATGTATCTAGAATCCTGAACCATTCTGGTCGTGGGTTCGAGTCCCATGTGGGATGACTTTAAAGTTGTGTATAAAGTTGTCATTTAAATTCCTTCCGGCTCTGCACTGCTGTTGGTGCTTAAATGCTCGCTGTGCTATATTTAATTTCTGCTGTTTTTGTTCTTGCGGCTCTGCACTGCTGTTGGTGCTTAAATGCTTGCTGCCCTGCTGTGCTTCATGTACATTTACATGTATATTCAATTTCTGCTCTTTTTGTTCTTCTGGCTCCGCACTGCTGTTGGTGCTTAAATGCTTGCTGTGCTGCTGTAATTGATGTGCGTACAGAACTTGCTGTGCTTGATGTACATTAAATTTCTGATGTTTTGCTCTTCTGGCTCCGCATTGCGCTACAGCGGCTGTTGCTTGCTCTGCCTTGCAGGGCTTGGCCCCGTATTGCTGCTTGCAGCTATATTTTTTTTTGTGTTTGAGATCCTCCGTGATTTGTGGTTGATGTGGCTGTGTTATTTCGTTTTATAATTTTGTATGTAACTAATAGTTCTATTTTCCTTGTGAAAAGATGTTGCCGTATGCTGCAGAGTGGCTGATGCAAATAAATAAATAAGCTTCACTGCTGTGATGACCACCAACTTGGTGTCCTCCTCATTCAACCATCATTCAAACACAACTCAGAGACATTTGGGGGAGCACACAGACATATATATATATATTTTAGATAAAGATTAATGCAAAGAAATGTGCATATGACACTCACCTGAAGTCTGTATGGGGCCGATAGGTTCACTGGCTTCACTCACTCCCACTTTACCCACTATCCTGTAGCGGATCGAGTACTGCTTTCCAAACTCCAATCCAGTCAGAGTAAAGACTTCCTCAGCTGTGTTTTTGATAATCCACTGTTTCTCAGCGCCAGAATCTGCTTTCTTCTGCTGGTACTCCACTCTGTACCTTACAGTTTCTCCAGTTGGGGACTTCTGCAGTTTCAGGGACACACTGTCCTCCAGGACCTCGATCACTTCTAGTGGAGGAGGCTTTGACACGGGCTGGAACTGTGTGTCTGTCAGCTTCCCTGATTCATACAGATAGATAGAGGAGCCAGGATTGGAGGGATCAGAGATTGCAGAAATAATGAATCGATATCTCTTTTCGTCTTTATTAGCCTCTGAAAAACTTCTGAAAAGAGATAAGTTCTTTCTCATCTTTGAGATGACATCAGGATTGTTGTGCCACTCTACAGATGCTAAAGTGCTAGAATTGTGTTTCTTTCCCACATCTAGCTCTTTAAACTCATCAGATTCCCGAAACTTCTTCATGGCTGAAAGATACGGGTCTTCATACTTCAGAGATGTGAAGGTCAAGCACACCACAACATCAATATCAGGATTAAAGAGGATAATGTTGAGACGGTTTGAGTCTTCAGTATTGATTCTCTCCAGCATCTTGGTTTGAAAACTCAAGAGGTTAACTTCAGACGTTGCATGATCTAACCACTGGTTAAGCATGCTAGCATTAAAGGGAGAGCTGTAGTGGATCTTCAGGATGTCTTCCAAAGAATTTTGCTCCATCTCTCCTCCTCGTATAGCAAGCAAGACCTTGGCCACTTCTTTCAGGAGCACCGTTTCGTAAGTGCTAAGAGAGCCCTGAAATAAACGGAGCCTCTCTTTGATGTCTTTTAAAACATTTACCATCGGTTTACTAGACAGGTCGTGGCAAGTCCTCTGTACTTCTCCCAGCCCCTCTATTATATCTTCAGTGTTGGAAACCAGACTTGTGCTAACTTCTCTCTCCAACTTAGCAGCTTTTGTATCCAGTAGAGAAAGAGGATAGAGATTGACCTTTATTGGAACTGCATTCTGTGGGTTCCCCTTCAGTATAGTGGGGAGCTTCTTGTACACCTCTAGGGCCTCCATGAAAGTGGTGGGGTTCTGCTCAAGGCAGACGTCACCATAAAATGTGCAGGTGATATTCTCAGCAACTTTCTTTTGAGCATCTGTCATATTTACAGCTCCTTGTCCCTCAATAGAAAATGTAGGAATCTTCTCGACCATGACATTCAGTTCTCCCTCAATCTCCTGCTTTTCTTCGTCTTCTGAAAATTTCCGATCAAACACCATGACGGCCTTAGCTCCGTATAGTACACCTGTGACCACATGAGTTGCAGTTTTCTGGTCAAAGACCTCAGGGTAGGTGATGTGTCTCACTCCCAGATGGCTCATAGTGAGCTTTTCAAATCTTGTGGTTTCACTGTAATACATTGTAACTCTGGACTGATGGTTTGAGGATTTGGTGTCACTCAGGAACTTGGCAGATCCTCCCACCTCCACCAGCCCTCCCAAGAAGCTGGCCTTCAGGGAAGCACTCACATCCAGGAGACTGGACTTACTAGAGAGAGAGTCGGAGCTACTGAACTTCAAATCTGTCATGGGCTGTGGACGGGTGTCCAAATCTGCATCCAGTGACTTCTTATCCCACAGAGTGACACCTGAAATGAGACATGGCTTTAACAGTTAAGTCAAGTCAAGTCACCTTTATTTATATAGCACTTTTTACAATACAGATAGTTTCAAAACAGCTTTACAGAGAGAACAGAAAAGTAATGTAACAAAGATTGTTTCTAGAAGAAAATAGCGCCAACGTCCAGATTAAGTAAGTACAGAGATGGTTCATTTTTGTTTAAAAAAAATATATATATATATATATATATATAGTAGCTCTGGAAAAAAAATGTGACGTCATCGTCCAGCTCAGTTCAGTTCTCATATAATGATGTCAATGCAGGCAGATCAATAATATTGTTGAATATTAACGTGTGAGGACGCAATGTCAACATGCCGATTTTGTATCTATAAGACTACTAATTTAATGGTTATGTGTTTTCTCTTAAATCTCTAAATTACCACATTGTTGATTCACATTTGGGTGAAAAAGAGAGTAAAAAGCATTTTAGTAGTACAATACACCACCTGGAATGAAGGTATCCTTGCGGCAGTCATAAAGTATACCAGGATGCAGAGGTCTTCCTAGAGCTGCCACTTCAATGGTCTGTGATTCCATGGCTGCAGGAAATAACAATGAACAATGGAGATATTTATACATTTGAAGTTTAATAATGAATACTTTATCATTCTAAAATTATTTTTACTTGTTACTAATTTCATTAGTTTACTAATTGTTTTAACGTTCCTTAACCCCTTAAACCCGAATTGCGTGCAGCATCACGCAAAAATAAAGGTTTACAGTAACGGACGCGACTGTTAATGCGTTATTGGTAGTGACCCATGATAGATTTATTTTGTGTCTTTCCTAGAATGGGCAGTTTGTGACTTTCCGAGATAAACAACATAAAGTAGCACTCGTATTACAAAACATTCAGTGACACATACCAATCAAATACAGACGTGACACAAATTACACGTTTATTAAAATATTAAAGGTGCTGTAAGCGATGTCAGGCCAAAACATTTTTTGTCACATACAGCAAACATCTCCTCACTATCCGCTAGCTGCCTGTCCCCTGAACACACTGTAAAAAAACGCGGTCTCTCTAGACACCACAGGCTCCACAAACGACAACAAAAACAAACTGGGCTCACCCGCACAACGAAACCATTAACAAACACTATTCCAGCCAATCACTGGCAAGAAGTATTTGAGGGTGGGGTCTGCGGGGTTATTGCGCGTGCACATGAAGGGTATGTGTGAAGGAGAGAGAAGCATCAAGAGGGAAGTTTGAATAATGGCCGACACACGACCAAAGAAATGACGTTCCGATGAACAACTTACAAAGAAGAGGGAAAAGGATAAGGAATGCGCAAAGTCCCGGATTTACATCGGGAAAGCATAAGGGCTTCCAATCCGACATTCAGTTGCTCTGTTTTTGCAGAACAGGTGGGTAAATCCATTTTTTTGTTCTAAATTGACGTTTATGTTCGCCAAACCAACACAAGGATATAATAAGCTAGAACTATGCAGTCAGTGTTTGTGTTTATGTTCATGTTTTTAGCAGCTAGCGATCAATCTGTATTGTAAATGATCAAACAAATTCACAGTAGGGCGACAATTTGTGTGAATGATTGTTTTCATCCACTGTTTGTTATGAATTTGAATGTTCATTTATAGAGACGGGAGGGGGAGGAGACGGGATGAGGAGGAGGGAGGGTCTAGCTAGCCTCCGTTTTGTTTGACAATAATTCAAACGTCAACAAGAGGTTACGTCTCCCGACATCGCCTACAGAACCTTTAATGCACTTTAATTCGTTTAATTGATATTTTAAATATCACAAAATTAGGCTATTGCTATAGGTGTTCGATTAATCTGTCAGTCACTACTGGAGGTGTCGCAACACGGTGACATGTTCCGTGGCACATGCCAATAATGTAAGTGACACATGCCACTATCCACTGGCACATGCCAATGAAGACCGGATGTGCCACCGGATGTGCCAATGCGCATAGTGACATGTGCCATTGGCTTCTGTGCGTCAGATGCCATGTCACTTAATGTTAAAACTGCTACTGCTAGCAAGGTAGCTTAGACTTGGCCTTTTTCCTCGTATCTTCATGAAACATACATCGGTCATGAAAAATGACATATCGTTATTTACAGCAGGAGCTCACGATTACAAAGAGCCCAAACTTAATATATTCCATCAATCAGATCTAAAGATATTTCCTCATAAAAAATATACCTCAGACGCACCTATCCTAGTATACTCATGAAGCACTCGCGTTTGGTTTTCAATTATAACTTTAACAAGCATGCACAGATCGTAGAACTATGCACGCACATCATTATTTTCAGCAGACTCTCACGATTAAAAAGAGCCCAAGCTCATCAAAATCCATCACTCAGATCTAAAGATATTCCTCGTGGGAGTTGTAACACTCGAACCCCCATCGGCACGCATAGAGCACTTTTTATAGATGTAGCACTTGTCGCGTTTTAACTCATAACTCAATGAAGCATGCATCAATTGTGGAAAAAGGCACAGCATTATTTACAGCAGATTGTTAAGATTAAAAAGAGCCCAAACTCACCATAATCCATCACTCAGATCTAAAGTTATCCCTCATGGCGTTGTAACACAAAAAATAACACAGGCGAATCTATGAAGTAGCAATAGCAGGGATGCGATGTTGTTTTGAAGTGACGTTTCAGCTCATAACTCAATTAAACATGAATGGATTGTGAAAAATCACACATCTTTATTGACAGCAGATTCTCACGATTACAAAGAGCCCAAACACAACATAATCCATTGCTTTGATCACGAGATATTCCTCACGAAGTGATGCATACTTGGCTAAAAAACAAGTCTCTCATCCTTCTGGGGTGCAAAGTGTTTTCCAGTTTTCCCGGAACCGTCCGTGCTCGTTTTCAAACGTGGAATAACACAAAATATGTATCATATTAAAGCTTAGAATCTCATCTTTTTAAAGCATCTAACCACTTCGATCAACTCTGAACGTGTGCTGACTAGTCTCTCTAAACCGGAGTGTACCGCCCGCAGACGCCCCTCAGACGCCACCTAGCTGCGAAAATATTCATTATCATATTTTTCAAAAATATTGCCTTGATTCAAACAAAATTGGTGTCATTTGAAAGCGTAGAGTCTAAACTTTACAGTCAATTTAGCCAATTTGAAAAACTCCTAAGTATTTCTGAGTTATTTGCTGATAAACAGAATATTTTTTTTCCATAATCTATAAAATACTTTTTTTGTACTGTGTACTGCAATGTGTCAAAAACATGAAACATTCAAAAATCTTTGAAAATTGCACTTCATTTTTTACTGCATATTAATACAATTAAAACGAGCCCAAAATTAACTTAAAGCTACACTGTGTAACTTTTTTAGTTGATTCTTAGCAAAAAACACTTAGTTCTTTCAAAAATATATGTGCTCATTAATGTATATTTACTTCTTTCAAGTAATAAAGTATTCTCTTAAGTTTATAATCTGCCATTGAAAGTACATACGGGTGAGGGGTTCGAATGCCGGTCGCCATGTTGCCCCTCCATCTTGAAACTACATTAGCCAAAGAGGGACATACCTGTAAATTCAAGCTTCGCCTTTCGCGCTTTACACTCAGTGACACCGTGACGAATGCGAGGGGGAGATTACTCGCGAGCGCCGGCACATTTGAAAGATAGTGTGGTGTGTGTGTGTGTGTGTGTGTGTGTATGTGTGTGTGTGTGTGTGTGCGTGTGTGCGTGCGTACTCACATTTGAAAGAGAGAATTAACGTCAACGCGACAGGCAAATCAGCAAGACCAAAGTCAATATTGGAGTAACTTTTCCCAGATGGAAAGAGCTCATGAGGAGAAAAGATTTAAAAACGGACGCCGAGGTTGCCTGCTTTCTTCTCGACAGGTAATTCAGCCTGTTGTAATTCATTTGTGTAAATTCAAAGTTTTATAGTTGTCTAACCATAGCATGGTTGTGCATAACGCCAGAACGACCTCCAGTATAACTTCATCCTCGCGTCAATGGTGAAAAAGTATTGTTTACCTTGTAACATAAATCTGTGCTGCGACGGATCTCAGGTGATGAATAGTTTTAAAGGCGCAATTTTTTAAGCTATATTAAAAAAAAGGACACTGTAAATTTTAGTTATTTTTAATTGCTTTTACTTTGTACACATTGTAACGTTAGCCTAATCTGATTATGCTGGGATAGCCGATTCCAAGGGTGACGTTTACCTCCTGACATCTGTCCTGTAGTTTTATTCATTTTAGACGTATTGTTTATTATTGTCATGGACGAAGTGATAACTGGAAGCCATGTTAATCTTGGAATAATACGGCCACCGTAGGAGTTAAAACGCCCTCGGATTTGAGAGGAACAGAAACTAAAATTCATTGGGTAGTCATATACAATTTCACCGCTAGATGGGGGTAAAAATCACACAGTGTAGCTTTAATCTATTGCTTTTATGACAAGATATTCTTCATGGTGAAACAATTTTAAAAATGCCAATGAGGGGGCGTCAAGGTCTCAACAAAAAGGCTGTCTTGGTTCCAAATGCTATAACTTTTGATTGCTTTATCCAATCACCACAAAATTTTATCCAGATGCAGCTCATATGTAGAGGGACTTCTCCTTATTTCCTTCCTGAGTTATTCCATGTCAAATAAGAAAGATATGCATTATCATTATGAAAATTATATTTTTTTGTCTTTTATCAGCAGTTTCTCGGCAGGAGAATGTCCAAATGTAATGTAATTTATATTTTCAAAAAAATTGAAAAGTGTTTTATCAAACGATACCTACCTTTTGACACTCCTTGCTATAGTTTTGAAGTTATGAGTCTTTAGTTTTGTGTATGTCACTCAGATAACTATTTTTTTTTATTGCCTTCCAAATGTGCGAGGACTAAACAAAAAGGCTACCTTTGTTCCAAATGCTGTAACGTTTGAGTACTTTATGCGATCACCACAAAATTTGATTCAGATGCAGCTCACATTTAGGGGCACTTCCCCAAAAAAGAAGTTTTCTACTACCATATTTTCCTTCCCGAGTTATTGCATGTCAAACAAGAGAGATATGCAAAATCATAATAAAATTATGGGCTTTTTTTTTGTATTTATCAGCAGTTTCTCGGCAGGAGAATATCCAAATGTAATGTAATTTATATTTTCCAAAAATTTAAAAAAAGTTCTATCAAACGATACCTACCTTTTGACACTCCTTGTTATAGTTTTGAAGTTATGAGTCTTTACTTTTTTGTGTGTCACTCAGACAAAACAACTCAGGGTTTAAGGGGTTAAAATGCAATATAATTCAGTCTTTCAAAATTTAAAAACATATTAAGGCAAAAAAAATCCTTCAGGCTAAGTTTACATGCAACCAAATAATCTGTTAGTAATGGGATTGACGTCTCATCTGACTGAAAAGCATTCATATACACACCTTAATCGATCCGATTGAGCTCGATCCAAATGAAATTTCGATAGGATTAAAAGGGGAGGTTTATTCCTTTTCTAATCGATCGAGAGAAACCGTGCACTTCAACCCTATCGCTTTATTTATTGTTCATAAACATTGCAATCCATTAAATAATTTTTAACCAAAACCACTTTTGTGGTGAAATGACATATGCATCTGATTAGTTTGAAGACATATTTTTGTTCCTAATGCATTTTGAGTCTTCCTGCAATACTGCTGAGATCCAAACACCTCATGATCTGTAGGTGGCTGTTACGTCCCGTGTGATAAGTGTGACTTGTGTTTTGGAGTTTGTTCTCTCTCCCTCTGTCTCTCGCTCTTTACTTTGGTTTTCAGCAGGTTGATGCGGGTATTTAATTGTCTCGTTCATCTGTCAATCTTAGAGACGCATACTGACAACATCGTGTGTTTCCTCCAATGAGGGCTCAGACTGTGGAAATTAAAACTTTTTCGGTGTTTATAGGTACACGCTAAATCGAGTTAAACTTAAACTTTAAGTAGTGTTACTTTTTTTACACTTCATAGAGAAAACACTGTTAGGGCGTGTGTCCACCAAAGCGTTTTTGCACGCGGCTGGCGTGTTTTTTCAATTGTTTTCAATGGGTGCGCCGCGTTATTAAAACGCCATGAGCGTAACGAGGCGCTGAGCGGTTTTTACAGGTCGCTGAGAGTTGAAGAATGTTCAACTTTGGGTAAAACGCAGCGCTCATCACTGTCACTTTTTACCCAGCCGTCCAATCACAGTGGAGGAGGGGCGGGACTAATATCACACCGACCAACTGTCACAACATTCCTTCTGTACAACGACATCAACCAGCAGACCTAACCGAACAAAATGGATGGAAAATAATTTTCTAGTATGAAACAAATTATCTAACTCAGTTACAAGTGTGCTGCGGATATTCTGTATCATAGCAACGAAGCGTCTCAACTGAAAAAACGCTGCGCTGCGAAAAACGCTCTCAAGCGCCCACAGCTATGCGTTTTCAGCAGAGCGTCTAGCGTTTTCAGCTGGCTAAAAACGCTTTGGTGGACACACGGCCTTAGGCCCCAATCACAACTAATGCATTTTTTGCAGTGAGAGGCACCATTTTTGAATTGTTTTCCTATGGCAGTGAGCGTTCTGTACGCTGTTTATGCGATCCAGGCGCCTCGCGTTTTACCGCCGGCTGCGCCTCGTGTTTTTGCAGTTGAAGAAAAAGCAACTCCGAGCAGAAAAAGCGCCCGACGTCATCGCGTTTTTTTCCACTGTCCAATCAAATGAATGGAGAGGTGGGCCTTCCGTTGTAGTAATGAAAGCTACAGTTGCCTTGAACGCCGGAGAGTGCGATGATGGAGGATAAACTCTCTCGCGGGTTAGCAGGAGCTTAACGACTTCACGAACAGTAACTACCACAATGTTAACAGAAAGTAAATAACGATAATAAAAGGCTGATTTGACGTTTACTTGACTGAAAGGACAGCTGTTTCAGTGGTTGCCTATAGCAACAACAAAAAAACGCAGCGCACTGCTCGCTCTGTGTGATCGCTCACACTGCTTTGTGCGCCTTGGGTTTTGGACCATTAACAGCAAAACTGTGTTTTTTCCCACTCACAAGCTCCATTTACACCAGGTGTGTTGAAACTACACTAGGTGTCTCAATAGATTAACACTAATATAGTGATCATACAAACCCTGTTTGAGGTAAATAAATGTAATATGTATTTGGTTGCATTCTGACTAAGAATACAATCTGTCCAATTAGTTAAACAAGCCATTTAAATTGAGTTGTTTCCAGTATCGACCTTAGGACTTGAGGAGTACAGTGGCGAGAAGCTATGTGTTTTGTCACTACTATTGTGTTTCATTGTGAATATTATGTCTCTTTGAATTTTGTTTGTTTTTCAAAGTTGTTTTTGTGTTTTGAATGTTCTTTTGTAATCTAATCTGGGGTTAAACTTTATAGGATGGCTCTGGGCTGACAACAGTTAACGAGTATCAGCCAGTGAGCGGTTGCCATCATTGTGCGACAAACTGATTCTTTCTGGCAGCATGTGATAAGTGTTTAATCGACAGACCATTACGTGGAATGTGTATGTGTGTGTTTGCTTGTGTCTCATATTGTTTTGCTTTCCATTCAGGTCTGCAGTGTTCACAGCGGGTGGTTTGGTGTTGTGTGGTGAGAGCACGAGTAGTTGCAGTGTTTATTGGATAGGCAAGACAAATCCCCCAATTCTGAAATGGTGAAACTGTGTGTGTGAAACCTGTTCTATATTTGATGTATTCATTTTAATGTTTGTATATTAATATTTACTAGTTTTGTATTTTATTGTATGCGGTTAGAAATAAAATTGTGAAACGCTTTATCATTGTCTGATATCTGTCTCAGCCACTGCGTATCTGTGTGCACTTGATGTACCTGTGGGTCCCCGGCCAATTTCCGGGGTGGCGTAGTCGGTTTAGTGTATTAAGCTTGTGGTGTCATATTGCCTGTAGACTGAATACTCTTTTGTTTATGTTTGTGGAACCATAAAAAAAAAAAAAAAAAAAACCTTGTGGATACTTCAGTTAATGACACACAATATTAAAAATCAAGCCTATGTAATGTGTCTTATATTGTGTGTTTGTATTTTATCTTGTGGACTAGGCTATTAAACATATGTTATGTGGCAAAGCTTTTTCAGGTCGGTACTGAATAGAAACAATGTTTTTATGATCCTTCTTATTAATAAATAAATAAAAATAACATTTTGGAGGTTCTGCAAGGTGTATGTAAACTTATGACTAAAGTGTAAATGTAACAAAAATCATAACATTATTAGAAGCCAAAATGTTGCAATGGTTATCACCTTCTCGTGTTGCTATGGTTACTATGTCAGTCATTGCAATTTCATGACTCACAGGACAAAAATTTAGTGGATTAACTCCCACATTTAAATGCAGTTATCACTCTTTATAATCTACAGTGTGAACGTAACCACTGGTCCTCTAGAAGCATGAAAAACAAAACTATTATTTTAATTTCAGAGAAATTCCAATTTTTAATAATGGTCCGTCCCGGAAAAAAATGTTGCCTGTCAATGACGCAATATCCGCGCTATCCTTGGTTTCCGCAATATCACTTGGACAAATGCGAAAGTGGTGGTTATAGCTGTTGTGTACATCATGGATCACGATTACTCTGTATATCTCTGATTTCATTTCCGGTATGCAAATTTTCCAACCATTTTGAATTTTCAGAAAAATCTACTTTTTCGAACTCCTCATAGTCCGTTTGTCAAATTCACTTGAAACTTGTCATGCATCATCAAGGGACCCTCATGGCAAAATGTTGTCAAAAGAATTATGATCGGTGATTCACGCTCGCCATGGGACGCCAAAATGTTTGAAGTAGGCGGGGCCACTTTCACTAAAATGGCTATAACTCTTGAAAGCATTGAGATATTTTCACCAAACTTGTTATACTCATGTACAAGCTCATTTTGTGGTCACACAAAAAAATCCACAGCGGTTCACCACTTGGTGGCACTAAAATACGAAAAAGGCATAAAACAGCTTACAACTAAGCTACTGTTAGTCCAATTGACTTGAAAATGGGCATGCAGTGTCTTTGTCCAGGGTGCCATGCCTTTCTATGAGGACATTGGCGAATCTCGAAAAACATGGCAGCCATTAGCCAGTGAAGTTTGAGCACCTATTACACAAGGTTAACGAAGGTTGATCGGAACAAAACATGGTGGGCATGTTCAACTCATGGCCCTAGAGGTCTGTAAGAATTTTGAAAGAAATCGGCCACTAGGTGGCGCTAACAAGTTTTATGTCTCTGTAATCACGTAGTGTTTTACACATCCACACAATATGCCTATCATTTGATAGATCTCCTCATACTGAACAACTTTGCCTCAAGAACCACTGCTGTCAATCAAATAATTTGTTAAATATTTGTGATTATTTGAAAATTCCACTTTTTCGAACTCCTCATAGACCGTTTGAGGGACTAAGGACCCGCATGGCAAAAAGTTGTCAAAAGAATTTTGATCGATGAAACCGTTAAGCAGATAGAATTTTTTATACATTTCTGGTATGGCCCATTGTGAGTAACATGTCTATATATTGTGTGCACAAAGTAGAAACTTCACAAAACTGTGTAGATATGGAGAACAACTGATTTTGAAGAAACGTGCCAGGTTTCAAGGATTTCTGATGCTCAGAGGGCTCACAGTACATTCTATCAAACATTTAAACTGAAGATAAAGAGTCCGTCAGGTCAATCACTGCGAACCAATCCTGCGGCTGGATGCATTCGAAAATGCGTTTGGCCATGAGCATCTTGAACGGGATCCCTTGAACTTCCTTATATACCCACGAGGTAGGGCGGAGTTACGCATACAAATTCCGCAGACCCATGGCATTTCCACTGCCATTGGCTCGTTTTGTAATACCCGAAGGTGATAGGCTTCTAAGCGAAACCCCTATTTCGTCGTCACTGACGTAACTCGTAGTGACCATGAAAAGGGAACAGGTCTTCTCTGTCGTACCAGCGTCCGTTGAGAGTGTGTGTCTGACGTTGGATGAAAGCCTTACGACAGTCGAGTGTCTCACAAAACAAACCAATGTACAAGAGTCTGATGAGAAACACTCCTGAAACTGTAACTAATAAAGGTGCTTTCAAATGATTCTACAGTGGCCCCAATATTGATCCGAACCATGCATCCCACTCAGAGGAGAAAAAACATGATCCATATGGAGTTTAGCCAAATTGTGCCCTGCTCTTCCAGTGTTGTCTGGGATATATGAACATGTAACAGTTGCATGTTCCTCCCTGGGATCAGAGGCGGCCTTACCTATGTTTTACCCGTTTAAATTGAAACAGGCCCCGCCCTCCAAGGGGGGCCCCAACAGACCAGCAAAATCCCTATCCAGACCAAAAGTTCTATCAGTTTACCTGCTTTTCTGTTGCCCCTTGCACCCTCATCAGCGAAATGTCTGTCAAAAAAGAGAAAAGTGGACACAGAGTGTCGGATTCTTCAAGAAAAATGGACCTCTTCCGATATGTTCACGGAGGTGAATGGGAAACCCGTGTGCCTGGTGTGCATGCTGCAAGTTTCGGTGCTTAAGGAATATAATATTCGGCGCCACTATGAAACTCAGCATGGCGAAAAATACAACAGCTTGCACGGAGAACTGAGAAGACAGAAGATAAATGAATATATTTATCCAGGGGGCGGGGTTGGACCTCACTGCAGTACACGAGATCCAGGGGGCAGGGTTGGACCTCACTGCAGTACACGAGATTCAGAGGGCGGGGTACACGAGATCCAGGGGGCGGGGTTGGACCTCACTGCAGTACACGTGATCCAGGGGGCGGGGTTGGACCTCACTGTAGTACACGCGATCCAGGGGGCGGGGTTGGACCTCACTGTAGTACACGCGATCCAGGGGGCGGGGTTGGACCTCACTGCAGTACACGCGATCCAGGGGGCGGGGTTGGACCACACTGTAGTACACGCGATCAAGGGGGCGGGGTTGGACCTCACTGCAGTACACGTGATCCAGGGGGCGGGGTTGGACCTCACTGCCGTACACGAGATCCAGGGGGAGGGGTTGGACCTCACTGCCGTACACGAGATCCAGGGGGCGGGGTTGGACCTCACTGCAGTACACGAGATCCAGGGGGCAGGGTTGGACCTCACTGCAGTACACGAGATTCAGAGGGCGGGGTACACGAGATCCAGGGGGCGGGGTTGGACCTCACTGCAGTACACGCGATCCAGGGGGCGGGGTTGGACCTCACTGCAGTACACGAAATACAGGGGGAGGGGTTGGACCTCACTGCAGTACACGAGATCCAGGGGGCGGAGTTGGATCCAGATCTAAGGGGTGGAGATGGGTAGGTTTAGGGGTGGGTTTAAGGATCAAGGGGGTGTAGATGGATAGGTTTAGGTATATGTAAGGTGGGAGGAGTTGGATCTGGATTTCGCATCTGCAGTGATGACTATCTCGGCACAGTGAGAGAGACAAGCACGTTTTACCATATAAGTTTAACACTTATCATTAAACCTTTAATATATATATATATATATATATATATATATATATATATATATATTAATATTAATATTAATGATTATTAATATTAATGATTTGGAGAAATTACTTGGAAATATTTAATATTTTTAATTATTATTATTATTATTTATATTTAATGTATTGTATATTTATACTTAATATATATTCTCACCGTCAATCCTATGGGTTTTAGCCTATATCCGAACTTGTCTTTCCTATAAACCTGACTGCTCATTTTACCATGGAATATTCAGCAGAACCAGCATATGAACGATGGATTTTAGTAACTAATATTTATTTCCCTTCCGGAAAAAAAAGACAAAAATACGAGCTGCAATTCGGGGATTTTGTCGAATTTGTTCATTATTATATTACAAAGGTTTTGCGCTCGACCGAAAAGGCATTCCCGCCATGTCATATTTTCTCCATCATCATCATCATGTCTCATTAGGAGCTCCGCTATTTTGCTTTAATAAATCCTGTGGGATATTCTCTTACCAGGAGGAGTTTCAGACCCCGTCGCCATTATCAGACTGCCGAAAGATCACAGCGCAGGAAAATACTTCCTAAAACAACAATATAGATGAAATAATCTTAATATATGTTTATCATTACATTATCAATAATTCAAAACGTCTGCATGAAACCCGTTGCTGGAAATGCAAACTCACCAGGAGTCGAGCTGATGTTCAAGTTTGTCTAAATCTCAATGAGGAAAATTAGAGATAAATTCGTTCATTAGCATTAATAACTGGTTGCGGAGCTTCTCCTTCTGCAGTTCTGCGACATACGAGACGTTCATATATATAGCCTTAAGCCACGCCCATTTCTCGAGCTGCAGCATGACGTGATATCGAAACTGAAAGAAAATCATAAACCACACATCCATAGTCTAGTATTGCTCTTATTATTGTTGAATAAATGGTTTTCAGTTTCATTATATCAGGTCCACCATTCACGACCTGAAAAACACCTAAAATCCTCTTACATTTCACTTACATTTTTTCTAAATGTGAGAAATCTACGTAATTTTCGTGTCAAACTAAATATGAATCTAATATTTAGATTTATATCTCTACTTATCTTTTTATTGGTAAAGAAAATTTGGTTTTCTCTGCAGATAATTTAAATCTCCCATTCATAGCTGATTGCATTTTATTAACAATATAATCCACATTTCTACCTCTAATCCAAAGTCATCTGTCTAGGGAACGATGGTTTGATGAATAACTGAATAACTGTCCATCTCCCGCATAAACACCAGCATTTGATCCGTTTCTGACACTTTATGAACCTGAACTAACTTTAGCTGGACAATAACTTTATTCTAGAGCTGCTATAACGCCAAACAATCTCTGTTACTGTAATTATTTCCTATTATCACTGTAAAGCCGCTTTAAAAGCGCTGTATAAATGAAGATGACTTGACTGTGTGAGTGTTTCTCTGAGTGTCCGGCAGGAGGCGCCACATCCTCTCCACTCTCACTGATGACGTTTGATCTTCCGCTCCTGCGCAGCGCGAGGCTGATCCACAGGCTGGACACACAGATCTGAACTAAACAACAACAAACCCTCCAGAATCAGCGCGAGTCCGTCAACAAACACACTCTCAGTGTCAATCTGATGCTTACATCATGTCTGGAAACGCTTTTCCAGGTGTGTACATCTCAATGTGTGCGACAAACCTGTGTCTGTGTGTCACTATGTGTCTGTTTGTTTACTTCTAAACAGCTGAAGTTTGTTTATCTACATTTCATTTCATTTAATTTCATTTTATTAAGGATAACCCCTTGAGATGGAACATCTCATTTTCGAGGGGGTCCTCAAAATAACATCAAACAATTACACACAACAAGTGACCCTGATAACTATATGTGTCTCATTCTGTTAACATGAGTTCATCATTATGAAAAATTACAGAATAAAATAACCCCTATTTCACACAAAGATTCAGGGAACTTTTTTTTAAGTGTATAATAACTGATAAAGTTTGTTAAAACCGTTAAATATATAACCGTTAAAGTTAATTTAGAAATTGTTACTTAAAATAACCAACCAAACATCTGCTGATTATTGGACGGAAAACAACATAGAACATGCATTTTAGTATAAACTCTTAATATAAAAAGGAATATTTTATTAGTATATGAAAATAAAATACTATTTTAAATAAATAATAAAAAAAATCGAAATGTTCCCATTTTAACCCCATTTTTTGACAGGTGTATTAATTGTTTTGGCATGTTATCAAGCTGCTGATGTTTATATTCAGTACTATCAAATGATATAAAATATCCATTGTCATAAGATTATGAGTCTGCAACTTCTCAATAGAGGTATCAACAAATTTATCGAGGAGTTTTGAAAGAACTATAATGAAACTGTGATTTATATTCAACATTCTTTTCTTTCTTATAAGCCAGAAAATCACACTAAATTTAAACTATAGTATAAAGGATACATATCTGTAAAAATAAGTCTAATATTATTTATATTTATGTAAAAAAAAAAAAAAAAAAAAAAAAAGTTCCCCATTCTAACCGTGAGACACTCTTTCATTGTTTTTAAGAGTTTTTTATTAATTTATTTATGTATTGATTGATTGCATGTTATCATGATTTTGTTTACCGGTATTAGATTTTGATATTAGATATTGTTAAATAATAAAATATGAACAGTATAATAGAAACACTAGAAATATGTCTTCTAGATCAGGGATAGGACACATCTGTCCTGGAGGGCTGTTGTCCTGCAGAGTTTCGCTCATAGGACGGTTTTGCATGTTAAAATATTTTATGGTTTGATTTTTGAGTATGTGAGACAATTTGATTTAATGTTCCCTGTTTCTGAGAAGATCTCAGTGATCGGCAGCCGTCGACTGATCAGCTCTGCAAACCTGCTGGTGGACCGTAGAAACATGCACTCATCCCAGACAAGCCAAACTTATCTTGGAAATAGTTGTAAAAAGTACTGTAAGTAAAAATGTATAGGCCTAGAACAATTTATTTTGTAGTAAATGTACAAATTAATTGACGTGACAAAAATAAATGTACAGAATAATTTCTTTATTACGTTTACAAGTTAGCCTATAACTTGCATTACAGAAATAAACAATGCACTGAAATTATTTTTGTTTCATTTACAAATTATAACATAAAAATAATGTATACGATTGTTTCATTTACAAATTTTAATTTACATAACCAAAAGTTTATTTCTCTACCAATCTGTCGAGAAGAGAAAACTATCTGTCCATTCTCCCCCTGCTCTCCTGTGATCTCCTCTGTCTCTCTGAAACTTCATGTCCTCCTCCCTCAATATCTCCATCAGCTCCTCCTCTCCGTCTCGAAAAAATCACACAGACGTTATTTAGTAATTTAACATTATTTTATTTACTTTACTTTTTATATTACTTTATTTTCAACACAAAAATGAAATGTGTGTGTGTGTGTGTAACAGGGTGGGAATTATGTAATTTTAGGGGCAAGGCCATTTGGCCTCCACCTTTTTTTTTTTTTTAGGGGCACCAAGGCCATATGACAGGGCACAAAGGCCATCGTACAATTCGATGGTTTTCCCATTCAGATTGATACCATAACATCCTAATTTGGAATAAGACATGGATTATGACTTTTTTAATTAAAAAAAACAACATTTTTTAATGAGAGAGAGAGAGAGAATTCCATCCAGAAGTTATACACCCTCACACAACAATAGAAACAACACAAATGCCAATAAAAACATTCAGAAACAACACAAATGCCAATAAATTAATAATTTCCTGCATTGTCGAACGCTCTTCTTCATGTGTTTCAAATATGGACTATAATGTTCAGTAGAGCGCCCTCAGGCTGCTGGTATGAATTGAAAACACAGCACATCAGTATACAGCGCTCATAATGATTACATCGACGCATTTGGCTATAAATTCAATAAAATATTATTCCTGTCAATAGAAATCTGATGTAAACTGAGAATATATCAACATTTCTCCAAATCTGCACACTTTTGAGCTAAAAGCCGTGAGGGACGTTGTTTTGTGAATCGCTTTCATGACGACAGCACAGGAGTTTTTTATGAATGGGAGCGTCTGACGCTCATAATTCATATTAAAGGTATCGACTCATTTTTGCATTTCATAACTCCTGACACAAATTAAGACATAACTGTCAATATAAATTTCTCAGAATACAATAGTGTTCAAATACTGAAACGTGAGTCTTATATATTTTTAATGATGTAAGTTATAGTTTGTCAAGGTAATAACATTAAATCTTATAGTAACTTTGAACTATTAAAAAAAAAAAAAAAAAAACGCTTCAGTGCGCCGACGCCGTTACCTCTGGAACCTTGCATAGGGCCCTTTTCTGAAAAGGGCACTTATCTACTAGCAAATAGATTTTGATATTTTTAGGTCAAACCGTTCTTGTCTGTTAGTCATATAATGCAGGTCTATGGTCATGGTCTCAAAGAGCAGCCATCCACAGAGTCCAAATTAAAACAATTCCCCATCATAAGTACACATTGATGGCCTAAGACACGAAACGAGCGGTTTGTGTGAGAAAACGAACAGTATTTATATAGTTTTTACCTCTTGTAACACAGCGACGTCCAAGTGATCTGAGGGCGCCCGCGCTTCCTGCTGTGTGACGTCTGCGCAGACTGGTGCATAGATAGACATATAGATTTCGCCTTGGCTACGGCAGTTCATGAACGAATGCCGTAGCCAAGGCGAAATCTAGTGTATATATCTATGCCCCAGTTTCGACAACAGAGTGTCGTTCTTCTGTTGGTGCTGACGTTACATGCTTCTTGCACTGCTGTTTTGATGCGTGAGATCATCGATGTGATTATGACACTGCACCTGCGCGAATCCACAAACTAATTTAAGTTCAGAGACTACTTGGGTGGAACTTGGACAGGGCCAGGGCACACAGGCCACTGTGGCCGTACAACGATTTTTTTTTCACGGGGCATGAAGGCCAAAGTGTAGGGCAACGGCGGCCATGGCCGTGTGGCCGCGGTATAATTCCCACCCTGGTGTGTAAACGTCCATCACATTACAGCAGGCAAAGTGCCTGCACGCCCATCTTGCGTCGCTAAGCTTCTGAAGCTCTAGGCTGACCTCCATACATTTCTTTCTGAACTTCAAGCCATTTGTGGTGAATGTATGAGCCTGACATGAAGACATATCCAGTAAAGAACAGAAACATGATGCCTCAGGTACTGACTTGACAGTATCAACTAAAACTAAGTTCAGGCAATGTGTTTTGCCACTGCCTTTATGCTGTATGTTTTCCACTCATTACAGACGCTCCATCATATCCCTGGCCTACAAGATTGCTTCTGTAATCCAATCCATATCTCTCAAGACAATTGATGATCTTCTCTGTCAACCCTTCAGCATTTAAACTATCAGCTTTTTGAAAATGTACTGCACCCTTATAATAATATATCAGGACCAGGGAAATTTGGTCTTTTTTCTCATGTCCTTAGTTTCATCAACTAGAACACTGAATGACTCGTTTCCTTTGACTTCTTCGATGATATTTTGTCGAACCATCTCTGCCAAACACTCCAGGATTTATTTTTGCGTGGTATTACTTGTGTACTCAGCATTTCCGCTGGACAGTTTTTTCTTCACTATTGGGTCATGTTTTGCTATTTGCTCCAATATGGCCAGAAAGTTCCCGCTATTCTCAGACTCACAACTCACGATGGCCTCTTCTGGGAATATGTTGTGTAGCAGTATAGTCCTGATTCTCTTTGACTCTCTTTAGGTAGTCTTTATTAATTGATTTCAACAAAGATGTGTTGCTCTCAGCTCCCCTTTTCTAGTCAGACCATGCCAACATTGCATGTACATGGTGCTCTGATTTGGCATGCATTGCAAACCCACCGTCCTTATATAGTGCTTTTTTCCAGTTTGCAAAACCAGAGCTTGAAGTGAAGGCAGATTGAGGGGCAGAAGGGAGTGAAAAATGTCTGCATACAGAACAATGGGCCGAGATCTGGCTTTGTGGATATTCTATCCATGGATATTCTTTATACCATGTAGAATTAAATGCCCTACTTTTTTTCCCTCGCTGTGTTTCTAGGAAACATCGCTAAGTTAGGCTGCACAGGACCAACCGCTCTGGATTGCGAAATATCTAAATAAATAGACATATTGATAAAGCAAAGATTAGTCCCTGTCATTTCAACATTAACAACTTTTTTTTTTTCTTTTTTTTTACTTCTGCTGAACACACAAGAAAATATTTTGAAGAATCTTGGTAGCCAAAATCAGTTGATGAACCCCATTGACTGCCATGTTATTTTTTTCCTACTATGGAAGTCAATGGGGTTCATCAACTGATTTTGGTTACCGACATTCTTAACTCTATTCTCTTTTGTGTTCAGCAGAAGAAAGAAACTCTTACAGGTTTGAAACAAGTTTAGGGTGAGTAAATGACCATTTAAATGAAGTGAACTAATCCTTTAGTAGGCTATCTAAATTACACAGAGTTGCATGTACAGGAGCTGGTATTAGTTAACGTTCAAACATTTCAGTGTTTATCAGGCCTTTTTGGGAAACTAGTGCCTTTCTTTAGTCTTTAAAACAACAGATAAAGTAATATTTATCTACTTTATATGTATGTGGTGGTGTGTGCATTGCTGCTGAATAACACTGACAAAGTCAATTCTATTCAGTAGTCTGCCGAAGTTACGTTAGCTAATCTACTAGCTACACGCAATAGCTTGGTCAGTCACACACATGAAAGTATCAGGGCCCGGTTTCCCGATAACGCTCACTCTTAGCCTGCTAAGAAGACTCGAAAGATATATCTTACCAAAGTAGTTTATGTTTTTAAGTGTGTTCCCCGAAGTGTCTCTTGGAAGCTTCTTAAATCGCTGCCGCTTAAGTTCAACTTAACAAAGGCGCTGTCCCAAGTGAAGGTGCTGAATTAGTTGGCATCGATTGCTCAGGAATCGATTTTACACTTCACACGGTGCATTACAGCGCTAAGAAAGACAACACGTTCTATCCAAATGAAACATTCCTCAAATTATTCCAGTAACTTTTATTTTAACATAGTGTAAGTTATCAGTAAAATATAACCTATTAATTAAATGGTTAAATTGTCAGTAATATGTTCACACAATATGTTGTGACGGGTAGACGAACTGGGTATCCCTCGCTAATCATCCACCCTCCTTATCCCGTTGTGCCACTTGTGCAGCTTCTTTACATGGGTTTAACGACTTCTAAAAATTATGTAATTATGCTCTATCTATGAGATACCTTATTTATCCAGAAGGAAATTAAACAGTGTCATTCTAAGTGCACATTCAGATATAAAGTCTCATTTGAAGAGGCTGCGTAAAGACATTAGTTTGTAATGTACATTATCTGTGTGTTTGACGTAAAGCTATGCATGAGGCAAAGCAGTGGAAAGGGAATCCTCTGACAACCATGTGACCTGCGTTCAATGCCCTATAAATGAATGAAGATGAATCAGCTATGAGACGTGGTCATTTGGGCATATGTCAATTTTTGATGCAGAAATTCTAACGTGTACGCTCCTTTGTCAACATTAACCCTTAAAGAGTTTCTGTATCTTGGGGGATACAGTCATTTAACAGGCTGTGGGGGGAAGGGCCATGGGGGGAGGGGCATTATGTGGTTGCAGTTGATGAGAAACACTGATGGGGTGATGGGTCATGTAATCAGGTCATGTGACTTTATGCCAACATTCCAAATATTTGTATCAAAATCCAAAATGGCAGCATACGTGGACAAAGACACTGGCTATGAGGGAAGTGTTTTTATATTTTTCACGATTATGATATTTTAGAGTGATTTTGTTTTAGAAAATAGTTTTTTAAGGGTAGTTTTACATGTTCTTGTGGATATTTTTTAAATAATCTTCTCACAACTTTGATTATCAGGCATTGAATGCCTGTATCCTGGGGGATACATTGCCCATATAAGGGTATTTAACAGGGCTGATCACTCACAGATATTCTTATGTTTTGAGGCCTGTTCTCTACAGATATTGAATAGGATAAAGGTTTTTCTTTAACTTGTAGTGTAGTGTAGTGTAGTGTAATGTAGTGTAATGTAGTGTAGTGTAATGTAGTGTAATGTAGTGTAATGTGGTGTAATGTAGTGTAGTGTAGTGTAGTGTAATGTAGTGTAGTGTAATGTAGTGTAATGTAGTGTAGTGTAGTGTTATAGTGTAGTAGTGTTGAGGCAAAAACAAGTAACTAACAAAATAGCATCAGGCATAAGAGACATCAGGATTCAAATTGTCCTTAAAAGGTATTTATTCTTGCAAGAATGTTCCCAGTCCATCCACAGTCCAGCTGCAGGCGGAGTGAGACCCAGAGCAGAGGTTGGCCAGCATTTTTATAGTGTTATCTCTTGTCACCCTTCATAGCACAAGGAACAAAAGGGACCCCCCTTGACCCCTCTTGACCCCTCCCCAGCACGGGAATCTCCTTACCTCTGAAATCTCACACACACACACCCTGCAGCTGTATCAATATCATAAAAGAAACTCAAAATACAGCCAAAGAACGCATGGCATTCGTTTGTTAAATCGTTGAAAATAAAATACAAAGAAAAGATGAATTTTTCCACAACAGTAGTGTAGCAATTAGAGGCAAATTGTTTGCCAGATTATAATTATCAAAAGTGAATGCCAATTATAGATTGACAATCATTAATGCTTTAATGACATTAGAAAATAGCCAAGGCTAATTAGCACCATTTTAGTTCTAATAACAAATAAAGTCAACTTCATAAATAGTCCTGTATCCATTGCGGACATTTTTTTTATTAGTATATATCATTATATATAGCATAAAATCATTGTTGAGCCACAACATTGTCAACATACCATAGTTTGACTTGCAAACAACGCTAAGAGAGAGCTTACGAATGGTCTGGACCAACCTTACGAAAGTGTGACTTACAGAAGATATACTTAGTGCATGTCGGGAACCGTGCATTAAGGTTAAGAGAGAACTTAAGTACTAGGTTAAGAACTACTTAGAGATAAGAACGCTTTGGGAAACCGGGCCCAGATTACTAACATAAGATGCGATATTTCAAAATATATAATTTAGTGTGTACTGACGTCTTGTGGTGTCTCTCTCCTCCTGTTTTATAAATGCGCAACTGTGCTCGCTTCCTCTTCGTGCCTCTGGTCCAATGCTGCGGTGGGCATTTTCAGGTTGACAGTAAATCTAGCCCAATGAGATTGGAGAGGGGGCACCAGGGGGGGCCAATCATATTCCAGGGGGGGCCGGTGCCACCCCATGCCCCAATATTAATAATATTGCTTGTAATCTGTTGCCACAGTTTTATTGAGTAGATATAGCGTATTCATTTTTACAGTGTAGGCTACCTGAATATTTAAATGTTTCATTTGTACTTCTAAAATGTTTGTTAAATGAGTTTAAATGTAGGCAATATTGTATGCATTGTTAAAACAGTGTAAAATGTGCTGTATTGCTGTACTCATCGACAATAAAGGCCAATGTCATGTATACTGGTGGTTTTATGGAATACTATTTTACAAAGGTTTAGAGGAAATAAAAAAGTTAATATTACACATAAATAAAAACAGTTAATATTACTCATAAATAAAAACAGTTAATATTACTCATAAATATTGTTTTTTAAATATTTAAATGTTAAATTGTTTCTACTCAATTTTATTTGTTAATGTTCCAGATGCAGTTATTCAGATTTATTTTACTTAATTTTTTTACTTGCATTTACTCAATTCATACAGTATATTTCATTGATTTCACAGCTTTAAAATTTACTACATTTTTTTTAGTGTAAAAATGTTTCACCAAAAAAAAGATGAGTAACTAGTGAAAGCTCCATAAATGCAGTATTTGAAAAAGACAAGAGGCATGACGTGATTGGCTGCCAAAAAAACCTGTTAATCTTTCAGGTTGTATATATTTAGATTTTATTTATTTATTTATAATGTATTGTTTTATTTATTTTAGAGTTTTATGGGATACCAAATAAAGTATACCTATTATTTTCATAAACACAAACTGCCCTCCACCCAGTGCTATTCTATCCAGTTACATCAATCTACACAACATGAGTGAAAATACCATCAACACACTCTGTATTTAACACATCTCTTTTTACAGTGTGTAGACTTTAAGTTCCTGTACTCAACGTCTCTTTAAAAACAAATGTGCAGATAACGGCAACATTGTTGATCTCGTGCTGTACGACCACAATCATAAAAACCTTTTTACAAGTCACCTATCAGACATTACACACTTGCTGAGATAAACAATACCACATGATGATAATATTATCGTAAGATTATATTTTTAATATTATCTCGTGGCTATTCTTGCTCCTTCAAATGTGCAAAATAAACACAGTGTAAGCAGAGAAAATCTAATGTTAAAGAGTCAAGGGCCCAAATAAAGCTGACACTAATCACGATTCTGGTGACTTCAAATGAAACATTCAATAAAACATCAACATCTGTTAATTCTCAACAAGAACGTCTGTAGACGTCTGACAGAACTAAAGTCAATCTGGTGAGTAATAAACAGACTCACACAGAGATCAAGAATCAGTACAGGAATCTCAACAATGATGACAGACCAAAAGCTTCATGCCGCAATGCATGCTGGGTATCAGCATAGTACAAAACTCATCCATGACTCCCAGCATGCATTGCGGCATGAATAAATTATGCAGATGAATATTCCTACTTGTCTGACTGTTTTTGCTGTGACTGTAGTTGTTTTTTTGTGATGTTCCGAGTTGATCTGTTTCTATTAATATTTTGTCGATTGTCACCGTTGTTGAGATTCATGAACTGATTCTTGGAGTCTGTGTGTGAGTTTCTCCTGCAGCTCAAAACTTTCTGAACACATTTCATTTTTAAGAAATCGTTCTGCACTGCTGGATAACATGGTGGAGTTTGAAGAGACTGTAATAACTAATCTGCACATCATCTGTCCATATTCTCAAACTCACATTAGTGTGTAAAAGGTTTCAACACATTTCTGAGTAAAGAGGAATAACACTTTAGTTGTGTTAAAGGTAACACAAAATGTGTAGTCCTTATATAAACACAGAGATGTTTTGAGAAACGACACAGGATGTGTGTAAAAATATATGTGTCATTTTTAACACGTCTTTTTACAGGTTGTGTTGTTTTCAACATTTCATCATTTTATAAGAACACGCCGACACTCGCCATCAAGCAAGCAAATTTTATTTATATAGCACTTTTCCAAACAAATCAATGCAGTTCAAAATGCTATACAGGCACAAATAAAGTAAAAGTACAAGTAAAATACAAGAATAAAAAAAAAAATGTATGAGGATTTATTAAAATTAAGAAAAACTTAGACTTAAAACTATTAATATTTTCGGCACATCTTCCTTCTTCTGTACTCGACTATTGATTAAAGGGTTAATAATTTTACATCTGCCCCTTTTGCTTTATTGTTAAAATTACACATCTGAATATGTAATTACCTGACACAATTTCTTTGTTAAAATGATTTGCACATCTTGCATAAGTTGACCCTGAGCACACTCACTACATGTGTTAAAATCTACAAAAACATATCTTTTTTAACACATCTCTTTTTACAGAGTAGTAAGTAGACAGAGAAGAAAGGACACCGACTGAAAACCCTTGAGAAAGTCCAGTGGTTAAATGATCCATAAAATAGACATTGGCTGAGATGAAAGAAAGCTGGAGAGTATTGACAGTATTGAGTAATGTAGGCTTTGCTCGCGTCGCAGGTTTGAAGTGTTGTGGGCAGAGGGATTTCACGTCCATACAGATTCGTTGAAATGATTACACCATTAAATGAAAGGATAGGCAGACCTCTTATATCTAATGGAGCATCTACAGATTCAGCACCACGGACAGCAGATATGGAAGATTCAGCACAATGGACAGCAGATTGGGCGGGTTCAGCACCATGGACAGCAGCGCGGGGCAGATTCAGCACCATGGACAGCAGATATGTCAGATTCAGCACCATGGACAGCCGATATGGAAGATTCAGCACAATGGACAGCAGATTGGGCAGGTTCAGCACCATGGACAGCAGCGTGGGGCAGATTCAGCACCATGGACAGCAGATATGGCAGATTCAGCACCATGGACAGCAGATATGACAGATTCAGCACACTGGACAGCAGATCGGGCAGACTCAGCACCATGGACAGCAGATCAGGCAGATTCAGCACCACGGACAGCAGATATGGCAGATTCAGCACCATGGACAGCAGATCGGGCAGATTCAGCATCCTGGACAGCGACGGGAGCTCAATATCGTGGGCTTTAGGCCAGGGCTCTCTGACCAGCAGTTCAGTGCCAGTAACAGACTAATCTGGTGTTGAATACAGAGATGAATGAAGCATATTTTGCTGAAAATGATCTGTGGTGTTCATATCGGTGGCTAATGTCTGCCATCATAGCCAGATAAAGGTCTAGTTCCTCCCTGTGCTCTGAGAAAACTTGACTGAGGATATCTCTGTAAATCCTAAAGGCAATTCAGAGAGGGGTTACACTAGAGTCCAGGTCTGACGTTTTCAGGAGGACCACAGACATGACATTTACATCAGAATCAGCTCTTCCTCATCCTCTGGTCAGCTGAAAAACCCAAAGCTAGAGCTGATGTGCGCTAACAAGTTTCTATAACTCGTTCATTTGGACAAGCAGTGTGAAATGAATCTGATGAACTCTTGTGACACTGAACAGAGAATGATACACATATGAACTGTAATTGCCCAGTGGTTTTATTAACAGTTTTGTCATTTCAACTTTTATAAACCTAGTTTTAACATTAGTAAAGTCCACTGGAATTGCACTGCATTTCTGTTTTGAAGCATGTGTTCCTGTATAGCCTTAATTGCTCATCAACACAAATCTTTCTGCAAGTAAACGCACACATTTTATCATGTGTCAAAGTCACACTGTGTGTTTGTGTCCCGTTGACTTTAATTCTGTTGTTCAGACACACACAGGGCAGAAGTGGAAGATCAGCGGATCCAGACTCAGAGCATTTCATTTCTCACCTCTCTAATTTTAACTCTTTTGAAGCTAGACTTTTTGTTTTTGTTTATTATTGTTCTCACATTATATATAATTTCAAAGCATATTTACAGAGCTCTATGTGTCTCAATGTCAGTAGATTTACAGAAATTACAATTATAATCTTTGTTGTTTTATGTTTTGTAACGACTATGGCTCGATGGGTAAAAATGGACTTTTAATTTATATACTAATTAAAAGTGAAAACACTTTCTAAGTCCCACAGACTGGGCAGACTCTGTAACTGAATCCCTTTTACGACCCACTTCCCCCTTTCCACAGTGTGAGCTTCAAAGACATTATTGACATTCCGATCTCAAGAGAAAACCCACTCTGAATCACACACACACACACCAAACCACTCTGAAACTCCTAAAATACAAGTTACACACACGCATGAATCATTATCAAAATGTTTTATGTAGTTTTCTTGTCTATGGGTTGTGATGGGATAAATTGAGATATTTACGCACCTCTGCAGATGTAATGGACACGTGTGTTGATACATTTGAGATGTATCTGTTTCATTAACTGATATTAATGTCGGGTGTGATATCTTACGGATCGTACTGAGCTTCTTTATACAGAGATAGAAACTATATTCCGCACAAAATGTTTATTCCTAGACATAAGGTGGTATTAAAGTTTTAATGCATTTTTCTGTGTACGATCAGAAGAGGCGTTCCTTCACAAACAATGAAACGCTCCCGCCTCAGAACCGAAAGATTTCATTGGGTCCCGTCATCAAACGGGGCGTTACCCCGCGCTGCTTTAAAAACCACAACACAAGCAGACGCTCGCGCTCTCTGCGCTCATACTCTCTCACCCTCGGGACTCCGAACTCTGAACTCTGCACTCTCACCCCTCCCTGCACCAAGGGCAGCGGAGCGAGAGAAGGCACAGGGCCTTCATCTAAACCAACCGCGGATGTAGAAATCCAGTCTCGTCCTGTAACCAAGTTTTCTCGCCCTTCCCGCACCGGGAAGAGACTTCCGTACCTCTCGGTAATGTTACGATCAGTAAGTTTTAAGAACTTCACGCGAAACGCAAGCCTACAAATCGATGAGACACGGTCCAGCCAAGATACGCACGTGGTCCCGAAGCCCAGCTTCACACAGACAAAGGAACAGAATCGCAAGTAACGTATCAAATGATCTCTCTCGAAGCGGCTTTCACAGTTGTCTCTTAAAAGGTTCTGTTTGTGAATTACCATACTTTCTCCCTCACTTTCTTCCTATTTTCATTCTGATCAAGTCATGTTTATGTTTGTTTGTTTAAACGTTCGTGTGTCTTGTGTAATTTTACGTACGTAGATTAGCCTATATTACTTCCTATATACATATAATCCTTTGTGTGTCATTTTTGATTAAATAAATCTTTTATACTTTGACTGACTCTGTGTTACAATCCCACCAATGTAATTGTCAATGAAATTGCGATAAGATCTGGCTACTAGCTCTTTATTTTGATTCATAAACCCAGCAATTTGCATCCACGGCCAGGAGAGAATTTGTCTGAGGTTTGATAATATAAATATTCCTTCTTAACGGGTATAATCAAAGTATTCGCTGGTCGAATGACTGATGAGAGACCAGTTACAGAACGAAATATTTTTGATAATTAGCAGGTAATGTAATCGCATATGTGAAATTTATGAATTATGACTATGAGTTATGATTTTAATATTTCCCCAAATTTTAATATTGCTCGAGCTAATATTTCATATATGACCTAATTACGATTGTTACCTATGAACGCTACATTTTGGTGGAGAATGCGGGCATTTCAAACTTTACTTGGTGGAAAATTCAGTTTCAGTCATAAGTTTATTGATTTGTTGATTAAAAATTGTGCATGCATGTTTTTGAACTGTGAGAGAAGTCGTAAAGCGAACTCACCCAGCTGAAGGCAGGCACAAAGCCAGCCCAGCTCTGCTAAAACTGCAGTTCATGACATTACATCTGTCTCTGTAAAGACGAAACAAAACTCTTTGCAGTTGATACATGTAACATGATTTAAACCGACTAAATGAAGACGAAGGATCTCTTTTAGGACGAAGACGTAAATCTGATAGTTTTTCAGTCGTAATAGGCCTTATGATATACAATACGTTAACGATAAACTCCCGGTCAGAAATTGGCCTCGCGATCCAATTTCGTAAACCTACGCAAAAATCATAAAAGTGCTATTTTGATTAATGCTTATGGGGGATGAGCAGATGATAAGTCCTGCTCACAGCTGTTCTGATGCCTGGTGTGCTCACAGCTTAAGTAAATAGATGTTCAACGCCTGTTTGCTCACAGTTTCTAGTGATTAAAACACGAAGTTTTAATACCTGTTGTTATGTAAACCGTTTTATATGTATAATATGTAATTGGAGGCCAGTTTCATGAATTAAGAAAACGGATGATAATCCCTGTTCTCCTTCTTTAAACCGTCTCATGTGTATAATATATAATGTGTAAATTGGAGACCAGTTTTATGAATTAAGAAAAGATGATAATCCCTGTTCTTATTCTAAAACCGTCTCAATGTGTAATGCATAATGTGTAATCCCCGTAGTCACGTGCTGTAAAACTCGCTCATTTTCCGCATGCAACAGAGCGCAAAATACTCGCGATTCCACAGATAAAAAAATCTGCTGTCTTAACTGCTGAATCACGTCACCGACCCTAGAGGGCAGCCTCTAGAGGTGTGGCAGTGCTCAAATTACGCGCCCCCACCGACGTCATCCTGCGTGAGCGTCGCCTCCCACTGACGTCAGCCTGCGCGAGCGCAACTACGCCATCTCGTGGCGTTCTAAGATAATACCTGCTTTCAATTTCTTTTTCTCTCTGCATTCATTTTCTCTCTCAAATACTTAACTGCATTCAAAGCTTAGCTTATGCTGATATTATTTGGAGTTAGACAATTCTCTTTGCTATTTTTGACTGTCACACTTTAAGTTAAGTTCGAAAAAAAAAAGAAAACTTTTCGAATTAAAAACTTAGATTTGATTCACTCAGTTCATTGATAAGTCCACCCAGGAAGAAGCACGCCACCGTGTGGCCATCGTGGGTCGACTCATCAATATCTGTTTCACCCCCAAGTCTCATTGAAGTGTCTCAACATTGCTACCCTTCTCGTTTGATTATTTTATAATCAATACTAATAACTTCAGTGTTATTGTAAGGATTATAGGAAGTCATTCTGAATTTCAGTTTTGATTATTTTTAGTATTGATACATCACTGTTATCATTCTAATTTTCTTTCCTTCCTTATTATTATTATTTTGGACCTCTCCGTGCATGCTTATTTGAATTTTAATTTAAACAAGTTTGCATTTTTCAAATTGTGTCTATTCAACCAGGTGGACCACTGAGAGGAAACACGGCCCTCACCCTTGTGGCACAAACCCACTGCCGGGGCCTTTTCCTCTGCCTGCGTCTCAAACCTGTGTTGTTTATTCAAATTTTATTTCATTGATAATTTTTTTTTCCTCTTCCCTCTTTTCTCCAAAAGGGGGGGGTGGGGTAGTTTATTCTGATAAATCACCATCAGTTATCATAATAATTTTTTTTTTGTATCACTATTTTAGTAAAGCCTTCGCCTCGGACTCCTGCATACATATTTACTCAATTTGATGACACCAGAAAGCCTTAATTTACATTAAGTCTAACATCTTAATCCCTTATTGTGTATCTATTGGCAGGACTCAGTCAGTGTTTAGGCTTAGGCCTCTTTATTTTTATTTTATAACACTCCCCGTGTTATTGTTTGTGACATGTCATTGCAGACCAATTCACTTCCTTGTGTTGTGTTTCATTCTGATCTTCCCTACCTTCAACCTTGTCTCTTTCTCCACTCTGTTGTGATTTGTTTTCTTCATTTCACTTAGACACAGAACCTAAGAGAGACCCCAGGAAAGCTGAATAATAGAGTGACGATCAAAGCGGGCGTCGCTAGACGACCACCAGGCTACCGCCTGCCAAAATTTCTATTGTGGGTCTAAAACGTACCCACGCAATTGGCTCCGCTAACTGTCAGCATCAGTTAGCCCAAATTCTCATAAAGGCAGCGGCCCGTATGAGTCTAGCGCATTAACCTAAAAACAAACTTGCATTTTGTTTTCTTTTGTGTGTGCTGTGCTCTCTCGCCAACAGTAAGCGGAGATGTCGAGCTCACCCTGTCCTGCAGTCCGCTAAGACGATCTTGAGCCAAGAGCAACGGGACACAGACCTGGACCAGTTCGAGTCCCATGATCCAGCCCAGACATACAGCCACGAGCAGCTGTCCAAAATCTTCGGAAACCTCGCACTCAAACTCGTCGCCAGGGCCCGGGACAGCGAAAGGAGCAACGCCGACCTGCAGCAAAAGACAGCCACACTACGGCTTCAAGCCACAGTGGCCCGGAAGGACCGGGACCACACCCAAAGTCGTCTAGACCAGCTACTCTCCCTGCAAGAGGACGAGACCAACGCAACACTGCGTCAGGAAGTTGAAAGACTTCAAAATGCCCTAGACGACCTCCGTCTACACACAGACGGCAGCCAGCAGTCGGAGGACAACACCAGGAAGGAACGCGACGAAAGACTCCGACTGGCTGAAGCTCTCATAGAGAGAGCACATATTGAACTCAGAGACAAAGACTCTGAAGTCAAGGCCCGTAAAACCCATTTACGAATGGCCTGAGCTGAACTCCATCAGCTTTCTCAGCTAAGTCATGATCTCAGGTACGAACTTGACATTGCTCACAAAGAACTTGCACATTTTGACAGACTTAAAGGTGACCGGGAAGGGGAAACACACCTCACACTGTTATCCCCTTCCAGCGAGTCTGTGCCTTTCAGCCACACACACAAAGCTGAAAAGGCGGGCGCAAGCCCACTGCACTGTCAACACATCACAAGCTGAAGTGAGTAGAGCTGTAATGGGTCAGAATCCCCCCAGACGGATTGGGCCCCCAACAAACAGCTCTCTCACCCCACAAGCTTTGACAAGATGGCCAGAAACATCCCTATGTTTGCTGAAGACCACAATGTACACGTACCTTTCAGACATTGACTTTCATTTACACACTGTCCCCAACGCGACCGCTTGGGACGCACTGTACCTGCTGAGAATCAGACCCAGGGTTTTTCCAAGCCCTTGACATCCAGCAGAACCGACATGGAAGAAAATGTCGCCTTCAGAACAGTATTCCTACGGAACCTACACCCCACAATGAAGACAGCGCAGCCACTTCTGATACAACTGACATCCTGAGTGTGCTGAAAGAGCTCCTTCACAGGACGGGCGAATAGAACAGGCCTGACATTTTATGCCTCAGCATAAAACCTGAAACAAGCACCCAGAACATTGCTTTCCATCCACAGGCTACAATGCTAACTGTCACCTCACAAAGTGACAGCACTTCACAAAGTGACAGCACCGACATCAGCCTGAGCCACCCTTCGATCACCTCACCAGCTCAAACGCCAACGTTTATAAGGAAACTGATCGAAAAGGGGGTGGTTCGAACACTTTACATGGTCACACAACGACCATCCTAACACCTTCAAGATTGCAGTGATTACACAGCACAAACGAACCTTGACAATTACACTGCACACCTCAGAGCCACTAACGCTGCCTCCGCTGTGTACAAACAAGGTCATGCGGGCCTCTGAAGAACAAACTTGTCCTATGCCACCGCTTACCCCACCTGCCACCCTCACACGACATCTGAACACTGACAGCCAGTAACTAAGATTGCTCTCTGAGTCCACGCACATGCTGCGTTCACCGGACTTTCAAATCGCATTGTGCACATGTTGCCATCACAGCGCCACAGCTTGTAAGGTCACAGCGCACAAAAGGGGGGTCAAGCGTGCCCAGTAAACACACCATGTGCTGAACACCGCAGCACCAAAGCCACACATGGGACATTAAAGCATGTGGCATACCAACCTCAGCGAAAACAAAAGACTGTCCTAAGCCAACCAAGGACGTCCTTCGCTGGAAATTTTTTTTTGTTGTTGTTTTCTCCTTCTCCCTCTCTCTCTCTCTCTCTCTCTCCCTATTGCCCCTAACAGGATGCTGTGGTGGTTCGCGAGAAAGCAGCCACAATCAGACATCACCAGGTCCGGCATCCGGCATCGCACGGAGAGAGCAACCCTGAGTCCTGAACACCAAGGCAGGACTCGCACTCAACACAGTCCCTCCAAGCATGGGCAACCGCCCAGCCTGAACACCTCACCTGTGTCCATACCTGGACCGCAGCTGACCCTGTGCTGTGCACCTCCACAGCAACCGACCACGCCCTGACTCCCGTCTTGGCTTTCACCCTGTACCAGACCCTACCAAATGTGAGCAGCCACCGCAAAGCTCACAAAGCCGTGTCTGGTGGTTTCCTATGGGACCGCAAAAAGGGGGGTCCCGATCCGGGGCTCACCTAAACCTCATTTGACCTGAGTCCTCAGTCATCAGCCACTTGCCATCGACCATTGCGCGAATTTGTTGTTCGATAAAGTCCTTCCGAGGTCTTTATCTAACAAAAAGGGGGATATGTAACGACTATGGCTCGATGGGTAAAAATGGACTTTTAATTTATATACTAATTAAAAGTGAAAACACTTTCTAAGTCCCACAGACTGGGCAGACTCTGTAACTGAATCCCTTTTACGACCCACTTCCCCCTTTCCACAGTGTGAGCTTCAAAGACATTATTGACATTCCGATCTCAAGAGAAAACCCACTCTGAATCACACACACACACACCAAACCACTCTGAAACTCCTAAAATACAAGTTACACACACGCATGAATCATTATCAAAATGTTTTATGTAGTTTTCTTGTCTATGGGTTGTGATGGGATAAATTGAGATATTTACGCACCTCTGCAGATGTAATGGACACGTGTGTTGATACATTTGAGATGTATCTGTTTCATTAACTGATATTAATGTCGGGTGTGATATCTTACGGATCGTACTGAGCTTCTTTATACAGAGATAGAAACTATATTCCGCACAAAATGTTTATTCCTAGACATAAGGTGGTATTAAAGTTTTAATGCATTTTTCTGTGTACGATCAGAAGAGGCGTTCCTTCACAAACAATGAAACGCTCCCGCCTCAGAACCGAAAGATTTCATTGGGTCCCGTCATCAAACGGGGCGTTACCCCGCGCTGCTTTAAAAACCACAACACAAGCAGACGCTCGCGCTCTCTGCGCTCATACTCTCTCACCCTCGGGACTCCGAACTCTGAACTCTGCACTCTCACCCCTCCCTGCACCAAGGGCAGCGGAGCGAGAGAAGGCACAGGGCCTTCATCTAAACCAACCGCGGATGTAGAAATCCAGTCTCGTCCTGTAACCAAGTTTTCTCGCCCTTCCCGCACCGGGAAGAGACTTCCGTACCTCTCGGTAATGTTACGATCAGTAAGTTTTAAGAACTTCACGCGAAACGCAAGCCTACAAATCGATGAGACACGGTCCAGCCAAGATACGCACGTGGTCCCGAAGCCCAGCTTCACACAGACAAAGGAACAGAATCGCAAGTAACGTATCAAATGATCTCTCTCGAAGCGGCTTTCACAGTTGTCTCTTAAAAGGTTCTGTTTGTGAATTACCATACTTTCTCCCTCACTTTCTTCCTATTTTCATTCTGATCAAGTCATGTTTATGTTTGTTTGTTTAAACGTTCGTGTGTCTTGTGTAATTTTACGTACGTAGATTAGCCTATATTACTTCCTATATACATATAATCCTTTGTGTGTCATTTTTGATTAAATAAATCTTTTATACTTTGACTGACTCTGTGTTACAATCCCACCAATGTAATTGTCAATGAAATTGCGATAAGATCTGGCTACTAGCTCTTTATTTTGATTCATAAACCCAGCAATTTGCATCCACGGCCAGGAGAGAATTTGTCTGAGGTTTGATAATATAAATATTCCTTCTTAACGGGTATAATCAAAGTATTCGCTGGTCGAATGACTGATGAGAGACCAGTTACAGAACGAAATATTTTTGATAATTAGCAGGTAATGTAATCGCATATGTGAAATTTATGAATTATGACTATGAGTTATGATTTTAATATTTCCCCAAATTTTAATATTGCTCGAGCTAATATTTCATATATGACCTAATTACGATTGTTACCTATGAACGCTACAGTTTGCTATAACTCACTGTACAAGACCATAGAGCATTAGAGATTTTGATCACAGTATTGTGTAATAAACATTATTTTATCAGATATATTTTAGTAATGTTTAAGTCATGACTGAAATACTGTAGTCAGGTCCGAATCTTCAAGATTGTGTAACCCTGTAGGCATTTTTGAGGAAAAGTTGTTATACCACATTTTTAGAAAGTTCAATGTCTCCTGAATAAGGATCCACCGTATAACATTGAAATAAGGGTCCCATTTTCTTGTAATTGTTATTGAAACAATAGGTGCATTATTCACAGCCGAAACACTACAGGTGGATAGGGTAAAATTTTATAGATAATAGGTAAAAGTTATAGATATCACCATAAAACCTTTCCAGTTTTTCACTTACATAGAGACAGACATTTTTTGTATTACAAGTTTTCTGAAATGTCATGTTTACATATGCAAATGAGGCATACCAGTATATATATATATATATATATATATAATTCGAGGGGCAGGCATACCAGTACGCGGTTCTCCCTTTCGGGCTAGCCCTGTCTCCTCGCGTCTTCACGAAGGTTGTCGAGGCAGCCCTTGTTCCTCTCGACGACTGGCTGATCCTAGCTCACTCTCGAGACAAGGTTTGCGAACACAGGGACCTAGTGCTCCGGCACCTAGCTTGTCTGGGCCTTCGGGTCAACTGGGAGAAGAGCAAACTCTGCTCCGTGCAGAGGATCTCTTTTCTCGGTATGGAGATCGACTCGGTCGCCATGTGCGAGCAGCTTACGAGCGAGCGCACGCAGTCACTGCTAACTTGCCTTCGTCAGTTCGAGGGCAAGAGTGCGGTTCCACTGAAACTATTTCAGAGGCCCCTGGGGCATATGGCATCCGCAGCCGCAATAACGTCGCTCGGTTTGCTTCATATGAGACCGCTTCGCAATCAAGTCCCGAGGTGGGCATGGCAACACGGCACGCTCCGAGTCCCAGTGACTTCGACCTGCCGTCAGACCTTCACCCCGTGGACGAACCTCAGTTTTCTATGGGCTGGAGTGCCCATAGAACGAGTTTCCTGGCATGTTGTTATATCAACAGATGCCTCCACAATGCTGCCGCGGGCTCCTGGACAAGACCCCAGCGCCTTTGGCATGTCAATCGCCTCGAGTTGCTGGCTGTATGTCTCGCCCTGCACCGCTTCTGTGCGTTGCTCAGGGGTCAGCACGTATTAGTCCGATCAGACAATACCGCCACAGTAGCGTACATCAACCGGCAAGGTGGTCTGCGCTCCCGCCGTATGTCGCAACTGAATCCTCCTCACCCTCCTCTCGTTCCCTCTTGGGACCTCTCAGTGGTTTTAACTGCTCTGCAGAGTGCTCCCTTTGAGCCTCTGCAATCAGTGGAGCTTAAGTTCCTGTCTATGAAGACAGCGCTCCTGGTTGCATTGGCCTCCATCAAGAGGGTAGGGGACCTGCAGGCATTTTCGGTTGACGAAGCGTGCCTGGAATTTGGACCGGCTAACTCTTACGTGATCCTGAGACCCCGGCCTGGATATGTGCCCAAGGTTCCCACCACACCCTTTCGAGACCAGGTGGTGAACCTGCAAGCGCTGCCCTCGGAGGAGGCAGACCCAGCCTTAGCACTGCTCTGTCCAGTACGCGCCCTCCATGCTTACGTAGACAGAACGCAGTGTTTCAGGACTTCAGACCAGCTCTTTGTCTGTCATGGTGGGAAGCTGAAGGGAAAGGCTCTCTCCAAGCAAAGGTTGTCTCACTGGATAGTGGACGCCATTGCTTTGGCTTACCAGCAGCAAGGTCGACCATGCCCCCTTGGTGTGACGGCCCACTCCACCCGGAGTGTGGCATCCTCTTGGGTTCTAGCGCATGGCGCCTCGCTAACAGACATCTGCAGAGCTGCAGGCTGGGCGACACCTAACACGGCCTCTGGGCAACCCCCACGTGTGTAGTCCACTGTAAGCCTCTCTGAGCATGTGTCTTTCCCTCGGCAAGCCACCTTGCCACCCCTGGGTTTGAAATATTCCACCTGCGGCTGGACACCCCAGTGATTCTCCTGGGGTCATGTGTATTCCAAGTTCCCCCCTTCGGGCTGGGCATAATTGCATATTTCCACTAATATATGCTTCCCAGTGTACCTTGGTACCTTGGCATAATTCCAGCAGCCATTAAAAACTGTCCCTTTCATGTTAATGTTGTTTTTTCATTGTTTACATGTTTAAATATTCTGAGAATGCATAGTTTAGTTATAATGTTTAATGTTTAAACTGCAATAAATGCATTAAAGCCATTTTGTTTTTATTGTTTATGCCAAAACAGTGATGTTTACAACTTGTTATATGGCAGAAATGGATTCAGCACCTAAAAATCATATAGAAACAACACTTGAAGTACTTTTCCTCAAAAATGCCTACTGCATCTTATCCAGGGCTATTTATCTATTTTGGGACTCGACTAAATGAAAATCTGCCTTTAACAAACACATTTATATATGCACTTCAATCATAAATCAACAATCACAGATCTTTTTCAGTTCTGTTTTGATTAGTAATAAACTCTAATATTCATCAAGCATTTTGAGTTTTATGTATTTGATGAAGCACTGATCTTCTAAGGTGTAGATGAGCTCAGATTCTCACTGATGAATGTCAAAGAAACTCCTTTCTTCCTAAATCTAAGAAGAGACACAAGAGTCTCTTTCTTTATCTGCTTCATTACATGTATGTATCTAAACTCTCAATAGCTTCCTGTTTTGAGTATTTTCTCCATTCATGTGGAATCTTACCACTCCCCTCAAATGTTTTACTGTAGTGTTTTTCCAGATCTTTCTGGAATCTGCACACAAACCACTTCCAGTAGGGCAGTTTAGAGAGATCAGGGCTGATGCTCCACTCTGCATAAACTCCTCCTGCTCTTCTGTATTCTCTATATTTAAACCTTCCATGTGGTGTATTAAAATCCAGATGACTTGCTACTAGATTTGTGCAAATATTAGGACAGAGATTCTGTGTTGAGCTGTAATATATTCCATTAATTCCCCTCACTCGGTGGAAAGGAACACTGTGATCTCCATGATGGTCTTCTATGGTGTTGGTGCAGGCGGCTCCACAGAACGGACACTGAACCCAACAGCGCTGACAGAAGTGATCAACCAGAAGCTCATCTGGTCTGTCTTTATAGTCCAGCTTTACTGGAAATGTCTCTGTGTTGAATCTACTGCTGATGTCAGCTATTATAGCAGGAAGTTTGTGTCTTATCACATCTTCTAGGAGGTTGAAATCATCAACATCATCATGTCTGACTCCACTGAGGTCTTTTTCAGAGAAGATTGGCTCATCTGAGAGCTTCTGTGTGAAACTTTTCAACCACAAGCCAACATCTCCTCTGTTCTCTTCAACATGTTCAGTAGATTCATGTGCAGCTTTCATGATCTTCTGTTGCAAAAGTTTAATGTTCTCCTTCATCTTGGGTAAAACACTGACACTGAACGTATCAGTGATGTACCGTCCGACTTCATCTCTGATGAAACTCTTGAAGTGATCTCTGGGATTATGAACATAGTTCATGTATTTGTTAAAATCCTCCTCTTCTGCCAGTGTCGTCAAGATGTGTTTCTCCAGATTTGATGGACAGTTTGCTCTCATTTCATCGATCAGATCTCTGGCAGTCTTCTTGTAGACGCTCTGCTCAATGGGCTCTTTCAGTTTCTGACAGATGATCTCACCAAAAATCACAGCTGATGTTACTCCATGACAGTATTTCTGGAAAATACTATAGTAATCTCCTCTCTTCTGCTCAACATATATTACAGGATCATTGGCTTCTCTGAACAGTCTGTGTTGGTCAGTGATTGTCTTCTTTGATCTCTTACAGATGCAATAAACCAAATCCATGAAGAATTCATTCTTGAACACATATTTCACTGATCTTTCCTGATGTTGTGTCACTCTTGCATTGATGTAATCTATGAGCCGTTGAATGCAGCTGTTGCTGTAGCCCATCTTTGAAATGTTAAATGACTGAATCATTGAGTCTGTCTGCTGAGCAACATCTGTGACTAATGATCTAACTTGAACTTCGTCCTCTTCAGACAGAGCATGACTAATCATTTCTTTAATTTTTTTATAGGGATTTGTAAAAACAACATATTTTAATCCACTGGATTTCTTTAACTTTACATAATCTGAATATCTTGGCACAGTGAATATATCCCTGCTCTCCCCCCAGTGATCTACAGGAGCACTTTTACAGATGTCACTGAGGATTTCTCTCACATCTCTCATTACATTAAACTCTCTGATTGGAGGATTGTCTCTGATGATCTTCTTCACACTCTCTTCCCAAAACAAATCAAACTCTTTCTTCAGTGTTTCTTCATCATTTGCTTTGTCTTTGAGTTTCAATGCAAGTTCTTTGCTCTTTTCATAGAGAGTGTTTTCATGATTTATCTTCTGAGCATCAATCTCTTTCTTCAGGTCTCGCTGCTGAAGAATATTGTTTAATTTCCTCTTTGTTTCTCTCACAATGTTTTCCTGAAGCTCTTTGATTTTGATTTCAAAAAATGTTTTCCACTGAATCAGTATATCTTTATCTTTGTCTTTCTCAAAGAATTCTGCCATTGATTTTTTCACTTCTTCTCTTGTCGTCTTCAGTTCTCTTTGAAGATCAGTTTCCTTAACCGCTTCATTGTCTATTTTGTTGTGTAGTTTGTTCTCAGTTTCCATCATGGCACTGCAAAGACTCCAGGACCACTTGCTGTATTCGGTCTCCAGTCTCATGTAGGCTGAAATCTCCAGAGGATTTCTGAAGCTGAAGACGAAGCTGAAGCTGAAGACGAATCGTTCCTTCAGTATAGCCTCCCAGAGATCTTTAACATGATCTTTTAGGTCAATCAGCCTCATTCCATGTGAGTTTGAGGCATGAGACATAATAGTTTCCTTTAGTTCTTGAATGTTGTCACAGTAGTTTGGGTTTGGTGGTGCCATTGGTGGGCTTCCCTCCCAGAGCTGAGCAAAATACATCACATCATTCTGAACATCAAATCTAATGACATCACTGAAATGTTCTTCATCATAGACTTCGTCTTTAGCAGCGAGTTTTGTCATCTCATCCAGTTTCTCCTGCAGTCGTCTCCTTCCCTCCATGTTTTTCTCTCCAGCTGTGACGTCTGAGACGTTCTGATGCACAAACACACAGCTGGGATTCAGTCTGACCTTCTTCATCCTCATGAAGGCCTGAACAACAATCTGAAGAATGTCCTGCATTTCAGCAGGGTTTTCTCCAAAGATGTTGATCAGGGTCAGATTTCCAAGACCAACAACAAATGTGGCCAATTCATTGTCATGATGTCTTGTTGATCTTCCAGCCAGTTCTAGAGCACGAAGACCCTCAGTATCAACGGCCAGAATATAGTCAAAGTTAATCTGTGTTTTCATCTCGTCTGAGACTCTGACCAGCTGCATGAAAGCTCCTCTGGTGCATCTGCCAGCACTGACGGCAAACTGGAGCCCAAACATGGCGTTCAGCATGGTGGATTTCCCAGAGCTCTGAAGCCCTAAAACTGACAGCACAAAGACTCTGGTCTGGTGTCCCAGTTTCTGGATGAGTTGATCTAGAACAGCAGAGATCCAGACCAAAGGAACATGAGCAGCATCTCCATCCATCAGCTCCAGTGGAAATCCAGAGATCATCATCTCTGCTGCGAGACTCGGGAGAGAAGAGAAGTCAAACTGCAGGCCTTTCTTTTGCTTCTTCACAGATGAACATGATTCATAGATCTGACTGATCTCCCTCATGATGTGCTCCAAACCAAAAGTTGCAGCTTGAAGATCCTCAGATATTCTCTCAAGTTCTGATTGTTTAGCTTTGTGTTCTTCAGATTTATTACTGTATTTCAGTTTTAAGACTTCTGACCATGTTTCATCATACTCGTGGAGTAGAGCAGAAAGGTCAGCTGATGTGTGTTCATCCAGGAGGATTCTGAGCCATTTGAGAAAAAACATCTTCTCATGTTCACCATATGAGTTCATTTCTTTAATGAATTGCATCATAAACTCACTGATGTCAGATTCATGCTGCTGGTCACGGATGTTCTTCATCTCTGTTTGTTTCCTTCTGGTGTCCATTTCTATATCTTCTCCTTGAAGTCGATGCAGTTCTTTGTTCTTCTGACTCCACTGATGCCACAGTTTCCCCTGATGAGGCAGAAATGAATCTTTGATTTGTGTCAGATCTTTATTCTCCAGTAAACTCATCATCCGCTGTGCAGCTTCTCTTCCTCTCCTACAGTCATCATCATCTTCCTCATCTACTCTGATGTCTGAGAGTTTGGACACATCTTCAAGTCTGAAAGTGGAAGATGATTCGGAGAGACATTCATTTATCGCTCTTCTGAGTTCTTCAGATACATCTGACTGATTTCTGTCTTTCAAACCGATCTTGTATTTTCCTCTCCGTATCTTAGTGATGCTTGACACATCCTCGGTAAGAAGACAAATTAGTGGGTTTCTGTTCTTGGACAAGATTTGTATCTTTGCAGCATGTCTGTCATTCCTGTCCAGACGTGGTAGAAGAACAACATTGACTGAGGCCATTTCAGAGAGGATCTGCAGCTGTTTCTCATGGTCTCCTGCATCACCGTGTAGATTACAGAACGCAACACAGTCAGTGAATTTATCCGTGTTTTTCCCAGAGGGGCAGAACCAGGCAATCTCCACCACTCCATCCATCAGGACTCTGGATCTGCTGCTGCCTGGGCAGTTCCTGTGGAAGAACGTGTCGTGTCTCTCATTGATCAGACTGTTCATCAGCTCAGACTTGGATGAAGACACTGAGACAAACCTGAAGAAAAACACCATTGGAGTTTCTGCCTTGTAGATCGGCTTGGTTTGACTGATGGTTTCATGGTTGGTGTCTCTCGGCTTGGTTTGACTGATGGTTTCATAGTTGGTGTTTCTCTTCTTCCAGCTCTTGTTGATTTGTCTGAATGTCCAGAGAGGAAACTCAATCTGTTGTGTGAATGGATCAGGAACAAGCAGAGGCAGAGCGTACTGACACTGGGACAGTTTAGTGACCATCAGCTGCTTCAGGAGACCATCAGCACAGTGAAACGCAGCCATCTGAACATCCATCGGTTGAATGAGTTCAGATTGACTGTTTCCTTCAATAGACAAAGATATTTCACTGGTCTCTTTAGCATGAATGTATCTTGCTCTGTAGTTCACCATCACTAGTTTTTGTATGAAAGTCTGAATCAGCTTCTCTTCAGCACAAGACTCATGTGACTGTAATGAATGTTTGGTTATCTGAAGAACATCTGAAGCTCTCAGTTTGTTGAGGTGTTCGACTTCAACATGGAGTCTGTGAAATAGATGCTTGATTGGTCTTCCACTTCTCTTCAGTTCTTCTTCAAAGTTCTGTTGTTGATCTTCTCTTATGTTTATTTCTTTCAGTCTCTTCTCTAAATCCTCTAGTTGTCCTTGTCTCTCTCTTTCTATTCTCTCTTTCTCTCTGATTATTCCCTCTATTTCACTCTTCAGTGTCTGAATCTGTTCATCACAAACCTGTTTCTCTCTCTCTCTTCTTTTCTCATCTTCTCTTCTCGTCTTTTCCTCCAGTTTCTGCTGGTCCCATTCCTCTCGTTCTCTTCTCATCTGGATTTTATATCGTTCTTCTCTTTCTGTATGTTCATCATCTCTTCTCTTTCTCTCTTTTTCATGATTCTGTCGTTCATTCTGTATTCTGTTCATCAGACTGTTTATTTCTGTGTTGTATGAGATCTTAAGTTTTTCTTTTTCTTGTTTCATTTCCTCTATTTCATGTTTAAATGTCTCTCGTTCTCGTCTCATCTCATCTCGCATCTTTCTCTCGAGCTCCTCTCTCTCTTTCATTTCTCTTTTAAATTGTTCTTCTCTCTCATTAAATTCTTCTTCTCTTCTCTGTCGGTCTTTATCATGATTCTGTCTTTCATTCTCTATTGTGTTCATCAGTCTGTCTATTTCTGTGTGGTATTTGATCTGAAGATTGTCTTTTTCTTTTTTCACAGTCTCTTTGTCTTGCCTCATTTCCTTTATTTCATCTTTAAACATCTCTTGTTCTTTCTTCATTTCATCTTTAAACATCTCTCGTTCTTTCTTCATTTCATCTCGCATCTGCACCTCCTGTTCCTTCATTTCTCTTTTATATCGGTCTTCTCTCTCTTTCAATTCTTCTTCGCTTCTCTTTCTCTCTTTCTCTTGATTCAGTCTTTCTTCCTCCATCATCATCTTCATTCTCTCTTTCTCTACCATCATCTTCATTCTCTCTTTCTCTACCATCATCTTCATTCTCTCTTTCTCTACTTTATGTTTCATCAGTTCTTCTCTTTCTTTGCTCATTTGCACCACTCTCTCCATCAGGATCTTCATCTTGTTTTCTTCTTTCTCTTTCATTAATGTTTTACATCGTTCTTCTCTTTTTACATATTCCTCTTCTCTATTCTTCATCTCATTCTCTATTCTGTTCATCAGTCTGTCTATATCTGTGTCGTATTTCATGAGCAGGTTTTCTTTTTCTTTCATCAGTTGCTCTATTATATTTTCCAGTGTCTCTCGTTCTCTTATCATCTCTTCTTCTAGTTTCTTCATCAGTTCTTCTCTTTCTCTGACTCTGTCCATCACGATCTTCATCTGTTGTTCTTGTCTTTCTCTCTCCATCTGTCTGAACAACTTACACGTGTAGAAACTCCCTCCGTTTGCTTTCACCATGTTGTCTATCTTCTCCAGTAGATCAGACACCTGTGTTCGGTCTCCAGGCTGATTATTGTTCAACACATGATATCTGTTTCCACACGCCTCAATCAGCTTCATCAGAGAAGATTCTGGTTTCCCCAGACACTGATCTATAGATTTGTCCTTCAGATCATCTCCTCTGGTGAAGAGCACCATGGTGAACATTAAAGATTTCTCACCAAACGTCTCTTGGATGATCTTCACCGTTGTCGCTTCTTCTTGAGTGAATCGTTGTCCTAAATTGAGCACAATGATGAACACATGTGGTCCTGGCAGGATCATGGGGGTGCAGTTGCTGATTTCTCTCTGGATCTCCTCAATAGTAAGTTCAGTATCAAACAGTCCTGGAGTGTCGATTACAGTAACATGTCGGCCGCTGATTTCAGATGATTCTTGTTGACTCTCTTTAGTCATGGACTCTTGAGCTGTTTCTGCAGTAAACGCTTCCCTTCCTAAGATGGTGTTTCCAGTTGCACTCTTCCCAACTCCCGTTTTTCCCAGCAGCACAATCCTCAGATCATCTTCACTCTCTGTTGAACCTGTAAAAGAGGAAATGTTTAGAGGTGCAATGCGCAACATTTCATGTTAAAAATACCCGTTTTTCTAACCCATACATGCTTAAACAATTGCCTGATGGGCTGAATGAGCCCTTCTCTGATCACTGCGATTGCCTCTATAATCCTGTACAGTAAAATAAATAAGGGGGATTCGGGACGGAATTTGAGACTGGGCGTGACGTCATGCGCGTTCACGCTCACCTGGGTATGTCTGGCAGGTTTGTGTATTCGCCGCCATTCTCCGTATCAGCGAAGACAACTCGAGCGACAAAACTTTAGTCAACTTTCGACAAAAGTAGAAGAGGGATTCAAAGAGACCGTGTGGTCCATGAGCGTGCACACCTCTGGTTGCAGTTTCGCTTGTCGCCAGAGGGGGGCATAGTTCTGCAAAAACTCAGAGACTTGCGCATTGCACCTTTAAAGCCTAAAAAGTTTGCAAAGTGTACAGTTTGTGCTATGGTTTAGAGCAGGCATTCTCAACCCTGGTCCTGGAGGGCCACTGTCCTGCAGAGTTTAGGTCCAACCTTGATCAAACACACCTGCCTGTAGCTTTCCAGTAATCCTGAAAGGCTTAATTAGCTTAATTAGCTGGCTCAGGTGTGTTTGATCAAGGTTGGACCTAAACTCTGCAGGACAGTGGCCCTCCAGGACCAGGGTTGAGAATGCCTGGTTTAGAGTAATATTGTTACCCCCACCACGCAATGGCCAATCAGATGCATTTAAGATAGAATCCACACACCGGTCAAAACTGAGTTTTTGTTCAGCGCTGAATTTTGTATGCTGGCGAATCCTCTGTGTGACAACAGCATTTTTATAAAAAAAAGTCTGGAGGGCCGGGTGGAGAATCTTTTGTTTCCTTTTCTTTTTGTTCCGCCTCATTCCACATTTTCAAAAAAAGAGCAATTTCTGAAACCTCTGGGCCCCAAGAGTGCGCGCTTGGCAGTTGACGATGCCACCATGCCTTGTCACTCCCGAGCCCCTCTTTCATCGCCAACGGGCAGCAGTGGCTGTGTTCTGGACGCACTGACGCCTCCGCACAATCACTCTGCCCTTCGACGGAAGCAGGTATGTGCTGCACCACACACTCAGACCCCACTTCGGGCCGGTGTGCCGTCCGAGTCAGGTCCCTGCATTCCGCCGCGCTGCCCCACCCCGGGTACGTCTGTGGTGCCGTTGGTCCTGCTTCCTCGGTCTCTGGGAGCCTGGTTAACGCTTCCCAGCCTGTCTCGCTGGCTCATCCGTACCATTAGACTCATCTATGCGATTCAGTTCGCCCGGTGCCCCCTGCTTTCAAGGGCATTCTGTTCACCCGCGTTCTAGCGGACAATGCCCCTGTGCTCAGGGCAGAGATCGCAGTCCTACTGGTGAAGGACACGATCGAGCCAGTCCCTCCAGCCGATATGAAGACCGGCTTCTACAGCCCGTACTTCATTGTACCCAAGAAAGGTGGTGGGTTACGACCAATCTTGGACCTGAGCGTCCTGAACTTTCTTTGACATATTGATCTCTCCTGCCATTGAAGCTAGATCTGTGTCTGTCAAGAAGAGATGCTTAAATGAAAACACTAGTGTACTACACTCACCTAAAGGATGATTAGGAACACCTGTTCAATTTCTCATTAATGCAATTATCTAATCAACCAATCACATGGCAGTTGCTTCAATGCATTTAGGGGTGTGGTCCTGGTCAAGACAATCTCCTGAACTCCAAACTGAATGTCAGAATGGGAAAGAAAGGTGATTTAAGCAATTTTGAGCTTGGCATGTTTGTTGGTGACAGACGGGCCGGATTGAGTATTTCACAATCTGCTCAGTTACTGGGATTTTCACGCACAACCATTTCTAGGGTTTACAAAGAATGGTGTGAAAAGGGAAAAACATCCAGTATGCGGCAGTCCTGTGCGCGAAAATGCCTTGTTGATGCTATAGGTCAGAGGAGAATGGGCCGACTGATTCAAGCTGATAGAAGAGCAACTTTGACTGAAATAACCACTCGTTACAACTGAGGTATGCAGCAAAGCATTTGTGAAGCCACAACACACACAACCTTGAGGCGGATGGGCTACAACAGCAGAAGACCCCACCGGGTACCACTCATCTCCACTACAAATAGGAAAAAGAGGCTACAATTTGCACGAGCTCACCAAAATTGGACAGTTGAAGACTGGAAAAATGTTGCCTGGTCTGATGAGTCTCGATTTCTGTTGAGACATTCAGATGGTAGAGTCAGAATTTGGCGTAAACAGAATGAGAACATGGATCCATCATGCCTTGTTACCACTGTGCAGGCTGGTGGTGGTGGTGTAATGGTGTGGGGGATGTTTTCTTGGCACACTTTAGGCCCCTTAGTGCCAAGTGTCATCGTTTAAATGCCACGGCCTACCTGAGCATTGTTTCTGACCATGTCCATCCCTTTATGACCACCATGTATCCATCCTCTGATGGCTACTTCCAGCAGGATAATGCACCACAAAGCTCGAATCATTTCAAATTGGTTTCTTGAACATGACAATGAGTTCACTGTACTAAAATGGCCCCCACAGTCACCAGATCTCAACCCAATAGAGCATCTTTGGGATGTGGTGGAACGGGAGCTTCGTGCCCTGGATGTGCATCCCACAAATCTGCAAGATGCTATCCTATCAATATGGGCCAACATTTCTAAAGAATGCTTTCAGCACCTTGTTGAATCAATGCCACGTAGAATTAAGGCAGTTCTGAAGGCGAAAGGGGGTCAAACACAGTATTAGTATGGTGTTCCTAATAATCCTTTAGGTGAGTGTATTTATGACGGCTATATCCTTAACACCAAGCATATCTGCAGACTCTTTGCTTCTTTCTTCTCTGAGAAAATCAATAATATCAGAAAGGTGATCAGCACATCCTTGAGTTGCCCTGGGGTCAGACAGATCAAACCACCTGAGAAAGTAGTAACTTTGTCTGATTTCAAAGAAATTGATGGCAAAATTTTGGAAGAAACTGTACAGCACCTTAAAACATCAACCTGCGCTCTTGACACACTTCCCACATCTTTTTTCAAAAGTGTGTTAAACAGTTTAGAAGCAGATCTTCTAGAAGTGGTAAATGCCTCACTTCTGGAAGTTTTCCAAACTAAATTAAATATAAGCCTGTACTCGGGTTTAACATAAACCTTTTGTGAAACACTGCTAGTAACTTTCCTAGATACAATCAATAAGTTGAAAGTTTAACAACAGTAACAGATATGCACTGAACAGACTGTTCAAATTCTTTCTTTTTTTCATTCCGAAATGGACATTTAGGACTAATTGCTGTAAACTCCAAGCTAACCGCTGAACACACTTATAGCAAAAAACATCAAGTGTGGAAGTTGTAGATATTCGTTCTGAATTCATTCTTCTTTTTTATGGTTAACATAATTTCATACGTTGTGTTGTTTCTTATGAATACTGGCAGTATTTTAATATTGCTGAAATTGTAGTTTTGTCATTTTTAAAACAAAAACCAACCAAGTCTTTGAATTACCTTCATCACTTTTCTGTTTCTGTCTCTCTTCAGGTTTTCCGTCATCTCTATGGTAAGAACTCTCCTGATTTTCTTCCTCTTCCTCTTCATCCACTGATGTTCCTTTAACATATTCATGTATCTTACATGTGAGATATTCTTCCAGGTTTTCCTTGAGTTTCTTATCTATCATGTTGAATATCATAGAATGCCATTCTGGTTTACTTTCATCAAGCCGCAGATGCCCTTCTCCACACTCCTTTATTAACTGTTGGACCACGTTATTAATGATCACAGAACTTAACTTTGATCCTATTGTCTCTTTGTCAGTTGTGAGCACTATAGTGCGTTTAACCGCTTCTTCGCTGAATTCTTTCAGGACAGTTTTCACTCTGTATCTGTCCTCATGAGTGAAGTCATTGTGCTGCAGAACGAGTATGAAGACATGAGGTCCTGGATCAGACAGATTCACACACTCTCTCACTGTCTGTGTGACGTGACGGAGTGACAGATGTGGCTGGAGCAGCTGAGGACTGTTGATGACAGCCACACATCTGTCCTTCAATGTTCTTCCGACTCTCTGGCTGCACTGCCGGAGCTTCCTCTCAACTGGAGGAGCTTCGACGTCAAACACATCTGTCCCTAAGATTAAGTTTCCCACTCTGTTGTTTTCTGACACACTCTTCCCCAGAAGGACAATCCTCAGATCATACACTGAAAAACACACACACAAGAGAAAACCAAATCAGATATCAAAACTTCTTTACATATTCACAGATATTTGTCAATTTGTGAATTGTATTTTTTTTGCCATTAGCAATACTGAACATTAAGAAGTGACACAGCAAAAACTCAACTGTTAAATAAACTCTCCTGGGAGTTTATTTGGCTCCACACTCAAGAGTGTTAAAGGCACACTATGCAGTTTCCGTTTTGTCAAACAGCGACCCCTAGAGTCGCTGTGGAGTACTTGTATTTAACGTTACTGTCGTATAGTATATGTTGTCGTATGCCGCACTTTCCTCGTCGACTCTGCCATGATTCACGTCTGAAATGCGTGCTAGTGTCTTTCATAGAGGCTGGACTTTCATAGAGGCTGGGCTGCTTCATATGTTGTTGATGTAGGCTATGTGACGTCGTGCTTTAAAGCAAGTTGTGATTCTCACGAGCTTTGGCGGGGCGCCACCTCTCAAACCTACATTGCTGGTTTTGCCAGCGGCGATTCAAATCTGTTATATTAAGGTACAAATCTTGCATAGTGTGCCTTTAAATGAACACTGAAGCCGTGTTAAAGTTAATGAGATAATTAAGGGATTAATTGAGTGATGATTGAGCATTATTGATGACACCTGATGTTAACAAGCAAAATAATAAAATCACAAATTTGTAAGTCACCATTATGGTGATCAGTGTGCGCTTTAGTTGTGCTTTTTGTCCCTTAAATTATTAACATTAAATTTAGTTTGGCTGCTGTAACTGAGAGAAAAGAGCGAAATGAACAAAGAGAAAATGGTCTGATGGTATTGGTTATGTTTTAAAAATCATTATTTGATCTGAATCACTGAACTCATTTAGAACCTAATTTCTGATTTAGGTTTACTTTATTGATTATAGCAGCACTGTGATTCTACAGCATGAGATCAAGCTTTTCCAAAATAATCCAAAGGATTTCTTAAAAGTTGTATTAAAATATATATTTTATGTAGGCAGACAGACATCAAGAATAAGCATATGAATCTCAGCAATGGTCTCCCAGCGTCGTGGAATGCCAGGCAAGTTACACCCCTGTGCATTCTTCTCACGAGAGTTAACTCCAGCAGAAAAAAATTACGATATTGGTAACAAGGAATTCCTATCTATCAAGGCCGCTGTTGAAGAATGGAGACACAGGCTAGAAGGTGCCCTTCATCCCTTTCAAGTCATTACAGACCACGAAAACCTAGAGTATATCAAAGACGCCAAGCGTTTGAATTCCTTGCCAGGCAAGATGGGCACTCTTTTTTACGCGTTTCAATTTCTCAGTCACATACCAGGGAGCAAAAATAGTAAGGCAGATGCATTGTCACGTATCCACGACTCTGTTGATTCACAGATGAGACCAGAATCTATTTTACCACCCTCCATCATCATCGCACCCATCCAGTGGGATATTATGGAAGAGATTCAGCATTTCCTACATGAAGAGCCATCCCCTCCAGAGTGCCCAACTGGGAAAATCTATGCTCCATCCAGTCTTCGCAACAGAATCATTCAATGGGTCCACACATCCCTTGCTTCTGGACATCCTGGAATTAATCACACCACTGCGTTGGTCAGAAATTCATTTTGGGGGTCCACATTATCTGCAGATGTTAAGAGCTATGTAACAGCTTGTCAGATCTCTGCTCAGTCACGTACACCACGACAACTGCCGGCAGGACTACTAGAACCACTACCCATCCCTCAATGACCCTGGTCACACCTATCCACTGACTTTGTCACTGATCTTCCTAACTCTCAAGGATTCACCACCATCATGGTCTCCATTGACCGCTTCTCTAAGTCTTGTCGTCTCATTCTATTAAAAGGTTTGCCCACTGCCATGGAAACTGCCCAAGTTCTGTTCAATCAAGTTTTTAGAATTTATGGACTACCTGATGATATCGTAACAGATCGAGGTCCACAGTTTACATCACGGGTTTGGGGAGCCTTTTGCAAACATTTGAACATCAATGTCAGTCTCACATCGGGCTATCATCCTCAAGCTAATGGACAAGTGGAACGTCTTAATCAGGAAATTGGTAGATTCTTGAGATCATACTGTAGCCAGGAACAGGAAAAATGGAGCATATTCCTCCCATGGGCAGAGTATGCCCAAAATTCCCTCAAGCACTCATCGACTGGTTTGACCCCCTTCCAATGTGTCCTAGGATATCAGCCTCCCCTATTCCCCTGGTCTGGGGAACCATCTGAAGTGCCCGCTGTGGATGATTGGATTAGGAGAAGTGAACAGGTCTGGGACAGTGCTCATGACCGTCTCCAGCGAGCTGTTCGATCTCAAAAGATCCAATCTGATCGACACCAACGTCCTCATCCTGAGTATCAGCCAGGTCAAATGGTGTGGCTTTCCACTCGCAACCTACGCCTGAAACTTCCTTGCAAGAAATTAAGTCCAATGAATGTTGGCCCTTTTAAGATTATACATCAAATTAATCCTGTCGTCCAGTGGTTGTCAAGTAGTTGTCCAGTGGTTGTCCAGACACCCTAGGCCAGGGATGGGCAACTTCGGTCCTGGAGGGCCACTGTCCTACAGAGTTTAGCTCCAACCCTGAAAAAAGCACCTGCCTGTAATTTTGTAGTAATCCTGAGGACCTTGATTAGCTTGTTCAGGTGTGTTTGATTAGGGTTGGAGCTAAACTCTGTAGGACAGTGGCCCTCCAGGACCGAAGTTGCCCATCCCTGCCCTAGGCACAACCTTAAGCAATAGCCCTGAACGGTGGTTTAATGTCAACATTGTGACAATGCTGTAACAACCTTCACCACACTACGTAGTTATAGCAACCGTTTGGCCATGATGTTAAAACGTTGTTAGAAGGTTGGGTACGTTGTGCCAGCAGCCCAACGTTTTTTTTTCCTGTTAAATTTGGCAATCCATCTGCATTCACAAGTTTACACCATGGTAACTTCAGCCTTTCGATGACACCAGTCAAGCTGTCATACAAGTCCACTCCTCGTGTTGTCCCCTTAATGGACTCCATGGCCAAAAACTCCTCTGTGATCTCCAAATTATCATCAATCCCTCTGATAAAAATGAAGAGCTGCGCGGTGTCTTCTATGTCGTTACTTTCGTCCAGTACTAACGAATAGAACTTAAATGACTCTTCTTTTTTTGTTCAAGTTGCTGGTCAAATCTTTGTCAATTAGTTGTATATGGCGGGTCACTGTGCTGCGTGATAAACTAATTTGTTCACATTTGTTTTTGCTCTCTGGACACAAGAGACTCGCAGTCTCTACCATGCTTTCTGTCAAAAACTCCTCTTTGGAGAGAGGCTTGCTGGCCTTTGCTAATTTGAATGCCAGCAAATAACTTGCCTTGGTACATGACTCCTGAATAGTAGCTTGTCGAAGAATATTTTACTGAGCCTGTAAATTGGCTGCTAACCTTTGAGCAGTAGCCTTCCTTTCTAGCTCGAATGGTTGCTAACAGTTAGCATGCTTGGGGGGGAAAAGTGGCAGCTGATATTGTATTCTTTGAAAACTGCAATGGTTTCTTGGCAAATAAGACATACGGCCTTTGATCAGACTGGGGTGAAAAAATATTTAGCTGTCCATTCCTTATTAAAAACTCGGCACTCACTGTCCACTTTTCTTTTCTTTGGTCCACGCATTGTTAAAGAAGGGCTCAATACAACTGCAAACAACTGCAAACGTGAAGAATAAATATCTGTGTGTACAGACGGTTTAGCAAAGGTCGGTGTTAGTGTTTGGAGTGCGCCATATAGTGGAAACAACTGAAACTCAAAATATTGCAGGAAAAAGGCTAAATGAATGCGGTCTTTAAGACAATTTTTGAAATGCTCGACGGGCCGGATTAAACAGCCTAACGGGCCGTAGTTTGCCCACTCCATTAGACTCTAAAATGCAAACTGATGTTTAGTCATCTTCTAGGCATCTATTCAGTCTATTGTCTCTTTGATACCAATCTTTCATTTGAAAGTCACGTGTCCAGTATTTGTAAAACCGCATTTTTCCATCTTAAAAATATATCTAAATTACGTCATATGCTCTCATTGACAAATGCGGAACAATTAGTTAATGCGTTCATGACCTCAAGGCTAGATTATTGTAATGCTCTACTGGGTGGTTGCCCTGCACGCTTAATAAACAAACTACAGCTAGTTCAAAACGCAGCAGCTCGAGTTCTTACCAGAACCAGGAAGTATGACCATATTAGCCCAGTTCTGTCAACACTGCATTGGCTGCCTATTAAACATCGCATCAATTTTAAAATATTGCCGATGACTTACAAAGCACTAAATGGTACTGAATTGACATTCAGTACTTGAGCGAGCTCTTAACGCATTATAGTCCTTCACGTCTATTGCGATCTCAAAATTCTGGCCAGTTGATAATACCTAGAATATCAAAATCGACTGCTGACGGTAGATCCTTTTCCTATTTAGCACCAAAACTTCGGAACAGTCTTCCTAACATTGTCCAGGAAGCAGACACACTCTGTCAGTTCAAAGCTAGGCTAAAAACACATCTCTTTGACCTAGCATTCACATAATACATTATAGACTTCTATAATTCAATGTTAGGCTGCATAGATTAGGTCAGCTGGAACCGGGAACACTTCCCATAAATCCTGATGTACTTATTACATCATGAGAAGAATGGCATCTACGCTAATTTTAGTGTCTTTGTTTATCCCGAGGTTTTCCCGCAGCCTGCCGGATCCAGGCCGTATCCAGATCTGACGAAGGACCTTCGCCTGGATCCGATGTCAACGCAGTGCTGAAGTGCCAACTAGTCTCTCCCTATGGAGGATCCCTTTACCACTCTACAGATAAAGCGTCGTCGGGAAAACTCAATTTGCGTATCTACCCCGAATTGATAAAATAAAATAAAATACAATTCTGAATCAAAACTATAAGGAAACACCAGTACTTTGTTTAGGCTTGGTTTGTAGGGAATTACAAACCTGCGCACATATATTCAAACGCACATAACTATAGAACCGATTTTTAATGCGCATATGAATGCCATCAGCGTTTCTCACAGGTTCGCGTTTAAAGTTTGTGTAGAGGGAATGGTGTCGTCTTAGCGGCCCCTAATTTAATAACAAATGATCATTGTGACGGAAGCGAATCAATCAAAACTAACTTTAGCTGGAAAATAACTTTATAAAAGAACCGCTATAAAGCCAAAACAATCTTACCTTAAATTATACGTTTATCTCTGTAAAGCTGCTTTGAGACAATCTACATTGTTAAAAGCGCTATATAAATGAAGATGACTTGACTTGACTTGTTTTGTGGTGCAAACGAGCCCCATTCTGTCTCAGTCTCTCCTGCACACATTCACACCTCTCCAGCCTGGTTATGGCTCTAAATATGCTTTTCTTTTGTCTGCATTATAGTTACTAACGACTGGCTATTCACACTGTTTCAATCCCTAATTTATTTTATCAAAGTTCTCACTTCACATTTGAAACTGTATCAAATGCCCTTTTTGAAAAAAGAAACATTTCTGTAAGCATTCCTGTTTAAAAATGTTCATAAAAATAAGAGCTAGGTGGCAGGTGCATCTTAGTGCTCGCTAGCATGTTAGCTTAGCACACCATCAATACATGACAATTTATGAGATTAAAACCATGTTTTTGCTCCAAACTTACTTTATAACGCAAGTCAAGTGTTTTAAATAACCTTCTGTGATCTGATTTGGCTTCGGATGAAAAAATCAGACAGAAAATATATTATTTTAACAAAGCGCAAGGCACTTTTTTTTATTTTGTAAAGAACTTAAGGCAAATTAATTTTTTTTACAGGAAACACATTCGGGTACAGCAGATGAAAAATTTTGGAAACAGCAGTGGGGGGATAATGTTTTATATTCTCATGGTACCAATTATTCGGCAGGTGTTATGATACTTTGTAACAGGTTTACAGGAAAAGTAATTAGTCACGTAGTGTTAGAGAAACTGGGTAGGCTAGTGACAGAGTGGAAAGCTGTTCATGTGACAGATAATGTTGTTATAGGAGGTGATTTTAACATTGCTCCAAATTCTTGGTTGGATAGGCTACCTCACTGTAAAAAATAATTTTGTGGCTTAGTAAATATTACAGAAATTTTTAACTTTATTAACTTAATAAAATCTCTGAATATCGTTTACTTGATTGTTTGAGTTAAACATACCAAAATAATTGAGTAAAAATCCAACAATTTATTTTATCTAAAATTTACAGATATATTTAAGTTTTTTTCAATAAAATAATTTAGTATTTGACTAACCAATTATTTCTTTATAATATACTTAATATATTTGTGAAATTTCTATCAAAATATTTGAGAATGTTTAATTAAACTGATCTGTTTCAAGAAACAAAAAAATTACTTAATTCAAAACAATATTATTAATATATTTAACACGCTCTTAAAATTGAGTAAGTTTACTCAATTAAAACAATGCCCCCCTCCCCCACCCTCTGACGTGACGACAACTCGACGGTTGGAGTGAGCGCGGGCTGTTTGAACTCTCCAGTCTCCAGAACAACAGTTCTCTTCTCAGCGTCGCAGATTTGGTGCATTTCCTCTGTGAAATTCAGGTTGGTGTATGTTTTATTTTATCTATAGAATCATTACTGTGCTTTAAATCATATTTAATGCAAAACAACGTATTACAGAGGCGTAATTCGACACCTAAACGAGACGAGAGCCGCGCCTGTCTTTTTGCGTGATTGAAACGCTTTGCATAAACACACGACTTTCATTCCTAATGATATATGATAATGAATATAATTATCATTTGGATGATAAAATGTCCTCAGAACTATCACTTTTTGTTTATTGGCAGGTTATGTCAGTCGCTCGCAGTATCTTTCGGCTGTGCCTCAGTGACTGTGAGTGAAACGCAGGACGGCGGTATGAAGTTCAAAGTTCACCCGCAGAGGCGAGTCTGTCTCCGGCATGAGGACCAGCGCAGATTCGGTGGATATTGGATAACAGACTGGTTGATTACACTTTAATTAGGCTACCTGAATGTTTAAATATTTCATTTTTACTTGTTAAATAAGTTTAAATGCAGGCAATATTGTATACATGTTAAAAACAGTCTAAAATGTGCTGTGCTGTACGCATTGAAAATAAAGGCCAATGTAATGTATACTGGTGGTTGTCTGGAGTACTATTTTACAAAGGTTTAGAGAAAATAAAAAAGTCAATATTACTCATTAATAAAAACAGTTAATATTACTCATAAATATTGTTTTTTTAATGTTTAAATGTTAAATTATTTCTACTCAATTTTATGTGTTAATGTACCAGATGGAGTTACTCAGATTTACTTATTTTTTTTACTTGCATTTACTCAATTCATACAGTATATTTCATTGATTTCACAGCTTTAAAATTTACTCAATTTTTTTGAGTGTAAAAATGTTTCACCAATAAAATTGAGTAAATAATAGTTAAACTTTTTACAGTGCTCCTAGAGGCCAACAACCTGAAAACAACAAAGCACTACACAATTTTTGTATTGAAACGAATACTTTTGATTATTGGCTATTGAATAACCCTACAAATTTAGAATATACATGGATTAGTGCTTCAAACGGGAACCAACGGTCAAGGCTAGATTACTGGTTAATCTCACATTCAATAAGTAATAATGTTCAGAAATGTGAGATTATTACATCTCCGCTCACCGACCACTGTTTAATAAGCTTATCCTTGATAGTAACAAAACAATCACGCTCTTCAGGCAATATTTGGAAACTAAATAATAGACTATTATCAAATGATGGTTTTTGCAAACAAACAAAATCCCTTTGTTTAAAAGTAAAAGGAATGGATATGTCAAATAAAGGGAAATGGGAATGGTTTAAATTTGAAACAAAGAGGTTGGCAATTGAAACGGGGAAAAGCATGTCAAAAACAAGTAAATCAAAACAGAAAGAAATACTGAAAAGGATTAACATACTTTGTGGTAAAACTAATGCTTCAGAGGAAGAACTAACTGAGTTGAACTCCCTCCAAAAACAGCTTGATGAAATATATCTAGAAAAAGCAAGTGGAGCCTTTGTACGATCCAGGGCTAGACGGATCGAAGAAGGTGAGAAAAGCACAACATATTTCTATGGCTTAGAAAAATCTAGGCAGTCTAAAAAAAGAATCTGCAAATTAACAAGAAATGACACAGTCACTGAAGACCCTAGCCAAATACAGGAGGAAGTTCAACTCTTTTACTCTGACTTGTATAGCTCAAATTTCCACGAGGACGACTGTGAATCCTTTTTTACTCTGATTAAGAATAATATTAAAAGGATTGGGGAGAGTGATAAAAAAAGGTTAGAAGGAAAAATAAATCTGCAGGAAATAGAAAATACCCTGAAAAAAAAATGAAAAATGGAAAGTCAGCTGGAATTGATGGGTTGACCTCGGACAGGGTTTCCGCGGGGTCTTAAAAAGTCTAAAATTCTGAACTTTAAATTTAAGGCCTTAAAAAGTCTTAAAAACAGCCAGATTTTCATCCTAGGTCTTAAATTTCATTTAGTCAGGTCTTAAAAAGTGTTTACCCTCGTTCATTTCCAGAAACGCTGGCCACAGAAAGTTATTACAAAGTAGCAAAAAAAGTATTGAGTTGTAGCCTACAAAGCGGAGCCCTAGCAGGAGTCTCCAACACGTCGCTCGCGTGCTCCAGTCGCTCGTGGCTTGATATGAGCTAGCTCGCCAGAGGCCGTTCACATATCGCGTCTTTTGCGCGCTCAAGTTTGTTCAAATGTAGGCGCACGGCAAGCGCGCTCATAATTGAAGCGACGCGCTAATTTTTTTACCAGGCGCAACCAGTCTATGGGCGCAACGAGATGAAAAAAATCTAAACTTTTCAGAATGGCGCATACGCACCGCAGGTCATGTGACAGGAATCAACCAATCACCCCTGTCCATAACAACATTGAAAGCTCAGTCAACATGAAGGATGGGGGTGCACCCAAACACTACTGATACATATAAGCTAATGTGTAAATGTCAGTAATTTATCTTTTTTGACTCATTCTTTTTATAAAAAAAAAATTATTTAAAGGCTGAAATATGAGGTTTATCTTTGTATAAAACCTTTTTTGTCAAAACTTTATTTGAACTTGTACATGTTAGTAGATAACATGTTGCAAGACACTCTTTTAAAATCTGGCCATCACTTTTAATGGTATTTTAATGTTTACGTAAACAAAAAGTGCATATTGATGCTAATCAATTTGTTATTTGCTGTTTTTCGGCATAAAACTTGTTGAATTGACTTTATTTTGTAGTATTAGTACTTTTTGAACAGGATTCTGTGATAACCGCGATAATTTTGGTCACTTTAATCATCTCATCATTTCCTCTCTAGTTATGATCAACTATGATAATCAACTAAAATCAACAATAATTGTGTTTTTACAGTATAATATGCAAAAGTACAATTTTCTATTAAAAAAATCTACCTCTCCCTCTCTCACACACACATCAGATAATCCTAGATAGATATAAAGATAGATAGATACTCTAGATAGATAGATACTCTAATGATCCCGAGGTAACTATCTATCTAACTTGGATAATGTGTCGTGTAGGTAATAAATTTCGATCTTTATGGTCTTAAAATGTCTTAAAAAGGTCTTAAATTTGACTTACTGAAACCTGCAGAAACCCTGCTCGGAATTTTTTTTTTTTTTTTTTTTGGGAAGATATCAAAGAATTGTTATTGAATGCATTTATCGAGTGTATACAAGAAGGATGTCTTACTCCAACAATGAGAACTGGTATAATAACCCTACTTCCCAAACCAAAACCGGGGTGGTGTGGCGCAATGGATAAGACTGGATAAGACACATGCCTTTGGTGTGAGAGACCCGGGTTCGAATCCACTGTGAGACACCAATGTGTCCCTGAGCAAGACACTTAACCCCTAGTTGCTCCAGAGGCGTGCGACCTCTGACATATATAGCAATTGTAAGTCGCTTTGGATAAAAGCGTCAGCTAAATGAATAAATGTAAATGTAAAAAAAGATATAACAAATTTAGACAATTGGAGGCCTATTACGTTGCCCTGCAACGGTTATATCAAAACAGTGGATTTTGAGGCAATGTTAGGAACATTTAAAATAAAGTGGTTGAAAGAGTTTCTATTGAAGCCGAATTCAATATGGTTTCACATTTCAAAAAGTATTTTCAAGAGGTTCGGTGGGTTAAACTTTTTTTTGAAATGTGACTTTGAAATTTCTAAAATACCTTTTAAATTATCTGACTTTCATAAACAAGTTTTGCAGCATTGGAAGATGGTATTTACCCATAACTTTACCCCTCATTGTGCCACCTTATGGAATAATAGAGTAATTGTTTCAAACAAAAAGTCTTTGTTCAACCAGCTTTGGTTTGATCAAGGCATTATCTTTGTACATGACATTTTAGATATAAACGGTGAAATCTTACAGTTACAAGATTTTAAAAACAAATGTAATAATATTCAATGTTATTCCTAAGGAATATAGGAAAATCTGTAAATCTATCCCAGTGTATTTGATACAGCTGATAAAAAAACACAATTATTCCAAACTTAACGATAGGAGAATTAAACATTACGGACAAAAAATGTGACAACAAATATTTAAATAAAGCTTTCAAAGGATATTTATATCATGATTATGACAGGAAGATAAAACTTAAAATATTAGATAATCCAACAATTAAAAACATTGGAAATTTATAAAATGGCCAATTGCACCCAAAGTAAAAGAAATGCAATTTAAAATTTCTTAACAACTACTATCCATCTGCGGAGACACTGAGGGGTAGATTTGGCTTTGAAGTTGATCCTTGTTACATTTTGTCATGAAAATCCAGAACGAACAGAACATTTATTCTTCCTTTACTCAATTAGTAGGAATTTTTGGCAAGATGTCCATAGCTGGTTGAATAATAAAATTTGTGAACTTGAACAATTTTCAATCGAAGATATTCTTATTTATAATTCTAAACTGACGGGGGGCATTTCACTTTTGATTAACCTTATCATCATTATGGGTAAATACCAAATTCACAAAAATAAATGGAAAAAACAATTGCCAAATGTAAACTGTTTTAAAAATGAACTTCGCATGTTATTTTCCTCCTTGAACCTTGTTAAAGATTCCAAACAAACTGTAGAAGTTATTTGTTATGCTGCAGAAATGTTTTTGATCCTGTAACACATATTATTTATTTGAGAACAAAGCCTTATTTTATTTATTTATTTTTACTTAGTTTA